>NC_141700.1:393816757-395237389 GCF_964263255.1 Lissotriton vulgaris
ACAAGAGAGAGGGAAATATGCAACATTAAACACTTCTTAAAAAAAAAAAATTCGATACCAATAATAATAAAACTCTGTAGAAACAGTATGACAATTATGCAGCAGAACAATATAACAACAATGTAAAATAACGTATAATTATTTATCTGCCATGCTTGCAAGTGAAATTCCCACAATGCATGCTTGGCAAGTAAATAGGTAGAATTTAGACTGTATCAATCTAGTCTATGGTTATGACATACCAAGTTCCACCATAGTTGGAGAGTAATGTTTTCTGTACATTTCCAATTTTTGGTCATCACCTGTAATCCAAGCGCAACTAAAAGGTCTACAGTCAGTATTACATGTCAGGTTGACTCTGTTGTCGCCTAGCCACGCCTTGCCCTGCCACAGTCAGCCAGACCGAAAAATCGAGCGCGGAGCGGAGCACGCGAAGACCGGATCGCCGAGGACACCGACAGTGGGTAGCTCACACCCGTGCACACCCGTGAGACCCCGCCCGAGACTCCACCAGCCCCCCAGCCACGAGGAACGCGCAGACCACGTAGCGCGGAGCGTGGGGCTGTGCAGGGTGGTCGGTCTGCAGAACGCCGCAGGACGCCGGTTATCAGCCGGAAAAGTGAAGACGTCGGCATCCAGCATTTAGTACCCCGTAACCCCCTGAGACACCCCTCAGCCGTGCAGAACGCGGAGAACCTGGAGCGTGTGTTTGCCGGCTTGAATAGACATTACCCAGCCCCCCTCAACCCCCCACCCCCGTGGAAGCATAACAGAGGGGGAGTCCGCACGGAAATTGGCGCTGCCAGGAAACAGCAGAGGCACACCGACAGCGGGTCAGCAGTAGGGGGGGGGTCCGGCAGAATCTGTATTACTGCGCAGAAGTGGCCATCGGACTGAAAATAAACACCTGAGGCACCAGATAGAGCAAGGAGCCAAGAATCGAAGGTGTGATCTTAGTATCCCGGCCACAGAATTTGTGCAGCATAAGGAGAGCAAGTATTGGAAAAAGACGGGAAGACACCGTGAGAGAGGACAACAAGTGCGGCAAGGCAGGCTGGTGGATACAGGGCACAACAGAGGTAAGTGAAAGAATTTACGTACTTTTAATAATAAAAAGTTAATTTTGAATAAAAACTGAGAAATTAATAACAGCAGAACTACAGATTAGGCAACAAAAACCTAAGAAATGGCACCGAAAAGAGGGCAAAAATTGCGCAAAGAAGATAGCCTAGAGAAGAGTAAACTATCGGAGGGCTCAATATCACTGGAAGTGAGCCAGGAAAGCCAGGCCTCCATTATGGACAACAAAAAGGGGCGACGCAAGAAAAGAAAAGTTAAAAGGGCAACCAAGAACGCCCAGCAGGCTAAAAGGGATTGTATTTCAACAACTTCCAAACAGAAAGATAACATGGCAGCGTCCAAATCTATTAAAGACTTTGTAGGGAAACACTACAAATCTATAGAGCCAGTTATAATCCTGGAACACGAGGAAGACGTGGAGGAATATGACGCGGAGGGCAGAGAAAAGACAGGGGCAGCAGTTGGGAACCAGATAAGGAAAGATACGGGAGAACACCCCGAAGAAGAACCTCCCGATATAGAGGAAGGAAGGGGGGATCCCATATCGATAAACCTGACGCTCTTGAGCCAAAATCTCCACATATCTGCGCCTCGTCTCTCATCATCTCCAAAAATGTTCTCGCTACAATCATTGGGAAATGAAGGGCTATGGGGAAACGAAAGTCAGAGCCAGAGCTACATCTGGGGAGGCGCGCCAGACCAATCCCCGCAGCACCAAAACGCCCAGAAAACTCCATCACAGCAAGACGTTATAAGAACTGGTCACCCTGTAAACCCAGAAAGAAATAACACACAGGACTCGGACCTCTCTGTAAAGCCCACCTCATCCTTGGTGGACCGGAGTGATGAAAGCTCAGAAATTGTACTTAAAAAAGATTGAAGAGGAACTAGTGGGGATAAAGAGCCAAATGCCAAATATGTTAAGCCCAATAGTTACAGCACCGCCCATTGATGAAAGTGTAGAGAATGAACCGGTAGAGGCAGCCGTGGTAAACCTTGCAGGGACACCTCAACCCACAGATCAAAGTATAGCAAACGAATCCGTTGAGGCTTTAGATAACGTATATATCTCCAGACGCCCAATGCTGATAAAACGGCGTGGGGTGTATGCAGTGGCCCCCACCAGGAATAGGGTTGGAAAGAAGCGAGCCCCAAACCTAACAGCAAAGAGGAAAGGGAAGAAAATAGAGGGGGAGGCACAGTCAGTTCTAAATGCATCAGCCCTGATCTACGTTCCGAATAGACCCTTGCAATCGGAGTTTAAAACAACAAAGACCCCGATAGAATCAAGGAAAAATTGGAGAAGTAAGGAGGTAAAGGAGAAACCCATAACATCTCGCACTGTGAAGCAGAAAGTAAGGATAGCCTGAGGACTACCCAAAAGTGGCCATAGAGTTGATACCCCACAGGTACAGGTACCTTCCGGTGTGGGAAGTAAAGGGTTGCAGATAGGGAGAACAAAGGCCAGACAGCAAAAATATGAAACTCCCAAGAAAGTACAAGAGATGGACAACAATAAATGGGTATATTTGGATCAGATACAGGTAGGGAAAGGGGAAAGACGGTTAGAAAAATGAACCCCCTAAATAGGGCACAGATTTTGACCGCCTTCGCCAAATGTAGTAGCCTGAGTGGGATCAGCACAAATGACCTTCGGCAAATTGGTTTTGTAGAGAATAGAAATGGTAAGGAAATAACAAAAGTTTCACTCCACTCAGACCTGGTAAAAATGGCAATCCTGAAAGCCACTAGTGAGATAAACCAACTGGGAATAAGGATAATTCCAGAGAGGGAAGTAAAAGCCCCCACAGATAATACATTCCTAAAATATCATGCAGGTCTAGGGAGGATACAAGTGAATTTATATAGAGATCACAAAGGAAACCGTAGCTGCCTGAATATAGTTATAGATAAAACAGAAAATGAAGCCTCATGGGATAACTGGTCTCTATGTAGTAGCCCTGTGGGAGACCCCAACGAGAGTTATACGGAGGAAGAGGTAGAAGAGGGTGGTTTGAGTGAGGTAGAATAGGATGGGGGGGGGGTGCTGCAAAGTCTAGGTCTCCTAACATGGAATGTAAATGGGCTAGGCAATGAGCTAAAGCGAGAATATATAAAGGAAATAGTAATTGAAGTGGACATTGCCTGCCTACAAGAGACCTGGACATGCGACGAAACCCCAATCATCAAGGGATATCTACAATTAAGTCGCCCGGCCACGAAAAAAAGCTTTGGCCGCCCTTCGGGGGGATTAATGACACTGGTTTCAACTAAAGTATTGAGAGAAGTAACACCGTTGAAAATGAAATGTAAATAGGTTCAATCCAGTAGACTAGAATTATTGACAGTGGAAACGAAATACAAAAAGTTGACTGTGATGAATGTATACATGCAGTGGGATAATGGAGCACAGTATGAGAATGAGATGAGGCTTTCTAAAGAGGATGTCGACATTAACTAGAAAAATATGCATCGGATATACTGATAATAATGGGGGATTTTAACCACAAATTAAACCCAAAGAAGGCTGACCTCTGGAATAGAGAACTGTTAGAGGTGTATGGAATAAATCCTGCTAGCTTTCCAGTAGGGGAGATTTCAAAACAGGAATCAGAATTAGTACACTTCCTAGGAGGTAGGGGTCTCCAATGTCTGAATGGTAGAATGAAGACAGATTGCCCAGCAGGGAAGACCTTAAAACAGGCTCACAGAAATGCCCAATCGACTACATGTTTATACAAGCCTGGAATTTCCCCCAAGTACGGGAATTTAAGATAGAACAAAAAGAGGTTAGCGACCATAACCTACTGCACCTAACAATATTTGGGGGAAGAAAAATGCCAAGAGACAAAGTGATCCCCCAGGAGGTCGAGTACCCTAAACGTGTGACGACACGACTTACGGAGGAATATCAGGAAAAACTGAAGGCTATGCAAATTAAAGTTGAGCCTGAAAATTTAGAGAACAAAAACTTGAAATGGTTCATAGAAAAGTTAGAAGAAGTGGTCCGGTGCCTAAGAATAGAATTAAAAAGGGATAAATATACAAGTGTAAAACCGCCAAGCCGAGTAAAATGGTTTTCGGTTGAGTGCCAATCTAAAAAAAGGGAGATACGGGCAGCACAAAGAAGACAAAAAAAAGAATTCACCCATGAGAGACAGGAACACATAAACAAGCTGAAAAGAGATTTTAAAAAAATCGTAAATGACGCAAAAAGGTCATATAAACAGAAATGTTGGTCAAACCTGTTAGAAGCAATTGAAGAAAAAACCTTAGACAATTTTGGAAATTGGTAAAGGCAGCAATTGGCCCAACTGATGGTGAACTAAAATGCGTAGTTAGTGAGGCAGCATGGGAGGAGAATATAAGGGAATTGAACGGGGAAAGAGCTCCTAGAGTTCATGTTGAGACCCAAAAATGGCAAGAAATATCAGAAGATCTTAAATCTGAGTTTAATGAAAAGCAAGTAGAACATACAATAAAAGAACTGAACCTAACTCGTGCGCCAGGACCCGATAACCTTCCTGCAATAATACTGAAGGCAAATGTAAAGTGGTGGGCAAGATTTTTTGCACAGATGTTCCATATAATACTGACAGAAGGCATAATGCCACCTAATTGGAAGGGCGCAATAATTAGGCCAATCCATAAGAAAGGGAGCATTCGGGCACCACAAAATTACCGACTGATTAACCTCCTAGTCATAGGAGAGAAAGTTTTTTCAAAAATTGTACTGAACCAACTTAACGCATGGGTAAAGGAGTTCCAAATTGTACCCATAGAACAGGGAGGATTTAGGGAGGGGCACTCCACGATAGATCATGGACTTGCATTGTGGGCTATGGCAAAGAAGTCAACGGAACAAAATGGCAAGTTATGCTGTTGTTTCGTTGACTTCCGAGCAGCCTTCGATTCAGTAGATCGGGTCTGCCTATGGGAAACACTAATGAAGGTAAACATTCCCAAAGACCTACTGACTATAATAAAGGAATTACACAGTGGGAACTGGGCGCAAGTCATCAAGGATACCGTGGGATCACTGACGCAAAAAATACCCATTGACAATGGCTTAAGCCAGGGTTGTGTTCTGGCCCCACAGCTATTCTCCATATTCCTGTCAGACCTCCCGGCCTATTTAGAGGTTGAGGGTAGTGCAAGTCCTAGAATGGACGGAAACAAGGTGCCCAGCCTACTTTATGCAGACGATCTGGTAATAGTAGACCAGACCGAGAGAGGCCTCCAAAGAAAGCTTAACGCTTTCAATGCATATTGTGCTAGCAAATTTCTAACAGTTAACCTAGATAAAACAAAAATCCTATGCTTTGGGAAAAAAGACAAGCAGGTTTAATTGGTACCTAGGTGAGCTTAAACTGGAGACGGTTAATGAGTATCGCTACCTAGGTATATGGTTAGATAAGACACTAAACTGGTGCACTCATCTGGAAACACAAAAAGCAAAAGCACACACTTCAATATGTGGCCTACAAATGTTTAATAGGGAATATGGAGAGATGTCACACCGTCCAATGCTAAGAGCCTTTGAGGCAATGGCCCCCCCCCCAAGTCCTGTATGGGGTAGAAATCCATTATTTGAGCGGTAAGTGAGCCTGGGACTTGGTGGAGGGGAAATGCCTAAAAAGCCTTCTATCTCTCCCACAATCATCCATGGTCCAAGCTATAAGAACTGAAATAGGCACAAAGTCTTGGGAGATACAAATACAAATGGCAATAATTAGACTTTGGAAACGATTTGAAGATCCAGATGGGCAAAAAGTAGCAAAATGGCGCAAGAAAGAAATTCAAAATAGTGACCTAAAATGGGCAAAAGCATGTAGGGAAAGACTGATGCAAAAGCTTAAAGGTAGAGGTGATCCAGGAAATGCATCAATTACTTTGCACTAAGAGGGAGCTGAAATTAAATGGGAAGGAAGTATCCAGAATGATTGATATGGGATACTTAGCAAAGAAGAAATCAGTAGCACACATGATGAGCTCTTGGTCAAACGAAAATTGGATTCCCTAACTAGACATCCTACCCAACCGCGGCTATAGGCAGGAGATATTAAGGTTGCGGATTGGGATTAACCCATGGTTAACAAATAAAGACCTGAAAGCAAAGATGCTAGATCAGAAAGGGTGCTGTAGGTGTAAATTGGGATGCAAAGGAGACCTGGTACATATCCTACTTGATTGTTTGACATTACTGGAACAGCGGAAACTGTGGCTGCGTCCTGTGTTCTTAAAACACGGTATAAGAACTAGGGCGCAGGCGGTTAACCTATTAACTGAAATTTCGACTATTGACATTGCAATTGCCCTTGGAAAATATAAAGGTGGTACTGAGTGTACTAAGAAACCAGGAATAATCTGTAGGATTATATGAATTTTAAATTAATGAAATTATATTTGAACTAAAGGAAATGAACGTGTTTTAGATGCAATAATAAGCTTTATTTTAAATGCTATTTTATTGGCGTTGGTAAACGTATAAGGGTGTGTAAGAGTCTTAACCAATATTGGAATAATTTTAACAATGTTTTATCGTCTTTTATGTGAACATTTTAAACTTGTGATACTGCCTCTTGCACTTGTTTAAAGACTATGGTCATAATAAACATATCTTTGACTTGACTTGACTACAAACTTACCATACACTTTAATATGGGGCTAAGAAGTACTCAGGCCACCTAGAAATAGAGCAAATATAGAGAATGGAGTGCAACATCCAATTATGTGTCCGATTCTTGTCCAAAAAAGTATCCAGATCTGAGATATTGTGACGCACAAAAAAAACATATGCATGTATGTGAAAGAATGAGCATTGCAACACCAACATATATCTTGTTTAAGCATTTTTTGTTTAAAAAGGTGTGTTGGGGTAAAAAAGAGTTAATTGTAAAACATAGTAAAGTGTTTGAGTGAGTTTGGAAAGACATGCAGTAGTATGAATCTTCTCTCAAATTTTCCCCCAAGGGGTATAGGCCAACTGCATTGTAAGTCAGATTCCCATCTGAGTTCGATTTTGGATTTAGGTCTGTCTATTCAAGGTAGTCTTAATGATTTATAGATTAATGAAGCTTTGGATGAGTTGGTGATGAATGTAGAGAAAATCTGTTCACCTTCACCTTGTATGCGAGAGTATGGGAAGGACCCGAGTGTGGTAGTGAGCAGTGGTGTCAAAAGCCGATGTTTTAGACATTTGGGGGAGAGATTAAATGAGGAGAAAAGTGTTTCAAAAGGAATAACTTCATTAGTATTTTGTAGTAATCGAGAAACTGTGATTAAGGCTTGGTTAAACCAAGGACACAGAAAAGGGTCTTTCCATTGCACAAGAACCATTTGTTGTACCGGATGGGACTTAGAACAAATTGTTGAGACTCGGAAAGGTGGGATGGTAAATGCAGCTTGTAATTGGAACAAGCTTGGTAGATGATCAAGAAGATCCAACATTTAGGATGTTGAGATATATGATGTGTAAGTGAGAGAAAGGAAAATTCATGACAAGCTCTAGTGAAAACCATTATTTAGGATGTGAATCAGGGGTATCAGAAAAACAACCTAGACTTTGCTTAATACAGAAGGCCATATGTTATGTGGAAAAAACCAGTTAATTGACTCCCCCTTAAGACTTGGGTATCTCCAGGCATTGTAGTGATACCAGGGTATTCCATTCCAGAGAAATGTAGATAGAAGCTTATCAATGACTCTGAAATATTTTGCAAGGATTCTAATAGGTAGCATCATGAGCTAGAAATTAATGATAGGGAGAATCATAATATTGATTGTTTCAGGTCAGCCCCACCATGACAAAAATAATGGGGACCATCCCTGAGTTAATTTAGCAATTTTAGAGAGAAGAGAACCCATATTGAATTTTAAGTGTCTCTAAAATTATTTCAATAGAGGATCCTCAAACATTTTTGCTTATGTGTGTTCCAAGTGAAGCCTGTTCCAGTGAATGAGGATTTGAAACAACATGTATTCAAGGGAATCACTTGAGAATTTTCTATATTGAGTTTATACCCGATATCTCTAAGTATGCCCTTAGCTCTCCAGAGAAATAATGGGAGGGAGGCTTCTGGTTTAGAAATGTAAATAAGTATTATTGTCCACATTTAGGGGTCGATTAGGATCGCGGAAGGAAACGTGTTCCGTCCGCCGAGGAAGGTGGCAAGATACTTCGGACCTGTCCGCGGAAAAACCGCAATAGCGATTAGGATCAAATCTGATAGAAACGCCGATCGCGCGGGACGGAGCACAACAATCTCCGTCCGCGGCGGTCGAAGTACACCTGAGGCCGCGGCAGGCGGACGGAACCTAAATAACACCGACCGCCGCGTACGCACATGACCAGGAGAACAACAACCTCCCCCGCGATACCTGCGTAGTGTCCGTGTCCGCAATTAGGATAACTCCGCAAGTAGCCCGGTAGCCACCGCGATCCACGTCCGCGGCGGTACCAATGCTACGAGAAACCGTGCACCACAGCGGAAGTCCAACATCCCTACAGTCAAACCAATGCCATACATTGCGACAGAATTCATCACCAAACACAGGAAAATGAACGAACACCCACCTGACACATCTAAACCAAACACAAGACACAATGACCCACCCCCAAGAACCGCATAAACCACACCTGCCAACACACCCACCTATCACCTGACTGCCAATCAACATTCACACAGGGCCAACACACAGACTATAAATTAACTCCCACCCACTCCAGAAATCCTCTGCATCACAGCATAGCTGCTAGCAGGAGACACCACTTAGCCAACAGCATAAAACAGATATCATACACATAACCCACACCCAAACACACCCTGTACACAAACACCCACCACACCATCCCCAAAGACCACACACCAGCACCTCCTAATTCACACAAACACACACCCCGAGCACCATGGCACCCAAGAAAAACCCGAAATTCACTGACACCGAGCTAAGGGTTATGGTCGATGAGATCATTCGTGTCGAACCCCACATATTTGGGGGCCTAGTGCAGCAGACCAGCATAGCTAGGAAGAACAGCCTATGGGACCGGATCGTCACCAGGGTCAATGCCTCCGGGACCGTCCCGAGGACGAAGCAGGAAATTCAGAGGCGGTGGCACGACCTCAAGACCCGGGTGAAATCCATCAGAGCCAAGAACTTTCTCCGGGCCAACCACACAGGCGGTAGAACCCCCCGGAGCCCCTACCGTACACCGAGTGGGAGGAGAAGGTGCTGACCATCCTGCACCCTGAGACCCTTGATGGACTTGATGAGGGAGAAGAGGCTGGTAAGTACCAACCAAGCACCACAAACACAACAACACGGTGTGCCTCACACAACTCTGAAGACACTTCTCCAAGACCCCAAGCCATGCATGCAGTCCACATACTCACTAACGTCTAAACCACTCCTACAGGCCCCCATGTCCATAGAGAGGGTGGTGGTGGTGGGTGGGGTGTGTGAGGGGACGGAACTACAACTCCCAACAGGCCCCCATGTCCATAGAGAGGGTGGTGGTGGTGGGTGGGGTGTGTGAGGGGACGGAACTACAACTCCCAACAGGCCCCCATGTCCATAGGGCGGGTGGTGGTGGTGGGTGGGGTGTGTGAGGGGACGGAACCACAACTCCCAACAGGCCCACACGTCCATAGAGAGGGTAGTGGTGGTGGGTGGGGTGTGTGAGAGGTCACTAGACCAACTCCCAACAGGCCCACATGTCCATAGGGAGGGTGGTGGTGGTAGGTGGGGTGTGTGAGAGGTCACTAGACCAACTCCCAACAGGCCCACATGTCCATAGAGAGGGTGGTGGTGGTGGGTGGGGTGTGTGAGGGGACGGAACTACAACTCCCAACAGGCCCCCATGTCCATAGGGAGGGTGGTGGTGGTGGGTGGGGTGTGTGAGAGGTCACTAGACCAACTCCCAACAGGCCCCCATGTCCATAGAGAGGGTGGTGGTGGTGGGTGGGGTGTGTGAGGGGACGGAACCACAACTCCCAACAGGCCCCCATGTCCATAGAGAGGGTGGTGGTGGTGGGTGGGGTGTGTGAGGGGACGGAACTACAACTCCCAACAGGCCCCCATGTCCATAGAGAGGATGGTGGTGGTGGGTGGGGTGTGTGAGGGGACAGAACTACAACCCCCAACAGGCCCCCATGTCCATAGAGAGGGTGGTGGTGGTGGGTGGGGTGTGTGAGGGGACGGAACTACAACTCCCAACAGGCCCCCATGTCCATAGAGAGGGTGGTGGTGGTGGGTGGGGTGTGCTACAGGTCACTAAACCAACTCCCAACAGGCCCACATGTCCATAGAGAGGGTGGTGGTGGTGGGTGGGGTGTGTGAGAGGTCACTAGACCAACTCCCAACAGGCCCACATGTCCATAGAGAGGGTGGTGGTGGTGGGTGGGGTGTGTGAGAGGTCACTAGACCAACTCCCAACAGGCCCACATGTCCATAGGGAGGGTGGTGGTGGTGGGTGGGGTGTGTGAGAGGTCACTAGACCAACTCCCAACAGGCCCACATGTCCATAGAGAGGGTGGTGGTGGTGGGTGGGGTGTGTGAGGGGACGGAACTACAACTCCCAACAGGCCCCCATGTCCATAGGGAGGGTGGTGGTGGTGGGTGGGGTGTGTGAGAGGTCACTAGACCAACTCCCAACAGGCCCACATGTCCATAGAGAGGGTGGTGGTGGTGGGTGGGGTGTGTGAGGGGACGGAACTACAACTCCCAACAGGCCCCATGTCCATAGAGAGGGTGGTGGTGGTGGGTGGGGTGTGTGAGGGGACGGAACTTCAACTCCCAACAGGCCCCCATGTCCATAGAGAGGGTGGTGGGGGTGGGTGGGGTGGGTGCCATTGCCGACTGAATGTCAAATATAAAGAAATGTACACGTAATGGCCACATGACTCATCCCCACATTTTTGTTTTGCAGGGGATCCTAATCTGACAGCTGCAATTAACACCAGGCCTCCCGCATCCCCACACTCAGAACTTTCAGGGGACGATTGGCCAGCCACCTCCGGGGCTGAGGATGGTGCCGGCTCAAGCAGCCAGCCAGGGACATCTGGCTCTCAGGTCACACCTGCACCAACAACTACTACGGCCTCTGGCATTACCACAACACCGGCTACTGTGACCTGCACAGCTACCTCCAGCACCACCTCCACCACCACTACTACCACCACTGCTGCCCCTGCCACCCTGCCCAACCCACCGCCCAACGCTGGGCCAGCGCCATCCCAGCCACGCAGGGAGAGAGTGAGGCAAACCACAAATGCAAGGCCAGATCCTGCAGGCAGGAGCACAGCAGAAAGAAGGCATGATGAAACTACACCCAATGCCGTGCAACAGTGTCTAGAAGCACTAGTCAGGGTGGAGCAGAACTATCTACGTGGCCAGGCACACGCAGACCGGGCCCACCAGGACTTTGTTGACAACACAGCTATGTTGGGGGCCATCGAAAGGCGGCTTGGCCAACTCGTGGACATTTTTAGCACGAGGATATCCGCCAACACCACCCACCCCACACCCCGTCAAACAACGCCACCGCCAACAACACCGCCACCACCACCTGCGCCCCTGGCGGCGGATGTGGCACCTGATCAGCCAGCGGCCCCAGCTGACTCCGTCCCAACACATAAACGGAGGGGACGTCCGAGGCTGGAAGTGGGCGAGAGCAGTGTCGAAGCTCCTGCCACACGCTCCAAGAGGAGCCGACAATGACTCTTTTGAGTACCTGAGCCTGCCATTCACCCTGCCAACTATCCGGTCCCACCTGGCACAGGCCTGCTGCACTAGGCAGACACCACCCTATGTGGTGTCTGCACGGACATCTCATCTGCCATAACCTTTGACTCTCACTCCCCCACCCCTTCACTCATTTGTAAATATGCACCTACACCTATGCACAATCTGTAAATAAATAACACTTACTCACTCAATGATGTGTTGCCTCCATGTTTATTCACATGATTGCATCAGAAACAGACGTAACCAGGTTCAGGGATCCAACTGGTACAGAATCATGCCGCAAGGGAGTTACCTAGGGAAACATAGAAAACGCAAACACACGTTAGGAAACACCATCACACTCATCCCAACGCACTGCAGTGCAACTTTCAACAAACCACACACATCACTACAGGAATGGATGAGACTACACACATCATGGAGAAGTGCATGTCCTCATAAATGAAGAGAGACACACACATGCATACATCACATAACAAAACACATAGATGATGCCCAACACAATGACACAAGAGCAGCAAACCTACACAGGGCATACACAAGCAGCACAAGAGGGGCACACTCACAATCAAGGGAAGTAGCGTTCAATGAGCTGGCGCCTCTGGTCCACACCTTCCTCCTCACCACTATCCTCATCAGTCGACATGGGTGGGTCGGGAGGGCGAGGAACTTGCTGTTCATCTGGGTCCAAGATCAGTTCTATGTTATTGCGCACAGCCAGGTTGTGGAGCATGCAGCAGGCAATCACAATCTTGCATACTTTGCCTGGTGCGTAAGGCAGGGCCCCTCCAGTCTTATCCAGGCACCGAAACCTAGACTTAAGCAGGCCAAATGTTCGTTCCACCACTCGATGTGTCCTACCATGGGCATCATTGTATCGCATTTCTCCCGCTGTAGTGGGATTGCGTATTGGACTTAGAAGCCAAGGCCTGTTTGGGTAAGCCGAGTCGCCTGTGTTTGTGGAAATGAGAGAGAGAGAGAAACATCACTACCTGAACATGTGGGCACACCAAGCCACACAGATATCACTCATGTCACCACAGCATACTCACCAACAAGCCAGGCTTGTGCCGGACGCAGATTTGCCATCAGTTGGGGGACAATGCTGCTCCGCATGATGTGGGCGTCATGTGCAGAGCCAGGAAATCTTGCACACACATGTGAGATTATGTTGTCGGCCTGGCACACCACCTGCATGTTTAGGGAGTGGAAGTGCTTCCGATTCCTAAACACCTGCTCACGTGCCCATGGTGGAATGATCGCAATATGCGTGCCATCAATGGAACCCACAACATGTGGTATGCGACCCAGTGCATAGAAGTCTGCTTTGACCGCTGCCAACTCTGCCACCTGCGTAAAATGTATGTAGTCATTCTTGTACAGCATCATGGCTGTCAGTACATCCCGAAGTACCGTGCTGAACATGGCCTGTGACATTCCCCCGGCATGTCCAACAGTGTACTGAAATGTGCCTGTTGCAAAAAAATGGAGTGCCGCCATCACCTTTTGGGTGGGTGAAATGGAGCCTGGATAGGTTCTTTGCGGCTGCAGGTGAGGAGACAATTGGTTCACAAGCTCCAGCAATCGACGTCGATCAAGGCTGAATTTCCTGATCACCTCCTTGTCCACCATATCCTCAAGCACAGTGTATGGGCGATGGACATTTTGAGCCCTCCTGTGTGGGTGAAAATGGAATGGAAGTCAATTCACATACAACGCATGTCTGTGCAACTCACTCACATGTCATCGCACTCTATCCAACATGTAATAGGCAGTGTTCAATTAGCATATGTGTGACATCTCTGATTGTCACAACAACATGGATTGACGTAGCAACAATGTGCACCCACTAGCTACATGATGGGTTGCAACATGTGCAATGCACTTTGTCTCACCTCAACATTACTGCCAACAAGACATGTGACATGACCCAAATGTGTAGGCGCAGCATGACATACACACATGCAAGTGCATGCACACAAACGAAAATATACACACACCATTTCTTGATGCACCAATGGCAACACCAATAATGGTGACCAAACGGACATCACATGCATGGTGACCCAATAGGCAACACGCATGCACTGAACACAAGTGAAACCCCACCATAGTCAATATCACACATATACCAGTCACAGACAACTGAATCACAATGTGGCAATACATCCGGGATCTACTGTGTAGATGTGAGGTACGATAAACAAGGTGCATCGTCAGCTGACATGCAATCATTGACCCCGCCATGGCGGTGCACTGCTTCCGCTGTTTACGTCTGGCCATACGCGGCCCGCGTTCAACATTCCCATTGTCTGTATGTGCATAGACCGTCACGCTCACACACCGGCAAGTGCATGTGCTAGACACCGGGACGGATGCATCATTTGCAACAAAGTTCCAACAGTGGCGCCACCATGGCGGGGCACGTATTCGGCGGGGGAGGTGCAGGCCAACATATCCATAAGCTGATGTCCATGCACATGGCAGTTCATGACCCCCCTTACAGTGACATTGCATCAGCCAGCCTACACCGGCCGGGCCGGCCCAGCCCATGACCGCCGTGTCAGCCATGACAACTACCGCCATTTCAGGCCCCCTCCACTACCGCCGTTTCAGGCCCCCTCCACTACCGCCGTGCCAGGCCCACCCCATGACCACTGTGTCGGCCATGCCAACTACCGCCGTTTCAGGCCCCCTCCACTGCCGCCGTGCCAGGCCCAGCCCCGACTGCTGCCTGTGACCATCACCTCCACCTGCTGCTGCGGAGCTGACCACCGACTGCCGCTCTAGTGCCATACTCCGTGACCTTGGCATGTCGAGACTCAAAGAGATCCGGTCTCGTCCCTTCACCGCCGCGGAGCTTGATGTCCTCGTGGACGCTGTGCTCCGCAACTACGGACGCCTGTACGGCGCACCCGGACAGGTGGTAAGTGCAGTGGGGGATAAGTTGTTGTGCATGAGGTGTCATATGACACCTGGGCTCTGGAAACTTGGCGGTGTGATGTGTGACCAACAAAAGATTCGAAATGTGCATGGCTGCAGAGAGAAATGTGTTGCTCCTATCTGTGTGACTGGCCAACTGTCCACTGACTTCCACCCTTTTGTCTCCCATCATGGTAGGTCAAGCTGCACCTTCGCAAGGACGTGTGGAGGAGCATTGCACGTGATGTACGAGCAGCGGGGGTGTCCAATAGACGACATACACACTGCCACAAACGCTGGGACGACATTTCCAGACTGAGCAAGAATGTAGCGGAAGTGACACTAGGGATGATTCCAAGGACGGCACGTCTGGCCCGACGCTCAATGACCCCTCTCATGCACCGTATCATAGCTGTGACGCATCCTGACCTGTCCGAGCGGTTGCGTGTGGATGAACAGCAACGTGGCGGTAAGCATACTGTCAGTGTATGTTGCTTGTGAGTGCAATGCATGTGTAGTTGCCCACACACATTAGGGACTTCCGTCGATCGTGAGGCTCGTTCCAATGGCATGTTGGTGACATTGCCACAGTAAAATTTCACTTCCCGATGCGGCATGGTGAGACGCCACCCGCTAAGCAGTTCAGTTTTCATGCACATGCTGTAGTGCTCCGTCACCCCTTGGCAACACTTGTGTGCAGATGTAGTTCCTCATGCCCAGTGTGCATGCTGTACATGTATTACGGCCAACGCCACTTAATTCCTGTGAGGATGACTGGTTGGGGTGGGCCGTGTGCAGGTTGGGGGATCGATGGACATTGTCATCATTGGCTTTAGGGATTCCGTAGCAGTACTGTACGTGAGTGTGCCCATGACTTACACCAATTTCCTGTGCATTTCAGCTTTGGCAGAGGGCACTCAGCCACAGACGGCGGAGATGATAGAAGGCAATGCATCCGGATCAGACGCAGACTGACACCGAAGGGGCCGGCGCCGGAGAGGGGGACAGGACCGTCCCGGAGGACTCGCATGTGGAGACAACATCGTCATCATCTTCCGACAGTGTTGGTGAGTCAGCACTGTTGTCACAGCCTGGGAGTGGGCAATCAACACCTTCGGTCGGGACACAGCACACAGGGCCCACCCTGCCGCCAACTGCACCATGTACTGTTCGTGCACGCAGGAGTAGGGGGAGCAGAGTGGCGTTCGGTGTCGGCACCGCTGCCCCAGCCTCGGTGAGCCAAAATGCACTTTGTGCAGAGGCTGTTGATCTGCTGCGACAGCTGTGTGTGGGGCAGACCAATATGATAAATGCTTTCCAAGACCACGATAGGAAGTTGGGGCAGGTGGTGGCATTCATGGAAGGTATGCATGGTGATCTGGCTGGTGTACACAGGACACTGCAGTCATTGGCTAACAGTGTGTCGTCTGCCATTGTACAGTCGCATGGACTGGGTGGTACTTCTGTTCCACCATCTACAACTCTGGATGTGTCAGGGGGGAGTGAATTTTCTGACCAGGACTCTAATACAGGTTATTGCACTAGAAGCAGCGTCAGCCAGCACATCAAGGCACGGAGGCCTCAGACCCCATCCCCTAGGTCAGGTAAATCTGTTCACAAGGACAACGTCAGATATAGTGGAGTACACACACATGAAGCAAAAGAGGGGTTGGGTGTAATGGCTACACATGCTGCACAGCCATCCCACACACAAGGTACTACCAAGCCAAGACTCACTCCCACTTCCATTGACACTACGTTGTACGAGGACATTGAGAAGACAAATAAATCTCTTGAGGGCTCGCATACTCCCAGTGCCAGGGAGACTAGGAAGGAAGGAGCCACTCCCAAGGGCAGGGAAACTAGGAAGGAAGGAGCCACTCCCAAGGGCAGGGAGACTAGGAAGGAAGGAGCCACTCCCAAGGGCAGGGAGACTAGGAAGGAAGGAGCCACTCCCAAGGGCAGGGAAACCAGGAAGGAAGGAGCCCCTCCCAAGGGCAGGGAGACTAGGCAGGAAGGAGCCACTCCCAAGGGCAGGGACACTAGGCAGGAAGGAGCCACTCCCAAGGGCAGGGACACTAGGAAGGAAGGAGCCACTCCCAAGGGCAGGGAAACTAGGAACGAAGGAGCCACTCCCAAGGGCAGGGAAACTAGGAAGGAAGGAGCCACTCCCAAGGGCAGGGACAAGGACAGTCACAAGACAAACGCACCTAAGAAGAGCTCGGACACTCCCAGGGGCAGGGACACACACGGGGAGAAGGTGTGTCCTGGGGATATGTACACCACACCCGACAAGTCTGCTGCCTGGAACAGGGCACCATCCAGGGAACAGGGAAAGTCCGCAGACAACAGTACTCCTACGGAAAAGGAACATCCAAGGCCCAAGGCATCTCCCATGGACAGTGGCACTGTCAGGGACAGGCATACATCACCCATTGTTGCACTGAGGCAGCTGTTTTCTGGGAAACGGAATACAGATGTCTCCGCAGTGGAGTCACCACTTACCTCCACTCCCATCAGGGCCCGTCAGGGACGGATGCAGGTGGACCCTGTAGTAGCATCCCCCATGACACATGTTGCAGAGGCCACAAGGCAGCCACACAGCAAACGACAAGCAGGCTCCAGCACGTCCCCAGAGAGCATTCCCCCCCAGCAGATGCACCTCCAAAGGCGGGTGAAATTTCTTCTCAGTCCGGCCCACTTGTCAGTCCTGTCCTGTCCAGGGCGCAGGCACATGTCCAAAAGAAACGTAGACACACAGCATTGACACATGCACAATCCGATGTCGGACATTTGCAACTATCCCCCGCTCCCAGAGCCACCCTGCCTCCTGGACCATACAGCCCTGTGGCTCATCATTTCAGTGGTCCCAGTGGCGCTGGTGCAGTTGACTCACATGTGTCTGTTAGTGGCAGGGTATCAGTCCGGACCTATCCTGTATCAGGTGCTGGCAGTGTATCTGGGTGTATGGGCCATGTGTCAGTCACTCGGTCTGTGGCTGTGTCTCACACTCCTGTATCAGGTGCTGGCAGTGTATCTGGGTGTATGGGCCATGTGTCAGTCACTCGGTCTGTGGCTGTGTCTCACACTCCTGTATCAGGTGCTGGCAGTGTATCTGGGTCTATGGGCCATGTGTCAGTCACTCGGTCTGTGGCTGTGTCTCACACTCCTGTATCAGGTGCTGGCAGTGTAGCTGGGTCTGTGGCTCACGTGTCAGTCACTACATCTGTGGCTGTGTGTCACACTCCGGTTTCTGGTGCTGGCAGTCTGTCCGATGCGGGTACTTCACGCAATCCACCTGATAGTGTGATGTAAGTTGCTGTAGTGTGCCGTCAGATGTACTGCCTCTGATGTACCTGCTCTGGTGTCCACACTGCCCTGTTGGTGCCCTGTTGCTGTTCTCATACTGATGTACTGCCTCTGATGTACCTGCTCTGGTGTCCACACTGCCCTGTTGCTGCCCTGTTGCTGTTCTCATGCTCATGTACTGCCTCTGATGTACCTGCTCTGGTGTCCACACTGTCCTGTTGCTGCCCTGTTGCTGTTCTCATGTTCATGTACTGCCTCTGATGTACCTGCTCTGGTTTCCACACTGCCCTGTTGCTGCCCTGTTGCTGTTCTCATGCTGATGTACTGCCTCTGATGTACCTGCTCTGGTGTCCACACTGCCCTGTTGCTGCCCTGTTGCTGTTCTCATGCTGATGTACTGCCTCTGATGTACCTGCTCTGGTGTCCACACTGCCCTGTTGCTGCCCTGTTGCTGTTCTCATGCTGATGTACTGCCTCTGATGTACCTGCTCTGGTGTCCACACTGCCCTGTTGCTGCCCTGTTGCTGTTCTCATGCTCATGTACTGCCTCTGATGTACCTGCTCTAGTGTCCACACTGCCCTGTTGCTGTTCTCATACTGATGTACTGCCTCTGATGTACCTGCTCTGGTGTCCACACTGCCCTGTTGCTGCCCTGTTGCTGTTCTCATGCTCATGTACTGCCTCTGATGTACCTGCTCTGGTGTCCACACTGCCCTGTTGCTGCCCTGTTGCTGTTCTCATGCTGCTGTACTGCCTCTGATGTACCTGCTCTGGTGTTCACACTGCCCTGTTGTTGTTCTGATACTGCATTGTGCCCTCTCATGTGCTGCCTATGATGGACCTTTTCAGTGCAGTGGACTGTTGGTGCACTTAGCCCCTCTCATGTGCTGCTTCTGATGGACCTGTGCCTTGCCATGGACTCTTGGTGCACTTAGCCCCTCTCATGTGCTGCTTCTGAAGGACCTGTGCCTTGCCATGGACTGTTGGTGCACTTAGCCCCTCTCATGTACTGCCTCTGATGTACCTGCTCTGGTGTCCACACTGCCCTGTTGCTGTTCTGATACTGCATTGTGCCCTCTCATGTGCTGCCTCTGATGGACCTTTTCAGTGCAATGGACTGTTGGTGCACTTAGCCCCTCTCATGTGCTGCTTCTGATGGACCTGTACCTTGCCATGGACTCTTGGTGCACTTAGCCCCTCTCATGTGCTGCTTCTGAAGGACCTGTGCCTTGCCATGGACTGTTGGTGCACTTAGCCCCTCTCATGTACTGCCTCTGATGTACCTGCTCTGGTGTCCACACTGCCCTGTTGCTGCTCTGATACTGCATTGTGCCCTCTCGTGTGCTGCCTCTGATGGACCTTTTCAGTGCAATGGACTGTTGGTGCACTTAGCCCCTCTCATGTGCTGCTTCTGATGGACCTGTGCCTTGCCATGGACTGTTGGTGCACTTAGCCCCTCTCATGTACTGCCTCTGATGTACCTGCTCTGGTGTCCACACTGCCCTGTTGCTGTTCTGATACTGCATTGTGCCCTTTCATGTGCTGCCTCTGATGGACCTTTTCAGTGCAATGGACTGTTGGTGCACTTAGCCCCTCTCATGTGCTGCTTCTGATGGACCTGTGCCTTGCCATGGACTGTTGGTGCACTTAGCCCCTCTCATGTACTGCCTCTGATGTACCTGCTCTGGTTTCCACTATGCCCTGTTGCTGTTCTGATACTGCTTATGCCCTCTCATGTGCTGCCTCTGATGTACCTGCTCTGGTGTCCACACTGCCCTGTTGCTATTCTCATACTGATGTATGCCCTCTGATGTACTGCCTGTGATGTGCCTGCTCTGGTGTCCACACTGCCCATGCTCGATCCTAGACTGTGATGTTACTCCGATTCTGCGTAAATAAAATTGTGATTCATGTGTCGTGGGTTGTCGGAGTCATTCTTGCGTGTGTGATGCTGGTGTGGATTTGTATTTTCTTGAGGGCGGTGGGTTCAGATACATGTCACTCCCCCCTACCTGGGTCACGACCCTTGGAGGCGTTGTCGTACACAAGAATATGTCGATTCCGGGACATGTCACTCCCCCCTCCCTACGTCAGGGCCCTTGCAGGTACTCCTCTCCAGACAGCGAATGGTTTGTAGCCTACCTGCGTCGTCGTCGATGGTGGGCCAAGACTAGGACGTAGTGGATCGCGAAGAGTATCGGGTAAGCGTGTAGTGCAGGGTCCATGTCGGCGAGCGGCTCGTGGTGGGTATGGTCGCAGTGGGGCATCCGCAGTGTTTAGGCAGGTTGTTTTTCCGCAGCGCTTTTATGTATATTTTCCGCCATCTTGATTTGGAGGACGGTCCTAGACGTCAGTCCGTACGGCGGAGTCTCTGGATAGGTTACGTCCGCCGCGTGGTTGGGTGTGGTGGTGCGGCGGACCGTGTTCTACCGCCACGGACGGATTTTGGCCCGTATTTCGTATCCTGATTTGGTGGACGGAGTGTCCACGACGGGCGCACGGAAAATAGGCATGTTCCGCATGCTCTGGGTCTGCGGAGGCACTTCTGTCCGCCATCCTAATGACCCCCTTAGTGTGGATTTATTTAATCTATAAAGAAAAGGTTTGAGCGAGAATAAATAGCAAGGGCGATAGAGGAAATCATTCCCTAGTGCCTAGGGAGATTGTACACCATTAACCATGACATAGGAGCTGGGAAATGAATAAAGCAATGAGATGACTTAAAGGAATTTCTCACCAAACCATGCCAATGAAGAGGCTGCAGGAGGAATTGCCAATTATCTCTGTCAAACAGCATTTCAACTATCGCCTCGAGGGAATGTTTGAGTTTGGTGGCTTTGCTCAAAATGTTCAGAAAAACACACAAGTTATCAGTTATGTTTCTATTTTTAACAAAAATTGATGGTTCAAAATCCACCAGATTGGGTATTACACTGTTGAGTCTAAGGGCTAATGTTTTGGCAAACATTTTGCAATCCGAGTTTATTGGTGATGTAGGGCGGTCATTTTGGCACTAGGACTGATCCCAGTCTTTTTGTGTAATGAGACAAATCATTGCTTCGGTAGTAAAAGAAGCAGAGGATTTATTCTGAGGGAAAAAAATTAATTAACCCCTTCGCTGCGGGGCTAATTTCCCCACATCGCGGGGGGGAGGGGGGCCGCGCACAGCGCCGCTGTGCTCATGACGAGCCCAGGCTCGTCATGCAGCACGGTGCTCGTGTGCTGGTGACGAGCCTGGGCTCGTCATGACCACGCCCGCGCAATGGAACGCTCAGCACAGCGGGGAAATTAGCCCCGCGTGTGAGCGTTCCACGGCTCATGACGAGCCTAGGCTCGTCAACAGCACACGAGCACCGTGCTGCATGACGAGCCTAGGCTCGTCATCAGCGCAGAAGGGGTTAAAGTGAATGATTAAGGGAGCAATCATGTTGAAAAATGTGAACCTATCAGGTCTGGTTGCCTTACCAATAGGGAAATTCTTAACTGTAGAAAACAATTCCTCCAATTGTAATGGTAGCTCCATTGGAGCCAGACCAATATGTGCAGACTTGTGCATTTTAGAGTGGGAGAAGTATGACTTAAGAGACTCCTCTGAAGGCAGAGATTCAAGAGTATACAGTTCTTGATAAAAGTTTGCAAAGCAACTAGCAATCTCCGAGTCATGAAACAAATTAGTACTGGCCTGATTAGCAATTGATTTGACAGAGGATTTTTCTCTTCTACATTTCAAGTAATTAGCTAATAGAATATTAAGTAGAGTACCGCATGCATTCTCTGAGGTTGATTTATTAAATTGAATCTTCACTGCGATCAATGCATTCAAATCAGCTTTGTTAGTCTTGGATTTAAAATATTTGTGCTCTTAATGTTTAATATCTGTAATAATACACGCATATTCTTTCTTAATAGGTCTTACGTTAATTAGGGACATAGTTTCTCATAAAACCTTCTAGTGGCAGCTTTGAAGGCATCTCAAACAAAATGAAAAGATGTCTTCTCTCTATCATTAATCTCACAATAATAATAGTATTTAAGGAACTCCTTGTTGGATAATGAGATGTTATTAAACCACCACCTAGATCTAGATGGAGTATCTCAAAGAATATCCAAATCAGTACAAACTGGAGCTCGATCAGAGATCAAGATTGAACAGATCTCCAACTGTACTATGTGTTGGGTCAAATCTTTACTTAGGAACACCCAGTCGATTCTGGTTTGGGAGTTATGTGGGATTGAGCAGAAGGAAAATTCTTGGAGAGAGAGAGGTGAGCTAGTCTCCTGGAGTCTGATAGGGTATTTTGATAGATAGTTTGTTTGAATGCTTTATTTGCCTTGTGTTGAATGAATCTCATGGATTAGGTTCAGTCAATGATGACTTTCATTTTGGTTGCAGTCACTGCCTAAAATGAAATTATCTGCGGAATGTTGTGCAAACTTTGGAGAGATAGTCCTCCAGGAAATTGGGTCGGGGTATGTGGGACCGAATACATTCATAATTGTAAAAGTGATATTTCCAAAGTTTTATTTAACTAATACCCATCTACCCTCCATGTCATTCTCCTGCAAAACAAGTGATAAGTTTAAACATTTATGACATAGTATTGCTGATACGTTTTTGTGTAGCACAGAGGAGGAAAAGTAGAGTTCACCAACCCACGGTTTCTTAAGTGTGTTAATGTCCATATCAATGAGGTGAGTTTCCTGAAGTAGTGTGAGTTGGCATTTTATTTTGGATAAATGAGACAAAACATATTGGCATTTAATAGGATTTTTTAGTATTCAAAATAGTTATTCTGAGAGGCATTTAAGAAGAGGTCATCAGTGTACATCGATAAAAAGCACTCAAATGTCAAGATGTTGAACTTTGGAAGTGCTTCATTGTAAGATAAAGTGTGGAAAGAAGAGAAAAGAAAAAGATTGAGAAAGGGAGGAGAACCCCATAAAAATAGAAAAAAAATGAAGGTTATACCTGAAAGGAAATCCTTGGTTGCGTTATCACCTTTCCTACTAAAGAGGACATCCCGAGGATGCAGAGGATGTGGAGTGGGTAAAAAAAGATGGGACCAGAATCGGCTCTGGTGAACAAGGAATGGGGACACAGAAATTAATAAGATGAGGGAAGAGTATAGGTTGTGCGTGATATGAAAATAGAAGGAAACAGGAACTGGGTAAAACAGTGGAATGTAGAATAATATTAGACAGGTAAGAATGGTAGGGTACATAATATGACCAGTAAGGCTGGGTCTTAAAACGTGTAGGTTTTTTCTTTGTAAGTTAGTTTGAAGAAATAAGGGCAGACTTGACTGTATCCGATATTCATGGACTTTAAATGTGAGTGAAATTCAAGGAAAAGCTTCCTCTTGGCAGCCGTGGTGTTGGAAACGCCCTGAGAGAAATAAACTTTGTGTCCACACCATTGAAAGTACTCCACTTGTTTGGCGGCAGTGAGGATGTGCATTAAGTCAGTGTACTGCAAGAAGAGTTTAATTATGCCTCTAGGTCTATTGTGGGGTGTTGAAGTAGAAGGGTTGTAGCACATGCGATGCATGATGTTGATAGGACTGTGTACTTGTAGATGGATGACGGCAGGAATAGCCTTTTGCAGACAAGAAATCATGTTGGGCCCTCTGAATTCTCAGGAATACCATAAAGTTGCATGTTGTTACTCCGGTTCCTGTTCTTCAAGCTTTCATTAGTCCTTTTGAGTAATTCAATTTCCTTTGTCAGATGAGATCTATCTGGGATACAGGCATCCACATTGCTGACCCATTGCTCGATAGCTATGAGACGTTGATCATAGGAGGGCCATTTCTCCTCAATGCCTAATAAGGAGATATTATTTTCCACAACAAAAGGTTTTAGAGCCCTTATTTTATCCATGATGTCCTCTAAGGTGAAAGGAGGCATTGATTTGGAGGGAAAGTCTAGGTATTTCTTGGGTATTTTGACCGAAGGCGAGGGAGGTTTTGACGAAGAGCGAGAAGCTGAAGTGGAACCTTCCACTGTAAAATCAATAGTTTATCAATCAGAGCTAAGACAGTTTCAGGGACGAGGTCCCGTTGTCAATTTGTATGGTTTATGATGAGCTTGGAGGTTGATGGAAAGGAAAGGCCTTTTCCTTTAGCTTTACTGACCTGCCCATAAAGGAGGCTGAAGGTGGCAGGCTTGATCAAAGACTGAGCGATTATATAAATAAATGAAGACTCCCACTAGGTTAGGTGACAGGGGTTAGTTCTGTGATAACCCCTTGGGAAAGACAATGTATGGCTTGAATCAATTAGACTGCACAGCCAGGTGCATTTGAGAAATGGAAAATGGTAGCTGTACCTTAGAAGACTGGGAGAGTGGAAGCAGTGACTCAAATTACTGTGAGTAGTGGTCAGGAGGTGAGACATACTTGAGTTAAAGTGTATCTAGCCATTGCTTTGAGGAGAGCAACAATATCAGGAGAAGTCCAATAATAAATGGGTCCTTGCTCTGAGGAAATCACTGCTGCTGTAGTGTCCATATGAAGAGATATGCTCCTTCAGACTTTATGACCAAACTGTCAGATCCCCACTGAAAAAGCCTGTGAACACAAGATTGCACCACCTCCTGACGCACGCAGTGTTGAATGGAAAGACAAATACACACGCTGCATGCTAAGAGCTGGAAAAATAGTTAAGAGTGAAATCCATGTGGGAGAAGAAAAATAGGGAGGTATTTGAGCTGTGCCCCCGGAACTTTACCGGAACCACTCAGGGAAGTTAGATGTCAATTGCCCTCTTGTGCGGTGCTCTTGTATTGCACATTATGATTCAGTGGCATCAGTGGCATCCAAGCCATGACTTGTACAATGTTGTTAGTAATGTTACATATAACACTTCATATCAGTAGCTTTGTTTCAAAACAGCATAGACAGTAGAAGATTTCCATTCCCATGAAGACATCGTGCTGCCATTGGTTGAACAGTTGGACTGGTGCAACATTTGTTTTAGCAGTAGATATTAAAATGTTATACTAGTGCGTGCTCCTAGTCTAGACAGAATCACTCACCACTTACACTCACGTTCTTATTGCTTTGGGCTCCTTGAAGACTCAGACTCTTTACACACTGAAGCTTTGTGCTTTGAGCAGAATCTTTGCTATACTTGTGAGTCTCCACTAAATTTCCCGAACTCTTCATGAGAAGTGCTATTTGAATTGCTTAAAACGTTACGCTTTTACCTGTTGATTTCAAACTCTTTATGAGTTCAAGATACTTTTTTCATCTTAAGATCAAGAATAGGGATTTCACTCATATGGAATTAATGCTGTATCCTCTGTATTCTTATGGGAAAATATTTAATTAATGATTAATAAACAAATACTTACTAAATAATTAGTATAAAACACTTTAAACTCACATAAAAATCTCAGCATTGACTCCCAATAATTAATATTTAACTGTGACGAGTACTTTGAATTTTGAAGTGAAGCTTCTGATTAATTCTTAAGCCACATCCCAGGTCCAGAGAGCAGAGGCCCAGTAAAAGCAGGGGGCTTTATATTCAGGTATGCTGAGACACAAATTCCGAATCGTAAACCAATATTTATTGAGGTCCCATGCTACAACATTACTATTAAGTTCCCATGATTAGGTCCACTTTAGTTCTTTATAAAGAACTTTATGATGTCATGCAGGCAGCACCGAAAGTGAAAAAACTGGAGAGGAGAAGTGTCTAATAGCGGGAAGAGAACGCACTATGTTATCAGAGACTAAATCAATAATTTGAGGAAGAACGGAAAAGGCCCTAGTCACTGCTAATTCGAAGGGAGGACATGGTTGACATTAGATTTTAGGGAGTAGCATTCCTACTATTCAGTTTCCATAGTTAGGTCCTGATAGACAATATAATCTTCTCAAACTTGTTTTGTTCACCTTTAGTCAGGAGGCATGTGGTGTCGCCTATACTGTGATTATGTTATGATGACATGATAAAGCCACCATTGTGACACAACTCAATTAATCAGTCAATAAGTACTTGTAAAGCTCAGCCTAACATCCATGAGGGTATCTGGGCACTGGTTTTCTGGGGTAGTTAAACAGCCAGGTCTAGAGTCGCTTCTGGAAGTCTATCAGCAAGGGTGATGTTCTTAGGTGGAGGAGAGAGTGTTCCAGGACTTGGCAGCAAGGTGGGAGATGGAGCTGCATCTGCAGTGGCTAAAGTGATTGCGTGGGGTTTGTGCGAGGGCAAGGGAGGGAGTGAAGGTTTCTAGATGGTTGGTGGATGTTCAGGTGATGGTTCATATAGGCTGGTCCTTGGTCGGGAAGAGCTTTGAAGGCACTTGATTTGTTATCTTTTTAGGTTTCGACCTGGCCGTAGCAACTGCGCAGCAGTTGCTCCGCCAGGGTGAAATCTTATGTCCTAGATATGGGGCTTTGGTTCCGCCTCTGTCTTCCAATGGCTAGCTCCATAAATGGAGGCTAGCCATTGGAAGACATTAGCGTCAATCACTTTCTCCCGGTCAGAACGCGAACCGTTGGCGTTTCTGACTCTTTTTTTAAGTCCTGCCCCTTGATGCCGTGTGTCCCGGGCCGCGCTGTGATTGGTTGCCGGCCCGGGACACCCCCGTGACGTCATTCCCCGGGCCGCGCTGTGATTGGCTGCCGACCCGGGACACCCCCGTGACGTCATTCCCCGGACCGCGCTGTGATTGGCTGCCGGCCCGGGACCTGACTTGTTTTCTTAGCAGTGGGGAGGTTTTACTGGGCGGGATGAGTATTGGGGGAGTGACTCATCACCTTGAAGATTTAGCGAGACTGTGTGTATTCTGTCACGTACCGAGCAGAGGGGATCTGGTTTTACAAGACAAACCATCCTCCCTCCTTTATATATAATGTAAAAAAAAATGCTCTCTACGGATGTCCATTTATATGAATGCTCTTGGACTCGTCCACCCTTAAAACCACGCCCCTAAAACAGCATCATTCTACTTCCTCTGCAGAAGAGACAGGCTTCTATGTTCTCCTATTTCAATGTGGCCTGCGCCTAAACCTTTCTTTTTCTATGCCTTATCATTGTGTCCCACATCACTCCCCTCTCTGCTTCGTACACGCCCGGGACACGCCCCTTCTGATTGTGTAGAGCTGGGGATTTCGCCTGGCACCTCGCCTCTATAAGGGCTGAATCACTGGCCTAGCCCCGCCTCTGCTTTGAAAGCCTTGCCTCGGTGTGACGTCAGAGGAGTCCGGCCCCTTCCCTCCCCGGTGGGCGTGTCTGTCTGAGGCGAGCCCTGATACCCGCACCCGCCCTTAGTTCAGTGCGAGCCGACGGTCTCAAGAGCAGGCGGAACAGCAGGTGAGGGCCAAGGCATAGGGTGGAGACTGATTGACACAAGCTTTGGAGCGCTGTAGGCCCTCAGAGCTATGCAACATGCTCTTAAATGCATATACAGCGATACTGAACTACAAGCCAGTACAAACCTCACGAAGAATTCTAGGAGCAGAGCTATAACGCCTACTACAGTTCTGTTGTATGATCGTGGGAAATTTAAAACAGACTAGAATGGGTTAAATGCATGCAGGGGACAAATCTCACACTATTAACCTGTCTATGGGCATCTCAAAATGCCTCCCACCCTAGTCGCAGTTTATACCGGTCACAAGACTCGTTCTGGCACTCATAGAGACAACCCTCCCTGCAATATTTTTAGCCAAAGATAAGATTCTCCACCCGAGGGACAGAGAAGACTTCGGCCATCCTACAGGCAGTGGCTGGTGATCTCTGTAAGGGGTCACGATGCCTCGACAATCCATTATCGAGACCGCTAATGACGACATCGTAGTTCCCAATGAATGTTTTTCCGGCATTTTGCAAACTTTAGGGTATTTTGTGATCTGTGCTGGACGGGGCATGGGCGCCTCGGGATTCTCGAGGTTGTGGGGAGGGGTTTCGGGGACCACGAAAGCAGGAACGGAAATTAACGAGGCTTTAATATCGCATTCACATACTGCATTACCTACACTTGTTACAGAATAGCTCAGCTCATACACCAACATTAAAGAGATTAATGACATAGTATAGTACAGTATCCAGATTAATAGTTGCCAAACATAAAATAATCCTCCGAAAAAATAGCTTTAAACTTCAGATTCTTGTGAAAAAAATATCCTTCTTTTATTCTTTCATTTGGTGATTCTTCATTACTCTTCATTAAAAACACAATACAAGTTAATAGCCTATGAACTTGTATTGTGTTTTTAATGAAGAATCGCCATATGAAAGAATAAAAGAAGGATATTTTTTCACAAGAATCTGAAATCTCAAGTTTTTATAGCTCTAACTTTTCCAAAGGCGAAACCATTGCATTGTAAATGCTTGTTTGGATGGGGAGCCAGTGGAGATTCCTCAGGTGTGTCTGTTTGGCTAAATTGAGGATCAGTCTGGCCACTGCATTATGTTTCGTCTTGAGCCTTCTCGTGGGTTTGGCAGTGGTTCCTTCTCACAGTGTGGTTCTGTAGTCCAGCCTGCTGGTAAATTTAAGGTTTGTGCGACTGTTTGTCTCATGTTGATGGGGAGCCATTTGAATATTCTTCAGAACATATGCAGGGTGTCGAAGCAGGTGGAGAAGACTTTGTTGATCTGTTGTTTTCACATAGACTCTGCTGTCCAGGATGATGGCGAGGTTACGGGCGTGGTCTTACGGTGTGGGAATGGGTCTGAGTTTGGCAGGCCACCAAGTGTTGTTCCAGAGCGAGGCATGGTTGCCAAAGATCAGCACTTGGGTCTTGTCAGTATTTAGTTTCGTCCAGTCTGCAACATTCTTCATGCAGTTGTGGAAGTTGGTCTTAGTGATAGTGGGGTTTGCTGAGAGAGAGAGGATGAGCATGTGTCTGTATTAGATATGGTGTTGACATTGTGGGCTCTGACAATGTTGGCCAGAATCGTCGTGTATGTGTGTTGAAGAGAATGGGGCTGAGCCTTGAGGGATGCAACAGATGACGTTCATGGAATCTTAGGGGATAGGCAGATTCTCTATGTTCGATCCATGAAGAATGGTGCAATCCATCTGAGTGCGTCTCCATTGATCCCGATCTGGTGAAGTTTTTTGATGAGTGTATGGTGGGAAATGGTGTTGAAGGCTGCAGAGAGGTTGAGGAGGATCAAGGCAGCTGATTCTCCTCTGTCGGGTCGGGTGAGAATGTCATCCGTGGAAGCGATCAGGGAAGTCGTGGTACAGTGGTTGGCGGGGAAACTAGATTGGGAGGCATCTGGTAGGGCATGTCTCTACTGGTGTTCGGTGGGCTGCCGGTTGATTGTCTTCCCCAGGACATTGGGGTAGTAGGTCTGAAGTTCGCTCACATGGGCAGAGAGTTTCGTATGGAGGAGGTCTGACTTCTGCGTGTTTCCATGCATCAGGAATGGTGGCTGTGTTGAAGGATGCGTTGAGGATGGAGGTGAGTTGGTGGCTGATCACGTCGCTTCCTAGGTTTAAGAGGTGGTGGGGACGCAGTCTGTGGGTGCTGCTGATAGAGTTCATGAAGGTTTTGGTGTTCGGTGTGGTGAGTTATTCCCATGCAGTGAGATTCTGGTCAGGGCTGCTTCTGTTGGAGTGAGGTGGTTGAGGAGGTCAGATGGTTGGCACTCAAAATCCCATGGATGGTGAATATCTTGCTGTGGAAGTTCTTCGCTAGAGCATCACAGAATTCTTGTGAAGGGGGAATTGTGTTCTTGGTGGCTGTTGGGCAGGAAAACTCTCTGTCAATGGTTAAGAGTAGGGTTGGGCAGAGTTTAACTCTGCAGAATTCTGAGGAGTTAAATGAAAACTCTGCAGATTGCGCTGAGTTCTGCGGAACTTGTAGAATCAGCAGCACATCGTTCTGAATTACGAGTAGCTTCATCAGCAGTCTGACAACATGTCTCACAACTCAACCAGAAAATGGCGCTCTCATACTCCTGCCTTACCTGTCCAATGGTACCATCGCGTGGCCAGTGATATCTGTCAGAGGCATGGCACAGGCTACCAGTGTGCCACCTTCTCCTCCCATTCACCTGTGCCTTGCTTATACTTGCCTGCTGCTCGGCCGGAGAAAGCCCTGGTGGGGAGCCTGCCTTGTGCTGCTGCTGGGTTGCCCTTCTGATCCGTTGTTTTTATGCAGTAGACCGGGGTGTGAACTGATGCTGCTCAGTTAGTACAGACCTCTTCTCGCTAAACAATGGCGATAGTTAGGATTTTTCTCAGTTTAGGAGTAATAAAGTTAGGAGTTCTAACTTTACTACTCCTAAACTGAGAAAAATCCTAACTTTAAGACTTTCGGTATTCACAGAAGGCTTTTACGAGTCCTACAGTTAGGACTCCTAACTTTACTACTCCTAAACAGAGTAAAATCCTGGGCCTCAATAACGAAAACTGACGCATCGCTGCGTGAAAACAGCAATGCGTCACTTTTCACTGCGCCTTCCTTGCGACACCATATTTACAGAATGACGCATCAAGACGCAAGGAGTTACAGATACGTCAGTTTTTCTGACTTATCTGTATGGCGCTAAAGTGATGCATTGCTGGAGTGTGTCACAAAAGTGACGCAACTCCAGCAATGTGTCCTGTCACATGGGGCAAGCCCCAAGTGAAAGGGCCTGCGTCAGTCTTACGCCTGCTGTGAGACAGGCATAAGAAATTGACGCATTTGAGTCCTAGAAGAGGCGCAGTGAAATCTTATAGATTTCACTGCGTCACTTCTATGACCCTTTCTTTAAGTCAGAACACACCCCCCTGCATAAATTATACCTGGCATAGGTATAATTAAGCGCAGGGGTTTACGAAGTGATGCATCTACCTAAATTCATCACTTTGTAAATATGGTGCAAAAAGGCAAATTTTTTACGCTGCTGGTGCGTCACAAAAAGTGACGCACCAGCGGCATAAAAGTGACGTACGGCCTCATAAATGAGGCCCCCTAACTTTAAGACTTTCGGTATTCACAGAAGGCATTTAGGAGTCCTAAAGTTAGGACTCCTAACTTCTGTGAATACCGAAATGAGTAAGTGCCTTCTGTGAATAGCAAAATGGTAGTAAGCTTAGGATTTTATCTTAAGTTAGTTCTGTGAATCGGGCCGAATGTATGGAAGCAAAAATAATGCAAGTCCCCGACATGTGCATCTCGGACCAAGATCCCACTTACAAGTAATGCAAATTTATGCATCAGGAAGTAGCATTTCCTTCTGGCATCTCTCTCCGGCTATAGCTAATTTATCCCCATGCACTGGGGGTTACCTGCAGGGCCTGTTTTCTCTAGGGACAATTCCACACAGATGTACTACTTCTGTGAGGGATAATACTTCCATTTAGACTTACTTTCAGTGGAGTGTGTGGCTGAATGAGTAGGAGGATGTGGTCTGGAAATGTGGAAAATACAATGCCCTCCCCTCCTGCCTAAGAATGAGGTCCTGCAGTGTACAGCTGTGATAAATTGGGTTTACTGGTTGAAAGGGTGAAGCTCTATTTAAGCAGGGACCACAATCCATGTCAGGGGGAGGCACAGGGGACCCCCAAATTAACCTGTGTCCAACTCCCTGGAGGCTATGCACAGAGCATTCAAGCTTAAATGAGAGGCAATGTGTAAAGTATTTGTGCATTGCTTCAAACAGTAATAAAGTGAGAACACCACACAAGGAAAATCCCACACCAATTTAGAAAAATATAATTTTTTAAAATAAATAAACCAAAACAAAATGACAAAAATCCAATCATTAGAATCAGAGACATGCAAGTTTTAAGATTTCAGTAAATATAACACCAAAAGAACAAAGTGTCAACTGTGGATATCTGGTCGACACCAGACTGGGACAAATTCACAAGTTCAGGCCAACCATAATGGAGTACGGGCTTGGTACAGAAACACAGCTATGCCCACTGAGCAAAAGTACCTTAAGTTCCGGTTGCAGACTGTTGCAAGGTCCCGTGCTGAGGATGCGGCATGCCGCTGGAGCAATTCTTCAGTCCCGAGCAGTGGTGGAGCTGCGATGTGAGGTTTGCCGTTGTCAGTGAGGACGTGCAATGCAAAGTCTGTTGAGAATGCGTTGTGCAGTCCAGGAGATGCATTGATTCCGGGGAGCAATGAGGTTGCAATGCGAGAACCTGCATCATCATCGAGGCTTCCTTTGATGAGAGACTTGTGATGTGAGAGCCTATGTCGGGAATGCTTTGCACAGGCAGCGGTTACGATGCAATCTGCGAGGTCGATGCGGAGTCCTTGCATTGGGAGAACTCTTGCAGCAAATACATCAGTTCTGCTCAGGGTTATGACGTGGAGCAGAGAAGATGCACCTGTTCTACTATCTCCACAAATGGGCTGGCAGAGCACCTTCATTATCTTTGCAGCGCCGTAGGAGCAGGCACGAGAGGTGTTCGTACCCCATGAGAACAGTTGTGTTCTTTGGAGCTCCTCCCGCCTGGCGCTTGTTCGAGTTTAATCTACCAATAAACTCGTATTTGTACCCCGTGATGGCAGAATTTACCGCCACATGGTTTTGATCCATTGATATTTTTTTCCCCACTGTATTGCCTGACTGAGGTAAGGGGGGAGAATAGACTGGGACTGATAGATGTCCTGAAGAAGACCGACGTGACCTGTTCAGTGGGGGCACTATAGGATGGTTGAAACATGTTGGCTTTTGCAGTCTAAGGAGGGGTGTTTTGGGAACTTGATTTTCTCTAGAAACACTTCCCAACCTTCATTATTTTTAATCCTGACCGTGGAACCTATGAATAAAGGTCTGAGAGGTAGCCAGTTTTAATAGCACAATCTGTCCACTGCACCTTTATCTATCACCATACCCAGTCTCAGGTTAACACTTAGCTGGTTATAACTGTCTTGTCACATTTTTGTGTTCTCTTGTATATTGTATTTTGTGTTTCCCCCTCCATATGCTCCGCCCTGTGCATGGCTATGCCAGGGTGTTTTGTAAGCAGACCCGATGATGAAGCATGTCACACAAATTTGTGTGTGAGTGAGGGCAGTTTTTCAAAACACACGATTTGTGTCACTGCTTGTTTGTTTATTCACACTGGGGTTTTTCCTCCCTACCCCTTTGTGTGTTTATAGAGCACCTTCAGGCCCACTTACAAGGGTCTAGGGCTGGTTTGGCATCACTTGACAGGGTAGGACTCACAGATGGCACAGTCAAGGTTGCTCGAGACTTCTGCCCTGAGTCTCAAGTCATGGTGCCAGCCAACTAGACCTGGGAGTCACTTTGGGGTACTGGGTTCAACAAAGGTCTTATCCTTCACACCCAGGCAAGAGGACAGCAGGCAGTAGGTCAGTATAGCAAGGGAGCAGTTCCTTCAGAGCAGCAGTCCAGCAGCGTGGTAGTTCTTTCGGCAGCATAGCAGTCCTTCTACCTGGCAGAGTGTCCACACGTCCAGAAGTGTACTGAAAGTTGGTGTCTGGGGTCATATATTTATATTCGGGCCTTCCTTTGAAGTGGGAGAATCTTCTAGAGGTTTCCATTTAAAATCCCCAGACATCCTGCCTTCCCTGCCCTCGTTTCAGACTAACTACAGGGGGTATGCAGCCCCTTGTATGGGGTCAGGATACAGCCCATTCAAGTGTAAGTACGACTGTGCCCAGCTCTGCCCTCACATTCTTACAGTGATGGCCTATTCAGGCACATCTAAGCTCTCTGATGTGTGTGGCTGTCTAGGAGGACGACACAAAGCTCAATTGTCAGCAACACCCAGGCATGTGACCCAGAGACACACTGAAGGTACTAAATGGCTGAGGCAGGAACATTCCAACTGTCTGTTAGGTGCATTTTCTAAATAGTAATCTAAAATCCAACATTACCATGCAAGAGGATGTATAATTACAATTCCAAAGACACCAAACCTGAACTGGCCACTTTCTCCCAATTGGGAATGATCACTTTTTAAGTATAATAAGGGGGTCACAGGACAGCGCACAGCAGCACCGCAGACCGCCGTGAGGGAAACGGCTCCAATTTTCCCTTGCCACAAACGCCGTGAAGGAAACGGCATCTTCCTCCTCACACTGAACATCGCGCCGTGATGGAAACAGCTGCAGCATGGAAAGACTGCAACTCCCAGCTACCCCAGACCCAGGCGCCGCAGTGACGCCATCGACGCGCCCGGAGGCGCCTTAAGAGAAGGGAGCGCCGAACCCTCTCGGGGGCACAGTACAGCGCACAGCAGCACCGCAACACGCCGTGAGGGAAACGGCTCCAATTTTTCCTTGCAACAAACGCCGTGAGGGAAACGGCATCTTCCTCCTCACACTGAACATCGCGCCGTGAGGGAAACGGCTGCAGCAGGGAAAGACTGCAACTCCCAGCTGCCCCAGACCCAGGCGCCGCAGTGACGCCATCGACGCGCCCGGAGGCGCCTTAAGAGAAGGGAGCGCCGAACGCTCTCGGGGGGCACAGTACAGCCCACAGCAGCACCGCAGCATGCCGTGAGGGAAACAGCACCAATTTTTCCTTGCCACAAACGCCGCGAGGGAAACGGCATCTTCCTCCTCACACTGAACATCACGGCGTGAGGGAAACGGCCGCAGCAGGGAAAGACTGCAACTCCCAGCTGCCCCAGACCCAGGCGCCGCAGTGACACCATCAACGCGCCCTGAGGCGCCTTAAGAGAAGGAAACGCCTCTCGCCCCGCAAGTCCCGCACGGGAGCATCCCGGGACAAGGGCATGGCCGTCTGTGGCTGTTCGGGGCAGTCCAAGGCAGGGCAGGGCCACCTCCCTAATAGCTGGTACATAGAGGAGAGAGAGGTTTGTACTTTCTGGACCCTAAGGTACTATTGAATGCACTTTTAGTGACCTGTAAGTAGTAGAGCCTATATCTTGGTACAAGACTTTTGACTTTGTGGCATTACTGTGAAATGAGTATGGCCAGGTGCCGAGCAAAGCCCCTCCTGGAGAAAACACGCTTGACCATAGATACCTACTTGACCAAAGCTGGTAATGTTATATCGGAGGAAATAAGTCGTGCAGAGAAACGTATGTTAATGGGGTCTAGTATAATGCTCGGTGAGCAAGATGGTATATGTGATGAGGATGTAACTGGAAGGGAGAGTTTGACCAATACAGATTTAGACATCACCCCCCTGCTACATTTAATGATATAGATGATGTAATATTATTAGGTGATATAGGGCAGTCACGAACCTCAACTACCCCCTCTCCTGCCCCATCTCCTGCCCCCTCTCTTGTCCCCACAAAACACACCAGAGGATGTAAAAGGAAAGCACCAGGCCCAGGTAACACAAGGGCTAAAAGGGATAGGAAAACCACAACACAGAGTGTTACAACAGACTCCGGTTGTAATTTACGTGTAGGGGAAGAAAAGGATATACATAATTTAGAAACCCTAATGGATATAAATTTGGAGTTAATTAGACCTTTATATGAGAAGGTTGACAACCTAGCTAGGGCAGTGCAAAAGTTATGTGAGTATCTTGACACCCAAAAACATAATCAGAGTGCTCATGTAACGAAAACAGAGACAATAAATAAGAATAGTGTCACGACAAATGAAGTTATCAAAGAAAGTGGGTCTGCTCCGAACAAAGGGCTGGTAAAAGTAAGCAGACCTGGGGTGGCATGTGCCGAGTATACTGAGGCTAGATTAGAACCTAAGGGAACCTATGTACAACCAAGGATAACACCAGCTAGGCTATCCAGTGAGACATTAAATTAAAAAGGATTACCTAGGGTCTCTTCAAATGTAAGTTCTGGAGACCGCTCAACAAACTGTAAAAATAAAATACCAACAGTTATTAATCTACCTCCAGAATGTGGGGCCTATGTGGCCATCCTTACAAATGCCCCAAATTAAAGGAAGACCAGACAGAAACCCATGAGGTGTTAAAAAATAAAACCTTACATTGGCTGTCCAAAAATTGTGGTTTCCCCGTTACAGGGGCTGACCAGATAAATTTAACCCAAAGAGTGGGGTGGATTGGTCCCTTGGCTAACAACTTTGAAGGCGACTGCATAATTATCAATTTTAGGTCCCCCAGATGGGCCCAGCATACTTTATGCAATGCACCGCCACCTTCTTATTGGGACTATACCACCACACTTCTTCTATTGGGCTATTTTTACAGGCACTTGATTAATGAAAGTAAAGTCGATACTTCGATTTTCTATCAGCCTAAGGTCAATATGGGTCCTTTACTAGCACCCAGACCCCCTTGTTTTTCAATTCCATTGCATAACAGATTTAATGTATTAAGTCCAATGGAAGATAACAACTGACTGATGAGTTGTGAGGGGAATTCACCGGCTGCTAATAATGATGGGAGGGAGGTAGATCCAGGACTATCCTTGAATGAAATAACAGATGAACAGGCTACCCAGCTAGTTTACAGTCAGGAAAACGGTTATAGTGTCTCAAGTTGTGGATCCCCCGGTAGGGAGCTGACTATTGATTCAGTATTACCACTGGAGTTGCAAGCCCCAGAAATCAATGGGAACAATAACATTAGCTATGGTTATCATACTGAAATTCAACCTGCACCCCAAGAGGGATAAAGCCTGGTAACCTGGAATATAGCAGGATTTGGTAAAAAATTAGACACTCCTTTCTGGAAGGATTTTATTTCCTCGGGCATTGATATAGTCTGCCTACAGAAAACTTGGTGTAAAGAACCTGTGTTTGTGGAGGGCTACACATCACACTGTGTGAATGCAATTACATCCACTGCAGGAAGGGCTAAGGGCGGCCTGGTTTCAAATAAATTAGTGGGGTATAGAATTAGAAGTTGCTCACCAGTAGATAGCTTTAGCCAAATAAAGAAGATTGAGTTTAACAGGGGTAAGGATTTGGTCCTAATTAATTTTTATAATAATATTTTTAATAGTAATAAAGAACTACCATTACAGGCTTTAGGTAATGAGATTGATAGGGTCATGGCACAAACAGGGAAATCAGCTATCATCTTATGGGCAGGCGACATTAACATTCAGGCCTGCCCTTTAGCTAAAACGAACTCGTGTGGATTTCTGAGAACCCACCCTATGATGGATGATAATAACGACAATAATCTACACTTTCCATATTGTAACTATGGCTAGGACTTGAATTTAATGATAGCAAAATACGATTTGGAAGTACTTAACTGTACAATGAGTAAGGGAAAGTTTAATTGCCCAACTTTTACTGGCCGTAATGCAGCCAGTAATATATACCATATTTTAATCTCAAGTCACAGTTACTATGCAAATTTGTGGATATCTGAACAAGGGGTTAGTGACCACAATAGTATTTCCATCACTCTGTTAAACTGGGGGAAAAATATTTTAATACTGTTGAATGCATTAGCAATATAACCCCAGTAAGGCCAAATGGCATGAGGATTAAGTGGGAAGGAGTAGTCCCCGCAAAGATCCAGAGGGAGGTGGCAATTAAGTGTAGGGAGGGTATAGAATATTGCCTTGATGATAAGGTATATCCACACACACTGCCTGTTGTGTTTGCAGAAATCAATCTTACTATTAAAGGTATTTTAACAAGGAACATTAAAGGCCCAAAAAAACTAAATCTGGATGGTTTGATCTTAAACGTACACGGGCACTAGAAGATCTGAAATTAGCCTTAAGCAATAAACCCCGTATCCAATGGTATATTCATGACCTTTGACTTAAATATAGGCAGGCTATTGTGGCCCGGAAAAAGGAACTCTAAACAGAAGCGTGGGATAAGTTAAGTCTAGGAGCCGATACAAAAAATAGTAAATTGTTCTGGGAAGCTGTAAACTGTCCCTTTTTACAAAATGATAGTATACCAGAGTTGACATCTTATGTAAATTGTTCAGCTTGGATTGAACATTTTTCTAATATTTTTAACTGGATAGGATAATTTTATCTTCAATATCAAATGATGAATTTATATGGCCCACACTACCAATTGTAATTAGTATAGATGAAGTATACGAGGGTCTCGCTAAAAGTAAAGGGGGAAAGGCACCAGGCCCCGATGGGGAACCATAGACCTATGCAAAGATGAAAAGGATCTGTGGTCCCCAATTTTAACGAGAATTTTTAATGCGTCTGCTACAGGGTACTTCCCTCCATTATGGGGCCAGTCATTAATTATCCCCCTTTTTAAAAAGGGCTCCCGCTCTGAGCCCAGCAATTATCGCCCTATTTCACTGCTTCACTCATCAATAAAAGTTATGAGCAGAATTTTACTAATAAAATTGGAAACTTGGGCCACCAATAATAAGATCTTATCCCCTGTCCAATATGGATTCAGGAAGGGCCTAGGTACACTAGAACAAAGTGTGAATTTAGATCTACTCTTTAGTAAATACACAACTGTGAAGGCGGGTAATCTGTTTTTATGTTTTGCCGACTTGAGCAGAGCTTTTGATTTGGTGGACCACACACTCTTGTGGTCCACTCTGCTCAATTCTGGGGCCCCAAAGGAGATAGTGTATTTTTTGGCTCGAGTATATGAAAAACTGTCGTGTAGTGTGAGATATGGGCCAAAGGGTGAACATACTCCTTTTATGATGTGAGAAGAGGCATCCGGCGGGGCTGTGTTCAGGCCCCTCTTTTTTTCACTTTTTATAAACCAAATAGATGAAGTTTTAGGCCAGTTAACAGTACACGCCCCAAAGATAGAAGGGAAGGCTGTACCTATTTTACTATATGCCGATGATGCCGTTTTGATTTCGCGTACACCGATCGGACTTCAAAGGCTTATTAACAATTTTACAGATTTTATCAATGGCCGAAAACTTTTAATTAACAAAGCTAAAACTTTTATTAGGTCATGTGGCAAGAAAACTAATACCACAAAGTCTTTTTACTTGGACGGTAGAAAAATAGAAATGGTCAAGTCCTTTTGCTACTTAGGCATAACTTTCTCAGGTAATGGGAAATGGCACAATGAATTTAATAACTTACATTTTGAGATGACCTGGAATATAAACAGTATATTTAGATTCGCCACTAAACTTGGGGACCGTAGACTAAAGGATATGGTAATCATTTATAATACCAGGAGTGTTTCTTCTTCCCTTTACGGGTCTGGCGTATGGGGTCATAGTTTTGACAAATAAATTCAGCAGGAGGAAAATAAGTTCCTTAAGCAGTCACTTAGTGTTCCTACATCGGCATCTACTGAATTGATCCACAAGGAGGTTGGCATTGATTACATTGCAGACCTTGCAGCTCTACGTCCCCTTCTTTTATGGCAGTCTATCTGGTCTAAAAATGAGACAGAGTTCACTAAATCGATAATTATGGACTGTATAAAGTTAGAGCACTGTTCCCGTATTTTATGGTTAAATTATATTCATCACTGGTTCAAGCTTTTATTTAATGGTAATATTTACACAGAGCCAGATTATATAGCCCAGATATCTAAAAAGGAACTTAAGAGTACCTTTCTTGCGTATAAAAGAGATGCACGAAGAACCCTGCTTGAAGACCAACCTACAGCAGTGTTCTATTAGCAATTGGGTCTTTAAGAAGGTTTCCAGGCCTATTTGACAGAAGTAACAAGAAGCTCACACCGCTTTCTTTTAACAAGACTCAGGTTAGGGATTGCTCATCATCTTTTAGCTTTCCCATCCCTGAGGAAAGGATCAAGTGTGGAATGTCCGTGTGACAACTTGTCAAAACAGAGTAGCTGCCATTTTTTACTATTTTGTAAATTTTATACCTTTTTAAGAAAATTTTATCTGAAGCCTATTTTTTTAAAGTATAATATTCGATCCAGGGTAAACGCCATGAAATTGATAAGTTCTCTGGAAAGCCCAGACATTTGTTTTTATGTAGCAATTTACATTTTTAAATGCATAGCTGCTAGGAAATCTATTAAATTATGAAATCCTTTATAGCTCGGTATAATAGCACCTCAGGAGATCCGATTTGCATCTTTTTTATAAACAATCGTTAGTTCTTTGATTTAGGCATAAGTCACTTTACTATCTTTATGTACCTAGTTTTTTTAAGATAGACTAAAGCTTTTTTTTATTTTGCACCAGCAACTTTATTGTACATTTGCACAGCCGTAATCAGGCCAAAAATTGGCTATGGCGCTTAAAAAACTGCAATTTGTTGCTTAGTTAAATATGTAAGGCTGATCAAGGGTGTGAGGTACTGCCGAATATGTATATGGCACTGATTTGCAGAATTTGCACTTTTTTTGTATATAATTTTGTACTAGCCACTTTTTCAAAATATGCAATGAAATATTTTTAGCGATGCTTATACTTTGTATAGTTGGTTTTAATCTTCTTGTATTATTACAAGTGTATATTCAATAACAAATAAATGCGTAAAATAGGTCATTGATATGTTGAATAGGATTAGGACATGATGTTTATGTAATTATTCTGTGCGGCTTATATGGTTGTGCCTTGTAAACCAAATAAAAGCTTTTGAACTGAACTGAAGTATAATAAGGTAACTCCACTGTTATCCTATGAGAGAGGTAGGACTTGCAGTAGTGAAAAATAAATTCAAGAGTTTTTCACTGTCAGGCCATGTAAAACTAAAAAGTACTTGTCCAACTATTTAAATACAGTGCACGCTACCCTCTGGGCTGTTCAGGGCCTACCCTAGGACTGACATACATTTATGAAAATGGAAGGTTTGGGCCTTTTGCCAGGTCAACATGACAGTTTGAAAACTGCACACATAGGTTTCAATGGCATACCTGAGACATGCTTAAAGTGTTTCTTGAATGGGTGACACAACCAGTGCTACAGGCCCACTATTAATATTTAATCTATTGGCCCTTGGCACATGCAATACCCCTTTATGAGGGACTTACAAGAAAAAAAATATGCAGATTTGGTATAAGCCAGTTCTTCCATGGTTTAAGGAGAGCCCATGAGCACTTTAACACTGGTGAGCAGTGGTAAAGCGTGCAACGTCCTAAAAGCCAGCAAAAATAGGTTCAGAAAACAAGAGGAAGAAGGCAAAAATTTTAGGAATGACCCTGCAGAAAGAGGCTAAGTCCAACAGTAGCCAATGCTTAAAGGGATTTTACTAGCTACATTTTCTGGCCAGCATAAATAGGCCCAGTGTGTCAATGGGGAACAGCGTTTGCAACGCAACTTTTACCACGCACTACCTTTACCACACAACTTTTACAACGCAAGTCGTTACAACGACTTGCGCTGGGGGCGCTGTAGGATAGGGAATGGTTTAATTTACTATCCAAAACCTTCCCTACTATCCTCGGGTACTAGAGTTGGAATAGTAAATTAAACTATTCACTATCCAGCGCCCCCCAACGCAAGTCGTTGTAACGACTTGCGTTGTAAAAGTTGCCTGGTAAAGGCATGCATTGTAAAAGCATGCGTAGTAACGACATACATCCATTTCAACACATGAGAGCAACTAGTCAGTAGTATTTAGGCAGGGTGGTATCCCATCTAGAATTGTAATTGGTCCCCAAGTCATAACCTACGTCTAAATGGTTGGTCTTGGGCAAGATTGCATTGTAGGTTCTTGAAAGTAATGCATTACACATTTTTTAACACTAAACCACCTGCAATCACTTCTAATTATTCACATCTTTGAACCACTAATTTACGGAATCCTACAAATGTATTTTTATTTTCTCATTGAAGTGTTGCTTCTGTACTAAGATACAGCATACCCTTGTTAAAATATGCATATCTTACAATTGTTTGAGGAATTTAAAACACTGGCCTTTTGTCAGAAACCACAGTTCAAGTAGGAGCTATTGGGTCTTACCGTTGGAGTTTGCTTCTGATTTCTCAGCTCATCCTACTATGGATCCTGCACAACTGGGCCAATTACCCTTCAGCACTTGACTCACAGTGGGAGCACGGATCAAGAAGGTCAGGGGTTCTCCAGGTAAGGTAGTTATGGGGCAGGCTTACAACTCATAGTACGCTCAATAACAGCAATAAATGATTGTCCGGTGAAATACTGTATTTTATGACAGTAGTATTTATTTACGAACACAAAGTGAAATACAGTATACACAAACAATGTACACAGCTCCCTGAGGTCAGAGCTCTAGTGTTCAATAGGCAGGCCCCTGAAGCCCACTGCCCTTTCACTAGCAGTACTGGTTATTCCCCATTCAATATAGGCAAAATTCTGGTTAGGCCCACTAACAGTCTGAATCACAGGAGTCCCACTCTAACAAAAAAAACAAAAGTCAGGAGTGGTCAAGCGATGAAGCGCTATTTGGTAGACAGGTTCCTCCTAGGCCTTCCAGCCCTTTTATCAGTCTTACCTGCAACAGTAGGGCTTGCTTAACGAGAGTCTCCATGAGCCTCTCACTCATGGGTGCAAAGGCTGCAGCTGCTGCCTTCAGTGAATAACACTCACAGCTCTGCAAAAGCAGTGGCTGGGTGTTCTCAGCATTCCTCCAGTGTTATGGTAAGCTTCCTTCGATCCTTCCCTCAGGTGGGGAGGTGATTTGACGGCTTCTGGTTCTGATTCTCAATTAGGGCTCAGGCCTGCACGAGGCAATATGGTGGGCTCTCCTCTTGACAATGGCATCAACCAGGTTACTATCCTTGTCCTTTCTGGTGTCCCGCTTAGACATATGGGGTCACCACTCCTACTCCACACTTCTACAATGGCATGATCGACATGGCAGCAAGGGCCACATGTACAAAGCCTTTTTGTGGTAGCAAACAGACTGATTCATAGAATCAGGTCTCTTGGAAACGCAAAAAAGGCTGTTTGTATGTATCAAGACCAAATTGCCAAATCCAAATAACAATTTGGGATTGTGAATAGGTATTTGGAAGGGCCGTGTTTAGGGCGTCCCTTCCTAATAACAATTTGCATTGGTCTGTACACATGTTTTGTGATCGAAATGCGACTGCAATACATTCACATTTTATCAGCAACTCAAAATTGGTGGTAATCCATTCGCAAATGGGAAGCGGTGCCCAAGGGACGCCTGAGAAGTGTGGCTTAATGATTAGAGCGGCAGACCCTGATGCAGAGGTCTAGCCCAGGACCAAGGTTCAATTCCCCGCCTCGGCGGGTCTTGGGCTCAAAATACCACAGACCTGATAATTCTCGCCTCGGTGCCTATTACAATCATGGAGTCCCACTCTGCAACTCTGGGCAATAGCTTGCTTAATCTCCACAACGGCCCCCACAACGCTAAGGGTGCCTGGCCTCCACCTTGGAGGTGCCCAGGAGTGGAAGCCTCACAGGGAAAGCCAGGATGAGTTCCACAGCGGTATTCGTACAAGCGCCTTGAGACCCTTGCGGTTGAGTAGTGCGCTATACAAGTATCAATTTACAATTTACATTTTCGTTTGAGAATGGCTGAAAAAATATTTCTAAGAGCAGGCAGTGGTCCTATGGACTTCCTCTTAAAAAATTAAAAGAAACGTTCCTTTTTTTAAAAAAAGGGATTCCGTTTTTCTTTAATGAAAAAGGGCTGGTTTAAAAAAAAATTGCTTTATTTAAAAGCAATCCCAGACATGGTGGTCCCTGTGATTTTTGCAATTCCCAATGGGTCGCACACTGAGACCTACCTCATTAATTTATATCCAGTAGGACTATTAATGGCTCACAGGGAATCACAAATAGTGTTATGCACACTTAAGTACATTAGTGTTTGCGATTAACAAACAGTGAATCACAAAAATGTGCTTTTCGATAATCAGAAACTCTAATGTTAGTACATGTGGCCCCAAGTTCTTCTTCACAGTGGCCCAGCATATGGAGCTGCTGGCTCTCCAGCTGCACATATGCAGCGGCATGATTGGCATTGCTAATTTCATGGCGGTGCCCTCTGACATACAAGGTTGCCACCTTACACACTCCACACGGATAACAGCCCAATCAGTATGGCTAACTTTACAGGACCCCCTCCCGCCTTGTGGGGTCATGAATTACACACAGCACACGGGTGACGGGATGTTTGCCACCACGGTTAAATTCATGGTGGCCACCTCTGACATAAAGGGTCACTGACTTACCCTCCGCATATAAGCAACGGCCCGATCTGCCCGGTTGACTCCACAGTGACCCCCTCCAGCATATGGGGTCACCTTAAACACTGCACACTGCACACAGTCAATAGCCTGCTGGCATGGATAACTTCACGCTGTCCACCTTTGGCAAATGGGGTCACCCGCTTTTCCACCGCATATGGGCAATGGCCCGATCGAATTGGCAGTCCTCTCCTCAGACTACAGGAATCCACTCATTGGGATCCCCCACTGGACCTCGGTCCCTCCAGCAATCTCCTGTTCTTCACAGAGCACACTAGTCTTCACAAGTAGGCAGGCAATGGTGCTCCATGGGAATGTGGTCTTGCTTTTTCCCTCAGTGATGTCCTCGCACCCAGCAGCAGACATTCTCCTCCTTGCACAGCCTGACTGGCTGCTTAGCAGTTGTCAGTTTTTGGGGCTTTGAGCTCCCTTTCTTATTGTCCATTTCTTGGCACCAAATGTGATTTAGAGACTATGGGCCAGATGTAGGAACCCTAATACCGGCGGGTAACGTCCGAAATTACCGAATTTCGGCCGTTACCGACCGGTATTAGGCATTTGGGATGTAGGTGGCTACATTTCAGATTCTGTAATTTACCGAATCAGTATTCAAGAATTTGGTAAATTACCGAATTCTTAAATACCGATTCGGTAAATTACCGAACTTGAAATGTAGGAAGCTCTCAAGTGAGTGCTATTCACCTGTAAGGATTCGTTCTTTACCACCAACAAGTTGGTGGTAAATAATGAAAACCGTTAAAAAAAAATTGGTGCTTTTTTAACAGTGCCATGTAGCAGACATACATACCCTTAGGGTATGTATGTGTGCCACATGTGCACCCATGCACTATTCAGGGGTGCAACAGGGTGTCAATGTGACACCCTGCAACCTTTGAAAGGGTTCCCCCTATTACCAATTCGGTATTCACTGATTCGGTATTTTGCCGAATCGGTATTTACCGAATCGGTAATTCCCATTCATTCCTATGGGCCTCCAGGCCCATAGGCCTGGAATATTGTTTATTTATCCAGTAGCCAAGGGATTTGACCTTATAGGCTAGGTCTAATGAACATCATCAATGTGAAGCTCAGATAGCTATGATGGATTTAATTTGTATTTGTGTTAGTGATAGAGAAATATTCTTTCTTTTTAGGGTTAAACCCTAGAAAACCAGTTGAAATCCAATTGAGAGGCACTTTCTCAAGTCACAAATCTCAGAGAAGAAGGCGATGTTCTGATATTTTTGTATGTCTTCGTCACCTTAATGAGTTGAGACATCTGGTTTCCCGATCAATGTTCTGAGCAGATCCACACACAAATTAAACAGACTGTGTGCCTGATGGGTCCTTGAGAAAATATGCAGGTACTTGGGTGAGGTTCAGATCAGATCAGAGGATCAGCCTCTGAATATTGACAGTGATGTAGGCCACTGAGAAATTGAGAAGGATGGGGAGTCTAGCCTCAACAGAATCCATAAAAAATATGCAAGTACACAAATTGTTTTAATGATATAGGGCCATATGTATCAACACACTCATTTGCGATTCTCAAATAGTGATTTTTTAGGAATCGCTACTTGAGAATTGCAAAAAGGACGTATGTAAAAAATCGAATTTTTTTTTGCGATTTCTTAATATTCCTTAATTGCGATTAGAAAATTGTGAAATCGCAATTAAGGAATACTTTCCCATTCATTTTTATGGGCCAGGAGGCCCATAAGAATGAATGGGAAGTTTTTCTCAATTTGCGATTCGCAATTTGAGAATCACAAATTGAGAATAAATTCAAGGGTGTCATAAGGACACCCTGATACACCCCTGAAATTTACATGTGTGCGCATATGGCGTACATACATGCCCTAAAGGCAAGTATGTGCACCACATGGCACCTTAACAAATGGCAAAAAGTGCATTTTTTTAAAGAAATCGTAATGAGAAATCGCACAACTTGGGTGCTTCATACATAGCATTTAAGGAATCACAATTTGCGATTCCTTAAATGCTGACGCAAAATTAAGGAATCGCAAATTTTGTGATTCTTTAATTTTGTGATGCGACTTCACTCATACATCGCATTTTCCGAATTATTAGTCGCAAACACTGCTTTTTTGCGAATCGCAGCATTTGGGACTAAAAAAACGGATGATACATATGCCCGTTAGTAGCAAACATCTCGCATAACACCTTTTACCAAATTGCACAACATCGTAGATGAAGAGGTAATACATTAAATATATTAAAAATTGCCCTATCTGTTAAAGGTACACCAGGGGTCATTCCAGTATGAAAGAGACAAGATTCCTAACTGCCAAGTGTCTAATAAGACTTTTAAAATTTCCTAGCTACTGTGAAGAACGTGCAACTGTGTTTGATTATTGTGTAATTGCTTTGCTGCTCACTACTCACTGGCTAAGAAGCAGCTCTGAACACAATTCACTCCTACAGAGCTTTTAATAAATTAATGGCAGAATATAAAATATATAAAGTGCTGCTAATATCCAAAACAATATCTATGCATATTTTCAGAGGTTTTATTTGACTCAAGCGAAAATCTCCTCAAAGAGTCTGCAATGAGACGTGTTATTGATGTATGGATAGTTAACCCACATACTGCAGTGGTGGAAACAATTGATACGGCGTGATTGATAATAGAGCTAGTGTAGCAATTAACAAAAAAAAACTAAAGGACTACCAACATTAGATAACATCTGCGATGGTCTGGCTATCTCAGCAGCCCACATTTGTCTATAATGCATTGCAAAATATATGCAAATACACAATCATTTTAAGAGTTCCTGAAGGTGGTGATCTGTATATGTCAATATCATTTATTTTAGAAATATGCAAATGGAGAGGAGACCCCATACATTAAAAAATCCAATGTAGCTATTTCAGAGAAAATGCAACACATAATCAGTCATAATGTGCTGAATGATTATTGGCCCACTTTGAATTAAGGCCAGAATCACTGAAAATATTGGAGGCAGTGTTTAATATCCTTTTTATTTCAATTACAACAAGTAGAGGAAAGTCATACCAAGGGGGGCAAATGACAGCGATAATGATAACGGTTTTCCTTTCATGAAATGGTTTAGGGAAACATCATATTCTTTGACAATAAGTCAGAAATAATCATGTGTGAGTCTCTAAATTTAAATAGTTTTATTCAATTTGTATGGTTCGGAAAAAAGTTGGGCATGCAGCATCTATAGCTCATCTCCTTAAAATTTAATTTTAATGACATAAAGTGACACACGTCAGATTAATAACTTTGTTCCTGCCGTTATTAAATTTGGCAGTATTAGCTAAAGACTATTTTTAAATGTGTTGAACAAAATGGTATTTATTGAAATACCACTTGCAACAATGTTATGGTAAAATGGGGGATATTCTGAAGAACTTGTGATAACCATCGCAAAAGTAACTTAACGCAACTTCCAACATCGCAGTCTATTGCGGGAAAATTATGCTGTGTTAACTAAGTATTCACAACACGGAGGCACCATGAGATAGGCCCCCGACAACGCGTTAAATGTCCGCAATGAAGTCAACGTAATGCCGCAAAAATGCGAAACACGAACGCCAAAAAAGTTGCAAAGAGGCAAATCGCGATACAAAAAGCAGTGAAAGCCAGCGACAGGTCTGCAAATCCCAAGCGTCTGGAGGGAAAATGCACTACAAACAACAAAAAGAACACACCAAAAACAATCCAAAGTGCGTAGCCACATGGATGCACCCAGACCATGTGTAGAGGTAAACACGAACCTCACAAGCCCAACAGACCACCAGCAAGGTCGGAGAAGGCCAAAAAGAAGAGGGAGGAAGAGTAAGTCAGGGTGAAGTCCGCTGACAAACCAAATCAGCGTCACCGAGGTGACAGAACACTACCAAGAACTGACCCACAATTTAACTACCGTGAATGCAGTCGGAGTGTCGATGAGTTCAATGGAGGAGGCCAAGAGGCTCTGGAATGATGTGAAAACCAAACCAAGGACAAAACCGCTGCCAACAGAAAGGCAGCAATGAGGACTGGAGGTGGGAGTCCAGCGCCACTGGAGGAGCTGGTGGCCACAGTCATCAGTGTGGAGATGGAGCAAGGAGCTGAGAGTCCGGACACAGCTCGAGAGGACCTGACACAATATCAACAGGGCGAGAAACAACCAGGGACTGCTGGGACGGGGGAAATGGGCGCAATGGCACACATGCACAACAATGTGTAGCACACTGCACACAGACAATGACCCTGGATCATGTCCCTGATCCCCGTGGCACACTACAGTACACACACATAGGAAGAACAGCACATCCACATTGACGACAATGTGGTACAATGTGCAACCTAATATACAACACTAAACTCCTAATCAAATAATCACATCCTACATTATTTCATAGACATATGTTCAAAAGACATCTCAAAATCCTTTTCCTTGATCGATATCCAGCGATCAGATAGGATCCACCGGAATGCTGAAAATGACACTGTACCTCCCGGCTGTGGGATAACAAGTCCTTGTAATGGACCACTCATCATCCTCTTTACTACGACTCACACCCGGACTGTCTCATTGTTTTGCTATTTGATTTGCTCCCTTTTGCTCGCTTATTGTAATATGTTATGCTCTCGCATGTTTTGCTATGCAATTGCTGTGAAGCGCTCCGATACCCTCCGGTCAGGCTAGCGCTATACAAAACTTCTTAAATAAATACAATAAATAAATATGTCCCACAGAGAGAAATTAAGATTTCTCTTTCAAGTTTATATTTTTTATTATCAAAAAGGATGAACATATATTATATATTTTTAAACTTTAACTTTTCTCTGATATAAATATATTGTAAAATGCATCTATTTCATTTCATACCTACACTGTTTTTCTTAAAAATATGTCCCAGACTAAGGAGCCCCAGTCACAAAAAAAGGGGGAGAAAGTCACTTAGTTAAGGTACATTTCTCCATATAAAACAGTCAATACACATAAAAGAAAAAGACATATATTCAGACCTCACAATTTCAACAAAGACTATACATCACAACTTTAAACATTAATAACAATTCAAACAACACAATGTGCAACCCCGACACTGCAGAAAAGATGACACAACTGGCTCCGTACATGCGCAGAAACAGGCCAACTACATCTAACAGAGCAGGAAACTGTGAGATGGGAAAATCCGTCTTGTCATCCAAATATCCACTGTCCAGCATCAAAATCCAGGACCTCCCAAACAGTCACAATGTACATTGCCATACAGTCTGCATGTAAACAAGGACAGTGCTCCAACATACATGTCAACACAATGTCAACATGCACATCCCCTTCACATTGCAGAGAGACAAACAACATCTCCAGCAGAGCAGACCAGACAACTCATCAGTGAAGCCGGAGCAGACCATCACACCTTCGAAACTGACGCCCTACAACAGCTCATGGACATCCCAGGCAACCCACCACCTGGGCAGCCAAGCTACATAGAGGAGAACCCACCCCTGCACAGACCACACAACATAAGCACCCCCAGGCACGGCTGGTTCACAACACTTCACCGAGCCACACATGCCATTCCATTCCCAGGTGTCAGGTGACAAAAGGAGGTGGCTGAACTGATGCGGGGGATCTGAAGTTATGTAAGACAAACTAGATTACATACGTGGGTGTCTAATACCCTTCAGGGCCCACTTACACCCCAAAAAGGAGATCCATGCTGCCACAGAGACACATGCATTTGCACATTTCCAGTACTGAACCACGCCCAGAGGCACACAAATATCAGTCACACACCCACGTTGGCTTAGCGTACGACAGCCCAGTCCACTCCTCATATCTATTGAGTGGGTGACGACAAAGCTACATGTCCAAGTTCTAACCCGCGTTGACATTTCTGCATCTGCTTTACACAGCACAATGTAATGTCGTAGGGCTCAGGGCCCTCATGCATACAACAAGACCACAGGGACACACACAGATAGTATGTGGAATTGGCTACGGGTATTGGCAGGGCCACATGTACAGAAACTGTGCTGGATGTTTGTGGGGTGAGTGTAAGCCAGCCCGCACAAAGTGGTTGGTGCTGGCAACAACTTGAACAGTAAACACCATTAAAACGGAAACTGAAAATGCCAGCATAACAGAGTCAACTGCTGAGCAACATGGAGGTAGCCAGAGCAAGTACAGAGGTCAACCCAATAAGTGTCAGTGAGTTGCAGTGCACTGAGGTTGGGGCACTAGAGTTGATCACGCTCATGTGATGAAAATGTCTTGTATTTTGTCCCTTTAGGGTATACTTGTTGCAGCTGGAGTGGGGTGTGTCACACCTGCATCATCTCCCTCATCACCGTCCCAAGTCTTACACACTGCCTGAGGTGACATTGCTGCGCAACCTCTCCACAGCACACAACTCAATCAGTAACGATCCATGGGTTGCGGTGCACTGAGTCAGTGGCACCTGGAGTGCTGAGTAGTATCAGGCAGATGATGGCATCCTCGACAGGTGTAAGGACGTTAGTCTGCCAGTACCACTGTTTTGACTCTGGCAGATGGCGGTTGGAGATGGTCCTGGCAATGGTGGTGTGTGCTGCGGTGATACAACGTCCGGGCCGGTCAGGATTCGATTGGATGTGTGAGGCCTGGCGGACCGCAGTTGAGGCCGGAGGCAGCAAACAGCACAGGGGCACAGACACATGGCGTTGATGACCCCAAGGCCATCGTATAAGAGTCCATGCAATATTCAATCAGACAGGGTCTCTGACTTGAGCTGCACAGAGTTAGTGACCCCGGATACACTGTGTCCGGCACAGGCACGCCGCCACAGGAAGGTGATTTGCATTCCACTGAGTTAGGGCCATGCGTACTGAGCAGGCCCTCGACAATGTCCAAGGGGACTGTGGTAGATGGTCACGGGGACAGTGGAAGGTGTCCTGCAGGGCATGATGCAGAGGGCAGTAGCGATCCTGGCGCAGAAAATGGAGGAGTGGAATAATATAGCCTCATTTCCACCACCAATTCTCTGTCAGCTACATGAGGATGAAGACAACCCCCACGTCCAGAGACTCAGACACCACCAAACTTCTAGCAGAGTGTGTCCATGAATGTCAGGGAAAAGACTTAGTGGCACCGGGGCTGAGAGGGGATGCAGTCTGCGATGATGCCGGTACAATGATATGAACTACGCCATTGCTAAATCAAGACTTAGTCCCAACTGTGTGACCTACTCGACCACAGTGTAGGCCGGAGGCAGCGGTCAGCAGTGGCCCACAGCCACATGTCGTTGTCTCACAAAGCACAAAGTTAGTGACACCAGGGCAGTTGTAAGTAGTGTTTGATCATCTCCCTAACGATGATCCTTTTTTCCTGCTGACTGCAATGCATTATCCTCTTACACCTCTCCTTGCGTGCAATGATATGTACTCTGCCTTTTTAAAAAATTGATACCCAGTTCCAATTGTGTGACATACTTGAGAGCAGCGTAGGCCGAGGGCAGTAGTCCGCGTGGCCCCACAGACTCATGTGGTTGTAATGCTATGCACAGACTTGGTGGCACCACATCGAAGGGAGTATAGTGTTATAAACTCAGCCATAATTAATGTTCTCTGCCATGGTGTAATCAAGTCTCAGTTCCAAATGTGTGACCTACTTGTCCGCTGTGTCTGCCAGTGGAGTATGTCAACGAGAAAGGAGTACTTCGGGCCTGTGTTGTGGAGGCCATGATGGTCTGGAGGTAGCTGCCAAGGTCGTGGGCCTCGGACTTGGAGCTAGCACCGGCACGTGGTGGGCCCTCTTTGACACATGACGGTGTTGGCAGGTGGGCATTGAGGCCTGGGTTCTCAGGGGCGAGCAAGACTGGTTCAGGGACCAGCATCCCGGGGTGCAGCAGGCACACAGGATTGCTGGCAACCCCACTCACGGCGATGGCCTCGTGGGGGGTTAGAGGCGCTGCCCTGGCAGAGACACTGGGCATTTAGGAAGAGGACCACGCCCAGAGTTATGTGCCTTTAATTCACACCCCTACGCTGGGTCGCCCACTCCGCTCACTCTTACCAGGGGATGTAACAAGCTACATTTATGTGATCTTCCCCATTGGCTGGGGTGACATGGTTGCATCCACTGTCCACTACACCCCAAACACCAGCGATGTGTGTCGACATGGATATGTGTGTGGTCTGCATACTGCAGTCTGGTCAGCACATCCACGCCACACTTGGCATTTTGTAAATTTTCATTTATCGGTCACTTGCCTCCGTCGCACATGCCTGGTCCCCACCTAGTTCCACATGCTGATTTGTGTGGCTGAGGTGTCATGCCGTTGATGGCTAATGTACATGGTTGGCCCTGGTTCCCACAGTAAGTTGTGCTGTCATGCCTGGTGGGTGTGCAAGTTGTTTGGCATGTTGTATGTGAGCTTGTTATGTGTGCATTCCCAGTGTTGTGAGTTGCATGATTGTGGATTCAAGGAGTGTGGTGTGTTCATTTGGTGTTTGCCAACGAGCAGTGAATTTTCATGGTTGCCATCCTGGTAGCGCTGGTTCATGATGGACTGTCGGAAGATGTAGGGTTCATGCACACTGCCTGGGCGGTTGGCGATGACATTGGTGGAGATTCCCTGGCGGTCCGCTATTGCCTGGACATTGTTGGAATACTTGCGCTTTCTGTTGTGGTTATTGTGTGCAGAGTTGTCAGGGGCACTAGTAGGACATGTGTGCACTCAATTGCTCCCTTACACGTGTGGGAAGCTAGTAGTTGTGTAAACGCCTTTCTGTTCCTGCGCAGTGTGGTGGAAGTATAGATAGTGGGGAACCAAGCTGATGGTGTCATCAATGACCGTTGTGAGGGACTTGGATTGGGCTGCCTGTGTGACTCCTCCAACTCAGGCGGTTGTTGGTTGAAGGGTACCAGAGGCTGACACGGGCGGCACGGGAAGCAGCTTTGTCCGAGGTGGGATATTGGTTGTCCGCTGTGTTGGTACTGTCAGCCTGTGGACAATGGTGTTCAGGATGCAGAGGATGGTTGTCCCTTTGAGCCTGTAGTGGGCAATGACATTTTTTGGTGTTGGGTCTGTGAGGTTGGTGTGTTTTCTGAGAGTCGCTGTCTTTGTCTGCGCTGCCTCACTGTTGATCTGGGGGAGGGTCCTGGGGGGGCTGTGGGTGTTGTGGCCCTGTTGGGGCTCCGAACTGCATGATCGTTGCTCCATTGCATCTGTTGTTCTTCTGGTGTGGCTCTGGTCTGGGCTCCCTTTTGTGGTGCAGGCTGCCGTCCGACTTTGTTTGTGATCTGCGTGGCTTACATTTCGATGGCAGAGATGAAAAATGTTTGTCGATGTCTTCCTTAAACATGACAGTATCTGTGACATGAGGGTTACATCAGTCCTGTGGAATATGGCTTTTGGGTGCCATTTCTGAATGGTAGCGAAGCTGAGGCACCACTGAGTTCACCCACATCTAATTGAGGCAGAGGGGGTGTGAGCTTGGTAGAGCAGGACATCTGTCTTTTATAGTGGCAGTCCCACTTGTGTCAAAGTGCCAGACTCATGGTGGCGGTCTCAAAACCGCCCTATTAGGACTAGGCAGCCAAGCTGCCTTGGGACTACCACAACTGCCAGGGAACCATCTTTCTTTGGCAGTTGCACAGCGGTCCTGAGTCTGGAATATGCTTGGTAGAGTTGCTGCACCCCCACCAAGCATATTATGAGTTTCCTCACACCACACTTTTCATGGTGTGCGACCACCATAAAAATTGTGGTAGTGAGAAAACAAAGGGGGCCCTACAGTGCCCCCTAATGCCTCACACCATGTGGATGCACACAGGCGGCACACCAAGTGCATGCACACCAGTACTTGCACAGCATGGACTGCAGCAGTCCATGTCATTCAGATACTGATTTTGATGTTCCCATTGAGGTGCCTATATCATAGACACTGCACTGGGAACGCCGAAAAATAGCCCACCAGGCAGGAGAAAACTGCTAATCTGACCAACGGTTCAAAAATGGATTTGGGGGTGCAGGAGCGGGGCGGTCCCACTCACGCACCACCAAACTCATAATAAAGCCCTACGAAAAATGATTGTGTTATGTTGCGGGCTCCAGTGTAGTTCCATGATTGCTGGATCCATGCAAGAATATTAAGAACTTTACTTTGTATATTATTGCTTCAATTGTATCCCCATGAGTATATTTTGTGTACATCAGCTTTAATATGTATAGCATCCTGTACACCCTTAAACGTATAGCATGTACCTTTGAGTCCACCTCCTATTTGTGCCCTGTGCAATTGCACATCATATAGCTGTGCCAAACACTATTTACATATGAGTTTATTTATATGTTTTATTGTACCAATAAGGTCAGTGATCTTTGAACCAATGCATGTGAACCTTAAAATGGTAAAAGTAATTTCTAAATTTAATAATTCACCAAAAACTAATAATTTCTGATGTCACAACAAAAACTTGCACTAAGTTATAGTTAAATTGTTTCTTACAAGGTTGGTTGTTTTCTAGTCTTAATCAATTTATTTTTGTAACGGTTTTGTAGTGTGATTCAGGCAACAGAAAATTAGCTTTGTACAGAGATTTAGGGTACATTTAGAGCTGTTAGCTGGGATAATCCCACTAAAAAAGACACATTTTCTGTTCCCCCATCTTATAAGGGCCAAAGACTATAATGCATTTGTACCACGGCAGAGGGTATGTCCATCTACAGCTCCATGCACTGTTAGTCACTTTTGCCATGAAGGCCATGCAGAAATTCAATAGACAAAAATATCACACAAGAATTTTTTCGGTAGCCTTGCACTTTGTAAATAAAATAATGTTGGATGACTGGACAGTGGACTATCATGAGAGAAAGCTATATAAATTAATTTTTGTTCACAAGCAGATGGCAAAAAAGATGATCGAACAATATAAAGGCAATGAAAAAGTCTTGATTTTGACGTAAATGCCCTTTCCCATGTAAAACATTTAAAACCTTTAACTCTCTGGGGAATTATTCACATAATGAGAAGAACAAATATGTGATTTTAAAATCTCTATAAAGGAGCAGAAAGTTCACTAGGAAGCCTTGCAACGGTTTTCAACATCAAAGGTGTGGGGGAAGTTCAAGATCGCTGTGGATGCAAATACGCAATAACAGGCAACAAGATCACCCATTGGGGAAGACTTATTCACTTAATCACTTCACAAACTGCAATAGCCAAAATGTTGTATACGCTATAAGATGCCCTTGCCAGTTCATCTACATTGGCCAAACGACCCAGAAGATCAAGAACAGAATCTTACAGCACCAAAGCAGAATCAAATGCAAAGTACAAGGAGTCCCATTGTTAGACCACTACTGTACACTAGGCCACACATCGGAACAGATGGAATGGACAGTCCTGAAAAAAGTGACCCTGCACCAAAGAGGCGGCAGTATGGCCAATCAACTAAACTTCAAAGAATGCCGTTGGATCCATACCACCGAATCCACTACCCACGGCCTGAATGAACAGGAAGAAACCTGTACTCAAATGAGTAGGCTGTGACTATCACTATCACCTGGCCCTGCCGTATACTCAGTTACCAGACATGAATAACAGCATTTCATACATGCACTAGGATATCAGTTAACCCGTACACCAAAAAGCATTGGCCCAAGTTCATAGCCTATCATCTACCACTGAATTACAACCAATTTGATATGTAATACATATCAATACTTGTTTAATGTAACACATCTTTGTACAACAGTTAAAATCAATGTGATTTTTGCATCTCAGTATGACTGTGACGAACACACACCATGTGTCTCCACTAAAGATCTATACAGGACTATTTAATAACATGAAACATATATGTGGATGTCCATGTACTTATTGTCAACAAGTACCATTGTTGTATATGATCTTCAAAACAATTGGGTCACCACTACTTATGCATTTAATAATCATATCCCTCAGATGCTATTGAATAACTGTTCAGATGATTCTGAATCTTTATCCACATGGGTCTAACATAATAAAACCATATGTCCCCACATAAGTTTTATGCATATAAGTATAAATAACTCTGTAATAACCACAATATGTTAATACATACATTGACCACCTTGGACCACCAGGACATTTTGGGCCCGTGTTCGAATTTGCTTAAGGGGTCCACTCATTGTGGTTTTTACCCTCACGGGTATAATCGGAGCAATACCATAAGCCCCCACACAAGAATTTCAATAATTTATTTTATTTATTTATTTTTGACATTTGTTAAGCGCGCGGCTACCCCCAGCGGGGGTGTCCCAGTGCTGTAGACAGCAGAACAGCAAAGACAACAAAAGGGCTAGAGAATGGAAAACAACCAAGTCTTCAAGCTACGTCAGAACAGGGATTCCGATTCGATGAGCCGGAGACTAAGGGGTAGACTGTTCCAGAGCTTAGCCGTGACCACTGCAAAAGCTCTACCCCCTTTCCAGGAGCGTTGGAAACGGGGGGAGCAGCAGGCGGAGGTGGTTGGATCTAAGTGCTTGAGATGAGTGCACCGGCTTAAGCCTTCGTCAGAGATATCCTGGTCCCCTGCCATTCAGAGCCTTGAAAGTCAAGACCCGGACTTTACACTGGATGCGGGAGGATACAGGGAGCCAGTGGAGTTTCTTCAGATGCGGGGTTATTGAATGACGGTAGGGGATGTTGCAAATCAGCCGAGCGGCCGCGTTCTGTATAATCTGCAACCGGTAAATGAGATAGGCTGGAGCTCCCACGTATAGGCTGTTGGAATAGTCCAGGTGGGAGGTGATGAGGGAATGAATGACCGTCCTACGAGAATCCAAGGGGAGATAAGGGAATATTTTTTTAATCATGCGCAATTTGCCAAAGCAAGCGGAGGTGACTTTATTGATTTGGGCATTGCGCGATAGTTCGTTGTCAATCACAAAGCACAGATTCCAGGCAGATTCAACAGGGGATGGAGGGGGGTTGAGCTCGGATGGCCACCACACAGAAGGAAGCAGTGGGGCCCTTTGGTTAAAAAACAGCACCTCAGTTTTGTCAGTATTTAACTTGAGGATGTTACACGTCATCCATGACACAATGTTCGAGAGGCAACATTTAAAATTGGATAGGCGGATGTCAGAGTGATCTCTAAATGATATACTAGCTGAGTATTATCAGCGTAGGATACCACTCTGACCCCGCAGTTTTCTATTACCTTAGCTAGCGGTGCTAGGTAAACATTAAAAAAAAGGGGGCTGTGTGCCGACTCTTGGGGTACTCCACAGCTCAAGGGTTTTTTGTCTTTAGAAACAAAGGGCCAGCACCAGACCTGCTGCGTTCTTCCCTTGAAGAATGATCTTATCCAGGCCAGGGGAGTGCCTCGAATCCCTAGATTATGGAGTCTGTCAAGTAAGATGGTGTTGAGACAGTATTGAAGGCCGCGGACAGATGGAGGAGCACCAACATGGCAACCTCGCCTCTGCCCACGCACTCGCTGATAGTCTCGGTTACTTACAACAGATCAGTCTGCGTACTATACTTGGATCGAAATCCGGATTGTGAGTCGTGGAGGAGTTCTCTGGATTCCAAGTAATCGGCCAGTTGTTCCTGCACAACTTTTTCCCGTATATTGGCTGGTTTAGGGAGGAGCGATTTAGGCCAGTAATTGCTGAATACCGCTGGTTCGGCCTCGGCCTTTTTTAAGATGGGGATCAGCATGGCCTGCTTCCATACTGTGGGAAACTGGCCTAAGCATAATTAGGAGTTCCAAATTGAGATTAGGGGGCAGTGATAGTTGGAGCAAGAGTGGTGAGAACCTGAGCGGGAACTGAATCTAGTGGTGATCCAGATTTGCACCGTCGTATTTTCAGCAGGGCTGTGTCCAGTGAGACTGGTTTAAAAGCACAAAGCATTTTAACTTTGGGGATAGTTGTGTCTTGGACAGGACACTCAGACCAACTCACCTCGGACTGTTTAAAAGCGGAGAAATTGTCAATGATTTTATTATGAAAAAAATCAAACAGGCCGTCGCAAAGCTCTTAGCTGGATTTAATTGTGCTGGCAAGAGCCGTTGGTTTAGTGAATTCCCTCAAAATTTGAAACAATGATTTGGCAGAGTTATCCGCCGCGTTCATTTTATTCACTAAAAATTCTTTCATAGTGGTGCGTTTGAGTCTATTAATTCTTTTTAGCACAGCTCTATAGGTGGCTTTGGCGAGAGGGTCATAGGTGAGTTGCCAACGCGCTCGAGCTTCTTACAGCCACTTCTTTCTTCGCGTAATGCCTGCGAGAACCCTGGAGCTGATAGTTTAGTTGTATCTATTGCAGAGGAGAGTTGGACATTAAAATAAGCGACATCGGCGTTCAGATCGCCTGATGGTTGCCAATTTGAATTTGAAAGTATAGGTTCGAGGGCATCACAGGTTACTTTGTATAATTTCCTACTGAGGTCTCTGGCTTTAGTGGAAACCACTGTACGTAAACACTAACTTTAACCATCCCGGACCACCTACACAATTCGCTCTGAATTGCACTAAGATCTATAGTGACAAACTTCTCTTAGCAACCAGCCTGAACCACAGAGTAGTAGCCTTAGAGCAGAATTCAGAGTCGTACACCGCTCACGTCCCGCACGTACTTTTTTTCAGCACAGGTCAAATAGGATGCATCCCCTAGCCTGAGCTGGCATTTCCAATATACGACCCGAAGCAGTCAGACGTCCATCCTGCACGCTAGAGTAAGTAAACATCCCGCACTGTCATCTGAGCTCTTTGTTTGTTTAGTACTCAAATACTTTTTGGGCACAATCACTGCTATGTTGAAACGAACCCGTCTGTGGCGGGATGTTGCTAATTTAAATATAACTCGGGCTGTCTGATAGAGCAACGCCCGTGTGCATAGCATAACTTTTGTTCACCGCGTACAGCATGTAATCAGTCCACTAATTCTAACCCGTTCATGGCACGATGACGGGCTAATATGACACCGCTCTGTTTGGAAGTATTGCGTTCGTGGGTGCAGCATAACTATGGTGCACCGCGTACGGCATGAAATTAGTCCACTAAGGATAACCAGTTCATGGCACATTGACGGGCCTTTATGATGCCATTTTATTTGGAAGTATTGTGCCCGTGTGTAAAGTACAACACTTGTTCACCACACACGGCATGTGCAAAAAATAGTCCGTTTGACCTTGTTAGAAAGGCATGGTAAATGAATTCACTGCACATACGAAAGAATCTGTTTCTAGCTAGATGACTAGGCACAATTCCAGCACTGCCGGCTATGTTTTAATATCACCAGTGAGCACAGTTTCCCTCAATGAAAATGGTTTCTAATGATCCATTAGGCATTGAGTCTATATCCCAAGACTTCCAGAACCATTGGCGCAGGTTTGCTGGTATTTCACTTTCACAGCCACATTATAGGAATGCATGTTACCTCGCAGGATGATTACGCCTCCTAAAGTGATATCACCTACACTCAGCGTCAATCCTTACGAATGCATGTGTTCACCACCACCACATGCCCTGCTATTTCCAAATAACCGTTATTAACACTTTGCCACTACCCATACATCAGAGCTAAGACCTAGAACCCTTTCTTCTACAGGCATTCGCCAAGGCGGCACAGACCCCTAAACATGTTGCACTGGCTTGTGCAGAATAATCACCATGAAATAACTGGGTATGATGAGATCCTAAGCACATGGGCTCAGTAACATTAAACCATGGTTTATCATAATTGACACTAAGGTTTCTCCCATATATTGATTCTAGAACCAGTGAGTACCACAGGTGCTTGTCGGCTGACATGCACCTTCTACATTAGAAGACCAGACGAATCTTATACCTCATAATAAGGTGAGCCTAATAAGGGGGTTTTCTCTTTTTAGTTTTTAACACTGACATACAGTGGGCCTTGACCCTATGGTTTTTATATTAATAGGCTGGCCAACCACTATCCAGTCCTGATGAGGACCCGCCTTAGATGCGCATAAATCAGCACATCGTCTCCAGGGTTGAAAAGTCGACGTTCTATGTCATATATCCATTTACACAATGTCCCACTGAACAAAAGGAACAATTTAAATATCCTGTCACTATTGTGCTGTACAGTGGATATTCTGAAAAAAAGTTTTTTCCTTTATGTATTTATGTTTTGTCCCCTGTAACACTCAGTCACCATTCACGACATAGACACTTTGTTTATTTCACATCCCATGTATTCTAAGTATATTGGACAGCATATGTGATTCATTGCAGAAACAAAACGTTTGAAAAGATTGAATGCTAAAGACATATGTTTTTCCTTTTATTTGTGGTCAGTGTATAATCATTGCATTTACTCAACAAGCAGGCGGCTGTCTGACCACCCAAAAATGATGCAACTGCTGGGCTGGCTGTCACAAAGTGGAAGCTTGTGCTGCGGCCCAGGAAAATGGTTGCAGCACAAGCCACTGTGAACAGCAGCACTTCCTGTACATCCATGGACTGTATGCCATGCACCACGTGGTACATGGCAAATGGTTCATGGATGTGAGTGGAGGCACGACAGGCGCCCCAGGACCACTTTGTAATGACCCACAAGGGACCAGGGCCAAGTCCATTTCTGACAGCCTGCACATGGAGGTGTTCCCGCCTTGAACAGGCTGTCTGAAAGGGATGTCATAATTGCTCGGCACCGCCTCCTTTCGGAGCTACGATAGCGACCATCACCCTATCGGGATATAAGATCCTGTCAGGGGCGGCGGTCTCTTCTCCGACAGAATAGGGTCGGACTGCCAACATTGTAATACAGTCGTTGGACAGGAGGGCTGTCAGTGGTGGTCCCACCACCATCATAATGAGACCCATAGTTCTCACTTACAAGGAGACAAATTACCTGAAAAAATGCATCAGTTGTTGGAACTCACTTTAAGCATCCTCTAAAGGGTTCTACTTTAAAACTGATATAAGGCATTCTAAATAAACTACCAACAGCACAATACACCCTTAACAATGCATAATTTTTCAAATGTAAATCAAAACAATAAAAAAAACTGATTTTCATATAGAGAAGAAATGCAGAGCACAAAAACCAACCAGATGGCAACAGATATAAAAGTTTGACTGAAAATGTCAAGAATTTCTGACTGAAAATGTTGATAGTGCATGATAAATGTCAGCATTAAAGAAAAAAGTACATATTTTCAGGTAAAAGGAATAAATTCCAGTGAAAAATACAATGCAAGTCCAGCTAAAACAAATACAAAAAGGTTGCAATATTTTAGAGATTTAACATTTCAAATTAATATTGTTTCACAGATGTTTAATAAAACACAACTAAAGAGTTTAACGAACAGAGAGCAAAAGAGACACTTACAGTAGAGTGCAAGAGAGTGAAAAAAAGAGGTAAATAACACACACCAAACGCCTAACCTTGTAAAGTAAGTGTACTTATAAGTAATTTCAGAAGTGACATTTTATTTTCTATATATTTTTATCAGAAAAAAGGACACACACAATGTTTAAATGGCTAATTATATCCAGCCTGTTATCAAAGCCATTTACAAGCATAAGAAGTAGTACTCCTGTCGAACTACTTCTCAATTCAGAAAGGTAAATTTATATACAATGAACTCCTGTCTTTTATGGATAACTATACAATGTACATACGGAATTCTCAGCATATTTAAACATACTAGTGAAGTGTAGATGTGAAAGTGGCAATGGGGTTGAATGAAAAATGGATATCTCCTTCGACATGAAAGAGATAAGGGGAAATCATGGCGGGCCATGCCAATACTAGGTACACCACAGGGGCAGCTCCACCACAATGGTATGAGAGCGTCGATCCACGGGCTCAGAGCCAGCAGCAAAATAATGAAACGATATTTCATTATAGGGGTTTATTTTTAAGCCGCTGGCTTAGCCAGCGTGTGCAGGGAGGGGCGGGGCTGAGGTATAGGAGGGGGACAATGAGTTCTACGTGTACTCCCTAAATGCTCATGTGTGTTTAGCCGGTCATCTCAGTCCGACCAAGACACACATGCTCACTTAGGTTTCTCTAACCTGGCTGCAGTGAGCAGACAGGTTAGAGAAACCCCACAGACTCCCTGACCTGAGTGGAGCATCTTTCCAGCCTGCTTAGGTCAATCCCCATGCTGAATGGACAGGGAGTCTGTGACATAGTCACAGTGTCTGCTGGGACAGGCAAGTCCTAGCCCCGAGGCACGGCTCAGGAGGCAGCCAGAAGCAGGTAAGTTTAACTTTATGTTTTATTACTATAGTTCGTCCCCCATGCCCCCTCCCATTCTCCCCCACGCCCCCTCCTGTGTTCGCCCGCACCCTCTCCCCCACCCCACCACATTTTGTATATGGTGGCTGCAAGTGACCTACCCTAGAGCAAGTTAGGCACAATGCTTAAAAGTTACACCCACATCTTCTTCAGTCTGATTAAGCCCAAACAGGCTCAAATGTAATCCAGTCTGTCTATGAAGCAAGTAACTCACCAAGCCATGTCACTGACAGGAAATGCAACAAAATTACATAGACAAGGAATAAGAGCATCATGCTAAGCAGAAATAAAATTACAGTACATACAAACACACACACTGCACAATTATAAGATCTTGAAAAAAAAGGTACAGTTTTAAAAATCATGAATTATAAAATAAAAAGCAAAGAGCACATCATATGTGACATCAACCAGTAATCAACTAACACAAGAACAAACATTATAAGTCTATATATTTTATAAACACTTCTTGCACAAACAGGCTCAATGCAAATAGCACACATAGAACATAACATAAGATGGCCCACACAACTAAACATTTCCCAGGATTATTTCTCATTCAAATGACAAGTCAGATTCAAGAGGAATGTGGATTTCAGTGTCAACATCTGCACTACACTCATCACCAGCTGAGCCTCATTACAATGCCAGCCTACCATACACAACCTGGTTGCATAAGCAAGCAAGCTACCAGTTGATCATTGTTCCACAATGTCAGAAAACAGGTTTCTCTCTCTGTCCCACGAGCCATCATAGTGTGCACATTTGGCATTAAGTCACGTTTCATATGCCATGATTGCACTAGAGTATTCCTGGAGTCCCCTGAAGTTGAGTGCATTGTAGACTGTTACATGTTGCCCAATATCACCTTGAGATAGGGCTTACACATAAAACCATCCCTGCACTATGGCCTCATTCAGGTTCCTGAGCTGAGCCAATTCCCAGATGTCAGAGACTGGATGGGTGTATAAGTAAATTCAGACCCTAGTCAGGTACAGTTACTAAACTTATAAATATCTGGGGTTACTGTCACTGAGGTAAATACGGTATTTCTATCAATAACTCTATAAATCACTATATACAGGTTTTTCAAACTGTTTATCTGTACTTTTCTACTATATCCACTTTCATGAAAAAAACTGTTTTAGTCTAATAGTGAAGGAGACACTTAATGGTATGCTGATAGCAAAGTGCAGTGTGCTGCCTTCGCCTATATGTGTTAGGTGGTGGTCATTAATTTATTCCACCCAAAAGATACATTTTCTTATGCTGCCATATTGCTTAGGTGATTTCAGAACATGACACGGGTAGTAGAATGAACGTGTGTGTGTGTGCGTCCTTACCGAAAATTGTGTGAAAAGCTTCCTTAAACTAAAAACATGTCTAGGAACACTGATTAGGCCTATTTCCTGTCTTGGTTATTACTAGAAATTGGGTTTCTGGTTGGCAGAGGTATGCACCCTGTCCAAGCAGGAACCACAATCCTAGTCAGCGTAAGTCAGATACACACCATAAAGTAACCTGTGCTTATCTTCTGGTAACTAGGCACAGAGCAGGCAGGCTTAACGTAAGAGGCAATGTGAAAAGTATTTGTGCAACACTTCAAACAGCAGCACAGTGAAAATACCACAAAAAGACTCTATGCAAGTTTCGAAAAACAGGTATTATTTTTATAAATGAAACAAGACCAAAATGAAAAAAATCTAATAAGAAGTTGAGATATGAATTGTTAAAGATTAAATGCCAAATACCGCTTGAGGCAATACGCGCCTATGGGAGTATATGGGCACGTTGGAACGGGGCAAAGTCAAGAGTTTAGACTGACCATGATGGAAAATAGGGCAGATACAGGAGCCACTCAAGCCCCAGTGAACAAAGTACCATGATCCTGGTCTCAACTGTGAGATGCAAGGTGAAGCTGAGCGATATGTCAGTGTTGATCCTGCAGTCAAGGTCATGTGTTGATTTTCTTCACGCAGTTGTGGCGATGCACTAGTTCCGAAGATGATGTGCTGTACACAGAGGTGTTACCTCTGCAGATGATGCATTGGGTTTCTCTGTGCAGATGAGGGGATGCGTCAATCTTCCCAGCAGCAGCAGCGATGCAGCGGTTCTTATGCATTGGTTCTCTGAGGCGATGTGCTGGTTCCAAGTGCTATTTATATGAAAAACGGGGTTGACCCTGTGTCCCTCAGAACCTGGGTAGTTAATGGTTGAAAATAAAAATGGTTCTGTCGGGTAACAACACAATTGATTTGCATTTGGTTCCAAGTGCAAGCACCAATTTTTCTCCTGCAACAGCAAATATGCATCAGTTCTGCCTCACATAGACAGAGATTCATCAGTTTTACTGGAAGCATCTGGGTCCTCTTCCAAGGGACCAGGCACAAGAGCAATTGGTGAGACTTTGATTTCCCAGAGTCTCTAAAACAGAAGGCAAGCCAACAAGCCTTGGAGATCAATCTGGCTTCAAGCAGAGTCCAGTTCTTCCTTAGCAGGGGCAGAGGGCAGCAGAAAGCAGGGCAGCAAAGCAGAAAAACAAAGCAGTTCTTCCAGAGCAGCAACCCAGCAGAGGGACAGTCCTTGTAGCAGCACAGCAGTCCTTGGGCCCGATTTCACAGAACTAACTTAAGACAAGATCCTAAACTTACTACTTTTGGTATTCACAGAAGGCATTTAGTAGTAGTAAAGTAAGGACTTTGTCTTAAGTCTGTCTTAAGTCAGTTCTAAGTTTGTCTTAATTTTATCTTAAGCCTGTCTAAGTCTGTCTTAAGTCTGTCTTAAGTCTGTCCTAAGTTTGTCTTAAGTTTGTCTTAAGACTGTCTTAAGTCTGTCTTAAGTCAAATTTAAGACAGAATCCTGACTTTACTACGACTAAGTGCTTTCTGTGAATACCAAAAGTAGTAGGACAGACTTAAGACAGACAAGATAGTCCTAAGACAGACTTAAGACAAAATCCTAACTTCACTACTACTAAATGCCTTCTGTGAATACCAAAAGTAGTAAGTTTAGGATTTTGTCTTAAGTTAGATCTGTGAATCGGGCCCCTTCTTCCTGACAGAAGGCCTGACTACGAGTTAGGCTGATGGGATATTCTGTCACAAACGTGACTGATATCCCATTCGCTAAATTGCAAGTTCCATAGGATATAATGGAATTGCAATTTGGTGGATGGGATATCCTTCATATTTGTGAAAGAGTATTCCTGTCTGCCAAATTCGCAATCAGGTCCACAGTTCCTTTAAAGAGCTCTGATTTAGTGGGGCCAGAGACCCAGTAACTTATACCCAGTTGTGCCTTCCATTCTTTGGTGACTTCAAAGAATGGTCGTTGAAAGGGAAAGAGGTCCTTTCTTACTAGCTCTGGCTCCAAACTCCCTACAGGAGGTTAATCAGCCCTTTGTGTGGGACAAGGCACTGCCTTTTCCAGTGTGAGTGCCTGATCCTCCCTCCAATCCTGAGAACACCTTTCTCATATTGGTTTAGATTGGAGTGGGAATAGCAGTTGTCAACCCTTTAGTGACCAACACCTTCCCCCAATATGGTGAGCTTGGAGTGAGAATAGTAAATCTCACCTCTTTAATTCCCAACACCTTTATCAAATTTTGAATAATACATGTCACACATTTTTCTATTTTTATTCGTTTCACATTTGTATTTATTCTATAGTTTTTCATTTTGAATCATATATACTTCAAGTAAAAAAATATATAAACTGAAGTAAATACAAATATTTGTCATTATTGTTTAATAACAACATTCAGATAAATCATATTCTTATATTTGTATGCTGTACATTTTTATTGTTAGACTTTTTTTTTAACATTTCTTATTTTTTTATATACATACTTTCACATTATTTTAACATGTTTATTAGTATATATTAAATACTTATATATATTTTATATAAATAAGTAACATACTTTTATCATATTTTTTATAACATTTTTTCATATGTTTTAGGTGTTTAATAATTGTTTAAACATATATTAAACATTTAACAATATTTCCCATTAATTTCTATGTGTAGATAGTATTTTCTAAGTTTCATTTGGCGCCCATTTATTTTACCACTGCCTTCTATTTTGTAATATATTTTAGGCTATTTTCCCAGAAACAGGCCACAGCAAGGTGCTGCTGTTTGTCAGAACATGTAAGTCCTTTTTAAATTGTTTTGAAGATAGGGGGATTTAGGAGGGAGGTTTAAAAGCTAGTAATAATGTTGTCTGTGAGTGTTCTGTATATTTAGATGTATTGATGTTAGTGTTTTTTTACTAGTTTTTCATTTTGCCTTTTATAATTATAATAATATTCCACATTTGTAAAGCGCATAATCACCCGTAAGGGTCTCTAGGCGCTGGGGGCTGTTGGGAAGATTAAGCAAGCTATTGCGCAGAGTCACATGGTACTGGGCTAATCTGCCACCGGTGCAGGGGATCGAACCGTGATCCCCAGATTCCGGAGTCAGTCGCCCTAGCCACGGTGCCACACCTCTTCCTTTTTGTACACTGCTTTAGTAATGTATCACAATGCTATGTAATATTGTGTGATGTTAGTTATATTTTGATGATCAACTGTTGTGTATATGTTTTTTTGGAAATGTAATATGTTTTGCAGGTGGATTTTTTAAACTTACTTAGCAGGTTCTTGTCTACAAACACATTCTATAGGCATTTGAGTTACTTTTTCACTTTAATTTCCTTTTTGTCGGGTTTCCTGGAGCAACTCTTTTTAAAAAAAAAACTTGTTGGGGGTTTTTATGGAACCTAGATACTTTGAATTGCTTCAAGAGATTTTGATTAGATCCAATATAGTTTTGCATTTTTGGGGGGATTTTTGGATTCATTTATCTCATTTTTGGTGGAGTACTATTTTTTATTATGTCAAAACAGAGAAAGATCTGAAGCTACAGGGCACTACGTTTTATTTATTTCAATTATTTTTGGATGGGAAATATGATATTATATTGTTTATGTCAAATGTATTTGATTGTTATGTGGAATTGTTTGGATAAGGTGTTGTAATTATTTTATGTGATTGATTGAGTTTGATTTAAACTATTTTGCTTGGTGATGGTTCCATTTTTTTAAAACAAAATTGTATGTATTTTCATTATGTCAGTCTCTATTAACATTGTGTTTTGACACAATTGTAAATATTATTTTTATTATTTAAATAATATATTTGGCACATTCTTTTAGGGTTTGTCATTGTTTAGTAGGACTTTGGTAAGTTAACATATATTTAATAAAATCTTTTTGACTACAATTTCAAAGTAATCTACTCCTTTGTTACTTATGAAGAATTTGACCTTCAATTTAACATGTCATACATTCTTTTGGTTTGTTTTCTGGATTTAGGACCAATTTGGCTAACAGGTTGCTCCATCTGTAGTTCTTGGCAGCTTTGCTCTTTTTGTAATGCTTTTATAAGTTTGTATAATGTAGGTTGAGTTCTGCCTAGTGTAGATTGGAAAGCATGGTGCTATCTTTCCACTGCATTGTTTGTTTTGGCTTCCTTTGCCAAGGTGCTGTTATAGACATTCCACTATGGTATTTGTAATTTGATTTGGGGTCTGTGTCTGATGCAGTCTGCCAATCCAAGTGTCTGCGAAATGGTTCATTATGGGACTATGTTTGCTTGATTTTGTAGGTAGAGAGGGCTTTCTATTAGTAGGTTATAGTGGTTGACTACCTCTGTGACAGGGACATAGATTTGTGTTATCATTAGATATATTTCAAATTCAAATTGGCTGTTTCTGGAATATTCTACACTTAATGGAGTTTTTTGGAGGTGTCACCCACATGCTTTGATTGAAATAATTGTAACATATTTGTTTTTAGAATGGTTTGAATCATGGCATGCTCAAAGTCTATGATTAATTTTGGGGTGAGTAGTTATCTGTTATTTATATTGGTTAAGAGCTCCTAGTAAGTGTTGCTTTGTTTATTTGGTAGTAGGGCATATATAATAGGGATATTTGTGCTTTGATATTCACCCTACATGGCTTATATCATAGTAAATGGTTTGGGACACATTTAGAAGGTACTATCCATCATCCAGTTTTGACACTGGTTAAGTTTCATTAAGTTGTCACCTGTAGAGAATATTAGGATTTGTTTCCCATTATTTAGGTTGTCATATAAAAGGATTGGTTCTTCATTATGTGTAATTGTTAAATGTTCAGGTATATGTATGACTTGGTATTTTATAGGGGCAGTAGTTCATGCATCGAACATTTTAAAGTGGGGATAGGTGGTAGTTGCCATGGAATATGTTTGGGGGCTCTAGACAGTATATCTTTCAGGATTTTGCATGCATCTCTTATATCCTGCAATATTTCTCTTACTTCCATATCTGTCCCATTTGGGGTATGTAAGTTCTTTCTTACAGGAATTATAACAGCATCTTTTGAAGTTGCCCTTCCATAGCATGCATTAGAATAATATTTAGTACATTTTCAGTTTATAGATTCTGATAATGCACATTATTGCCTGCCTCTGTCATTGTATCTGTAAATAGAGTAATAGTATAAATATATATCATATTTTAAGTTTTTTATGTTGGTTATTAACATGTAAAAAAAAAAAATCTATTTTGTATGCTTACCGAAATGTTCTGTTGAATTTTTTTAGCTTTTCTATTGGGGCATTCTAAGTTGGAGCTGGTGCTTTCTTTTCTGTTGTATGAAAAAAACATAAGTTTCACTTCAAATCGAACTTTGTTGGTAGTTTGTATAGGTTGAGGTCATTAGGTTTATTTTTGCTTGATATTTGGGTCAGTTTATAATTAGTTATTTATGTATACTTACTTTCTTATATATTTTTGCAGGTTTGCAATAGTTTTTATTTTCTGGCAGTTTATCGGTTTTGAAGTTGTAGAATTTTTTCTTTTACTAAGTCTATGTAAAAAGATTTGGAGAGTGTGTTAATATTTACTTAAAATGTTATAATTCAAAATGTAATAATAGTTATGATTTAGTTAAAATATAAGCATTAATGGTTATGTTGTTGTTGAGATGCAGTTTTTCTTTCATTGTTTGTTGAGAGAATCTGGTGGAGTTTCCTCATCTTGTAGCGTTTGTCGTTTTTGAAATATTTAGTTGTTTAAATCAGGGTGCCTTTTATACTGGTGATTTAATTGTTTGATTTTATTGGTTAATTATGCTTATAGTTTAAATTATTGGCTTGTTTAGTAGAGTTGATTTGTTTTATCTGTTGAGTCCTTCTATGGTAAATGCAAATCTAGGCTTATTTTTGCTATATAACATACAGTTTGATATTTGTCGACAAAAATGTCCAATCTACATATACATATATTCACAGAAAATACCAAAGGTTACAGGGACATTATAGTTAGGCTCAGGTTTCACTCATGCAAAACCAGTGAAATTCAGCAAGTATAGTTAGCTGAGCTAACTATAACTTGCACCCCCAATGTGCTGCTTATGTCCTCCTGTATCAAATCACTGATGACAAGGTCAATGGTATCACTGATGACATCTCAAAATATATCACTGATGACATCATTGATGACCTCATCTAGTGACCTTGAATATGTTTTTTTAAGTTTATGAGTGTTTAATATATATACCAAGGTGTATTGGTAAATCAGTGGTTGTATAAGTTCCTGTACGGATGATTCAGTGCATGCGTGACTGGCTGTATATTTGAGTGATTAGATGTCTCAGTAAATGTATGGGTGACTGTCTGGTTGTGTTTATATTTGTATCAACCTGTCAGTTGGTGTCTAAGTGGATGTATGGGTATGTGAGTGGGTTCATGAGTGGCTGTATGGGTGATTGATTGGTTGTCTGAATACCTGCATGAGTGTCTGAATGTCTGTGTCGGTGGATGGTTAAGGGGGTATGTGACTGCATGTATGGATGAGGTGTGGTGAGTCAGTGGTTATATGGTTTAGTGAGTGTGTGTGTGAGTAGCTGTATAGGTGAGTGTGTGTATAGCTGGGTGGAAGAGTGAGTAGATATGTCAGTGGTATATGGGTAAGTAACTTGGTATGTGAAAGGCATTATAGGTGAGTGATGGAATATATGAGGGATTTGATGGGTGAGTGAGTGAATGTGAGAGTGGCTGTATGGGTGACAGATATATGTGTTCGTTACTGTATAGGCGAGTGAGTACATGTTAGTGTATGTATGAGTAAGTAAGTGGGTATGTGTACCCTATTTCATCTCCTGGGACCCCATCCCCGGGCCCTGACCTTTTTTAATTTTCTTTTTTATAAAAAGGCGTGTCCCCCCTCCTGGGCTGATTTTGGTCCCAGAGACCAAATCCCCCGGCCCCAGAATGTAGTGTGGGTGCCCTGGTCCAACCCAGGGCACTCACTTTTTAAAGGCCCCCCGCAGTCACTCCTGGCTCTCTATCCTCTGTGGGAGCCGGCATTGTTTTTACACATAGGGAGCCGGTAACATTCATATCCCTGTGTGTGAAAGCAATTCTGCTCCACCTTTAGTAATCAAGAGCATTTTCTGGTCTTGCTTACTAAAAGTGGAGCAGTATTTGCTATGGCTTGGTGGGAGCTGTGCTCCCTCCAAGCCATAGGATACTGCAATGTCCCAGGGGTGGGCATCCCTAGACATTGCTGGAGCCGGCCTTTGGGGTGGCGGTCCCCTGGGCTATCTAGGGCTCCTGGAGGGGGCTGCATGGACCCCTCTATTGGACAACACAGACTTGGTTGGTGGTGGTCCCGAGGCTGCAGGGGCTGCTTTGCACTCGTACTTAGTTATAGAGTGGTGCCCTGAGGAGCCGGCAGCTCCCAGGGCTTCGGGGGGCTGTGTGGTCCCCCTGCATTAAAATTCACATTTTGCCCTAGGGATGTGGTTGTCCCCAAGTTGCAAGTGTTGCCGCAAGGGCAACCCTGCACTATTATTTCAGGTGGTGATGGTCCCCAGGGCTGTGGGGGTCATACGGCCCCTGTATTTAAAGTTAAAGTGTTGCACTAGGGAGGAGGCAGTCCCTGGGTCTCAGGGGGGCATGCAGGCCTCCCACATTAATGTTTTCTTTTGCCCCTGGGAGGTGGCAGTCCCCGGGGCTGCAGGGGGGCCAGGCATGCCCCCTGCATTAACATTCCCATGTTGCCTTGGGGAAGTGGCAGTGCCCAGGGCAAAATGTGCAGTGAGGGCAACCACTGCACTATTATTTCAATAAAACCACAGCGAGGTAGTGGTCCCTGGGCATAATAAGCCCCAGGAGGGGGGCTTGTGTGCCCCCTCCTTTATTTGTAAACTTCCCCCAGGAACTTGCCCACTCAAGGACACACTAAAGACAAAGCGCTGGAGACCACGCTTCTTTAAAAAAAAAAAATTGACAGATTCATGGACCCCATCGGAAAAAAAATGACACTGCTTATTTTTACCCTGGGGGTCCCAGCAGGACACCCCAAGAGGCTTAGGTGGTCAGGGTATTTCTACCCTGCTCCCTTTTCTTTTCTTTTTTACATTTTTGTGGGACTAGGTTCAACCAAATCCCAAGATGACTGCCAACTCTTCTTAGTTGAAGTGTGGGCAGCCAATCAAATTTCAGTAGGGTTTCAGTAGACTGCCAGTAAGTAATATATAGATATATGTTTGTGTTTAATGTTTTTTATTAATGCTAATTGTTTGGGGGTGGTTTATAGCATATTTTTTACAAATATAATTTTTGGGGGATGAATGGCAAATATTGTGTTGATGTAGTATATTTTTATTTAATTTAGATTTGCATAGAACACGTTTTGGGTTCATTTAATGTAATTGTTTTATGTGAAAAGTGTTTTTTATCTTTTTAATAATGAATATTTAATTATAATTTTGATAGTCGATATTACGTGAATTGATATTTTTGACATACTTTATATTTATTTGAAGGTATTGATATTTTTGTTTCCAATATTTTTGTTTCAATACATGTAAAAATCAATATTTTTAACAACATTTCTGTTATAGATATCTGTAATTTTTACAGTTAAGTATACAGAGCCGATGATTTTGTTATTCACATTGCACTCTCTTTATTTTGTAAATCGATATTACGTTAGTGATCCAAGATAAAGATGGAGCCCAGAACAAGTGTCCTGAATTAGTTACAATACTTTCTCTGCAGGCACGGGTACAAGATCCACCAAGGGCATATTGCTTTAAAATGGAAGGAGGAGAGGGTGTGGTTGGTGCCCGATAAGAACACCTTACATTACTTTTAACATTACTTAGCTTTGAGCAGTAGAACAACATTTTAAAGAATAGTATTTATGGTCAGTTTTTCAGGATGTGGACCAGAGAGATATATTTTTTATTGTCTTTCATAACATGTCCAGACTACCTGCTCTTTCGAACATCAGAAGTGGAGATCAAGAAAAACAATTATGCTAAATGAGCCGAGATATATTTTGCAATGAACTAGCACATTTGCAAAGGAGAGTGTTAGAAATGGGGTTTCTGGTTGGCTAAGGCATAAAACCCAACCAGATAGAACGCGCCACTCTAGGCAGAGTAAGTCAGATACACACCAGGATAACCTATGCTCCCCCTCTGGTAGCTTGGTGCAGAGCACACAGGCTTATCGTTGAAGGCAATGTATAAAGCGTTTGTGCACAACACTCTTATGGTAACACTATGAACACTCTACAAAAAGAGACTCCACACAGGATTATGAAAATTGTGATCTACAGAACAAAAACACAAAACAACATGAATCAATAAATACGTTTGCAAATTATACAATATTGAAGTATCACAGTGAATGAACATTTACTTAGCTCACTCGTGGTTAGGCCAGAATGATAGCACTACCGAATATACTTTTCAAATGTTATTTTTTTTTTATCCCAAAATGGCCGCTAGCTAGGGAAGCTCTCTACAACGCCACAACATATCTGGCATTATCCTCCTCGTTAGCTGCAAAAAGACGAATCCCCGAGGGCGGAAAGGGCAGCGGAAGAGAAGCGCTCCAAAAAGAGTCATTTGAGGCCAAGATTGGTACGGGAACACAGTCCGAAGTGGCAGTGATGCTCATCGGACAACGCATCGGACAACGCAGCGTAAGGCGGCTCCGAGTTAAGTGACTCCGTGCCCAGCCTAAATGCAAGACAAGGGGGAGGAATTGGTATGCTTGGTACGGTGATGCCGACGGAAGAAGATCGAGGGTGAGACAAACCAGAATACTGGATTGAGGGACATCACTAACGGAACAGGAGTCAGCTGAGCGGAGCACGCAGAAAAGTGCTCACAAATCACAGTTATTATTGAGGGAAGAGCCAGGTTTTAAGGTCTCTGCAGAATTTCAACAAAGATGGTTCGAGTTTCAATGTCACCGGAAGAGAGTTCCACAGTCTAGGGGCAATGCAAGAGAAGGAGCGTCCACCCATTCTCGTCAGTTTGAAACGCGGAATCAGGAAGTTGCCTTGGGATGAGGATCTGAGAAGACGAGATGGGGAGTATTGTTGAACAAGAGACTGTAAGTAGGTTGGAGCTGACCCTTGTTTGATCTTATGCATAAAGCAAAGAGCTTTAAATTTGACTCGATTTTCAATACGGAGCCAGTGAAGGTCCTTGAGAAAGGGGGCGATAGAAGATTTCCACGGGACCTTACGAAGGAGATGGGCTGCTGAGTTGTGGACAAGCTAAAGTCTCCTCTGAATCTCCAAGGTGACTCCCAGGTAAAGCACATTGCCGTAGTCCAGGCGAGAGGTAATCAGAGCCTGGACCACCAAACGCCTCGTCGAGACTGGGAGCATCCATGAGATCTTCCGGAGCCACCTCAGGATGGAAAAACAGGTGGCTGCCACCTTGACCACTTGGTGACGCATGGAGAGTGAATCATCCAGAACGAAGCAAAGGTTGTGGACCTGCGTCACTGGAAGGGGTGGAGGAACCATTTCTGACGGCCAATGAGCGGGGCTCCAAAGGTGCTTGCCCAGAATGACCACCTCCGTCTTATCTCCGTTCAGTTTCAGGAGGTTTGTCTGCATCCACTCTGCTACCCGGCTAAGTCCTAGTTTGAGAGCAGATGGATTATTTGCTTCAGCCGAGGTGAGGGAGAAGAGAATCTGGGTGTCGTCTGCGTATGAGTAAAGGGAAAGACATGCATCCTCCACGATGGTTGCTAGGGGCCTCATGTAGATATTAAAGAGCATAGGGCTCAGAGAGGACCCCTGCGGCACCCCATACACAGATGAACGAATAGAGGAGGAAAAACCAGAAGAAACAACCTGAAATGTCCGGTGGCTTAAAAAAGAGGCCAGCCAAGCAGGAGCAGAGCCAGTCACACCGGCCGCTTTCAATGCTCTCAAAAGAATGGAGTGTGAGACTGTGTCAAATGCGGCGCTTAAGTCTAAAAGAATACGCGCCGAGGTCTCACCATGATCAAGGCGAGTGCGTAGGTTCTCAGTGACCCCCAAGAGGGTAGTTTCGGTGAAAAAGTGGGAACGGAACCCTGATTGGGACGGGTATAGAAATCCTGTAGTCTCCACATGAGAAGTGAGATGTATGTTAGCATGCCTCTCCAAGATCTTTGAGAACATGGGCAGCAGGGAGATGGGCCGGAAGTTGGCAAGCGTCTTGGGATCTGCGCCAGTTTTTTTTAAAAGCGGAACCACCAAAGCTCTTTTCCATTCATCCGGGACAATGGATTCCCGCAGTGAGGTGTTGAAAAGCTCTTGAATAACTGAAAGAACATCAGGAGATAGCTGGCGAAGGATGTCCATAATGATTGTATCCAAAGGGGAGCCTGAATTTACTTTCGCCATACAGGCGAAAAACGAGTTTGAAATCAAACATGGCCACTCCGAGATCTGCGTTTCCGGAAGTGGGGGGTCTAATATATCCAGAGTAGAGGAGTCAGGAGGGAACTTGGGGGAGGTCAGAGAAAGGGCGTCCCTCCAAGAGTGGAGACCTCCACTGGCGGCGTGTGCAGACTGGGACAAACGCACAAACGCGGGGATAACTGGCAGCAAAGAGACACTAGCAATACCCTGCACCGGTGAGCCTTAAGGAGGGGCATGCACCCCTCGTTATACAATGGGGAGACACTCAGAAGGATCCAGCTCGCAAGGGAGGCACACTGAGTACACGCTGGGAATCGCACAAACATCTGGAGGTAAATAAACCATGTGTGCTCCAAATATCCCCACAGCCCCAAGCTACCAGCGTAGCAGAGCTGGTGTGGGAACACACTCGGGGGTCACATGGTTGGCTCAAGACCTCACAAATAGGTGAATCATTACTTGAATTGTCACTCTACCATTTGCAGTCATTCCAAGGCCTCACAAACAGGCAGAATTACAATCAGGCTGGGCGCTCTCTGTTGGTGGTGACACCTCACAAAATATATACAGCAGATATACAGCTGATGACCATTAGAGGCAGTGAGTGGGTGACCAGAGGGTGGCCTCTAGTGAAATGTAAAAATGGGGGCTGGCTGAATATAACATCAAGGTCAAAACTCTCTTGCCCGACCACAATATGGCTGTACATCGAATTGACTTTCACCTATCCTCCATCAAGACGTGAACCTACTGAACTTACCTCCGACCGTGGAGACCTACCTATCTGGCCGATACCTGGTGGAGCTACCTGATTGCTTTAGAGGAGATGGGTTGTGGACTTCCCCCTCCACCTGCACCTACCCAGCTGGACTTTGGACAGTCATTACTTCGTCTCTCCATCGTACCTCCCTCTCACCTCTTTACCCTAACACCCTTCTCCTCTAAGCTTCTTTCATCTCATCTTCTAGGCTCTTTAAATGTTTTTCCATGGAGACCTAGCCATTTGGCAGATACCCGGTTCGAGCTACTGGATAGCTGTAGAGGGGATGGGCTGTGGACAACCCCTCGGCTCTCACCTACTCAGCCGGACCTTGGGCAGATTTTCCTTTTGTCTCTCTATCGTATCTCCCTCCTACCCCTTTAACCCTATCCCTTTCCAGTCCTTCTCTCCATTTACTAAATCTTCTATGCTCCTTAAATGTTTTTGTTTGTGACTAGCGACCGTGGAGACCTAGTTTTCTGGCCGACACCCAGTGGAGCTACCTGATAGCTAAAGAGGAGACGGGCTGTGAACTTCCCCCTCAGCCGTCACCTACCCAGCTGGATGTTGGGCAGATTTTCCTGCGTCTGTTTGTCATATGCTCCCTCCTACTCCTTTATCCTACCCCATTACCCCCCACGCTCCATTTATTTTGTCCTCTATGTGCTTTAAATGTATTCCCATTGAGACCGAGCTTATTGGCCAATGCCCGGTGGAGCTACTTGATTGCTATAGAGGAGATGGGTTTTGGGACTTCCCCTTCGACCGTCACCTACCCAGCCGGACTTTTGTCAGTCTTTCCTTCGTCTCTTTCCTTTGTCTCTCCGCCTTATCTCCCTCCTACCCCTTTACCCTTACCCCATACCCCCTTCCCCTCTACGCTTTCACTTATCTCGTCTTCCATGCTTGTGTAATGTTTGTCTGGCAACTGATGTAAATTGTAACTGATATAATTTTATGGAACCTCATGTAAAGCGCTCTGATACCTCCGGGTCTAGCCAGCGCTATATAAAACTCTTAAAATTAATAAAATAATGCTGGTTGTTACGGTAAATCACATAACTCACAGTGATAACATAGGGTACAGAGCACCTGCACTCTTATTGCACTTTTTCTGTGAGTTCTGTTGAAACAACTGTATTCAGACACAGAAGGTAAGCCACAGGAGCACCTGCGTACCTACTAAATGTTTTATGATAATTTCTGTCACCTGAAGCAGCTTAGCTGGTCCTGGCGGCCCTATGCTGCTCTCAGGGTCCCCCCACAGAGATTTCTCCTCCACAATGGTGGAACAGGACAATGCCACCAAGGTCAATACACGGAAAAATGAGTGGGGCCCAACCAATTATACAGGTGCAGGTACTCTCTGACTAATGTCCCTAACAGGTTCCCTGGGACCGGAGAATCTGGCTGGACTTGGCCGTGAGCGTGCGGCTTGGCTCAAAGGCAGAGTACCCATTGCGGGAAACTAAACAGGGAAGGTGAGCCACAGTGGCTGTGCTTAGTCATTTCTCTTGTGGTGCTGGGATGGTCTCCCTGAAAAAGGTAGCAGGGCCTAGCATTGCTAAGGAACAAAACCAGGACTCACTTGGCTCCGGTAAATGCCAGATAGTGCCTAATCCCTCTCCTGGGTAAGTGTACATTGCTGCACCATAGACATGGACGATCAGGCCTGCCCTGGTTTGGATTTCAGCAAGAGGTCACCAGATCTCTCGCAGGTAGTCCGGCCTCACCCACAGCTTGAATTTACAGAGTTCCTCTGCACTGCTGGGCATCGCCCTCCCATTTGGAGAGTGCAGTGTTGGGGGGAGCACAAGGTGCTGGAGGCATGCGCTGCTCTTGAGAATGATGAAATGCTCAGCACATGCTGGTTTGGGAAAAATGCAGAGCAAGGAGGGGTCAGTCCCGGCTCCTTCGTCAGCACGCTACTGCCAGACTCACAAGTGACAGAGTCCCATGGCACAGATGCTTAGGGGCAATCTTTGATGGCCCTGAGTTTGTGGAATGGGGGAATCCAACAAGCCATTAAAGAACACTGGGGACACACAGAAAGGTAGCAGGAAGCAGGCCAACACAGCAAGGCATTTCACAGGGATAGCAGATCCACCTGGATACACAACAGTCCTCCTAGCAATGTGCAGATGTAGAGCCAGCAGCATCTTATTACAAATCCCTTTCAGCCCAGCCCTGGCACCAGACAATCAGTAGGGGGTAGATAAGCCCTTTGTGTGATGGCAGTACACAACCAATTCAAATATAAGTGTGAACCACCTCTCCCTCTCCAAGACAACTATCAGTATGCAGATGAATGCAGATGCCTCCCCTGTCTAACCCAACTCTTCCTGTGTTGTGGCTGTCTAGAAAGTGTAGCTTTCACCCAGCCTAGACATATGTTGGAGTCCTGGTTATAAAGCACAAAGAGTTATAAGCATAGAGATGTGGCCACTTTCCTAAAGCGCCATTTCTAAAATAGTAATGTGAAATCCAGCTTCACTAGTAAGTAGAATGTATTACTACCATTCTAAACATATCAAAATCGGCAATGCCACTACTTTCTGATCAGGAATTACCACTTAAAAGTATATAAGGGAATTCCCAATGCTAACCTATGAACAGAGAAGGCCTCACAGCAGTGAAAAACAAATTTGGTTGTTTGTCACTACCATGAACTTCAAAACATAACAGTACAAGTCCAACCTTTGAACAAACATAGGGGTGACGTATATGCAATAAAAGGACTTAGCAAGTAGTTTTAAATGCCAAGTCAAAGTGGAAGTACAGGCCTGAAACCGGTTTGAAATTCTACTTCTGTGGGTGGAAAAAGTAGTGCTGCAGAACCCACCAGTGGCCTTTAATTTACAGGACCTGGGTATATGGTATACCGCTTTACAACGGATTTACAAGTAAATCAAATATGCCAAAAAGGTGAAAGAAATCATACCATGTTTAGGGGAGAAAGCACACGCACTTTAGCACTGTTTAGCACTGATAATGTGCCCAGAGTCCCAAGGCCAACAACAAGAGGATCAGAATGATGGGTGGAGGAAGGCAAAAAGTTTGGGGATAAACCAGCAAAAGGGCCAGGTCCAACAGAGCTCAAATTGGATGAGTGTCTTAATTTGTATATCCGCAAATAAAATATTAGACAAAGCCTGACTTCTTGGAGCAGTAGGATGAGAAAGGTAATGAACATGGACTAATTGGACTAATATGAATAGAAATGTTTGAAATGATATGTAAATAATAAAAGTCCACTGGGGCAACATAGTTGGAAATTATGGAATTCAAACATCGTATTGCTGTCATTAACAAATTATTCCCATGGGGAATAGCAGCTTGATCTCATGATCACACATTAACATTTTTCAATGTTAAATCGTGCACATATATAAACTTTACTGGTGCTTTATTTTATGAATATTCGGAATATGCAACAAGAAATCATTTCTTGCCTTGACAAGGCTCCAGACAGAGCTGGCATGCATGGACAATGTTGCATGAATGAAGCACTTTATTAGCATTCCTGCTGCCGTATTACTCAAATTGCCCTGAGGGTGTAACAGGGTTTATGCAGCTTTGCACCTGCCCCCGGGCACTTTGGTGTTACAGAAGGGGCTGCACCCACTTGTGCAGCCCCTTCTGTAATACCTAAGTGCTGGTGCGCATAAAGTGACAGCAGTATCTTCAAGGGGCATTCCCTCATTTGAACAGGGGGTGTGCCTTATGCAAATGAGGGAATTCCTTTGCCTCTGTTCCCGGGCCATATGAGAGACATGGGTACAGAGGTAAGGAAGCCTTTAGAAGGCACACCAACAGTGTGCCATCTAAAAGGTGGTGCACTGTCAGTGCACCCCCTGAGTGCAGCCCTCTGGAAGGGGGAAGGGATCCTGTCGACACCCCAGACTACCCTTTGCAGGCGGGTGCAGTCACTGTCTTTAATCCCCCTTCAAAGTACAGGCAGGTTGTCGCCTGTACTGTGAAAACACAGAGTAGCTTTAAAGCAGCTGCTCTGTTTTTCAAACGAATGCGCTGCCCCAGGGGTGCGCAAGTACACAGCCATCCTGGGGGAAGCCCATTAATCATAATTTAGTGCATTTTCCTTGCACCCACTCTTGAGCACCAAAGTTTAAAAGTGGAAGTAGACGTGCACTGTACAATGAGTAGCCAAGTAACATAAGTTAAGATCTTATTACCATACCAAACTTTAACATCCATTTTACCTTTTTTTTTTGCGAATATATTTATATATAAATTCACTGAAAAAAACATAGGTTTCAGGCACGTTATAGTTAGGAATTAGCATTTAAAAAACCTTAGAAATTCACAGAAAAAAACATAGGGATGTTAAAGTTAGCTGGACATTTCACTCGTACAAAGCCATTGAAATTCCACCGTTATAGTTAGTTCAGCTAACTATAACTCGCTCACCTGCAATGCACTGCTGATGACGTCACATATTACATCATTCATGACATGGTCAGTGACATCACTCATGACATCACTCATGACATCTCAAATGGCATCACTATAATGGTGGAATTTCAATGGTGTGGTTCAAGTGAAATGTCCAGCTAACTATAACATCCCTGAAAACTATGATTTTTTCTGTGAATTTCTAAGGTTTTTTAAATGCTAATTCCTAATTATAACGTGCCTGAAACCTATGGTTTTTTTCAGTGAGTTTCAAAAGTTTTTTAAATGCTAATTTCTAACTTTAACGTAACTGAAACCTATGGTTATTTAAGTGAATTTAATTTAATTTTTTTTATTTTTTATTTCCAGGGTTGTTTTAAGGAGATACAACAAATTATTTTATACATTTGACATAATCAATACATAAATAACATAACATAAATAACATTATTGCTAGCTACTTATTTTTTTTTTCCCTTTCCTTCTTTCTTTTCTTCCAGCTTTACAGCTTTAAAACATTTATTTCCAGCACTTAACAAGACCAAAGACAAAGGAGAAAAGACAAAGAGACACACTAAACTAGTTTATCTGATAATATTTGCGATAGGGCTCAACCAGACTCTAAATAATCTGTTAAAGCACCCCAAATTGATGAGCCTATAAGTTTTTTTCTTACCCCTTTCACTGCATATAAACTCCATTCTAGTTCATAAATATTATAAAGTTTAGCCCTCCAGGATTCGAACGTTGGGGCCTCTGGCTGTAGCCATTCCGTAGCAATACATAGCCTAGCGAAAGTCATGGCTAAGAATAAGAAAAATTTGTGTTTACTTAATACTGAAACATCATCCACATTTGGTTCAATTCCCAATAACTTAAGCATTGAAGATATTTTAATCGGTCTATGCAATACAATGGAAATGAATTTCTCCAAACCGTTCATGAATGGGGACAACTTAATGCAATAATAAAATATATGAGACATATCAGCATCGGGATCTCCACAGCGAAAACACTTCCCATCATATTTACTGCCCTAAGTGGCCATTCGCTTAGGGGTATAATATAGCCTAAATACCGTTTTGTATACTTGAGCTTTTAGGTTAGCTGCCATACAAATCTCCTTAGCCATGCATAAAGTATCATGAATGTCAACTTCTGGGGCAGCTAACTGATTTTGCCAATAAAGATTACATTTATTTATATCATCAACTCTGCCCTCTAGCAATAGCGAATATAATGATCCGATCTTTTTCTTGAGGCGGATCTCTTCAACAAGTGCGTTTGGTGCTGGTTTAATTTGCTTTTTTAAACAAAAATTGTGAATTTGTAAATATTTAAAAAAGGATGCTTGAGACAAATCATATTTTTTTACCAATGTTTCAAAAGTAACAAATGTGAAATGCTCATCATATAAATCTCCAATTTTTCTTAACCCTTTATTTAACCATCCCTTTGTGACGTTATCCCAAAAAATAGAAGGTAATATTTTATCCGCAGTGAAAGGGGTGTAATAAGAAATTCTTCCTAAATTAACTAATTTCCGAACCCTTCTCCAAACTTTAAAGGCTGAGATTTAAGTGAATTTCAAAGCTTTTTTAAATGCTAGTTTCTAACTATGCCTACAGAGGTAGGACATGTGAAGAAAGAAGAAAAAACACTAATAATGAAGAAAAAGAAATGCAGAAAGAAGCAACAGAAGTCCTCAAAGACGAAGAAAAGTGCAGGAAGAAGGAAGACGTGCAGAAAGAACAAACAGAGGAGCAGAAAGAGGCTTTGTTGCAAATTATCCTGTACCTTCAACTTTTTCAGATGTGTACTGGTGGTAATTGACTCTGACTAACCAGTCCTAGAGCCAGTGCTATTCTAAAAGACACTTAGAATACAGTTAAAACACCTACATACACGAGGGAACACCATGCGTTGGTATACCCCTGTTATTAGCATGACCTCTTCTGTAACCCCCTAGTATATAATAGGGCAGGGGGATTAAAACTACCTCTTAAAATGCTATACGGGGTGTGTTTGCACACTGGTGAAGTGATGGGGGGGCTGAGCTGACGTGTGCAAACATGCCCTGTGGCCATTTGAATTAAGGGATTGTTGTGTTTTATCTAGGACCCCGATCAATATTGTGACTTCATGCCCCTATACGGCTATAATCAATACATATCCCTATAATGGCATAAACGATCAGAGCCATATTTCAGTAACTCGTCTCTGCAGCTCATGACAGTCCATGACACAGCAGAAGCCATTTCCTTAGATTCCTAGATAACACACCGAGTTCTTTCGACATCTCAAACTCCCCAGCAACCTGGGAAAGACCCGCTTGCTTTGTTTTGATTAGTAATAGAACTCCTGCGAGCACTGTAAGAAAGTTCTTAATGACATCTTTATTGACGTTTTCTGTCCAAAAACTAACGTCAAACTCGGCACCTTTCAGGTATAAATATACCAACGTTGCCTTAAGCAAGCACATGGTGGTGGTGAATACTGGAGCAGAACAGCTGTCCCTTGCAGAGCCCAGCAGATGCGAGAAGCCCACGGACGCTGCCCCTCCTCCTCCTTGACGCGCTGAGAAAGACGCTGTCTTTTCTCCTGCCGAGAAAATCCAGCTCCGGCGTTTCCAGCCTACCCTTGCGGGTAACTGGGATATCGGGTCCTGAAAGGAGACAGAGTAACTGGGCCACAGAGAAGTAATGTTTCAAAAAGACACCCTTCACCAAATATAAAGACCAGATCTGCTAGAAATGCCAAAACTGGGTTGGTACAGTCACCGCAGGGGTCGCTAACGCTAAAAAGGAAATGCACAGGTGCACAAATGCAAGCCGCAGATAGAAAGGCAAAAAAAGCTAAAGAGGCGATGCCCATAGAGAGCCTGACAGCTAGCACTTCACTAAGCCCATACGACTTGGTACCGGCAAATGAAGGAGACAATGGATTGAGAAACAAGGAGGGTCCAGTGGTGGATGAGCCAGACCCCTCCTTCTGGAAAAGACTGGAAAATATCGTGAAAAAGGCTATTCATCCGATTCACGACAGACTTGACCCGATTGAATCGAGATTGGTGTGCGTGGAACTTTTGCTCACATCAGCACAAACAAGGGGCAACCAGGACAGCGAGCGAAATTGTGCAGAGACAAAAGTGGCAGGACCAAGTATTGAGCATACTAGTACTAACATTACTGCTAATGCTCCCTTAAACTCTGATGTTCTTACAATTGGCAGTCCCCCGTCTGTAGTAAATAGTCAGATGACAGCTAGTGCTATTGGTCCCAGACCCATTCGGCAGGGTTTACCCAATCAGAACAATTAGGTAGGGATGGTGTCGGGGGCTAGTAACCCTGCATTACAACAACCTCTTGCAATCCAACCCCTGCTAGTGTCAAAACCGCCTATAACCCATCCTGTATCCAACCTGCAAACAATAGATCTACCCCCAGACTCATCCCCCTATGTGGTAATTTTAACAGGGGTGCCATCGCTTGAGCAAGGAAAGAGGGAAACATATATGGAGTTAAAAAACGAGTGTATTTTCTGGCTCAATGAAAATCGTCCTTTACCACTCCATATGTGTGCAGAGATATTGTTTGCTAGAAGAGTCAATTGGGTGGGTAGGCGGGCCAAGTCACTAGGGGGGGACTATATTATCATCAATTTCAGGTACACAAGATGTGTGGAATACATTTGTAATAGGGCACAGAAAAATCTAATGTCCCGAATCCAACCACTCCCTCTCATGCACTTTTATGCGCCAATACAGACCCCACAATGGGGATACTCAGTAGGGAATGAGGTACAGAATCATTACATCCCACGGAATATAAGGCTACATAATAGGTTTGAGGCCCTGTCTGGGTTGTCGGATTGTGATTGACAGCAAACTCAGAATGATGGTAATAGGGAGGGCATCGCTCCATCAGTAGCAACACCTATACCAGAATCAGTTAGCAGCTCCCAGTTAGTTAAAGAACCACTAACACTAAGTGAGTGGAACACATTAGAACTTCTGTCCTGGAATGTGGCGGGTCTTTCAGCCAAATTCCAAAATTAAGAATGGTTGGATTAAGTAAATAAATAAATGTAATTTGTGCCCAGGAAACCTGGGAAGTGACTCCAACTAATTTCAATCTGGATGGTTATAAGTTGTTCGGCATCCCAGCAGTTAGATCAAGAACAGGGAGAGCGAGAGGGGGTCTATTACTGTGGGTCCGCTTGACGTTAGAAGGAGTATGGAAGGACTTGAAATGGAAGTCAGATTGTATGTTGGCGGTACAGTTGAAAATAAGGGACCTTAATCTAATTATTGTAAATTTTTATAATGTAGGGGGGAGTAGACTGGAGGAACTGGAAGAACGGTTAGGCACACAGTTAGAAAAGTTGTGTCCCAGCCCCCAAAATTTTAATTGCAGGGGATTTTAATTGCCATTTATGTCCGCAATTGATACCCTTAACGGATGATTGGTCCTCCTGTAATGTTGAGGAGGGAGCTCACTTTGAGCATTCAATAGAGGGTGCTAAACTGAACACAAAGGTGACAAATCTTGAGCTGGTACACTCAATGGACCTCATACTATTAGATTCAGAAAGGGGAGTGAATCCCACCTTTAAAGGAAGAGGGTGTTGCTATAACATCGATTTTGTAATTGTGTCCCGCTCTATAAAACAAAGAATAGTAGAATTCAATATTGAGTGTTGCGGTTTCAGTGACCATAATCCCCTTACCATGACAATGTTACTGTCGCAAGGGAACAAGGAAATGAGGAGAAGAGCAACGGACATCAGGGAGATGATCACTGATCAGGGTAGACGTTTAAAATGGGCAAAAATGGATGGGGAAAGTTTTTATAATTCACTAGTGACTAAGGGCACGGTGTATCTAGAAGTGTTTTTTAACTTAGATGTAAGTGGGCCCCCACTGGTTGAGGCATTTGAGAATTTAGGACGGTTAGTGGATAGTTTATTTTTTACGAAGGGGAAGGGCAAGGTATTAACCGAGCCCAAATGGTTCGATAGAGGTTGCTCCCATGCTCAGCGCAATCCTAGAGCAGCACTTAAGCAAAAACCAAGGGATGGGCTAAGGATTATACATTGCAGATTAAATTATAAACAAGAAGTTAAGCGCCGTAAAAAAGCCCTCCAAAATGAGATATGGGAAGATTTGCGTGAGGCAGCAGAAAAAAGGGACCTCTCTGGGTTTTGGTCAATAATCAACAGACCCTGTTTCCAAGAAGGGAACAGCCCGTTTATAGGGTCAACCGTAGTCCCCGAACAATGGGTGGAGCATTTTGGTGGCCCATATAATCGAGGTACCCAAATGGAAGGAGAGCAGGTTGCCTGTAGGGAGACAAGTGTAGAGCTGACCACCTTTACTTTAAAGGAGATTGAGGGTGGCATATAGGGCTTGACTCGTAACAAAGTACCTGGGCCGGATGGGATCCCGCCAGACCTCTTTTTAAGTTAGATCGAATTATGGGGCCCGATATTGACAAGAGTTATAAATGCTACTATAGCCTCGGGTCTCCCACGCTCTTGGTCGACAGCCATAATTGTCCCTATTTATAGGAAAGGCAGTAGGGACAACCCCCAATGTTATAGGCCCAACTCCTTGATAGATGTTACTACAAAGGTGATGGGTAGGGCCATCCTGAACTGCATCATGTGTTGGGAGGAAGAAAATTGTAAATTATCAGAAGTTCAGTATGGGTTCAGGGCAGGCAGATCCAAGACTGATCCGTGTCTAAACTTATATTTACTGGTCACAAAATATACTGAAGCAAGTAAGGAAAAAGTCAATTTAGCTTTTATGGATCTGGCTGCGGCGTTCGATTGCGCAAATCGCTCGAAGCTGTGGGCTATACTCTCGGGTCTGGGTGTTGACAGTGGTCTTATTCACATCTTGACAGTCCTCCACCACAAAACAACTGCAAAAGTGAGGTATAACTTAAGGGAGGCCTGACCGATTCTTTTAATTGCTGAAGTGGGGTGAGGTAAGGATGTATCCTCACACCCTTCCTGTTTTCCATTTACATATATGGACTTGAAAGTTTCTTAATTAACTTACAAGTAGATTCTCCAAGGATAGGAAATAGACCAGTGCCTGTCCTCCTTTACGCGGACGACCCGGTCCTGCTGGCACGTACGCCACTAGGTCTGCAGCGTCTGATTGATGGGTTCATCGAGTTCATGAACGGATTAGATTTATCGGCAAATCTAACAAAATCGTATGTCATTGAGGTGGGACCAAAGCGTAAGGGGAAAGATTTTAATTATAGTATAGGCTCTACAAGCCTGGAAAAAGTACAGACTTTTTTATATTTGGGCATTCTATTTGACAGAAATTTTACTTTTAAACCTCTGGTTGAGGGTCATGGAAATAAGTTAGTAGCTAGCTCTGGTGCGATCATGAATTTTGGTCACCGTTTGGGACGTTGGTCCCCAGAACAAATGATGACTTTGTATAAATCAGTCACTGATGCTAAAGTTGCATATGGGGCAGAACTGTGGGGGATGGCGAACGTAGACACACTGCAAAAACAGGAAAATAAATACTTGAAGAGGCTTCTTAAAGTTCCTCAGGGCACATCAGCCTATATAGTACATGAGGAACTAGGCTGTAAGTACCTGGAAGACAGAGTAAAACTGAGGCCTGTTTTAGCATGGTTAAAACTATGGGTTAGCCAGGAAGCCACCTTGACACAACGAATAATCTTAGATTGTTTGGGCAGGGAGAAAGGTAGTTCCATTCCCTGGCTAAAATATGTGAAAGGGGTCTTCGAGGGAATTGGCTGTGGAAATCTGTTTACAAACCCACAGAGTATCACGAAACAGACACAAGCAATAGTAATTGGAATGCTCCTTAAATTTAAAGCGACAACACAGGAAACACTAGTAAATAATATGCAGACTGTCCAGGCATACGTGCAGTTTAAATCTTGCAGTGGACTCGAGCCATATCTCGCCCTCATATATAACCCACATGATAGGTTTTTACTAACGCGTTTTAGGCTCAAGTTATTTCACCACCTATTGGCTGACTCCGTAGGGTTCACTGATTTACCTGAGTCAAAGGGTCCCTGCGGCTGCGATCAACGATCTCCGCAGGATACCCTTCATTTTGTACTGTTATGCCCATTTTATTTAATGCCTAGGCACTGTTTTTAAGAGATCTTTTAAAGAAGGCTAATTTTAGATCTGTGAGAGATGCCCTTGTCTTTTTAAAAGCATCTAGAGATCCCCTGATTTTATTCTGTGTGATACATTTTTTAAGAACCGCAGTCAGGTTAAGGTCCACTATTGAACTATGATAATTGTTAATGTACTGAAAGGACAACAACACTGTCTTCTAGTTTCTCTCTGCTAGTTTGAACTGATGGATTTAGTGTGTGGCTGATTTGTATACTTATCTTTTATCTTTGTCTGTTTATTGAAATGTCGGAATATTTTTAAAAATTTTACTTTTATGGTGTTATTTAAATGCCGAATAACATTTGTTGAAACAGATTTAGCAGCAGTGGAAGGCTTTGAATCAATACTAGCATTCTTGATAGTTTTAAAACCAATTAGGCTGCTGTTAGGGTTAGACTTAGGGAAAATAAAAATGAATTCAGTCTTTAGGGAAATGAACTTTAAATACATCTCTTCTAGACATTTTTGTATCGAGTTCAGAGTTAGTTTGGTCAACAAAATAGATTTTGGGTAATCCAGTGCAAGATAGTCTTGGGTGCATTCGGCCTACAGATGAAAGGACCCTTCAAGTAGTATGACGTAGATGTAGTATAGCATGGCACCAATAACGAGTTGAATTGGACATGACGTGGCATTGGGTAGCATCAGAAGTGACTTCATCTATTTTATTAGTATAGTTAAGAACAAAGCAGAGGAGCATCGCCCCACTACTCTCACAGCAGTGCAACAAGGAAAAATAAAATGAAAATACCACATTGTTACTATTGTTTTATTTTATTGCAGGGAGCCAGGTTGGGGCGGGTGGGCCGAGCTTGTTCACAGGAGGAGGAGTGGTATGGGCACTACTGAGTGTGCATGACAGTTTGGCCGGCCGTCTTGGGCTGGACTAACTGCCATGAGCACTTAGCATTTCTCCACCCAGCTGTGTGTCCTACTTTGCACTCCCAAATAAAAGAAATTCAGCACTCCCAAGGTGACGCACTCGGTAAAGCAGGGAAAAAAACACCTGGAAAGGAGGCTCATCTTTCACCAAATGAGGCACATCAAAAGGTAGTTTCAAAATAAAGCATGGGATTTTATTAATGGAACACTCTCTAACAGAAAGACTTTCCCAGATGTCAAATGAAACAGGTAAAAAAACATTCAAATGTGTATAGATATGTATGCGCACAAGCAAATAATTATGTAACACTCACAAGTAATCAAGTGCATGAGATAAAACACAAGCATATAGTAATGGAACACTCATGAGTAAAATGCAACAGAGCAAAACATAAGCAGATAATAATGATGGACGTCCAATGCAGGAAACATGCACTGTCAAATGCCAGGAATATACACTGTCAAATGCAAGAACCAAATATATAGAGCACAACAAGAAAAATTTACAAAGCAACGAAAGTTATAGCTTACATACATGAGATAAGTAAAGCAAATACATCACTGAATGATTTGTCAGCATTCTAGCAAGCTTGACTGGAGGAGCCTTTGACAGTCAGGCAGAAGTCTGGATCGGGACCCTCAAAGTTCCCTGTGGCAACACATCCTTTCCACAGCGAGCTCCTGTCTAAGTGCCAAGATTTCCAACCTTTAATACCTTTTTCTAACACAGACAGCCACTTCTAGAAATGCCCTCTCCCTTCATCTATTGCAAAACCAAGGCTGACTGTACCAGTCTGTTCCAAGGTCAAGACGGAAGCCGTACAAAACTCTGTGTTTTGACTCTGTGACAGAGAAGTACATTCCTCTCTCACTCATTCAAATGCACATCCCACACATACTATTCCAGCAGCCGCGGTCCGTGCAGGTAACAGCAGTGGGGCTGGATAAGGGGGGATTTCGAGGGACTATGCAGAGGGAAAACATTATTTTTCTCTTGGCATCATTCCTTTAAATCCCCCCTTACCCGGCCCCACTGCCTCACCGCTGTTACCTGCATGAACCGCAGCTGTATTTCAGTAAGGCTGTTTTACTCTGTGCTGAGAAGATATGAAATCCTCATACTCTAAAGCTGCAAGAAGGCACAAAATGATGTTGTACATTGAAAATGGAGTCAGTTGAAAAACGTATAGTCCAAGGTAACCACAATCTCACAATGTAAAAATACATGTACCATTACAGAGTATTGCATAGTCGGGTGGAGGTTCCAAGGCACTGCCTTAGCAGCCAAGCAGGCTGCTCAGACCAATCAATCCCCTGCTGTCATGCTTGTGACAGCAGCGTCTTTATTGGCCTAGGGGAGCCTGGGAGCTTTCTGTTTCCGGGAGTCAGCAGGAAGAGAAGAGGTGCAGTTGTAACAAGGTAAGTGATATATTTTTCAACCCCACCACCCCTGTTTCTTAGCAGCGTCACTGGTTAAGAATGGAAATTGCATGGTATTGAGCACATTTCTTTCACTGATTACAAGAAGTGGTATAACCTAATAACAATAGTGAATTGAAATCAATGGCTATGAACCCCAAAGCCTAACTTTCATTCAGTGATCACAAGATCCCTAGCGATAATATATGCTAAGAGTTGGGCAACAGAGAAAACACTGGACTTTCAATAAGCATTCAAGAGAATCTATAATAACATAACATAAACATATCATGTGTATATGTAAAGTGTATGTTCACCCGTGGGATTCTTGGTGCTGAATAACAAATGTTAATAGAAAAATTGCAATACATTACTTTGTATGTTTTGCACAATCGAGTTTAAGCTGTTGTGTCTGTGCCTTACTGACGCTTCTAAGCAGCCAGGATTTTAGGTTCCTTGATCATCCACTCCATGATTCGATCGAGCATTTAGTGAACTCGAATGCATGTTCCGACCTCCAGGCCAGTAGAGCAGAGCAAGTGTTCCCCGAACTATTCCCCTTGCAAAGAGAGGAGTGTAGGGAGCAGAAAAGAGACACAGGCAGCAAGATAAGGCTTCAGTATACCACGAGGTATCACAGGCAATGTCTCACCCGATGGGAAAGACTGGGCAGCTGAGCAGGAAGGGGAACCAAGGTGAGTGGAGGGAGCAGCAAAGGCAGTAACTTCATCAAAGCAGAACAGGATTGACGAGCACCAGAACAACTAGGAAGTGTCCTAGCACTCAGTAGTAGTAGATATAGCCTTCTCGGCAGCAAACATAAGTTATGCAAATTTGGGGGAAGTAGAGACCCTAACACAAGGGGTAAAAACACAATGATTATGAAGGGTGACAGAGGCCGAGTGTTTTTGAGTACAATAAAAGTTTATTAATCATGGCATAAAATAAGAATACATACTACAGCAAAAGAAATATGGGGAAATAAAGGAGGGGAAAAGGGGAAGCTCAGGAAGAATAATCAGAATACATTGTAGCATTGAAGAAACAATAATAAAGTCATCATGGGTATTAAAAAGTAAAAAGAAAGGATATAATAGTTTTACAAAAAAGGCAAATGCAGTTGAGGGTATTCAGTGAAATGCTATAACAAAGAAAGGGAATAAAAACAGGGCATCAAGGAGGTTTGGAAACCTCTTGCTGAGCAGGTCATGGAGAAAAGGAATGAGTTGTACACTTATCTAAATACAACGTAACAGGAAGCCATAAATCTGCATGTTTAGCTGCCAACTGGGCAGGGAAAACAAAAGCATTATCAAGTCTGTGATTATGGCAAACATTATACCCCCATGCTTTGAAAGTAATGTTAGAGGAAGACTTCCAATTAATAGTAATTTGTTGAAACGCAACAGCCAATAGTAAATCAACAATACGAACAAAGAGATCGGTCTCATCCCAGCAAGGAGAAAGACTTCCCAAAAAGATATGGGTGGGAGAGAAGGGAATACAAGTACAAAAAATAAAAATAATTTGTGCCCAAACTTGTAACCAAAATGCATGCACATTCTTGCAGAGGAACAACATATGAAACAAAGTGGCATTAGGTAAGGAGCAAGACCAACATAGATCTGGGGTGGCAGGGAATCGCTTGTGGAGTGTAGAAGGAGTGTGAAGTAATCGGTTATATATGAAAAATATAGATTATGTCAAGGACGCCGCCCTAGAAGTTTTACGAACCTTCGTCCAAATCTTGTCCCAGAGAGAGATTGGCCATGATGTGGAAAGGTCATTTTCCCAATACTCCTCCACCTTGGACTTAGGTCTGGGAAGTGCATGTGCATGAAGATGCTTGTAAACAACAGAAGCTTTGGGAAGGGATCGTAGGACAGAATGTAGTTGAAGAGTAAGATTAGGCGAAATGGGAGCAAGGGATGCCCTAGAAAGTCTCGTGTAGGTTTCCATGACCGCTGCTTTAAGGAGGAGATATTTGGGAGCAAAGGAGAGGGGCAAATCAAAGGTGGAACAAAGGGTGTGGAAAGGTGAAAAGGTAGAACGGGAGAACAGCTGCGATATCCAAAGCAGACCCTTGGATCTCCAAGATTTCCAGTAAACGGGTTTACCTCGGATTAGAGGTGTTTATTATGCCAAATAGTGGATGAAAGGAAGTCGGCAACACTCGCAGGGGAAGGAGGATTAGAGGATAAGAGGAGTTTAACAGTGAATTTATGGATAGGAGTAGGAATTGAGGAGTGTTTGCGGGAAAAAGAAATATATTCAGCGAAAGAGAAAGGGTACAGAAAGAGGCGTTCAACCTTAATCCACAAAGGGCAGGGGGAATCAGGATCCTGCAACCAAAAGGAGGCTTGGCGCAACAAAAAAGCCTTATGGTAAGCCAGGAAGTCTGGAAAATTGACTCCACCTTCAGAAACAGGGCGGATGAGTCTAGCAAGGTACATTGTTATGCCATAGAAAGGAGGACAAGATTGAATTAATTTTATTTTTAATTTGGCTGGGATAGAAATTGGAAGATTGGAGAGGGTATATAAAACAATGGGGGATAACATCATCTTAATAGTGTCAGGGACGGAAGAGAAACAGTGTCAGGGACGGAAGAGGTAATGTGCAGTCCTAAATATTTAATGTGGGAAGGGCTCCAGGTAAAATTGGAGGCACTGAAGTCAGGTTTAAAAGTAAATTTCGTCAGGGCAAGAATCTCGCATTTATCATCATTTAGCTTATAACCAGAAATTGAGGAATAATTTCGTACTTCTTGCAAGAAAGCAGGGATGGATACCGTGGGATTTGAGATGAAGAGTAAAATATCATCTGCGTAAGCAGCTAATTTGATGGAGGATTCAGTGGTCTGAAAGCCGTGCATATTGGGGTTTTGACGTAGTCTAGATAGAAAGGGTTCTAAAGCAAGATTGAAAAGAAAAGGTGAGAGGGGGCAACCTTGGCGGACACCTCTGCCAAGGTCAAAGTAAAAGGAAATTTGACCATTAGCATAGACTGCAGCTCGAGGACGAGAATATAACAGTGAGATTAGGGAAATAAATTTAGGGCCAAACCCGAACCATCCAAGAGTATGGAAAAGATAAGGCCATTCGACCCTATCAAACTCTTTCTCAACGTCTAGGGCTATCGCTGCGAGGGAGCGTTGGAGATGGGATGATTTTGATAAAATGTTAAATAAAAGCCTAGTATTATCAGTAATGTAGCGACCTTTAACAAAGCCCGATTGCTCTTCTCCTAAGAGGTCAGGGAGCAAATGATCCAGTGTTATCGCTAATGATTTGGCAAAGATTTTATAATCAATGTTAACAAGGGCGATGGGTCTGTAGTTTTTACAATATTGGATATCTTTTCCAGGTTTGGGTATTAAGCAAATATGTGCATCTGAAAAGGTCCCTGAAGAAGCACCAAGTTCAGCAAAAGACTGGAGAAGGGAATGGAACTTTGGAATCAAAAACTTGGAGAAAGGAAGATAAAACTCAATGGTAAAACCGTCTGGACCGGGGGCTTTGTTAATTTTGAGATGTTGGAGTGCAGTAAGAAATTCTTTCTGTGAAATGTCAGTCTCTAATGAGGAAAGATCAAGGGGGAAATGTGTAGGTGTTTGAATAGTTGAGAAAAAGTGTGTAAGAGAATGAGATGAGGGTTGGGTATCAGAAGTATATAGAGTCTCATAGAAGCGAGAAAAAGCAGCAAGGATATCAGCATCTTTATGTTGCAAGTGTGCATTAAAGTCAGAAACAGATTCAATCGTCATTTTATTGTGCTTTACCTTCAAGTAATTGGCAAGAATCTTCCCAGCCTTATTCCTACCACCATAAAACTTGGCACTAGACTTAAGTAAATATAGGGAGGCATCTTCAGTAGATTTTTCATTAAATTTAAGCTTAGCAGCGACCAAAGCTGTCAGACTATCTGTGGAATGTGAGGTGAAATAGGCGTGCTCCAATCGTTTAATGTCAAGAAAGAGGGTTTTAGTAAATTGGCGAGCAGTCTTGCGTTTCCTTGCAACATAATTAATAATAAAGTCACGCGCAGCTGTTTTAAAAGCATCCCAAACAGTATGTTTTAAAATGGGTGGGACATCATTAAACAAAAAAAATTAATCAAAAAAAGCAGTGAAGGAAGAAGAAAACTTGGGATCCAAGAGGAGGGCATTATTAAAACGCCATCTCTTAGGCCCATCAACTTTGGGGATCACCTCAAGGCTAACTTCTACAGGGGCATGATCTGAAAGCAAAATCGGACCAATGTCCGCTGCAGTAAGAGTTTGAGCAAGATCATGTGAAACAAAAATATAGTCAATTCGTGATTGGGAACGATGGTACGGTGAATAAAATGTAAACTCCTGCACAGTTGGGTTGCATAATCGCCAGGAGTCAACAAGCTTATGTTGGGAAATAGCTTGAGTAAAAAGATTATGTGATTTTGTGGGGACATAAGTAGCTTCAGATTTCCTATCTAAAAACGGATCAAGAGGATGATTACAATCTCCCGCAAGGATGAAATTGTCATTCATGAATTGGGTAATGCGTGGAGAAAACTCAGCCCAAAAAAGGGGTTCACCATTGGTAGGACTATAGACATTAAGAAGAGAGATTGGAACACCTCTAAGCGATAGTCTGACATGTGTCCATCTGCCATTAGTATCGGAATCTTGGGAAATTACTGTGAAAGGGAGAGATCTACGACAAAGAATTGCAACACCATTACGTTTACCGTCGCCTTGCAAATAAAAAAATTCACCCACCCAGCCTCTTTTAAGCTTAGCAGATTCTGTATCAGTAAGGTGAGTTTCCTGAAGAAAAGCAACATCAACATTCAACTTGGCTAAATGAGTTAAAATGCGTTGACGCTTAATTGGGGAATTGATACCCTTGACATTCCAAGAAACTATATTCAAAGACATAGCTTGTACAATGATGCGACAAATTTGTGACAAATGAAATCAATGTAGAAGACCATGTGTGCGAGCAAATCAAAAGAAAGAACAGAAATAAAGAACAATGCGAGAAGGAAGAGAATAGTAAGAGGAATAAGTAGAAACAGGTATGCAGAAAAAGCATACATAAGAAAAGGAAAAGGACCCATGAAGAAGAATTAAGAAAAAGAATATAAAAATGCAGTGCAAATTGAGAAGGGAAAGAGAAAAAAGGGAATTATAAAAGTGAAAAAACATGCGAAGAGAAAGAACAAGGGAAAAATTAGAAATGAGTTCAAGAAAATTGATGAAAGATATGAAAGAGGAAGGAGAGAACTAAAACCTGAAAAGAAAGAAGTTGTAACCGGTGGATTAACAAGGAAGCTGAAATACAAAAGGAAAGATCGGGGAAAAAAGGGAACAAAATGACAAGGAGAGGTAAGGGAAGAACATACCTACAGAAGGAAGAGAAGACAAAACCGGGGAGGGTTAGAACCACGCGGGTGAGGCAACACATCCAGGGTCAGCTCGACGGGGAACCAGGGAGACATCATCGAGCAAGGGAAACATCCTGCATAAGTGAGGGAAGAAAACGAGAAGGTGAACTATGAACAATAGTCGGAACGGAAATAGAAACATCAATAAACAACAATGCAGTTTAGAGAAGGAACAATAAAGATAACAAGAGCTCATACAAGTGAGGAAAAAAGAAAAAACAAAGTGCAGCAACAATATGAAGAACAGTAAAAGGGCAAATCAGCCTGGAGCAGAGGAAGAAGGTCCAGAAGCGTCCATGGCAGAAGTCTTATGAGCACTGATAAAGCTCTGCAGACGTACTGGATCTTCATAGGTGGTAGTTTTGTTGTTATAGGTGACTTTAAACAAGCAGGGATGATAGAGGCCGTATCTGGCACCCATCGAACGTAGAAAATCCCTCATAATCTAAAAGGCTTTGCGGCGATTTGCAGTGGCTTTCACATAATCCTGGGCAAAAAATAAAGGAGATCCGGACCATGTTAACTTGGGGGCAGATTTGGCAGCCGCCAGAACCTTCAGCAGGTCAGTGTACTCCAAAAAATAAAGGATGACGCCTCTTGACCTTTGTGAGGAGGAAGCCAGCGAGGGCAGACGACCCAACCGATGGGCAAAAAATAAAAGAGATCCGGACCATGTTAACTTGGGGGCAGATTTGGAAGCCGCCAGAACCTTCAGCAGGTCAGTGTACTCCAAAAAATAAAGGATGACACCTCTTGGCCTTTGTGAGGAGGAAGCCAACGAGGGCAGACGACCCAACCGATGAGCACGTTGGATGTTAAGATTGGTGCCTTCTGGGAGATGAAGCAGTTTAGGAAGAAAGGATTTAAAGAAGGCAAGTGGATCAGAGCCCTCAAGACCTTCCACCAGGCCGTAGATGCGTAGATTATTTCGTCTATTACTGTTTTCTAACTCCTCCACCTGTCTTTGAAGAGCGGACACCTGAGAATTCAGATGAGTGACTGTGGAGCAAGTTTCCTGGAGAAAAGTAACAGAGTGTTCAACAGTGGAAACCCTTGTTTCAATCTGCGACCAGTTCTCAGTGAGCATCTGAAGCTTGACGTTGGTTTCCTCCATGAAAGGACGCAAAGTGCTGATTTCCTCCAAAAAAGGGCGGAAAGATCTTATCTCCTCCAACAAGAGTTCCATCGAAACAGGTGGAGATTGTTTAAGTGGTGAGGGAGGGTCTTTTTTTAGTCTTTTGGTAGTAGTTTTCCCTGGGGCCGATTGAGAAGACTCCATTGTTGTGCTGGAACCAGATGAAGCAGATGAATCCTCTAGTTTAGAGAAAGCTGAAAAGACTTTAGAATACTTCACAAAGGCAATCTAGGTCGTGGAGGGCATACTCAATGAGGACTTCAGTCTGCCCATAAAGAAGATGATAGGATGCAGCGATCGCCAAAGTACCTCAAGTGCCCAAGGAAAAGTGAAAAATGACACTTAGAAAGCCTCTGTTGGTGCAAGAGGAATTATTAAATACGTGAAGGATAAAGTATACTTGTCATTAAAAGCGACCCAGAAGAAGAAGCATCAAAAACGCATAAACACTGGACATCAGAGGAGCTGAGGCTGGAATGATGACAGAACTCTGGGCCGGACAGAGGCAGAGGCGGGCGTATGGCAAAATCAAGTACAGCGACAAGTGTTCTTCAAAACACAAGTTTAGCGTACCTATAGTGCCCAAAATCATGAAAAGCATAGGAGATATGAATTATAACACTAACCAAGCTGAAGGCAGAAGAGACCATAAAAATAACAGCAACAGCAACCAGCCCATCTGAAGTCAGCTGAGGGACACTCAGAGTCGATGAAGAGCTGAAACTTCACACTGGATTAAGAAAGGGGTCGTAGTTCACCCTCTTAACAGCACGGTCAAGAACATTGCCAATGTACTTAAAACAGACGGTAAACTACATTCACATTCCTCAAAGTCTCATACACCCCAACATATGGCAGAGTCAGGGGATTAACAGCACCTGAAAATGGCAGCTGGAGGCATCTGTGAGGCAATATCAGCTTGGGCAGTCAGGTGACAGGAGAGAGATGAAAATATCACACAATATCGTGTGTATACAGTCTCATGCAGATATGAGTAGAAATTAGGCTGAAAACGTGTAAAATCTCATCTGGAATCCAAAGAGCCGGCATTTGAGGTGAAGCGCGTGGAATCTCATCAGGCACTTAAAATGGCGGCCGCCGCATCAGCGAAATCGAAGCAACTTACTGCGATAAAATTCTCCGCCGCGAGGTTACAGAAAACAGTCAGGAATGTCGCATCACTGGCCTGAAGTGTTTCAGCAGGTCGTCATGTCGCTCGTGCAGGAGGAGACAAGCTGAGAGCGGTACGTCCCCTGGAACCGCAGCGGAGCTTCACTGCAGCGCCGCCATCCCCGTCGGGCGCTAAACCACGCCCCCCCACAGAGGCCGAGTTTTAACTGCCAAAAGTGGGAACCTTACAGCATAATACTACTAGCCTAGGCAATGTGATTTCCTTATTACACTGCTTATATTTACGTGGAAGGACTCCTCTGAATTTGTGAGTGCTTAGTCCCAACGTGAAACTGTACATCTGCCACCAGAGGCCTGCCCTTCACATCCTTCACTGGAATCTGCAGCAAAAAGATGTCTTTTACTATCTGGGTATGACCATTCTTCAGCAGAACACAAGCTGTTCGGGAGATTATGGAAACAGGCTCACCATGGGCTAAGCCTCTTGATCCTGGGAGATCATTCAGTGCCTAGATACTAGTACAGCCCCATTGGCACAGCTCAGTTTTCCCTTGTGGCAGATCCAGACAAACCTTCCTTTTCCTGTATTTTTGCCAAGCCTAGTTATGTTCTGAAGGCCAGTGGTGGTCAGACAGCTTTACATTGTACAATACCTAGTGACTATTGATACCCTCCAACCCAATCCCAAAATATTTTCCATAGCCCAGCCTGCCGAACATTTAAGTAGTTCCTGTTTGCGTTCTTGTAAATGATCTCAAAGGGCCCTGTTCTAGGGTCTTCCGAGATGGAAGGGCCCTTGTCCAAACAGTCTAGAGCTTCGAAATTCAATACAGGACCTGCCTTATTGAAAGGAAGTTATACCCCTGTCAAACCTCCTCTGGAAATAAGTTCCCTCAGACTGAGAACATCTACAGGATGCCCGAGAGAGAGTTCCCAGTTCAGAAACTTACTTCACACTAGGCCCTATTTATTGTAAGCATATGAGAAGGTAAGCATGCGAGTGTGTGTTAGCATATGAAAAGTTCAGATCTCAGCTTAGTCATTTGTGATGTCACCTGTGTTCCTGTTCAAACCCATGTTGTACACTCTATAGTTTGTGACCAGTGATTACTTCTGCCAGCCCTGCCATTCATACTGCTCACAGAACCTATGTATTGCCACTGGGTGAGGGGTACCCCATACCACATGAATGGTTAATCACTATCCAAAAGAACTGAATTACTTACTACAATAGCTTCCAGGCAGATAGGTATTTCTAATGTCAATTCTACAATGTAGGCCTGGTACCCTGGCCAGCTCGTCCACTGTCACTGTTCGTGTCATCTCTGTGTTCCTCTCTCCTCCAGCCCTTTTCCCCATCATCCTCGTTGTGTTGTCAACATCATTTCTCCTTTAACTGCCATTTTTTCCAAATATTATGCATTTTTTTCTCCCTCTTAACCACCAATCGTACCTATTAATCTTGCTGTGTTTTCTCCTCCTTAACCATCATTCTTCCCCTTTAATCTCACTGTATTTTCTCCTCCTGAATGATCATTTCTCCCCCATTAATCTCGCTGTGTTTTCTATTTCTTTCTCCTTAACCATTATTTTTCCAATTAAACTCACTGTGTTTTCTCCTCCTTAACCACCATTCTTCCCCACTAATCTGGCTGTTTTTCTCCACCTTAATCATCATTCTCCCCATTAATCTTGCTGTGTTTTTCTCCTCCTTTATCCTTCGGCCATCATTTTGTCCCCATTAATCTTGCTGTTTTTCTCTTCCTCAACCACCATTCTTCCCCACTCATCTCGCTGTGTTTTTCTCCTCCTTAAGCATCATTCTCCCCATTAATCTTGCTATGTTTTCTCCTAATTTCTACTTTAACCGTTTTTCTCCATTGTTGCTGTGCTTGTACTAGCATAACCTAAGCATTTGTCTTCGTTTTCCATTTCTTAAATAATTTTCCCACTTTTTTCCCTGTAACCTCTGTTTTTCCTCACATCACCTCCTTTCTTCCCTCTTCCTCCTGCTTCCGCCCACCCTACTTAGTACCCCTCTTGGGATCCTACTTTATGGAGGTGCAGGCTCTCATCACCATCCTCCTGGACTACGGCAACTCCCTCTATGTGGGGATAACCTCACAATTATTAAACACTCTCTAGACCATTCAGAAAGCAGCCCAGCTACTCCTTGACCTACCGCACTTCAGAGCACTACACTGGCTCCCCATCAGTAAATGGTGGCAGTTCAAACTCATAACCCACACCTACAAGGCCCTGCACACCAAAGGAACAGCCTACCTCAAACAGACATCTGCACTCCACAACCCTCTCCCTAGCCCATACACCCTTCATCCACAAAAGCTGGAGCGGCAGCCAAGTCTTCTACTTCCTGGCTGCTAAATCCTGGAATGGCCTTCCCCTTCACCTCTGAACATCCCGAACCCTGCAGGAATTCAGGAGAGACCTAAAACCTGGCTGTTCTGACATACAACACACAGCAGCAAAAACCCTCCAGCACGGGGAAACCCTCACAGGCGATAAGCAGCACTATACTAATCCAGTTTGATTTACTGAGTGACATAAAAATATAAGTTACACTTTTGAGTAAGATCACAGTTTGTGGTAAGTTTTCTACTTTTGGTATCCACAAACTAAGTGAAAATGTTCTACAAACAAATAAGTTACATGTCTCCACCCCCAGAGAAAAGCAATTGAGTTGGTAACGTCCCTCCGTGAGCCCTTACCTGGCCTTTCCTAAACCTCTCTTTTTCCTCCCTACCCTCACCCCTTTTAGTAGTAAGTTGGCCTCCTTTTTCAACCCACTCCCCTGTGTCCCTCCCGCATTTTCTACTAAATATATTCTTGTATATGCGGAGACTCCACAGTTAGGTGGATAACTCCACAAGAATAGGCAAAGCATTTTGTATTATGTTTTGTGGTGTGTTATGAGTAGTTCAAATGGTAGTTGGAGAATCAGTCCCTATGTTTAGTAGAAACTTGCTTTCGCCACTGAACCAGATTTTTTAATATGTGTGAATTGTGAAACAAGGATTAAATAACAAATAGGCTTTTACTAGAGGGTAAGCTACTTTGACAATAGTGAAAATAGTGGTTTGAAGCTACTTACTGTTTTTAACATTTAGTTAAAAGGGGCAGTTAGGGATAACTAATGTTTAAAAATATTTTTTTCGATACAGCAAGAATATTTCGTTTGATATATAGTGCTGCAGTAAATCAAATCAAATCAAAAATAGCTTTATTCAATTTAAGAACTAAATCATAAAAACACAGTTTTAAACACTTAAGTACATTTCTAAAAAAACATTTTCAGAGTAAAAAGTCACATTTATAGTTAAAAAAAAAAAAATCAGGATTCAAATACCCCATACATTTTCTGTAATTAATAACAGTTTTCAAATAAGAAGCAACAAATAACATGGTTAACTCATCATCTAGAATTTGTAACACTAGAAACGCTGTGCGACATTGTATCAAGCCCCTTTTTAAAAAAATTGGTTTTAAAAATCCTTTTCCTGGGTAAAATTAGAACTTACAGAATAATGTAATATGCAATGTCGATTGTTGAGATATGGCATCCCACAGTCAAACACCCACATTTTTGGATCAATCATTAGTTGTAGGGAAGCTTATAAGTCTGTGAAAGGACCCCAAGCGAAATTGAGTTAAATGCATCCTATCATAGATCCCCGATGCACAAGCTAAATATGGCTGTGTGGCATAACATGATAGCATTAGTCGATTTTCCAATACTGTAGGTTAACAATCTCCAGAGTAAGTCTGATGGTTTCTAAATGTGCTGGACCGATTGTTTTTAATTCCTTTCTTGAGATTGCAACAATACTTTCAGGACTTTCAAAATATTCAGGGTGGCCGATGTCACTCGTGAACTTTTTAATATAATGTAACCACGGAATAGCGGTCACCCTAGACATCCCTTTTTTTTTTGAGTCCTCATTTCACCATTAGCAAACACAAATGTACACTTACAGCCCTAATTGTGTCCTGGGCGCCAAGGGCTGGAGTTATTGCTTATGCCTTAGGCCGGCCCGGCCTGCCCGTTTTTCCAGGGCATGGTGTAATCATAGGACCCCGAGGCTTTAGACCAGCCTCATTTCTTTACCCCATTTTAACAGTGGATCCTACACCATACTATTTACATGTTGTGTAATGTCAGCTTCAAGACGTGCCATTCTCAATACAGCTCTAAGCCAATTCTCGTAAAGGGGGGGGCTCAGGTCTTTCCAGATCCTACAAATCTCTCTGCGGGCAACAAGAACAAGGCTAAAAAATAAGGCCACCTGTGTTTCCCCAAACCCGCAAACAAAGTCCGTGTCTAACCCAAAAAAAATTCTGACTGTGTTCAACTTAATTTTAACCTTATAAATGCCTTCTAAAGCTCTCTCTACATTGGCCCAGAAAAAAACCAGGCTGGGGCATTCATAAAATATATGAATATCATCGGCCTCTAATAAACCACATCTAGGGCAATAGCATGGTGAAGAGGCAACCTTAGCTATCTTTTTGGGGGTGTAATATAGTCTGTTTAAAACTAAGAAATGGTTTTTCTTGAGGGAGGCACACCGAACAAATCTATAAAGATAGTGGAGAGATGTTTCGAATAGTGTACTTGAAATAGCCTCTAAGGGAGATTAATTCCAAACAGAATACAATGGTGGTGTAAGTCCTTCCTCAACCTCAAGCATGCTTCTATACCAAAAACCCACTTCTTTTTTCTTATACCCTGATGTTAACAGGGCGGATTCAATGTCCCAATTGCCACAGATGTTGGGCTTTTCTACAGAAAACCAAGAACAAAGTTGTATATATTTAAATCAGGAGAAAGAATCTCCAATCCTCAGCCTCAGCACCTCCCAAGGAAGGACCCCTTCCGATGTTACCAGATCAGACCACACTGTTATACCAGCCCTTTTTATAGGAATAGAGAGACTCTAAGGCATATTGGTAAACCCGGGGAGTCCCAAATTGGAGCTAAGTCAGAGTAGTATTTTATGCCCCATCTTGCCTTTACTATTGTCCAAATGAAAAAAGCCATTTTTAAAACCTTTAGGCGTACCTTTTTATAGAACTTTGGCGCCCCAAACTTGTAGAAAAAACCGGGCCCTCCCCCTTCTTTACAAGCCATAATCCCCAAGATCTTTCCCCAGTTTGATTCATCAGGGTTAGAGAGGAGACTACGGATATTCTTTAGTTGGAAAGCTTCCATAGACATCCCTAAGCAGACCCTGACAACAGGGTCACCCTAGACATCCCTAAGCAGACCCTGGCAACGTCCAGATTAAAATTTGTATCCTCAGAGTCCCATACCTTGTGCCATAGTAACATTGGTTCAATTTTAATCAGGTCTGTAATATACGACAGGCCTGGTTCCGAATGACAGATAAAGTTGGCTGTGCTTTTAGGAGCAGCCAATAAATATTTGGTAAATGCATTTTCTATTAACTGTATCGATTGCACATCCGTATAACCCCAAATGCTCACCCCATACATTGATGTGGTTAGGCACTTAGCTTTATATATTAATATTAACTCTGGGACTGTTCTTCTGCCCGGTCTTATAGCAAAGTTGGACAGTGCACGGATTGTCCTAATAAACAACAGTTTTCTCGCCCGCACAGCTGGTACCCAAGCCCCACGATAGTCAAATTGGATATCTAAATATGGAAAACTACTAATACATTCCACTTTGGTTACAAGGCGAAGTTAGGGATAACTAATGTTTAATTTTTTTTTTTTTTTCGATACAGCAAGATTATTTCTTTTGATATATAGTGCTGCAGTAATTTAGGCTGCAGTTTGCCATGCTATAATGGTTGAGCTGCAAGGGACTTAATTCAGACAACAATTGAACTTAGTTGTGAGTTGTACTAGTGTAACACACTCAAAGGAATCCACAGGATATCATACTAAAAATACAATTGAAATAAATCAATGGAAGGATAACGATAGAACACACAAAGATGGAAATTCTGAGAAATTTATATTTACTCAAAAAACATATTGTTGGGGAGGCAGATACAAAAAATTAAATAAAGCAAATAGTTATGAACAGAGATGAACAATAACTTATCTACAATTCACAACTCAAAATGGCTGCTGCTTACGCACACGTAGGAGTCTGGAAAAGGGACAAGATGGCGCCGATAATGTTTACGCCGCAACCTAGATCTTAACAGTCCTCCCTTTTCAACATATCTAGCCAGCGTGTCAATCTATATCTATCCCCATTATGTTACTTCATATAAAGCTTTCATTCGTTCAGCTTCGAAGTCCAGAGTCTTAGGGCAGATACAGTTCGCAAAAAGTGAGCACAGGGGCGGCAAGCATTGAACACCCAGGCAGAATCCACACATTATTACAATTGGTATCAATATGATCATAAACAACCTCCACCCCCAGTCCTTAACAGCACTCCAGAAGCAGCTCCCAAGCGACCATACTTCTTGTTCCTGATGAACCTCTGAGGAAAGTCTGTGGAGGTGTTCAATGGCCTTGTAGACTGAGGGCGAATTGTCCGGTATGTAGGTGCAGCAGCAGGATCCAATGATGCGGCATGCTCCTCCACGATCCGCTAAAACTACATCTAGAACAAGGCGGTTCTGAAGGGCCACCAGGCGGACCGACTGAAGCTTGGCTGTGTGGTTCGTGAGGATGCCAGCTGTAATGTTCATAGTCATTTCAACTGCCTGGGTCAAATGTCGGATGGCACGGGTGTTTGCCATCGGACCCCAGAGTGGAACAAGTCCCTTCACTGCGTCCAGGAACTGTGCTCCGTTGGAGTCGGCTTGTTCAATGTCTCTTGCTCGCTTTTGTCAGTGGTGGTTTGCTGGAGCCACATAGGTCGGAGGGGGGATGAAGGCGATGTAGCAGGTACCTCCCCAGCCCTTTGGGAGCCAGGTGTAGGCTTTGGTACCGCAGACGAAGTACATGTTCGGGGAGGTGACAAAAGAGGGTGGATCAGCTGAGTCCAAAGTTCTGGTGATGTGGCAAGCGCTGTGGCCCACCAACTGTGTCCCGAGGCCTTCAATGCATACAAAGCCTGAGACGTTGACGACAGACAGGGCCACAGTCAGGGTGGCAGCTGTTCGTTTCCGGCGGAAGGAGAAGGTGGGTCTTGCTGGGTTGTTGAACACCTGCATTTCAACCCGTTCTTTGGCAGGGATGTTCATGTGAAAAGAAAAGAGGCGTTGGATGTCACAGGGCAAAAGAGAGCAGCGGTTATTCCAGTTTTGTTCAGCCAGAACCCATGATAAAAGTGCGACACAGTTTTGCTGGAAGTGGCATTAACCCTGTAACTCTCTTGCAAGAGGATCAGGCAAGCAAGGCAGGAACCATTAACGGATAAAGGTGAAGGGATGAAGGGGATGGAATGTCCAGTGGCATGTGGTAACAACCCACAGATCCAACAATTTGTGGCATTGGCGGCAAGGTTGTGTTGGTGCAGCAACTGCACAAAGGAGTTGTTCAAGAACTCCTTACGCCTTTCTCGGAGTTGAGGTGAAAGGGAGATCAGGTAGTGTTCTTTCATGGTGGTAGGCTGTACAGTGGTTAGTAATGTCTTATGAGCGGGTGCGCTCTCTTCCACAATCCAGAAGGTGGCCATGAGAAGGAGGCAAAAGAGAAGGGCGATGAAAAGGGCAATAGTCTTTGAGCTGTGTATTTTGTCAGTCTTTGGGTTTTTGTAGTGGATCTTCGGACGTCCAGTTGCTTCCATCATCTTCGTATCGGGCGCTTCCATCATCTTCAAGGGGCTCGGTAGCGGGCAGAACCACAAACTTCGTTTAGCCTCTTTCCTGGTAGCCTTAGTAGTGTTAGGCTACCGTTCTGAGATTTGTAACTTAGTCAGTGGTCTGCTTAGCCGAAGCTCCCTCCTTTCGTCGTGGGTTATACCCTTCTCTGGACAGCACAGTGGGATCGGGAAATTTTGCCAATTTGAGTGTCTCTGTATCAGGGTAACAACTCAGGGATGGTCGATCTTTGTTCAGGAGTTCTTCTTGGGTGGCCACGTCTTCGGTCGTTGTCAAGGTCGAGGATATCTTCTTGCAATGGTGTGCATGCAGCCAGTTCCGTTTCCCCTCCACTCGAAGAGCTGTTCGGGTGGTGATCAAGACTTGCCAGGGGCCCGTCCACCGGGGTTCCAGACTCTTTGCACGCTGGAAATTCTGGATTAGAACTAAGTCACCTGGCTGGATGTCGTGTCCGGGGCCCCTGGAAGCATCGGGGATGGCCTGCAGCACCTGTTTATGGATAACAGACAGCGTTTTAGTCAGATTATACAAATAGTCAGACATTAGGACATCCAGGACGTCGTGAATGGATGTCGGTTTTGGTGCGGACCAAACGCTCATAGGCCGGCCGAAAACGACCTCGTAGGGGGTCAAGTGGTGTTTGGTGGGGGTGGAACGCATTGATAGCAATGCCAGTGGGAGAGCGTCTGGCCATTTTAGTCCTGTGGTAGCCACTATCTTTGCCAGTTTGAGCTTCAGCGTGGCATTATGTCATTCAACCAGTCCAGCAGATTGGGGGTGGAAGACTGCATGAAACTTCTGTTTTACACCCAACCCCTTCAAGATGAGTTGGATAACCTCGGCTACGAAGTGGGGGCCATTGTCGCTACACAAAATTCGACAAAGGCCGTAGCGAGGGAAGAATTCCTTTAGTAATACCTTTGCAGTAGCAATGGCAGTATTGTCGCGAGTTGGATAGGCTTCCACCCACTTGCTAAATGCGCACACGACAACAAGCACATACTTTAGACCTTGGCATCTTTCTAACTGGATGTAGTCCATCTGCAGGACTTCAAAGGGATGATTGGGGACTCCAAACCCTCCCGGGGGTACAACAGTTCCTTTCCCAGGGTTGTGTTGCAGGCATATCAGACATTGTTGGACCAGACGTTTAGCTGAGTCTGTGATCTTGTCATTGTGCCAAACTTTGGAGACAAGTTCGGCCATGGGGGTAGATCCTATGTTTGCAGGGGAGTGTGCCATGGTCAGTATGGGGATCAGGTACGAGTTGGGTAGCAGCCATTTGTTTGTGTCTTTTGTCCGCCAGCAGCCTTCATCGTCTTTCAGTCCCACCCGTGCCCATTCAGTCAATTTGTGTGGTGAGCTGGTCATTTGGATGTCCCTAATAGTTTCCCTACCGTCCTTCCATTTTTCTGCTTGGGACCTGGTCACGTACATGCATGTCGTCGTCCTATTTTCGGCTGTGGTCCGGGCAGTGATGTCGCCCAGTGCATTCCCCTGCCCAATGATGTCCGTCACCTTTTTGTGTGCCTGGCATTTGATTACAGCAAGTTGTTTGGGAAGGAGGACTGCTTCAGTCAGAGCGGAGACTAGATCTCCATGTAGGATGGGTGTGCCGTGTGAGGTCAGGAATCCCCTCTCCTTCCATAAGAGTCCAAAATGATGAACCACCCCGAAGGCATACTGGCTGTCCGTGTATATATTTGCTGTCGTCCCTGCTGCTAGGATACACGCTCGTGTGAGGGCAATCAGTTCCGCTGCCTGTGCAGATCACTGTGCGATACGGGCTGTCTAAACTACAGTTCGGGCTGTGGTAACTGCATAAGCAGCTGAGGTGGTGCCGTCGGGGAGTTTGATGCAAGAGCCGTCCACCCATAGCTCTCCATCAGGATCTGGGAAGGCAGTGTCTCGGAGGTCAACCCTACTCCTAGTCTGTTCGTCCGTGAGGGTCACACAGTCATGTATAGGGGACACATTGGGGTCGTTTTCAGGTAGGGGTAACAGAGTGGCTGGATTCAGAGTGGTGCATCTTTTCAGTGTGATGTGGGGTGCAAGCAGAGTCAGTTCGTACCCAGTCAGTCGTGCACTAGTCAGGTGCTGCGTCTTAGTCTGGTTCAGGAGGGTGTCAACCGCATGGGGCACTAACACTGTAAGGGAGTTCAAGAGCACGATTCCCTCACTTTGTCGGATAGAGACAGCAGCAGCTACAGCTCGAAGGCAGGCAGGCAAAGCTCTGGCTACGGGGTCAAGAGTGGCAGAGAAGTAGGCACATGGGCGTTGCTTGGGCCGATGGACTGAGTCAAAACAGACAAAGCGCACCCCTCCCTTTCGTGAGTGAAGAGGGAGAAGGGTTTTGAGTAATCTGGGGTTCCTAGGACTGGTGCTGAACAAAGGGCGTCTCGTAACTTTTGAAGGAGGATTGGCATTTGGGGGTCCAAGGGATTGGGAAGGGGACATCTTTAGCCAGCAGGGAAAGTAGTGGTTTTACAATAAGGCTGAAATTTGGAAACCATTGTCGACAGAAGGAGGTGAGACCTACCAGAGAGTGGACTTGTTTCTGAGTCTTAAGGACAGGGGTTTCTAGAATGGTTTGAATTCGGTCGGGCGTAAGTTTCCTCCCATCTTTGGACAAGAGGCGGCCTAGGTATGTCACCTGGGGTTGGCAGAATTGTAACTTCTTCTTGGAGACCTTGTGGCCATTTTCCACGAGGAAGTGTAGGAGTTGGATGGTGGCTGTGACTGCAAGTGGAGTGGTGTCGGCCGCCAAAAGGATATCATCGACGTACTGTATCAACACCACTCCATCCGGTAACTGGACTGCATCCAGCTGTCTCTTGAGGGCCTGGCTATAGATGCTGGGACTTTCAGTGTAGCCTTGGGGTGCTCTACAAAATCTATATGAACGGGCCTTTAAGGTGAAGCCGAAGAGGTAGCGGCTGTCTGGGTGGATGGGGATGGAAAAGAATGTGTTCTTTAGGTCAATTACAGTGAAGGTGGTGGCAGTGGAAGGAATCAAAGTCAGAATGGTGGTGATGTCTTAAACCACGGGGTACTGATGTACAACTACTTTGTTAACCTCTCGTAGGTCAATGATGAAGCGGTACGCTTTCTCATCTCCCTCACCCTGCTTCTTTACAATAGGTAGGATAGGGCTGTTGCAAACATTGCTAACTACTTCCTCTACCACTCCTGCATCCACTAGGGACTGGTAATCTTTACCAATCCCTTCTCGCCCTCTGGCGATATCCGATACTGTGGAAGTTTTGGAAGTACTGCGTCCTGTCGAACAGTTATATGCACAGGGTCAATCATCATGCGTACTACGTCCGAGTAAGTTTTGGCCCATAGGTACAGAGGTAGAGCGTCGAGTAGGGACAGGTCAGCATTAGTTATAGAAAACATGCGTAGTGTGGGACAAGGTCTGAGCAGATTCGGGTTGTCGTACAGAATGACTCGAACTCCGTCTTGTGAACATCTAATAGTAGCTCGGAAATGTTTCAATAAGTCAAGTCCCATAATGGCGTCGGGGGTGTTGGAGGAGAGCAAAAACGTCGTGCCAGTGGTGTTCTTTTCCAAGTCAAAGGGGATCGGTGTGGACAAGGGATTAGTAGAGGGCGTTCCATCAAAACCTATTGATGTTACATGTGAGCCAGACAAGGGTGCCCTTGGAATCAGTCATTTAGATAACGCACTACGTGTCGCGCCAGTGTCTACCAAAAATTGAGACTTCGTACACAGGACCTTAGCGGTGACGTAAGGACCTTGCTGGTCAACATAGAGCTCGGCTGGTTCCCTCCCCTGGCCTTGGCAGTCCTATGCAAAGTCATGGGTGTTTTTGCAGTCAGACTGTTGGTACTGGTTCTGTCGGGGACGGTCAAATGTGTTCGGTCTGCCTGGCCTGTCGTTGTTGGTGTCGTTCGTGTACCCTCGTCCCTGTCCTCTATTTCTTGGCCCGCTCGCTACATCTCTTGCTTCCCTGTTTTTGTTCATTTCTAGCAGGACAGGACACTGGGACTTCCAATGACCAAACCCTTTACAAAACGCACACTGGTTCTCATCTATGTCTTTACGTCAAGCGTAGGGTGCGGATGTACGGTCTTTAGGGGGTGGATTTCTAGGAGCATTTGATTGGTAACTTCCTTTGTACGGTTCCTTTCCTATAGTCACTCCTTGCGAATGTGCGATCATCACCCTTTCCTTCAGGTCCTTTTTCTTTTTCTCAGACATCCTATCGTTCTCGTTCTTTTGATGCTCATAGTACTGGGCCATCTGAAGGATACCCGCAGGTTTGGAGGCCGCCCAACTACTCTCACTAGTCTGTAGTTTCTGTGAGACTTCCTGCAACAGACCTTTGACATAATTCTGGACAAACAGATGATGTCCGGTTGCAGTGGTCATGTCCTGGCCACTGTAATCGGAAAACATCATCTCAAACCGGGAGAAGTATTCTGATACGTCTTCCTGGGGTTTCTGGTGGCAGGCCGTTACTATCGACCAGTCCACCTTCTTTTCTGGGATCAGGTTTTTCAATTTCTGGACTATCTTGTCCGGGAGGTCTAAAATGGCTTTTAAGGGTTTCTGTCCAGGCTCTTGTTGTCTATCTATGCCATCGAGTTGTAACCAGGTATGTCCGAACAGCTCAAGGTGGTCGACTTTTTGGATTTGTTTCCACACATCAGCTGGCAGGCATAGCCCGAAAAACAAATCGATGTCCGCTAGAGTCATAATCGTCGAACCCAAGGCTGTACCGAGTTCAGTATAAAAGGCAGTGGGGTTCTTTCGTAAATTGGGTAAGGATTTTCGGAAAGTCAGGATGTCTTGTCGATCCCATGGTTGGTAGACCCAGTTATAAACTACCCTTCCTTTCGCATCTTGGTGATTAATGTCATCATGTGTTCCCTGTCCTCGTGGGGGAACCCAGTAGGCCTCCTTTATAGGCATCATTGTGTCAGTTTTTTCTGCTCGGGGTTCAGTCGCTACGGGAGTTGTAGTCTTAGTTTCTTGCCTCTGTTCAGTGAGGTGGCAGAAGACTTCAAGCGTACGCGTGAAGAGGTCCGTTACATCACACTCGCCTTCGTCTCCAATGTCGACTTTCCTATATAGTGTCGCTAGGCTCTCAGGACCCTTATCTTGGTATCTGTCTTCATAGGCATTGAGGGTGTGATAACAAAATCGCACAACAAAATGTCGTCTGTGGCTATCGGCATACGAATTGTACATGTCTGTTACATATTCTTCGCTCTCCTTCCGCTCCACCAATGTTTTCACTATCTTATCGATCCCTGCTCGTTCATCTTTGCTGAACCGGTTTATTCTTGTGGTATCTTTCTTTCTAGTCTCAAGGTCACCTAATGCTACTGCTAGTGCTGCATTCGGGACAAGGGGCTCGGCCGGCGCGGAGGCCGTGAGGGCAGAGGTCCTGGTACTATTCTCACTTGCATTTGGGGGCTGCGAGTGCTGTACTAAAGGTTGAGAGGGAGTATATGGAGGGGCATGTAGATGATTGGGGGACCTAATAGTAAATCATTGTTCGCTCGTTGTTTTGAAGGTAACTCAGGGTAGAGCGTAGAGGGTGTTCTAACGGGACACTGGCCCGATGTTTCGTACTCTTGCTTCTGTTTAGCTTCCTCTCTCTCCTTTATCTCTTCCTATAACTTTTTGGTGGCAAGGTGAGCTGCTTTTCGTAACTCTTTCTCTGCTCTTACTTCATCTCTCTTTTTCAGTTGGGCTGCTTCTTTGCGCCACATGCCGATACTGTCAAGCATGGTGGGCGTTGTCTTATTGTTACGAAGAGCTATTTCTAGTACTTCTATTTTATTGTCATCAAAGGATCCTATCAGTGGCCACTGACTTTCCTGATCCTTCTTGGTATATTTATGCCATAGCTTACTATAGGCTACGGCGACTAATCCGTATTTAGTGAACATGTCCTTATTAGGGGTGTCTTCCAGTGGAGCTGGATGGTTCACCTCTAATAAGCGGTCCGGGCTGAACCAACTACCAATCAGTGGGGAGAAGATAGGCATGACAGATTACAAAGGGTGGACAAAGGTCCGCACTACCTATCCTTTACTACTTGCAAAGACTAGACAGAATATTTCTATTCTACGTTATTTGCAAACAGAGAATATCTCAAAAAGAACCAACTTTTAACAATCAATGTTCGGACAATCAATCAGTGGGGAGAAAAATAGGCACGACAGATTACAAAGGGTGGACAAAGGTCCGCGTTACCTACCCTTCACTATCTGCAAAGGGAGAGAGAATATTTCTATTCTTCCCCATTTGCAGGCAGAGAATATCTCAAAAAAGCAACCAATGAGCAATACTAGTATTTTCAGACAATCAAACAATCGTTTCGCAATTCGTCGTGTTACACGACCTTACCCGGACCGCATGGACAGTTTCTCGTCTTCCGCTTCCAGCGCCCGATCGTCCTCTATTCTCCGTTATTGCCGTGGCACTCCTGATGGTTCCCAGTCAGGACCGTAGATCACTCGAGAGAGGTCTGCTCGGAACCGGTGAAGTTCGGATGATCGGTTGCCAGACGAGGGTCTATCGGGCAGGAGCTCTTCCCGATCGTTGCAGTCGTTCACTCTGTCGTCAGGACCTCTCCCACTGGATCCACGTGTCGCTGATGGGCCCCCGCTTGGGACGCCAATTGTAAAAGGGGGCAGATACAATCGATGACCTTTAAGTATTGCCCGGCGTTAGTCACCTCTCATATCACTCAATAATTATCAAACAAAGAGGCAGGCGCTAGAGACTGGAAGGCAGGAAACAGAGGTTTATTCTGTCGGAGCAGAACACATCAGATCAGACAACAAGGTATCGTCTCGAGGTGCTCTACCCACATATCTGAGGCCTGGCCTCTTATACACAGGTTTATGGCTTTTATTGCAGTTTATTACATGTGGCACATTCTTACAAATACTTTGATGTATGGAAAGACATCCTCGGAATCCCCGCTTCAGGCCCGTTCCCACACATATCTACAGTAGAAGTCCCCACCCCGATCTCAGTAGGTGATGACTGTCGCGCAGCTGGACATTCCGCCGGTTCCCGGAATGTGTGCGGCCAATCGGATCTCATGGGGTGGGGGCTTTGATCAATCGTAGCTCCTTTGAAGAGGGGCGACTTCTTACAGTAGGGGGCAATAAACTGCATCCGCAGGACTAGGTGATGGCCTGGGATCAGGTCGGACAATCGGGCACAGAGGAAGGGGGTTTATCAAAGGATGTGTGATCAGGAAAGGGATGGAGGGAGGTGTTAGCTGGGTACGGGATGTGGCTCTGAGGCAGGGCCGCGCTGAAGGGGTGGTTTATGGCCCAAGCATGTGGGTGCGGGGGCTGTCAGTGCGAGGGGGATGCTTGCGAGGTCAGAGAGAGACGCGCTGGTGATCGGCAGTGGGCAGAGAGGCCATGATACTCAAAATGGCTGCTGCTTACGCACACGTATGAGTCTGGAAAAGGGACAAGATGGCGCCGATAATGTTTACGCCGCAACCTAGATTTTAACAAGCTTTACTTTGGAACAGGCTGGTGAATGTGCACAAATACTCTTGCTGGTGCAGCATGAGACTTCCTTCGTTTTTGCATTTATTTTATATAAATTTACTGAAAAAAGAAAAATTGGGTTACTTAAACTGGCAAAACGGTTCTGAAGTTATGTATATGGTTCTTTCTATTTGGGCATATGGTGCACTTATGACAATGGGTTAACATGACTCATCAGAGATTAGTGATTACACTTTTTATTTGTAGCTCTGAGGAAGTTGGTGGCAAACTGGCCACATCAACGAAACACATTTTGGCTGCATGTGTGTGTATTCGTCTTTGTGTGACGACCGCAACAGATTTATACTTGGATATTAGCTTGGAACCAAATAAAGATAAAGCAAAAAGAATACAGGATGCGGTAGATATATAAAAAAATACATTACTTGACATTTGGGGGTGTTCAGGAATACTGTATAAACTGTATCTATCAGTATCGCACTTCAGAGTTGGGAATCTTAAATCATTTGGGAAAAATATCACTGGACATTTTACTATATGGTAGTACATGTACTAACTCTGGCTTTTAATGCATTTGATAGAGAGAATGCAGCAAAGAACATGGATTTGAAGGTCAAACTGCCCCGACTCTCTTTGCATATCAATGGCCAACTTTTATCGGGGGCCCTGAAGGCATCCATCATGTACACTGACAGTGAGGCTCTTGCAACTTTACTGGAGAAGGGTCAGTGGTCCCCCAAGGGGGATGTTGGAGTTGTCTGCATAAACTCTTAGATATTCCCTCAACATTTCTTAGGACTCTCAACGCTCCCACCAAAATGCAACAAGTAGAGTATGCTACCAGTGTGTCACCTGTTTGGGTGGAGCACTGTTAAGGAATCCTGTGCGTCACCGATGAAAGAGAGTTCCTTCACGGAATGAGGCCACACCCCTATCTAAATTAGTCACCATCTGCTGTGGTTTGATTGGCCAAGACCCTGGTGCCCATTCAATGCAGAGGAGAGCACACAAGCACCTCAGACTCTTTTTGTAACGCTAAAGGAAACCAGGAGCGCAGAAAATGGTCACAAAACCCATTGTCCTTTCAGGCTTCTTCCTCTCTAATTTTACCAATTCGATATACAAACGCATCAGCTTCGACAAATTCTGCGGTTATTTATCTGACTTTAATACTTGCAGTCTATTTCTAAAAAAATATTTCCGTTTTCATTCCCAACCACTGCCACATAGTGCAATTTTATCCATTGTATATGTAAGATGCAGGTGGAAATTGATACACACGCGTATACAGGAAAAGATAGCAGTGGCCAGGGTATCAGTAGCCAAATCATGGAAAGACCAAACAGAGCCAAAGTTTAATATATGTTCAGGAAAAGGTAAATATCTTCAAGAAAAATGAGAATAGAAAAAAATGAATATTTGGTCTCCAATCTGCTCACGGTTTTAAAACAGTACAGGTGAAAAACTTCACAAGGAGTACTTAATGGGAGGTGTTGCTTGTACCAGTCTTCATTTGTGATTTTGACCAGTGGCAGCTGAACCGTAATTCCAAGAATGTTGCCTTTATTTTAAAGATTCTATGCCTTTGTTGTCTTACTATTCCTAGTCTTCTGCCTGCGGGGACTATTTAACTAATAACAATATTGATTTGCGCTATTACACCTGAAGTTAAAGTTCCCGAAACCACAGTAATTACACACAGGTCATCTCTCTTGGTACTTTCGGTTGAAGTGGCTTTAGTCTCACTAATGCTTGGCCCCTTTTCCTATAATATTTGGAATAACACTTTTATTTCCTTTTAGTTCCTGCACTATTCTGGTAAACTAGAACAGTGTAAAGCCGTGACATCGACATTTCTATCTATGATGTGTTTATGAAGCCTTCATTTAAAAAACAAACAAAAAAAAATAACTGTAATGCTTTTGTGCACAGTCAGGACTGGTTTTTGTCTGGGGAAAGGTCATCATAAATTGAACTCTCCTGTTCCTTTGTTTCTCATATATAAAATTCGAAAAGAAGGGAAAAGTCAAAGGGGCACCTTAATGGAGATTTTAGGTAGGGCAGGGAAGCACTGTATTTATGCAATACGGTGCATAACTGTTCATTCCCCCTGCGCTGGTGCCATTTCGGAAGCCTAGCATCAATGCAGGCCCCCTTGCACCATGGTACAAATATAAATATATTTCTCCTCATTATGCCTTACCTCTGGTTTTGGCTCTTCCTCAGCTTTGCATGCTCCTATAAATCTGGGGAAGCATCAAAATCCATGGGTGTTGCATAATGAAACCCACCGCAATGACCATGGAATACCTCCTAGGTGCAGAGTAGGGAAACACAGTGATTTGCGCTGCCTTGCCTTACTCTATATCTAAGAGGCCATTCAAAGCCATGCATATTTGGATTTGAGTGCTCTGGTAGATATGATTTTGTGATTTGCGCGGCCAGAGCGCCACAAAAAGTGACGATCAGGCGGCGCAAGGGGCTCTTAGGTATGCCCTATAGTCTTTTGTGCTCCCTAAAGTGACTTGCAGAATATCATTAGGGGGATGTGATAATCAAACAGAAAAATAAATAATGGTTATACTAATTACGTTGGGAAAACAATCCCCAAACAATCCATAAGAAGGGCATTGTTAATCAAATTACATTTTAAGACCCTCATTCTTAACAGGGTGCAAATTTGGGGGCACATTTACTAACGTTTCACGCAACGCAGGGCAGGAAGCAACGTTGATGCACTGTGTTGTATGAAAGGGAGAAAGGAAAAATGTGCCATATTTACTAAAATATGAAGCATTTCTGCTGTCTATTAGCAATGGTGCCTGCCCTGTGTTTTGCCTAGCGCCAACACGAGATACAGGCAGGATTGTTTTTGTGCAGCATGGTACACCTTCCTGCAAAATAATGTATTTACTAATCCACGCAAAGTGGGTTTTTGTGGCTTAGTAAATCTCTAAAATGGTTTTGTGTCAGGCCTTCGGCACAAAAGTGATGCAGCCTTGTGCAAAATATTAGTACATCTGTCCCCTGGTGTGCTAATTGCACACTTGCAAGTTTCTATGCCACAGGGTGCAGTAATTGGCTTATTTGCAATTACCGCACTGGCACCAATTTCGAACCCCAGAGCTGATTGCACTTGATTTCCAAGATAGGCTAGAATGAAATTTGCTCAATTACTTGCCTGCAGAATGTGTCCCACGCTTTACTTGGAAAAAAATGTATAAGCTAAACGTGCAGTGTGCGCAATTGTACAAAGTTCCTAACTCTGATTTGTATGCAAACATAACTTTCCTCTGGGTTTTGGAATAATGCTCAGGTTAGAGGAAGGCATACGATTTCGAAACAAAGAGCCACAAGGGATTGTGTCGAAGTGACAATAAACTCGGTGTCCCACACCTAAAAGGAAATACCTGATACAGTAAATAAAGTTCTCAAAGTAAACACACTTCTCTATAAGGATCCAAATTTGAGCATGCCCTGTTGAAATGTGTTATTTCAAACACATTCATTTCTAATTACCCAGGGACGTGCTGCGTCTCTATTTATAATCTCTAAGGTCAACAGATACAACTCCTTTAAAACCAAAACAGGATGTGCCAATCTCATACACTAACAGAAGTAGGTAATAATAAAGAATTAGGCATGGGAATGTACACTGGAACAACACAATTGCCTTGCTTAGGGTCTGTAGCTGGTATGTAAGGTAACTCCCAAAACACCAATAAATAGAGTCATGTTTAGCACATAAACCGGCCCAATAATGTCAGAGCAAACGTGCATGGTTTGGAGCACAGGGTTACCTCACCCGGTTCCTTCATTAGTACTTCACAAAGCAGCATTATGTAAATGTTTAACAACATACTTACCTGAGCCTTTCATTTAATAATTTACTAAGGTCAATAAGGGCAAACCTGCATTATGGTACTCTGTGAAATCCCAATTAAAGTCCTGTGTGTTAACCAATATAATGTTTTTCAAACGGTAACATAACTGTGCCAATTATGTGAAGTTAAGTTGTATACTGTTTTTGTGCATTAATGACTTGTTATGAAGGGATGTAGAACTACATCAGGCCATATGTAATTATTTGTATAGATTGTATATGAGTTGGAAGAAATATAAAGAGTGATTTTATTGTTTTGGATCCAAATGTTTTTGTGGTTTTTCCCTCTTATATTGGACTATGTACAGTATGGGCAGATTTCCTAATATTTCATACAACAATGCACAACAGCCAAAGGATGTGTGAGTTCTATCTAGCATGGCTTTTGTACTGGAAAGGTAACCTATCAGAATAAAACCTATGCTTTAGAAAGGCACACATGCAAAGTTGAAAAATGTGGAGAACTTCAAAACTTGCTCCACGTTTATGCTTGCCTTGGGGCAGCAGACATTTTGGTACAAATTCCTTTCTACTAATGTTAGTAGTTAGATATTTGTGTAGAAGCCATGTGTGTTTATATGGGAATGCACATGTACCACCCATGGAACGGCTCCTTGATGCAAAGTAGCACAAAGCAGTGCTCAGTGTTACTACGCATTATTTTGACCCACTTTCCTACACTAATCCTAATTTGCATTGGAACGTATATACCATCACAACACTTTCAGTGTTTGCATTAAAGAGGTAATGCAAACCCACCGTAAAGCATTAGTAAATGTTGGCCTATATGTTTTCAGCTGTGATTGTGTTCTTGTTCCATAATGATCCTTTAATCTATCTCATAAAATTCCTCCAATAATAGAATTAAACTGATAAAATTAGTTAATTTTGGAAAACTAAAGGAGCCTCCTCATGTTTGGTGATTAACCATAGGGTCTACTGGATATTACATGCTGTAGTATAGTTAATTGAACAATGATTCGGTGACTGAAAATTATTGAAGTGATTTTATTTTTTTGTTCATGAGCTCTGTAGGGTTTGAATAACCTTTTTCAAGTTGTTGGCATTCAGTTGTCTAATAAGGAAGTTTGGTTGGAAGTGATGTCCCCATCAGTAACTAAATCTTTTCACATAGAATGCTTGGTCTTTGGCTCAGCATGTGTGAAATGAGTCCCTAGAATGATCTTGGAATAACAAGACTATAATGTATTAATGTATAAATATTGGTGTATTAATAGTGTATTAATACACCAGTATTAATGGATGTTATCCAGCTCTTTTCATTAATACCTGTGTCATACAGAAAAGCTAGTCTCTGGTCCCTGGAATGTCTCAATTGAAGCTTCCTCTTTGTTCTATGGGCGATAACACTGCACTGCTACTTTGTCCGAGAAGTCATAGAGCACATTTTTGAAAAGAAACTACAAGATTACAGTTTTCAAATCATTCTGGTTCTCCTCAAACTCTTATTTTAATGCTGAGGAGTCAGTGCCTTCCAGCACAAGTCCACTTGTTTTATTTGGCCCTCCATTTCCTTACATAGCCTTTTGTGGTGTCAAGTCTCTTGTGGAGATTGCTGAGTTCTTATTTATGAACCACAATAAACATTTTCCCGCAATATCTGAGATTCCCTTTTACTGTTACCTGTTATCTTCATTTTCTTCAATGACTGTACCATCTGCATCAATGTTCTGTTTGTTTATTGCCACTGTGAGTCCTCCCCAGCAATATCTTTGACTCCAGAGTCAGAACTTCCTATTTGTTTTGATCCATTTCTTACTGCAGTTTGCTTTTGGTTGATTCTCAGTAGTGTTGGTGTGGTATGGGTTTTCCTCAAGTATGGAATTAGTGGTTTCATGATGCTAACAGGACCTTTGCAATCTTATCTTCATAGTCAATCAATAAATCAGGTGTTTGTAAAATGCGCTACTCACTCACAAGGGTCTCAAGACGCGGGGGGGGCAGCTCCGGATCAGTCGAAGAGCCAGGTCTTGAGGTCCTTCCTGAACGTCGGCGAGCATCTGATGTTCACAGGGAGATCATTCCAGGTCTTGGCCGTGATGTAGGAGAAGGCTCTGCCGCCAGTTCTGTTTCTGCGGATGCGTTGGACCTCTGTCAGGGTGAGTTTGGCGGAGCAGAGGTTCCTCTTGGGTTCTTGGAAGGATACTCTCTCGTTGAGGTGTTTGGGCCCAATGTTGTTAAGGGATTTGTAGGCATGGGTGAGGAGTTTGAAGGTGACCTGCTTCTCCACGGGGAGCAAGTAACGGTCTTAAGGTGTTGGTTCATGTGTTGGTGGCGCGGAGTCCCGAGGGTGAGTCTGACTGCGGCGATCTGGATGGTTTGTAGTCTGTGTAGAAGGGTTCTGTTGATTCCGGCGAATAGGGCGTTGCCATAGTCGAGTCTGCTGGTAATGAGTGCGTGGGTGACGCCCAAAGACACCAGACTCTGTTTCCAGGAAGGAATGAAGAACGTTGCAGCCTGCATGAAAGACAACTATTTGAAGCTCAACTCAGAGGAGACTGAAGTCCACATCCTCAGACCCTGCACCTCTGCCTGGGACAACACCTGGTGGCCCTCCGCCATTGGCAACCCACCCACCCCTAGAGACCACCCACAAACCTCTGCATCATCCTCGACTCCACCCTCTCCATGAACCGCCAGATCAATGCTGTCACCTCCACCAGTTTCAAATGCCTACGCATCCTCCGCAAGACCTTCAAATGGATCCCCCCGCAGCTGTCGGACCGTTTGCCGGTTTTCCGCCCGTTGATGAGTGGACCGGGCAGAAAAGAGGCTTAATATGGTGGCGGTGTCTGCAAGACACCGCCATCCATATTAATATGCAGGCAAAGATGTGCCTTTCCATGGCGGCATTGCCGCCAAGGAAAGGCATGCGGTTTCTGCATGTGGGGGCCCGTTGTGGGCTCCCGGATTTTTGGGGGGGTGCACATGGGGGGTACCTATGGTATCCCTCTACATTTGCATGGACAAGGTGGCAGGCACCGCGTACATTCTTGTCCTGTTAACTGCTGGTTATCATGCCACATGACGAGGAAACGTCCTTCTATCAGCCTATCTGCGTCACTCCTTTATTTCACAGTCCATTGATGGAAAAATTACCCTTGGACCCTACTTACAGTTCGACTCTATTGCATAGGAAACATTTTTACGCCTACTTTCCAAATGTGCAAGGAACCTCGCCGACCATACTGTGATTGTGGCTAATATATTGCCCCATTGGGTTTGAATTCCTACACATATACACCTATTCTGTCAATTGACCAACTTAACATTTAGGAGCCCTGACAAAGTTCCCTCTGGCAAGAATCGGGAATGAAACGCGTTGGCTGTGTGCCAGTTTTAAAAGACGTATTGAGTAAAAAGAAGTAACTATGGAATAAATCTTGGCGTTTGCTTATTGGCTTCATAACAAGTGCACCTTCCATTTCCACATTTTACGGATGCCTGCTGTCTTTCAGAGTCTTTTATTCGTATTCCCTTTACCTGTCTCTCTTCAGCCTACTCAGGGATTTACTCCTACGGGTCACAGATGACATATGGGGTCAAAAAAGCATTAGAGGACATTCAACCAGATAGTACAATCTATGTGTCCATTATGTGCTGCAACTAATTCATGGACGAATGGGATGAAAATATGTGTACAAACTCTTGTTTGACTCGTTTGAATGCTATTATGTATGAGGTATAAGGACATCACTGATGACATTTCAAATTTCACTACTGACCACCACCTTCTCTGGACCAAATACTTTCAGAAAACTAGGAGGGGGACAAGTCGCCCCCTGCCCACTTCAATTCTGGCCCCAGGGACTCCATCCTATGGGGCACAGTCTCTTTATTGTGGGTGCCCTGAAAACTACCAAGGGCACCCAGTCACCACTGCTGGGGACCGCAGTGGGAGCCTCAAGTCCCCTGCAGTGACTTCCAGCGCTTCACCTCCGGTGGGAGCCAGCATTACTCGCGAAGGCAGGGAGCTTTTAAACATGCAGCTCTCTGTGACAGCAATCCTTTTTTTTCCACACCCAAAACAAACAAAAACGTTGCTCTCTGCAAGCGGGAGCAGTTTCAGAGATCTTGCTTGCTTAGAGAACGGATCATGTTTGCTATGACTTGGCAGGAGCTGTCAAAGCTCCCACCAAGTCAGAGCAAACAACTCCCGGGACAAAACTGAAGCCGGCCCTGGGGGATGGTAGTGCCAAGGCTCATATATGGCTCCAGGAGGAGAGCCACGTGACCGCACTTTTTCTCTGAGCACGGGCCTGCTCCAGAGAGGTGATGGTCCCCTGGGGTGTATATGGCCCTTCTCCCATTTTTTCAGGAAATATTTGGCCCCAGGGAGGTAGTGGTCCCTCTGCCCTGTGGGGGTCTGCAGGGACCCCATGTTGTGTTATTTAGCCATGGGGAGGTGGTGGTCCCTGGGGCTCAGGGGGGTTTACACCCCCCCATCAATACTTCTTTAGCCCCTGGGAGGTGGTGATCCCCGAGACTTAAATTATCACAGGATGGGGCCCCATGAGCCTCTCTCCTTTTTTACAAATAAACCTATCGGGAAGTGATGGCGGTCTAAGAGCCTGAGGAGGCGAGCCCTGTGTGCCCCCTCCATTTTTTTTATAAAATTGTCTGGGGTTCTGGCCCAGCCGGGTCCTTTTGAAAAGAAGTGTGAGAACCCACGCTTGTTTTCTGTAAAAGAAAATTAAATTTAAAATTTGTGGCAATTGTTTTTAAAACAAATTCTTTTTTGCCCTGCTGGTGTCCCTCTGGGACCCCAAGACCAAGGCATGGAGGTCAGGGTATTCCTAGCCTGCCCCCTTTTCTTCTTTCTCAATTTTTTGGGGGGAACAGGCTCAAGCTGGTTGAAGTGTTGGTAGCCATTCAGAGCTCTGCAGTCCCTGCATGAGCTCGTTATTACTCACAAATTAGCCGTGATTGCAGATATACAAATTTGGATTTCCTTACATTTCTGAACAACTACTGAATGTATTTACACCAAATTAGAAAAAAACACAATCTGTGAACCAAGAGCTAGCTTTCTGCCAAATTTGATGCAAATTTGTTCAGCGGTTCATGTTGCAGCAGTTTATAAAGAGTCTATGGGAATTAACATGGGAAACACTCATTTTGACACCCCCTTTTCTTCGGCTACCACTTGACGGATCGCGAGAACCTTTCCACATACATGCGCTCACCAACCCATACAGCCACTGACTCACCCACTCACTCATCCATACAGGCAGTCACACACCCCCTCACCCACCCACACAGACACTCATACAGGTACTCAGACAATCAATCACCCATGCAGCCACTCACATACTCACTCGCCAACCATACAGCCACTTAGACACTAAGTGACAGACTGATACAGACATTCACATAACCTAGTCACTCACCCATACATTCACTGAGACATCTAATCACTCACTTATATAGTACGTCACACACCCACTGAATTATCTATACAAGCACTTATACACTCACTGATTCACCAATACACCCTGGTATATATATTTAACTTTCTTAAACATTTAACAACCCTCAGTCCTTGGATGATGTTATGAGTGATGTCATCAGCGACGTCATTGAGATGTCATCACTAATGTCATCAGTCATGTCACTGACCATGTCATGAGTGATGTTATATGTGAGGTCATAAGCAGTGCATTGTGGAGGCACAAGGTACGTTTGCTCAGCTAACTATAACTGCTGAATTTGTCTGATTTTGTATGAGTGAAATGTCAGGCTTACTTTAATGTCACTGTAACCTTTGTTTATTTCAGTGAATTTGTAAGTTTAAAAAAATTATATTTACTAACTATAACATCCCTATATTTTTAGTTTTTTTGAGTACATTTTTTTGTGTTGAAATTTTTTATTAGAAATTTGAAAATAAAAGTACAGATGGAAATAATGATACAGAGTAAAATCTTACATTTTAAGGTTTTTTAAATGCTAATTCCTATTTATAACGTCCCTGTAACCTTTGTTTTTTCAGTGAATTTCTATGGTTTTTAAAGTGGTAGTAATGTTTGTTGAGCGGTGGAGAAAGGGGACAGGGCCTCTGACCAGCTCTCAGGAATTCTGCTATGTAGGACTTACAGGATGTACCAGGAGGGCTTCTTGTTCACAAGGTCCCTCAGGAGTAAAGTGTACTTCATCCCCTTACCAGCAGTGCACCAGGAGCCACGTTTGCAGAGTGGTGGAGAAAGGGAGCAAGACCTCTTAGCGATCTCACTGTATTCGACATACTGGACGTAACAGGATTGGTAGTTGGCCCCCAAGGACGTACTGGGGGGTCAACTAACTCTCCTGTTACCTCCAGTAAGTCCCATACAGCAGGATTGCTGAGAAGTTGTTAGAAGCCACACTCCCTTTCTGCAGCACTCTGAAAACGTACCTCCAGTTGCACTACTAGTTGGGGGAAGAAGTACCCTTGGCTCCAGAGGGTTCCTTGGGGGCCAACAACACCTCCTGATACCTCCAGTAAGTACTACACAGCTGCTTTGCCATGCCCCCTTTTCTCCATCACTCTGAAAATGCAGCTCCTGGCACACTACTGCTTCGAGGATGAAGTACACTTTAGTCCTGGGACCCTCCAGAGGTAAGGGGACCTCATCCCCCACAAGCAGTTCACAGAGAGGCACATTTGGACGATGGTGTGGAAAACGGGCATGGCCTCCGACAACCTTTCAGCAATCCCACTGTGTGGGGCTTACTGGAGGTAACAGGAGGTCGTCTTGGCCCCTAAGGACCCTAAGCAGCCAAGGGGACTTCATCCTCAAAAGCAGGAGCACTACAGGAGGCGTGTTCACAGAGAAGTGAAGAAAGGGGGGCCTACAGTGAGTTGCCAGCTTATTAGGGGTGATTTTTCCCCTTCTCTGGACTGTTATGGGCCCTGGGGACCCCATCCACTGTGGTCTGATCCATTTTTATTAACTTAAAAAAGGAGGGGGACTGCGCAGCCCTGGCTCACTGGCCAATTTTGGCACTAGGGACCCCATCCCCAGAGCCTGGCTTTTAATAATGAATTTTATTCATCAAAGTGGCAGTCAAGTGGCCCCCCTCCCGGGACATTTTTGTGCCTGGGGACCCCATTCCCCAGGGCTTGACCCTTATTTTAATAGTTTTTTTCTTTAAAAAAGGGAGAGGCCACATGGCGCCCCTCCCAAGGCCAATTTCGGCCCATGTGCCCCATCCCTTGGGGCCAGGCCTTCATATATATTTTTTTATAGGGAGGGGGCCTGTGCGGCCCCCTCCCTGGGACAACTTTTGCCCCAGACCCCATCGCTTTTGGACATGGCCACCTCGTTGGGGACCGCGAGGGAACATCAAGGCCCCCACGGTCCCGTCAGGCACTCGCCTCCTGCGGGAGCCAGCATTGCTTTCTACACCCAGGGAGCGGCTGACATGCAGCACCCTGTGTGTAAAAAGCAAAGTGTGCTCCGCTTTGAGCAAGTGAGTGCAAAACGCTCTCACTTGCTCAAAGCGGCGCACAATGTTTGCTATGGTATCGTGTGAGCAGTGCTACCGCCATGCCATAGCAAACTGTGACGTACAGGGTGGCCCCCAGGGACATTGCTGGAGCCGACCCTAGGGGCATTTGGTAGCCGGGTCCATCTAGGGCTCCTGAAGGCGGCCACGCAGCCCCCCTCCAACATTCAAAATTCCCCCAGGGAGGTGATGGTCCCCGGAGCAGCAGGGTTGGCTATAGGTCCTCCCCTGCATTACTTAATAAAAGAGAGTGCCCCGGGGAGGTGGCAGTCGCTGGGGCAGTGGGGGTCCATGGGGCCCCTCATATTGTTTAAATTAGCCACATGAATGTGGCAATCCCTGGGGCAGGGGGTCCATGAGGCCCCCCACCCACATAAGAAGAACTAGCCCCTGGGAGGTGGTGATCCCTGGGGCTTTGATAAGCCCTAGGACGGGGGCCAGTGTGTCCCACTCCTATTTTTATCACATGCCTCTAGCACCTGGCCCACCCGAAGTTATTGAAATGCAAACGCAGGAGCATGCATGCTTTTTAAAAAAATGTTTCCCAAGAATTTGCGAATATCGCAATTTTGAAGCAATTTTCTTTTTTTAATGCTTTTATGCTTGGCAGGGGGGAAACAATGTTTACATCGTAGATTTTACACCACATGCAAGTACAATGCGGTAGTTAAAACTGCTGCGTTGTTAAAACGCTGTGCCATTAATACAGCAAGTTGTTACAACGACTTGCGCTAGATGGCGCTCTAGGATAAGGAATAGTATGATTTACTATTCCAACACTTTCCCTAGTGTTGCACACACTGGAGTTGGGATAGTAAATCATACTATTCCTATGTCCAGCACACCATCTAGCGCAAGTCATTATAACAACTTGCATTGTAATGGAAGTGCGTTGTGACAATGCAGTTGTTGTAATGACCGCATTGTGAATGCATTGCGGAGTAAAATCCACAATGTAAAGAGTCATATTCCTGGCAGGATCCCAGGGGGATCCCATGACCCTGCCCCTTTTCTTTATTTTCACTTATTTTTTGGGACTTGGTGAAGCCAAATCGCAAGATAGCTGCCAACACCTACTGGTTGAAGTGTTGGCAGCCAATCAAACAGTGCATTTCCCTGACAAGCTTGTCTTTGTTTGCGAAGGCTTTGCGACCAGAGATATCACTATAATTTTTGGCTTAAACTTCTCAAAAACTACAGAACCGATTTACACTTCCTTGAACCAACATATACCTCCCTGCCAAATTTGGTGTAAGTCAGTGCAGCAGTTCTAGCTGTAGGTGTTGCTAAAGCTTCCTACGGGAATAACCATTACAAATGGACCCTTATTGCCCACAGCAAATTCTCGCTCCTCACTGTAATATTCACTCCCAAACTTTCCATGACAACCAGAACCTACCTTGACACTTTTTTTGACAATTTCATGAAGGGCGTGATTTGTCAAGCCGTGGACAAGGAAAAGGTGGGGTGTCAAAACACATTTTCCCCATGTTCATTTTCATAGGAACTTTAGACATGGCTACAGTCCGAACCGCGGAACGAAATAAAACAACATTTGGCGGGAAGGTAGGTGTTGGTCCAGAAAGTGACCTTTTTCATAAATGGTGTAACTCAGTTCAGTAGTTGCTGAGTTATTTAAAGACATTTCCAGTTGTGTATAAAGGGTAGTGGCCCCCAAGATCTCCTGTGCTTCATTATTATTTGGCCCCTGGTGAGCTAGGTCCGAGGGTATTTGTATGAATAAAAGAGGTGGCGCATGAGCGCCCCATCCTGGGGCTTAATATTCCCCAGTTTGGCAACCCCCACAGACCGGGGACCGCCACCTCCCTGGGATAAATTAAAACATTATTGTGGGGGGTGCATGCGCCTCCTGCAGCCCACCACCTCCCCAGAGCTAAAGTGATATTATCGCGGGGGCCATGGGGCACCTCCATAGACCCGAGAACCCCCACTTCTCTGGGGCTGTGTAGTTTGATTGAGGGGTCCGCATGGCCCCCTTCCTAGAGCCATAGATGGCCCTGGGGTCCGCCATCCTCCAGGCCTGCTTCTGCAATGCCTTGGTGTGCCCACCCCTGGGCACTTCAGTTTGCTATGGCTTGGCAGAAGCTTTACCGCTCTCACCAAGCCATAGCAAATGCTGCTCTGCTTCTAGCAAGCAAGGGCAGAAAAAATGCTCTTGCTTACTAAAAGCGGAGCAGAATTGCTTTTGAACAGAGGGAGCTGCATGCTCAGCAGCTCCTCTGTCCAAAAGCAATGCCAGCTCCCGCAGGACGAGAGGAGCTGGCAGGGACTGCAGAAGCATTCAGGCTCCCCCTGATGTCCCCAACAGTGATAAGCGGGGTCAGGGAACCCACACTAGAGGCCGGGCCACCGAGGGATAGGGTCCCCAGGGCTGAAATTGGCCCGGGAGGGGGGCCACTCGACCCCCCTCACTTCAGTTTTATTTAAAATATTTTTTTTAAAGGATGGGCCCTGGGGGATGCCGTCCCCGGTGTCAAAATCAGTCTAGGGAGGGGAGCTTTGCATTCTAAATCATCCTAGCCCCAGGGGAAAAGGTTTCTAGGGTTGAAATTGGCCCAGGGAAGGGGGCCATGCACAACCCCCTGATTCCTATTTTTTTCCTAATTTAAAAAAAGACCAGAGGCCCCTTTCTTCACCACTCTGGAAACATGCCTCCTGGTGTAGTGCTCTTTGGGGAATTAAGTCCTCTTTGCTCAAGAGGGTCCTTGAGGCCAACAAGCCCTCCTGTTACCTCCAGTAAGTCTCACACAGTGGGAATGATGAGAGGTCTTAGAAGGCCACACCTCCTTTCTTTACCACTCTATAAACGCACCTCCTGGTGCACTGCTGGTGGGGGGATGAAGTCTGCTTGGATACTTAGGGTCCTTGGGGGCCAACAAGTCCTCCTGTTACCTCTAGTATGTCCCATAGAGCACTATTGCTGAGAAGACTTCAGAGGCCACGCGCCCTTTCTCCACTATTCTGCAAACGTGCCCGATGGAGCACTGATGGTTGGGAAGTGAAGTCCACTTGGCTCTAGAGTATCCTTAGGGGCTAACAATCCCTCCTGTTATCTTCAGTAAGTCTCATACTCCAGAATTGCTGAGAGGTCTTCGGAGACCACACCACCTTTCTCCACCACTCTGCGAATGAGAGTACTAGTTGAAAAAAACACAGAAATTCACTTAGAAAACCAACGTTTACAGGGACTTTACAGTTAGGAAATATATTTTGAAAAACCTTAGAAATTCGCTCAAAAAACCAAAGGTTACAGGGTTGTTATAGTCAGCAAATATAATTTAAAAAAAACCTTACAAATTCACTAAAAAAACACAAAGATTACATGGACATTATAGTTAGGCTCAGATTTCACCAAAACCAGTGAAAGTAAGCAGTTGTAGTTACCTGAGCTAACTATAACTTATGCGCTGTAATGCACTGCTTATGACCTCACATATTGCGTCACTCATGACATGGTCAGTGACATCACTGATTACTTCACTGATTCAAACATTTTCCCTCTTCGATTCCTCCACTATCCTTCTAAATCCAAATTACAAACTAACATATCCACTTTTTAAATTAATTTCATATTTCACTATACTAATTCACCCCTGATCCTGTATTGGTTTCGGAGTAGCATGCTTCTTGCTGAAAAAGTGTTTTGATGCCTTGTCAGGGATAGTAAGTACTATTTAAATTATAACTACCTACTATATATATATATATATATATCACCTACTGGCGATAGCCAGTACTAGGTATATGTAGTTAGGACCTAGCTACCATAGGAAATCCGCAACATTCTATTGGGAATAACTTTGGCGCCGGTTGAGGAATTTGCGTGTAATTTTCCAAACTTTTGGCCAGCTCCGCTCCGCTCCTTCCCTGAAAGTTTCGGGGGATTTGTGGAGTGGGGGCTGAGAAAAAATGGGGGTCCCAAAACGTGTTTTCCCCATGTTAATTTCCATAGGACGTTCTGGCACGGCTACAGCCCGAACCGCTGAACGGTATTACGCCAAACTTTGCAAACTTGTAGGGACTGGTATGCAGATGTGCCTTTGCTATATTTGGTGAAAATTGCTCCAGTGGTTCTTTCGAAAATTAACTTCAAAAACACATATATATCTGGACGGAGCCTAACCACACATCTCATCGTGAGATCTGATTGGCTGTCAGCACTTCATCCAAGAAGTGTTGGCAGCCATCTTGGGACCAATATACATGATAGCACCTCATTAAAAAGCATTGTAGTTAATAGAGGGTTTTAGGACTTTAGTTACATTATAAATCATTTGTTGATGATACCATACTCATTTTAGGAATTGTGGTGTGTTAAAAGGGGGTTTTACCATGTATAAAAGCCTTCTGCTGAGATATCATGAATCATGTTTGAAAGAAAACTATTATCTCATGCTTTTCCCACAGTGGTTTGGAAGGGGATCTATAAGCTAAACTGAAAGGATATTTTCTGTAAATTCACATTATCTTTCTCAGTCATGTGAGAATGAAGTCTGACATTCTCAGTAAAACATGCACATCCAACAAGGACAAAGACTGTCAGTTGATTCCTTTGTGTTCTACTGCAGCCTCCTAGAGTGTTCTAAAGAACAACTAGAGCGCCAACAGTCCTACTTATTACAAAGGTATGGCTCACCTGAAGCCATCTTGATTGGAATAAAGTGGTAACTCTTAAAACATTTAATTTAAATAGGGACAAAATGAGGGGGTATATTCTGCCATAAAAAGTATGATTAGTGCTGCAGAAAGAAAAATTAGGGCACATTTTGAGTGACTTCTCAAATCCTCTTCTATTTCATTAAAAAATTCTGACATGCAGTCTCCCAAGATGGCCACCAGAGACAAAAGAGCCCAAATGTAGCCCAAATATCACCCAGATGTAGCCCAAGTATAGCCCAAAGACAGAATGTCCCAGAGTGTTCTAAACAACTAGAGCGCTAACAGTCTTACTTATGACAAAAGTATGGCACACCAGAAGCCATATTGATTGGAATGAAGTGGTAAGTCTGAAAACATTTAATTTAAAAAGGAACAAAATGAGGGGGTTCATTTTGCCATAGAAAGTATGATTAGTGCTTCAGAAAGAAAAATTAGGGCACATTTTGAGTGACTTCTCAAATCCTCTTCTATTTCATTAAAATATTCTGACATGCAATCTCCAGAGATGGCCACCAGAGACAAAAGAGCCCAAATGTAGCCCAAATATCACCCAGATGTAGCCCAAGTATAGCCCAATGACAGAATGTCCCAGAGTGTTCTAAAGAACAACTAGAGCGCTAACAGTTTTACTTATGACAAAAGTATGGCACACCAGAAGCCATCTTGATTGGAATGAAGTGGTAAGTCTGAAAACATTTAATTTAAAAAGGAACAAAATGAGGGGGTTATTTTTTCCATAGAAAGTATGATTAGTGCTTCAGAAAGAAAAATTAGGGCACATTTTGAGTGACTTCTCAAATCCTCTTCTATGTCATTAAAAAAATTCTGACATGCAGACTGAAACATGCACTTTGAATACCAGCAGCAGACTTTCCCGGTGAGCAGTAGCTTTACTACAGTGATCTAATGAGCAACTAGAGTGCTAACATTCAGAATTTATGGCAAATATGTGACACATCTGAATGCCTTCTTGATGGACCAAAGTAAACAAGCATTGAAAACGCAATAGATCTCGCCCTCGTTTAAGTTAAAGCCATTCTGTTTGTAATGAGGTGGATTTTTAGCTTTGCTTTTATTAGTGTTTTTAAAACTTTCATGTAAATACCATGCATATGTATGCATATATGTATATGTATGCATGCATTTATATTTGTATTTATATAGATATACAGATTATATATGTTGACATATGCATGTATATATATATAAACATACATATATATAAATGCATATGCATATATATATGCATATATATATATATGTGTGCGGGTAGAGAGAGGCAGAGAGGTAGAGGTAGAAAGGTAGAGGTATAGAGGTAGAGGTAGAGAGGTAGAGACTAGTAGAGAGAGAAGTAGGGAGAGGTAGAGAGGTAGAGAGTAGAGAGTGTGTAATAGAGTTGAGAGTGAGTAGTAGAGAGTAGTAGAGAGCAGTAGAGAGAGTAGCAGAGATTGAGTAGTAGAGAGTAGTAGAGTGAATAGTAGAGTGAGTAGTAGAAAGTAGTAGAGAGTGAGTAGTAGAGAGTAGTAGAGAGTAAGTAGTAGAGTGAGTAGTAGAGAGCAGTAGAGAGTGAGTAGAAGAGAGTAGTAAAGAGTGAGTAGTAGAGAGTAGTAGAGAGTGAGTAGTAGAGAATAGTAGAGAGAGAGTAGTTGAGAGTGAGTAGTAGAGAGTGAGTAGTAGAGTGAATAGCAGAGAGTGAGTAGTAGAGAGTAGTAGAGAGAGAGTAGTAGAGAGTGAGTAGTAGAGAGTAGTAGAGAGTGAGAAGTAGAGTGAGTAGTAGAGAGTAGTAGAGAGTAAGTAGGAAAGAGTGAATAGTAGAGAGAGAGTAGTAGAGACTGAGTAGTAGAGAGTAGAGAGTAGTAGAGAGTGAGTAGTAGAGAGTAGTAGATAGTGAGTAGTAGGGAGTGAGTAGTAGAGAGAGAGTAGTATAGAGTAGTAGAGTAGTAGAGAATGAGTAGTAGAGAGTGAGTATTAGAGAGTAGTGGAGTAGTAGAGAGTAAGCAGTAGAGAGTAGTGGAGAATATCCCAAAGTTTGGCACAGCACCACTTGCACAATAAGTGCAATCAAATCATACCACTTAGAGCCCTTATTGAAGAGCTGAATCTTGGTGTATATTCAAATGCTTTTATTTTCCTCAAGTTTATGTACCACAGCCAGCCGACGCGTTTCGTTCTGTACAACAGAACTTCTTCAGGGCATTCCTATTTCCTTCAAGTTATGGTGGTATCCTGTTGTCATATAACTAGATATGTCTTCCAAATGTTAGACGAGACGTAAGTACATTCTTATTCAAAGTGACTAGGTATCAATTTTACCCACACAATTCAGGCAGACTTGAGTAATTTATAGCATCCTCAAAGTCAGTCTTTCAAAAATTCCAAAGTATAGGACATGATAATCCAAATCCAAATGTTTCTCAAGAAAAGTCATTTTCAATCGTTCGGAATATCGGCGTTTGGGCAAATATGACCAGGGACCCCCAGTATGCAAGGGGAATTAGTCCCCCCTCTGCAAACACGCCAGTGGCCTGCGTTGCAGAGAGGTGTAAAAAGGGGCATAGCCTCATTACACCTCTGTGAAATGCAGCCCCCTGGCGCATACTGGAGGTTCCAGGTGGGCTAGTTGGCCCCCAGGGACCCCTAGTATGCAAGGGGAAGTAGTTCCCCCTCTTCAAACATGCACGGGGGCTGCGTTGCAGAGAGGTGTAAAAAAGGGTGTGGCCTCATTACACCTCTCTGCAATGCGCCCCCTGGCGCATACTGGAGGCTCCTGGTGGGCTAGTTGGCCCCCAGGGACCCCCAGTATGCAACAGGAATTAGTTCCCCCTCTGCAAACGCGCCAGGGGGCTGCATTGCAGAGAGGTGTAACAAGGGGCATAGCCTCATTACACCTCTGCAATGCAGCCCCCTGGCGCATACTGGAGGTTCCAGGTGGGCTAGTTGGCCCCTAGGAGCGCCCAGTATGCAAGGAGAATTAGCATTTAAAAAACCTTGCAAATTCACTGAAAAAAACATAGGTTTCAGGCCTTATATAGTTAGGAATTAGCATTTAAAAAACCTTTGAAATTCACTGAAAAAATCATAGGTTTCAGGCCTTATATAGTTAGGAATTAGCATTTAAAAAAACCTTTAAAATTCACTCAAAAAAACTATAAGTTTTAGGGGTGTTAGAGTTAGCTGGATATTTCACTCATACAAAACCATTGAAATTGCTCCTATATAGTTAGTTGTACCAACTATATTTCGCGCACCCGGAATCCACTGCTGATGATGTCACATATTACATCATTCATGAAATGGTCAGTGACATCACTGATGACATCTCAAATGACATCACTGATGACATCATCCATGTGACAATCACATACACCTTTTCGTACACTAGTAAAATCTTTCATCACTCTTTGTAAAATACAGAGTATCATATTTGAATCCATTGTTACAGCAATACAAGTATCTAAAAACCCACTCAGTGATTCATAGATGTATACACACATCTAATCACTTACCTGTAGATTCACTCATACATGATGTCAATGAACAATAGAACACTATCAAAAATACTTATACACCTAAATCGACATTACACACCAGCACACATCCTATTCACATATGAAGTCATCCTACTCACTTATGCAAACAATGGATCATACTTACATATTTACTTAGCTACACACTTATACAAACACAACTTCATCTATTCATTTAGATAGTAAGTCATACTTAGTGAATTATAAAATCATTATTACAAGTATAAAGTTATCCATACAGTCACTCACACAATCATTGAGTCTTATGTATACTTATTTATATACAACAACTGACACATACACTGCCTTTTATTTTTCTAGTTTGTTGGACATGCACCATTGAGAAATATATTTGCTCATCACCACGCCCATAAAGATATTCACTCACCCAAACAACTGTTAGAACATGTAGTTTTAACTTCATATATCTAGGGAATCAACTATTCACACATCTTTGGGCAGTCAGACACCCCCCACCAAACCACACACACATTCACTCTCCTATACAAATACTCAGTTAACTAATCAATAACTAATATAGACTTTCACATAGCTAGTAACTAACTGGAGAACCAGTTTACACAACAACTGACAAAGTGATACAGATATTCAAACAGTTTAGTCACTATCCACTATATTTGTGAGACACTATAAACTGGTCAAGTAAACAGTCAATTACACTGCTACTAAATCCTCCATCAAAATATTTATTTTTATAAATCCACTCATTCTTCAATGCAAATTGCTATATATATAATACATATTTAAATAACGAAGCAAACCACATTCACTGGATGATGTCATCAGTGATGTCATTTGAGATGTCATCAGTGTTGACACTGACCATGTCATGAATGATGTAATATGTGACATCATCAGCAGTGGATTGCGTGTGCGCGAAATATAGTTAGTACAACTAACTATATAGGAGCAATTACAATGGTTTTGTATGAGTGAAATGTCCAGCTAATTTTAACACCCCTAAAACTTATAGTTTTTTGAGTGAATTTTAAAGGTTTTTTAAATGCTAATTCCTAACTAAATAAGGCCTGAAACCTATGGTTTTATCAGTGAATATATACATGTATATATATATATATATATTACCTACTGGCGGTCGCCAGTAGGTATATATAGTTAGGATTGTAAAATTTTAAAAAACAGATATATCTGTGACAGCGCTCCGGTTAGCGCCCCGGTTCACGTACCTGACGCGTAACGGAACTTCGCGAAGTGAAGCTGATTGGCTCTCCGGTGTCTGTCAACATTCTAAACAGTCCGGTCCAGCCGCCATATTGTCTCTCGGTAGGATCGAGAGACAAGAGGAGGCCAAAACGAAGGGGGAAATGACCATAAAGGGGCATAGTAGATCCTTCCTGACCCCCTAGGTTTGATGTGGAGGCTTTAAAAGGGCCCCGCGGGGCAAAAAAACCACGTTTTTTTGCGTGGGGTGCGCCCGGTACGCGCACCGGAAAGCGGTCTGGGGAGCGTACTATGAGGAAACAAGAATGATAGACTTTTTAAATATTGTATGTTTATTGATTGTTCGTTTTCTTGGTTTTTACACTTCCTTGAACCAACATATACCTCCCTGCCAAATTTGGTGTAAGTCAGTGCAGCAGTTCTAGCTGTAGGTGTTGCTAAAGCTTCCTACGGGAATAACCATTACAAATGGACCCTTATTGCCCACAGCAAATTCTCGCTCCTCACTGTAATATTCACTCCCAAACTTTCCATGACAACCAGAACCTACCTTGACACTTTTTTTGACAATTTCATGAAGGGCGTGATTTGTCAAGCCGTGGACAAGGAAAAGGTGGGGTGTCAAAACACATTTTCCCCATGTTCATTTTCATAGGAACTTTAGACATGGCTACAGTCCGAACCGCGGAACGAAATAAAACAACATTTGGCGGGAAGGTAGGTGTTGGTCCAGAAAGTGACCTTTTTCATAAATGGTGTAACTCAGTTCAGTAGTTGCTGAGTTATTTAAAGACATTTCCAGTTGTGTATAAAGGGTAGTGGCCCCCAAGATCTCCTGTGCTTCATTATTATTTGGCCCCTGGTGAGCTAGGTCCGAGGGTATTTGTATGAATAAAAGAGGTGGCGCATGAGCGCCCCATCCTGGGGCTTAATATTCCCCAGTTTGGCAACCCCCACAGACCGGGGACCGCCACCTCCCTGGGATAAATTAAAACATTATTGTGGGGGGTGCATGCGCCTCCTGCAGCCCACCACCTCCCCAGAGCTAAAGTGATATTATCGCGGGGGCCATGGGGCACCTCCATAGACCCGAGAACCCCCACTTCTCTGGGGCTGTGTAGTTTGATTGAGGGGTCCGCATGGCCCCCTTCCTAGAGCCATAGATGGCCCTGGGGTCCGCCATCCTCCAGGCCTGCTTCTGCAATGCCTTGGTGTGCCCACCCCTGGGCACTTCAGTTTGCTATGGCTTGGCAGAAGCTTTACCGCTCTCACCAAGCCATAGCAAATGCTGCTCTGCTTCTAGCAAGCAAGGGCAGAAAAAATGCTCTTGCTTACTAAAAGCGGAGCAGAATTGCTTTTGAACAGAGGGAGCTGCATGCTCAGCAGCTCCTCTGTCCAAAAGCAATGCCAGCTCCCGCAGGACGAGAGGAGCTGGCAGGGACTGCAGAAGCATTCAGGCTCCCCCTGATGTCCCCAACAGTGATAAGCGGGGTCAGGGAACCCACACTAGAGGCCGGGCCACCGAGGGATAGGGTCCCCAGGGCTGAAATTGGCCCGGGAGGGGGGCCACTCGACCCCCCTCACTTCAGTTTTATTTAAAATATTTTTTTTAAAGGATGGGCCCTGGGGGATGCCGTCCCCGGTGTCAAAATCAGTCTAGGGAGGGGAGCTTTGCATTCTAAATCATCCTAGCCCCAGGGGAAAAGGTTTCTAGGGTTGACATTGGCCCAGGGAAGGGGGCCATGCACAACCCCCTGATTCCTATTTTTTTCCTAATTTAAAAAAAGACCAGAGGCCCCTTTCTTCACCACTCTGGAAACATGCCTCCTGGTGTAGTGCTCTTTGGGGAATTAAGTCCTCTTTGCTCAAGAGGGTCCTTGAGGCCAACAAGCCCTCCTGTTACCTCCAGTAAGTCTCACACAGTGGGAATGATGAGAGGTCTTAGAAGGCCACACCTCCTTTCTTTACCACTCTATAAACGCACCTCCTGGTGCACTGCTGGTGGGGGGATGAAGTCTGCTTGGATACTTAGGGTCCTTGGGGGCCAACAAGTCCTCCTGTTACCTCTAGTATGTCCCATAGAGCACTATTGCTGAGAAGACTTCAGAGGCCACGCGCCCTTTCTCCACTATTCTGCAAACGTGCCCGATGGAGCACTGATGGTTGGGAAGTGAAGTCCACTTGGCTCTAGAGTATCCTTAGGGGCTAACAATCCCTCCTGTTATCTTCAGTAAGTCTCATACTCCAGAATTGCTGAGAGGTCTTCGGAGACCACACCACCTTTCTCCACCACTCTGCGAATGAGAGTACTAGTTGAAAAAAACACAGAAATTCACTTAGAAAACCAACGTTTACAGGGACTTTACAGTTAGGAAATATATTTTGAAAAACCTTAGAAATTCGCTCAAAAAACCAAAGGTTACAGGGTTGTTATAGTCAGCAAATATAATTTAAAAAAAACCTTACAAATTCACTAAAAAAACACAAAGATTACATGGACATTATAGTTAGGCTCAGATTTCACCAAAACCAGTGAAAGTAAGCAGTTGTAGTTACCTGAGCTAACTATAACGTATGCGCTGTAATGCACTGCTTATGACCTCACATATTGCGTCACTCATGACATGGTCAGTGACATCACTGATTACTTCACTGATTCAAACATTTTCCCTCTTCGATTCCTCCACTATCCTTCTAAATCCAAATTACAAACTAACATATCCACTTTTTAAATTAATTTCATATTTCACTATACTAATTCACCCCTGATCCTGTATTGGTTTCGGAGTAGCATGCTTCTTGCTGAAAAAGTGTTTTGATGCCTTGTCAGGGATAGTAAGTACTATTTAAATTATAACTACCTACTATATATATATATATATATATCACCTACTGGCGATAGCCAGTACTAGGTATATGTAGTTAGGACCTAGCTACCATAGGAAATCCGCAACATTCTATTGGGAATAACTTTGGCGCCGGTTGAGGAATTTGCGTGTAATTTTCCAAACTTTTGGCCAGCTCCGCTCCGCTCCTTCCCTGAAAGTTTCGGGGGATTTGTGGAGTGGGGGCTGAGAAAAAATGGGGGTCCCAAAACGTGTTTTCCCCATGTTAATTTCCATAGGACGTTCTGGCACGGCTACAGCCCGAACCGCTGAACGGTATTACGCCAAACTTTGCAAACTTGTAGGGACTGGTATGCAGATGTGCCTTTGCTATATTTGGTGAAAATTGCTCCAGTGGTTCTTTCGAAAATTAACTTCAAAAACACATATATATCTGGACGGAGCCTAACCACACATCTCATCGTGAGATCTGATTGGCTGTCAGCACTTCATCCAAGAAGTGTTGGCAGCCATCTTGGGACCAATATACATGATAGCACCTCATTAAAAAGCATTGTAGTTAATAGAGGGTTTTAGGACTTTAGTTACATTATAAATCATTTGTTGATGATACCATACTCATTTTAGGAATTGTGGTGTGTTAAAAGGGGGTTTTACCATGTATAAAAGCCTTCTGCTGAGATATCATGAATCATGTTTGAAAGAAAACTATTATCTCATGCTTTTCCCACAGTGGTTTGGAAGGGGATCTATAAGCTAAACTGAAAGGATATTTTCTGTAAATTCACATTATCTTTCTCAGTCATGTGAGAATGAAGTCTGACATTCTCAGTAAAACATGCACATCCAACAAGGACAAAGACTGTCAGTTGATTCCTTTGTGTTCTACTGCAGCCTCCTAGAGTGTTCTAAAGAACAACTAGAGCGCCAACAGTCCTACTTATTACAAAGGTATGGCTCACCTGAAGCCATCTTGATTGGAATAAAGTGGTAACTCTTAAAACATTTAATTTAAATAGGGACAAAATGAGGGGGTATATTCTGCCATAAAAAGTATGATTAGTGCTGCAGAAAGAAAAATTAGGGCACATTTTGAGTGACTTCTCAAATCCTCTTCTATTTCATTAAAAAATTCTGACATGCAGTCTCCCAAGATGGCCACCAGAGACAAAAGAGCCCAAATGTAGCCCAAATATCACCCAGATGTAGCCCAAGTATAGCCCAAAGACAGAATGTCCCAGAGTGTTCTAAACAACTAGAGCGCTAACAGTCTTACTTATGACAAAAGTATGGCACACCAGAAGCCATATTGATTGGAATGAAGTGGTAAGTCTGAAAACATTTAATTTAAAAAGGAACAAAATGAGGGGGTTCATTTTGCCATAGAAAGTATGATTAGTGCTTCAGAAAGAAAAATTAGGGCACATTTTGAGTGACTTCTCAAATCCTCTTCTATTTCATTAAAATATTCTGACATGCAATCTCCAGAGATGGCCACCAGAGACAAAAGAGCCCAAATGTAGCCCAAATATCACCCAGATGTAGCCCAAGTATAGCCCAATGACAGAATGTCCCAGAGTGTTCTAAAGAACAACTAGAGCGCTAACAGTTTTACTTATGACAAAAGTATGGCACACCAGAAGCCATCTTGATTGGAATGAAGTGGTAAGTCTGAAAACATTTAATTTAAAAAGGAACAAAATGAGGGGGTTATTTTTTCCATAGAAAGTATGATTAGTGCTTCAGAAAGAAAAATTAGGGCACATTTTGAGTGACTTCTCAAATCCTCTTCTATGTCATTAAAAAAATTCTGACATGCAGACTGAAACATGCACTTTGAATACCAGCAGCAGACTTTCCCGGTGAGCAGTAGCTTTACTACAGTGATCTAATGAGCAACTAGAGTGCTAACATTCAGAATTTATGGCAAATATGTGACACATCTGAATGCCTTCTTGATGGACCAAAGTAAACAAGCATTGAAAACGCAATAGATCTCGCCCTCGTTTAAGTTAAAGCCATTCTGTTTGTAATGAGGTGGATTTTTAGCTTTGCTTTTATTAGTGTTTTTAAAACTTTCATGTAAATACCATGCATATGTATGCATATATGTATATGTATGCATGCATTTATATTTGTATTTATATAGATATACAGATTATATATGTTGACATATGCATGTATATATATATAAACATACATATATATAAATGCATATGCATATATATATGCATATATATATATATGTGTGCGGGTAGAGAGAGGCAGAGAGGTAGAGGTAGAAAGGTAGAGGTATAGAGGTAGAGGTAGAGAGGTAGAGACTAGTAGAGAGAGAAGTAGGGAGAGGTAGAGAGGTAGAGAGTAGAGAGTGTGTAATAGAGTTGAGAGTGAGTAGTAGAGAGTAGTAGAGAGCAGTAGAGAGAGTAGCAGAGATTGAGTAGTAGAGAGTAGTAGAGTGAATAGTAGAGTGAGTAGTAGAAAGTAGTAGAGAGTGAGTAGTAGAGAGTAGTAGAGAGTAAGTAGTAGAGTGAGTAGTAGAGAGCAGTAGAGAGTGAGTAGAAGAGAGTAGTAGAGTGAGTAGTAGAGAGTAGTAGAGAGTGAGTAGTAGAGAATAGTAGAGAGAGAGTAGTTGAGAGTGAGTAGTAGAGAGTGAGTAGTAGAGTGAATAGCAGAGAGTGAGTAGTAGAGAGTAGTAGAGAGAGAGTAGTAGAGAGTGAGTAGTAGAGAGTAGTAGAGAGTGAGAAGTAGAGTGAGTAGTAGAGAGTAGTAGAGAGTAAGTAGGAAAGAGTGAATAGTAGAGAGAGAGTAGTAGAGACTGAGTAGTAGAGAGTAGAGAGTAGTAGAGAGTGAGTAGTAGAGAGTAGTAGATAGTGAGTAGTAGGGAGTGAGTAGTAGAGAGAGAGTAGTATAGAGTAGTAGAGTAGTAGAGAATGAGTAGTAGAGAGTGAGTATTAGAGAGTAGTGGAGTAGTAGAGAGTAAGCAGTAGAGAGTAGTGGAGAATATCCCAAAGTTTGGCACAGCACCACTTGCACAATAAGTGCAATCAAATCATACCACTTAGAGCCCTTATTGAAGAGCTGAATCTTGGTGTATATTCAAATGCTTTTATTTTCCTCAAGTTTATGTACCACAGCCAGCCGACGCGTTTCGTTCTGTACAACAGAACTTCTTCAGGGCATTCCTATTTCCTTCAAGTTATGGTGGTATCCTGTTGTCATATAACTAGATATGTCTTCCAAATGTTAGACGAGACGTAAGTACATTCTTATTCAAAGTGACTAGGTATCAATTTTACCCACACAATTCAGGCAGACTTGAGTAATTTATAGCATCCTCAAAGTCAGTCTTTCAAAAATTCCAAAGTATAGGACATGATAATCCAAATCCAAATGTTTCTCAAGAAAAGTCATTTTCAATCGTTCGGAATATCGGCGTTTGGGCAAATATGACCAGGGACCCCCAGTATGCAAGGGGAATTAGTCCCCCCTCTGCAAACACGCCAGTGGCCTGCGTTGCAGAGAGGTGTAAAAAGGGGCATAGCCTCATTACACCTCTGTGAAATGCAGCCCCCTGGCGCATACTGGAGGTTCCAGGTGGGCTAGTTGGCCCCCAGGGACCCCTAGTATGCAAGGGGAAGTAGTTCCCCCTCTTCAAACATGCACGGGGGCTGCGTTGCAGAGAGGTGTAAAAAAGGGTGTGGCCTCATTACACCTCTCTGCAATGCGCCCCCTGGCGCATACTGGAGGCTCCTGGTGGGCTAGTTGGCCCCCAGGGACCCCCAGTATGCAACAGGAATTAGTTCCCCCTCTGCAAACGCGCCAGGGGGCTGCATTGCAGAGAGGTGTAACAAGGGGCATAGCCTCATTACACCTCTGCAATGCAGCCCCCTGGCGCATACTGGAGGTTCCAGGTGGGCTAGTTGGCCCCTAGGAGCGCCCAGTATGCAAGGAGAATTAGCATTTAAAAAACCTTGCAAATTCACTGAAAAAAACATAGGTTTCAGGCCTTATATAGTTAGGAATTAGCATTTAAAAAACCTTTGAAATTCACTGAAAAAATCATAGGTTTCAGGCCTTATATAGTTAGGAATTAGCATTTAAAAAAACCTTTAAAATTCACTCAAAAAAACTATAAGTTTTAGGGGTGTTAGAGTTAGCTGGATATTTCACTCATACAAAACCATTGAAATTGCTCCTATATAGTTAGTTGTACCAACTATATTTCGCGCACCCGGAATCCACTGCTGATGATGTCACATATTACATCATTCATGAAATGGTCAGTGACATCACTGATGACATCTCAAATGACATCACTGATGACATCATCCATGTGACAATCACATACACCTTTTCGTACACTAGTAAAATCTTTCATCACTCTTTGTAAAATACAGAGTATCATATTTGAATCCATTGTTACAGCAATACAAGTATCTAAAAACCCACTCAGTGATTCATAGATGTATACACACATCTAATCACTTACCTGTAGATTCACTCATACATGATGTCAATGAACAATAGAACACTATCAAAAATACTTATACACCTAAATCGACATTACACACCAGCACACATCCTATTCACATATGAAGTCATCCTACTCACTTATGCAAACAATGGATCATACTTACATATTTACTTAGCTACACACTTATACAAACACAACTTCATCTATTCATTTAGATAGTAAGTCATACTTAGTGAATTATAAAATCATTATTACAAGTATAAAGTTATCCATACAGTCACTCACACAATCATTGAGTCTTATGTATACTTATTTATATACAACAACTGACACATACACTGCCTTTTATTTTTCTAGTTTGTTGGACATGCACCATTGAGAAATATATTTGCTCATCACCACGCCCATAAAGATATTCACTCACCCAAACAACTGTTAGAACATGTAGTTTTAACTTCATATATCTAGGGAATCAACTATTCACACATCTTTGGGCAGTCAGACACCCCCCACCAAACCACACACACATTCACTCTCCTATACAAATACTCAGTTAACTAATCAATAACTAATATAGACTTTCACATAGCTAGTAACTAACTGGAGAACCAGTTTACACAACAACTGACAAAGTGATACAGATATTCAAACAGTTTAGTCACTATCCACTATATTTGTGAGACACTATAAACTGGTCAAGTAAACAGTCAATTACACTGCTACTAAATCCTCCATCAAAATATTTATTTTTATAAATCCACTCATTCTTCAATGCAAATTGCTATATATATAATACATATTTAAATAACGAAGCAAACCACATTCACTGGATGATGTCATCAGTGATGTCATTTGAGATGTCATCAGTGTTGACACTGACCATGTCATGAATGATGTAATATGTGACATCATCAGCAGTGGATTGCGTGTGCGCGAAATATAGTTAGTACAACTAACTATATAGGAGCAATTACAATGGTTTTGTATGAGTGAAATGTCCAGCTAATTTTAACACCCCTAAAACTTATAGTTTTTTGAGTGAATTTTAAAGGTTTTTTAAATGCTAATTCCTAACTAAATAAGGCCTGAAACCTATGGTTTTATCAGTGAATATATACATGTATATATATATATATTACCTACTGGCGGTCGCCAGTAGGTATATATAGTTAGGATTGTAAAATTTTAAAAAACAGATATATCTGTGACAGCGCTCCGGTTAGCGCCCCGGTTCACGTACCTGACGCGTAACGGAACTTCGCGAAGTGAAGCTGATTGGCTCTCCGGTGTCTGTCAACATTCTAAACAGTCCGGTCCAGCCGCCATATTGTCTCTCGGTAGGATCGAGAGACAAGAGGAGGCCAAAACGAAGGGGGAAATGACCATAAAGGGGCATAGTAGATCCTTCCTGACCCCCTAGGTTTGATGTGGAGGCTTTAAAAGGGCCCCGCGGGGCAAAAAAAACCACGTTTTTTTGCGTGGGGTGCGCCCGGTACGCGCACCGGAAAGCGGTCTGGGGAGCGTACTATGAGGAAACAAGAATGATAGACTTTTTAAATATTGTATGTTTATTGATTGTTCGTTTTCTTGGTTTTTTTTTTTTTTTTATTTAAGTAGCAATATGTAGGTACCAATGCAGAGTCAAAAAATTAATATACACCGTCTCCTTTCTAGATATCTTGCATGTTGTTTCAGAAGTTATTGTGGAATATGGAATTCATACCATAGTGTGTCAGGAAAGTAGAAACAATATGGAGGCAGGAGATGATAAAGAGATGTTAAATACACATTGAAGATAATATAGTTGGAGAAAGGAAGTAACTATGAGCAAAATTACTGTGTAGCATAAAAAAGTTGCACAGTATACTATAAGTCTGACTTTACATTATAATCAATTTGGTACTAGTTTATGAATTACATATGAAAAATGATTAAAGACTCGAACAATTTTTGATTATTAAATATCAATTTATTTTTCTGATTCTTTTTCAAAATTTAATAGACTGTCTAACATTTGACTGTCCGAAATGTCCTCTTGTTGAGTGAACATAACTTCCCACATTTTATCGTCCTCATAATGAAGTAACAAATCCACAGATTCTACACATTGTAGAAGTTCTTGGTCTCGTGATTCGTCCATGAATTCCATGTCAATGCGTTCAATGATTTCCTCATTGTTCATCTCTAGGGCAATTTCAAAGGAAACATTCTGTTCTCCTTCCATTTTTGTGCTGAAATTTGCATAAAAAATAAATATATCAGTAGAGATAGGGCAATGTTGGGTTTAAGTTCATACAGGTACTTGTGAGTTTATAACAGAGAAGTTATCTATGGGCACTGTATGGTTTCAGGCGTGAAGTAGTACTATTAAAAAGTGCCTGCGAAAAAGCCTAAGTAAATTCATAATTATAACACAGAAACGTAAATCAATCCATAATTATAATAAACAAGCCTTTCTCAATGTCTAACTCTTACAGAGGGATAGTGTATAACTATCTGAAAATGTTTTCCAAATTAATTTAAATTGCATAACATAGTTCTCCGGTCAAATTTATAAAATAACATCTTACCTTTTAAAAACAAGTTTAAGTTGTCAGTGAAAATGCTCTTGCAATGTACTTCAGGAAGTAGTAGTCAAAATGGCCGTGTTTTTCTCTCTTTCTTTATATATATTCAGGTACATAATCAATCAAATGTCAGGTAAAAAAAAGTAAAAATGAAAGTAACATTTTAATTGGTTGTCAATTCCAACACTTCAGATGTGTTTTGTGAAGTAATTTACCTCAGGGAATTTAGAGAGGCCTACATGCTAAATGGCTAAATGGAATTCCAACCAAATTTGTGAAAATGGTAGGGATTGGTATGTAGTATGAGCTAATGTATATTTGGTGAAAGTGTCTCCAGTGGTTTTTCTGTAAATTACTTTCCCACCTTTTTTAAGCGAGCGCTTCTCAGTGCGTGCCCCGGTATGCGAACCTGCAGCGTTACGGGAGTCCTCCATTTTGTGTTTCGGTAGAATTGAGATACAAGATGGAGGGTAAATAATGTTCAGAATGGGTAGAAGGGGGCACGGTAGCCGTATCCTGACCCCCTAGGTTTTCTGAGGGTGGCTGAGGAGGCCCATATGTGCGAGAAAAAAGAATTTTTTGGGGGAATTTTTCGCGCGGTTAGCTGCCGGTACGCGAACCGGGTAGCGAACCGGGAAGCGAACATAAGTGAAAATTAGTGAAAAAAGGTACATTCAAAATTTTTAAAGAGTAGTTATAGTTAAGGTAGCTCTGAAAAGAGCTTTTGGGTTCTGTGTAAGTTCTAGGTACTTAAAAGTAGGTACCAATACACAGTCTTAAATTTTGTATGAAAACTCTGTTCCCCTCATCTGAGAAGTGCACGCCATCTCCTATGTAGATATCTTGCATGTAGTAACGCAAGTTATTGTTGTAGAAGCAGCCCATTCCATGGTCTCTCATGTAAGCTGAAACAGACTTATTTACATGCTTCCTCGGTTTCTCAATTTGTGGACAAAATTGATTGGACCACCTCCATTTTTGTCTTTGGCATATATTGGAATATACCAAGGCAGTTTGAGGAAAAAGTGCCATCAATTGCTCAAAGGTGTCCTTTAAGAGCATTTCCAGACCTACCCCAGTCAAAGTGCCCAAATCATTTCCTCCACAGTGCACTATTATGAGGTCAGGGTTTGGCAAATGCAAAAATGTTTTCACCAATGGTATCAATTGGTGACATCTCAATCCTCTTTGCCCAATCCATTTGATTTCCACATTTTGTAAATTGAGGTTGTGTAAATTTCTGTTATCAACATACCTGTGAGCCCAGTGGATGTAGCTATGTCCAAGAATCCAGACAGAAAACATGGTGAGAGGAGGTTCTGTTGCAGTCAGATGAAGTGTGGGAATGAAATGGCAGTTGAAACAGTAGGAGTTTGTAAAGAAAAAAAACTGTGGAGTTTCAGTGCTAATGGTTCATTAGCAGTGATTGGTGGATTTCCATTGCTGAAAACAGAAAGTTAGGGTGCATGGATGTGTTCTTTGAAAGATGTAATTTGAATGGTTAAAAAAATGATTTTAAGAAAGATTGCAGTGGATTAGCAGGTGTATTGAGAGTTCAGAGTTCATTTGAAACATTGTTGTGTGAACTTGTAAACATGAGAGGTCTGTTAGGAGGTAGTTGCTATGGAAAAAGGGCAGAAAGGGCAGAGGGGGGAAGGGTGTTGATTTGAAAAAAGTGAGGGAAGAGTTTTGATTGGGTGACATGAGAGATATGTGTGATGAATATCAGTATTTGTGTGCCTTTCTTGGTTGCAGCCTCTGGAGTGCATACCTTTTGCTCTGCTAAAGAAAAATTGGTGTGTTTCTGAGACTGTTTTGAAATTCAAAAAGCATTTGCTAAGGTGAGATATGGTTCCTTTATTTTAGAAAGAGACTAGTATGCTTTTTGGAGAAAATAAGGAAGCCAGCTGTGCATTTAAAATGATGTTTTGTGTCAAGTGTTTGCATTATGTTTTCCAAGGAGATTTTGCATTCTTTTAAAAATTGTAATTGCAGATAATGTATTAGTACTGACAAGGTGTACTTCTACATAGGAGCTGTGTTGTGTTTTCAAATTATGATCAGAAAATCGTTTTTAAGGAAAAAAGCTTTTTAAGTTTTATAAACAAGTCACATGACCTGTTATGCTTACGTTACGCGCTCCGCGCTGCGCCCCGGATCGCTTCCGGGGCGCTGCGCTTCGCGCCTCGGTTCGCGTTCCGGAGCGCTTCCGGGTGCGCTAACGCGGCGCGTCATAAGACGCATTACGCGGTAACGTGATACGTTGCGCTTATGCGACGCGTCACGATGTTGCTTTCTAACGCGGTAGTTGCGCTAACGGAACGTTTACCGGTTCGCGGACTGGGTCGCAGAACAAAATGAAGCTAATGGGAAGCTGCCCGGTTCGCGGACCGGCAGCAAAACAAAAAAAAATATTTAAAAAAAATATGAATAAAAAAATATATTACAAAAATATAAAATATATTTTTGAATTAGAATAAGAATACATTTTACAGCTTTTGATATTTGCTATTAAAAAACCATTGAATTTCACTGAAAAAACCATAGGTTATAGACCATATATAGATAGGAATTAGCATTTACAAAACCTTGAAAATTCACTGAAAAAACCATAGGTTATAGACCATATATAGTTAGGGATTAGCATTTACAAAACCTTATTTTACTCGCACAAAACCATTGAAATTCGCATATGTAGTTAGTTGCACTAACTATATATCGTGCACCCGCAATCCACTGCTGATCATGTCACATTATATCATTCATGACATGGTCAGTGACATCACTGATGACATCACTGATGACAACATCCAGTGACTGTATGTTTCTGTAGAGTTAAAATATGTCTTACATATGGAAGAATGAGTGGATGCATTAGTGTCTGGATGAAGGATTTAGTAGGTGCATGACTGACTGTATGAGTGAGTGATTAAATGTGTCTCACTGAGTGCATGGGTAAGTGGCTAAACTGTCTTAATTTGTGCATCATTATGTCTGTTGTTCTGTAAACTGCTGCATGTGTTAATTAGTAGCTATATGAGTAACTATAAGGGTAATTGATTGGTTGCCCAAGTATTTGTATGGGAGAGTGAGTGTGCGTGTGTGGATGGCTGGGAGGTGTGTGACTCTGTGCATAGATGTGTGAGCAGTTGATTCACTAGATGTATGGGTTCAAAAGTACATGTGGAATCAGCTGTATGGGCGGTTGACTGTGTGCATGAGTGTATTGGTGAGTGAATGGATATCTCAGTGCTACATGTCAAAGTAAGTACATATGTAAAACACAGTACATGTGAGAGTTGACATATATAAATAACTGTGCATAAGAGCCAGTGAATGTGTGAGTGGCTGTATGGATCATTGTAAACTTGTATCAGGGATTGTATAAGAGAGTAAATATGTATTAGTATATGTTTGAATAAGTAAGGTGTGTATAACTGTATAGTTGAGGAAATGGAGGTGTGATTGATTTTTTGCATGACTGACTAGGTGTGTGAGTAACTCCATGGATGAGTGACAGTCTGTGAGTGTCTGTTTACACTGATTCTATCTAAGGTTATAATAGAGTCTGAAGAGGTTCATTGTATTATCACATAAATGATATCATCAGTGATGTGATCAGTAATGTCAAATGAGATATCATCAGTGATGTCATTTGAGATGTCATCAGTGATGTCATCAGTGATGTCATTTGAGATGTCATCAGTGATGTCATTTGAAATGTCATCAGTGATGTCATCAGTGATGTCACTGACCATGTCATGAATGATGTAATATGTGACATGATCAGCAGTGGATTGCGGGTGCCCGATGTATAGTTAGTGCAACTAACTATATATGCGAATTTCAATAGTTTTGTGCGAGTAAAATAATGTTTTGTAAATGCTAATCCCTAACTATATATGGTCTATAACCTATGGTTTTTTCAGTGAATATATATATATATATATATATATATATATATATATATATATATATATATATATATATATATATATATATATATATATATATATATATATATATATATATATATATATATATATATATATATATATATATTACCTACTGGCGGTCGCCAGTAGGTAGTTATAGTTAGGATTTTTTTCAATGTTAAATCTCAAAATTCTATTTGGAATAACTTTGGCACCGGTTGACGAATCTGCCTGAAAATTTCCTGAAAATGGCCTTGTCGAGCTCCGGTCCTTCCTTGGAAGTTTGGGGGGGATACGTCAAGCGGGGGCCGAGATAAAAGGGGGGTCCCAAAATGCATTTTCCCCATGTTAATTTCCATAGGGCGGTCGATTTCACTTTTAGCCCGAACGGCTGAATGGATTTCCATCAAACTTGGCAAAATTGTAGGGACTGGTAGCCCGATGTGCCTTTGCTATGTCTCATATGGCTGAGATACCCGCCACCCCCTCTCAACACAATCCCCAAAGGAGGGAAACCGGAAACAGTTCTTGAAGTTTTTGGAAGAGGGAGGGAGTGACCCTCCCCGGCCGTATTTATTAAAACAAAAAACAGTTTCATATTAATGTACAATTTCATTACCACATTTCGATGTTTGGCTAACCTTAACAGATTCTCTAATACAGAGGTTCTCCTAGCCGAACTAACAACCTACAAAACATTTTCTTGAAATATTGAAATTGTACATCCTAACGTTTAAGGGCCAACGGCAAGGTCGTAACCGGTGTCAAGATCCCTAACCAGAAATACCCCCCCCCACTTGGGAGGGGCGACAGCACTGAGGCGTACCTCAAGTGCAACTACCAATTTCCCTTGACTTGACGGGGGCCCCAATAAACTCGACGCCACTTAAAGGTCGTTCGAGGACTCGTGTGAGTATCTAGAAGGTAGCGTAGACCTCCCCCCAAACCCCACACAACTTACCACATCTGCCGTCGCAGACGTCACTGGCCCCGGGAAATTCCCCAGGAGGGGGCTGTAACCCCTCCTACACAGGAAGGGGCCTTGACCGCCTTTCCTTTCCTTCCGGCGGCCTCTCCTTAGACAGGACCGCCTCCCCGTTGAGGGGCCAAAGGCCACCTCTCCCGAGCGCTCCCATCCGTGTTGGGTGACGCCCACTCATAGGGATCTTCCAATTACTGCTCACCGATCATGACCTTACCGCCCGACCAAAAATAAATACGACAATGCTAACTAAACCAACAATACATTGGCCACTACGACCAAAATAAGCATGCTTATAAATGGAGACTAAAAACCCAATATCTTTAATCACAAAACATACATAAAATCGACCAACTTTATTACACACTCAATATCAACACGAATAATACCACAACCTGTAAACGAAACAGAATTATCGATCCATTTTATTACAAACAACTGGCTGTCTTCAGGGGCTGGTGGGTGGGTCAAAATTGGCTCTTCGTTCCGTCTCGAGCTCACGTGCAGCGAGGAGGTGCAGCTTCAGAGCACAGGAACAAGAGGATGTCTTCTGGTCTTGCGTCCCTTTTTATCCGTCTTCAGGGCGGGCGTAAACCCGCCCCTGCCTGCCCCGAGGGCGTGGCCAGCCGCGTCAGTGTCTAGGCCAGCCCACTCTAGGGCGGGAAAGGGCGCGCCCCGGCTACGCCGCTTCGGGCATACCAGCCGAGACGCGCCTCCCGCCCAAAATGGCTTCCCGGGGGGATCGAGGTACTCTGCCATACGTTCGGGGGGACCGAGTGGTCGCCCCTTTCCATATGGCTGAGATACCCGCCACCCCCTCTCAACACAATCCCCAAAGGAGGGAAACCGGAAACAGTTCTTGAAGTTTTTGGAAGAGGGAGGGAGTGACCCTCCCCGGCCGTATTTATTAAAACAAAAAACAGTTTCATATTAATGTACAATTTCATTACCACATTGCGATGTTTGGCTAACCTTAACAGATTCTCTAATACAGAGGTTCTCCTAGCCGAACTAACAACCTACAAAACATTTTCTTGAAATATTGAAATTGTACATCCTAACGTTTAAGGGCCAACGGCAAGGTCGTAACCGGTGTCAAGATCCCTAACCAGAAATACCCCCCCCACTTGGGAGGGGCGACAGCACTGAGGCGTACCTCAAGTGCAACTACCAATTTCCCTTGACTTGACGGGGGCCCCAATAAACTCGACGCCACTTAAAGGTCGTTCGAGGACTCGTGTGAGTATCTAGAAGGTAGCGTAGACCTCCCCCCAAACCCCACACAACTTACCACATCTGCCGTCGCAGACGTCACTGGCCCCGGGAAATTCCCCAGGAGGGGGCTGTAACCCCTCCTACACAGGAAGGGGCCTTGACCGCCTTTCCTTTCCTTCCGGCGGCCTCTCCTTAGACAGGACCGCCTCCCCGTTGAGGGGCCAAAGGCCACCTCTCCCGAGCGCTCCCATCCGTGTTGGGTGACGCCCACTCATAGGGATCTTCCAATTACTGCTCACCGATCATGACCTTACCGCCACAGGTCCGGATAGTTGACCGGCTATCCGGACCCCCCACAAAGCTCCTACCTAAAGGTCATGTTTTAACGTTTTTAACCATGCAAAGAAGTCTCCTATGAGTAACTCATTCCCCACCCGAGACAAATGCACACCATCCCCCGAATACATACTGTCATCATTAATACAGCCATGCGAAATAGAATGCAATGTCCCGGAACGGAACAACCTACTCACTTTGTTATTAAGCTTTCTAACAGACTGATTCAAAGCAGGAATAGAAATAGCCCCCTGCCACACCTTTCGTGGGATCATATGGGACCACGCAATTGTGCACCCCGGAACTCTCCTCGCCAACCAACTTACAGTGGAAAGCATTGCCTCCAGGAGAAGTCGTCTACCGGTGGTGACCAAATCATTGCCCCCTAAATGCACTATGACTATAGACGGCGGTGACCTCGTCCGCCCTAACAAATCCTCAAAATATGCTTGAAACTGGTCAATACAGAGACCGCCTCTTCCGTAGAAGGACACCCTGTACCCGTATTCCCCAGCTACGTGAATCATGTCACCTGCTTTGAATACGTCCGCGGCACGCCTCACGTATGAGTGGCCCACGACCCACACCTCCTTTTTCACAGCCGGTGATGTCTGACCGCTGGCCCGGTGTTGGGTCGACTGCATAGTCCGCCCCGCCTCGTAGGCTTGCGCAACTGAAAACCAAACAAAAACAAGAGGCGTGAGTACGTCATTACAGCTTTACAACATGTGCAACCGCACATACCTCTTATAACAATTGGAGGACCAACGCCCCACTCGTTTCACTTGTTCAACATTAAGACCCCTGGCTGTAGCTTCCGTAGCAGCCCCTATCCGAAAGGAATGGGTCCCAAACTCGCCCGGGTTCAAGCCCGCAGCGGCAATTGACATCGCAAGCACCCGCTGAAACTGAAATTTCGTCAGTGGGGTGGCGTCCGCGTGTCTCAACAAGGTCCCCCCCCATAGTGCCACCCTTCGTGCTAGGTAATCTTCTAAACACTTTACCGGACACATGGAGGACCCGGGAATCCTGCGTATGATTATGCAGTCACCCATCCCGTCTTGATCGGTCTTGGACCTGACAAAGGAGACCGTCATTGCCTCTCCTCTGATCTGAACGTGTTCTTGGCACAAACCCCCTGCCACATCCTGTTTGTTCCTTGCCACCAGTTCGCTTACTCGCATCGCCCCGTGAAATGCTAGCGTAAAAGCGGCTCGGAACAACACCGCCTCAAACTGAGATGAGCATGTGGCAGGGAGTGTAGCCAACAACTGGGCCAACCTATCCAAACCTATCGGGCGCCTCTCATCTACTCTGCGACCCTCAAGGCGTTGCCACCCACGCAGCGCTTTCTGTACAACGAAAGACGCTGTCGGGTCCTGGATACTATGAGCCCTGGCAACAAAGGAAATAGCAGCACGATGCCTCTGGGCCGTAGCCACAGATTTCCCAGCCCTACGTAAGGACATCAGAAAATTCACTACCCATTCCTCGTGGCCCCAAAGCCTCTCTCTATCAGTACCCAAAAAGGCTACATAGGACCTAAACGCCCCTTCATATGCTTTCCTCGTCCGTGGTGCTAGACTCTCTCCCACGAGGTGACGAAGTTCGGGGCACCGAGAGACCAGAGAGCTTCGGGGAAGGGTGCCGGCTCTGGGTCCGCTGAGGGAAGCAAACCCGAGAAAGCCTGCATATGAAAACGAGACAGTGCATCAGCCGCCTGATTCATTACCCCTGGGACATGTTTTGCTCTGAACAGCACATTCAGTTGCATACACAGTAAAACAATTTCTTTGAGCAGTCTTAAAATCAGTTTACATCGTGCTGCCTGACTATTGATGCACTCGACCACGGTCATATTGTTAGACCAAAATATCACAGAGTGATCTTTGAACCCTTCTGGCCAGGTTCTCAGGGCCACCAAAATGGGAAAAAGTTCCAGGAAAGCAATATTACTTGTCAGACCATTGTCATGCCACCATGTCGGCCACCTTTGTGCCGACCATTTTGTGCCGAAGATGGCACAAAAGCCTATGCTACCTGCTGAATCTGTCCATAGCCCCAGCTCTTCAGAGGATACGGCTGGTTTGTTCCAGATGACTCGACCATTAAAGTCCGCCAGAAATGCTAACCAAATACGCACGTCCTGGCGGACCTCAGCCGATAGTCTCGTGCGATGATGGCCCTCCTTTAGGCCGACCATAGCTTGGGCAATTGAACGAGAAAAGGAGCGGGCCATCGGTATAACTCTCAGGGCAAAATTCAACTGTCCCACCAACTGCTGTAATTGATGCAGCGTAACTTTAGATCCATTTAGACACACTTGCAGGGCTGCCCTGAACTTCCACACTTTGTCAGTTGGCAAACGAAAACAACCTTCTCTGGAGTCTAACTCGATCCCCAGAAACTCGAGGCAAGTCGCAGGACCCACCGTCTTACCTGGTGCCAATGGCACACCAAACTGCTTCATTAATACACAAAATTCGGCCAAGGCCCGGCCACATTCGAGATCCCCGGCTGCCCCAAGGAACAGAAAATCATCAAGGTAATGCATTACATGTTGGAAACCCGTCTTCTTTGTGAAGACCCATTGTAGAAAACTACTGAATTTCTCGAAATAGGCACAAGATATAGAGCACCCCATCGGCATACACTTATCCATGTAATAATAACCCTGAAACATAAAACCTAGGAGACGCTGATCGTCCGGGTATACCGGGAGCAACCGGAACGCTGACTCGATATCTGACTTCGCCATCAGCGCCCCAGGCCCCAGGCGATTCAAAATGGCTACGGCCTCATCGAAGGATGTGTACCGCACCGAACACACTTCTGGGTCTATTGCATCGTTTACAGAAAGACCACGTGGAGCTGACAAATTATGAATCAGTCGAAACACACCCGGGTCCTTCTTGGGGACCACCCCTAAAGGAGAACACACAAAATTCTGTACCGGGGGTACACTAAATGGGCCGGCGACCCGACCTCGAGTAACCTCTTTCCGGATCTTTTCCTGAACCACGGTCGTATGCTGCAGGACGGAAAGTTGATTTTTACACTTCTCCACGCCCTGAAAGTCCCCTACCGGGATGCGGAAACCATACGAAAATCCGTTCCGCAGCACCCCAGCAGAAGTACGATCCGGGTATTCACTGAGCCAGGGAATTTGCGCCAAGGTATCAATCGGGGTAGGTAAAGGCGCCCCTCGGACTACGTTAGACCTGTTTGGCGCCTCCTCTCCCCCCGTTATCACCCGTTTTGGCTCTGCACGTGGACTCAGGATGGGACGACCCGCACCCACTACATTCATGTTTAAATTTACACGACCCCTGGGGCCTGGTACATTTACCTTTGTTGAAATTGAAGCAGAACCCCCTTTTTCCTGTATTGCCGGCAGGTCTCGAGTAATCGTCGGTACTCGTACCTGACCGAAAGGGCGTCCCCCCATAATGGCGGGAGGATTCGCCAACATTACTTCCTACCAATGGCATTTTCAACATACCTGTCTCCTTCATTTTATCCCATGTCAAAGAATCATAACAATCCCAGGTTAAGCTTTTATTATGCTCTTTTGCCTTTCTAAAAAGATTATCGTAGCAGAACCAATGGTTACCCTGGTATGATGTCGAGTACCCCATGATTCTTGACTGATAGGTCGGCAACTCGGAAAGCAACTCGGGCCTACGTTCCCCCAAGATTGACGTAAAAATTCCCCATGCATTGCCCCAATTGCCGATAGTCTCATTTACTTTAAAGGCGGCCATTTTTGCGCGCCAAACACTCGGATGCATAAGATCTTTCTGACCCTTAACATGCTCCACCTCATAATGATCAACAAGCAACGAGAAGATGTTCACGTATTCCCCCGCCCAAATCTTCTCCTTAATTGCCAAAGGCACATGTTGACCCAACCTTTCTCTACGAGAGGGTGCTGACTCATCCCTCGCAATCGGCAATGGCCGCTTACCTGCACCGGACGCTGCATCTGCGGTCGCAATCGTCCCTTGTGGCTTGTCAACTACCGCAGCCGGCGCGGACGCCTTGGCTGCATCCCGTTTCTCGCGCAATTGCTTCATCAGCGCCTGGGCCTCGGCAGCCGTGGCGCCCTCACTACTGTCGCCCAACCACGCTGCAAGTTGTGCTGCCAGCTCGGGTGGCATATCCTCTTTGGACACCGGGGTGACCACCACAGGAATCGGATTCCCCTCTACTGGTACTGGGGTTGGCGCTTCGAGCGGGGTACAGGGAACCGGGGCGTCTCCCCCAGCTGGTCCCCTCCTTGGCCTCTTGGCTCTTCCTCCCGGAGCTGCTCCAGCCGATGGACGCTCCGGCCCCCCTTCCCCGTCTCTCTCCGCTACCCGCTTCTTCAGCTCGGTCATCTCCTTCATGAGGACCCGAACCATCTGTTCGGTCGTCATTCTCTTCCCGCCTTTCTTGGGCATTTCTCCGACAGAGTATCTGTAAGACAAAAGAAAGATTACAACGCTCAAATTGGCTCTTCGTTCCGTCTCGAGCTCACGTGCAGCGAGGAGGTGCAGCTTCAGAGCACAGGAACAAGAGGATGTCTTCTGGTCTTGCGTCCCTTTTTATCCGTCTTCAGGGCGGGCGTAAACCCGCCCCTGCCTGCCCCGAGGGCGTGGCCAGCCGCGTCAGTGTCTAGGCCAGCCCACTCTAGGGCGGGAAAGGGCGCGCCCCGGCTACGCCGCTTCGGGCATACCAGCCGAGACGCGCCTCCCGCCCAAAATGGCTTCCCGGGGGGATCGAGGTACTCTGCCATACGTTCGGGGGGACCGAGTGGTCGCCCCTTTCCAAGATATGTGCTCCAGTGGATTTTGAGTAATTTAGGTTCAAAAAAATATATATATCTATAGGCGCTCTCCGGTGCGCGCACCGGAGAGCGCTCCAGGCGCGCCACGCGACTTGCGCGCAGAAAGCTGATTGGCTCTCAGTTGTCTGTAAACATTCGAAACAGTCCGGAGTGGCCGCCATCTTGTGTCTCGGTAGGATCGAGACACGAGAGGTGGGCAAAACAAAGAGGGAAATGACCATAAGGGGGCAGGGTAGACCCCCCCTTGACCCCCTAGGTTTGATGTGGGGGCTATAAAAGGGCCCCGCGGGGCATTTAAAATATTTTTTTTTTTCGTTTTGCGCGGGGGAAGCGCCCGGTACGCGCACCAGGTAGCGCACCGGGGAGCGTAAAATGAGGGAAAAAGATGACGGATTATAAAAAAAAGAAGCCTTTATTTAGAAATTGGAGGTAGTTCTAAAAAGAACTTTTTTTTTTCTTCTTTTTGTTGTTTTATATTTTTTTTGTGTTTTTTGAACTTTTTGAACTTTTTTTGGCTTTTCAAAACAGTTTTATATTTTTTTTGTATTTTTTTAGGGGGAGAAACAAAAAAAGGGAATTGAAACTGGCTCAACTGGAGCAAAAAAATAAAAAACCCAAAAAATTACTTCTTTTTGGGGCACTTGTGATTATCACCTGCAAGGACGATGAGCTTAACGCTTTTTTCACCATAGGCGATAAGCTTGCCACATGCAGAACAAGTGATTTTAAAATCAGCAAATCTTGGCTGAATGCAAGGCATCATCTCGGATGTTTCTGGTCCTGATGAAGTGGGTTGGTTTGTTTGGGAGGTGGTCCTTGACGACTTGGGGAGGTTACTGGCCAGTTCCCTGAACTCAGCACGAGAGTAGTTGTTTGGGTGCTTTCTGGTCATATGACGAATCATGGTATAGTTACCAAATGAATATTTTTTGTTTGGGTTGCCCCGTGAAAGTTCATCATTGCAGATTAGGCAAGTTACCTTGGGCGCATTAACTTTTTTCTTGCCCTCTGGGATTGAAAAAAACTCCCATATAATGTGTGGCTTGGGTTTGTATGGAGTATTTTCTTCAGGCAGCCATCTTCTCCTCCCCTCCTCCTCTTCCTCTTCCTCCTCCTCCTGTTCTTGACCACCAATATAATCTTGAGGTGGTCCTCTTGGTGGTTGTGGTGGTGGTGGTGGGGCAGATGCACCAGCTGCTGCTGCTACTGAAGCCATTATTAATATCAAAAAGGTACAGAGATGTACAAACAGGTCTTCCTCAGTCAAAGGACAAAGTCAGAATAAGGAAAAAAGGTGGGGTCTTTCATCATTTAGAAAAAAAACTGTCCTGAACCAATGAGAAGTGTTATTTTCAGGTCACAAGACCAGGGGCTTCATCATTATGAAACTAAAACTGTTATGAACCAATGAAAAGTGTTATTTTCAGGTCACATGACCCGACGCGCTTACGCTACGCGCCCCCGGGCGCGCCCGGGGGCGCTCTGGGTCGCGTAGCGTAAGCGCGTCGGATGTTTACGTTGCGCGATCGTATTCGCTCGAGTATTTCCGGGTGCGCTTACGCCGTGCGTATCACGCGGACGCGGCTACGCGATACGTCATGATCATGTTTTCGTTCGCGATATTGGCGCTTACGGGACGCTCCTCGGAGCGCGCCCGGGGGCGCTTTATAAAAGTACGCTTTTCGGGGCGCTCCCCGGGAAGCGCACCGGGAGCGCTCAAAAGCAAAAAATTAAAAAAATAAAAAATGGGAAAAATTGTAGGGACTGGTAGCCCTATTCTTAAGTGGTTTTTACGAAAATTAACTTTGATAAAATATATATTGTGCTACATTGGGCTATATATATATGCCAAAATGCCAAAATGTAACCCAAATGTAGTCCAATGTAGCCCAATGTAGCCCAAAGATGGCCACCAGAGACCAAAAAATGTAAATGTAGCCCAAATTTCAACTAGATGTAGCCCAACTGTAGCCCAATGACAGAATGTACCAGAGTGTTCTAAAGAACAACTAGAGTGCTAACAGTCTTATTTATAAAGTGAGACTTATAGTTAGGAATTAGCATTAAAAAAACCTATGAAATTCACTGAAAAAACCATAGGTTTCACACCAGTTATAGTTAGGAATTAGCATTTAAAAAACCTATGAAATTCACTGAAAAAACCATGGGTTTCACACCGTTTATAGTTAGGAATTAGCATTTAAAAAACCTATTAAATTCACTGAAAAAAACATAGGTTTCACACCAGTTATAGTTAGCTGGAAATTTTACTGATATAAAACCATTGAAATTCCCACGTTATAGTTAGTTGGACTCACTATAACTTGCGCGTGCAATGCACTGCTGATGACATCACATATTACATCACTCATGACATGGTCAGTGACATCACTCATGACATCACTGATGACACCATCCTTGTAACACAGTGACAGACCTCCTTTCACTGTAAAGTAACCTTTGAAACACATATTCAAAAATAGAAACTAACATTAACAAAAAAGTGGATATACCCATACCAGTTACAACAACCAATTCAGTAATTTCACCATCTATATACAAATTCACACATTCACCAACAGTTTTATGTATTTACTCATACATATACTCACTCATCATATGTAGTGATACCCCTATTCATTCTGTTACACACTGACAGTCATCAAAAACTTACTCATACATATACTCACACATGCAAATAAACTAATAAACATCCATTTATTTGCATATACAACTATACACACATTAGCACACTACTTCTAAGGAAACTTACACATACTTACTCTCTTAAACAATCACTTATAGAAACACATACTTATTTAAACAGGAACTCTTTCAATCTCTCACTCTCACATATACTTACTTATATACATCAATTCTCATATATACAAGATTAAAACATATGTAGTTACTCATAAAGACACTAGTGAGAGAGGCATTCACTCTCTAACACACACATATACACACTCATCCACCCATACAATCCTACACAAATGCTGTCTTCAAAACACATACAAACAGTGAGTCAGTCATTGATGCATCTATGTGCTAAGTAACGGCCCCACCAAACCATACAGACACTCATACTGATACTAAAAAAACATCTAATAACCCATATACACACACATGTAGCTACTCACCAACCCATGCAGCCACTTATACACAAAGTAAAACACTGATACATATATTTAAATATTTAAACATTACTCGCTAATATATGTATTCACTAAGATACACTTAATAAGCCAGTTAACCAATCAATTTTTTTAAAAAAAACATCCATTTAGACACTTATTTAAACATTTATTCTTCCATCGATCTTAATATATACATATATAAAAAATATTTATTTTTCAGAAAGACACACATTCACTGGACGATGTCATCAGTGATGTCATTTGAGATGTCATCAGTGATGTCACTCACCATGTCATGAGTGATGTAATATGTGATGTCATCAGCAGTGCATTGCACGCGCAAGTTATAGTGAGTCCAACTAACTATAACGTGGGAATTTCAATGGTTTTATATCAGTAAAATTTCCAGCTAACTATAACTGGTGTGAAACCTATGTTTTTTTCAGTGAATTTAATAGGTTTTTTAAATGCTAATTCCTAACTATAACCGGTGTGAAACCTATGGTTTTTTCAGTGAATATATATATATATATATATATATATATATATATATATATATATATATATATATATATATATATATGACCTACTGGCGGTCGCCAGTAGGTATATATAGTTAGGATTTTTTCTCTATGGAACTTTTGAAAATTCTATGTCTAATAACTTTGGCGTTTGTGGACGGAATCAACTGAAATTTTCAGGAAAATGGCACATTTTGTTTCTGAGCAGCCCCTGAAAATGTGGGGGGGTTTCGTCAAGGGGGGGCGAGAACAAAGGGGGGTCCCAAAACGCATTTTTCCCATTCATTTTTCCATAGGGCGTTTGGCCTCACTTTTAGCTCGAACGGCTGAATGGATTTGCACGAAACTTGGCAAAATTGTAGGGACTGTTAGCCCGATGTGCCTTTGCTGGGTCCCAATATATGTGCTCCAGTGGATTTTGAGAAATTAACGTTTTAAAAAATTTATATATCTGTGACAGCTTCCCGGGTAGCGATCCGGTTCGCGTACTTTTCGCGTAACGGAGCTTTGCGAAGCGAAGCTGATTGGCTCTCCAATGTCTGTAAACATTCTAAACAGTCCGTAGCGGCCGCCATCTTGTCTGTCGGTAGGATCGAGAGACAAGAGGAGGCCAAAGCGAAGGGGAAAATGACTATAAGGGGGCATAGTAGATCCTCCCTGACCCCCTAGGTTTGATGTGGAGGCTTTAAAAGGGCCCCGTGGGGCAAAAAAAAAAAAGAAAACACGTTTTTTTTCGTGGGGTGCGCCCGGTACGCGTACCCGAAAGCGGTCTGGGAGCGTACAATAAGGAAACAAGAATGATTGACTTTTAACTTATTGTATGTTTATCAATTGTTCGTTTTTTTTTATTTACGTAGCTACATGTAGGTACCAATGCAGAGTCTATAAATTAATAAACGCCGTCTCCTTTGTAGATATCTTGCTTGTTGTTAAAGAAGTTATTGTGGTATATGGAATTCATACCATAGTCTGTCTTGAAAGCCGAAACAACATGGTGGCAGGAGATGATAAAGAGATGTTAAATACACATTGGGGATTATATAGTGGGAGAAAGGAAGTAACTATGAACAAAGTTAGTATGTAACACCAAAAAGTTGCACAGTATATTTAAAGTCTGACTTCACGTTATAATCAATTTGCTAGTAGTTTTCAATATACATATAAAAATAAATAATGTGTCAAACAATTTTTGAATTAAGAAATAAAAATTTATTTTTCAGATTGTTTTTCAAAATTTAAAAGAAAATCTAAAAAATCGTGATCATTTTTTTCTTCATTTTTCAGTAGAAAATCTACTGCATCTACACATTGCACAAGTTCATTGTTTATTTTATCGTCGTAGAAATCCTTGTCAACTTCTGTCTCCATTTGTTTTTCTGTTTCAGTTTTCAAGTTGTTTTCTTGTCTTTCCATTTTGAATTCTGAAAAATGAATTTTTAAAAAATATATCAGTACAGATAGGGCACTGTTGGGTTTCAGTACAGACAGGTAGTTTGGTTATTTAAACAGTGTTTTTTTCTTTGGGCAGTGTATGGTACCAAATTGGAAGTAGAAATATGAAGAAAATTATCAAATAAACTCTTAGTCAATTCTGAATTATACTAGAGAAGTCTAACTCTATCCTTAATTCAGGGCCGGCGCTAGGCATGGGCAGCGTAGGCTGCCGCTCATGGTCTCGCACTCAGCCCACCAGCATGGGGCCACGCACTGGTGATGTGTCCTTTTCTTTTCCTGGAGATCTATCACAAAGAACGGTGTCACCTGCAATTAAGGTCTATTGCAGGGGGCCCCCTCCTTGGGCCTCTCATGGATGGTGTCAGGAGGTATAGGGGAGGGAGAAGGAGACGCTCTTTGAATTGCAAGGAGACCATTCACAGACACTGTGGGGGGCCCATTGTTCAGCATTTTGGCGCACCCTCAGTTTTAACTTTTAGACCACAATCAATTCTCACACCTATGAAGGTGTGAGAAAAGCGTGTGGATTAAAAGTTAAAACTGTGGGGGCGTCAAAATGCTGGACAATGGGGCCCCCACAGTGTCTGTGAATGTTCTCCTTCTAAGTGGTCACTTATGTAATTTGGAGGGGGCCTTGCGCACGTTCCCTTTTAGCACAGGGCCTCGCAAATCCTTGGACTGGCCCTGCCATAACTAAAACAGAGAAGTCTATTTTATTCTATAAGTATTACAGAGTGATAGAATATAACTGTCTGAAAATGTTTTTCTAATTAGCTTTCAGTACAGAACATACTTCAGTTTTATAAATAATATCTTACCTTTTAAATATAATTTGAAGTTATCAGTTGATTTTTTGTTGTTCTGCACTTCACGAAGTAGTAGTCAAAATGGGTGTGTTTCTCTCTCTTTGTTTATATATATTCAGGTACATAACCAATCAAATGTCATGATATAATAGTAGAAATTGAAAGTAATATTTTAATTGGTTGTCATTTCCAACACTTCCGATATGTTTTGTGAAGTAATTTACCTCAGGGATTTTAGAGAGTTCTACATGCTAAATGGCTAAATGGTATTCCAACAAAATTTGTGAAAATGGTAGGGATTGGTATGTAGTATGAGCTACTGTTTAATTAGTGAAAGTGTCTCCAGTGGTTTTTCTGTAAATTACTTTCCCACCTTTTTTGAGCGAGTGCTTGTCAGTGCGTTTCCCGGTACGCAAACTTGCAGCGTTACGGGAGTCCTCCATTTTGTGTTTCGGTAGATTTGAGATATAAGATGGAGGGTAAATAATGTTCAGAATGGGTAGATTGGGGTACTTTAGACGTATCCTGTTTCCCTAAGTTTTCTGAGGGTGCCTGAGGAGGCTCATATATGTCGAGAAAAAAAAATTGTTTTTTTTCGCGTGGTTAGCTGCCGGTACGCGAACTGGGTAGCGTACCGGGCAGCGAATATAGGTGAAAATAAGTGAAAAAAGGTACATTCGAAATTTCAAAAGAGTACACTAAGTTAAGGTAGCTCTGAAAAGAGCTTTTGGTTTCTGTGTATGTTCTAGAAACTTATAAGTAGGAACCAATACACATTCTTAAATTTAGTATGAAAACTCTGTTCCCCTCATCTGAGAAATGCACGCCATCTCCTCTGTAGATATCTTGCATGTAGTAACGCAAGTTATTGTTGTAGATGCAGCCCATTCCATGGTCCCTCGTGTAAGCTGAAACAGACTTATTTACATGCTTCCTCGATTTCTCAATTTGTGGACAAAATTGATTGGACCACCTCCATTTTTGTCTTTGGCATATATTGGAATATACCAAGGCAGTTTGAGGAAAAAGTGTCATCAATTGCTCAAAGGTGTCCTTTAAAAGCATGTTTTTTTACCGATTCGGTAATATATTGCCTCCTACATAACACATTTTGTACACTGATCGGTAACGGCCGAAAATACTGTTTTTCGGCCGATACCGACCGACCTACATCTGTTCCTTAAAGTTTTATGGAAAGATTTATGATGGTTGTGCGCCTCTTTTGTGTTGCTGTTGCGTCACTTTTATAATGCAGGAGAGATTTAGAAGATGCACCATGTTGCAAAACAGCAGCCGCGGGTCGTGGAGGGAGTTACGGTGGGGCAGGTAGACGGGGAGGGGGAGGGGCAGTGTGGAGGGACATAGGGCCCGATGTAGGTGGCCGTTTCAGGCCATTTACCGACCGGTAACGGCCGATTTAGGCCGTTACCGATCGGTAAATGGCCAATCGGTATGTAGGGGCCTAAATCCAAGGCCACATGTAGGTAAATCTACTTTTACAGAATCGGTAAAATTACCGAATCGGTACAAATTCGAATCAGTAATTTTACCGATTCTGTAAATTCCATATGAGTCCCAAAGGCCTTAACGAATCGGTATTTTACCATGAAATCCAACTTCATGGTAAAATACCGATTCTGGTGTGCATGTACATGTGTGCATGCACACCTATGCCATGTGGCAGGCAGACCTGCCCCTAGGGCTTGTATGCCTGCCACATGGCACCCAATCCTGTTTAAGGGGTGCCAGGGGGTGTCAAAGTGACACCCCCTGCACCCTTGTGAAATTCGGTATTTACCGATTTGGTATTTACCAAATCGGAAAATACCGACTTTTGCCGATTCGGTAAAAGGGAACATCTGGATTCCCTACATACCCACCCCTCACATTTACCAATTCTTCATTACCGAATCGTAAAATTCGGTAATTTTCGGTAATGAAGAATCAGTAAATGTTACGTACCTACATCTGGCCCATAAACACTGGCATATGGATTATTGCAGGTAAGTACACAATTTAATTTGCGTAAAGTTTCATGTGGGCTTTTTGTTGCAGGGTGGTCAGTCATTTGCATGAAAGCCCTGTAATATTATCACTATCACAGTAAAATTAAAAATATTTTTTGAATCATTTTTATAGCATTGTTGAATCAAATTCTTACTGTTATTGATTTACTGTTTGGTAATAGTGGTTAATAACATTTTTTATTATATTTCACCTCAGATTCAACTGCAGATTATTTGGAAATTAGACAATGCCGTCTAGGGATAGAATTCGAAAGGCTACGAAACGTCAAAGACAGCAGTTGACTAACATTTTGCAGCAGTCCTCTACATTAGAATTACCTCAACGGACGAAGAGAACACAGCGTAAGAGAACAAAATCATTCCTTAGAAACATTTGTAGAAACAAAAGTATAACTACAGAACAAGTTTTAGTCCAGAAAAAGAGAGCCAATTTAAATGGAAAGGAAAGGCCCGTCAAAAAAGTTTGTGCTACAGCAGGAGATAACTCTGTGTATGGCAGTAGAAGGGCAAATATATTCAGGGACATTCGTAAGCGAATGTTCCGCAATAGGGTAATTGTCAATTTGTTAAAACAATTTAAAAAAGGTCAACAGAAAGTGTCATTTTATAAGAAAAAGAAAAATGTAGAGAAAATTAATGATCAGGCTTTCGAAATTAAGCGAAAGTTATTTATTTTGGTAATTAATAGAATTAGGAAACTAAACAAGGTAATCTTTGTTTTCAAATCTAATAGTAGATGGAAGAGAGAAGTAAATCGAAGTAATTTTTGTGAAGTTTTCTTAGGAGAATGGATGCATAGTTCAAATAGTGAGGCATTTTTTAATGAAGAGAGTTATTTTCAGGACAATGATTTGGTGCATGCAGTTGACAGCAGTGGTCGAGCATATGAGGTAAAAGATGGTCGACCGGTTGAAAAAGAAATACTTGTGTCTGCAGATGCAGAAGAGGCGTTAAGTGATGAGGTTTTAGGGAGACGTCCTAAGGGACCAGTGTACACCTGGAAGTGTAGTTCTATTTGCAGTGTGCGACAGGATTCCATCAATTTGCTTTGTGATTTTATACGGACATTTCATAAGAAAAGTGTAAAGCAAAAAATAAAGTTGTTGCAAGAATTAGATCCTTGCAGAGTGAGACAAGTGACAGGTTTGCGTGGTCATTCACTGGCTTGTCTTCCTAGGAGAGTATGCCAGAGTGTATTTCATCATTTTAGGATGCTAGCAGTGCATCATAATAAAGTGAGGAAATTAGTTAGAATGTTGTACTATGCTAAGAGTCCAGCAATTATGCTTAAAAAATTAAGCAGAGCTCTTTTGCATGGTTCTGAAGTAGATGTGAAGAATATTTGTCAAGAAATTGAGTTCTGTTACTTTGCTGGTAAAGAGAACAATGTTGATATTGAACCACAAGAAGAAGGTAATGTGGAAGACAGTGAACAGATTTTCAGTACAGATAAGTTTCACAAGGAAATTTCCACGTTTATGGTGAAATCAAGTAAGAGGCCTAATTTCACTTGTGTGTGTTGTCGACGGACTTATTATAAGAATCAGACTAAGTTAGTGGATATATATGCAAAGAGTGATATGGAAAACAATAGTGAATGGAAGGATTTTGCCACATACTTGATGGTAGAAAATTGTTTTGATTTGGGAGCGGACCAACATATGTGTACTTATTGCTATAACAAATTAAACCAAAACCAGATGCCTGCTACAGCTGTTTATAATAATCTGGAATTAGATGACATTCCTTATGAATTGAAGGATTTAAATACTTATGAAGCTATTTTGATTCAAAGTGTCCATCCCTTCCAGGCTATTGTACGAATGGAGCCAAAGACAGGGAAGTTGCCTCCATCCGATTTACAGAGAGGATTAAAGGGAAGGGTTGTTTAGTTGCCTTTGGATTTGAAGAAAAACATTAATACAATTGGAGTAGAGAAAGTGGAAGAGGAACCTCTGGTTATCATAGTTAATGGTGTTCCGACAAAGAGTAAGAAAATCTGGCAAGATTTAGTGGATGTTAGGAAAGTCAAAAAGGCAACATTGTATTTGATAAAAAATAATAAGTACTACAAGCATGTATGTGTTGCAGAAGAGGAAGTAAGTGAAGAAGAGGACAGCGATTTGTGTCCTGGTCAAATTGAGAAAGTAGAAGCCTCTAAAAAGGAAGAAATATATGAACATTATAGTGTTCATCCTTTGCATTCCAAGGAAGTCATGGGGAATGCTATTGAGTTGTTTCAAATTAAACAAGCCAAAGGGAGTCCCATTAGTGTTTGGGAGGAAAGTTTGGAAGCTCGGTGTTTCCCACAGGTATTTCCCACAGGTCGAGGAGGAGGATATGATGAGCGACCTGTTCAAATTCCTGCTTCAGAATACCGAACATTACGATTGTATACAGAAGATCCTAGGTTTTGACAATGCATTCCCTATTTATCTCATCTATTGTTTGAAAGTGATCTCTCTGGATTGTCTTATGCAGTGAACCACATCTTGAAAAGTGGTGTACAACTGCGAAATATGTCGGCAAGGGACTTTATGGATAACGTCAATGTGCAAGACAGTATTTTGGATTCTCACCTGATTAATCTCATGGCTTGTCAGCGTGGTACTAATGAGTATTGGTACCGCCGTCATGGTGACTTAAAATGTATGCTGAGGAACTTAGGAACTCCCACATGGTTCCTCACTCTCAGCTGTGCTGAGTATGGCTGGGAAGACTTACTTGAATTTCTACGAGAGGTAAATGGAAACATTGAAAATATTGAATTTAAGACACCCGGAGAACTGTACTCTTTGGATCCTGTGAATGTATGCAGGTATTTCAATCATCGATTTGAAGCTATGATGTCTTTCATCACGAACAAGAAAAATCCACCTCTTGGAGAGGTGTTGGATTTCTTCTGGAGAAAGGAGTATCAAGCAAGAGGTGCTCCTCATATACATATGCTGCTATGGATCAAAGATGCACCCAAATTTGGAACAGATCCGGATGACTTAGTGATGAGTTACATAGAACAGTATGCTACATGTGCTGTTCCAAAGACAAACGAAGACAAAAGTCTAAGAGAACAAGTTTTACGCTTTCAAAGCCATCGTTGTGGAAAGTACTGCCGTCGTAAATTCAGAAACAAGGACAAATACTACACCAAATGTCGTTTTGCATTTCCACGGTCGGTGTTATCAAAAGGAAGAGTTAACAATTTGATGTCATCGCTGCGACATAATGTGACGAGGAAATCACCCAAAAACACATACAATTTGAAAAGAAACGAAGAGTCCAAGTACATCAACGACTACAACCCAGTGATTTTGTCCATGTGGAATGCTAACATGGATATACAGTTTGTGGCTGACAACTGTATGGCTGTGGCTCGGTATGTGACGTCTTACATAACCAAAAAAGAAAAGACAGAACTGAAGGATATGTGGGAGGATATTTCCCATGAAAAGAGCCTCAGTAAGAAGTTGTACAGTTTCAGTCTGAAGATGTTGTCGCATTGAGAAATTGGAGCTTACGAATGTTCAGACCGGTTATCTTCAGCAAGTCTCTATGCCAAATCTAGGAGTATCATTTGGGCGAGTCTTGGTCTTGCTGCAACGCGTAATCGAGTTCTGAAACCTGTACGGGAAATTGAGTATTTGGCGGATATTGTACAGATATTTTGAAGAGCAACATGTTGGATACATATTATCCAAATAGAAGCAGTCACCTGGAGAATGCTTGTCTGTATGATGTTCTTCAAAATTACGTTTTCAAGAGGAACATCAAAGAAGATATTGATAAAGGAGTGTATGCTGTAATTGGAAGTGAGGGATGTCTGGTCAAGCAAAAAAAATGTCAATTGATAAATCATCGAAAATTGGATTGCGAATCTCCCGAAAGAAAAGAGTTTTTCTATTTAGCTCTTTTGCAACTTTTTAAGCCTTGGCGTGCAGAAGAGGAACTGCTTGGGGATTTCCTCTGTTACGAAGACTCTTTCAATGCAGCGAAGGAGTCCATAGAATGTCCTGTTTTTCCAAAATATCTACAAATGTTGAATGCAGAAATTGAGCAGGAAGCAACAATTGCAGCCGAGATTGCTAGAGACAGTTCTCAGGACAGTCAGAGTTCTGTTTCATTGAGTCAGGATCCACTAGGAGAACCAGTTATTGAAAATGAAGCTGCCACTGCCATGATTGAAGTGGAAAGAGCCATGGCACATGCTCAGAAGGATGCGGTTAACTTAGAAGAATTGGAAAGACAACTTAACGTTGAGCAGAGGAAAATATATGTCGAAGTTACCAACCAAATTGAGCATGGATTAAGTCATGAGAAGGAAGAGTGCTCATGTACGTCGTTGAAGCCTGTCCGACTGTACGTGAGTGGAGAAGCAGGAACTGGAAAAAGTTTCCTTATTAAAGCAATTTCATGTTATCTGCAGAAAAGGACTGATTCATCGCTGTCTTGTGTTGTGACCGCTCCAACTGGACTGGCAGCTCATAACATTAAAGGCATTACTTTGCATCGGTTACTGATGCTTCCAGTGGAGCATGATAACAAATTACAATTCCACAAGTTATCTGGAGATGCTTGTTGTGAAGTATCTAGAGTTTTGAAGAAGATGAAACTTCTTATCATTGACGAAGTAAGCATGGTTTCCAATGTCATGCTTGCTTTTGTGCATTTAAGAATGCAGGAAGTTCTTAAAACAGAGTATGATGTGTTATTCGGTGGCAAACACATCATTGTTTTTGGTGATCTTCTGCAGCTGACACCAGTGAAAGGACAACCAGTGTTTAAACTGCTTACACATGAAGATACCAAGAAGTGCCTAGGGAGCATTGGCAACGTTAACATATGGTTAAACTTCAGTTATGCTGAGCTGCGTGAAAATATGCGTCAGGCGAAGGACGAAGATTACAAGAATATTCTACAAGATATTAGAAACGTGAAAGTGACTGAGTGTGGTAAAGAAGCTTTACATGCACGCTTACTGTCAAATTTATATCCAGAAGAAGACGTTCTGCCAGAGGATATTTTTCAGAAAATTACTGTGAAGAAATCTGGAATATGTTTGATGCCAACTCTTGCAGAATGTTCCATCTTCAACAACAAAATGTTGAATTTAGAAAAACAAGAGATTGTGAAACTGGAAGCTATTGACAAAATAGAGCATATGGGAGCAACAATTATTTTGTCAGAGAATTTGAAATCTAAATTGGATTCATTAGAGAAGACTATATCTAAAACTGCGGGTTTTGAAAAGACTTTGAATGTGTGCTTAAATTGCCGAATCATTTTGAGAAGGAATTTACATGTTGAAAGAGGTCTGGTAAATGGATCAATGGGTAATGTTGTTGATTTTGAGAAATACAGAAATAGAGATGGAATTGAATTTTTAAAAATTAAATTTGATGGCATTGAGGAAGTACAGCTATTTGGTCGTTGCTCTGCTAGGTTTTTGCTTGTTAAAGACTTATATGTTCGCCGTAAGCAGTTTCCTGTTTGCTTGGCATATGCGGTGACAATTCATAAATCGCAAGGTTTAAGTGTAGACACTGCTTTAGTGAATATTGGCAGTTCTGTATTCAAAGAGGGTATGGCTTATGTAGCATTGTCACGAGTCAGAACTTTATCGGGTTTGTACTTGATTGACTGTGATGTCACAAACATTTGTGCGGATCTAGATTGTGTTAAGAAATACAATAGGTTAAGAAGAGAGTATGCACCACATTTGCCTCAATATCCTTTGATTGAGAAACGTGTGGTAGGCCGGAAACGAAGAAATATCAGTAATAGTAGGGATGTTGTAGCAAAAAGACGAAAAGTTGATGAACCCAAAATTGTAAGCAGGAATTGTAAGCAGGAATAAAATGAATTCTGTTGAAAATGTTGTTGGTTTTAAATTTGAAAATAGTTCTGGTGTCAACTGCTATGCTAATGTAGTTGATAACAAATTACAATACCACAAGTTATCTGGAGATGCTTGTTGTGAAGTATCTAGAGTTTTGAAGAAGATGAAACTTCTTATCATTGACGAAGTAAGCATGGTTTCCAATGTCATGCTTGCTTTTGTGCATTTAAGAATGCAGGAAGTTCTTAAAACAGAGTATGATGTGTTATTCGGTGGCAAACACATCATTGTTTTTGGTGATCTTCTGCAGCTGACACCAGTGAAAGGACAACCAGTGTTTAAACTGCTTACACATGAAGATACCAAGAAGTGCCTAGGGAGCATTGGCAATGTTAACATATGGTTAAACTTCAGTTATGCTGAGCTGCGTGAAAATATGCGTCAGGCGAAGGACGAAGATTACAAGAATATTCTACAAGATATTAGAATCGGGAAAGTGACTGAGTGTGGTAAAGAAGCTTTACATGCACGCTTACTGTCAAATTTATATCCAGAAGAAGACGTTCTGCCAGAGGATATTTTTCAGAAAATTACTGTGAAGAAATCTGGAATATGTTTGATGCCAACTCTTGCAGAATGTTCCATCTTCAACAACAAAATGTTGAATTTAGAAAAACAAGAGATTGTGAAACTGGAAGCTATTGACAAAATAGAGCATATGGGAGCAACAATTATTTTGTCAGAGAATTTGAAATCTAAATTGGATTCATTAGAGAAGACTATATCTAAAACTGCGGGTTTTGAAAAGACTTTGAATGTGTGCTTAAATTGCCAAATCATTTTGAGAAGGAATTTACATGTTGAAAGAGGTCTGGTAAATGGATCAATGGGTAATGTTGTTGATTTTGAGAAATACAGAAATAGAGATGGAATAGAATTTTTAAAAATTAAATTTGATGGCATTGAGGAAGTACAGCTAATTGGTCGTTGCTCTGCTAGGTTTTTGCTTGTTAAAGACTTATATGTTCGCCGTAAGCAGTTTCCTGTTTGCTTGGCATATGCAATGACAATTCATAAATCGCAAGGTTTAAGTGTAGACACTGCTTTAGTGAATATTGGCAGTTCTGTATTCAAAGAGGGTATGGCTTACGTAGCATTGTCACGAGTCAGAACTTTATCGGGTTTGTACTTGATTGACTGTGATGTCACAAACATTTGTGCGGATCTAGATTGTGTTAAGGAATACAATAGGTTAAGAAGAGAGTATGCACCACATTTGCCTCAATATCCTTTGATTGAGAAACGTGTGGTAGGCCGGAAACGAAGAAATATCAGTAATAGTAGGGATGTTGTAGCAAAAAGACCAAAAGTTGATGAACCCAAAATTGTAAGCAGGAATAAAATGAATTCTGTTGAAAATGTTGTTGGTTTTAAATTTGAAAATAGTTCTCTTGTCAACTGCTATGCTAATGTAGTTGTTAATGTTCTCTTTTCACTAGAGACTTTCAAAGAACAGATTGTGATCAATTCGGAACAAAGTTTATGCTGTTTGTTGAATTCTGTGTTAGAGAAATGTAGTGCTGATAGAATGAGAGTAGAAAGTGTGTCTGAAATTCGTTTTCTGTTAGACGAATGTTCAGGTCAAACAGAATTCTCTGAAAATATTCAGCAGGATTGTCAGGAGTTTTTAATGTATATGCTTGATGTATTGCAAGATGAGGGTGTAGATGTAGATTATCTATTTGGTGTTTCTTATCAATGGCAGCATGACTGCGAGAACTGTAGGCTATCAATACTACTATTGTAGACTCAGAAAGATTTATATATTTAACTTTGCCTGACAGTAAATCAGTATCCTTCAATAAGCTAGTAAAGGCAGCTGATCAAAATATGGAGTGCAGCCAATGTAAGTCTGGAATGCTGTCCATGTTAATTTTACGAAGTTATGGCAAGTATGTCATTTTAATGTTCCAACGATGTAGGCCTGATGGAACTAAATTGACAACTTTAATTAAAAATGTTGTGGCTTCGCAGTTGTCAATATCAGGAAGGACTTTTATAACTTCTGCAATTATATATCATAACGGTCCTTCAACTAATTCAGGACATTATACAGCTTATTTGAAATCTGGAAACGGTTGGTCATTCTGCAATGATTCTGTTTTAACTTTCAAAAAAAGATTGCCTTTCCAACTTCAAAATTCTTACCTGGTGTTCTTACAACCAAAATTTTAGGAAAGGAAGCTTGGGATTTGTTTAGAGGAATTTACAGAGGTTCTAATGGCTCCTACTCTATATGGCCTTGTGGATAATTGTAGTACATAGCGAAAACTGTTTGTTTTTATAAGCAAAGTCAAGCAGCAGATCAAAATAAGGAGTAGAGGAAATGTAAGTCTGCAATGCTGTCCACATTATTTATGGAAATGTCATTTTACAATTTCAACTACATAAACTGGAAGAAAATAAGTTGTCCAGGCTAATTAAAAATGTTTTGGCTACACAGTCATCGATTTCAGGAAGAACATTTGCAACTGCAGCTATTATATAATATGCTGGTCCTTTGACAACATCTGGATATTACACAGCTTATTTAAAATTTAAAAAATGGCTAGTCTTTCAGCAAACATTACCAATTGAGTATGAAGCAATGTTGCCTTTTGACTTGATTTTTGAAGTCAGAATTTAGGGTAGGTAATTGGACTATAATGATTCTAGGTGTTGCTGTAACTTAGTGTGCTGTTTCAAATTGCTTTGTATGTCTCAGTTTTCTTAAAACAATTGAGTTTATCTTTCAGAAAGTGGCGGGCAGAAAATAGTAACAGCACAACAGAGTATAAGCTGTTCATAGGATATCCTTTGACGTCATAGAAAGTAAGTTACTTTGGAGAAGTTCCTATTTCTGCTTATTTATATTATTTGGGTTTTTTAAACACAATCATTTTGATTGTGTTTTTTTTTCCCCGCTGTTATATGATGAATACCTTCAACTCACTGTTTTCAGTGAAATTTGATATTTTCTGATAACAGCAAAAATAAACCATTAAATATGTTTAATTAATTTTCTACTTTGAATTGTGATTTCTAATTTGTATATGGATTGGTGTGGCTCACTGGTTAGAAGCGACAGACCCAGAAGCAGAGTTCAGCCCGGGACCAGGGTTCGATTCCTGACGCGGCAGGATCTTTGGCCATGGTCAGCGGATTCGATAATTCTCGCCTCGGTGCCTACATCAACCATGGGTCCCACTCAGCAACTCTAGGCAATAGCTTGCTTAATCTCTACTAACGGCCCCATCAGCGCCGGGGATGCCTGGCTTCACCTTGGGGATGCCCAGGAGGGACTATCTCACAGGGAAAGCCAGGATGGGTTCCCCAGCGGTATACAGCGCCGGGACGCCTCTTTGCTGGGGCAGCTGTGCGCTTTATTAGTATACCACATTTAACATTTAACATTCATTTTTTCTCATGCTCACTCTTTTTTTACCACCTTGTATTAATTTAAATTTTTTTGTTCTTTCTTACACAGATTAAAAGTATAAAAATGATAATACAGTACGGTAATGACAATTATAAGGTAAGCGTTTAGTACTCTTTACGTTACATGTCTGTCAGATTTAACTTTTATTAGTTCCTCTGCTTCTTTTTTATAACCCTTAGTTTCCTGTCTTTGCTACTTCCTTCATTTCTTTTTCTATTACTTATTTATACTACTCTTTTCACTTCTTTTATCAGTCCCTCTTTCAACAGTAACTGTGTGTTACTCCCTCTATTTGTCTTTCTTTTCACATTACTCTCTGTTTATTAACTCGTCTTTTTTAAAAAAATATTTTTTTTAGTTCGCTCCCGGTTTGCGTACCAGAAGGCTAACCGGAAAGCGTAACAAAAGAAATAGAGGATGCTAGAGTGCTAAACATTCTAGCATTTTTTTTTAAAATGGAAGGTAGTTCTGAAAAGAACTTTTTTTAAATTATTTTTGATGTTTTATATTTTTTTTGTGTTTTTTTTGAGGAAGGGGAAACAAAAACTGATTTGCTTCAAAGGGCTCAACAGGAGCAACAAAAAAAAAATTACTTTCTAGGACGTTTTGGACATTGATGATTTTCATATGATCTATTTATTAAAGTAATACTCATCTCTCCGCATGAAATTAATTTTCCACATGCTACACAAGTCAATCTCATCTGCCCAAAGTTCTTTTGCAGATTTGGGACCGTTTCCCTTGCCTCTGACTCACTTATTGCTAAGTCATTGGTGGATGTTTTTGCCGGTCGGGGGTTATCCACCAAATCTCGAAGTTGTGCTTTTGAATAATTAAGAGGGTGCCACCTCTCCATGTGCCGATGCATGGTATGATTACCATAGCTATATTTTTTTTCGGTCCCTCTCGAGAGTTTTTTTTTGCAGATGAGGCAGGTAACGTACCTGGCATTAACTTTCTTTTCATGAGAAGGAAAAGAAAAAAATTGCCAGATAAAATTCACTTTCAGATGGGACGTTCTTGGCATTTCTTTCAGAAAGCCACTTGTCCCTTGCTCCTGTTCCTCGTCTTCCTCTTCTTCTTCTTCCTGGTCGAAGATGACCTGGCGAGTCGGTCCTCTCTTCTTTGGTGGTGGTGGAGGTGGTGGAGATCCACCAGCTGCAGCTAATACAAATGCCATGTCTTAGCAAACAAAAACAGGTCTTTCTCTCATAAAAATGAAAGTCGGAGTGAGGAAAAAAGTGGGACTTTCATCATTTGAGAAAAGAAAATGTTCTAAACCAATGAAAAGTGTTTATTTTACGTCATATGATCAAGCGTTCCATCATTAGGAAACTAAAAGTAAAATGAACCAATGAAAAGTTTTAAGAACTAATCACATGACCTGTTATGCTTACGTTACGCGTTCCGCGCCGCGCCTCGGATCGATTGTGGGGCTTTACGTTTCGCGCCTTGGTTCGCGTTCTAGAACGCTTCCGGGTGCGCTGACGCAGCACGTCATAAGGGGCATTATGTAGTAACGCGATATGTTGCGTTTACTGGACGCGTCACGATGTGCCTTTCTAACGCGGTATTTGCACTAACGGAACGTTTACCGATTCGCGGACCGGCAGCGAAACAAGAAAAAATAATTTAAACTATAATATAAATTGAATTAAAAAAATATAATACAAATATATATAAAATATATTTGTGAATTAGAATAAGAATATATGTTACAGCTATAGATATTAGCTTTTACAAAACCAATGAAATTCACTGAAAAAACCATAGGTTATAGACCATATATAGTTAGGGATTAGCATTTACAAAACCAAGAAAATTCACTGAAAAAACCATTGGTTATAGACCATATATAGTTAGGGATTAGCATTTACAAAACCTTAATTTACTCGCACAAAACCATAGAAATTCGCATATATAGTTATTTGCAATAACTATATATCGAGCACCCGCAATCCACTGCTGATGATGTCACATATTACATCATTTATGACATGGTCAGTGACATCACTGATGACATCACTGATGACATCTCAAATGACATCACTGATGACATCACTGATGACATCTCAAATGACATCACTGATGACATCACTGACATCTCAAATGTCATCAGTGATATCTCAAATGACATCACAGACAACATCACTGATGACATCAATCATGTGATAATACGATTAACCTCTTCAGACTCTAATATAACCTTAGATACACTCATAGTAAACAGACATTCACAGATTGTCACTCATCCATGGAGTTACTCACACACCTAGTCAGTCATGCAAAGAATCAATCACACCTCCATTTCCTCAACTATACAGTTATACACACCTTACTTATTCGAACATATTCTAACACATATTTACTGTCTTATACAATCACTGATACAAGTTTACAATGATCCATACAGCCACTCACACATTCACTGGCTCTTATGCACAGTTATTTATATATGTCAACTCTCACATGTACTGTGTTTTACATATGTACTTACTTTGACATGTAGCACTGAGATACCCATTCACTCACCAATACACTCATGCACACAGTCAACCACCCATACAGCTGTTTCCACATGCACTTTTGAACCCATACATCTAGTGAATCAACTGCTCACACATCTATGCACAGAGTCATACACCTCCCAACCACCCCCACACACACACTCACTCTCCCATACAAATACTTGGGCAACCAATCAATAACCTATATAGTTACTCATATAGCTACTGATGAACACATGCAGCAGTTTACAGAACAACAGATATAATGATGCACAAATTAAGACAGTTTAGTCACTAACCCATGCACTCAGTGAGACACATTTAATCTTTCTCTCATACAGTCAGTCATGCACCTACTAAATCCTTCATCCAGACACTTATACATCCCCTCATTCTTCAATATGTAAGACATATTTTAACTTTACAGAAACATACAGTCACTGGATGATGTCATCAGTGATGTCATCAGTGATGTCACTGACCATGTCATGAATGATGTAATATGTGACATCATCAGCAGTGGATTGCGGGTGCGCGATATATAGTTATTGCAAATAACTATATATGCGAATTTCTATGGTTTTGTGCGAGTAAATTAAGGTTTTAAGGTTTTGTAAATGCTAATCCCTAACTATATATGGTCTATAACCAATGGTTTTTTCAGTGAATTTTCTTGGTTTTGTAAATGCTAATCCCTAACTATATATGCTCTATAACCTATGGGTTTTTCAGTGAATATATATATATATATATATATATATATATATATATGTATGTATATGTATATATATATATATATATATATATATATATATATATATATATATATATATATATATATATATATATATATATATATATATATATATATATATATTCACTGAAAAAATCAAAGGTTTCACACCAGTTATAGTTAGGAATTAGCATTTAAAAAACCTTTGAAATTCACTAAAAAGACCATAGGTTTCACACCAGTTATAGTTAGGAATTAGTATTTAAAAAACCTATTAAATTCATTGAAAAAAACATAGGTTTCACACCAGTTATAGTTAGCTGAAAATTTTACTGACATAAAAACATTGAAATTCCCACGTTATAGTTAGTTGGACTCACTATAACTTGCTCGTGCAATGCACTGCTGATGACGTCACATATTATATCACTCATGAGATGGTCAGTGACATCACTCATGACATCACTGATGACACCATCCAGTAAATGTGTGTCTTTCTGAAAAATAAATTTGTTTTATATATGTATATGTAAAAGTTGATGGAATAATAAATGTTTAAATAAGTGTCTAAATGGATGTTGTTTTAATAAAAATGTATTAGTTAACTGGCTTATTAAGTGTTTCTTAGTTAATACATATATTAGTGAGTAATGTTTAAATATTTATATATATGTATTAGTGTTTCACTTTGTGTATAAGTGGCTGCATGGGTTGGTGAGTAGGTACATGTGTAGGTATATGGGTTATTAGATGTTTTTTTAGTATCAGTATGAGTGTTTGTATGGTTTGGTGGGGGTATTACTTATCACATAGATGCATGAATGACTAACTCTCTCTTTGTATGTGTTTTGAAGACAGCATATGTGCAGGACTGTATGGGTGGATGAGTGTGTATATGTGTGTGTTAGTGAGTGAATGACTGTCTCACTAGTGTCTTTATCAGTAACTACATATGTTTTATTCTAGTATATGTGAGTATTGATGTATATAAGTGAGTATATGTGAGAGTGAGATATTGAAAGAGTTCCTGTTTAAATAATTATGTGTTTCTATAAGTGATTATTTAAGAGAGTAAGTATGTGTAAGTTTCCTTAGAAGTAAGGTGGTAGTGTGTGTATAGCTGTATATGCAAATAAATGGTTGTTCAATAGTTTACTTCCATGTGTGAGTATGTGTGACAGTAACTTTTGGATGACTGTCGGTGTGTAACAGGATGTATAGGTGAATCACTACATATGATGAGTGAGTATATGTATGAGTGACTATATAGAACTGTTGGTGAATAAGTGGATGTGTATATAGATGGTGGAATTATTGAATTGGTTGTTGTAACTGGTATGGGTATCTCAATTTTTTAGAAAATTTTAATTTCTATTTTGCAATATGTGTTTCATGGGTTACATTACAGTGAAAGGAGGTCTGTCACTCTGTCACAAGGATGATGTCATCAGTGATGTCATGAGTGATGTCACTGACCATGTCATGAGTGATGTAATATGTGACGTCATCAGCAGTGCATTGCACGCACAAGTTATAGTGAGTCCAATTAACTATACCGTGGGAATTTCAATGGTTTTATGCGAGTAAAACTTCCTGCTAACTATAACTGGTGTGAAACCTATTGTTTTTTCAGTGAATTTCATAGGTTTTTTAAATGCTAATTCCTAACTATATATAGGGCCTCAAACCTCTGAAATTTAATATTTTTTAATAATGAATCCTATATTGTATACTTATATAATAATATATATATATATTTTTTTTTTTGCCTTGGTGCGCTCCCGGTGCGCGCCCCGGTGTGCGCACCGGAAAGCGCAGTTTTTCGGCGCGCCCCGGGGCGTGCACCGGTTAGCGTCCCATTAGCGCTATTGCCGCGAACGAAAACATCATTGTGACGTATCGCGTAGCCGCGTCCGCGTGATACGCACGGCATAAGCGCATCCGGGAGCACTCGAGCGAATACGATCGCGCAACGTAAACATCTGACACGCTTACGAGACGCGACGCGACCCGGGGCATGTGACCTGAAAATAACACTTTTTATTGGTGCAGAACAGTTTTGGTTTCCAAATGATGAAAACCCAGGTCATGTGACCTGAAAATAACACTTTTCATTGGTTCAGGACAGTTTTTTTTTCCAAATGATGAAAGAGCCCACCTTTTTTCCTTATATCGACTTTGTCCTTTGACTGAGGAAGACCTGTTTGAACATCTTTGAGAAATATTTTGTACTTTAAAATGGCTACAGTAGCAGCAGCAGCTGGAGCATCTGCACCACCACCACCACCACCACCACCAAGAGGACCACCACAACATTACATTGGTGGTCAAGAAGAGGAGGAAGAGGAGGAGGAGGAGGGGAGAAGGTGGCTGCAAGAAGACAATACCTCATACAAGCCAAGGCAGCACATTGTATGGGAGTTTTTTTCTATACCAGAGGGCAAGAAGAAAGTCAATGCGCCCAAGGTGACTTGCCTAATCTGTGGCATGGAACTTTCAAAGGGGAACCCTAACATAAAATATTCTTTTGGTAATAATACCATGATTAAACACATGCAGCGCAAGCATCCGAACAACTATTCTGCTGCACAAATGAGAGAACTGGCCAGTAACCCTCCCCAATCTTTAACCAACACCTCCAAAAGAAAGCAACCCACTCCATCGGGACCAGAGACAAGGGAGACGATCCCTTGCATACAACCACGGTTTGGGGAATTCAGAATTACATGTATTTTTTTGTGGTAAGACCATCTCCTATGGTGAACAGAGCATAAAGCTCATCCTCCTTGCTGTTGACAACCACAATTGCCCCAAAAAACGATAATTTTTTCCTGTTTTTTTTTTTTGCTCCAGTTGAGCCATTTTCAATTCCCTGTTTTTTGTTTCTCCCCATAAAAATAACAAAAAAAATATAAAATAGTTCATAAAGGCCAAAAAATGTTCACAAAACATTAAAAATATATAAAACAACAAAAAGAAGAAAAAAATACAGTTCTTTTTAGAACTACCTCCAATTTATAAAAAAAGGCTACATTTTTTAAAAACTCTGTCATTCTTTTTTCCCCATGGTACGCTCCCCGGTCCGCTCCCCGGTGCGCGTACCGGGCACTCCCCCCGCGCAAATCAAAAAAAATATATATTTTTTTTTTGCCCCGCGGGGCCCATTTATGGCCCCCACATCAAACCTAGGGGATCAGGGGGGGTCTACTCTGCCCCCTTATGGTCATTTCCCCCTTTGTTTTTGCCTCCTCTTGTGTCTCGATCTTACCGAGACACAAGATGGCCGCCACTCCGGACTGTTTCGAATGTTTACAGACACCCGAGAGCCAATCAGCTTTCCGCACGCAAGTCGCGTAGTGCGCCCGGAGTGCTCCCTGGTGCGCGTACCGGAGCGCGGCCATAGATATATATATTTTCTTGAACCTAAATTACTCAAAATCCACTGGAGCACATATCTTGAGACATAGCAAAGGCACATCGGGCTACCAGTCCCTACAATTTTGCCAAGTTTGGTGGAAATCCATTCAGCCGTTCGGGCTAAAAGTGAGGTCGCCCGCCCAATGGAAATTAACATGGGGAAAACATGTTTTGGGACCCCCCTTTTATCTTGGTCCCCGCTTGTCAAATCCCCCCCAAACTTTCAGGGAAGGACCGAAGCGCCGCGAGGCAAATTTGAGGAAATTTTCAGGCAGATTCCTCAACCGGCGCCAAAGTTATTCTCAATAGAATGTTGAGATTTTGCATTGAAAAAAATCCTAACTATAACTACCTACTGGCGACCGCCAGTAGGTAATATATATATATATATATATATAAAGTTTTTGAATCCTGAATATATATTTCTGTATATATAAATATATTTATTCACACAGGTTTCAGGAATGTTATAGTTAGTTGGACATTTTACTCGTACAAAACCATAGAAATTCCCTTGTTATAGTTAGTTCAGCTAACTATAACTCGCGCCCCGCAATGCACTGCTGATGACGTCACATATTACATCATTCATGACATGGTCAGTGTCCAACTAACTATAACGTCCCTCCAACCTGTGGTTTTATCAGTGAATTTCAAAGGTTTTTTAAATGCTAATTTCTAACTATAACGTCCCTAGAACCTATGTTTTTTTCAGTGAATTTCTAAGGTTTTTAAAATGCTAATTTCTTATTATAATGTTTATGAAACCTATGGTTTTTTAAATGATTGTAAATTATCACTCCATACTCAACCTAGCAAAAACAGCCGGTTTTGCCAGTTTTCCAGCAATAGCTTCCGCAAAAAAATTCACCACAAACGAGAGCGACAATTAACGCTAATAATATGCAGAGTAGGCATTTCGGTGCAAAAATAATACAAAAACACCACTTTCCGATATTTTCAAAGGCCAGCCAAATCTGGGGTGCGATCCAAAAACAGGCAATAAGCTGCGTTAGCAGTAGGAATTTAACATCTGCCTCTTACTGTCGCAAAGCCGGACGACTACCTACAGTGTGAAAGGGAGCCCAGCCCAGAATGTTATGTCATGTCCATTTGTAACACGCTCGGATACTTGTGAGTGTTCCGGTGCAATGACAGAGGGGTGCAAGGAGAAGCTATCAAGCAAATAAATGAGTATTAAGTTTCCTTTTGAACACAGCTGGGTCCTGGATGGACCGCAAAGCAAGGGGTAGGGCATTCCAGGCCACACTTGCCATCACCACAAAAGAGCTGCCACCCAGCCTCTAGAACTTGAAGCGTGGGACCTGAGCAAAACGAAGGGACATAGATAGGAGGACACGCGAAGGAAAGCAAAAGGAGAATCACCTCTGAAGATAAAGACCAACACATGTTATACAGTTATTGATCATGCAGCTCCGACACCCAAGAAGGCCACAACACTGACTGTCACCACCCTCAGGACCTCTCCCCCAGACCCCCCTTCCCTACTACCACCGAAGCAGCGCAGAACAGGACAGCTGACCTTCCAAAATCGGCATGGTCCCTCAGCTACAGAATAGCTGAATGTTTGGAGATGTGGCAACCATGTATGAGTAAAGGACGCAAGTCACCCATCAATAAAAATGCATACAATACAAAGTGTAGCTGTGATGTGATGGACAGACCTCACTATGCAGAGCACAAACCTCTCCATGTGGACATATACTGCTGGTTCTTGTAGTGTTGTGTACAATAGATCAAACCATGTTACCTCAGGCAGTGGGGAAGATCTTGGTCATGTAGCTGTGTTGTCCCCCCCTGGAAGCGGAAGCAGAGGGGGCGGATCCAACGTATGCCACTCCAGCATAGGAGTATGAAGAAATAGGCTGGGATTTTGGGCATGATTCACTTGTGGAAAGGCTAACACGGCTGTCAGAGTGGTGGCCCTCACCCTGCCATGAGGCCTCCACTGTGACCGCCGGCCTCCTCGACACAGGCCCCCTGTGAACCCAACGGCACAGCACCACAGACTTATGTCTGTACAAAATACTGCCTTCGATCTACACTGCGGACATCAGGGCTCACAATTCAGATTGAGTTGCGGTTGCAGATGACGTAGTCCAGTAGGCAAGAGACATTGCTCCCAGTGCGGCCCGCCAGGACCACGCATCATCGCAGGCTGCGAACAGGCTCAGTGCTTCAGGTGCCACTAACTCAGTGCACCACAAGTTATCGCCACGTAGTCCTATTAAGGTAGAATTCATTAGACAAAAGACATTGCTCCCAGATCAGTACGCCCGGACCACGCATCGCAGGGTGCACACACGCTGAGTTCTTCAGGTGCCACCAAGCACTTGACTTCTGTGATCCCACTTTGATTTGTCACACTTATACAGGTGCTCCTTCACTGAGTTACTCCCATCTTGTGCTCGCTCACCTTGTACATTTTTCAGTCCTCCCCATGCCTGTCACTACATCCGACCAGTATATATGCCATCCAGAAGATGTTACACTTGAGCACTTAGTTGGAAATAACCTATCACCAGCAAAGTTCAAAATGAAATATTTGAAATGAGTTATTTTTATATCCGGTCCTCATCATGCTGTTTGCATACGTCTACAGCGGAAGGAAGAAATATACACTTGTTAGGACGGCCCTTTAGGCGCGAACCCTGGTCTCCCAGACCAAAGTCAACCACTCTTCCAACTGAGCCACGCCCCTTTGAAGCCCTGCTCAGTAGACAATGGGGTGACCCTGTGTCCCTCAGAACCTGGGTATAGTTATGCAAAAAGTATAGTGGTTCTGTCGGGTATAACCACAATATTTTTGTTCATTACAATTCAATTTCAAGAACAAGGTATTTCTTGTGTAGAAGTTTAGAAGGAACACACAAAAAGAATTCAAATTACATGAGGGATATAGAAACCACAATTAAATCAGGTTTGCAGGGTGATGGAATATTTTATGTAAATTTCATCCTTTAAATTCGCCCATGTCGCAAGATAATTTTGCAACAAACGGCTGCCAAAAATGTGAAAATCACAGTGAGTTGTGGTCAAGTGACAAGGTGTGATTGGTGACACAGTGAGTGCGTGATACATACAAGGTGGTTAAAATATATACAAGTTTGTAAGAGGCCAGGGTAAACACCAATACAATGACCCTGCTGCTCTAATAACTTTCAATATTTTGCAAGCGGGCCTTAAACTGGACCAGGATATCGTCACCATTTCAACCCTATATGCACGATATTATAGCATCAGGTGGGTCTTCATCAGGACTGGAGTGGGGGATTGGAAGCCTAACAATAATTGGAGACACGCCTGGTTAGGCTCAGGTCAGAGTAAGATGGTCCATCTGATTATTTCGAGGCAGATCGTGTGTTGAGTCAGAAATTATTTGACATTTTCAGGTGAAAATCTACACGAACGCCTTAGGAAGTTTGAAGCAAATCCCGGATTGAGAGCACACAGGCAGTAGAGCCTCCTGCCACGTTACCACTTCAAGTCTAACCAGGCTTGTCTCCGGTTATTGTTAGGCTTCCACTCCCCCTTTTCAGACCTGGGCACGGCCTCACTTCCACTTGGCATCCTCCCCAACACCAAAGCACAATGTGCTGCCTGTTCTGTGCCGAAACACACATACTGTGACTTGTCCTGGCTACCAAGGTCGATAACTAGAATATTATGGCAATTGGGCACCTGCAAGACCTGACATATAAGGCAGTGGTTGCTAAACGCAGAAACAGTCGGTGAAGAAAGCTGCCCTCCTCGGATGAATACATGCATCCACTCCCACAGTTTGCCTCCCCATTGAAGACACAGGTGCGGCGGAGGCAGGTGTGGTGCTGGGAGCTTCGGGTGCCCCGCGTCTGGCTCATTGGGGCCACAGCCAGGCTGATTGAACTGATCACCATATTGACTGCCCTGATTCTCGAGCACCGGATGTGCAAATTGTTACCTCCGCACTGGATTTCCTTGTAAGTTGACCCTCAGCCAAGGAATATAGCCTTTCAAGAGAGAGAAGGAGCAAGTGTGACGCATGGAGGGAAAATCGGATCCTTTCTGAATGCCATAGAGAGAGGGAGTGAAGGGCCAGTGACATATATACTGCTTGTACCTGATGTTTATTTATTTATAAAGTTTTATATAGAGCAAACGTGACCCACGAGTGTATCAGAGCACTTTTACAGTTTAAGAACAAAAATGGTTGAGGTGGTATACATGCATTTAACTGTGTCAATTTGTACAAAAGAAATATAAAATATATGAATAGCAAACATAGAGGACCGTGATTTTGCAGGAAATTGTACAATATACAGTTAATGAACATTAGGTGATTGTGCTAGCAAACATACACATAATAACTTCTATCGATTCACAGTGGATATAAAATGTATAGATGACCAAGGGGGACCCACAGCCAACTAAGAGTAAGACTACACACAATTATTGAGCAAAATGGGCTGTGATATAAGTCTTACATACAGTAGACTCATACAATCCATCTGGAATAGGCAATGGTAATAGGATCTTAAAGATGACACGGTGACATCCTATAATTAAAACTTAGGACATAAATGTGTTCATTAGTAGTCTTTTTACTTCCTTTTTTAATCCAGTAAAGGAAGTAATTCCACGCACTAGTGGTGGTAAAGAATTCCAAATCTTTGGTGCAATCCCTGAGAAAGCTCTACAACCAGTTCTCCTTTTATGGAAGGGTTGAGGTTTCAGAAGGAAAGTGCTCGCACTTTGTAGTTGTCTGGAGCGTTCAGACCTCTCCAGCTTTAGAGCCAAGTAACTGGGTGTATTGTTGTGTTGATGTGTTGGTCGATGCTGAGTAGACTTCAGGAGCAAGTACTATAAAGTCACCCTCCTGGTGAAGCGTGAACAGGCGGCGGGCTGGAGTTGTTAAACACTATAAGCAGCATTAGGGCTGCCTGGATAAGCCCCTCTGGCTGCAACAGCGTAAGTGGAGAGCAACGGGAGTGCCTGTTAGAGGTGGGCGGTGCCTTGACTGCAGAGGCGGCTGGGCTAGGCCCAGTGTGGCTTTTGGTTGAGCGGTGGCCCTCCTTTGCGCCTTTTCCCGGCCTGCTGTTGTAAGGTCCTGGCATTTATGGACATAGGACTCTTTTCTCCCCCCATCATTGTATCAATATCTGGTCCTACAGTCATAGAGCCATCGTGCCTAAAGGACAATCAGCTTGTTCAGCTACACAACAGAGCACACTGGACAAGTATGCTGGAGGCGGCACTAGCACCGCCACAACTACTGATACACCTGCTACAACACCAGAGACTGCTGCAATCCTGGCCGCAATCTCCCAATCACAAGACATGCTTGACGCCAAAATCAGTGTGGTAGGGGCTGAATTCCTGTTGCTACGGCAGGACCTGCGTAACGCTGTGGAACCCGTTACCCAGGCTGAATCCTGGATCTCAGGGGCAGAAGATGCTATCACTACATTACAAGGAAAGGTCACCACTCTTGAGATGCTTACACAGGGCCTTGCCACACATGTGGAGGACACTGAGGGAAGGGCCCGCCGCAATATTTTTGTGCTTCATAGGATTTGCAGATGGCTGTGAGGTCACTGATATGTGCGCATTCCTGGACCAGTGGCTCAAATCCGTTGCTTTGTATTGGAGCTAGCTCCCTGAGGCCTCTCTGCCAAGCTCCTGACAGGAGTCCGCCCTCGACCAGTGAGTGCATTAATCTTAAATTATCATGACAGAGATGCTATTTTGAGACAGGCCCGGGCAAAAAAGTCCCTTGCTTTCGCATCTCAACTAATAATGATGTTTCCTGATCATACCAAGCTGGTACAGCAATGGAGGCACTCCTTCATGGATGCAAAGTCACGCCCACGGGAGTTGCAAATCTTATACATGCTCCTCTTTCTGGCACATTGTTCTTTGATACCCCAGAGGAAGTGTTCCAGTGGATCACCTTAAGGGTTTTCTCAACAAGATCAAACGGAGAGCTATACTAAGACACACATTTACTGGGGACTAAGTTCATATGCTTGGCCCGATTTGGCTTCATGCAGGTCTTCCACCCAGGATTTGCAAGAGGCTCTAGGGGAGTGGCTATTTTAATCCACCACAGGATTGCATTTACACACATACGTACATGGCTGGGCAGATACATATTCATGCAGGGAATGATAGTGGGGGATCCCATAATACTGGGTAATGTCTATGCTCCTCCGCCCCTCAGTCAAGCTTTCACAGAGCGCATTGCTGATATCGGGGGATCTATGCCCGATTCCCTAGCACTAATTGGCGGAAATCGGAACGATGGCATTTACCCTGCCCAGGATAGATGCCACACCACAGCTACGCAACATGCACAGAGGGAGTCACGTCTGGGTCCACTGGCTGAGGTAATGGGATGGTATGACACATGGCGGATGATGCACCCAGCATATGTGGGATACACGTATTTCTCGGTGATCCATAGATCATTCTCAAGGTTAGATTACATTTTCATCACCAGAACCAACACCTGTCAAATGAAAGAGGTAGGTATCTTACCTAGGGGTTTATCTGATCCTTCTCCCATCCAAATATGGATAGAAATAGGGCCAAGACTATCATCGATCCACTGGTGGCTATCGCCATGGCATCTACATACTCTGAGCTATAGAGAGGGCTACATAAAGCCTTAGTGGAATATTTTGACACAAACGAGGGAACTGTGAGATCCTCCACTGTGCTGTGGGAGCCATGAAATCTACGATCAGAGGATTTGATATCAGCCACTGCACAGCGGCTAAACAGCAAAAAAGAGAAGAGTTAATGCAACTTGAATTATCCAAACCAAGATGCTCGCACTAAAGCGGGTTGGGGTGCTCGTCGTCAACTAGGAATATTGCAGAGAAGGTATCAATGCATCCAACTGGAATAGGCTAAACATATATGGCAGGCCACACAAAGCCGGATCTACCAATGGGAGGATAAGTCGGGAATAATGCTACACAGACTGTGCCAATGCTCCCTGAAACCTATACACACACCTATAATTCAGTAAAGTACTGGTGCAATGATCACAAATGCCTTACTTGTGGCTGGGGCCTTCGCTGAATTTTACCAAACACTCTACACTAGACGCGAGGTCCTCTCGAAGTCCCAGGTTGAAGACTTCTTTGAGAATGTACCACTCTGACAATTGGCAGCCACTGCGCGCGAGGCCCTAGATAATCCCATCACATTAGAGAAGATAACTTCAGTGACTACGGGGTTAGCTTTTGGCAAATCACCAGTACCCAATGGATTCCCTAGTGAATTCTTCAAAATGCATATAACGATTCTAAGCCAACAGTACCTCGCAACCCTGCTTGAAGCCCTACGGCCAAGTGCCTGCCTTTGGACTGGAGACATGCTGATGTAGTGGTTTTTCTGAAACCGGGTCGCCATCCTGAATTATGTGCATCCCATCGGTAACCCTGGGCGACAAATTCCAATCTGCTCATTGAATTTGCCAAATTTCAGCAAGTCCACATTCTGCGATCCGCAGCGGAACGGAATTTGTGGGCATGGTGCGTGTGTGAGTAGAGGTATTGCACAAAACAGTGGCATCTTCTTGGATAAATGCTGGGCAGGATTCGTTCTGGCATGATGCTCCTGTCACAAATATTAAATCTCAACAGGAAGCACTTACAGATATAAAGTAGGTGCCCGAGTTAAAGCTAAACTTCGGTAACGCATTAATCATCCCATAAAATGTGTGAGCTCGGTCGAGGCTGGGCAGGTGTCCTTTTTCCCCATAGCTACCGTCAAAATTGAGCTGTGATGCGTGATGGAGGTCTTTGCATTCAGGACTTTCTTGAGCGCAATCCCTGTGTAGTTCCTGTGATGAGGAGGTTCTCTCTCCTCATCTGCTGCTCTGATCGGTCTCTGACCTTTTATAAACAAGAGGCATGATTGTGAACTTGCATAGAAGCCCTGCCCCACACACACTAGCCGTATGCAACATCTTCCTGCCCTTTACTCACTATGATGGACAGCTCACTCAAGGGACCCCGACGCCTTTCGGCCCGGTGGCAAAGTTACAGACACACATGGTCACTGGTGACAACTCTTCTGGCCCTTTATGCAGCTGTAGTGTAGGAAAAGCACTTTACACATTTACCCAACGGGGTAGCACTTACAGATTAGCCAGTAGAAAGTACTTCAGTCCAGTTGAGTAGAGGTATTGCATGAAACGGTGGCATCTTCTTTGGATAAATATGCAGGGCAGGATTCATTCTGGCACGATGCTCTTGGCCCGAGTTGAAGCTCAAATTTGTTAACCCATTAAGCAGCCGGAAAAAATGTGTCAGCTCGGTCGAGGCAGGGCAGGTGTTCTTTCTCCCCATATCTACCATCAAAAGTTTGCTGTGATGCTTGATGGAGGTCTTTGCATCCATGACTTTCTCACTCGCAATCCCTGTGTAGTTCCTGTGACCAGGAGGTTCTTTCTCCTCATCTGCTGCTCCAATCGGTCTCTGACCTTCTATAAACCAGAGCCATGTGAACTCGCATTGAAGCCCCACCCCACACACACTAGCAGCAAAGTTAGAGCAGTAGTGTAACGGGTGGAACAAGCAATTTCGCGAGCATACTGAATTCCGCGTGCTTGCTGAGATTTTTGCCGTTTCGCTGAACTTTGAGTAGTGCATCTACGCAAATTCCGCCCAACCCTACCTATCGGCCCATGTCTTTATTAAACATCAAAGCCAAGATACTCGCTAAGATATTGACAGGTAGGCTGATAACAATCCTCCCAGCCTTGATCCATTCAGACCAGGCTGGCTTCATACCACAACGTGCAACGCAACATGATATACTACAACCTCATAAAGCAAAAGCCGTTGATAGGTTAGACCGGCCAGCAGCCTTACTACTAGTGGATATGGACAAGGCATTCGATTCTGTCAGCTGGACTACATGTTCATATTATTTTGACACTTAAACATGGACCTAGATATGTTGCATTAATCAGGCTAATATATACAGCCCTTACAGCTTTGGTCGGGTTGCGAGGGTGACATCGGTGCGATTCCCGATCCAGAGGAAAATCCGACAGAGGTGCCCCCTCTCCCCATTGCTCTTTGCTCTGGCCATTGAGCCCCTGGACACCTGGGTGTGAAGGGATGCATTATACAGGGGCTTTGTGGACCCCTGAAATTTCCGACCGCATCGCATTATATGCAGATGATATCCTGCTCTTTATCACAGATCCACATAGATCTTGCCCTAGACTACTAGAGATCATTTGTGCCTTCAGGGAAACATCAGGCTTACATATGAATGTCTCTAAATCATTGCTGTGGCCGCTTAGAGGATCAATGGGGAACATTCAGTGGGTGGATGTACTTGCAACGACTACATGTGGCTTTACATTCTTAGGAGTATATATATCTGCTGACCAAACCATATCATGGGAGCGTAATCTAGTGACAACAGCCATAAAGGAGAAGTCCGAGATTAATTGGTCGACACTCCGTAGTCTTTATATGGAAGGTCAGCTATCTTTAAAATGGTGTCCCTGCCCAAACTGTTATACCAGCTAAAGTCACACCCATTTACAGCCCCCCTGCCCTGGTTCTGTTAAGTCAATGCAATGCTAGAACACTTTCTGTGGAGAGGCGGCATTTCTAGGGTGGCCCTACATACCTGTACACAATCCACTTACTGAGGGGGTATCACCACAGCAGACATACAGTCCTACCACGCCGCTGCCGACCTGCAGATTCTGAATGAATGGTGGTATGGTCCCAAGAGGACCCAGCATACAGGCTTGAACATTGGATCATGGGAGAGCCCTACATACATTGTTTCTTTAGAAGTAGGGCTCACCCCAATGATCTTACTCTGGCCACAAGGGTAGTGATTATCACCTGGCGACAGATCCTTCACAGAACCGGTTGGTGGGGGCGTCTAACACAAGCCACTCCGCTATGGCAAAATCGTCTGCTTCCGCAGGTCACTGACCTCCAGGGATTCAAGAATTGGGATCAAATTGGAATCTCCACCCTTGGAGATGTCATGAAGAGTACAACTTGGAATTCATTTGAGGGTCTCCGTAACAACTTCTCCATGCCCCAGACGCAATTCTATAAACAACTACAACATGCCCTTCATCCATATATTAAAGATCTGACTAATATGCCAGAATTCAAATCACCGGAGGGCAAAATGCTAATTGGAAATCTGAGGGACCATAACATTTCAAAAGTGTATCAAACCTTGGTGACTATCAGTTCAACAACCTTAGAATCCCTGAGAGCAAAATGGGATACTGATATCGGTCCAATTGACGCTGACTAATGGACAGAGGTGCTTCAGTCACCTTGTGAAGCAGCGGTCTCGACCCAACTTTGCCTCATCTTGTTCAAATACTTGCACAGGGTGTAATACACCAGACATCTGCTATGGAAGACAGGACTGTGGATGAAGGCACCTTCATACACACAATATGGTTGTGTCCAGTCCTAGATTGTTTCTGGTGCAGGGTATTAAATTACCTAGCTCAAGTAATAGCTTGGGACATACCGATATCTTCAAAATTGACACTATTGCACAGCACGAACACCTTCGGAGGTAACCGGTACAAAAAACATTTGCTGTTCCTTGGTCTCACCCTAGCTAAGCGTGAAATTGCTAAACTGTGGAAAGCAGAGACCCCGACCCAATTGGCACTATGAAAAGCAGGTAGGGATTTTATTATAGAACTGGAACCACCGGTGTTCCTATCTCGGGGTTGCCCGCAAAAACATACACAAATCTGGGCTATGTGGACCACCTATGGAAACATCCCCCTGGAAACACATAAGGAGGCAGAAGTTTAACTAGCTACAGTGGCAATAACATAGACACGAAGACAGAAAGTCTATTGATATGCTCATAGATACATCAAGTAGACACGCGTCCAGGAGTTAAAAAATGTGCATGTACTAGGCATAGTTAGAGTTACCCTTTTTCTTTCGTTTTCCCTTTTTTCTTATTTCAATAGAGTTAACATATGAGGGGACATCCTTGATTCAGAATGTAAATCTGAAACTGGGAAATAATGTTGATACATGATATCTGATATTAAGATGTGTTGTTGTAAGATGCTAAATATCCTGCACTGTATCCATAAAATCAATAAAATATGTTCTTAAAAAATTTAATTGGCTGACCATCAAGAAGCATATACAGTTCAGAGCTCTAAGTATCTTTTTTTTTAAAGGGTCCTTTGCAAGCAAGGGAACCCCAGTTTGCCTGCCTTTACACAACCATACTAGAGCCTTATTCTATTCAGACTTGAATGTGGCCCTTATCCCTCACATCAGAAGAGCCAGAATGTGATGATGTTCCTTCTGAGTTTTGTCTCTGACCTTATGGATCTCTCTGCCTCTTCAGTTAAGATAGATCAGAACCACTTGAGCTTTTGGAAGCAGTTAAATACCTGGCTGTTATCAGCCTGGGTGGCATCTGTTCTCGTCTATGGTGCACTGGCATACAGTTGCTGATTTTGTCGCATCAGTGATCATCACCTGGAAGCCAGACTCCTGAGGCCGCTGAGAGCTTTAGAAATTCTTTAACATAACATACTGTATATATTCTATGAAAAAAACGCAGGTTAAAGCTTAGTTATAGTTAGGAAAATGTATTTTCACTATACAAACCAATTTATCCACCACCTGCAAATCATTACAAGTAACAACCCTCATTACACACTCTTTTCAGGTTGCTAACCAGACAACACTAAGTATAACTCACCACTCTTTCATGTCATAGACTCGAGTATTATAGATTGGAATTGAGTGGAGCAGAGTGTACAGTGTACTAAAATGTTATATGGTATAGTGACATGGTGTCTCATATAGTCAAGTATTGTACACTGTAGCAGCGAGTTGTACAGTGGATTGGAATGTTGAACAGGAGAGTAGAGTGTCGCAGACTGTCATAGAGTGGAGTAGAGTGTTTAAGAGTGGAGTAGGGTGATGTAGGGTGTTTTAGAGAGGTGTATTGTCAACTGGAGTGTCGTAGACTACAGTAGAGGAGAATGTCCTAGAGTAGAGTGCAATGTCATATAGTTGAGTCATAGAGCATCTGTTGCTTAGCTTTTCCAGGCGCTCTTCAATGGGCTCTGCGCGTACTAACCTTCAATGGCTTCCTGTTTGCAAAAGAATTGAAAGCAATGTACTTTTGACATAAAAGTTGTCATGGGAAAGAACCCCAATACCTGAGTCCATTAGTGAAAACTTACCACCCTAGAAGAGGCTTGAGATCTACAGGATCTGCTTTGCTGAGATCCCCTTGGTCAAGAAAGATTCAATAGGAGGATTTTTTTTAGCTTTCTTACCTCTAAAATGTGGAACTCTCTGCCCCCCATCTTCTGGAAAAAACTCAAAACCTGGTTCTTTAGACAAACATAATTCTTTAGAAGTGGGTGCAGCTTTGACCTACTCAGGAAGAGCAGGTACTTCAGTGTGGGGACTCTTCAAATGGAGTAACCATGGGCTCTATAAATCTTTTATTATTATTAGTATTATACAGGGCAGTGACATAGGGAGAAATTAATTGGCGTGTCATCAAGTGTCACACATTGTGGTACAGAGGTATAGAGTAGATGGACATTGAGTGGATGGGCATAGAGTATCATACAGTGGCATAGAGATTAGTACAGTGTTGTAGAGTGGAGCTGAATACAGTTGAGTAGAGTGTTTGACAGTGGAGCAGCGTAGAGTGGAGTGTAGTACAGTGGCATAGAGTGGGATAAAGTGTAGTAGAGTGCAGTATAGTGGAGTGAAGTACACTGGGGTAGTTTAGTGTGGAATAAAATGTCATAGAGTGGAGTGGTGTGAGGTAGACTATAGTGGTGTAGAGTGTAGTAGAGTGGAGTGACTTTGTATACAGTTAAGTAAAGTCTCATAAATGTGAGTACTGTGTTGTGTAGTAGAATGTAGTGGGGTGTCATACAGTATTAGAACGTGATGTAGACAACAGTAGAGTAGAGTAGCAAATAGTCTAGTTGATTTTTGTAGAGTGGAGTGGTGTAGTGTAGAGTACAGTGATGAGGGGTGTGGTGCAATGGATTAGCATACAGTGGTAAAGAGTACAATGGCATTGAGTGGCATAGAGTGGTGTGGTGTACAGTGGAATAGTGAAGTAGAGTGGAGTACTGTGTAAGAGTAAAGTGAGGTAAAGTGGGGTGCAGTGGCACACAAAGAGTTGCACACAGTGTTGTATAGTGGGATAAACTATTATAGAGTAGAGTGGAGTAGAGTGTTGTGCAGTGGATTACAGTATACTACAGTGGAGTAAAGAGGTGTAGACAGGTGTAAAGTGTCATAGAGTGGCATACAGTGTAGTAGAGTAGAGTTGGATAGAGTACAGTATTGAGTGAAACAGCGGGCTGAGTAGAGTGAATTGCTGCATGGTAGCGTAGAGTCAGATAAGCTCTTGTACAGTGGAGTGGAGTGTTTGACAGTGGAGCAGCGTAGAGGATTATAGTACAGTGGCGTAGAGTGGGATAAAGTATAGTAGAGTGTAGTATAGTGGAGTGAAGTACACTGGGGTAGTGTAGTGAGGCGTAAAATGTTGTGGAGTGGTGTGAGGTAGACTATAGTTGTGTAGAGTGTAGTAGAGTGGAGTGACTTTGTATACAGCTAAGTAAAGTATCATAAATGTGAGTACTGGGTTGTGCAGTAGAGTGTAGTGGGGTGTCGTACAGTATTATAAAGTGATGTAGACTACAGTAGAGTAGCAAATAGTCTAGTTGATTTTGTAGAGTGGAGTGGTGTAGTGTAGAGTACAGTGTTGAGGGGTGTGATACAATGGATTAGCATACAGTTATATAGAGTACAATGGCATTGAGTGGCATAGAGTGGTGTGGCGTACAGTGGTATAGTGGAGTAGAGTGGAGTACTGTGTAAGAGTAAAGTGAGGTAAAGTGGGGTGCAGTGGCACACAAAGAGTTGCATACAGTGTTGTATAGTGGGATAAACTATTGTATATTAGAGTTGAGTAGAGTGTTGTGCAGTGGATTATAGTATACTACAGTGTTGTACAGTGGAGTAAAGAGGTGTAGACAGGTGTAAAGTGTCATAGAGTAGCATACAGTGTAGTAGAGTAGAGTTGGATATTTATTTATTTATTTTATTTTGCGTGTTTGTAGAGCGCTAGAATAGACTCCCAGGGGAGTATCTCCGCGCTTTATGACTGCCGAACCTACAGGAGAACAAGTTACATAACTGCAATCCAATTCTGAGACTGTAAAGTTAGACCTGGAACAGAAACGTCTTCAGCTTTTTCCTGAAGGCCAGATGATTTTCAAGCTGCCTAAGCTGGAGGGGGAGGCCATTCCAAATCTTCGGTCCCCTTACAGACAGAGCCTTACCCCCTTGCCTTGCCCGCTTGATCCTAGGAATCATAAGAAGCAATTGATCACTGGACCGTAGAGCACGGGAAGGGACATACGGCACAAACTTGTCTGCGAGATAAGAGGGACCCAAACCATGAAGACCTTTATGTACCGTACAACAGATCTTAAAGGTGACTCTCTGACGGATGGAGAGCCAATGAAGCCTGGCAAGAAGTGGTTTTGATGGTGTTCTGGGAGGAGCATTTACCACCAGCCTAGCTGCAGTGTTCTGCACAACCTGCAACCTGTCCAGATCCTCCTCATTAGCTGACAACAAGAGGCCATTACAATAGTCGAGACGACTGATAACCAGCGCCTGGACCAGGGTCTTTCTAATAGTGTCTGGAAGCAGTGGAAAAACTCTGCGCAGTAGTCCTATAGTTCGAAAACAGGACCCCACAATGTTGGTAACATGCTGCTTCAGGCTGAGTTCTTGTTCCAGACGGACCCCTAGGTTCTTGACTATCTGCTTAGGCTCAGGGACTGGGCCTAGGTCTAGAGGCCACCAGTCAGGAGCCCAGCAGATTTTAGCCTCACCAAAGAGCATAACCTCTGTCTTTGGATAGAGTACAGTATTGAGGGAAACAGGGGGGCTGAGTAGAGTGAAATACTATATAGTAGCGTAGAGTCAGATAAACTCTTGTACAGTGGAGTAGAGTCAAGTGGTGTAACGTAGTGTGGAGTAAAGTTTTTTTAATGGAGTTTTATATAGCACAAACCTGACCCGGTATTGGGTATCAGAGCGCTTTACATAGCACCAGTTGCATTACATGAGTACACATTCATTTTTGTTAGGCACGGGAGATTAAGTGATTTGCCCAGAATCACAGGATGTTCAGCGTTGTTGCTAAGACTTGAACCCGGTATCCCAGATTCGAGGTTGACTGCTCTAGTCATTAGGCCAACTCCTCTTCCCTCCTCCCCCTAGTACAATAGAGTAGATTGGTGTGTCGTAGAGTAGAGTGATGTGGAGTGGAGTGTCCTGGCGTAGCGTAAGTACTAAACTGGAGTGCAGTAGAGTGGAGTACTGTGTCATATAGAAAAGCGCTGTATAGTGGAATAGAGTGTGGTACATTTCAGTGTATGAGCATAGAGTGGAGTACAGGGGCAGACAGTGGAGAGTAAAGGGATAGAGTAGAGTAAGTTGTCATATTATGCCTTCAAGTGTGGTAGACGTTTATAGAATGGTGTTATATAGAGTGGAGGAGAGTGTCATACAACGGAATGGCTTAGAGTTGTGTGGCATACAGTGTAGTGGCATAGAGTGTATTACCCCAAAGTGGAGTTGCACACACTGGACAAGTGTACAGTGGAATACAGTACAGAGGAGTGCAGAAAAATAGAGTGCAATAGTGTAGAGTTGTGTGGTGTACTGTGGAGTGGTGTAGAGTGGAGTAGGTAAAGCAGATCAGTGTATCCATACACCAGTTATACACTCATTCCAACATATATATATTTACTTTATCTTTTTTTAAATGTAAAAGGCGCTTCCAACAGGAACTTTTTTTTAGTTTTTGTTGGATTTTTTAAGGCTTTTCTAAAGTTTGAATGTTTTTGTTGTTCTGTTTTATAATGATAAAATGACAACTGGAACAGAAAGAATTGAAAAAAAGAGCACTGAAAACTGTGCAAAACATATAAAAGGGGAAGAAATTAGCATATATGCTGTTTTGCTTATAAATAGCTGGAAGACACTGCTCACCAGCGCTTATAACAACACTACAGTCCATGCAGTATGTGGCCATTCTTGACAACTATGAAGCCATATCTGTTGCAGTAGTCTGTATCTCAGAAGGGAGTTTCTGACCAGGAATTGTTGCTGCAACCACTGAAGGAGATGATTCTCCTGCTTCCCTCTGCTTGATCCCCAGTTGGAGAGGTTTTTTATAATAGGTTTTTAGATGGTATAACTTGGACATTGTCCCACGTGATTATTTCTTGGTTGTCCCTCTAGAGATGATCTTCTTGCAGGTTGGGCATTGCACATGTTTGGCAGCTGTTTTAAATTCCCCTGATGGGATTGAAAAAAATCCCATGCCACATTGGCTCTCTTTTATTGAGGTTCCTCTTCTGCCAAATCTTCACTTCCCCCTCCTCCACATCCTGTTCCAGCTGTTGTTCCTGCTGACCCCCATCTCCTTACTGTGTTGCCATTTCTAATAGAAAAAAGGCCACAGAAAAATGAATCCACCTGCTCACAATGAAGTTCTATGAAAGAAGAATTAGGAAGGAGGAAGGGGTGTGTACTAACCAGGGGCGTAGTGCTACACTATGCTCGCAAAGTGTGCGTAGTTTGTGCTACTGCGCGAAACGTGAATTGCACGTAGCACTGTGCAAAAACACTTGCCCGCGGTCCTCAACGTCAAGTTGGCGACCGCGAGTGAACAAAATCAACATCTGGACGAGACTTTTTCCTCATTCGCGATCAGCAACATCAAGTTGCCGATCGCGAAAGTGGAAAATAAACCTCCCTGCGAGATTCTCACTGTGGGGTGATCTGGTTTCTCATTGTGAGTAGTTGCCTATACTTGCGACCGCTCGCAATGAGAAACTACCAGCCGCGTTGAGAAAGCTGGCACACAAGTATAAATCTACTCATCACACCCACTCACCAGATATAATTTGTATCCTTTTAACCTTTAAAAGTTGACAAAAATTGGCCCTAATTAATATGTATTCCCGACCTGTCCAGTATAGTGGTACCTCTTCGACCTTGGCCCAATTTGATTCTCTCTTGAAATCCCTACCTGGAGATGTGGCTTTTGCTATTGGTGGGGACTTCAATTGCCACTATGAACCTTTCAAGGGAGGCATGAAACCCATCACCGCCGAAGAAGATGCAATCTGGTCAATTCCACCCCCAAATACCTATTAGGTAAAGAGATGCACCCCTTTAGTGCTTTAATTGATTTCCCTTACACTCTCCTTTTCTATAAGGGCATGTAACGGGCGCTTTCAGAATGATAACCCAGGGCTCCCGACTTTTAAAAGACTAGATCAAGCAACATTGATTGATTATTTCTTAATTAGTATGGAAATATGGCATAAAGTGACAGACTTTAAGGTTGCGGAGTGCTCCGAAAGCGACCACAAGCCACTCACCATTATGCTAGATTTCCAAACAAGTAAAAAAGTCCAAGGCCTTCCTATTTCGCCCCGACGTGACCTCAGAATAGTAAATGGAGGAAGGCGTATTCGCTGGGCAACATTTACTCACTCCCCAGATTTAGTGGCAAGTATGTAAAAAGCCATTATTCCCTTTATGGAAAAGGCAGCCACCACCCAAGAGACCATCTCCAATAGTAATACCACCGATGATTTAGGAACAATACACCAGGAGATGGTGGCAACATTGGCGGACTTCTTCTCTTGTCCCAAGTCAACCAAGCATAAACCCTATACTGATAAAAACCTGTGGTTTAACAAGGGTTGTTGAGTTGCTAAACAAACGCTTCTATTCTCTCTGAAGGGTGGGGATCCCTTACCTATTAAGGCAGCTAGGGCTGATTTAAAAAAAAATATTACCATTTCCAAATCCGAATGGGAAACACAAAGATGGCTAGATATTAAGATCGCCCTTGAGGAAAAAAATCCAAGGGCTTTTTGGAATTTAGTCCACACGGGGAATTCTGAGGGTAAGACCCGTGAGGAACCAAATATCTCTGAGGAATCATGGCGTCTATATTTTAAAGACCTCCATACTATATTGCAAAAAGAGCAATATGAGCCACCAGCATCTCTCCTGTCAGTCGATCCTACTTGGATTATTCCGCCTTGTACGGTGGCTGAGGTAAAGTTAGCTCTGTGTAAGCTCCAAATGAACGAAGCGCCAGGTCTACATCGGATCCCTGGAGATTTGTATAGAAGTGAGCAGGTAGTTTGGGTTCCTTATTTACACTCACTTTTTAATGCAATCATTCAGGGACTCGAACTACCAAGTACTTGGTCCGGGGCAGAGATCATACCCATCTTTAAAAGGGGTCTCCTATATACCCAGCTAACTATAGGCCAATTAGCCTTATCGATGTATCTCAAAAAATGTACGCAAGGGTAATCTTACAATGATTGCAGGATTGGATCTGTGATCAGTACATCCTGACACCTTTGCAAGTGGGTTTCAGGGCAAAAACCTCTACGCTAGACCAACTACTCAGGCTCCAGCTAATCTACTGGAAGCATGTAGTGTTGGAAGATGGGAGCCTATATCTAACCTTCGTTGATTTAAAATCTGCATTCGACATGGTGGACCGCAGCCAGCTGTGGACCATCATGCTGACTATGGGGGTTCCTCCATATTTATGCTACCAACTCAAACAACTTCACGAAGGTACATTTGCAAGAGTTAGGTATGGTAGGAACAGCCAATTGACAGATCCGTTCCCCGTGGAGAAGGGGGTGAGGCAGGGTTGCGCGTTGGCACCTACCCTCTTCTCCCTTTTCTTAAATGGATTGATTGACAACCTACTCGCTATCAAGGTTATAGACACCCCTAAATTGTCCCAAACTAGGTTTCCTGCTTTGATGTTTGCGGATGACACTCTGCTGTTGTCAAAGTCAGCTCGAGGCATGCAGCGTGTTCTTAACCAATTTGTACAGTTCTGCAACAAAAGACATCTCGTGCTCAACATTAAAAAAACGAAATATATGGTTTTTGATGCTAGATCCACTAACTGCCCACAACCCTTGCTAGATGCTGGAACACTTGAAAGGGTCCCCACCTTTGACTATCTTGGTCTCACATTAACTGAAAAAATGGGGTGGGGCCCCCAGATGGTTAAGGCTAACTTAAAACTTACCCAGTCAGTTGGGGGAATTCTAAAAATCTATAAGAGTTGTGTTTTAAAAAACATAAGTCCACCACTGGAAATATACAGGGTCCAAGCTAGATCAGCCTCTCTTTACGGGGCTGAACTGTGGGGACATAAGTCTCATAATGCCCTCACAGTTACTGAAAACAATTTTCTTAGACAACTCTTGACCCTGCCGAAAAGCACCCCGCTTGTCCCGCTCAGGATGGATTTAAATATTGTTCCCGTTGCAGACATCATCGCCACCGACGACTGTTATACTGGCGGCGGTTGTGGAGCACTCCTGATCTGGTTAGCTATAAGGAGGAGCTAAAAGTGGTGCTGTCAACACTGGGGGCGGGTAGTATACCCTGGTTCTCTTATGTAAAACACTCTTTTAGGACCATAGGCATGGAAAAACTATGGACCTATCCTGAAACATTATGCCCAGCAATATCGAAGAAATCTCTGATGAATGTATTGAAAGAGCATAAACTAACACAGATATTCCAGTTAGCTAATCCCTCGAGCCTAACGCATAGATTTCTTGATTTTAAGTGCCACTATGAATTTGAGAGGGGTCTGGATATTGTTCATCCGACCCTAGCAAAGAAACTGTTCCTGCAGTTTAGATACGGAACCCTCTCACTATTCGCAATAACCAACAAGTGGGCAGGAGGTTGTTCCCACCTTTGTCCGGGGTGTCAGACCGAGGACGAAACCTTGATCCATGTTACTCTCTTTTGTGAAACGTACAAATACCCAAGGCGTAAATGGATCATACAACTCTGCAGGAACCTGTGTGTCAGGCACTACATAGACTTCTTTAGGATTCTAAGGACTGATACTGATCTGGTTTATGTGGTCGCAGTATCAAAATTCCTGTTCTCTATGTGGCTAATCCGCAGGAATCTGATAAAATCGGAATCATCTACAGTCAATGACTAGGGTGGCAACTATTTACATGCAGAGTATCTGGATACATAATAGATGTATATACATTTATTAGCTGAGGAGGGTGTTCTGGAAGGATCCATACAGGGATCTGACTGATATGAATGGCTCCATATGGAGTTAATTGTTTTTAGATTTTTAAATTTGTATGAAATTTGTATTGTAAATTATATTTTTATAATGGATTCTAGAATTATGAATGCCCATAATAACGATTGTATCTAATGGTATCTTTTTTATTTTGCCCAAATGCCATGCTTACTATGAACTGCTTATTTTTGACCTTGGATTGGTAATCAATTGTTTTTATGTGAATGTGCTTTTATGGCTATATCTAGCCGCAATAAAGTTCCAATTGATTGATTGACAAATCTACTCGACCGGCAGAAAATGACCACTTGCACTGTGCAAGATGCCGTTTGCAATGATTGCACAGTACGGAAAAGCATCCTGCACTGTGCAATCAGTGCGAACAGCATTTTCCCTACCGCACTACGTAGTTCGCGTAGCTACGTGTAGCTTGCTTGTGCGAAGTGCACTTCGCGTAGCTACGTGTAGCTCTACTACGCAAACTACGCCCAGGGTCAGTGTGTACTTCCTATTAATTTTGCTAAAAAGTATATTATTCAATCAAATTCCTTGCTTTCCTGATCATGTGATATTCGCAGTGACAGAAATAGTCGGGGTTACCGCGGTGAAGCGGAAATGAAAAATACAAGTTTAAAGTAGTTTTTTTCAAAAATGGAAAGAAAAGCAGAACTTTCAATACTATAATGTAAACAGCTACACTAAACTTGCTCACAATACCTCTACATATATGTTTCATAAATGTTGAAAAACACGCGCTATTCGCGATACCCGACGTCATCATGACTTTCGCTGTCTTCGCGGAAACGTGAAAAAGTGTTTGAAGGTGATTATTCTGGAAACTCACTAGAAAAATACGAGTTTGAAAAGTTCAGTAATAAAGCTCTACTATTAAATATACTGTAGAATATGTCTATATACATGTTTTACACCTTGTATAAACCACATGATCTTTGCGACAACTGACATCATCGAAGTGACTTCGGTAGTCGTGAATAACATTTTTTTTGTTAAGGTGGCTTTCTTCTAAACTGAGCATAAAAAAGTTAAAACAATATTCTACAAACTTTATTTAAAAAATGTCTTTAAGTATATTTTTCAGTATGCGAAAGACATTTACTGATGACAGAATCTCCACTGTAATGCAACAATGTTGTGCTGACTTAGAAAATTGTTAATAATAAAACCAGTTATTAATGTATTTTCACAAAAGAAATCAAAAAATGAGTGGCGTATTCTATACATATAGTATACAATATCCAATTATAGAAAGAAACCAAGAACATCTTAGAGGTTCGCTTACAAAAAATGGACATTACAACTAAGAAATAAAAAGGATATAGGAACGTTATAGTTAACAATTAACATTTAAAAAAGCTTAGAAATTCACAGAAAAATCCAAAGGTTACAGGGATGTCATCAATTTCTATGACAATAACTTCCACAATAGTATATGGTTTAACTGTTATGGCAATCCAGTGTTGCCTAAGTTACAAACTTCTGGCTCCTAAGCCAAAAAACAATAAAAATGGCTTACTGTAAAACTGATTGGGTCAGACTTGTCTCTCTTCAAAATTCTGTAAGCAACCCAGTATTGTCTGACTCCGAGGTTTAAGCAGATAGGTCGTATCCACCTCCTGCTGCTCTGTTGATATTTGCTGCAAAAGAACAAGAACTGTTCTTCAGATTATTTTACTCTACTACAATTGGGGCATAATTTCTATGTTAAACCAATGTTTGTTAGGAATCTTTAAAAATAAACTACCCAGCTGAAATCTAACATTTGAACTTTTAAGCAAGTGTAGGAGAAATCAGGTCCAAATAGGGTTCAAACCTGGGGCAGGGCCTGAAGCTTAAATCTGTGTTGTTAAATGACCATAGGTTGTTCTCACCATGTAGCGATCTGTTACAAACAACCAATATTTAGCTTTTACTCTGAGTAAGTTCTCTTGCTTGCCTCCTCTGGGTGGTCCCACACATTCAACATTTCCAGTAATCTACACCAGTTTGTGATGTGTTTGAACCACATTAGATTTTTGGTGGCATTAATCTTCAAGATCTCCTGTACTGAGTTGCAATAATCAGTTAGCTGGGGTTTTGTCCACACATGGAACAAATACATTAGAGGTTTAAGCGAAGCCATATCCCCAATTCTTTTCATCCCTAGATTGAAAAATAATGAAGTCAACGGGGTGGTAACAGGTACTGAAACAAGTCATCTGACAATTTTTTTTTGCCTATCGTCAATTTATAGGTAGCTCGGCTCAATACAAAGCACCACTTTGGGCTTTTGCACAATAAACCTTTAGTGCTGGGGCCAGTGATCGAGTGCATGACTGACTTTGGAACCCTAATATCAACAGTAACCTATCACATAGGGTAAGGTAACTTTTGTCTAATTGATGCTCCCAGCCACGCAAATCCTTTAGGCTTAACCCCAGATAGTCAAAATGTTTCACCCTCTTGAATGGATCGGATGCAATCCTAACCGCTTGTGTTTTTCCCTTTGCCTTCCCATAAACGATCCATTTTATTTTGGCAACATTGAGTTCCAGACCCATATCCCTGCAGAATTTCAGAAATGTATGTGCTAGATTTTGTAAGCAGATAGAAGTTGTAGAAATAAGTAGGGAGTCATCAGCAAAGAGCAGGGTCATGACTTTCTTGCTATTCATAGTGGGAGAGCTATTCCTTCAGTCCATGAGCCTGCTCGCCTCTTCATTAATGAACAGGAGAAAATGATGTGTGGGCGAGTATGCACCCCTGGCGCGCCCCATGCTGTATTTGTATCCTGTCTGTTGGTTCGCCATTTCTTTATCATTAAACCTGGGCATTATTATCTTCATGGAATCTTGCTATCAAGTTTACCAAATTTGCTGGGGTTCCTAGATCTCGCATAATTCTCCATAACAATTTGCGGGGCACAAGATCAAACGCAGCCCTCAGGTCAACTAATGCTACATATAGTTTTTGTTTCTTTAACAGCATGTATTTCCAGGTGAGTAAGTAAATCTGAAGGTCTGGTCACATGTGCTTATCATGGATCGAAAACGCACTTGCTAGGAAGACAAGATCACATTATCTTCTATCCAGGACTTGCCTTGCAAAGATCTTTTGCAGATTATAGAGCAGGCTGATAGGTCTATATTTGGAAGGGATGAAAGCATCTCCCTTTTTGTATATTGTAATTATCTCTGCTCTCTTCTACATTGCTGGGATATCACCACCAGCCGATTCACAATTTGACTTAAGATTTATGTATGGAGTCCATATCGTAGGTTCAGATTTATATAAATCATCTGGTATCCGGTCGGGCCCTGGGGCTTTTCCTGATTTAAGTCTATTAATTGCTGAAATAGTTTCATCCAGACTGAAAGCTAGCATAGTGCTATTCATATTCATAGGAGAAGGGGTGTTGGGAACATTAAGGTTAGCACTTGTGGTCACAGAGCAGCTAATATCCTCGTCCCTGGCATATAACATAGAGAAATGACCAACCCATACCCCAGGCTGAATATGACAGCTAAGGGTTGTAGTGCTTTCCAGACTTCCTTGTGCGATGATGTGCCAAAATAGATGATTGTTGTTGCATCTAGCTGCTAGTAATACATCTTTCCACTTATCAGCAAAATTGTGCTTGGCGTTGACTTATATCTATGGCGTGCCGGGGCTATCCCAGGTTGACGGCATTCAATAACTCCTACCCTTAACCACATGACTGCTAAGGCAATTCCCCTCCTGTGCTGGAAGTTCCTATATCCCATGGATCATGACGAGCTCAGCTCGTCATGAGCACACGACCAGTGTACTGCATGACGAGCTGAGCTCGTCATGAGCAGCGAAGGGGTTAAGGCACCCTTTGTTGATTTTTACTCAGAGTTGAACCATTTGTTATTCGCTCCACCAATATACTTGTTGCTAGTCACTTCTTTAGAGAAGACCATTTGCAAGGCCTCATAAAATTCCCTGTGGGTTGATAGTAATGATGTTGCCCCTGGGGAGTGTACACTATCCATACCAGACAAGAAATGCACAAATAGCTCATAAATCCTAGGGTATAGGTCCCTATTTGTGAGAACTTTGGACAAGGTGACTCCTCTACGATTATTAGCTACAAGAGGCTCTTGTACCGTTAGGGTACAGTTAGGTGATTTCCTAACCAGAGCGGCACCCTCCATATTTAAGAACAAGGGATTATGATCACTATCAAATCTCTGGATGATCATCATGTCCTTAACTAGTGACCAAATACTGACATATACTAATATGTTATCAATGACACTAGAGATGGTGCCCATTTAAAGGTAGTTTGATATTTTCAATAGATGCAGTCCTCTCATTGCATGACCTCAAGCGCCTTCCTGTAATCAGTGAGGCGATCTGGAAAGATACAGCTGTTGAATGGTGGTTACCCGTAGTCCATGACAAATTTGGTATACCCCAAGCATCATCCTCTTCCTCTAGTAGGGTACTTAATAGGAGGGAGGGTTCAAAGGAGGTGTTAAAATCCCCAGCTACTATACCTTTAGAGTTACTTTGGTATACTCTGACTAAATCATCTAGCAATGACAGAACCAGATGCATATTGCAATGAGATTCCAACCTTAAACACAGTCAGATTTAAGCCGGTGTGAAAGGTGTGCTGGATGCCCAATGTGTCTTGTTAGTGATGCCACTGTTAGTGGCCGTGAATTTAAGGATAAAAGCAAAGAATCAACCATGTCTTCCTTTTGGCTTCATGCACTGCAATTCAAATAAGTTTCCTCCCTTGGACCACTAATGTGGGGTTGGATCAGGGTGGGGTTGGATCAAGGTAGTTTTATCCAGCCCTAACAGGCTTTTATTGCTGTGATTTGTACTTAATGGGGCAAGATAGAAGAGGAGGGATTAGTGGGGTTCCTAATTCAATCAACCTCTAACACTGGCGAAAATGACCCTTTCCTGTACCTGGAATCTAGCAGTAAATAAGTCGCTGGCCTACAGTACTTGAACCGGATGCATGAGTTATTAGGGCCACTAAATTATCCACCAGCTTCACATCTTTTAGGGTTAGTTCAATCACATCATGCATTGCATTCTTTGGGGAGCTCCTGCGGGCACTGAAAATGTCTTCACAAATAATCGAGTGGTATCCCCTAACATATCTAATTCAGTGAATGGCTTTGTTTATAAGAGAGGCCTCAAGTTGCAGCTTTGGTGCCTTTATCATTGCAACTTTGTTTATTAGCATATTAGGGTCACTGCATAGGCAAGGAACGGACCTGAAGTTCCGCCATCTATCAATTGTACCATGTAATGAATTGGTAATTCCTGAGGCATTCAGTGGCTGTACCTGACAAGAGTTAATCAAATTATTATTATTCCATTAGAACTGAGGTCTAATTCTAAGAATATACTGGGAATAAGTCTGATTTCTTGGAGCCCCAGAGCCCCTACGTACTATCCCTTGTAAACAGGAAGAAGCAGGTGAGACTAAAAGCTGCTGTACTTCTGGCAACTGGGAGGTCTCTATAATAAGCATATCAGTATCTCTGACATATTTGCATTTGACCTTGGTTATATTAAGGACTAATTTGGAAATAAAAGTTTTTATCTCTCCCACTTCAGCTTTTAGTTCATCAATTTGAGTGATACAATCCACATTTGGTTGAATAATGGGCTCTAATGGAGTAGGATCAAGGGCAGGTTTAACAGGAAAAATAGGGATGGTGGAATACATCACTCATGACATGGTCAGTGACATCACTCATGACATCTCACATGACATCACTGATGCATCATCTAGAGAACCACACACACACCTACTGATACCGCTATACAACCTCTCATAGACCTACTCACCCACCCACACAACCATTCACAAACTCATTCACAGACCCATACAAGTACTCCACAATCACTCAATCACTCATAGAGCCACTCACACACACACCCATTCAGTCACTCACTCATACTGCCACTCACACAACCAACTGTTTCTGCATACTTCAGAAACCATAACATGGGCTCTATCTACAACAACAACCTGAATTTTGACAGGGATAACCTCTATAGAAGAAGGGAACCGGGTATTTATCAGAAATCTCAAACTATGATCCTCACTTACATGTAGCAGCAACAAAGCCATAATGAATACAAAGGCTCTTCTCAGAGCCACCCTATAACCCAACAGAAAATAGTATATTTTTAAACAAAAATATATTCCTCATAACTATTTTCCAAATTCATGAATCCATCAAATTCAATTGGAACAACAACACATTTTACATTTTTAACTGTAATTTTAACTCAATACATATTAAAATGTTTTTTTAACTCTGTAAATTATAAATAATGTAAGTGTGTACTTCAATCTGTGTAGCTCTACGATAGGTTGCACAAGTGCCTAAGTGGGTCTGTGACAGAATGCATCTGACTCTGTGTGGGTCTGTGACTAGGTGTATCAGTGTCTAAATGGAATTGTATATGGATGCAATAGCGTCTGACTGAGTCAGTGACTGACCGTGTCAGTAACTGAATGGGACTTTAAATGGGTGCATCAGTGTGTCATTGGGAATGTATGTTGGTGCATCAGTGTCCAAGTAGCTTGTGAGTGGGCGAACCATTGTCCAAATGGGTTTCTCAGTGGATGATTCAGTGTCTCACTGACTCTGTGACTAGGTCTATCACTGTCTGACTGCATCTCTAACTGGATGTATCAGTGTCTGTGCAGGTCAGTAAGTGAATGACCATTTCAAGGTCTCACTAGGTATGTTAGAGTTTGCATCAGTGATCAGTGTCTTTGTGGGTCTGTAACTAGGTGTGACTTAGTGCATCTTATGTAAGTAAATCTGTAATTGCATCTGTCTTTGTCACTCAGCAACTAAGTTGGTGAGTGTCTATGATGGTCTGTGAAAGGGTGAGTCAGTTCCTGTCTGAGTCTGTGAGTGGGTGTGTCAGTGCATGAGTGTATCTCGGTGCATTAAAATCTAAGCAGGTTTTATCAGTGGATACATCATAGTTAAAGTGGGTGTGTCAGTGTCTATGTGGGTGTGTGAGTGGGTGCATTAGTATCTGAGTGAGTCTCAGACTGGCTACATCAGTAAATAAGTCTGTGAAAGGAGGCCTCAGTGTCTGTGCGGGTCTGTGAGTAGGACCATCAGTGTGTGAATGGGTTTGTCAGTAGGTGTTTTAGTGTCTGGGTAGATTGGTAAATGGGTGTGTCAGTGTCAGTGTGGGTTAGTGAGTGAATGTGTCACTGACTCAGTAGGTCTCTAAGTGGGTGCACCAGTGCCTGGAAATGGGTGCATCACGGTCTGAGTAGATCTGTAAGTGTGTGTATCAGTGTCTCACAAGCTCTGTGAATGGGTACAAAAACCCATGAATTAGTCTGTGAGTACATGTGTAACCGTTTGTATACGTCTATGACTCAATACATTATGGAGTACATTAATATTTGATTTTTTTTATTTTTAGTAAATCCGTGACTCTACTGTGATGTTACACAGGGGGACACTCCTGATTGCTGCGATGGGGTCGCAACTCCAACCATGTGAGAAAAAAACATTTATTTAAGTAGCCCCCCCTTATCTATGGCGATGTTGGCCTTGGGGACCCCATCTCCCGGGGCCTGACCTGTAGTGTGGGTGGCCAGTGCACCCACATTTTCCATCGTGGGGACCTCGGGGGGAGCCTAAAGGCCCCCGTGTTTCCCGGACAGCTCCATGCCTCCTGCAGGAGCCGGCATGGCTTTTTACACACAGGGACCTATTGACATGCAGCTCTGTGGGTGCTCCACTGTGAACAAGCAAGAGCGCTCACTTGTTCAAAGTGGACCACTTATTTGCTATGATATGGCAGTAGCAGTATTTTCTTTTAATACTATATCTGCCCCGGGGAGTTGGTGCTACCCGGGGCTGCCGAGGAGGCTATAGGTTTATGTTTAAAAAAAAATAACTATATATACAGGCCACCACATTTTGGTAGCATGTACACCTGAGCGATATCCCAGGAATTGCAAAAGAGTGTGTCCACTGTAATATCGAATGGGTGATGTTTAATACCTTTCTGCCGGAGTACTGCTTTTCAAAGTACATGGACTGCCAAGCAGCCATGCATATAGTGGGGTCTACTACAAGGCCGGAGAGAGGTATTAAACATCACCATTTAGATGAGAAAGTGGACCCATTCTTTTGGAATTCCCCGGCCTTCACTCATGCGTACAGGCTACCGAAACATGGTGGCCAGTATATTTACTTACACACTTCTCAATATATGTTTTTGATGCAGAGTGACTTTCCATATGGCCCTAAAGAATGACCCTGAAATGCTGCTGGGGTCACTAAAGGGCAGAAACAGGTTGACCTATTCTAGGGGCATATTTGTTGATAACCCCTAGTCTCTCTCTTTTTAATCCTGTCCTAGGAGACTGCAGAGTAAAATATATTTGGCCTCCTGGATACAGTTTTAACTTTTTTCCATTGTGCTCTGCCCATCACCACCCCTATCCTTGGTCCCATCCTTAAAACACCTCAGCTTCTGTTCAAGCCCAGAAGAGGTGTAGCCCACATCAGTGACCTTTCTGCCCTGGTATGAGGATGGAACCCTATGATGAAGCATGTCACCTGTGGGTGAGTGAGGGTTCTGGTCCTAAAAGAGGTCTCCTCCTATGAACAGCGCATATTCTGTGGCCAGTTCCTTCCCCCTTCTTCACACTTTTGAGACTTATTTTTAGTACTTTTACAACTAAAATCTGTTATCACCATTTATACATTCTCCTTTTTCTAACCCTCAAAACCTGGCATTTCTCAAATGCATTTCAGTGCGTTCTATCATGTATATTGGTCCCAAGACTGCTGCCAAATTTTCGTGGCATCCAATCAATTCCCACAATGAGATCTGTGCTTAGGCATTCTATTTGCATGATCTATCTACTACCAACTACTCCTCCTGTTACCTCCAGTAAGTCCAACACAGCGGGATTGCTAAGAGGTCTTTGGAGGTCACGCCTCTTTTTTCCACCACTCTGCAAACACACTTCCTGATGCACTACTGGTTGGGGATTAAGTCCAATTTACTCATGAGGGACCTTGGGGGGCAGGAATTATGTTAATAGTGTATTTATTTGTTTTATTTTAGGTTCTGATTGTGGGGTTTGTAGGGGTATAGGGTGGGAAGTAAATACATTATTAATTAAATAATAATTAGTTGTTGATTAATATCAATGATTTAATTGATAAATAATTATGTTAATTGTGTTATTATTATGTGTTTTTTTGTTTTATTTTAGGTGAGGGTTGTAGGGTTTATAGGAGTACAGGGTGGGAAGTAAATTAATTATAAGTTATTCATATTTAGGGCCCGATTCTGATGTGTTTAGGAAGGCCTCCTAACGGCATTTGCTCCTTCCATATCGGATTGGGAACATGTCTTTCCGAATGACTTGGAAAGGTTTTCAACCAACTGAGTTAGGTGTTAGAAATATCCCAATCTGAACCCAACGGCATTTGGAATGACCGAGCAGAATTGTGCATCTCTATGGGCCATATTTCCAGAACGAACGAGTACGATTCTGGATTTGGACAGCCATTCCAAATCATGCCATTCGACTTGAATCAGCAGTTGGAATCAGACTTTGGGGGAGCATAGTTGGCAGCCTTGCACCCTGAGCCGCCTTCCCAATCCGGCCCGTGTGGGTACACGAGTCTCCCCTTTCCAGCCATGCACAGTGTGGCAGACACCAGGGGGTACCCACAACAGGGTGCCCAATTTTCCCCAGCTACCCTTTTCTTCAATGGGAGCCTATGCATTCGGTAGGAACAAAGGCTCCCATTGAAGTCAATGGGAGTCCAACCAAATCGTATCTGGAAGCATCTGAATGCATCATACTCGGTGGGTTGGACTCTTCCGATCCAATTCGGTCATAAACCATTTCCAAACCCATTCGGTCAGGAAGCTTTCCAAACCGCATCAGAATCGGGTCCATACTAGGAAACCTTTGCGACCAACCAATTACGATGGAAGGTAACATTTCGGTCATTCCGAATTGGTTCTGACCAGCATTTGGAGAATTTGAGTTGGTCGGAACGGAGCTTACCTCGCACTACACCTCAAAGATGACATCCATCCTCAATCAAATAGCTCCTCTAAAATAATAAAAAGCAGGAATACTCCATCCAGATCTTGGTTTAACTCCGACATTAACTCTGAAAGGAGACAACTAAGAGCTACAGAGAGACTATGGAGACACAAACCCTCAGTCACACACCGCGAACAACTCAAAGAAGCTTGTGGGAAGTACAAAAAACACATTGAGAACAAAAAAACCTCATTTTTTTGCACTGCACTAGATAACGCAAAAAACAGGCCTAGAGAACTCTTTAGCATCATTAGACAACAAGCCTCCAAGCCTGCTACCTCCGCATTGCAAGCTTCCAAAGAATTATGTGATAACTTTGCAATCTTCTTTGAGGAAAGAATCAACAAAGATCGAACTTTCACTTGAGATCAACATCAATACCCTCAGCAAGATCCCCCAGCCCGAGATCAAGGACGCCCCATACAAACCTCCTTCAAAATCGTGGAAATCTTTCAGCCCTATACATGAAGACGAGATAGTCAACCTGATCTCCACATCTAAGCCTACCTCACATGCTCTAGATCCTCTGCCGCCTCAATTGACCAAAAAGCTTAAACACTCCCTTGCCCCGTTGTGGTGCAAGATCATTAACAGTACACTGCAATCCAGCATCATCCCGGGATGCCTCAAACAGCACAAGTCACGCCACTGCTAAAAAAAACAGACCTAGACAAAAAAGATCTGAACAACTACAGACCAGTCTCAAACCTACCTCTTCTAACTAAAATCCTAGAAAGATGCATGCTCTTGCAACTTACCCAACACCTGGATAGCATCAAGGTACTTGACACCAACCAATCGGGCTTTAGAAAGGGATGTAGCACGGAAACCGCGATCCTCAACGTCATTGATGACATGCACAAATCATTGGATGCGGACAAATGATGTGTTCTCACCCTTTTAGATTTATCAGCAGCTTTTAACACGGTTGATCACATCTTTCTCATTAAGGCTATTCAAGAAAGAGCAGGTCTAGATGAGGTGGTCTTACAATGGTTCTCCTCCTTCCTCCACAACCACACTCAAAGAATAAAAATCTAAAACTGCTTTTCTGACCTACATCAAGTTAGCAAGGGAGTGCCCCAAGGATCAGTGCTCTCCCCACAACTTTTTAACATTTACATGGAACCACTCACAACCTTACTCAGAAAACCTAACATCCCCTTTCACCCTTATGCAGATGACACACAGATCTACCTGGAAACCACATCCATTGACGACATTCAGAGACTCAATGACACGCTCAGAGAATTCCAACACTGGCTATCAAGGAACGACCTAAAACTCAATGAAGACAAGACTGAAATACTCCTCATCTCAAACAAAGAAGAGAACCCTCAAATTACAGAATGGTTATCTGCAATCAATACACTCGACGGAAACATCACCCTGGCGGATTCTGTAAAATCACTAGGCATCACTTTAGACCCGAAACTGAACATGACCAAACACATTAAGATCTCGGCAAAAAGCACCTTCCTGAATTTAAAGCTATTGAACAAAATAAAACCTTTCATCCCAGCCAAGGACCTTAAACAAGTTACCCAATCACTGGTGTTATCCAGATTAGACTATGGGATCGCAACACTGTCAGGCTCAGCAAAGGCTCACCTGGCCCCCCTTAAAACAACACTAAATGCAGCAGCTAGAATGGTCACAGGAGTGAAGAAATTTGACCATATCTCACCCGCACTCAGAGAACTAAAATGGCTCCCAGTTGAAATGCGTGCCAGTTTCAGAAGAGCCTGCCTCACCCACAAAGCCCTTCACACAGGCAAACCCGAATACTTGGCCACTAAACTAAAAAAAGCTGGACAAACCAGGTCCCTCTGGACCTCAAACACACTACTACTCATCCCAATGAAAGCACGCAAACAAAAAAATGCAGCCCGATCCTTCGTGGGAAACGCGCCCAAAATCTGGAACGCTATTCCCCCTCATATAAGAACTATCTCCTCCTTCGCAAAATTCAAAGAGCAACTCAAAAATCTTTTCCTTGACCAGTCCCTAGCAAAAAGGCAGGAGACACAGAAGAGCTATTGACCATACCCACCGATTGAAGGTGGGATACCCAGAGTATGGTCATCCTGATAAGGTACTACGAGTACGTATTGACACTGTTGACTTTCCCTCCAATACGCAAAGTGTCTACTTGATATTGTCTCGAGACTCTTGACACTTATGCTGATATCTGCGCTGTACTTACTGTGAATGTCTGTTTGAGCATTGCATTTGAACGGTTGTGAAGCGCTCCGATACCTAAGGGTCTGGCTAGTGCTATATAAAACTTCATAATAAATAAATACATTCTGACAGCCTTTCGGAGTCGGACTGTCCTACATGAAAAGGCTGTCGAAATTGGATTTGGGGGCCCCTAGCAGGTCCCCTTCACCCTGAGGTCTCCGGTTAGGGCCTTTGGCGGTACCCAAGGCACCCCCATTTAAAACAAGCACAGTGTGTCAGGCACCTTGGGGTGCCTGTGACAGGATGCAAGATTTCTGCAATCACCCATTTTTTCAATGGGAGTCTTTGTTGTCGGTAGGAACACAGGCTCCCCATTGAAGTCAATGGGAGAGTTTCTGAACAGTGTCAGGAGGGTTTGCAGCCATTATCCTGCATTTTTTATCCCGGGGACTTTCAGTCCGCATACCATTATCCCACAAGGTCATTGACCTTGCATACCATTATCCCGCATTTTTTCAAAACGCATGTGCATTTATCACGCATGCCTTTACAACGAATTACGTTTTAAAGGCATGTATGGTAAATGCATTTGCGTTGTGAAAACCACGATGACGAGAGAGGTAAGTGGTTTAGTGATTTTGTAGTGTAGTATTGTGTAGTGTAGTGTTGTGGTGGTTGTTTAGTGTAGGGTCGTGCTGGGGGAAGTGTTATAGGCTTTAGGGTTGTGTTGTAGTGTTTGCGTAGTGTAGGGTCATGCTGGGGGTAGTGTTTTAGGGTTTAGGGTAGTGTTGTAGTGTTTGTGTAGTGTAGGGTCATGCTGGGGGTAGTGTTTTAGGGTTTAGGGTAGTGTTGTAGTGTTTGCGTAGTGTAGGGTTATGCTGGTGGTAGTGTTTTAGGGTTTAGGGTAGTGTTGTAGTGTTTGCGTAGTGTAGGGTCATGCTGGGGGTAGTGTTTTAGGGTTTAGGGTAGTGTTGTAGTGTTTGCGTAGTGTAGAGTCATGCTGGGGGTAGTGTTTTAGGGTTTAGGGTAGTGTTGTAGTGTTTGCGTAGTGTAGGGTCATGCTGGGGGTAGTGTTTTAGGGTTTAGGGTAGTGTTGTAGTGTTTGCGTAGTGTAGGGTCATGCTGGGGGTAGTGTTTTAGGGTTTAGGGTAGTGTTGTAGTGTTTGTGTAGTGTAGGGTCATGCTGGGGGTAGTGTTTTAGGGTTTAGGGTAGTGTTGTAGTGTTTGCGTAGTGTAGGGTAATGCTGGGGGTAGTGTTTTAGGGTTTAGGGTAGAGTTGTAGTGTTTGCATAGTGTAGGGGCATGCTGGGGGTAGTGTTTTAGGGTTTAGAGTAGTATTGTAGTGTTTGCGTAGTGTAGGGTCATGCTGGGGTGTAGTGTTTTAGGGTTTAGGGCAGTGTTGTAGTGTTTGTGTAGTGTAGGATAATGCTGGGGTATAGTGTTTTAGGGTTTAGGGTAGTGTTGTAGTGTTTGCGTAGTGTAGGGTCATGCTGGGGTGTAGTGGTTTAGGGTTTGGGTAGTGTTGTAGTGTAGGGTCATGCTGGGGGTAGTGTTTTGGGGTTTAGGGGGTGTAGTGGTTTAGTGTAGTATTGTAGTGTTTGTGTAGGGTCATCCTGGGGGTAGTGTATTAAGGTACTGTTGCAGTGTTTGTGTAGGGAAGTAGAGGTGCTTTATTGTAGTGTTGGGGGGTCGTGCTGGGTATTACATTAGAGTGTAGGGTAGTGTAGGCTAGTGTAGTGTGCTTTTACTTACCTTTACAACTTTTACAACGAGTATACCTTTAACATGCATGCCTTTTCGTTGTAAAGGCATGCGTGCTAAAGGCATATTCGTTTTAAAAGTTTTCGTTCTTTTATTTTGCGGGATTATTTTTTGCAGACTGATGGTATGCGAACTGATGGTATGCGGGATTACGTCATATATTCTGTCAGGAGCCAACATAATCGGTCGATCGGACTCTCTGGACACGAGTCAGTTGGAAACGATTCTGACAAGAAGCTGGTCAGAATGCTTACCAATCGACATAGTATTGAGGCCCTTAGTTGTATTTCTTTTTTCACATATTTATATTTTTATTTGTTTACTATGTTTTTGAAATTATTTTATTGTGTACAAGTGAATAATGTGCTTGTTTCTATGGTTGCACTGACTGGAGTGGGAACAGTACATTTTACCCCTTCGCAATCCAACACTTTCCCTACTGTTGCACTCATTGGAGTGGGAATAGTAAATTTCACCCTTTCACAATACAACACTTTCCTTACAGTTGCACTTATTGGAATAGTAAATTTTACCACTCCGCAATCCGACACTTTCCTCACTGTTGCACAGACTGGAGTGGGTATGGTCAATTTTATCCCTCTGCAATCCAACACTTTCCCTATTGTTGCACTGGCTGGAGTTGGAATAGTACATTTTACCCCTCTGCAATCTGGCACTTTCCCTACTGTTGCTCAGACTAGAGTGGGAATAGTACATTTTACCAATCCCCAATCTAACACTTTCCCTACTGTTCCACTGACTGGAGTGTGAATAGAAAATGTTACCCCTCTGTAATCCATCACTTTCCCTACTGTTGAAGTTATTGGAGTTCGAATAGTAAACACTTTCCCTTCTGTTGCACTGACTGGGAATAGATGTAACAGTTTTCCTACTGTTGTATTGTGTGAAGTGGGGGTAGTAAATTGTATACATCCGTAGTAAAACACTTTGCCTTGTAAACATTGTGGAAATAGTATATGTTTTAAAAGTAAAATGTTATAATTTATATTATATGGCTATAATTTATGTTATATTTTTACTTGTGTAAAATTATTTTTACTGTGTATAATATTTTTATTAAATTGCAAGAAATGGTTTGTTTTTCAAATAGTTTCTGTTACTGGTATATGTATATATATAAATCATATATATATGTGTTATATTATTGCATTGTTTAAAACATTATGAAAGTATAATATACATTAAAATTATAAGTTCAATAATAGTTTTTTAAGTAGAAATATATTACTATATCACTCGGTATTTAACTTTTTAAAATGTATTTCTTTGTTATATTTATTGAAATATATATTACATTTATTTTACTTTTATTAAATTACTTTTACTATTTAATATCTTTAATATTTAATATTTAAATGTATATATTTCAAAAAACGATATTTAATACAACCATATTAATGACAACAATATTTTTTCCAGATATTTTTGTACTTACCATTATTTGATAATTATATTTTGGTCAAAATATTTTGGTATGGCGATATTTTCATTGGCAATACTTTGTCAATGGACCATTAAATTGTAGATGGCTAACTATCAGTAACAAAGACATTTCACTTTGGAATTGTTTCCAGCTTTGCATTGATATTTATGTTATTTGTAACTCCTTATTGTTAACACCCCATTCTTGATTTCTACACATCTATAATTCTATAAGTTTTTTGTGTTATCATTGAAAATATTTTTCCTCCATATAATTTCCGATCCAGTGTTGCTTCATGTATTTGTTATGAGTTGTGAGAAAAAGAGTCAAGGTTTTCCTGACATGATGGTTTTCTTAAAAGGGCATGTTAGTATAAAGGTGGCAAGAAAGATATTGATGAATCTGTTGATGAATGGAGTGCAATTCAGGTGTTTGCTTGGCTTGAAGATAGGGGACAAGTGAGGTAGCTGCAATATGGATTATTGTGCGATGTGATTTTGGTTCTGGAGTTCTTTTTATTGAAATGGAAGGGATGTAACAATCAGTGATGTATTAGTAAAGGTTACCCCGAAAAGGGCACAGCTTTGTATTGCAGAAGTAGCCACAATATCACTTCTGTCATGCTGCATGTGAGAAATTGGGTTACTAGTTGACTGGGTTGTGAGCACTGGTCAGGCAGCAACCACATTTCTAGTCAGGGTTACGTATAAGCAAACCCAAAATTAACCTGTGCTGACCCCCTAGTAGTTTGGCACAGAGCAGTCAGGTTAACTTCGAGGCAAAATGTAAAGTATTTGTGCAAACACTTGAAAGAGTAAAACAGTGAAAACATCACACAAAAGAATCCCACACCAGATTAAAAACCAGAGCAAAATGTATTAAATAAAAAAGGACCAAAATGAAAATGTCTAATCAGTAATCAGTAGAACCAGATTTACACATTTAAAAAACATAAACTTCAAAATAGCGCCAAATAAGACAAATCGCCATCCACAACTATCTGATCAAGCTGGACTGGGTTAAAGTCAAATCTTTAGGCCGACTGGAATTTGGTGTTGGTCAGATACAGTACCAGGTTAGTCCAGCTGAATGTTTATCTACTTAGAGTCCCATTTGCGTTAGAGAGGGTCTCAGGGAGGAAGGAGAGCATCTCTAGTGGTAGTCGGCATGGCACAAAGAGCAGGCCAAGTGTCGCAAATGGATGGGCTGGTGCTTACCAGTGTTGGTCCTCAGAGGGCGATCGATGCTTACTGTGTGAAGAGATGAACTGGTGGTGGCTCGCATGGCATTTCAGTATGAGCAGCGCGGATTCCGTGCAAACAGGACTGTTTGCAGTTGTGAAGAGCCCAAAAGCTAGATTTCAAGAGCCACACCAAGGGTCCAGGACCTGAGAGGTACCACTTAGGAGGGTGAGGAACACACTGAAGTCAGGTCCAGAAGCTGTTGGGGAGCCTTTTATGTCTCTGAGGCTCAGAACAGGAGGCCAGCAGAATAGCTCCTTGAGTCACACTGGAGTCCTGGGTTCAAAATGAAGTTCCAGGTCCAGTTCTTCTTCCACATGCAAGAGGGCATCAGGGCAGCAGTTCCTTTAGGGCAGCAGTCCAGCAGAGTGGCAGTCCTTGCAGCTGCACAGCAGTCTATTTTACCAGGTGAAATGGCAGGTTAAAATCGCACACAAAGGATGTGCAATGACATGCCTGAGACATGTTTGAAAGGCTACTTAAGTGGGTGACACAGTCAGTAATGCAGACCTACTAGTAGCATTTATTTACAGGCTCTGGGAACATGTAGTGCACTTTACTAGGGAGTTATAAGTAGAGCAAATATGCCAATTGGGTACAAGCAAATGTTACCATATTTTAAGGAAAGAGTGCATGCACTTTAGCACTGGTTAGCAGAGGTAACTTGCACAGAACCCTAGGAACAACAGAAGCTAATTCATGTAAAAAAAAGACTGAAGAAAGCAAAAGACCTGTGAATGACCCTGCAGAAATGGCCAGGTCAGTGAATAGTTGTCCACTGTTTCAGTGCGGACAGGTGAAACAGGGGCTAATCCTTCTTTGTGTAGGGGTATGTTCTCAAGCAAATCAGGAGATCACCTATACTCCTGGCTATATTTTGAATGCAAATGTTGATGGAGGCATCTTGAGAGGGTGGTGTCTGAAATTGTAATTAACATTATACTGCATGCTCTTTGGTGCATTAACACATATTGTAAGTGAACCTACTCATGAGAGACCACAGTGTTTCTGTATTAATCTGTTGCATGGTGCTGATTTATCCATGGCACTCTCATTTGGCAGTGAATTAATTCATCAATTAAGCTGAATTGTTGACCTGACATCCTTTACTTGGTTGGACCACTTAACAAGAGTAAGTGCAGGGTAATAGTCAATGCAACGATTTGTATAGTGTAAGAGGGAGTAAGTGCTGCTATCTTTCAGTGCTTGTGTTCCATGTGTCTGTGACAGCTAGATTAATGCCTCAAGTTTGGATCCCCAGGGTGACTTCCTATATATAAAAAAATAGCTGTTGGTATTTTTAGCCCGTGATTGATGTTTGAACATTTTGGGGCTTATTTCGATGTTGGGCGGACTTGCGTCTACCCTACACCATCGCGAAAACGGGACCAATGACCTCTGGTCGACAATCCTGATGGCCTAATCACGATACGACCACACATCGTGCGGTCGAATACTCCCATTCCACTATGGGAGCTCATATTACAGCTGTAAGCTGGCCATAACACAAGCTCCCATAGAGGAATGGGGTCCTGTGTTCATCCCTACACCCTGTGGCAGGCACCACAAGGGGCCTACTACAAGGTGCAGGGATCAACAAGGGGGCACCCATGGCACCCCCTCAGACCCCAACCGGAAGCGAAAAACAAAAGGGGACCCAGCTAAGGGCCCCCAAACACGCTTTCCTACAGTGTTTCCATGTCAGAAAGGCCGGCAAGTAAACCCTGCCAGAAACCGTGCATCGTAATCCAGAAGGCAGAAATGCCTTCCATTTTGATTAAATGCCGGTCGCCAGCCAGTTTCAATTCCGACTGGCTATATTGTATTCACCCAGTCGGAAATGAAACCGATGATCTTGGTTGTTAGGCCTCCGACCTAAGGTCCCAGGCCTTAGGTCAATCGTAATCGAGCTCTTAGGGAGATCATAATCTGGGCCTTTATGGGTTCTTTCTGAATTTCTGTGTGTGTGTGTGTGTGTAAGATATATATTTATATATATATATTACACACACCCACTTTTTCCAGGTACGGACCACCAGACGTCGAGTATTATAGTTTTGAATAGTGCTTTATTTCTTTATCAACACATGGTCTATTCCAGGCTAGTGCCTGCCATATATTTATACATACATAAAACCCACGCTATGAGGACTAGATTTGTCCACATATCTCGGGTAAATCCTGCCAGCACCAGAAAACACTATCTTTATGAGGACCTATCCTGTTAGTGTGTTTAGGTATTTTCCGAGAGAATATCAAAAACTAAAAGTGCAGTTATATTTTCCTTGGTTTGCTTTATAACCTACCCTACTATCAAAGTGCACCTGGTGTTAGAATAGTAAATAAGCACTTCATAACAATCAATGCCGGTCTTCATAATAATAGGTATGTTATGTTGTGTGTGTATATACACATTGTATGCATGCCTTAAATTAAAATTCGCAAGCTACTCGATCTAACCAGTTATTGTTTTTTAAGGAGCCTGGAGATTGCTTATCAAAGCCAATTTGTTTATTCTCTTACAAAGCGTGAGTTCCACCCAAAAGGGTTTCAGAGTTCCTGGTGCTAAAACCGTAAAATGGAACAGAAAATAATTCTATTCAAATAATCAGCTCTTATAACCGGAAAGAAAAAGAGTAGGAATTGTGAGCCAAACTGGTTGGCTACTGTACTCCATTTCCAGTGCAGCCCTCGAATATTGCAGAGTTGTGATGGCCTGTCAGTTTTTAAAACACACTCTGAAAGTTCATGAACAGTGTGGTGCAGCAATATGAACAAGATAAATCACAGTTACTTCAAGTGGGTTGACAGCAGTTTAAACAGTTGCAATCATTATAACCACCGAGGGAGTTTCTTCTTTTATCTTACTAAATGCAAAAGTATAGCAGAAATTGACAAAATAGCTGGACCATCAGAAGACCTGTTTTTGACATAAATACCAGCCAGCGGTAAGTAAATTCTGTTGACGAAATGTAATAAAACAAAGACAGTTTCAAATATGCTCAGTCCCAGAAGCATTGGTTAGCTTCGTCCCAGTCACTTATTGCATGCTGTTGAGATTATAATGTTTGCTTTTATCTGTCAGAAATCAATATTTCAAACATTGGATAAAAGAGGAAATTGAACTGGGAATAGGCTGAAGTGCTGTTAAAACTACAAAGCACAATTATCAAAAAGCACTTAAAGTCCTTAATAGGATACACATATAAAAATGCTCCAATTAATGACAGGGAAGCATAATGAGAACCCTTCTCTATACTTTTTGATCCGAAGGCAGTGTAATTTGATGGCAGGCTGGTCAGTCAATACAATTTTCAATTTATATGAAGCCCTACGGACTGCTAGCAATCCATTTGTTAAGACTGGCCCATTACATATGATTGGTTAATGTTTCAGCTTGCTGGAAATGCATTGCCTGTAAAGTGTTTCTGTTATCGAGGTTTTATGCATTATAAACAGTTATGATCATAATAGATAGGTGAGTAAACACAGATAGTCAAGCATTTAATGATCCTGTCTTTAACTGTGGAATTGGATGTTAAGGACAAGGGCAGACAGAAACGTGTAAGAGGTGAAGAGGTATCTTGGACTGCAATGTACTGTTCTTGCTTTTGTAATAAGCAAAAATACGTAAACAAAATGCAGCTCACATGCAAAGAAAGAAATGACATAGGGCCATATTATCAAAAACGGTGTTAAAATTATCACCAGAACATGGGCTTCTACGGGAATTCACAAGGGCATATTATCAAGCCCATTATTGCTGCTTTAGCAGCAGTTTCCTGCCGCTAAAGCGGCGATAATTTTAACGCCGTTTCTTGATAACATGCCCTTAAATTTCGCCTTGTTATGCCTGCCTCAGGCAGGAACACCATTTAGGCGCAAACCCATGTCTACATAGCCTTGTAAATATGGGTTTGCGTTAAAGTTCATGTGTGTATGCATGGGAATACCAATGCACCTTCTATAGAATGCCTACCTGATGCTAAGTAGCACAAGGTACCGCAATGCGTTGCCTTGTGTTATATTTTCCTCAATAGCCTCACAAAAATCAACATTTACATGGCTTTGTAAATACTAAATATGATTTTTCATCAAGCTGCATCAAAAAATTGACGTAACCGCAACACATTGCGAGCAAGTATAACTGTTTTAGTAAAGGCAGTTTGATGAGAGCATCTCAGGAACTCAAGTTCCTATTGTTTTGTGTTCATTTGCAAATATTGTTATTACTTTGCTTTAATCATTTTATATTTATTTATTACAAATCACACACACCTCACTGATTTTGAAAATATGTCTCTCTCGATGTAAAACCCACCCGCCCCAGGTCAACATATTTTCCCGTATGACGTTGCATCACTGAACACCATCACTAGAACTGAACCAACCATATGGTCCTGTCAGACCTCTTAACCCCTTCAACGTGGTGTTAATTCTCCCGCTGTGTGGGAGAATTAACGGGTGGGCGGGATTCGGACAGCCGGGGGCCGTCGTGCGCACAAGCCCACGTGACGCGTGACGGCAGGCGGCCGTCGTGAGAACCGAAGAGGTTAATGATAGAATAAAACAAAAGAGGACAAAACAAAAAGCGACTCATGGAATGCTTGCAAAAGTCTTGGTCACTGGCCATTACGTAGCCCATTTTCACACTATGCCACTCCACATAAAGACCAGCCACATGGGTATCAGCCCTGGTCCTGCTCCAGTAGAAGCAGTCCTGCCCAAACTGACATGTCCCCTATGAATGAAAACACAAAGAACTCCATACTGGTTGTGGTCTACTTAGACCGTGTCAGTGAGGTATAGCTTGGTTCCTGGTACACTGTGAGCACAAGTTCCATATATCATGCCCATCACACTGATGGCACTGCACTGAAAAAAACTTTAAACTACTGTGACAGCCAATCTAAGTAATGGCAAACGAAGGAACACGAGGGAAAATACAGAAAAGGCAACAGGTGAAGGGGGATAATCCAAGGATGATTTTATTTTTATAATTACTTTTATTTAATAAAATGATCCCTCACAGCAGGCAGCTAAAGCCTTCTGTAGCCAAACCTAACTTAAAAGAATGTGAAGTGAATTACAGACTCTGACAGCATAATTTGTAAATCACATTGTGCCTGCAGGCGAATACACCAGCTGATCAAACTCCCGTTTCACATTCCTAGACATGGGACAACAGAGAAAGGGTAAACAGCTGCACAATAGGATCATATCTTTTCTAAGCAAATCAGTTTAAAAGCAAGAAACATACCCCATAATTTAAATAACTGCAATTGTGATATCACAAAACAACCGCCGTAATTATGAGCAGTTTCCTCTGTACAAGTTCCGGGACATATGCAAACTCAGAAGGTTGCATGCGTTGGATGTGTACTGTCCACTGCAGCATACGTGCAAGGCATCATGTTTTGAGAAATGAACACATGTCCCCCTTTTTATGCCTGCTTCAAATAGGTGCTCATTTTTGATGCAAAGACTAGTCTGGATATCTTAATAAATTGAGATTTGCATTGAAAACCAGTTTGTGCTGATCCGCTCTAGTAAACACCCTTTGACACAAAGCGGCACAGGGAGGATTTTGGACTGTGAAAACTGCACCTTCCCAGCACAAAACCAATTGTAGCTCCATAAGAAAAAGCTTTCACCACTTTGTGTCATTCTTGAACCACTTAAATCCGTAGTAAATCTGGGTCTTGGTTTTTACAGAAAATTGAGACCTGCATGAAAGAAAGAACCTAGTATTTCCAGGTCTATTAAGTGAATTGCCCATTCAAGGCTTTAAAACTTGTGGGGCGTGGCTTCGTAGCCTTAGGAGATGGCCGCTGTGCCCGGAAGCTCTGTAAAGATGTGAAGCAATGGGACCTCTCCAGACCGGTATTCTTGTTTCTGGACACTGAGACTGCGAAATACGACGGTCCGAACTTCTGCCTCTTTGAATGCAGCCGCTGTGGGAATGTGGAGTGAGGCCAAAAAATGTATTTTTAACTTCATTTGCAGGCCGCCACTCAGCACATCATCACAGCCACCATTTTGCTTTTACAACGCTCCTTCGGTTTCGCGCCTGAGGCTGTGAGACGTTATTTCCTCACAACAGAATGTCCGATCATCGCTATTTTAGCACTTTTCTTTCAATTTTGGCGATTATTTACTCCTTCCGATCACTAATCTTTATGCAGCTGCCTCCTGGACTAATGTTGTTTGCTTTTCACCTCATCAATTAACCAGTCTGACTTTCATTGTTCTTTCAAAATCTGTGTGACTCCATTAATATAATTTATTCTCCATATTAAATAAGGTGGTCTACCTCTCGCCACCCTCCATGGCAATGCCTCACACTAGTCGCAGTGGAATACTTCATTCCAACAAGGTGATTTTAGAGGACTATAACCATTTTAATGTCCTGCAAGACCACATGGATGATAGTATCAGTGACTCTGTTGGTTCCAAGTGCTCTGCTCCATTTAAACCTTGTCTAGGCGCAAAGCAAGGTTCCAAAATACCCTCTGCATCAGCATCTGCATCAGGCAAACGAGTGAAAGTGAATACGCCTTCTCCTGCTAACTCGTCATTCTTAATATCCATGGAACTCTTTCTTGACAAAATTTTGCTCTTAAACCGCATATGGAGGAAACCAACACCCGACTACAGAATCTGGAAGCTAATTGGTCTCTTACTGAACATAGAGTTGGGGACCTAGAGAAACGTGTTGATTCTGTCAAAGGATTTACAAGTCAAGTTCCTCACATGTTCAAAGAGATAGAGCAACTTAAACAGCAGATCATAAATTTAGAAAACCGCAACAGATGCAATAATCTGCACATTTATGACTTAGTTGAGGGCCTTAAATTCTCTAATCCAATCTCCTTTTTTCAACCTTTCTTGCCAACTCTTCTGGGCCTTCCTGAGAGTCTATCATTGAATATCCAGCGTGCGCATCGTCTGGGTCAGATCTCACGTTCTTCATCTTCCTCTACGGAACCTAGGGGAGACATTATGTATTTTGTGGAGTACACAGATTTGCTCAAGGTCCTCCACGCTTCCAAACAACGTGGAAAAATCTCTTGGAATGGCTCTAACCTCTTTGATGCCCAAGATTACGCAAGGTGACTGCTGAACATCGTAAAAGGTATTGGAAATGAGACGAGCGCTGCGTAGCCTGAATGCTAGATATGGCCTGTTCGACCCATGCCTCTTCAAAGTGACTTATAATAACAAAACAACTAGTTATGAAGATTCTGCGCTCCTCCAACAATTTCTGAATAGCTGTAGAGTGGAATTCATGGACATGCCTAGGACATGAAGGACTCGTATATTTCAATATTATTTTTTTGTTATCTGTTTGTTCTTATTTGTGTTTCATCTCATTCCTGATGTATTCTGTGGCATTTTGTTGTATTGATATGTTCCTTGTTAACTCTCTTTTTTTTCTGTTAACTCTCTTTTTTTCTGTTTTTTTGCAGTTTTATGGTCAATCGCTTTTTGTTCTCTTCTTTTTTGCTGAAAGATGATCCCCTTGCTGTTTCGTCCTGCGGTCTTCCGTTCGGGTCCTACCTCCCTTATGTGGCTCCACCAACCCTGATCTTATTGTCTTCTTGTGGTATGTCTTTTTGTTACAGTATTTTTTCACAAACTGTTCGATTTGTTTTGTCCTTTTGTTTTCTGTTATGTTCATATCTTTTCTCTCTCTCTCCATACTGTTTTATTTCACTTCAATCACTGGTCCTTTTTCTATCTTTTTCATTCTTCTTATATCTTACCTCACTTTATTCCTTTTACTATTTCATACTGTTCTTCTTTTATTTCTGTACTATTCCTCTATGTCAGTCTTTAAATTCATGAGTTGCCAGACGATGCTTTATTCTTTACTCATGTATATAATTGTTCTCCTTAAGTTTTTCGGTTTAATATATATATATTTAGATGTCATTAAATATCTTATGTTGGAATGTTAAAGGTTTGGGTTCTCCCATTAAGCGTCAACGAGTGTTGTCTCATGTAGCAAATTTAAATCGAGACATTGCATTATTGCAAGAAATTCAGGTAAAAGATATTGAGATTACTAAATTACGTTGACATTGGGTAGGCCATGTTTTTGCGTCACCTGGGTCAGGGAAGCACAATGGTGTTGCTATTCTCTGCCATAAACGGTTAAATGTCCAACTCATAAATCAAGATAATGATTCTGAAAGCAGATGGGTTGCAGTATCTTTGTTGATTGACAAGATTCCTTTAACTATTTTTAATTTGTACGCACCCACTATCCAAGATAAAATGTTCTGGCCCAAATCCTCTCTTCTCTGATGCAACATTCTGATGACTATCTTATTTTGTATGGTGATTGTAACATGATTATGGATCCCATTTTAGATAGAAGGTCTAACTATTGATTCTCACTTTCTCAAATGCACACTCAATTTACTTCCACTATCTCTCAAAGATCTCTTGTAGACTCCTGGAGACTTTGTCACCCTACGTTACAAGAATACACGTACTACTCACCTGCTCACTTCTCAATCACGGATAGATTATCTCTTGATTTCTAAAGCCTTGACCCAACACATTACCCACTCTGACATAGGCTCTATTTTAATCTCTAATCATGCCCCAGTTTCCTTAAGTCTGGATTTGTTCCCCCCCATAAAGGGTACTAGGAGGCGGAGTTTTAATAACTCTCTCCTATTAGATTCCAAATTTACATCGGCCTCCTTGATTTCACACCCTTATTTTGAGTCTCCTCAGGTATCCCCTCAACTTATCTGGGATACTTCTAGAGCTGCCTCTATAGACTTCATTATTTCATTTGTTGCCCAAAAAAGACGCACGTCCTCTCAATCCATACAATTACTTAACACACAAATTAAACAATTGGAACATTCTTATTACTTAACTAAGAATCAATCTGACTTGAACAAACTTATTAAGTCCAAATTCTCCTTCAATAAAATTTCCACTAAATCTGAGAATTTATATTTACTTAAACCTAGTGCTAAATATTACAGCGCGCAAAATAAGGCTGGCAACCTTCTTGCCAACTATCTCAAGGTTAAAAAAGAACGCACTAAAATGTAATCCATTGTAACTTCCTTTAATATTACAATCCATAAGGATGAGGATATTCTAGCGGAATACACAAACTTTTATCAAAAACTTTATACACCTGAATTCCCCACTCTATTGACTGACATTAAACATTATTTGTCCTCCATTCCCTCACCCTCATTTCAGGATGTAGATTTCTCCTCCTTGGAAGCTGATATACAATCTAAAGATATTCTCGAGTCCATTCAGGTACTTAAAAAAGGTAAAGCCCCTGGGCCGGACAGCTTTACCATAGAATTCTACTCACATTTTTCCAACCTACTCCTTCCCAAACTTCATCAGTTATTTTCATTTTTCATAGCATCCCAGCAATCTGAAGGCTCTTTTCAAGAAGCTTCGATTTGTCTTCACCCCAAAGAAAATAAGGATCACACTTTATGTACAAATTATAGACCTATTTCTGTAATTAACCAGGATTATAAGATATTTGCGAAAATTCTTGTGCTTCGTTTGGACAAAATTTCACCAAAATTAATTGGTAATGAAAATGGGGTTTCATCAAGGGCCATCACCTTTCTGATAATACTCGTCTCTTTTTTAATGTTCTTAGTAAATCCCATTCCCATTAGCACCAATTAGCTGCTGTTGTGCTAGATGCTGAAAAAGCATTCGATAGGGTTAATTAGCAATTTATTTTCTCAATTCTTGTTTGGTTTGGTTATGGTCCTAAATTTCTTTCTTACATCTGATTACTTTATTATTTTCCTAGATCATTTATTCTAGCTAATGGCCTTGTTTCATCTTTGTTTCCTCTCTTCAGAGGTGTCTGACAAGGATGTCCACTTTCTCCACTTTTATTTATTTTAGCATTAGAAAATTTGCATGAATAAATATATTACGGGTTTTCCTTATGGAGATAAACACCTGAAACTTTCTGCATATGCAGATGACATTCTTTCATTTATTTCTAACGCTCAAAACCTCTATACCGACCTTTCAATCAGAGGTTTCAGATTCTACCACTCGTTGGCATCCCTTGTTCTTATCTTGGTGGGGTAGATTGGACTCTATTAAAATAATGCTAGTCCCAATAATTTTATTTTTCTTATCTAACCTTCTAGTTAATATCCCTAAATCCTGTTACAAGAACATCTACTCTATTTTATCAAAATTTTTATGGTAAAACAAAAAAGCTAGGATGTCCTTTTCCAAACTTAAATACCCTAAACATTTGGGTGGAGCCAATTTTCTGGATTTCTCCTCATATCACACTTCATTTTTTCTTTAAAATTCTGCTTCTCTGTTATCTAAGTGTATGACGGAATACACCTCCCAGCCCTTGTGGGTAGAGATTGAATCCTCCTTCTTCCATCCTTACACTTTTGAAGAATTTGTATTGCTAATTCATACTTCAAGGACATGTTCTCTCCCCATCCTTAACAATACCCGCAAAGTCTTTCTTCCTCTTATCTTGGATGGTCTGGATGATTGCACATGATTTTTACAATCCCCTATTTGCTATAATAAACATATTAAAATTAGAAATAAGACTGTTTTTTGGAAAGATTGGATAGATCTCTGTCTTAAATGGACTCACCAACTTTTTTCAAGATGGATCCTGAATCCCCTTCTCTGTACTTCAATCCCGCTTTTCTCTACCCCTGTCCTTTCACCCCAAATATATATTATTGAGTACAGCTGCTCAAAATTGTTATGAGACCCTTACACCCTCCTTCACACATACTGAATCCTCTCCTATCACACTCTCATTTTTACACTCTTCATCCTCCGCATCCCAAATTTATAAAAAATTAACGGAGACCTTTAATACTCGTGATAAATGTGAAGTAGAATGTGACTGGGAATTGGACTTAATTGAATCTTTTTCTATTTTAACTTGGAACAAAATTTGGACCAAAGTAAGGAAGTCTTCCAGAGCAGTGAATACGACTCAAACTTTATTTTTTGTATACAATACACATTTGATCAACCCAGCCAAATTACATACAATTGTTCTCTCTATCCCCTCTACCTGCCGGTCCTGCTCGACCTCAGTAGCAGATCTTAAACATATGCTATTTACGTGTCCATCTATTCATGATTTTTGGGTCAGATTGTGGCAACAAATTAATAACATTTTCTCTTCGCATTTTCCCTTTTCTCTTGCCCATATTTTTCTAACCAGCATTTCAGAGATATGGTCCTCCGCCGCTATTAATGCATCCAGAGTTGATTTACTCATAGCTGTAGCATTCCAACAAATCACAAAATCATGGAAAAATACCTCAAATGTTTCTTTCCAAGCCTGGTGGTACGGAGTTTGTTAAAACCATAGATTAGACAGGGCTTACATACTCCTTTCAATGAAGAAGTATCCAAACCTCATTGAAGTTAAAAGTGATTGTTTTTTATATATTGTGTTTTATTTCTTGGTTATTTCATAAGTTTCTATCAGAGGAACTTATAAGTGCCAACTGTTACATTTTGAAAACAAAGATCTGTTGTACCATTTGATGTATCCTTCTTCCTCCTCTCCTACCCCTCCCCCTTTTCTGTTTTATTTCTCCTATATGACATTTTTGCATTATGTTATATTTATATATTGTATTCTGTTGCTAATATTATTTACTTTGATACCCAATAAATTATCTTTTAATCTGAAAAAAAGGCTTTACAACTTGTGATGTCTGAGTATTTGGGGTGCACTGTGTGGGGGAGGGAGGTGGAGAGATACCTACTGGAATTGTTAACTTAATTACTGGTATCACCACCTCTAATTTCCAGACATTGAGTAAAGATGGCCAGCATGTCATAGCCCTAAGTTGTCTCAAATGCACACATACCCCTTTGATTTTAAAATAAAGTAACACACACACACAGCCAAAACAACATCCCTTCAAGAGCATAAAGGGTAAGTGACATAAGGACCCTTCCTTTATCCCCTGCGATAAGTACTGTACCACTTGGAAGTGCAACTACACCAGGCATACCTCAGTGGTTAAGTGAGTAGATGTACAGCACACCAGAGAAGGAAATCCAATCAATGGAAAGATTGCATGACAGCTCCATTAACAGGTGATATATATACAGACTATTGCTTAATAGTGTATCTCAGGAAGGACATATCCCATCTAATCAAATAGAGTGCCTGACACTTAAAACCTTAAAAAAAACAGATAATGCATTTTGAGATGGTATTGTTATGTGTCTATTATGTCATATATTCCATACAAAGAGTCAGACATACTTTACTTTTCTTATCCACTTGTCTGCGAGCAAATCTGGAAAATCCTAAATGTACCTAAACCCTAAGCGGCCTCAGGTTTCCAATCAGATGATATTCAGCATCTGGCACTCTGACGGAAACAACTATGACACCTTGAAATCCCTGTTCACTAAGGGCGCGGGAAACTGTATATCTCGGCATCTCGGAGCCTGTGACCCACCCCTTGGTGTACTAAAACTGCCAGGGATAAGCAAGCCTAAAGGCACCCTTGAAATGTGGTGTCTTCTTCTATGACTACTCAAAATGCTTTCATAGACTTCACCATGGTGCAGTCTTCCCAAAAGCACTTTGATGGATGCGAACACACATATACAGAATTCTACTACGCTTGTCACACACCATATCATACATCATCACATCACATACAACAGGAAAATGAACCACATATTCAAAATTGCTGTATGTGTCTCTACCAATCTACATACAGAAAGCAAGTGAACTTCAGGGCACTACTGAAGCTTTGTCTAGTGCTGCTCATTATGGCATTAAACAGTAACTACCAGTGCCAAATGACTGTGGATATCCTCAAGAGAAACACATCATACATGTTGAAGAAACAGATGATATATCAGAGGTTTACTGAAAAGAAAATACTGGCAATTCCAGGAGTGTACTACACACGTAGAGGGGTGGAGAGGACAAACCCACAAATAGTAAAATTTACAAACAGTGACAAACTCATATGTTTGAAAAAACTGCCCTCACTCACACACAAATGTGTGTGACATGCTTCATCATAGGGTCTGCTGCAACGCCCTGGTGTAGCCACTTACAGGGCGGAGCATAGGGAGGGGGAACATATAACGTAAAGAAATCACAAACACCAAATGTGACAAACAATGTACTAACCAAGATGTGTCAGTACAAGACTGGGTACAGTGATAAGACAAAGTGCAGTCACAAAAGGTAGTTTAAAACTGGCTCATGGATACCTGATATCCCTTTATTTGTTGGTTTCAACGTCAGGATTAAAATTCAATAACGGATGGTGATGTTAAGGAAGGACTTTTAGGAACCTATCACACCCCTCCTAATTTGCTGGAGTCAACATGTTTTGACCTGAGTGTGCCCCCAATCAGTAGGTCACATTGGTCCTCGTCAGGACGTCTAGTGTTTGTGATTTCTTTACATATGAGTTTGTCACTGTTTGTAAATGTCACTATTTGTGGTTTTGTCCTCTCCACCTCTCTACGTGTGTATTATAGTGACTTAGGGGGTTCGGGGTGGTAGAGTAGCTGTTTGACTCTCTCCCCTCTATTGTGTGAGTCCAGGAGGATGACAGTAGCCCATGCAATGTCTCACTGAGGTGCTGGCCCTACATAACACTGTCATTGTTTGCATGAATAAAGGCTGGAATGTAATGCCAGCAGAAGGTTCCTAGCTAAAAGAGTCTCTGTTCATTTCAAAATTGTGTTATATAGCAGGAATGTGTGGAAATTTAGAAAATGCTTCTAATAATAGTGTCTCCCTGAGTGGACAGCATTGTTAATTCAGCTCACAGTAAAGCGTAGAATGGGAGACATTGCATAAAATAATCCCTCATGGGTGAGTCAGGGATAATAAGGTTTGTTTGGAGGGTCCCATCTACAACTGGATGTTTCCACCAAGTAGTCCACTGGGCAGAGGGAGGCATTTGGTCTCAGATCTACTAAAGTTTTCAATTAGTGCTTGTGTGATGCAAAGCAAGGCAAAATTCCATGCACAAACTGTTTTTGGTGTTCCCATTGTGATGCCCATTTCAGGGCAACGTCATGGAAATGACAAAAATTGGCTTACAGACACGAGAAATTCTCGTAATCTGGTGGGCTGGTAGCCTAACCATAGATTTGGCAGTGTGGCAGCAGGGCAGACCCAGCGCTGCAACACCAAACTCTAATCAGGCCCCAAGACCGGTGCTGCACTATTTTTTGTCCTTCATGTTTTGCAGAGCTGCATTTTTATGGTAGCTCTCTGTTGCATAAACAATAGTTTATATGCAGCTTGGTATTGCCTTATGCTGAAGTGGGCTGGATCAACTCTCTTTGGACCACCCCACAAGTAGAGAGGTGCGACTGGTTCATTAAGCAAACACTTCCTAGATTTACACCATCACAGAGTTGCAGTTGGAGGGGACATAATCTTATTAGCAAAAGATGCTCTATGAAGGAAAGACTTGCCCTCTGGTCTGTCAGCACTGATATGCAGGGCTTTGAGCTAAAGTGAACTTTATGTTGGTCTCTTCACTTAACCACTGTATCTTGCAATATTTTGCAGTTGGTCACATTTAACTAAAGCCCAATGTCTTGTGACATGAAATATACCTGTTCACTGTGTAATATGCTCCAAGAGATATCAGAACGAAGATAGTAGGGTAAGGGGAGAAGCAAGACGGCGGCCGACTGACAGCATTGCTGCAGCTCTCTGACCAGATGACAGTTTAAATTATAAATCCCACTGAAGAAATGCAGTTAGAAATTGTGATTGCCTTGCAGACTTGGATCACACAAAGCTCGGTGCCCTGTACAAAGTAAGACTGCCCGGAGGCAGAGAGTGCTGCTAATCACTTGTGAGTAACTCCTGATTAAAGCAGTTGACCTCGTGATTGTGGCAGCTGGCAGGTGCTGTGTCCAACTGGTGGGATGGGCCCCAAAGCATCTGGTGGCAATCAGAGGGGGAAGGCTGCCCCCCTATTGAGCAGGACAACACACAAATAAGCAGGTGTGGGATCAGGTGCAAAACCGGTGACCGCGCCTCTGGGTGGCAGACCAGGCGCCAACTGCTGCACGCCACTTGGATAGAGACCTCAGGAGAGAGGAAGGGGAAGGGTGGGACTGCGCCCCAGCAGCGCCCAGTCAGCTCGTCTGTGTTGGAGCTCCTCCGAGGTTCCACTGAGGGACTGGATACATTTTGCCCCAGCGAGAAGACATTTGAGGACTCATGCAGTGGGAAGGCACTTCTTCAGGATAAAGAAACTCTAATTTCAGCATCAGACAAGGGGACAGCAACAGGAGGTCAGGCACTGCCTGTTCCACTTGACATAAACAATGCAAATACACCTTGCTTGATATTCAAGTAGGAGGTAGTGTAAAGGACACATTAAAGGATACTAATGAATCTCCAGCCTCCGGGTCCCTTTTAGGTTGAGCAGGGGGTATGTCAGATAATGTAGAAAGGGGTAGACCTGGGTGGAGGAGAGGGACAGCTGCCCCCAAAGTTCCATTAAATCCCACCAGAGGTCTAGATGAATCTGACAGTCAGCAACTTGCTCCACAGAATTAGAGAATTCCCTCAGTGATTAAGACCCTGGGACTAATGACAGCTTTTTCTCTCTGTCAGATGTGTTGTGATATCTGCTAAGGGATCAGGGTCACTCACGGAGTCAAGTGAAAGTGAATCTATATCCGGCACCAGTAACAGTGCATAAAATGGTGAAGAAGTCACAATGTCAAAATATGAGAAGGAGAATGATTCTTAAGTGGGATTATTCACCAATGGAGCTGCTGATTGGTACCTTGATTGCTTCTCAAGATGCTCATAAAACAGTACCTCCCACTCTGGATACTATTCTCAAATGCATATTGTCGTACTTCGAGGAAACTGTGCAGGACAGCCGCCGTTTTCAAGCAGCAATACATAAAGTACAAGGGACAGTTAGAAAAGTTGTGAAGGCATGCCATTGGTGAACGTTTAAAGGATCTTGAGACTAGACCGGCTGCTCTAGAGACAGATATGCTGGTACCCAAGAACAGAAGGAGGCTCATGAATCGCCGTTGATCGATATGCATTGGAAGCTTGAGGACCAAGAAAATCGCCAAAGATGTAATAATTTCCGGCTTCTTGTTGTTACAGAATTCAAGAGGGATTAGATGCCCGTACATATATTGTAGAAATGCTGAGCAAAGCTTTTCCTGACCTAGAAGACTGGAACTGATCTCAAGAGGTGCAGAGGGCTCATGGGTGCCTTTCGACCTAAAACAACCTGTTAGACCTGACACGAAGCAATAAGCTAATTCAGTACACTTTGCAAACTTTCTACTAAGACGGGCTAATTTTGAGAAAGCAGGATCGGAAGCCAAGTAAACTGTTGGAGATATTTAATTTTTTGTCTGGCCTTATTCTTTGCCAGGTAACGGTTGAGAGATGGTGTTGATTGCGTCAACTGATCAAACTTTTTCAAGGCAGGGGACATGGGCTTTTTTTAAAAACAAATGCAGCCCATCTGAAAGTGATCTGGGCAGATTAGACCCATTTCTTTTGTTTTTTTTTTTTTTTTTTTTTTTGGTAATCCTCATATACCATGATTGGAACTCTTGATGGGAAACTGGCACCGCAATGCACTTTGGTTGTCCTAATCCGGCCCTTGTTGTAATCGGCCAAAAGCAAGGTGGTAAGCCTGCATGCTCAAGTAGCCACTACCTTCCCATCCAAACTCCTTTTCACCAACCTGTGGGCGCCAATACTACTTTGGAGTCCAGGGAACCAACAGGGCTCCAGATAAATCATTGGAAAACCAATCATCGAAGTTGCCATGCCTCCAGGGCCGCCCAAACATTAACCAGACTTGCGGGATCACAAGCCATGTCTGGCTTACTAGTTAACATGATTTGCCGTAAACAGCTTGAGAAGGTGGGTGGGACTGGGTCCTTCCTGGATCTACAGATCTCATGCCTTGCAAGTAAGATGACATAAAAAACAAATTTAGTGGGGAGATCGTTAACTTTATAACCCGAAATAAGCCCTGATAGTATAGTGGGGGTAAGGGTTGTGATGGACATAGAAAGAACATTTTCCAGAAATTCACTTATCTTGTCCCAATATTCTTTTAGTTCCGGACAATCGGCAAACATGTGGACATCATCCGCTTTCGGATGACCACATCTCGGGCAGTGGTAAGCTATGTTGGAATATTTAGCCAGTTTCGTAGGAGTTATATAGACCCTGTACATTGTGTACAAATGATTTATTTTTAGTGCTGCTGGCCTTATTATTGCGTTTCAAATGCTAAAAGAGTCGTACCAAAAATCCATAAAAGTCCCACTGTCCAATGTTAAAGCGTTGGACCACAGTTTATCTACCTCCGCTTCTGTCACTTCTTCGCCCTCTAGTAGCGCAGAGTACCAAAAGGATATTTGACTCTTCCACCTACCACCTCTCGTCACCGCATCGAATTTGGGATTCAGAGTTTTACTATCTGAGGGTCTTATTGGCCTTGTTACCAACCACCCAGATAATTGATAGTATTTAAATCTGGTGAGGGTACCCCTTGTCAGATTGGAAAACATATCCCAACTCAAAAGCTGTCCATCCTCCTGCAAATCCCCCCAGTGATTCAGCCCTGCCCGTTTTAATGGCAGTGACAGGTGGTCCTTTAGGCATGCTGGAAGGCCTGGTGAATCCCATATAGGGGCCTGTGATGCGTAGTAAGGGATATTCAACGTGTTCCTCACAAATACCCAGTTTCTCAGGGCTGCCCCCAAAATCTTCAGCCTTACTTTTAAAAAAAATGTTGGGTCCCCAAACTTGAAGAGGAAATAGTCTAATCCCTGTGGGACATCCTGTAATAGGGCAGAAAATAGCAGACCCATAGATGATTGATCTATTTGGCCCGCCATTAATCTAAAATGTTTGAAATGAAACGCCTGGCAGTAAAGAAGTAAGTCTGGAAAAGCCAGTCCTCCTGTTTTTAGGCTTCTTCTTAAGTTTTTTCCTGGCGATTCGCGGGGCTTTAGAATTCTAAATAAATGATCCCAATTTGCCTTGCAGCTTTCTAATTAAAGATACTAGAAAAGATAAAGGAATACAATTAAATAGGAATGTGATTTTGGGGAGGATAATCATCTTCAGAAGATTCACCCTCCCATAGATATTTAAGGGGAGAGAGGACCATCGTTGTAGTAGGGCATTTGTGTCCTTGATAAATCTATCTAGATTAATTTTTGGAATTTCTTCAATTTTTTTTGCTAGATGGACTCCTAAGTACCTCATTTTGTTTTTATTCCCTACTGTGTCTACCTGCTGGTTCCATTCCATTGTTTCCATTTTCTCTTTATTGATTGTATACCCGGAAATCTCACCAAAACCTTCAGCAAAATGTATAAGTATAGGTATAGCTTCTTCCGGGTTTGAGGTATACATTAATAAGTCATCTGCATATAGTGCAAATTTCAGCTCTAAGTCTGCAATCTTAAAGGGTTTGATTAGTGGATCAGATCTTAACAAGCAAACAAAAGGCTCAATATATAAATTAAACAAAAGGGGAGACAGGGGACTACCCTGTCGAGTACCTCGTGCAATAAAGATCTGATCCATAAGGGAGCCGTTTACTAAGATTTTTGCTGTTGGAGCAAAGTATAATGACTTGATAGCTGTAATAAAGTTATTTGGGAGGCCGAATTTGGCCATAGCCATCCAAAGATATTCCCAATCTACCTGATCAAAAGCCTTGGCGGCGTCGACTGCCACGATGGTCAGGGGCAGCTTTTTCTCTTGAGCAACATCTATTGCCGCAATCACTTGAAAAGTAAGTTCATTGAATTGCCTATCTGGGATAAAACCCCTTTGGTCACAGTGTACGACAGATTTTACAACCTTGGCCAGTCTAGTCGCTAATACCCCTGCATACACCTTATAATCCACATTTAGTAGAGAGATGGATATATATGACTCTATCTTGCTTGGATCTTTATTCGGCTTCAGTATTAGTGTGACTATAGCCTAAGCCCTTGAACTTGGAGCCTGCCCCAGGCCAGGAATAGATACCAGCTAAGGTCTAGATTAGAACTCCAGAAGACTGGGACTGGGACTGGAACTGGGTGCCTGGGTACTTCGAGAGTAAAGCTACGCCACTAACCCCCAAAGAGAAGAGGAGAGCGAGGAGGGGAAATAGTGCTAGATCTGGTGAGGTCAAGAAGCGAAAACCTCCGAAAGTGTGCTCGTCTCTGCCAAAGCCTACACCCTCTCTAAAATTCTATTTTAGAATCATGGAGAATGTGGTTGACCCCAAGGTGAGGGGGCCTACTACCCCGACCCCTGCACAAACATTTAGCATGGGTAATGGAATTGAGAATAGTATCCCTAATACTCTTACCATCAGCACTTCTAGCACTCCTAGCCTCCAGTCATCTGATGGTCCGAACGTGATAGATTCGCTTAACGCTCAAAGCTCACCTATTGACAGCTCACCTAGTGTGCTCATTATGTCCCCCCCAGTGCCTCTTAAAAATAAATACGCCGTTCTGGCAGAAATAGAGGACAGAGAGGGGTCGGAGGAGCAGGCTGAACAAACAGAATTGGAAGGAACAGAAGGAGCGCTTCCGCGTCAGAACTCCCCACAGGCTGATCAAGTTGATTCTTTAATTCCTGCAACCAAACCAGCAGTCGAAATAGGGAGCGATAAAGCCACAACATCTCCACCAGTAACTGCAGAAGAGAGCTTATCACAGGTAGAGACTCTTCTCCTTGGCCTCAGGGAAGACCTTATGTCAAAATTGGACAAAAGATTTGACACATCCGAAGCTAATCAAAGAAGCATTCATGAGCAATGCGCCAACCTGAAAGCGAAGTTAGACGATGTCTGTAAACGCACGGATGTTTTGGAGGAGGAAGTTAGCCTCCTCACTAGTGCCTCTAAAAGGCATGACAGAGACATTGAAACCCTTAGGGGGCAGAACAAAGCCCTGCAGATGGACGTCGAAAGAATAGAAATCATTCAAGGAGAAACAATCTAAAAATTTTAAAGATTCCTGAGGGGGCAGAAAATGGTGACGTCAAGGGTCTTATTTGTACACTCCTGAGAGAGGGAGTTCTCAAAGACAACCCAGACATTAATCTAGAGGCTGAGATCCAAAGAGCACACAGAGACCCCTTTAGGCAGCGCGCAGGGAGGTCAGGCCCAAGAAAGATTCTGGTAAACTTTCTTACTTTCACCGTGAAAGAATTGATTTTAAGCAGGGCACTGCAAGATAAAACTCTACAAATTGGCTCTGCTCACTATCTTATACGCTCGGATGTGGGTAAAGTAACTGCGCAGAGACAGTGGGAGCTGGGGAACCGGATGCCAGACCTAAAGAGCATGGGCGCACAGGTGCAAATGAAATTCCCAGCTTTTTTGAGAGTGGTGTGGAGAAACAAAACATATAATTTTACTTCACCCCAAGAAGTTGATGATTTTCTCACCCTAATGCGGGAAAGTGCACTTTAATAAAATACAAATATATCGGAATTTAAATCATTAGGAAGTTGGCTAACCATTAATACAGCGTAAGACTAGCGAGGTATAAATTTCAAAACTATATAAGATTTCTGAGAAAATTCACAATAAAATGTAGGGTAATAATAAAGAAAAGAAAAAGGAGAGGGAAAAAAAATAGTATATATCTTTGTGGGTAGTAATGGAATAAATTAGAATTAAATTACGCACTGTTGGATACTATGAGAGGGAGAAAGAGTGACACAAGTAGGTAAAAAAAAAAAAGAGGGAAAGCGCACTTTGGTATACCGGAACACATGAACATACACACGCAGAAGAATACGAATTTAATGGTTTACGGGATTAAGGGTTTAAGTAGAATTTAAAGAAAGCGTTCAGGCGCCTGTATGAAGTTTAGCACATCACAGAGGGACCACCTCCAAGGGTTCCGATGAGCTCTCAAATTGGCAACAAGATCGCCAGAAAGAAAAAAGGGGGGGTTCCTCACGGGAGGTGGGTTGGTGGGCGGGGGGTAGGGGAAAAAGCAGGAAAAAATTATCCTCATGTGCATAAACAAATTACACTTTATCCTAATTGGGAGCTGGTTAATGAATCATTCAGAGAATATATCATAATACGGCCATTATGACATGTAAAATAAAACTCATTAGTTGGAACGTCAATGGGCTTTGGGACAGTAAGAAAGCCCGCAGGATAATTGACTTTCTCTATAACTCAGGAGCACATATTTGCCTACTCGAGGAGACTCATTTAAAGAAGGAGGAATGCAAGCAAGTTTTTAAAAAATGCAGGTGGATTCAGGAAGTTGTTTGCTCAGAGCAAAGTGGCAGTACGAGAGGTGTGGCCATAATAATTAGGGCGAACACAGGGATCAGGCTTACGAAATATGAGACAGATTACTCTGGGAGATGGTTGGTGACATCTCTAATTTTAGGGTGTACTCCTCTCACCTGTGCAGTTTACTACGGTCCCAATCAGGATGCTCCAGGGGCATTGCTGAAACTCAAAAACAGCTTAATAGAGACGGATGGTCCTATAGTTCTAGGGGGCGATTTTAACCTAATTTTTGATAGAGATCTAGATCGTACCTCTAGAGTGAGATTCACTCCCCCCAAAAAAACTAGATTGGAGCTGAAGAACATCATGTGGGATTTCAACTTAATAGATATCTGGAGACTTAAAAACGCAGTGAAAAGGGATTACTCCTTCTATAGCAGAAGGTATGGCCATCATTCCAGAATAGATTTTTTTTTACTGGATAAAACTCTCTCCTCAGCAGTGGACTCCATAACTCATATCCCGGCCATCTTGTCTGACCATTCAGTGGTGGAAATGGTGATCCATCTGAGGCAAAAAGTACAGCAAAGGAGGTGGACCTTAGACCGGACATTATTACTAGATGAGGAGGTCAGACAGGACCTAGCGACTCAGACTGAGGAGTTTTTTAGGGTCAACAACGGGTCAGAAAGCAAACAAAATGTTTGGGAAACATACAAAGCTTTCATCTAGGTCTTCTGACCACCCGGATGATTAGGAAGAACAGACAGGGGAAGAAGAAAAGGGAAGTACGACTACAGAAAATTAAAGCAAAAGAACTTGAACTGCAGAAAGCGTCAGTAGAGCATTCTCATAGTAGGCTCCCCCTTCAAAGGGAATTGGACAACCTGCGAGCAGAGTATCAAGCAGAGCTAGATAAAGACTTAAAAGACAAATGGGATGTGAGCAAATTACAACAGTTTGCGTATGGGGAGAAATGCTGGCGCCTTCTAGCGTGGAAAGCCCGAGCTGACAGGACGAGGAATCAGATTGACAACCTATTATTGTCAAGCACAGGGGAAACCACAGACGACGATGATCTCATCAGAAAGGAGGCCAAGAGTTACATGCAGTTTTTATACAGTCCTAATACTTCTCTGAACAGGGAGCAGGCAGAAATCTGGTTGCACAACATACAGCTCCCAGAGTTATCAGACACAGAAAGACCTTTCCTTAGCTCTGAGATAAGGGAAGGTGAGGTGAGGACTCAATTGTTGAAAATGGATAAAGGCAAGGCCGCAGGCCCGGATGGACTCCCTGTGGAACTTTATAAGATCGTATTGGAACAAATAATTATAGCCTTGACGTCATTATTTAATGATTAGACCCATTTCTTTCCAAGATCAATGCAAAAGAATTTCTAGCGGGTCTGGGGTATGAATATTTCCTCTGCTCTTGGTTATCAATTTCAGATCAGAGGAGGCAACCTTGGGGACAGGGAGGAGGAGTAGCTAGAGGACCGATTATTATTATTAAGCCACACTGGTTCTCTGTATTTGCTTTTCATTTTTCTTCTTTCTATGTTTACTTCTTGTTTAAGGGAAGATTTTCTAGAGGTGGGGATCTGGGTTTTTTAGAAGTGGTTTATCACTGGTCAGAGAGGCAGCTCTCATCTGGCACAGACCAATGTCAGGTATGATTGCTTTTCAGGGCTGGGGAGGAAGAGGGGGAAGGTGGGAGTTGGGAGGATTGCGGGAGAGGGGGAGGGAAGGGGGTGGTAAATAAGGGAGCGGAAAAACCTGGAAAAAGGAGCAGGGAATGACTTTGGGAAAGTCTGAATACAGAAAATGTGGGCAGTCAGTAGATGGTTACAATTTTTCTTTATACAAATAGGTAAAGTAAATGTGGTTGGCTTAAACGACAAGGCTAAGTGGCTAATGGTTGGTGCGATATTAAGATCCCTGGGTTCTGATATAATATGCCAACAAGAGCCCCACATCCTTTAGTGTAAGAGGGAAACCCAGAAGATTAGCGGCAATACATTATGGCATGCTCAACTCAGACCACCACTGTTAAGATGGTGGCTATTCATATTAGAAATACTATTGGAATAGAAAGTTGAGTTTTGGAGGATAAGTGGGGTAGCTGGGCAGTGGTTGCATACCCATAGGTTTGACGTTTTTAAACCAGGATGACCCCAAGGAACTGGAGGACATGGAGTTGGAACTGGCATCCTGGCCAGAACCTCTGATAATTTGTGGGGATTTAAACATACATCAGGAGGTGGGTGGTGCATTAAACAATAAATATCAGGGATGAAAACCCCAAGTGTATAGGCTTCACTAAGGGCTAAATCAGAATCTGTAACGTCACCCCACCCTATGCTAAATTAGGAAGGAATCCCATCAGCCCACCAAATGGCAGAACTTCATCATCTGGGATTGATAAGACTGGTACTTAGTAGCACAGCTCACCTTGTGAAATTGAGAGCTGTACTAAATCATAATACCAGTGATGGATCAAGCCATAGTTGTTTCTAAAGTCAGTGGTGCTGAAAAACAGTTTTTGCAGTGATTATAAGTATAACAGAATCAAAAGTGCAATTTAAAATTGACTACCTTTGATAACTAAGACTACATTAATATGCGCTTACCACAGTGTCAACACTAAAAACAGAGTGTGGATATTTTGACTATCATCAGTTGGTTAAACAAGTCTACATGTTTCAGCCACTCTATGTGATATTAAACCTCTGGCTTTCTTCAGGACAGGAGACTACACTACTACAAAATACAACGAAAAACTGTGTAGTGAAAGAAATTGGTTGGTGTGATACATCCTACCATGCTCTGTGGTTTCGATATGTAGGACGATTTTCACAGAAATCTTATATTCTTTCCTAAAAATATACAAACGAAAAATGGTAACAGTGCGAAACCTCAGATTCTCATGATCCTGCTTAATACAACCTATGTATTATCATTTAGTTTTCAAGAATAAAGTAGCAATTTATTAAGATTTATTCATAAAAGATCAAAATTAGTAGACACCCATTATTTCATGGGAGCACTCCTCACCTCTCCTGGCGACTGCTCAGGTGATGAGGCCCCGCTCTGTGTGTGGATAAAAAGTGGCAGTAGACTGAATGAATAACCCTGACTCACTTTCCCACTAGCTCAAAAAAAGCTTAAAACCTTGTTACTTAATATAAGCAGAAAGACAACAACATGATTGAGGCTCCTCCTCTTGATGCGTGTGCCAGTGACTCCTCACTTCAAAATAAATTAGGACCTAAACACATATTTCCATATAAGGTGCACATTTGACTATGCGAAAAAAAAGGAGGAGAAAAGAGGCCTTGGTATGGTGTATTTACTTCCTGCAACAATTTTCGCATGCGCAAACTGCGCGATTGCGATCTACTACAGATGGGTTAGTCAAATGTCCACGAAATTATCGGGGGTGGATACCATAGCCATGTATTGGTTGATGTTTTGGGTGGCTAAGAATCCACTGGACCAAGGGTACACCGGATTTTCATTTCCCCACAAAACATTTGTCAGACTTGTTTATTTTCTAGCTACTCCCACTATGCACAGTTAGACAGGCATTAACAAACTACCCAAACCTCTATCAGACCATAACCCCTAATTATGGATATTATGGTTCAAACGTATGTCAAGGGTCAGCTAGAATGGACATTCTTTAGGAAATTGCTCCCTAATAACTCATTTATCAACACATTAGGTGTTGAGTGGTTTATTTCATTATAAATCAGTATAGTGCACCTAGGGGAGTGGTGTTAAATATTGGATGGATTTGTTAGCATGAGCTGAAAGCCATTTTGTATTTGTGGCACCTATTTTAGTTACGTCTCAGCCTAAAGGTCTAGCAGGGCCTTTATACCTAATGCACGCAACTGTAACAATTTGATTATTCAATTTCATTCAGAGATTGTTCTTAAGTTTGATTATTGAGTGCACACGCTGCTGCGTTTACCTTCCAGCCATTTTAGTTAGCCATGTGCTGCCACATGCTCGCCATGTGCTCTGTCCTCCCTCAGTGTTGATTGCTCTTGTAATCTGCCTAGAATTGAACTATATAAAGCATCTTCCACCTTCGCACATGCTCAGTTGAGCTTGTAGCTGTCCTTGCAACTGTTCCTAGTCTGTAAATTTCAGGATGTGTTTGCCAGAAAACAGCCACTGTTAGCTCCTCCCACTTTGTTGAGCAAGAAGATCTTGTGTGCCCATATTAGTCATTTTGCATGCTTACATGAGCCAGGACTGCCCCTTGGACTTATGCTGACTATGTAACCCTAAGCATATATAAGGCCACAGTTTTCTGTACTCCTTAGACTGCCTCGTTCAGTTGCTAAAGCTTCTGTGTGACGAAGTCTACCTCATCTAAGGCGAATAAATGTATTCTTTTTATATTACAGCTTCTGTGCCAATTTCTTCTTTGTTGGTTTAAAAGGACCAAGTATCAGTGGGACCCCTGAGAAGGTTTCTGGTTTTCATCAGTGGTTTGAGATGTTTTCAAAGCTGGATTGAGTGTAGAGGCTATTAGCTTTGTGGGACAGAGGAGGACACAACAAAGTAACAAGGTTAGCAGGTTGATTGAAAGAGCAACATTGGAAAAAACCTATACCAATGACAAGTCAGAGGCAGGGAGAACTACAAACACAGCTACAACTAGAAATTGCAAAGGTTAAAGCAGAGATAAATAATCATTTTAGCAAGAGGATTGCAGACGGATTTCAAGCTCATAAAAATGAAAACTATGACTATGGAGAGTCAGTGGAAAGGCTTTTAGCATTACGTACAAGACAGATGCTAGCCAGAAATAATATCAACAACATTAGCAGGAAAGATGGGCTATATGCAATGGATCTTGATGATATGTTCAGTATATTCCCCAAAAAATTATAGAGAATTATATCAAGCAGACTCCCTGTGCACGTTTCCATGAGACGGAGAGGGCAGGGCTTGGGGGAAGCAGGGAGAGATTGATCCTGCAGTAAGTTTGGAGATTGAGGCTGATATTACATTGCAGGAAGTCATAGATGGCTTACAGTTGATGGTTTCAGGAAAAGCAGTAAGCCCTGATAATATTCCTCTTGAATTATACAAACTGCTCTAACCTGAGCGGGCCCCCCCTACCACTGGACCTGTTTATAGGGGTGCAGCAAAACAGGCACCCTCCTCAATCCTGGCAGAGTACCAACATAGTCATTTTGTTCAAATAAAGATAAACCCTTTGATAACTCCACCTCATACCATCCAATATCCCTCATAAACATAGATGCAAAACTTTACTCTAAAATCTTAGCAGTTTACCTTGTGAGGATCATATAAATGTAAATGTGGGATTCTTGTAAAGTGCACTGTTACTCTACCCGAGTGTCCTGGCGCTCTAAACTGCTGGGGAACCCAACCTGGTTTTCCCTGTGAGATGGTCCCTTTCTGGGTATCTCCAGGGTGAAACCAGGCATCCCCTGCGTCTGTGGGGGGCCGTTGTAGAGATGAGGCAAGCTTAATGCCCAGAGTTACCGAGTGTGTTCCCTGGTTAGAGTAGGTACTGAGGCGAGAATGATCCAGTCCATTGACCCCTGGTCTACGACCCTGCCGCGTCGGGAATTGAACCCTGGTCCGGGGCTGTTATCTGCTTACAAGTCTGCCGCCTCTAACCAGTGAGCCACACCTCTCCACATAGTCCACCTAGTTACTCCATGGCAGCATGGATTTATACCAGGTAGGGGAACTACTGATCACTTCAGACGCGCCATTGCCCTATTTAATAGAGCAGAAGCAAACAGTGAGAAGATGGCTATGGTCCTCCTTGATGAGGAAAAAGCCTTTGACCAGGTGTCGCTGCAATATTTATGGGGAATGAAAGCACAAAATGGATTTTGCCCATGCTTTATTACTGTTATTAGAGCAATGTTTCTTAACCTGTATGCCAGGCTCCAAATGATGGGAAAGAAATCAGGAAGAAAAAGAGGTAGCTAAAGGGACAAGGCAGGGCTGTCCCTGATCCTCGATTCTCCTAGCCTTATCTATCGACCCATTTATTAAGCACATTTTGCAAAGGCAGGCAATGAAACCTGTATATGCAAATGGCTATCATACAAAGATGCTGGCATATGCTGATGATATTGCCATTGTGAACCCGGAACCAGAGAGCTCAATGGCAGAAGTATAAATCTTGGTGGGGGACTACAAGAGGAACTCTGGGTATCTCTTGAATAAAGAAAAAACACAGAGAGTCTGTACAAAGAATATTGTTATCCTAGATACTCACAGGGTGGATGTGGCTGATTATCTTTTGGTTAGGATAAATTATGAGGCAGATTTCATATGTTCAATTAATGGCCCTACTATTAAACAAGTTTAGTACAGAGTCAGACCTAAGGCGTATGGATAGGTTGCATTTGCCAATAATAGGTATATGTAATGTCCTCAAAATGATTGTATTTCTAAGGGTACTCTACCTGTTTCCATCTATCCCCCTTAATGTTGAGGATTCTAAATTTAAAAAGTTAGATTCCATTTTTATTATTCTTATATGGTAGTAAAAGAAGACATTGCTCTTTAAATTTTTTAACCCTTTCCCAGGAACGGGGTGGACCGGCCGTACCCAATTTTGCATTTTATTGCCAGTCATCTCTCCTACCACAGACAGGAGATCTGTTTTCAACTAACTGTTGGCGGAGAACTCCGCTCCGCCCGCAGAGTGTGCTTACTTCTTGTTCCGTGGAGAACACGGAGTAGGCGCAACTCTACACACTCTGCAGCAGGGCTGAGTTGACCTGCCGCCCGCTTCCAACCCCTATTAAGATATACCTTAAGAGTACATTAAAACAATTTAAAACCACTTACCTTAACCGCGGCGTTCCCAGGCTGCCCTTCTCCTCTGTTCTGCGGTATTCATATACAGCTTAAGAAAACAGCACATGTTCACACACCCGAGCATGCACATTTCTTTGCAAGAAATGGTCATGGGCAGACGTGCGCGCATGCATGATCAGTTTTCTTAAGCTGTATACGAATGCGGGGGAAGAGAGGAGGAGGGTTGCCCTGGGACGCTGCGGTTAAGGTAAGTGTTTTTTTATTGTTTTAATGTACGCTTAAGGTATATCTTAATAGTAACCCTGGGCAAAGCACTAAGCTACGCTCGCGTAGCTTGCGAAGTTTGCCCAACTTCGCACTACACTACACGTAGCACAGTGCAAACATGCGTAGCATAGTGCAGCGGTCATGTTTTGCTTGCTCGCGGTCCTCAATGTCAAGTTGGCGACCGCAAGCAAGCAAAATGACATCCTCGCAAGACTTTTTCCTTATTCGCGATCAGCAACATCAAATTGCCGATCACGAGCATGGAAAATAAACCTCCAGGCAAGATTCTCAATGCGTGGAGGTCAGGTTTCTCATTGCAAGTGGTCGCCCATGCTCGCGACCGCTCACAATGAGAAACTTCCAGTTCGAGTTGAGAAAGCTACAGCACAAGTAAAAATCTACTCGAGTGGCAGAAATGTACAGCTCGCACTGTGCAAGATGTCATTTTCAATAATTTCACAGTGCTGGATGCTTGTCCGCACTGTGCAATCATTGAAAATTACATCTTGCACAGTCCGAACATGCTACTACGCAGTTCGCGTAGTGCTACGTGTAGCTCAAGTAGTGCAAAGTGCACTTTGCGTAACTATGCGTAGCACTACTTCGCGAACTACACCCACCCCTACTTAATAGGAGGTGGGGGCGGGTGGCATAGCGGTGCTATGCAGAGTTCCAGAGAGTTTGGTGTCAACTCTGGCACTCCGAGTAGCCCCGCTACTCCAGCTTCTCCCAGAGTTATTTCAACACAAAATACGACTACTGAGGGCCATGAATATGGTTATGACCCGCCTTCTATATATGAGCTGGCGATGGGTAGAGCCGCACAGGGCATTCTTCCTCAGCAACTTGAGGCTAGCTATTATTAAAAAACTTGTGTTAAGTGCTCAATTCCTGCACGAAAAGTCTGGTGCAAGGTGGGCATACTAATGAAGATACCGAGGTATAATAAGTATATACCTTTGTGGCTGTCTTCCTTTTTCTCAGCTCAGATGTAAATGGGCAGGCAATGGGAGCAATATGGAATTACTAATGTAATTGATATATAAATGGTAGAACAACCGTTTTCATTTTTAGATCAATGGCAAGACTATGGAATAGCTATCAGATCTTTTCAACAGATGAATGAGTTCTTTAATCACCTAAGGCCAGAATCTCTTTCCTTGGTTGAAATTCCCCTCCTAGCTGTTATTACTCGTGGGGATTGTAGGGAAATAAATATAATTGAAAAAAAGAGATATCAGAACTAGGAGGAAGCAGTTATTTTAAGGTTGATGATGGTTTTCACAAGATAGTGCACTGAAATCACTTGTGGATTTGCATATAGCTTTTGATATACCACATAAAATCCTTATTGAGATATCTGCAGGGAAGATTTTGACTGAAAGATGATCAACTAAGCTGTACTGGATGGGGCTGGGCTCCGATACGTAGGCTGTGTCATCAACAGAAAAAGCATTCACAGAAAGGAAATAAGAGGGAATACAACTATTTACAGGCATATTAAAAGAAAAACACTGATCACATGTTCTTTAAAACATGTATCCTTAACACCAAAAGTTGAATGGTATCTGAAACCATAATTTTAGAAAATGATTCTCTTTGTGGACCGCTAGCTGTAAAAGGTTCACAAAACATGGTGAGCTTTTAGGATAAAAATCTTTAAAAAAATATTGAAAAAACATCATCAAAGTATTCATGATTTTCCCGTAGATAATGTATTTTCATGTAGGCCTTGCAATTCAGAATCTATAAAATACAGTAAAATCATGTGGCAAACACCTTTTTCTTTGAATACTTTATCACACCCACTGCTTGTGAGTTTGTATCAAATGAATCCTCCATGTTTGCTAATGTATTCCTTATTTTCCTCTTCTTTCATAATTTTGATGTGTATCTGTAAAGGTCTGGTGGTGCGCACTGCAGGGCTATATCTACAAGGTCACGTAAAGCCACCCTGCGTGGCTTTTCCATCCCTTGCAGATATGGACTGAGGCAATGCAGTGCAAATTGCTGCGTTGCCTAACCCTGCAATAGGTAGGCGGGCCATGGGGTTTGTGGTGGGTTTTCCCATGAAACATCCATGGCATTTGACACATTCTGTAAACCCATGAATATGTCAAAAGTGTACGCCGCCCCAATGGTGGTGTAGGGGAGGCACAATGAGGAGAAATAACATTATTTCTCCTTGATTTTTCCTCTTTCTGTGTTCTGCATTCTGCAGCACAAATAGAAAGAGGAAATCTCCATTTATTGTTTTTGTGACAGCAATTAATGCACCAGCTGAAGGGGAAAGGACAGGAATATGCAGTATCAGATAGTTATGGTGCATTCCTGCTCTTTCCTTTTGATGTGGGGGAGTGCGGCAGGAAAACTTGCGGCGCTGCCCTTCATCAAAAGATTGAAAATGAGGCCACAAGTTTGAATGGCCTAGTGAAGATTTGCTATTATATCAGTGGACATGAACTATTGCAGATTCATCTGTGGTAGAAGTGGTCATGGGCATTAGTAGATACATCACTGATCGCACAGACACAATATTGTGATAAACAATATCTTTGACAAAAATATTGTGCCAAAAATATAGGACCTCATTACGATGTCAGATGGACCACTGACTCTGACAGGTCGTCAATGGCACCCCACCTGACATCCCGGCCATCAGTCTGACTGCTGGATTACAATACCTGTGGTCGGAGCACAGCAGTCGGGAGAAAGATCGCCGCCTCTGACAGGTTCCAAGATCCCACCAAGGTGCCAGTGGGAATCTTATCTCTACAATGAAGGCAGTGCCTGCACATGAAAAGCCTTGAGATAAGGATGTCCCTTTCCGATTTCCTTTTTATCTCAGTCTGACTTCCATGAAAAGGCAAACAGAAGTGACATTTGGAGCCCCAAGCAGGGCCTCTGTGCCCAGTGATCCACTGCTAAGTGGCCTGTGTGGCACCTGTAGTGCCCCCCCACACATCCACTGTGGGCCAGGCACCACAAGGTGCCTGGCACACAGTGCATGGATGTGCACAAAGTGCTTTTTTCTGCTGCTGCTTGTGCTGCAATCTTTTTCCTGACTCATTGTTAAACGGTCTCCTGCCCAATTTAATGGCGATCTGAGGTCTGACCAACCGCCATTGTAATAAGGCCCTTAGTCTATGCTTATAATTGTAAATACAAACATATTGGAAAAAATATTGTTGACATTAAAAGATATACAAAAATATCAATATTACTTTTTTAAATATAAGTAGAGGTTAAAGTGGTAAATGTTAAATATTTTAATATATAAGTTTAATATAATTTCACCAAATGTTTATATATATAAATATGTACTTATATAAAAACACAAACACATATGTATGTTTGTTGTTGATATAAATATATATAATATATAGAGTAACGTAATAATTACACATATTATTTGAGATGATATTAATATTAATATGTTTAATTGATTGCTATGAATATAAATATATATATATATAAAATTGTATAGCAATCTATGTAAAATATGAAACAAATAATATAATGTAAACATATTTTTATTAATTATGTGACTATATATATATTTATACTCACAAAAAACATCGGTTTCAGGGACGTTATAGTTAGTTGAACATTTGACTAATATAAATCCAGAGAAATACGCCAGTTATTGTTAGTTAAGCTAACTATAACTTGCACGCCCGCAATGCACTGCGGATGACATCATATATTACATCACTCATGACATGGTCAGTGACATCACTGATGACATCTCAAATTACATCACTGTTAACATCACTGATGACATCATCCAGTGAATGTGTGTTTCTGTAAAGTTTAAATATTTTTCATATATATCTATGCCAAGGTGTATTGAAGAATGAGTGGATTTACAAGTGCCTGAAGGGAATATTTAGTAGGTGTGTGACTGACTGTATAAGTGAGTGATTGAACGTGTCTTACTGAATGCAGGGGTTAGTGACTAAACTGTGTGATAGTCTGTATTAGTCTCTCAGTTGGTGTGTAAGCGGCCACATGGGTTGGTGAGTAGCTACATGAGTGTTTATATGGGTTATTGATTTGTTGTCTGGGTATCTGTATGGGTGCCTGAGTGTCTGTGCGGGTGGGTGGGGGGGTTTGTGACTCTGTGCATAGATGTCGGAGTAGGTGATTCACTGGTTGTATGGGTTCAAAAGTGCATCTGGTAAGGGCTGTATTGGTGAGTTAGTGTCTGTATGGGTGTGTTGGTGAGTGAATGAATGTCTCAGTGGTATATGTGTGAGTAACTACAAATGTTTTAAGGCAATATATGTGAGTGTTAGAGTACATAAATGACTATACTTGAGAGTAAGTTATTTGAAGAGTGGGTGTTTAAATGAGTGTCTGCCTGTATCAGCGATTGTATAAGACAGTAAGTATGTGTTAGTATCTGCATAAATAAGTGATGTGTGTGTATAAATACCTCAGTTGGTGTGTATAACTGTATACATTAGTAAATGAGTATGTAATTCATTTTTTGCATGACTGACTAGGTATGTGAGTAACTCTATGGATGAGTGGTAGAGTGTGACTGTATGTATAGGTGTATGAGTACATATTATAGTATTTTATTGATGACTAACTGTATGTATAAGTCACTGGATGTGTGTATAGACCTAGGAAATAGTCGGTGGTATGTAGTGTCTGGAATTGTTGTGTGTATTGTTTCAAAAATAGTAGTCTGTATTTTAGAGTGGGTGTATCAATGTTTATATTAGAGCATCAGTATGTGCATCAGATTGTCACGTGGATGATGTAATCAGTGCTGTCATCAGTGATGTCATTGAGAAGTCATCAGTGATGTCACTGACCATGACATGAGTGATGTAGTATGTGACGCTATCAGCAGTGCATTGCGGGTGTGCGATTTATAGTTAGCTTAACTAACTATAACTGGCAAATTTCTCTGGTTTTATATGAGTCAAATGTCCAACTAACAATAACGTCCCTGAAACCTACGGTTTTTTCTGTGAATTTCCAAGATTCTTTAAATGCTAATTCCGAACTATATTGTTTATAAAACCTGTGGTTTTTACAGTGAATTTCAAAGGTTTTAACATTTTTAATTTCATACTTTTATATGTATAAACCCTATATTTTTTCTAACTGTTTTTTAATATTTTGCAACTCTATTATCCTTTTTTGAACTTAAAAATTATGTTTGATATCTTCCCCCAAAAATATGTTTATAATTTTTTTGGGGGGGATAAAACAACAGTCCTGTATCGGTAGTCTACCAAGCTCGATCAGCACACGAATCCTATCCACCACATTTAAAAGATGCACATTTCCTATCCGACGTGTTTGTGGCACCGTGTCCCGCATAACAACATATACATATAAGGTCGCGTAAACTGCTACGTTGATATGCAACAGGTACGCACTACCAAGCCGCGCATTACATCATATATGTATGGGGTCGTGCCCTCTGCGCGTTACGTATGCGATGAGTGTACGCTGCCACGCCCTGTGTTACGTCATAGACGTGCGTTGTCGAGTCGCGTACACCATTCCCTCATTTTTTTTGTCTCAAAACTTTATCTAAATAACTTTAAAGTGTATATGAGCAAGCGATTATCAAAAAAATGTACACATTTATATATTTCTAAATGTAATAAACTTATATTATAGTAAATATATTTTCTCAAAATCACGTCGGGTGCGGTCTCCTTGCGTGCCGGGTGCGCGATTGCCATGTGACCATAAAAAAAAGCATTTAATTAGTTCATAACATTTCCCATTGTAACAGTTGGAAAACACCACCCACTTTAGTCAATCTCTGTACTGCATTTGATGAGACACCTCTTCTGCTTAGACAGCGTGTCAGGTGCGCGATTGGCATGTGACCATAAAAAAAAGCATTTCATTAGTTCATAACATTTCCCATTGTAACAGTTGGAAAACACAACCCACTTTAGCCAATCTCTGTACTGCATTTGATGAGACACCTCTTCTGCTTAGAGAGCTTTTTTCTAAACGTGAACACATATCTTACACTACACACAACATGCAACCATCATCTTCATTATTATTCATACTTTGTAAAGTAGCCTTCCACCTGTGATAGCCATACACCTAAAAGTTACATAACCGAAGTTTTCTCCACTACCAGAGGTAACATGGTTGTATACGCTGTCCACAGCACAATGTAATGTAGGATGGCCCAGAGGCAGTATCATGCATAGATAATGAACACACAGACATAAATAGATAGTGGAAGTGGGTACGGCCACGTGCGCTCGACTCCTTTTTATTACCAGCGTCACATATCCAGTGACATCATTGCTGGATGCGTGTGGGGTGAGGGTAAAGCAGCCCTCAGGGAATGGTTACTGCTAACATCAACAACAACAGTAATCTTTGGATCACACACAGGGATGCAATGATGCGTATGAGTGGTGCAGACAGAGTGCACTGCAGCACTGTCTTTTCCCACAGGGCTGCGTCATCTACAATACCGACTCAATCTCAAAAGTAAACATTGCTGTCTGCAGTGTAGGCCAGAGAGAGCGTTCAGCAAGGGCCCAGAACCATGTGGCATTGACTTGGGCTGTCCACAGGTACGTATGGTGGACTTGAGCTACAGTTTGTCATACGAGAAGCAACACAAAGCGTTTGCGGAGCCTGTGATGATACGTATGCATGGTGCAGACAGAGCGCACTGGAGCAATGTCTTTTCCTACAGGACTGCATCATCTACACTAGCGACTCGATCTGAATTGTGAACACTGCTGTCTGCAGTGTTAAATGAAGGCAGTACTCACACAGACAACCATGAATACTTTTTCTCACTTCCTCTTCACAAAATACAACATAAATTACAGAAAACTCTGCAATAAATAAATCAAAACAATTCAAATTGCAATTTCTCCTTTCCACAGTGTAGACTGTTCAGTGTTCCTTTGGGCTTGCAAGATGAATGTGGTCAATGTAGTAAACCTATAATCCATCTAGAAAAATGTCTTCAAGCAAGTATACTAAAAGGATATCGTGTATATTTCAATAGATGTTCTAGTTACTTGACTACGGGATTCTGTAATTAAACAATCACCACTTGATCTAAATTGTGAGCCCTGCTGACCAAAGTGTAGGCCAGAGCCACTATTCATTAACGCCTCACAGCAACGTACTGTTGAATTCGAAAGCATGGAGTTGGTTGCACCAGATCGGAGGGAGTACACAGAAATAAGAACAGACTTGAACTTCTGACATTCTGAATCATAGAATCAAGACCCTGTTGCACTGTTTGGACCGGCTGTACCGCGGTGTAGTCCACCGACTGGTGCCAACCAAGCACAATAATCATTTGTAACAGTTAGCTACGCAGTAGAGTAGGTTGTACCTGGTCGAAGGGAGTACCTTCATATCCACTCTCAGATGCAGTTCTAACATCGTCCATTGTGCGATCAAGACACCATTCCACTGTTGGGACCTACACTTAGTTGCACCTGGTCAGAGGGGGTACACAGAAATTATACAGACTTTAACTTCTGACACCCTCAACCCTGGAATGAAGGTCCCGTTTCACTGTTCTGACCTTGTGTACCGCGGTGTAGTCCAGCAACTACAGTTAATCAAGCCCAATAATCATGTTCAGCAGTTAGCTGCGGAAGCACAGAGTCTGATGCACATCAACGGAGGGAGTTCTATGAAAAGCAAGCAGCAGGTAATTTCAGACATCGTCCATTGTGGGATCAAGACACCGTTCCACTATGTTTTTGTAATCTTCCCTACTGACTGTACTATCATGGTGGCGTCTACTTCACTCAGTAGACCACCAGTGTATGTTCACATGTACATGTCTGTGCCCTGCATACTCAAGTCTGTCCGGCACATCCCCTCAACACTTTGCATTGTACATTTTTATAATTGAGAATCACTTCCCACCTTTGCAAATACTTTGCTCCCATCTCTTTCCGCATTCTGCATTGTGTGGCAGAGGTGCCATACCATGTTTGATTTGTACACATGGCTAGCCACAGTTCCCACAGTACGTAGTGTTGTTGTGTCTGCTAGGTGTACATGTTGTTTGTCATGTTGCATGTGATTATATAAGGTAGCACATTGATTCACAGGCAGTGGTTTCTCCTATTTACATATCGCTGTCTTAAAGAGGATACAGACCTTTTTCTCACAGGTGAAAAGTGCGACCACAATGGCACTCATTCATTACTATCCAAGAATGTCCAACTGCACGACGCTTCTATGCTTACAGCCCCCAATCTTGCGTGCTTTCTTAAAACCATGCCAACTCCCAAAATTAGCCCAACATTCACACAGCTTTCTAACAGCACTTATCTGCTTCTCAATAACATGCACTCCTACGGAATATTGTTTCAAACTGAGTAACTTCCTGTGGCAATGTCTATTCCCAACCACACAAAACAATTCCCAAACTTCAACTTGATCTTCAAAACCTACTTTGAAAAGAGATTTCATTAAACTAACCAAACTGAAACAGCTTTTGTTCAGAACAGAAGTGACCATCACTAGTGCAAAATAAATTTATCGAATGCAGATAACACAAATTTCAAGTAAAATATAGTCCCTTTTAAATACAAACCTCCCATTACACTTTGTGAATTGTTACACAATTTACAACACATCTCTCACTCAAGGTCTGGCACCCTTTTTTAACACGGTCTCCTCCGGCCTTCTCACACTCTTTCAAACTGTTTTTGGTATAATACCAGACTTAATTTATTCGATCATCTATGGAATAACAGGAACAGTGCCCATAATTCTCGCTCTCTTTGAAGCCATCCTACTACTATTTTTGCTTGCAAAAAATCAATGCGCTCTCTGTGCTAACAACCATGTCTGACAGAATATGCCTCTACGCGAAGCTACATCAATACTGTCAAAAATGCCTACTAATGGCTATACTTGGCTGCCTGCCTCTATCTAATATCGGAGCCAGCGACAACATGACATTTATTTTCATATATGCAATCCGCGTACAACCATCTTTTTATTGCAAAACGTTCCTATTGGACTGGCAAATGGATCTATGCTTTGCCAACATCCCAACAATCGCTCCCGATATCCAGCAGGTAATGTAGTATCTTGAAAACCATGAACTTGATTGTTCAGGCAGTGTAGCATTGGCTGATGCAATGCAAAAAGGTATTGTGGTGGAATGGGATTTCTGCGCAGCCACGAAAGACCTTTGACAATATTGCAGATTGCCTGCCAATTCAAATTGTCGCTCCAACATTCGAGGAACATTATTGTCCCTTCGAAGATGGATCGCTTCGCTTTTCTCACACAATGGCAACAATGATCTCTTGGAACATTATGCATCTCAAGCCACTGAAGAACTTCCGGACTGCAATCTTCAAGACTTGTAAAAATTCACATTATTCTTGGATTGATTTTTTCCTACTTTTTTACTTTTTCCTTAAACTTTTCCTAATACACTTAAATTGAATTATTTTCATATAATAACTTTCTAAGTATGCTCACGCATTTCAGCTCTGTTTTCATTATTGCCCCTTACGTCTCCACTCCAACCAGGGATCAGTGATGTATGGCCTATGCAAATACACTATTTACTTCCTAAATTAGCCTAAACCCGACATCCATTTTGAAACCATGTCTATTCTTTGTGCATACGTCTCTCTGCCTGCCTGTTATCCACAAAGCCCTTTCACACAAATGTACTTTTCCTCAGCCTGTGCTCACAAGCTGGCGATCAAGATAAAAAAACACAACATTGTTTAGGAACTGGTTGGCACAGTGTGGTAAACATATCCTACCTTTATTTTCATTATACAATTTAGTCATTCATGTCTAATATCTATTGTTCATGTCACATGAAACTGTAATATATAATGTGAAATTCACTGATGCAGGAACTTCGATTTGAATACAGCAGAAGCGATTGGAGTTTGCCTTAGCTCGATGCCTTAGCTTTAAAAAGTATTTTGGGAAAGAGCTCAAAACAATAATGTATGGTTTGACCAGAAGGGTACCAAATGTGCTTCTTAGAAGCGCAATGTTTGTATGCCTCCTCAAAGTTCCAATGTGGGTAGAACTATTACCAATTCTGGCACGCACCAGATTGAATCTACTATACAACAGATTCCTGACTGTTCTACTGTTGATAATTTGGTGTTTCAAAAAAGCAGTACCAGGGTACCTAAAAAGTGTGATGATTACATTTTGCTTTGTTTTCTTAAAGGATACATGTGGTAATTGTATCCTACCTTTATTTTCCTTGTAGAATTTAGAGTCATTCAATTCTAATAGGTATTGTTTATGTCACCTGGAAATGTAACATGTAATGTGGAATTAACTGATACAGGAGTTTACGTTTGGATCCTGCAGAACAGCTTAGAGTTTTCCTCAACTGGATGCCTTAGCTATTGCACCAGTGGGTCCATTTATGGCACTTAAATAAAGACACTTTTATATAACTTTCAAACTACATCGCTTTATTACACAGAGCCACTTTCTTAGACACACCTGATTGCGCCATTTGTCTTCTGTGGCATTGCAACATTCAGCATTATATTCTTCACGATTATTTCTTTATTCCTGCTTGCTAAAACACTGCATTTGAGTATTCAGGCCGATAGGGGTGAGTAGTTATTTTCCCACTCCCTGTATAGTATAAACGCATACTAACACCACTTACACGGGTATGCTACAGCGGCTAGTATCCTACAGTGCCCACATCACATCACTTTACAGCAATCAGCTCACGACTTACACTCACAGTTTCATCACCGAGTCTTCAGAGCGGTACCAGTGAGTAGTTTGCTTCCTACTCCTGCTGTAGTCTAAACGCCTACTAACACTACCTGAACAGCTATGCTACAGCAGCAGTATGCTACAGCGCCCAGAGCACATCTGTTTACAGCACTCAGCTCACAGTTTAGGCGCACGGTTACATCCCCGAGTTTACTGGTACCTCACCTCAGCACCATCTCACTCTAGGCAAACAGCACTTTCACACCGGTAAGGGTAAATACTTCGCTTCGGCCAGTGTGCTAGCGCGCCCACAGCACATCAGTTTACAGCACTCAACTCACGGTTTAGGCGCACGCTTTCATCCCCGAGTTTACCCGCACCTCACCTCACCACCATCTCACTCTGAGCAAAACACCACTTTCACACCGGTAAGGGTAAATACTCCAATTCACACTCCCTCTATAGCACACCTCAACCACCCTACAGAGCTCACAGTGCTCCTACCCTTCTCTTTCCTTCTCTTTTTGCCCTTTTTTCCCCTTACTCGCTTCAACGGTATCACAAAATGGCAGCCGACACTTCCTATTTGCAACCACTCGCACCGCTCGCAGGCAATAAGCAGCAAGCTGGTGCTCGTAACGCCTCAGCCAATCAGATGGCAGAATTTCCAAACATCCATATCTGTAAATTTTGAAAACTACTGAACAAATTTACACCAAATAAACAGAAGCGTGCTTTCTAGACCAGGACCCTTCTCCCTGCCAAATTTGGGGTAATTCCGTTCACCCGTTTGACCTGTAGCCTAGTGAAATTAACATGGAGAAAACACGTTTTTTGGACCACTCTTTTTTCTCAGCCGCCCCCTTGACGAATCACCCCCAAGCTTTCAACAAAGCAGCTGATATGAAGAAATAATTTGTTTTGAAAATTTCATGAAGATTCATCAAACAACGCCAAAATTATAAGCAAAACAAAAAATGCTCTTCCTATGGAGACTTGGTCCTAACTATAGCACTATAACTACTTACTGGCAATAGTAGGTAATATATATATATATATATATATATATATATATTTATATATATATATATATATATATATATAACCTACTGGCGGTCGCCAGTAGGTATATATAGTTAGGATTTTTTCCCTATGGGATTTCTGAAAATTCTATGTCTAATAACTTTGGCGTTTGTGGACGGAATCGGCTGAAATTTTCAGGAAAATGGCACATTTTGTTTCTGAGCAGCTCCTGGAAATTTGGGGGGGGTTCGTCAAGGGGGGGCCGAGAAAAAGGGGGGGTCCCAAAACGCGTTTTTCCCATGTTAATTTCCATAGGGCGGTTGGACTCACTTTTAGCCCGAACGGCTGAATGGATTTCCACCAAACTTGGCAAAATTGTAGGGACTGTTAGCCCGATGTGCCTTTGCTAGGTCTCAATATATGTGCTTCAGTGGATTTTGAGAAATTAACGTTTAAATCAAGATATATATCTGTAACAGCGCTCCGGGCAGCGATCCGGTTAGCGAACTTTTCGCGTATCGAAACTTTGCGATGCGAAGCTGATTGGCCCTCCGGTGTCTGTCAACATTCTAAACAGTCCGGAGCGGCCGCCATCTTGTCTCTCGGTAGGATCGAGAGACAAGAGGAGGCCAAAACAAAGGGGGAAATTACCATAAGGGGGCATAGTAGATCCTCGTTGACCCCCTAGGTTTTATGTGGAGGTTTTAAAAGGGTCCAGGAGGGTCAACAAAAAAAAAAATATTTTTTTTTTGCGTGGTAAGCGCCAAGTTCGCGAACCGGAAAGCGTTCTGGGCAGCGTACTATAAGGATAAAAGAATGATAGACTTTTCTAATACTGTATGTTAATTATTTGTTGTTTTTGTTCGTTTTTTTTTTATTTATTTATTTATTTTGATTAAAAAAAAATTTATGGGTCAGAATTTTCATAGTTCATTAAAACTTCCAGCATTATATCATCTGGAATCTCCTCAAACATGCATGTTTCTATGTCTTGTAAGCTTTCAATAAATTGTTCATCAAAAGATTCATCCATAAAATCTTCATCCAAATTTTCTTCAGTTAAAATCTCTTCTGTTGTAATGTCAAAGGAAACATTGATTTTTTCGTGCTCCGCTTCCATTTTTTTGCTGTAAATTGCATAAAAAAATAATTATATTAGAAGAGTTAGGGCGCTGTTGGGTTTAAGTTCAGAGAGGTAGTTCTGTTTTTTTAACAGTGAAGTTAAAGTAAGTAAATTCATAATTATAGCAGAGAAGTGTAAGTCAATCAATAAATATAACAGAGGAGCTATATATAACTATAGCAGGGGGACAGTAAATAATTATCAAAAAACGTTTTTACAAATTAATTTAAAGTGCCACTTACAAATTATCAATTTACTTTACAGGGAGGTGAAAAGGCTCTTGAAATGTAGTTCAGGAAGTAGCAGTGAAAATGGCTGTGTTTCCTTCTCTTCCTTCATATATATTCAGGTATATAACCAATCAAATGTCAGGTAATAAAAGTAGAAAATGAAAGTAACATTTTCATTGGTTGTCAATTCCAACACTTCAGATGTGTTTTGTGAAGTAATTTACCTCAGGGTACTTTGAGAGGTCTACAGGCTAAATGGCTAAATGAAATTTCAATCAAATTTGTGAAAATGAAAGGGATTGTTATGTAGTATGAGCTAATCTATATTTGGTGAGAGTGTCTCTAGTCGTTTTTCTGTAAATTACTTTCCCACCTTTTTTTAGGACCGCTTTCTGGAAAGCGGCCCGGTTAGCGAACCTTAAGCGTCACGGGAGTCCACCATTTTGTGTTTCGGTCGCTTTAAGATACAAGATGGAGGGCAAATAATGTTTAGAATGGGTAGAAGGGGTCATGGTAGACTTATCTTGACCCCCTAGGTTTTCTGAGGGTGGCTGAGGAGGCTTATATGTGCGGAAAAAAAACATTTTTAAAAAAAATTCCGCGAGGTTAGCTTTCGGTTAGCGAACCGGGTAGCGCCCCGGGGAGAGTAGTTTGTGGAAAATTAGTGAAAAAAGTTAGAAAAAAATAATAACTGTGAGTGATCAGATGAAGGGTAGCTCTGAGAAGAGCTTTTGGGTTTATGGTACATTTAGGTACTTATAAGTAGGTACCAATGCACAGTCTTAAATTCAGAATGAAAATTCTGTTGCCCTCATCTGAGAAGTGAACTCCATCTCCTCTGTAGATATCTTGCATGTAGTAACGCAAGTTATTGTTGTACAGGGAGCCCATTCCATGGTCTCTCATGAAAGCTGAAACAGATTTGTTTACATGCTTCCTCGCTTTCTCAATTTGTGGACAAAATTGGTTGGACCACCTCCATTTCTGTCTTTGGCATATATTGGAATATACCAAGGCAGTTTGAGGAAAAAGTGCCATTAATTGCTCAAAGGTGTCCTTTAAAAGCATTTCCAGACCTACCCCTGTCAAAGTGCCCAAATCATTACCTCCACAGTGCACTATTAACAGGTCAGGTTTTGGCAAATGCATAAAGGTTTTCACCAATGGTATCAATTGGTGACATTTTAATCCTCTTTGGCCCAACCACTTAATTTCCACATCTTGTAAATTGAGGTTGTGTAAATTTCTGTTCTCAGCATACCTTTGAGCCCAGTGGATGTAACTATGTCCAACAATCCAGACCTTAAACATGGTGGGAGAAGGTTGGGCTGCAGTCAGATGAAGTGTGGTAATGAAAGGGCAGTTGAAACAGTAGGAGTTTGTAAAGAAAAAAAACTGTGGATTTCCAATGCTAATGATTCATTAGCAGTGATTGGTGCATTTCCATTTCTGAAAACAGAAAGTTAGGGTGCATGGATGTGTTCTTTGAAAGATGTAATTTGAATGGTCAAGGAAGAAACTTTTAATGAAAGATTGCACTGGATACGCAGGTGCACTGAGAGTTCAGAGTTCAATTGAAACATTGTTGTGTGAATTTGCAAACATGAGAGGTCTTCCAGGAGGTCGTTGCTATGGAAAAAAGGCAGAGAGGGCAGAGGGGGGAAGGGTTTTCATTTGAAAAAAGTGAGGGAAGAGTTATGATTGGCTAATATGAGAGATATGTGAAATGAATATCTGTATTTCTGTGCTTTCAATAGCTGCAGCCTCTGGAGTGCATCCTTTTTCTTCTGCTGAAGACAATTTGGTGTATTTCTGAGACTGTTTTCAAAACTCAAAAAGTATTTGCTAAGGTGAGAAAAGATTTATTTATTTTAGATAGAGAATAGTATGAATTAAGGAGAAAATGATTAAGAAAGCTGTGTTTTTAAACTGTGGCTTTGTCTGTAGTGATATAGAAATAGATTTTGTTACTTTGAGAAATTGTAATTGCATATTCGGTGTAGCATTCTGGCATGCAGTAACACAAGTTATTGTTGTATATGAAGCCCATTCCATGGTCTCTTATGTAAGCTGAAACAGATATGTTGTTTTTAAAAAACCATTTTTGAAATCAATTACATTTCTGGATATGTACTGCTAGAGCTTCATAGGTTGTTTTGGGTTATATTTATAAGGCATTTGAGTGTCTTTGATGTTATTTTTTCCTTTTTAAATGGAAAGCATTCCTCATGGGGCAAGTGTCTTGTAAATACGCTCCCACCTGCGCTTGGCAAATTTAGATTTTGATTATGGGAGTTACATAGCCATGTTAATAATGTCGAAAAAATGGTGCTAGGGCATTCCAGAAAACGCTTTCATGTGTCTCAAGGACATTTTCAGTCATTTCCTCTTGAATGCAGGAATACAATTGATTTATATGTTGTGTTTAAAAACGATTCTTTTCTATGATGTTATTTTTTCCTTTTTAAATGGAAAGCGTTCCTCATGGGGTCCTGAGCAGTTCTTAGCCATGTTATCCAATGGGAGGTGGATAACATGGCTAAGAGCATTTGCTGGATAATGCATGAATATCGCTGACTTTTCAGCGATATTCATGCATTGCGGCCGTTTTTTTTCGCATTTGCGAGCAGTTCTTAGCCATGTTATCCAATGGGAGGTGGATAACATGGCTAAGAGCATTTGCTGGATAATGCATGAATATCGCTGACTTTTCAGCGATATTCATGCATTGCGGCCGTTTTTTATCGCATTTGCGAGCAGTTCTTAGCCATGTTATCCAATGGGAGGTGGATAACATGGCTAAGAGCATTTGCTGGATAATGCATGAATATCGCTGACTTTTCAGCGATATTGATGCATTGCGGCCGTTTTTTATCGCATTTGCGAGCAGTTCTTAGCCATGTGATCCAATGGGAGGTGGATAACATGGCTAAGAGCATTTGCTGGATAATGCATGAATATCGCTGACTTTTCAGCAATATTCATGCATTGCGGCCGTTTTTTATCGCATTTGCGATAAACCTTGCTAATAGCAAGGTTTATCTGCGATAAAAATCGCCGATGTGCGGCGATAATTTTTGTCTCTAAACAAGTTATCGCTAGTTGTTGGTAATATGCCCCCGTGTTTTTGCTTGCAGGAATCTGGAGGCGGGAGAGTAGCACTGAAATCAGTAGTCTGACGCCTGAATCGGGAGGGTTGGCAAGTCTGGATTCTCTACAGCTAGGGCCATAAACTACATCCGCAGGGCTAGGTGATAGCCTGGGACCGGCCTGGCATGTAAAATGGCTGCCGTGCACAACAAAATTGTGGCATTGTAAAAAAGGCAAGATGGCGCAGACAATGTTTATCAATAAGGATTCATTTATAACAAAATATTTTATCGCACTGACAAATTGGTGGTCAACACTTCCTGATTTCCTTCGAATCGAACGTTAACAGACGTTACGCAGCAAAAAAAAAAAAAAGCTCATGCACAGCCGCTGGAACACATGTATCAACATATATGAGCCTCCTCAGCCACCCTCAGAAAATATAAGGGATTAGGATACGTCTCCCGCACCCCCTTATACCTAGTAATTTAATTAAAACGAAGCACAAAATGGTCTCCCGCACCCCCTTATACCTAGTAATTTAATTAAAACGAAGCACAAAATGGCGAATTCCCGTTTCGCTACCAGTTTGCGGCCCAGTTCGCGGTTCGGGAAGCGCTTCTACCGTGAAAAATATATTTTTTTTATTTTCCCCACGGGACCCTTTAAAAACCCCAACAACATTCCTAGGGGGTCAAGAGGGGTATACCTTGCCCCCTTTCATTAAATTCCCCCTTCGTTTTTCACCTCTTCTTCTCTCTCGATCCTACCGAGAGATAAGATGGCGGCCGCTCCGGACTGTTTAGAATGTTGACAGACACCGGGGAGCCAATGAGCTTCGCATCGCAAAGTTCAGTTTCGCAGGTGGGAGCGTATTTACAAGAAACTTGCACCATGAAGAACGTTTTCCATTTAAAAAGGAAAAATAACATCATACACACTCATATGCCTTATAAATATGACCCAAAACAACCTATGAAGCTTTAGCAGTACATATCCAGAAATGTAATTGATTTCAAATAATGACTTACTTCATTGGTAGGCCTTTACATGTATTATCTCCTTTGTTTTCTTAAGTGAAAATCTTATCTGCAACCATGTGTTGGCCTCACCTCAAATAAACAAAACAGGCGATGGACTGAATGAGGATCAATGACACACATTCACCCCAGTCCAAAGATCTGGGCCTAAATAAACCTTTAGATAGGCCACACGTTATCGTCATCTTGAATTAATCATTTAAAATATTAGGGAGAGATTTATGATTGTTGTATGCCTGTTTTGTACCACTGTGTGTCATTTTTGTGATGCAGTGCTGGTGCAAAAGATTTGCTATGTTAAATAATAAGTAGGGCATTAAGTTTTTGATGACTGTTATTCATTTACTGTTTGGTAATAGTGGTTAATAACATTTTTTATTATATTTTTCCACAGATTCAACTGCAGATTTTTACATATTTTGAAAAATGCCTACGAAAAATAGAATTAGAAAGGCTAGAAAACGTCAAAGACAGCAGGATGATCTTTTATTGCAGCAGTCCTCTTCTCCAAATACTAATTAAAACACCAAGAAAGCTCCGGGTAAGAGCACAAAATCATTCTTAAAAAATATTTTTAGTAAAAAAAGTATTTATCGCAAAAATGTTTCAGTTCAGAAAAAGAAGAGTAATTTAAATGGAAAGGAAAGACCCATCAAAAATGTTACTGGTAGAGGAAGAGATAACTCTGTGCATGATAGTAGAAGGAAAGAACAGTTTAGGGACATTCGAAAACGAATGTTCCGTAACAGGATAATAGTTAATTTATTAAAAAATATTAAGAAAGGCCAACAGAAAGTGGTATTTTATAAGAAGAAGAAAAATGTAGAGAAAATTATTGATCATGCTTTTGAAATTAAGCGAAAGTTGTTTATTTTGGTAATCAATAGAATTAGGAAACTAAGCAAGGTAATTTCTGATTTCAAAACAAACAGTAGATGGAACAGAGTAGTAAATCGTAGTAACTTTTGTGAAGTTTTTTCCGGAGAATGGATGCATAGTTCAAGTTCTGAGGCTTTTTTTAATGAGGAGAGTTATTTTCAGGATAATGATTTGGTGTTTGCAGTTGACACCAGTGGTCGAGCTTATGAAGTGAAGGATGGTTGTCCAGTTGAAAAAGAAAATCTTGTGACAACAGAGACAGAAGAGGCGCTAAGTGATGAGGTTTTAGGAAGACCTCCTAAGGGTCCTGTGTACATTTGGAAGTGTAGTTCTATTTGCAGTGTGCGACAGGTTTCCATCAATTTTCTTTGTGATTTTATACGGACATTTAATAAGAAAAGTTTGAAGCAGAAAATGAAGTTGTTGCAAGATTTAGATCCTTGTAGAGTGAGACAAATGACAGGTTTGCGTGGTCATTCACTGGCTTGTCTTTCCAGGAGAGTATGCCAGAGTGTTTTTCATCATTTCAGGATGCTAGCAGTGCATCATAATAAAGTGAGAAAATTAGTGAGAATGTTGTATTATGCTAAGAGTCCAGCAATTATGCTTAAACAATTATGTGCTGCTCTTTTGCATGGTTCTGAAATAGATGTGAAGAATATTTGTGAAGAAATTGAGTTTTGTTACTTTAGTAGTAAAGATGAGAATGTTCAAATTGACCCTGAAGTAGAGGGTAATGTTGAAGATAATGTACAGGTTTCCAGTATAGATAATTTTCAGAAGGAAATTGCCACGTTTCAGATGAAATCAAGTGAGAGGCCTAATTTCACTTGTGTATGTTGTCGACGCACTTATTATAAGAATCAGACTAAGGTAGTGGATTTATATGCAAAAAGTGAAAGGGAAAATAATAGTGAATGGAAGGATTTTGCCACATACTTGATGGTAGAAAATTATTTTGATTTGGGATCGGATCAACGTGTGTGTACTTATTGTTGTAATAAGTTAAACCAAAACCAGATGCCTGCTAGGGCAGTTCATAATAATCTGGAATTAGTTGAGATTCCTTCTGAATTGAAGGATTTAAATACTTATGAATCTATTTTGATTCAAAGTATCCATCCCTTTCAGGCTATTGTAAGAATGGAGCCAAAGACAGGGAAGTTGCCTCCATCAGATTTACAGAGAGGATTAAAGGGAAGAGTTGTTTATTTGCCTCTAGATTTGAACAAAAACATTAACACAATTGGAATAGAAAAAGTGGAAGAGGAACCTCTGGTTATCTTGGTTAATGGGGTTCCGACAAAGAATAAGAAAATATGGCAAGATTTAGTGGATGTTAGGAAAGTCAAAAAGGCAACCGTGTATTTGAAGAAAAATAATAAGTACTATAAGAATGTATATGTTGCAGAAGAGGAAGTAAGTGATGAAGAGGATAGCGATTTGTGTGCTGGCCAAATTGAGAAAGTAGAGGCCTCTAAAAGTGAAGAAATATATGAACATTATAGTGTTCATCCTTTGCATTCCAAGGAAGTCATGGGGAATGCTATTGAGTTGTTTCAAATGAAACAAGCCAAAGGGAGTCCCATTAGTGTTTGGGAGGAAAGTTTGGAAGCTCGGTGTTTCCCACAGCTATTTCCAACAGGTCAAGGAGGAAGATATGATGAGCGACCTCATCAAATTTCTGCGTCTGAATACCGGACTTTACGATTGTATGCAGAAGATCCTAGGTTTCGTCAATGCATTCCCTATTTGTTTCATCTCCTGTTTGAAAGCGATCTGTCTGGACTGTCATATGCAGTGAACCACATCTTAAAAAGTGGTATACAGATGCGAAATATCTCGGCAAGGGACTTTATGCATAAAGTCAATGTCCAAGACAGTATTTTGGATTCTCACTTAATTAATCTCATGGCGTGTCAGCGTGGTACTAATGAGTACTGGTACCGTCGTCATGGTGATTTAAAATGTATGCTGAGGAACTTAGGAACTCCGACATGGTTCCTCACTCTGAGCTGTGCCGAGTATGGCTGGGAAGACTTACTTGAATTTCTACGAGAGGCAAATGGAAATATTGAAAACATTGAATTCAAGACACCTGGAGAACTGTGTTCTTTGGATACTGTGAATGTATGCAGGTACTTCAATCATAGATTTGAAGCTATGATGTCTTTCATCACAAATAAGAAGAATCCACCTCTTGGAGAGGTGTTGGATTTCTTCTGGAGAAAGGAGTACCAAGCAAGAGGTGCTCCTCATATACATATGTTGCTGTGGATCAAGGATGCACCTAAATTTGGAACAGATCCGGATGACTTAGTGATGAATTTCATAGAACAGTATTCTATGTGTGCTGTTCCAAACGCAAAAGAGAAGAAAAGCCTAAGAGAACAAGTTCTACGTTTCCAAAGCCATCGTTGTGGAAAGTACTGTCGTCATAAATTCAGAAACAAGGACAAGTTCTACACCAAATGTCGTTTCAACTTTCCACGACCGGTGATTTCTAAAGGAAGAGTGAACAGTTTGATGTCTTCACTGCGACATAATGTGACGAGGAAATCACCCAAAAATACATACAATTTGAAAAGGAACGAAGAGTCCAAGTACATCAACGACTACAACCCAGTGATTTTGTCCATGTGGAATGCTAACATGGATATACAGTTTGTGGGTGACAACTGTATGGCTGTGGCTCGGTATGTGACATCTTACATCACCAAAAAAGAAAAGACAGAACTGAAGGATATGTGGGAGGACATTTCCCATGAAAAGAGCCTCAGCAAGAAGTTGTACAGTTTCAGTCTGAAGATGTTGTCGCATCGAGAAATCGGAGCTTACGAATGTTCTGACCGGTTGTCTTCAGCAAGTCTCTATGCCAAATCCAGGAGTATTGTATGGGCGAGTCTTGGTCTTGCTGCAACACGAAATCGAGTTCTAAAACCTGTCCAGGAAATTGAATATTTGGCAGAAAAGGAACCAAACAGTACTGACATTTTGAAGACCAACATGTTGGATACATATTATCCAAATCGAAGCAGTCACCTTGAGAATGTTTGTCTATATGAGGTTCTACAAAATTATATATTCAAGAGGAACATCAAAGAAGATATTGAGAAAGGAGTGTATGCTGTAATTGGAAGTGAGGGATGCCTGGTCAAGCAAAGAAAATGCCAATTAGTAAACCATCGAAAATTGAGTGGCGAATCTCCAGAAAAAAAGGAGTTTTTCTATTTAGCACTTTTGCAACTTTTCAAGCCTTGGCGTGCAGAAGAGGAACTGCTTGGAGATTTCCTCTGTTACGAAGACTCTTTCACTGCTGCTAAGGAGACCATAGAATGTCCTGCTTTTCCCAAATATCAAGAAATGCTAACTTTGGAAATTGAGCAGGAAGCAACGATTGCAGCCGAGATTGCCAGAGACAGTTCTCAGGACAGTCAGAGTTCTGTTTCATTGAGTCAAGATCCACTTGGAGGACCTATTATCGAAAATGAAGCTGCCACTGCTATGAATGAAGTGGAAAGAGCCATGGCACATGTTCAGGAGGATTCAGTTAACTTAGAAGACTTGGAAAAACAACTCAACGTTGAGCAGAGGAAAATATATGATGAAGTTACCAAGCAAATTGAGCATGGATTAAGTCATGAGAAGAAAGAGTGCTCATGTACATCGTTGAAGCCTATCCGACTGTATGTGAGTAGAGAAGCGGGAACTGGAAAAAGTTTCCTCATTAAAGCAATTTCATGCTATCTGCAGGAAAGGACTGAGTCATCGCTGTCTTGTGTTGTCACCGCTCCTACTGGACTTGCAGCACATAACATTAAAGGTATTACTTTGCATCGTCTACTGATGCTGCCGGTGGAGCATGACAACAAATTACAATACCACAAGTTATCTGGGGATGCTTGCTGTGAAGTTTCAAGAGTCTTGAGGAAAATGAAACTACTTATCATTGACGAAGTAAGCATGGTTTCCAATGTCATGCTTGCCTTTGTGCATTTGAGAATGCAAGAAGTACTTAAAACTGAATATGATGTGTTATTTGGTGGCAAACACATCATTGTTTTTGGAGATCTTCTGCAGCTGACACCAGTAAAAGGACAACCTGTGTTCAAAATACTCACGCATGAAGATACCAGGAAGTGCCTAGGGAGCATTGGCAACGTCAATATATGGTTAAACTTCAATTATGCTGAACTGCATGAAAATATGCGTCAGGCAAAAGATGAAGATTACAAGAATATTCTACAAGATATTAGAATTGGAAAAGTGACCGAGCATGGAAAAGAAGCTTTAAATGCACGATTACTTTCAAATTTATATCCCGAACAAGAGATTGTGGCTGAGAATATTTTTCAGAAAATTACTGAGAAGAAATCCGGAATATGTTTGATGCCAACTCTTGCAGAATGTGCCATCTTCAACAACAAAATGTTGAATTTAGAAAAGCAAGAGATTGTGAAACTTGAAGCTATTGACAAAATAGAGCATATGGGATCAACAATTATTTTGTCAGAGAATTTGAAATCAAAATTGGATTCATTAGAGAAGACTATATCTAAAACAGCGGGTTTTGAAAAGACTTTGAATGTGTGTTTAAATTGCCAAATCATTTTGAGAAGGAATTTACATGTTGAAAGAGGTCTGGTAAATGGATCAATGGGTAATGTTGTTGATTTTGAGAAGTACAGAAATAGAGATGGAATAGAATTTTAAAAAATTACATTTGATGGTATTGAGGAAGTACAGCTAATTGGTCGTTGTTCTGCTAGGTTTTTGCTTGTTAAAGACTTATATGTTCGCCGTAAACAGTTTCCTGTTTGCTTGGCATATGCGGTAACAATCCATAAATCGCAAGGTTTAAGTGTAGACAGTGCATTGGTGAATATTGGCAGTTCTGTGTTCAAGGAGGGTATGGCATATGTGGCATTGTCACAAGTTAGAACTTTATCAGGATTGTACTTGATTGACTGTGATGTCACAAACATTTGTGCGGATGTAGATTGTGTTAAGGAATACAATAGGTTAAGAAGAGAGTATGCGCCACATTTGCCTCAATATCCTTTGTTTGAGAAACGTGTGGTAGGCCGGAAACGTAGAAATATCAGTAATAGTAGGGAGGTTGTTGCAAAAAGACTAAAAGTAGATGAACCGAAAATTGTTAGCAGAAAGAAAGTGGATTCTGTTGAAGATGTTGTCGGTTTTCAATTTGAAAACAGTTCTGGTGTCAACTGCTATGCAAATGTAGTGGTTAATGTTCTCTTTTCACTAGAGAGTTTAAAAGAACAGATTCTGTTGAATTCAGAACAAATTTTATGCTGTTTGTTGAATTCTGTTTTCGAGAAATGTAGCACTGATCGAACAAAAGTAGAAAGTGTGTCTGAAGTTCGTTATCTGTTAGATGAATGTTCAGGTCAAACAGACTTCTCTGAAAATAATCAGCAAGATTGTCAGGAGTTTTTAATGTATATGCTTGATGTATTGCAAGATGAGGGTGTAGATGTAGATCACCTGTTTGGGCTTTCTTATCAATGGCAGCATGACTGCGAGAATTGTAGGGTATCAAGTACTACTAGTGTAGACTCAGAAAGATTTATATATTTAACTTTGCCAGACAGTAAATCAGTCTCCTTTAATAAGCTAGTAAATGCAGCGGATCACAACATGGAGTGTAGCCAATGTAAATCTGAAATGATGTCAACATTATTTATACGTAGATATGGACAGGATGTCATTTTAATGATCCAACGATGTAGGCCTGATGGATCAAAATTGTCAACTTTAATAAAAAAATTTGTGGCTTCTCAGCTTTCAATATCAGGAAGGACTTTTGTAACTGTAGCAATTATCTATCACGATGGTCCTTCAACAATATCAGGACATTATACAGCTTATTTAAAGTCTCGAAACGGCTGGTCATTCTGCAATGATTCCGTTGTAACTTTCAAAAAAAAATTGCCGTTTGACCTTAAAAATTCTTACCTGGTGTTATTAAAACCAAAATTTTAATGAAAGAATCTCGGGATTTCCTGTGAAGAATTGCAAAAGGTTCATGAAGTAGAGGGAATGTAAGTCTGCAATGCTGTCTAGATTATTGGTCCAAAACTTTTAATTATAATGTCAATTTAAAAATGCAACTATATAAACCTGATGCAAGTAAGTCTGCTTCATAGTAAGCAGTATCAGTGTCATAGGAAAAGGAGAACATGAGTGACAAAGAAGGGTAAGATATTAGTAGTCCAGGATTGTGAAAATAATCTTAAATGTATTCTTTTTGAAAGTTGCGAAAATAGAAAATGTCGGGATTTGATTGGAAGAATTACAAGACTTGCGAATCGCGGCAACATGATTTGGCCTAGTGGAAACATGTGATAGAATGAGAGAAGTCTTTTCTTGTATGTAACATATTTTTCGAATCGATGGAGGTTTTCTTTCAGAAAGTGGCGGGCTGAAAATATTTATAGCACAACAGAGTGGACGCTGTTCATAGGAGATCCTTCGACGTCATTGAAAGTAAGTTAATTTTAAGGAGTTTTGAATTCAGATTTCTTAGGTTGTATGGGTTTTTTAAACACAATCATTTTGATTGTGTTTTTTTTTCCCCGCTGTTACATGATGAATACCTTCAAGTCACTGATTTAGGTGAAATTTGATACATTCTGAGAACAGCAAAAATAAACCATTTAACATGTATAATTAATGTTCTGCTTTTTGTACTTATGATATACATTTAGAAATGTGAGGTAGATATGGAGAAACTGAGTCTTCTGTAAGTGTCAATTTTAATGCTTACAGTGCTGTACTTCTGGGTACTGTTTTTTTTAAAAAAAGGAATAGGCCTCACCTCAAAGAAAGCTCTTGAAAGCACATATCTTATTTGCATCCTGAAACAATCATTTAAAATATTAGACACAATTTTATGATGGCTTTACATCTTTTTTGCGCTGCTATTGCATCACTATTGTGAGACATTAGCAGTGCAAAAGAAGTACCATGTTCCAAAATAGGTCTCAGTTCATCAGCATGAAGATACTGTTTGTTTAAAATATATATCTTTAGGATTGTGTAGGGGACGTAGAGAAGCAGAGGCTTCTGTAAATGTCAAAGTTGTTGAAAAACTGTTTCTTCTTGAACCTTTTCCCTTTTCTTTTCTAATTTTTAAATACATGTTGTAATATTTTTGGAAATGTTTGTTCTCTCTTTTACAGATTAAAAGTATGAAAAAATATTTAAAAAAGGTAACAAGAATTATAAGGTAAATGTTTTCTACTCTTTTTACCCGCAATGCACTGCTGATGATGTCACTGACCATGTCATGAATGATGTAATAAGAGGACATGATTTACTTCATTGGTAGGCCTTCACATGCTTTATCTGATCTGTATTCTTCAACAAGTGTAAAATTGATCTGTAACCCTGAGTAGGTCTCACCTTAAACAAACCTCAGGAGACATCACACCTTATCGTCATCCTGAATTAATAAATAGATCTATTAAACAGTATCTCTGGTTTACTCCCTATAGCTGTCTTTCTTTTTACATTACTCTCTGTTTACTTCCCTTATACTAACTCTTCTTTTTTTTAAAAAAATATTTTTTTGGTTCGCTTCAAGTTCGCGAACCGGGCAGCGAACTGGAAAGCGAACCAAAAGAAATAGAGCTTGCCAGAGTGCTAAACATTCTAGCAATTTTATTTGAAAGGGGAGGTAGTTCTGAAAAGAACTTTTTTTTAATGTTTTTGTTGTTTTATTTATTTTTTTTTTTTTCTGAACATTTTTTGTTTTCTTTGTATTTTTAGAACAGTTTTATGTTTTTTTTGTGTTTTTCATGGAGGGGAAACAACAAAAAAACAGGCATTGAAAAGGGCTCAACAGGAGCAAAAAAAAAATTACTGCTTGGGTGGGTTAGGGCAGTTATGGTTTTCAAACACCAAGTTGATTAAGTTCACGCTCATGTTGCCACATGAGAGCATAGCACCACAATGTATGCACGTAAACTTCATGTGCTTGAAGTTTGGCTGTATGTTTGGCACAGTTTCCTGTGCCTCTCTTGCAGTCAAAGATATATTTGATGTTGATCTGGCCACAGGAGTTGTCGGGGGATTATCTTGAAGGTCCCTTAACTCTGCCCGGCTGTAATTTAATGGATGCCACCTGACCATATGGCGATGCATAGTATAGTTGCCCATACTATACTTTTTATCTGTGCCTCGAGATAATCTTTTTTTGCAAATTAGGCAGGTGGCATATTTTGCATTAACCTTCTTCTCCCCTCGAGGAATTGAGAAAAACTGCCATATAAAACTTGTTTTCCTTCGGGAAACACGGGGCAACTCCTGAATAAATTCAGGTTCATCAGTGTCCTCTTCTTCTAAGTCCTCCTCTTCCTCCTCTCTGTTGGAAATGAATTGTGATGGTGGTCCTCTCTTGTCATGAGGAGGTTGAGGTGGTGGTGGGGGTCCACCAGCTGAAGCAAGGATAGAAGCCATTGCAATCAAATTGGAAAATGGTCTTTCTCTCACCAAGATGAAAGTCAGAGTGAGGAAAGAAGGAGGGGTTTACATGATTTGGGAAAAGCAAAAGTTCTGAACCAATGAAAAGTGTTATTTTTAGGTCACATGACCTAGTCATACATCATTTGGAAACCAAAAGTGGAATGAACCAATGAAAAGTTTGATAAACAAGTCACATGACCTGTTCCGCTTACGTTACGCGTTGCGCGCCGCATCCCGCATCGCTTCCGGTTCGCGGTCCGGAGCACTTTTGGGAGCGCTAACGCGGCGCGTCATAAGACGCATTACGCGACAACGTGATACGTCGCGCTTCCGTGACGCGTCACAGTTCCGCTAACGAAACGTTTACCGGTTCGCGTACTAGATCGCGGCATCAAGATGAGCTAACAGAAAGCTTCCCGGTTCGCTTACCGGAAGCGAAGAAAAAAAATATTTTAAAAAAAATTATCAATAAACATCTAAAATATATTTTGGGTTTTAAAGAAGAATACATTTTACAGCTACAGATGTTAGCTTTTAAAAAAACCCATGAAATTCACAGAAAAAACCATAGGTTATAGTCCATATATAGTTAGGAATTTGCATTTACAAAACCTTGAAAATTCAATGAAAAAACCATTGGTAATAGAACATATATAGTTAGGAATTTGCATTTACAAAACCTTATTTTACTCGCATAAAACCATTGAAATTCCATATATAGTTAGATGCGCTAACTATATATCGCGCACCCGCAATCCACTGCTGATGATGTCACATATTACATCATTCATGACATGGTTAGTGACATCACTGATGACATCACTGATGACATCTCAAATGACATCACTGATGACATCACTGATGACAACATCCAGTGACTGTATGTTTCTGTAAAGTTAAAATATGTCTTCCATATTGAAGAATGAGTGGATGTATAAGTGTCTGGATGAAGGATTTAGTAGGTGCATGACTGACTGTATGAGTGAGTGATTAAATGTGTCTCACTGAGTGCATGGGTTAGTGACTAAACTGTTTTAATTTGTGCATCATTATATCTGTTGTTCTACAAACTGCTGCATATGTTGATCAGTAGCTATATGAGTAACTGTATGGGTTATTCATTGGTTGTCCAAGTATTTGTATGGGAAACTGAGTGCGTGTGTATGGGTGGCTGGGAGGTGTGTGACTCTGTACATAGATGTGTGAGTAGTTGATTCACTATATGTATGGGTTCAAAAGTGCATGTGGAAACAGCTGTATGGGCGGTTGACTGTGCATGAGTGTATTAGTGAGTGAATGGATATCTCAGTGCTACATGTCAAAGTAAGTACATATGTAAAACACAGTACATGTGAGAGTTGACATCTATAAATAACTGTGCATAAAAGCCAGTGAATGTGTGAGTGGCTGTATGGATCATTGTGAACATGTATCAGGGATTGTATAAGAGAGTAAATATGTGTTAGTATATGTTTGAATAAGTAAGGTGTGTAGAACTATATAATTGAGAAAATGGAGGTGTGATTTATTTTTTGCATAACTGACTAGGTGTGTGAGTAACTCCATGGATGAGTGACAGTCTGTGACTGTCTGTTTACACTGATTGTATCTAAGGTTATATTAGAGTCTGAAGAGGTTCATGGTATTATCACATGAATGATATCATCAGTGATGTGATCAGTCATGTCAAATGGGATGTTATCAGTGATTTTATCAGTGATGTCATTTGAGATGTCATCAGTGATGTCATTTGAGATGTCATCAGTGATGTCATTTGAGATGTCATCAGTGATGTCATCAGTGATGTCACTAACCATGTCATGAATGATGTAATATGTGACATCATCAGCAGTGGATTGCGGGTGCGCGATATATAGTTAGCGCATCTAACTATATATGGAATTTCAATGGTTTTATGCGAGTAAAATAAGGTTTTGTAAATGCAAATTCCTAACTATATATGTTCTATAACCAATGGTTTTTTCATTGAATTTTCAAGGTTTTGTAAATGCAAATTCCTAACTATATATGGACTATAACCTATGGTTTTTTCTGTGAATATATATATATATATATATATATATATATATATATATATATATATATATATATATATATATATATATATATATATATATATATATATATATATATATATATATATATCACCTACTGGCGGTTGACAGTAGGTAGTTATTGTTAGGATTGGCTACCATAGGAAATCCGCAACATTCTATTGGGAATAACTTAACTCTGGTGACGGTTGAGGAATTTGTGTGTAATTTTCCAAAATTTGGGCCAGCTCCGCTCCACTCCTTCCTTGGAAGTTTTGGGGGGATTCGTGACGTGGGGGCTGAGAAAAAAGGGGGGGTACCAAAACGTGTTTTCCCCTTGTTAATTTCCATAGGACGGTCTGACAAGTCTACAGCCCGAACTGCTAAATGGAATTACGCCAAACTTGGCAAAATTGTAGGGACTGGTACGCAGATGTGCCTTTGCTATATTTGGTTGAAATGGCTCCAGTGATTTTTTTTAAATTAACTTCAAAAACACATATATATCTATAGGCGCGCCCCAAGCGCTCACCGGTGCGTGTACCGGGGAGCGCAGCCAGCGCGCTACGGGAGTGCGCGAGCGGAAAGCTGATTGGCTGTCGGGTGTCTGTCAACATTCTAAACTGTCTGGAGAGTCCGCCATCTTGAGTCTTGGTAGAATCGAGACACAAGAGGTGAAAAAGAAAGGGGGAAATGATTAAATGGGGGCAGAGTAGACACCCCCTGACCCCCTAGGTTTTCTGAGGGGGGCCTAGAAGGACCCTGAAGGGCAAAAAAACCTTTTTTTTTAGTTTAATTTTCGCGGGGTAAGCGCTGGGTGCGTTCCCGGGTATGCTCTCCGGTTCGCGCACCCTGAGAGCACCAAGGGTAAAAACAGTGTAAAAAAATAGAGTAAAAAAATAAAGTAGAGTGTTTAGAGGAAAGTGATGCATTGCTGAAGTGTGTCACAAAAATGATGCAACTCCAGCAATGTATCCTTTCAAATGGGGCTAGTCCCTTGTGAAAGGGCGTGCATCAGTCTAACGCCTGCTGTGAGGCAGGCGCAAGCCAAGTGACGCAGTGAAATCTCATAGATTTCACTGCGTCACTTCTACGACCCTTTCTTGCATCAATACGCCCCCTTTGCATACATTACACCTGGCGCAGGTATAATGTGGCACAGGGGTTTACAAAGTGACGCATTTACATAGATGCGTCACTTCGTAAATATGACTCAACAAGGTGCATTTTTTACACCAGTGGTGCATCACAAAAAGTGATGCACCGGTGGCATAAAAGTGACGGATGGCCTCATAAATGAGGCCTTCAGTCTTCTACTCATGTGTCATATTTAAAGTATGACGCATTATGTTGCAAGGAGTTACAGATACGTCAGTATTTCTGACGTATCTGTAAGCGCAAAAGTGATGCATTGCTGGAGTGTGTCACAAAAGAGACGCAACTCCAGCAATGCATCCTTTCATGTGAAAGGGGTTGCATCAGTTTTACGCCTGCTGTGAGGCAGGCGCAAGATTTTGATGCAACGGTGTCCTAAAAGTGACGCAGTGACATCTCATAGATTTCACTGCGTCACTTCTACGACCCTTTCTTGAGTCAATATGCCCCCTTTGCATACATTACACCTGGCGCAGGTATAATGTGGTGCAGGGGTTTACAACGTGACGCATTTATAAAGATGCGTCACTTCGTAAATATGACTCAACGAGGTGTTTTTGTACACCACAGGTGCATCACAAAAAGTGATGCACCGGTGGCGTAAAAGTGACGGATGGTCTCATAAATGAGGCCTTCAGTCTTCTACTCATGCGTCATATTTAATGTATTATGATTATGTCGCAAGGAGTTACAGATACGTCAGTATTTCTGACATATCTGTAAGCGCAAAAGTGATGCATTGCTGGAGTGTGTCACAAAAGTGACGCAACTCCAGCAATGCATCCTTTCACATGGGGCCAGCCCCATGTAAAAGGGCTTGCGTCAGTCTTACGCCTGCTGTGAGGCAGGCGCAAGATTTTGATGTAATGGTGTCCTAAAAGTGCCGCAGTGAAATCTCATAGATTTCACTGCGTCACTTCTATGACCCTTTCTTGCGTCAATATGCCCCCTTTGCATACATTACACCTGGCGCAGGTATAATGTGGCGCAGGGGTTTACAAAGTGACGCATTTACCTAGATGCGTCAGTTTGTAAATATGACTCAACAAGGTGCATTTTTTACACCACTGGTGCATCACAAAAAGTGACGCATCAGAGGCGTAAAAGTGACGGTTGGCCTCATAAATGAGGCCTTCAGTCTTCTACTCATGTGTCATATTTAATGTATGACGCATTATGTCGCAAGGAGTTACAGATACGTCAGTATTTCTGACGTATCTGTAAGTGCAAAAGTGATGCATTGCTGGAGTGTGTCACAAAAGTGACGCAACTCCAGCAATGCATTCTTTCACATGGGGCCAGCCCCATGTGAAAGGGCTTGCATCAGTCTTACGCCTGCTCTGAGGCAGGCGCAAGATTTTGAAGCAACAGTGTCCTAAAAGTGACGCAGTGAAATCTCATAGATTTCACTGCGTCACTTCTACGACCCTTTCTTTCGTCAATACGCCGCCTTTGCATACATTACACCTGGCGCAGGTATAATGTGGCGCAGGGGTTTACAAGGTGACGCATTTACCTAGATGCGTCACTTTGTAAATGTGACTCAACAAGGTGCATTCTTTACACCACTGGTGCATCACTAAAAGTGACGCACTGGTGGCGTAAAAGTGGCGCATGGCCTCATAAATGAGCCTTCAGTCTTCTAATCATGCGTCATATTTAATGTATGACACATTATGTCGCATGGAGTTACAGATACGTCAGTATTTCTGACGAATCTGTAAGAGCAAAAGTGATGCATTGCTGGAGTGTGTCACAAAAGTGATGCAACTCCAGCAATACATCCTTTCACATGGGGCCAGTCCCATGTGAAAGGGCTTGCGTCAGTCTTACGCCTGCTGTGAGGCAGGCAAAATATTTTGACGCAACGGTATCCTAAAAGTGATGCAGTGAAATCTCATAGATTTCACTGCGTCACTTCTACGACCCTTTCTTGAGTCAATATGCCCCCTTTGCATACATTACACCTGGCGCAGGTATAATGTGGTGCAGGGGTTTACAACGTGACGCATTTATAAAGATGCGTCACTTCGTAAATATGACTCAACGAGGTGTTTTTGTACACCACAGGTGCATCACAAAAAGTGATGCACCGGTGGCGTAAAAGTGACGGATGGTCTCATAAATGAGGCCTTCAGTCTTCTACTCATGCGTCATATTTAATGTATTATGATTATGTCGCAAGGAGTTACAGATACGTCAGTATTTCTGACATATCTGTAAGCGCAAAAGTGATGCATTGCTGGAGTGTGTCACAAAAGTGATGCAACTCCAGCAATACATCCTTTCACATGGGGCCAGTCCCATGTGAAAGGGCTTGCGTCAGTCTTACGCCTGCTGTGAGGCAGGCAAAATATTTTGACGCAACGGTATCCTAAAAGTGATGCAGTGAAATCTCATAGATTTCACTGCGTCACTTCTACGACCCTTTCTTGAGTCAATATGCCCCCTTTGCATACATTACACCTGGCGCAGGTATAATGTGGTGCAGGGGTTTACAACGTGACGCATTTATAAAGATGCGTCACTTCGTAAATATGACTCAACGAGGTGTTTTTGTACACCACAGGTGCATCACAAAAAGTGATGCACCGGTGGCGTAAAAGTGACGGATGGTCTCATAAATGAGGCCTTCAGTCTTCTACTCATGCGTCATATTTAATGTATTATGATTATGTCGCAAGGAGTTACAGATACGTCAGTATTTCTGACATATCTGTAAGCGCAAAAGTGATGCATTGCTGGAGTGTGTCACAAAAGTGACGCAACTCCAGCAATGCATCCTTTCACATGGGGCCAGCCCCATGTAAAAGGGCTTGCGTCAGTCTTACGCCTGCTGTGAGGCAGGCGCAAGATTTTGATGTAATGGTGTCCTAAAAGTGCCGCAGTGAAATCTCATAGATTTCACTGCGTCACTTCTATGACCCTTTCTTGCGTCAATATGCCCCCTTTGCATACATTACACCTGGCGCAGGTATAATGTGGCGCAGGGGTTTACAAAGTGACGCATTTACCTAGATGCGTCAGTTTGTAAATATGACTCAACAAGGTGCATTTTTTACACCACTGGTGCATCACAAAAAGTGACGCATCAGAGGCGTAAAAGTGACGGTTGGCCTCATAAATGAGGCCTTCAGTCTTCTACTCATGTGTCATATTTAATGTATGACGCATTATGTCGCAAGGAGTTACAGATACGTCAGTATTTCTGACGTATCTGTAAGTGCAAAAGTGATGCATTGCTGGAGTGTGTCACAAAAGTGACGCAACTCCAGCAATGCATTCTTTCACATGGGGCCAGCCCCATGTGAAAGGGCTTGCATCAGTCTTACGCCTGCTCTGAGGCAGGCGCAAGATTTTGAAGCAACAGTGTCCTAAAAGTGACGCAGTGAAATCTCATAGATTTCACTGCGTCACTTCTACGACCCTTTCTTTCGTCAATACGCCGCCTTTGCATACATTACACCTGGCGCAGGTATAATGTGGCGCAGGGGTTTACAAGGTGACGCATTTACCTAGATGCGTCACTTTGTAAATGTGACTCAACAAGGTGCATTCTTTACACCACTGGTGCATCACTAAAAGTGACGCACTGGTGGCGTAAAAGTGGCGCATGGCCTCATAAATGAGCCTTCAGTCTTCTAATCATGCGTCATATTTAATGTATGACACATTATGTCGCATGGAGTTACAGATACGTCAGTATTTCTGACGAATCTGTAAGAGCAAAAGTGATGCATTGCTGGAGTGTGTCACAAAAGTGATGCAACTCCAGCAATACATCCTTTCACATGGGGCCAGTCCCATGTGAAAGGGCTTGCGTCAGTCTTACGCCTGCTGTGAGGCAGGCAAAATATTTTGACGCAACGGTATCCTAAAAGTGATGCAGTGAAATCTCATAGATTTCACTGCGTCACTTCTACGACCCTTTCTTGCGTCAATACGCCCCCTTTGCATACATTACACCTGGCGCAGGTATAATGTGGCGCAGGGGTTTACAAAGTGACGCATTTACCTAGATGCGTCAGTTTGTAAATATGACTCAACAAGGTGCATTTTTTACACCACTGGTGCATCACAAAAAGTGACGCACCGGTGGCGTAAAAGTGAAGGATGACCTCGTAAATGAGGCCTTCAGTCTTCTACTCATGCGTCATATTTAATGTATGATGCATTATGTCGCAAGGAGTTACAGATACGTCAGTATCTCTGATGTATCTGTAAGCGCAAAAGGGATGCATTGCTGGAGTGTGTCACAAAAGTGACGCAACTCCAGCAATGCATCCTTTCACATGAGGCCAGCCCCATGTGAAAGGGCTTGCATCAGTCTTACGCCTGCTGTGAGGCAGGCACAAGATTTTGATGTAATGGTGTCCTAAAAGTGACGCAGTGAAATCTCATAGATTTCACTGCGTCACTTCTACGACCCTTTCTTGCGTCAATACTCCCCCTTTGCATACATTACACCTGGCGCAGGTATAATGTGGCGGGGGGGTTTACAAAGTGACGCATTTACAAAGATGCGTCACTTTGTAAATATGACTCAACAAGGTGCATTTTTTACACCACTGGTGCATCAAAAAAAGTGACGCACCGGTGGCGTAAAAGTGACGGATGGACTCATAAATGAGGCCTTCAGTCGTCTACTCATGCGTCATATTTAATGTATGACACATTATGTCGCAAGGAGTTACAGATACGTCAGTATTTCTGACGTATCTGTAAGTGCAAAAGTGATGCATTGCTGGAGTGTGTCACAAAAGTGACACAACTCCAGCAATGCATCCTTTCACATGTGGCCAGCCCAATGTGAAAGGGCTTGCGTCGGTCTTACGCCTGCTGTGAGGCAGGCGCAAGATTTTGATGCAACGGTGTCCTAAAAGTGACGCAGTGAAATCTCATAGATTTCACTGCGTCACTTCTACGACCCTTTCTTGCGTCAATACGCCCCCTTTGTATACATTACACTTGGCGTAGGTATAATGTGGCGCAGGGGTTTACAAAGTGAAGCATTTACCTAGATGCGTCACTTTGTAAATGTGACTCAACAAGGTGCATTCTTTACACCACTGGTGCATCACAAAAAGTGAAGCACCGGTGGCGTAAAAGTGACGCATGGCCTCATAAATGTGGCCTTCAGTCTTCCACTCTAACTTTTTCTTTCACTTTCTCTGTTTCTTCACTGCCTTACTCACCTTGTCTCACACTCAATTGTCTTTATCCAGTCTGTATCTCCACTCTTTCCTAAAAATCACTGCTCTTTTCTTACCCTTCCACACCACAGTTCTTTTACTACATTTTCTTCACTTATCCACACTCCCCATGTTCACTTTCCTTCTCCTTACTCTCGTTCCCCACACTCACCTTCTTTCAGTCCCCTTACTTCACTTCCCTTCCCCTCTCGTCCCTTTCTTTGCTTTCTCACTCATTTTCCTCTCTTCTCTCACTGCACTCCACTTTAGTTACTCTTTTTCATGTTTTTTAAGAATACAGCTCTTTGATGAGAATTGGAGGTAGTTCTGAAAATAACTTTTTTTTTCTTTTTTCCTTTTTTTTTCAACAGAAACAAAAACAGGGAATGGGAAACTGCTCAACAGGAGCAAAACAAAATAATCAAAATTAGGACTGGGGTTGGCAGCGGTGGTTGTCTATTGCTCGAACCATGAGCATAACACTTTGTTCCCCATAACAAAGTAGCTGATCAAATTTTTTGCATTTAATTAAGGCTTCATTAAATGCAGGCTGAATGTCAGGGATCAGCTCTTCTGGTCGCCCCTCACCGATGTAGTTGGTCCTCCGGTTGAAGTAGAGGCACCATCCCTGGGAGCCTCTTGTGCCAGAGCTCTGACACTCTCCCGGGCAAAGTTCTGGGGGTGCCTCCTCTCGACGTGGTGAATCATGGTGGAGTTCCCAAAGGAATATTTTTTTCGTGGGGTCACCCCGTGAGAGGACTGTATGACAAATCCGGCACTCCACCTTTGGAGCATTTACTTATTTTTTATCATCAGGAATGGAAAAAAACTTCCATGTGAAGTGTTCTTTTACCCGGGGCGGAGGAACCTCTTCATCAATAAAAGTCTCTCTGTCATCTTCACTGCTGGATGTGCTGGCAGCCATGGAAATCCAACATAGATCCAAGAGCAAAAAGTCAGGTCTTGCAGTCACAAAAGGGAAAGAAGAAATGAAGGAAATGGGTGGGGATGTCATTCTTTGTAAAAAAAACTGTTAGCAACCAATGAAAAGAGTTATTTTAAGGTCACATGACTTGACGCGCTTACGCTGCGCGCACCGGAGCGCTTACGCGGCGCGAACATAGACGCTTCCAGGGGCGCTTAGGCAGCACACCTGAGTGACGTTTTGATAGCTTTATGGAAATGTAAATTCATTTTCATTTCGTAAATCAAAAATACTGCTTTTATAAGTATGGTACTAAATGTCTTGCGTTATTATTTACTTTTCATACATATTTTTTTTAACAAACGCAGAAATAGCGCTCTCGGTGCGCTCTCCGGAGAGCTTACCGGTGCACGCACCCTGAGTGCCCCAGGAAAAAATGATAAAAAAAAAAAAACTGTGAAAAATATTTTTCAAAAATAAATTAATAATAATTAATACTTACACAAAACAGCAAATAAGAAAAAATCATAGGTTACAAACTCGATATAGAAAGGAATTAGCTTTTAAAAAACCTTTGAAATTCAGTGAAAAAACCAGAGATTTTACAATCGTTATAGTAAGGAATTAGCATTTAAAAAACCTTTGAAATTCATTAAAAAAACATATGTTTCACATTTGTTATAGTTAGGAATTAGCATTTAAAAAACCTTTGAAATTCATTTAAAAAAACACGGGGTTTCACACCAGTTATAGTTAGCTGAACATTTTACTCATACAAAACCATTGAAATTCTCACGTTATAGTTAGTTGGACTCACTATAACTCGCGTGCCCGCAATCCACTGCTGATGATGTCACATATTACATCATTCATGACATGGTCAGTGATATCACTGATGACATCACTGATGACATCTCAAATGACATCACTGATGTCATCACTGATGACATTATCCAGTGTCTTTGTGTTTCTGTAAAGTTCTATACATCATTTGTGTGTTACTGTAAAGTTTAAATATGTTTTACATATTCAAGAATGAGTGGGTGTATAAGTGTCTGGATGAAGGATTTAGTTGGTGAGTGACTGTCTGTATGAGTGAGTGATTAAATTTGTCTTACTGAATGCATGGGTTAGTGACTAAACTGTCTGTATGTGTGCATCATTATGTCTGTAGTTGTGTAAGGTGCTGCATGTGTTGATTAGTAGCTATATGAGTGGCTATATGGGCTATTGATTTGTTGTTCCAGTATTTGTATGTGAGGGTGGGTGTGTGTGTGGGTGGCTGGGAGGTGTGTGACTCTGTGCATATATATGTGAGCAGTTGATTCACTTGGTATATGGGTTCAAGAGTGCATTTGGAAAGAGCTGTATGGGGGGTTGACTGTCTGCATGGATGTGTTGGTGAGTAAATGGCTATCTCAGTGTTCCATGTCCAAGTAGGTACATATGTAAAACACAGTGCATGTGAGAGTTGCCATATATAAATGGCTATACATGAGAGCCTGTGATTGCATAAGTGACTGTATGGATCAATGTGTACTTGTATCAGTGATTGTAAAAGAGAGTAAGTATGTGTTACTATATATTTGAATAAGTAATGTTTAATGTGTATAACTGTGTAGTTGAGGAAATGGGAGTGTGTTTGATTCTCTGCATAACTGACTCGGTGTTTGAGTAACTCTGTGGATGAGTGTCAGTGTGTAAGTGTCTGTATAGGTGTATGACTGTATATGATAGTGTTCTATTGATGAGTGACTGTATGTATGAGTGATTGTATGGGTGAATGAGTGGATGTGTGTAGACCTAGAAATCAGTGAGTGCATATGTAGTTACTGGTATTGGTGAGTCAATAATTTCAGGAATGGTAGTTTGTATTTAACACTGGGTGTATCAAAGGTTAGCTTAGAGTGTGAGGAGGTGCATCATATTATCACATGGATGATGTCATCAGTAATGTCATTTGAGATGTCATCAGTGATGTCATCAGTGATGTCACTGACCATGTCATGAATGATGTAATATGTGACATCATCAGCAGTGGATTGCGGGCGCGTGAGTTATAGTGAGTACAACTAACTATAACGTGAGAATTTCAATGGTTTTGTATGAATAAAATGTTCAGCTAACTATAACTGGTGTGAAACCTATGGTTTTTTGATGAATATATATATATATATATATATATATATATATATATATATATATATATATTCCAGAAGAAAACAGCTCGCGCAATGAGGACACCACGATATGCTTTCACCTTTATTGTTCAGTAGTGCAGCACCATGCTGTGACGGGCCTTCGTAAACAACATTTTTTGCCTTTTCACCATGCGCGTTTCGGAATCCCATTCCTTGATCACTGGCTCCGCGTTCTGGGGAAAATGAATCAGCGTGCAAAGTTCACTCAGGTGTTATAAATATAGCCATTAGTAGGCGTGTACTTGCTGTGCATCCTGGATATTGTAGTCCAGTCTGGTATTTTCTTCCATTAGTAGGCGCCGGTTAAAATTTCTCCTCCACCATTATATTCCCATCGGGTTTGTAGCATATATAGGTAGGTAGGTTCAAAAAAGTCCTTTTATTTAATTAAAATGACAATTACATCGACGCGTTTCGGGAGTCACGATCCCTTGCTCACGATGATTCACCACTATTGTTGCCCGGTTAAAATACATTTCACAGGGATAGTAACAACAGAGAATGGTTCCTACACAGTAATCACCTAGACATTTAACCTTATTGCAATGGTTCTTGTTGCACTTTCTATACAAAAAGATATTTTTCTTTTTACTATCTTTTTCCACATTTTGATTATGTATATTGCATGGGAATATTAATTCCTCTAAAAACATGTTCGAAATTAGGCACGGATTACCATGTACATACATTCTACAATTAAAGTGTTAGTGCATTTGAAAGAGTTCTCACTTGAAGTCTTTCCTTCAATGGTGGTTGGCAAGTGCCATTTCCAGTAATTTACCTATTCTTGCAAGAAAATAAGGAAGCACTAATAGTTCATTTTCTACAGAATATGCATTTCCAACAAAAAATAAAGAAAAAATCAGACTAAAATTCAGTACGGAACAACCAATTACTGCAGTTTATGCACAATAAAAAATATATACAAAGTTCTTTAAAAAGAGAAAGTACCCCCTTTGAGAAAGTGCTTGTGCCTATGTAAACCATAATATAGAAAAAGGTGCTTTGCTCATGTAAACTTTGATAATTTTCTCAATGTAAACATTTCACTCTTTTCCAATACAGTACTCCAATAATATATATATATGATCAAAAGCATTGGGTTGCCTGAAATGCTTCATGGCGGTGGTGCAGTTCGTTCACTGAATAAACAAGAGATTGCACCTAATCTGGGTCTGCGTTCGTCATTTGGTTGGTACAGCAGCATTACCAGGCGAAGTAAGCGGTGTATATATATATATATATATATGGTGGAGTGGTGTGGCTCACTGGTTAGAGGCGGCAGACCCGTAAGCAGAGAACGGCCCGTGACCAGGGTATAATTCCCGACGCGGCAGGGTCATGGACCAGGCTCAAACAGACTCGATAATTCTCGCCTCAGTGCCTACTTTAACCAGGGAACACACTTGGCAACTCTGGGCATTAAGCTTGCCTCATCTCTACAACGGCCCCCCACAGACGCCGGGGATGCCTGGTTTCACCTTGGAGATACCCAGAAAGGGACCATCTCACAAAGGAAAACCAGGACGGGTTCCCCAGCGGTCCTCAGCACCAGGAAACTCCTTGGAGTCACAGTGCGCTTTACAAGTACACCCACATTTTCATTTATATATATATATATATATATATAAAGTTCCACAAGTTGCCAAAGCTTTTAGGATGCACTCTCCATCGGGAATATTAGGCAACAACGCACTCCGTAAACCCCTGGTCAATAAGGTTGCCTTACGCGTTTCAGACATACACTGTCCTTGGTCACAGGCAGAGCGACATCAAATGAAAGGCAAAGACTGCTGCCGGGTTCTCTACATCCCCTTTATTGTCATCAGGTGGGGGCTCGTAATCACACAGAATTGCATTGTGGGAGCAGCAGTTTTTTCATCAGCCTCGTTGTACGTGATAAACAAACAATGTCCACTCTAAATATATTTGTAATTTAGCCATTAGTGGGCTGACCTGGGAAAACAGAAAAACGTTGTTTAAAATAATAAGCCAACCAGATGGACCGAAAACGGCTCCAAACATCCAGAGCCTCGGGCCGCAATGTCTCACTGCGATGGTGCAGACCTCACGGCATGGCTGCCGTCCAAATTATAAAGTTCCACAAGTTGCCAAAGCTTTTAGGATGCACTCTCCATCGGGAATATTAGGCAACAACGCACTCCGTAAACCCCTGGTCAATAAGGTTGCCTTACGCGTTTCAGACATACACTGTCCTTGGTCACAGGCAGAGCGACATCAAATGAAAGGCAAAGACTGCTGCCGGGTTCTCTACATCCCCTTTATTGTCATCAGGTGGGGGCTCGTAATCACACAGAATTGCATTGTGGGAGCAGCAGTTTTTTCATCAGCCTCGTTGTACGTGATAAACAAACAATGTCCACTCTAAATATATTTGTAATTTAGCCATTAGTGGGCTGACCTGGGAAAACAGAAAAACGTTGTTTAAAATAATAAGCCAACCAGATGGACCGAAAACGGCTCCAAACATCCAGAGCCTCGGGCCGCAATGTCTCACTGCGATGGTGCAGACCTCACGGCATGGCTGCCGTCCAAATTATAAAGTTCCACAAGTTGCCAAAGCTTTTAGGATGCACTCTCCATCGGGAATATTAGGCAACAACGCACTCCGTAAACCCCTGGTCAATAAGGTTGCCTTACGCGTTTCAGACATACACTGTCCTTGGTCACAGGCAGAGCGACATCAAATGAAAGGCAAAGACTGCTGCCGGGTTCTCTACATCCCCTTTATTGTCATCAGGTGGGGGCTCGTAATCACACAGAATTGCATTGTGGGAGCAGCAGTTTTTTCATCAGCCTCGTTGTACGTGATAAACAAACAATGTCCACTCTAAATATATTTGTAATTTAGCCATTAGTGGGCTGACCTGGGAAAACAGAAAAACGTTGTTTAAAATAATAAGCCAACCAGATGGACCGAAAACGGCTCCAAACATCCAGAGCCTCGGGCCGCAATGTCTCACTGCGATGGTGCAGACCTCACGGCATTTGATGTCGCTCTGCCTGTGACCAAGGACAGTGTATGTCTGAAACGCGTAAGGCAACCTTATTGACCAGGGGTTTACGGAGTGCGTTGTTGCCTAATTTTCCCGATGGAGAGTGCATCCTAAAAGCTTTGGCAACTTGTGGAACTTTATAATTTGGACGGCAGCCATGCCGTGAGGTCTGCACCATCGCAGTGAGACATTGCGGCCCGAGGCTCTGGATGTTTGGAGCCGTTTTCGGTCCATCTGGTTGGCTTATTATTTTAAACAACGTTTTTCTGTTTTCCCAGGTCAGCCCACTAATGGCTAAATTACAAATATATTTAGAGTGGACAATGTTTGTTTATCACGTACAACGAGGCTGATGAAAAAACTGCTGCTCCCACAATGCAATTCTGTGTGATTACGAGCCCCCACCTGATGACAATAAAGGGGATGTAGAGAACCCGGCAGCAGTCTTTGCCTTTCATTTGATGTCGCTCTGCCTGTGACCAAGGACAGTGTATGTCTGAAACGCGTAAGGCAACCTTATTGACCAGGGGTTTACGGAGTGCGTTGTTGCCTAATTTTCCCGATGGAGAGTGCATCCTAAAAGCTTTGGCAACTTGTGGAACTTTATAATTTGGACGGCAGCCATGCCGTGAGGTCTGCACCATCGCAGTGAGACATTGCGGCCCGAGGCTCTGGATGTTTGGAGCCGTTTTCGGTCCATCTGGTTGGCTTATTATTTTAAACAACGTTTTTCTGTTTTCCCAGGTCAGCCCACTAATGGCTAAATTACAAATATATTTAGAGTGGACATTGTTTGTTTATCACGTACAACGAGGCTGATGAAAAAACTGCTGCTCCCACAATGCAATTCTGTGTGATTACGAGCCCCCACCTGATGACAATAAAGGGGATGTAGAGAACCCGGCAGCAGTCTTTGCCTTTCATTTGATGTCGCTCTGCCTGTGACCAAGGACAGTGTATGTCTGAAACGCGTAAGGCAACCTTATTGACCAGGGGTTTACGGAGTGCGTTGTTGCCTAATTTTCCCGATGGAGAGTGCATCCTAAAAGCTTTGGCAACTTGTGGAACTTTATAATTTGGACGGCAGCCATGCCGTGAGGTCTGCACCATCGCAGTGAGACATTGCGGCCCGAGGCTCTGGATGTTTGGAGCCGTTTTCGGTCCATCTGGTTGGCTTATTATTTTAAACAACCTTTTTCTGTTTTCCCAGGTCAGCCCACTAATGGCTAAATTACAAATATATTTAGAGTGGACATTGTTTGTTTATCACGTACAACGAGGCTGATGAAAAAACTGCTGCTCCCACAATGCAATTCTGTGTGATTACGAGCCCCCACCTGATGACAATAAAGGGGATGTAGAGAACCCGGCAGCAGTCTTTGCCTTTCATTTGATGTCGCTCTGCCTGTGACCAAGGACAGTGTATGTCTGAAACGCGTAAGGCAACCTTATTGACCAGGGGTTTACGGAGTGCGTTGTTGCCTAATTTTCCCGATGGAGAGTGCATCCTAAAAGCTTTGGCAACTTGTGGAACTTTATAATTTGGACGGCAGCCATGCCGTGAGGTCTGCACCATCGCAGTGAAACATTGCGGCCCGAGGCTCTGGATGTTTGGAGCCGTTTTCGGTCCATCTGGTTGGCTTATTATTTTAAACAACGTTTTTCTGTTTTCCCAGGTCAGCCCACTAATGGCTAAATTACAAATATATTTAGAGTGGACATTGTTTGTTTATCACGTACAACGAGGCTGATGAAAAAACTGCTGCTCCCACAATGCAATTCTGTGTGATTACGAGCCCCCACCTGATGACAATAAAGGGGATGTAGAGAACCCGGCAGCAGTCTTTGCCTTTCATTTGATGTCGCTCTGCCTGTGACCAAGGACAGTGTATGTCTGAAACGCGTAAGGCAACCTTATTGACCAGGGGTTTACGGAGTGCGTTGTTGCCTAATTTTCCCGATGGAGAGTGCATCCTAAAAGCTTTGGCAACTTGTGGAACTTTATAATTTGGACGGCAGCCATGCCGTGAGGTCTGCACCATCGCAGTGAGACATTGCGGCCCGAGGCTCTGGATGTTTGGAGCCGTTTTCGGTCCATCTGGTTGGCTTAATATTTTAAACAACGTTTTTCTGTTTTCCCAGGTCAGCCCACTAATGGCTAAATTACAAATATATTTAGAGTGGACATTGTTTGTTTATCACGTACAACGAGGCTGATGAAAAAACTGCTGCTCCCACAATGCAATTCTGTGTGATTACGAGCCCCCACCTGATGACAATAAAGGGGATGTAGAGAACCCGGCAGCAGTCTTTGCCTTTCATTTGATGTCGCTCTGCCTGTGACCAAGGACAGTGTATGTCTGAAACGCGTAAGGCAACCTTATTGACCAGGGGTTTACGGAGTGCGTTGTTGCCTAATTTTCCCGATGGAGAGTGCATCCTAAAAGCTTTGGCAACTTGTGGAACTTTATAATTTGGACGGCAGCCATGCCGTGAGGTCTGCACCATCGCAGTGAGACATTGCGGCCCGAGGCTCTGGATGTTTGGAGCCGTTTTCGGTCCATCTGGTTGGCTTATTATTTTAAACAACGTTTTTCTGTTTTCCCAGGTCAGCCCACTAATGGCTAAATTACAAATATATTTAGAGTGGACATTGTTTGTTTATCACGTACAACGAGGCTGATGAAAAAACTGCTGCTCCCACAATGCAATTCTGTGTGATTACGAGCCCCCACCTGATGACAATAAAGGGGATGTAGAGAACCCGGCAGCAGTCTTTGCCTTTCATTTGATGTCGCTCTGCCTGTGACCAAGGACAGTGTATGTCTGAAACGCGTAAGGCAACCTTATTGACCAGGGGTTTACGGAGTGCGTTGTTGCCTAATTTTCCCGATGGAGAGTGCATCCTAAAAGCTTTGGCAACTTGTGGAACTTCATATATATATATATATATATAGCTGAGTCTGTGCCCCATTTTCCCTATAGCAGTGCCTGCAGTGCATTCAAACAATTGTAGAGGGACACTTTATCACGGCATCTGAGGAAGTTTGGAAGAATGAAACGCATCATACCAAGTTATTAATAAACACGCAGTTTTAACTGGGACCCCGTGTGTGCTCAACTTCTTGCCGATAGTAAAGAAGTGTGGTGTGTATATATATATATATGGATCAATCAATCAATCAATCAATCACAGCATTTATATAGCGCACTACTCACCCGGAGGGTCTCAAGGCGCTAGGGGAGGGGGGGGTCCGCTACTGCTCGAACAGCCAGGTCTTGAGCTGCTTCCTGAAGGCGAGGTGGTCCTGGGTCAGGCGGAGGTGGGTCGGGAGGGAGTTCCAAGTCTTGGCGGCCAGGTAGGAGAAGGACCTTCCTCCTGTGGTGGCTCTTCGGATCCGGGGGATGGTGGCGAGGGCGTGGCCGGTCGATCGAAGTTGGCGTGTGGGTGCGTAGAAGTTGAGGCGGCTGTTGAGGTATCCTGGTCCTTGGTTGTGTAGGGCCTTGTGTGCGTGGGTGAGGAGACGGAAGGTGATTCTCTTGTTGATCGGGAGCCAGTGCAGATCTCTCAGGTGTCCGGAGAGGTGGCTGCGATGGGGGATGTCCAGGATGAGTCGTGCTGAGGGGTTCTGGATTCGCTGGAGTCTCTTCTGGAGTTTGGCGGTGGTTCCGGCGTAGATGGAGTTGCTGTAGTCCAGACGGCTGGTGACAAGGGCCTGGGTGACGGTCTTCCTGGTCTCGGTGGGGATCCACCGGAAGATCTTACGTAGCATGCGCAGGATGTTGAAGCATGACGAGGAGACGGCATTGACTTGTCTGGTCATGGAGAGGGAGGAGTCCAGGATGAAGCCCAGGTTGCGTGCGTGGTCTGTTGGTTTGGGTGCACTGCCCAGGGCGGGGGGCCACCAGGAGTCATCCCAGGCGGAGGGTGAAGATCCCAGGATGAGGACTTCCGTCTTGTCCGAGTTCAGTTTCAGGCAGCTGCTCATCATCCACTTGGCTACGTCTGTCATCCCTTCGTGTAGGTTGGCTCTTGCAGTGGCGGGGTCGTTGGTGAGGGAGAGGATCAGCTGGGTGTCGTCGGCGTAGGAGATGATGTTGAGGTTGTGTTGGCGTGCGATGTCTCCGAGGGGGCTCATGTATACGTTGAAGAGGGTTGGGCTGAGCAAGGAGCCTTGAGGAACGCTGCAGATGACTTCAGTGGCTTCTGATCTGAACGGGGGAGGCGGACTCTCTGTGTCCTTCCGGCGAGGAACGAGGTGATCCATTCCAGTGCCTTCTCCTGGATTCCGACCTTGCTGAGGCGCTGCACTAGGGTACGGTGGCAGACAGTGTCGAAGGCCGCGGAGAGGTCTAGGAGGATGAGGGCAGCTGTTTCTCCGTTGTCGAGCAGGGCTCGGATGTCATCGGTGGCTGCGATCAGGGCGGTCTCGGTGCTGTGGTTGGCCCGGAAGCCAGACTGCGAGGGGTCGAGAGATCCGTTCGTCTCGAGGAAGGCGGCCAGTTGCTTGTTGATGGTCTTCTCGATGACTTTTGCAGGAAACAGGAGCAGCGAGATGGGGTGGTAGTTCTTGAGGTCGGTGGGGTCGGCTGATGGCTTCTTTAAGAGAGCTGAGTTCGGCGTGCTTCCAGCTCTCCGGGAAGGTAGCGGTGTCGAAGGAGGTGTTGATGATGTCCCGCAGGTGGGGTGCGATGATGGCGTCGGCCTTGTTGAAGACGTGGTGAGGGCAGGGGTCGGTCGGAGATCCGGAGTGGATGGAGTTCATCGTGCGAATGGTGTCTTCGGTGCTGATCGGGGTCCAGGCGCGGAGGATGGTGGTGGGGGGTGGTGGTTCTGTCGCGGCGTGCCTCACTTGAGAGTTGAAGCTGTTGTGTATGTCCGCGATCTTGTTGTGGAAGTGGGAGGCGAGGGAGTTGCAGATGTCTTGCGAAGGAGTGATGTTGTTGTTTCCGGCGTTGGGGTGGGAGAGCTCTTTAACGATGTTGAAGAGTTCCTTGCTGTTGTGGGCGTTATTGTCCAGTCCTTCCTTGAATGCAGTTTTCTTGGAGGCGTGGATCAGTTGGTGGTGTTTTCGGGGTATATATATATATATATATATATATATATATATATATATATATATATTACCTACTGGCGGTCGCCAGTAGGTAGTTATAGTTAGGATTTTTTTCAATGTTAAATCTCAAAATTCTATTTGGAATAACTTTGGCACCGGTTGACGAATGTGCCTGAAAATTTCCTGAAAATGGCCTCGCGGCGCCCCGGTCCTTCCCTGAAAGTTTGGGGGGGATTCGTCAAGCGGGGGCCAAGATAAAAGGGGGGTCCCAAAACGCGTTTTCTCCATGTTAATTTCCATAGGGCGGTCGATTTCACTTTTAGCCCGAACGGCTGAATGGATTTCCACCAAACTTGGCAAAATTGTAGGGACTGGTAGCCCGATGTGCCTTTGCTATGTCTCAAGATATGTGCTTCAGTGGATTTTGAGAAATTAACGTTCAAAAAAATATATATATCTATAGCAGCGCACCGGTACGCGCACCGGTGCGCGTACCGTGCGCGCCACGCGACTTGCGTGAGGAAAGCTGATTGGCTCTCGGGTGTCTGTAAACATTCTAAACAGTCCGGAGTGGCCGCCATCTTGTGTCTCGGTAAAATCGAGACACAAGAGGTGGCCAAAACAAAGAGGGAAATGACCATAAGGGGGCAGAGTAGACCCTCCTTGACCCCCTAGGTTTGATGTGGGGGCCATAAAAGGGCCCCGCGGGGCAAAAAAATATATATTTTTTTTTGGATTTTCGCGGGGGGAGCGCCCGGTACGCGCACCGGTGCGCGCACCGGTGCGCGTACCGGGGAGTGTACCATGGGGAAAAAGAATGACAGTTTTATAAGTAGCTGTTTAAAAAAAATATGTTTTGTTGTTTTTTTATACATACACATACATATATAAATGCATATGCATATATATATGCATATATGTGTATATTTGTGCGTGTAGAGAGAGGTAGAGAGGTAGAGGTGTAGAGGTAGAGAGGTAGAGAGGTAGCGGTAGAGAGGTAGAGATTAGTAGAGAGAGAAGAAGAGAGAGGTAGAGAGGTAGAGAGTAGAGAGTGAGTAATAGAGAGTAGAGAGTGAGTAGTAGAGAGTAGTAGAGAGCAGTAGAGAGAGTAGCAGAGAGTGAGTAGTAGAGAGTAGTAGAGTGAATAGTAGAGTGAGTAGTAGAGAGTAGTAGAGAGTGAGTAGTAGAGAGTGAGTAGTAGAGAGTAGTAGAGAGTAAGTAGTAGAGTGAGTAGTAGAGAGCAGTAGAAAGTGAGTAGTAGAGAGTAGTAAAGAGTGAGTAGTAGAGAGTGAGTAGTAGAGAGTAGTAGAGAATGAGTAGCAGAGAGAATAGTAGTGAGTAGTAGAGAGTGAGTAGTAGAGTGAGTAGTAGAGACTAGTAGAGAGAGAGTAGTAGAGAGTGAGTAGTAGAGAGTAGTAGAGAGTGAGAAGTAGAGAGTGAGTAGTAGAGAGTAGTAGTGAGTAGTAAAGAGTGAGTAGTAGGGAGAGAGTAGTAGAGAGTGAGTAGTAGAGAGTAGTAGATAGTGAGTAGTAGGGAGTAGCGAGTAGCGAGTAGTAGGGAGTGAGTAGTAGAGAGAGAGTAGTAGAGAGTAGTAGAGTAGTAGAGAATGAGTAGTAGACAGTGAGTATTTGAGAGTAGTGGAGTCGGAGAGAGTAAGTAGTAGAGAGTAGTGGAGAATATTCCAAAGTGTGGCACAGCACCACTTTCACAATGAGTCCAATCAAATCATATCACTTAGAGTCCTTATTGAAGCGCTGAATCTTGGTGTATATTCAAATGCTTTTATTTTCCTTAAGTTTATGTACCACAGCCAGCCGAAAGGTTTCGTTCTGTACAACAGAACTTCTTCAGGGCGTTCTTATTTCCTTCAAGTTATGTCGGTTTCCAGTTGTCATATAACTAGATATTTCTTCCAAATGTTAGACGAGACATAAGTATATTGTTATTCAAAGTGACTAGGTATCAATTTTACCCACACAATTCGGGCAGACTTGAGTAATTTATAGCATCCTCAAAGTCAGTCTTTCAAAAATTCCAAAGTATAGGACATGATAATCCAAATCCAAATGTTTCTCAAGAAAAGTCATTTACAATCGTTCGGAATATCGGTGTTTGGGCAGATATGATCCAGGGACCCCCAGTATGCAAAGGGAATTAGTCCCCCCTCTGCAAACGCGCCAGTGGCCTGCATTGCAGAGAGGTGTAACAAGGGTGTGGCCTCATTACACTTCTCTGCAATGCAGCTCCCTCGCGCATACTGGAGGCTCCTGGTGGACTAGTTGACCCCAGGGACCCCCAGTATGCAAGGGGAATTAGTTCCCCCTCTGCAAACGCGGCAGTGGGCTGCGTTGCAGAGAGGTGTAACAAGGGGCATAGTCTCATTACACCTCTGCAATGCAGCCCCTGGCGCATACTGGAGGTTCCAGGTGGGCTAATTGGCCCCCAGGGGCCCCCAGTATGCAAGGGGAATTAGTTCCCCCTCTTCAAACATGCACGGGGGCTGCGTTGCAGAGAGGTGTAAAAAGGGTTGTGGCTTCATTACACCTCCCCGCAATGCAGTCCCCTGGCGCATACTGGAGATTCCTGGTGGGCTTTCAGGTCTTATATAGTTAGGAATTAGCATTAAAAAAACCTTTGAAATTCACTGAAAAAACCATAGGTTTCACACCAGTTATAGTTAGGAATTAGCATTTAAAAAACCTTTGAAATTCACTGAAAAAACCATAGGTTTCACACCAGTTATAGTTAGGAATTAGCATTTAAAAAACCTATTAAATTCACTGACAAAACCAGTTATAGTTAGCTGGAAATTTTACTGACATAAAACCATTGAAATTCCCACGTTATAGTTAGTTGGACTCACTATAACTTGCCCGCCTGCAATGCACTGCTGATGACGTCACATATTACATCACTCATGACATGGTCAGTGACATCACTCATGACATCACTGATGACACCATCCAGTGAATGTGTGTCTTTCTGAAAAATAAATTTGTTTTATATATGTATTTGTAAAGGTCGATGGAAGAATAAATGTTTAAATAAGTGTGTAAATGGATGTTTTTAAAAAAAAAAATTGGTTGGTTAACTGGCTTATTAAGTGTATCTTAGTGAATACATATATTAGCGAGTATTGTTTAAATATTTAAATGTTTGTATCAGTGTTTCTTTTTGTGTATAAGTGGCTGCAGGGGTTGGTGACTGACTCACTGTTTGTATGTGTTTTGAAGACAGCATATGTGCAGGACTGTATGGGTGGATGAGTGTGTATATGTGTGTGTTAGTGAGTGAATGACTGTCTCACTAGTGTCTTCATTAGTAACGACATATGTTTTAATCTAGTATATGTGAGTATTGATGTATATAAGTGAGTATAGTATATATAGTGAGAGATTGTAGGAGTTCCTGTTTAAATAAGTATGTGTTTCTATAAGTGATTGTTTAAGAGAGTAAGTATGTGTAAGTTTCCTTAGAAGTAAGGTGGTAGTGTGTGTATAAATGTATATGCAAATAAATGGATTTTCAATAGTTTATTTGCATGTGTGAGTATGTGTGTGAGTAACTTTTGGATGATTGCTGATGTGTAACAGGATGTATAGGTGTATCACTACATATGATGAGTGAGTATATATATGAGTGACTATATAGAACTGTTGGTGAATGAGTGGATGTGTATATAGATGGTGCAATTACTGAATTGGTTGTTGTTACTGGTTTGGGTATCTCCATTTTTTTGAAAATGTTTGTTTCTATTTTTGAATATGTGTTTCAAGCGTTACATTACACTGAAATTAGGTCTGTCACTCTGTCACAAGGATGGTGTCATCAGTGATGTCATGAGTGATGTCACTGACCATGTCATGAGTGATGTAATATGTGACGTCATCAGCAGTGCATTGCAGGCGGGCAAGTTATAGTGAGTCCAACTAACTATAACGTGGGAATTTCAATGGTTTTATGTCAGTAAAATTTCCAGCTAACTATAACTGGTTTTGTCAGTGAATTTAATAGGTTTTTTAAATGCTAATTCCTAACTATAACTGGTGTGAAACCTATGGTTTTTTCAGTGAATATATATATATATATATATATATATATATATATATATATATATATATATATATATATATATATATATATATATATATATATTCCACAGAGATTTTCGCCAATTCAAGGCAAAAAAGACAAGCCACACCAGGTCTGCAGGAAAAAAGTTGCATGGGTTCATGCAGGCAAACAGTTACGAAGCATTTCGACCTCGACTGAGATCTTGGTCACATGACCATTTGAGAATTTTCACATATTTAAAGTCACAGTGTGATGCACGTCGCAGTGTGCATAGTAATAAAAGAAATAAATGAAATATTTTGCCCGTTCATGTTTGTTTCCAACACATACATTTAGCATTGTTGAGTATTCATTTCATACTTTTGCAACAATAGAAAATAACATATAAATACAATTAGAAGGTTGCTGTGCAGAATGCAGTAATGTTTTTAAGATTACGTGAATGTATAGTACATATATACATGTATTGTTCTGGTGAGGGCTCAGAGGTTCAAGCAGGAGAATTATTATTGGCGCATTGCCGGGTATTCAAATATGGTTGGGTTCACGATATGGAGTGCATATATATATATATATATGCAAAAAAGAAGGAGAGAACTCTGGGTAGTTCTCAAGTTTAGGTGGAAACCAGCTCCTGTTAGGGCACTCTCAACACCAGTGACACTCTAGATCTGCTCGCCTCAAATGTCTGTTTTTTTATCAGTCTTTAAGCATAGGATCAAAAAAGTGCCATCCACGCAGAGATAGAAAAGAACAAAGTATTTTGCCATTTCTACAGCAAAGTCTTTAAGCATAGGACTAGCACAGTGCTGTCCTTGTCGAGCTGTAAAATGACAAAAGCCATTTATCACTCCAGGCACAGTATTACAGCTTTGAATTGGTAAAATACCAACTCAAGCCAACCTGAAATGAGTAAAAGCAGCCCCTGACAAAGTGTTTTGCTCTAATTAGAGATCTTCGGAGAGGTATAGCTTTGTCCAGACCCAGAGTTTTCTCCTTCTTTTGTGCATAATTTATGCGTCACTCTATGCCTGAAAGGGTTTTGTTTTGATACATATTTATTTATTTATATATATATATATATATACATACATATATATATATATATATATATAAATATATATATATATATATCCACAAACGATCACCTCCCAAAGGACAAGACAAGAGGACACAGCAGGGGAAATTTCGGCAGCCATTTATTCACGAAGTGCAGGCATGATGCATTTCGGGGAGTGTGCCTTCCTCAGATGCCTGTTGCACTGAGACTCGCTCTTTCCCTCCTTTAAAATAAAACTTGGCCCTCCCATTGGCGGGAGTTCAGCTTGCTCCACTGCTGATTGTTGACAGCTGCAGTCCCGATGTCCAAGACTCCAATTACCAGCATACTCTGCTCCAGTGAATGTCAGTAGCGGCGTCATATACACTGTAGTTAGCGCTGTAGTGCCTTGAGTAAAGGAGGTAGGGGTTTGATAACAACCAAGGGAGTCCCCAAAATAGGCGTGTTGGTGGTCGCCTTGAATCCCCAACGCCTCATCCACAATTCAAGGTCCAAGTACGGCTGTGACGCAAAAGTACAGTTACCGTGCATCTCCATGCAGTGACAGACTGCTGATAGCAGCGGCCACATTCCCAGATCCTTTCATGTGGCAGGCCCGCAATCTTCCAATACCTTGGATGCAACACAACTATACCAGTATTCTTGCAGGCCACTTGAAGAGGCGAGTCCTCTCACACGTGCTACTGGCCAGCACGCGAAAATATCCACAAATGATCACCTCCCAAAGGAAAAGACCGGTGGACACAGCAGGAGAAATTTCGGCAGCCATTTATTCACGAAGTGCAGGCATGATGCATTTCGGCGAGTGTGCCTTCCTCAGATGCCTGTTGCACTGAGACTCGCTCTTTCCCTCTTTTAAAATAAAACTCGGCCCTCCCATTGGCGGGAGTGCAGCTTGCACCGCTGCTGATTGTTGACAGCTGCAGTCCCGATGTCCAAGACTCCAATAACCAGCATACTCTGCTCCAGTGAATGTCAGTAGCGGAGTCATATACACTGTAGTCAGCGCTGTAGTGCCTTGAGTAAAGGAGGGAGGGGTTTGATAACAACCAAGATATATATATCCAAAAGCTGCGTCTCGCTCCTAGCACGTAGAACTTCGCCCAGGCAAGGATAGTACGGACACGGACCAATTAAGTGCTTGAATTTTATTAGTGTAAATTCAGCTGCCTGACGTTTCAGCTCCAGGGGAGCCTTGCTCCCATGACAACGTTCTCAATGAAAAAATGCTCTTTTTAAAGTGCCAGAATTCAAATGTAAAGGCGTCACGTGGTAATGCTGAGAGTAAACATGGAAAAAATACTTCATAGTAGTATGTTGTTAGAGACACCTCGTAAATAAAGATTCAACATCAATATATTGCGATATTTAGCACAAAGTAATACAATCATGGTAAAATACCATAAAACTTGTGTAAAACGAGGAAAATCATTTCAAAATTCAGTTAAAGCAGATAATGGGGAAACTAGGCAAAAATCATGGTTAAATACAAGTACCTATTGTTGTAATACAGTAGTGCAGTAAACAATATATTCTCTTGTTTGTACCTACCAGAATACAAATCAGTCAAACTAAAGTGCTGATGCAAGAAGTTTGTGCCAATTACGCAATAGTGCAAATGTTATATCATCAAATAAATAATTTTTGAGATATGTGCAAAATACGCAACTGTGCAAATACCTTGTCATATTATTACTGACATTCAAAGTGCAAATAGTAGTTGAACTTTGCAAATCCCGCCAATTAATTACTGAAGTGTGCAAATAGCCAATCTAGTAGGTAAAACGTTAAAATCTGCATTGAACATTTCATCATATCTAGGTAAAACTCTCAAACTGTTTAAAACCTTATGTCTAGTTTACACCAATATTCTCAGTTTGCATAGGAGGCCCACTCCTCCTACCTCCTATCGTTGTAAGGTGTCTCATTCTTTGTCTCATCTCAGTAGTCCATGTAGTGAAAAAATCAATAATTGTGATTAAAAATGATAAACTCATCATATAGTTAAGACTAATGGGGAAAAGCACCCGTATAGTCTTAATGATGTTTTATGTACTTCTCTCATGTAGACATTGCTCTTATAAACAGCAGCAGTTTAGTCACAAAAAATGACCTAATCAAAATATGAATTTGAATATTGTAAGCGAAAGATTGCATACTGTGGCATTGGATCCCCAACCCACATCCGTCAATTGGAAGGTTGCCCAGCCGGGTCAGACCTCCATTTAGGGAATATGATACCTGTCCCGTAACAAGACACTGAGTTAAAATCCAATAGGACAGCCAAGAGTAACTGTGAATATAGAATGTGTAGATATCTTTCATGGGAGGCACTTGTACATATCCTCAGTTACATTTTGCCCCCCTGGAGCCTTGGTGTCAAGCTGGAGGATATATCGGGTTTCCAGTTTTCTTAGTTTGGCCTCTCTGTCACCACCCCATCTGTTTGCCTTGACTGCATCAATTGCAAAGTATTTTTGGTTAGTATTCACACTTTGATGACAGTCTCGAAAATGCCTAGCCACCGGGTATGTGTTATCCCCATTAGTTATGGCCCTTAAATGTTGGAGGATACGTTTATGTACCGGTAACTTGGTGCTGCCCACATATTTCAGTGGGCAGGGGCATTGCAAAACATATATTGCAAACTCGGTCTTGCATGTTAAAACCTGAGTTATGGGGTGTTCCTGGCCACTAAATCCATCCGTATATCTTTTAACATTGACACCATAGTTGCATGCCTTAAAGGTCTTACACCTGTAGAACCCCCTGTTGTTTTGGAACCATGCAGATCTCTCCATAGGCTCAGGGCTGGTGTCCACCAGTTGATCTTTAAGTGATTGCGCCTTACTGAGTGTTAATGATACCCTCTTAGGTAAGGTAGCACCGATGACAGGGTCACTGGCTACAATGGGCCAGTTTTTAATCACAATCCTGTAAATCTCTTTGTGTTGTTTGCTATAGCCAGTGATAATTCTGAAGCTTTTGGCTTCATCATTATGTCTCTTGTTTTCAACTGACTGTAGCACAGGTTGATTATTTGTACTGTGTTTTGTAAGGAGCTCCTCCCTGGTTCTAACCATAGATTTAACTCGGGCCCTCTCAATCACCGATTCAGTATAGCCCCTTTCTAAGAACCTGGCCTTGCTCTCTTGTTGGGCCACCTCAAGATCACTGGGGTTACTGCATTCACGTCTCATCCGCATCATCTCCCCGTAGGGGATGCTGGAAACAGGATGAGCTGGGTGCGCACTAACAGCATGTAAAATGCTGTTGCCCGCAGTGGCTTTGCGATAAATTCTTGCCTCCAACCGTCCATCTTTTATGAATAACTCTGTGTCTAAAAATGTGACAGAACTTTGACTGAGAGTAGCTGTAAACTTGAGGTTGAGGTTGTTCTGATTGATGTCATCAATAAATCTCATTGCTTCTACCTCAGTACCCCTCCATACAACCAGTAAATCGTCCATAAAACGATACCATCCGATCACATTGTTCCAAATTATCTGCTGGTATGTGGTTTTGAGGACCAGCTCCTCCCAAGCTCCTATGTGTAAACACGCGAAGCTTGGGGAGAAGCTGGCCCCCATCGCCACCCACTTCAACTGACGGTATAACAGATTATTGTACATGAAAATGTTGTTAGTCAAACAGAATTCTAACATCTGCAACAGCATTATGTTGTGGTGTGTAAATAGAGGCACACGTCTCGATAAAAATTATTTGACTGCTGACAACCCATCAGTATGTGCAATGGTTGTGTAGAGGGCTGTGACATCCAAGGCAATTAACCAGTCCCCCTCAACCCATTCAATGTGTAGGATCTTTTGTAAAAAGTCCCCTGTGTCCTGCACATAGGACTCCAATTTCTGCACATACCCTTGAAGAAAATAGTCAATGTACACAGACGTATGTTCCAGAAGGCCACCCCTGGCGGAGATGATGGGCCTGCCAGCGGGGTATATTGGATCTTTGTGTACTTTAGGGATGAAGTACATAATGGGTGTCACTGGGTTGTCATTCCTAAGGTATTTATACTCTGAGTCACTGATTCATTTATTGGATTTCCATTTTGCTAGTTTCCGATGATAGTCCGTTTTAATTGAACTTAAAGTCTGGAAATTAGTTCGTTCATAGCATTCACGGTCATTTAGTTGGGAGTATGCCTCCTTGTCATAATCCGCTTGTGTCATCAAAACTATGTTGCCGCCCTTGTCACTTCTGCGAATTTCAATGCCTTTCTCCTTGGTTAAGCGGGCCGTGAGGGCTGTATAACTTTGAGACAATGCATTGTGTCTTTTCTTGGTGGTGGATACATTTCTCTGTAGATCCTTCAGTTGTTTGACAACATTTTCATGGAAAATGTTGATGGCATCTCTTGGTAGTAACGGGGTAAAGACTGATGGGGGTCTGAATAGGGTTATAGATGATGTTCTGTTCCCCAATTCATCTAATTTTCCGATTTCATCGGCCAGAAGTGGTGATTCCCGTAACCTGCCCCATCAGTGTTCCATAACTCTGTGATAATTTCAATACTCTGAGAGGCCCCTTCCATATCATTTTGTGATTGTGTGGCCCCTTTGAACTTTGTTTTGAGTGCATAAAGCTTGCGGAGCATGAGCTTTCTAACTGCTTTGTATAAGTCACATCTGGTACCGGGATAGTTGAAGTTGCATGGCCGGCGCAAAAGTCAGACCTAAATTCAGTATTTCCTCCTCCTTAGGTGTAAGGGTGAGTGAGGTTAGGTTGACAATCGTTCGGTTTTTATTTTTGTTTATTCCTGCTGGTTGGCAGATCCCTGCCCCTTGCCTCTCCTCTTTCTTTGATAACCGCCTATTGCACGCCCTGTGCCTCTGGTGCCGTTTGAAGTTTGCCCACTGTTTGCGTAATTTTGTCTTATGCGAGGCCTTAGTGTCTGGAGTCTCTCTTGACATAAAAAACTAATTTCTTGTCCCAGTGATGGTTTAGGAAGGGCCTCCTTGAGCTCGTTTTCGGCATTCTGAATCAGATTCAGTTTCCACATCAGAGCTGAGAGCGGAGTTGGATGAATTGGTTTGTCCTTTGTTTTGCCTATTACATCTGGGTTTGGACTGAGGTTTAGAGGCCCCACTACGCATGGCATCATATTTTTTGGAAAACGTAAATATTTGGCCCAACTGGTAATCCATGCGATCACGCTGAAATTTGTATGTTTTTCTGTCGATAATTTTGGCCTCCTCTTTTTTCAGTCTTACGTTCATTTTCTTTGTGAGTTTAGCCCTTTCCTCATCCTCCCCATTGTTTCTAACTGCTCATAGATCGCTGCTATCTCCATGAGCAATTTAGCCCGGTCAATGTCTGCATACTTGATCAAAATCTGGACTTGGCAGCTCGATGCCTCCAGGTTGCACTCTGCCCATTTCCTCATTAATTCAGGGTTGGGGTCTTCGTATGTGGGAGCTGTTAATATATGTAGTCCTCCTGGGATGCGTTTTACTTCTATATATCTTTCTTTTTTGGATTCCCACCATTTAGTTTGTTCGCTTCTGGATTTTTCTCCAGCATTTTGAATAGGTCTTTAAGCGCTGTACTGCTGCTGTTACTGGCGCCATCATCATTTCTCCCCCGGATGTTGGTTGGGAGAGGAGAGCTATCGGAAAACATTATAAGTGCTAATGCCTCCTGATCTCAAACGCTGTCAGCCGACATATTTGCAATTTTTTGGAAGTTAATTTGTGGCGTCTAATCTGCCCGATGTATTTCTTGGCAAGCAGTGCGCCAGTGCACTCTACTCTTCACCCGCAAAGCCGCTTGTAATCTTACTTGCGTATGAGTTGATGTCTGCCAGTTCCTTAATCACCCAGTCCTCCACCTCATGGGCTCGTACTGCAAAGTTCTTTGAGCCTTTCTCAGCAAGTGCTGTGGCTTCGCCTTGCGGGGGTCACACGCCTTGCATCTTACAGAGCACACAAGATCCAGGAACCTCCCAGACGCTGTTCCGATTCAGGCGTTGTCCAATGATTAAAGAGGGTCTCGTGTTGTGGCCAGTTCGGAAACTGACTGGCCAATATATCCAAAAGCCGCGTCTCGCTCCCAGCACGTAGAACTCCGGCCAGGCAAGGATAGCACGGACACTGACCAATTAAGTGCTTGAATTTTATTTGTGCAAATTCAGCCGCATGACGTTTCGGCTCCGAGGAGCCTTGCTCACATGACAACGTTCTCAATAAAAAAATGCTCTTTTTAAAGTGCCAGAATTCAAATGTAAAGGCGTCACATGGTAATGCTGAGAGTAAACATGGACAAAATACATGGTCCGTGAGTGACGTCACGGACCATGTCATGAGTGATGTAATATGTGACATCATCAGCAGTGCATTGCAGGCGCGCAAGTTATAGTCAGTCCAACTAACTATAACGTGGAATTTCAATGGTTTTATGTCAGTAAAATTTCCAGCTAACTATAACTGGTGTGAAACCTATGCTTTTTTTCAGTGAATTTAATTGTTTTTTTAAATGCTAATTCCTAACTATAACTGGTGTGAAACCTAAGTTTTTTTCAGTGAATTTCATAGGTTTTTTAAATGCTAATTCCTAACTATATATAGGGCCTCAAACCTATGAAATGTAATATTTGTTATAATAAATCCTATATTGTATATTTATATAATACTATATATATATTTTTTTTTTGCCCTGGTGCGCTCCCGGAAGCGCCCGGGTGTGTGCACTGGAAAGCGCATTTTTTCGGAGCGCCCCGGGTCGCGCACCGGTGAGCGTCCCGTTAGCGCTATTGCCGCGAACGAAAACATCATGACGTTTCGCGTGATACGCACGGCGTAAGCGCACCCGGAAATACTCGAGCGAATACGATCGCGCAACGTAATCATCTGACGCGCTTACGCGACGCGCCGTCGTGTAAGCACGTCGGGTCATGTGACCTAAAAATAACACTTTTTATTGGTGCAGAAGAGTTTTGGTTTCTAAATGATGAAAGCCAAGGTCATGTGACCTGAAAATAACACTTTTCATTGGTTCAGGACAGTTTTTTTTCCAAATGATGAAAGACCCCACCTTTTTTCCTTATTCTGACTTTGTCCTTTGACTGAGGAAGACCTGTTTGGAGATCTAACAGAAATATTTTGTACTTTAAAATGGCTACAGTAGGAGCAGCAGCTGGGGCATCTGCACCACCACCACCACCGCCAAGAGGACCACCACAACATTACATTGGTGGTCAAGAAGAGGAGGAGGAGGAGGAGGAGGAGGAGGAGGGGAGAAGGTGGCTGCCAGAAGACAATACCCCATACAAGCCAAGGCAGCACATTGTATGGGAGTTTTTTTCTATCCCAGACGGCAAGAAGAAAGTCAATGCGCCCAAGGTGACTTGCCTAATCTGTGGCATGGAACTTTCAAGGGGGAACCCTAACAAAAAATATTCATTTGGTAATAATACCATGATTAGACACATGAAGCGCAAGCATCCGAACAACTATGCTGCCGCAGAGGTGAGAGAACTGGCCAGTAACCCTCCCCAATCTTCAACCACCACCTCCAAAAGAAAGCAACCCACTCCTTCGGGACCAGAGACAAGGGAGACGATCCCTTGCATACAACCACGGTTTGGGGAATTCAGGATCACATGTATTTTTTGTGGTAAGACCATCTCCTATGGTGAGCAGAGCATAAAGCTCATTCTCCTTGCTTGTGACAACCACAATTGCCCCAAAAAACCCTATTTTTTTCCCAATTTTTTTGCTACAGTTGAGCCATTTTCAATTCCCTGTTTTTTGTTTCTCCCCATAAAAATAACAAAAAAAATATAAAATAGTTAATAAAAGCCAAAAAAAGTATAAAATGTTCAAAAAACATTAAAAAAATATAAAACAACAAAAAGAAGAAAAAAACAGTTCTTTTTAGAACTACCTCCAATTTTTAAAAAAAGGCTACATTTTTAAATAACTCTATCATTCTTTTTTCTCATGGAACGTTTTCCGGTACGCTCCGCGGTGCGCGTACCGGGCGCTCCCCCCGCGCAAATCAAATGTTTTTTTGTTTTTTTTTAACCCGCGGGCCCTTTTATAGCCTCCACATCAAACCTAGGAGGTCAAGGGGGGGTCTACTCTGCCCCCTTATGGTCATTTCCCCCTTTATTTTTGCCACCTCTTGTGTCTCGATCCTACCGAGACACAAGATGGCGGCCGCTCCGGACTGTTTGGAATGTTGACAGACACCCGAGAGCCAATCAGCTTTCCGCGCGCGAACTCGCGTAGCGCACTGGTTAGCGCCCCAGTGCGCGTACCGGGGAGTGCTTATAGATATATATATTTTTTTGAACCTAAATTACTCAAAATCCACTGGAGCACATATCTTGAGACATAGCAAAGGCACATTGGGCTACCAGTCCCTACAATTTTGCCAAGTTTGGTGGAAATCCATTCAGCCGTTCGGAATAAAAGTGAGGTCGACCGCCCTAAGAAAATTAACATGGGGAAAACACGTTTTGGGAACCCCCTTTTATCTCAGCCCCTGCTTGACAAATCCCCCCCAAACCTTCAGGGAAGGACCGGGGCGCCATGAGGAAAATTCAAGGAACGTTTCAGGCAGATTCCTCAACCGGCGCCAAAGTTATTCACAATAGAATGTTGAGATTTTGTATTGAAAATAATCCTAACTATAACTACCTACTGGCGACTATATATATATATATATATATATATATATATATATATATATATATATATATATATATTAACTACTGGCGATAGCCAGTAGGTATATATAGTTAGGATTTTTTTCCTATGGGATTTTTGAAAATTCTATGTCGAATAACTTTGGCTTATGAGGACAGAATTGGCTGAAATTTTCAGGAAAATGGAACATTTTGTTTCTGAGCAGCCCCTGAAAATTTGGGGGGTTTTCGTCAAGGGGGGGCCGAGAGAAAAGGGGGGTCCCAAAATGTGTTTTTCCCATGCAATTTTCCATAGGGCGGTTGGCCTCACTTTTAGCCTGAACGGCTGAATGGATTTACACCAAACTTGGCAAAATTGTAGGGACTGGTAGCCCGATGTGCCTTTGCTATGTCTCAAGATATAGGCTCCAGTGGTTTTACCAAAATTTACTTTGAAAAATATAAATTGGGCTACATTGGGCTATATATATGTTGGAGCCCAAATGTAGCCCAATGTAGCCCAATGTAGCCCAATGTAGCCCAAAGATGGCCACCAGAGACAAAAAAACAAATGTAGCCCAAATATCAGCCAGATGTAGCCCAACTATAGCCCAATGACAGATTGTCCCAGAGTGTTCTAAAGAACAACTAGAGTGCTAACAGTCCTACTTATTACAAAGGTATGGCACACCTGAAGCCATCTTGATTGGAATAAAGTGGTAACTCTTAAAACATTTAATTTAAAAAGGAACAAAATGAGGGGGTTCATTTTGCCATAGAAAGTATGATTAGCGAATATATGACGAAATCCCGCATACCATCAGTCCGCAAAAAAAATCCCGCATGTACTATTAGGCCGCAAATTAAAATAACGAAAACTTTTAGAACGAATATGCCTTTAGCATACACTAAACAACTAAACTACCCTAAACCCTAAAACACTACCCCCAGCATGACCCTACACTACACAAACAGTACAACACTACCCTAAACCCTAAAACACTACCCCCAGCATGACCCTACACTACACAAACACTACAACACTACCCTAAACCCTAAAACACTACCCCCAGCATGACCCTACACTACACAAACACTACAACACTACCCTAAACCCTAAAACACTACCCCCAGCATGACCCTACACTACACAAACACTACAACACTACCCTAAACCCTAAAACACTACCTCCAGCATGACCCTACACTACGCAAACACTACAACACTACCCAAAACCCTAAAACACTACACCCCAGCATGACCCTACACTACGCAAACACTACAACACTACCCTAAACCCTAAAACACTACCCCCAGCATGACCCTACACTACGCAAACACTACAACACAACCCTAAACCCTAAAACACTACCCCCAGCATGACCCTACACTACGCAAACACTACAACACTAACCTAAATCCTAAAACACTACCCCCAGCATGACCCTACACTACGCAAACACTACAACACTACCCAAAACCCTACAACACTACACCCCAGCATGACCCTACACTACGCAAACACTACAACACTACCCTAAACCCTAAAACACTACCCCCAGCATGACCCTACACTACGCAAACACTACAACACTACCCAAAACCCTAAAACACTACACCCCAGCATGACCCTACACTACGCAAACACTACAACACTACCCTAAACCCTAAAACACTACCCCCAGCATGATCCTACACTACGCAAACACTACAACACTACCCTAAACCCTAAAACACTACCCCCAGCATGACCCTACACTACGCAAACACTACAACACTACCCTAAACCCTAAAACACTACCCCCAGCATGGCCCTACACTACGCAAACACTACAACACTACCCTAAACCCTAAAACACTACCCTCAGCATGACCCTACACTACGCAAACACTACAACACTACCCAAAACCCTAAAACACTACCCCCCAGCATGACCCTACACTACGCAAACACTACAACACTACCCAAAACCCTAAAACACTACCCCCAGCATGACCCTACACTACGCAAACACTACAACACTACCCTAAATCCTAAAACACTACCCCCAGCATGACCCTACACTACGCAAACACTACAACACTACCCAAAACCCTAAAACACTACACCCCAGCATGACCCTACACTACGCAAACACTACAACACTACCCTAAACCCTAAAACACTACCCCCAGCATGACCCTACACTACGCAAACACTACAACACTACCCAAAACCCTAAAACACTACACCCCAGCATGACCCTACACTACGCAAACACTACAACACTACCCTATACCCTAAAACACTACCCCCAGCATGACCCTACACTACGCAAACACTACAACACTACCCTAAACCCTAAAACACTACCCCCAGCATGACCCTACACTACGCAAACACTACAACACTACCCTAAACCCTAAAACACTACCCCCAGCATGACCCTACACTACGTAAACACTACAACACTACCCTAAACCCTAAAACACTACCCTCAGCATGACCCTACACTACGCAAACACTACAACACTACCCAAAACCCTAAAACACTACCCCCAGCATGACCCTACACTACGCAAACACTACAACACTACCCAAAACCCTAAAACACTACACCCCAGCATGACCCTACACTACGCAAACACTACAACACTACCCAAAACCCTAAAACACTACCCCCAGCATGACCCTACACTACGCAAACACTACAACACTACCCAAAACCCTAAAACACTACACCCAGCATGACCCTACACTACGCAAACACTACAACACTACCCTAAACCCTAAAATACTACACCCCAGCATGACCCTACACTACGCAAACACTACAACACTACCCAAAACCCTAAAACACTACCCCCAGCATGACCCTACACTACGCAAACACTACAAGACTATCCTAAACCCTAAAACACTACCCCCAGCATGACCCTACACTACGCAAACACTACAACACTACCCTGAACCCTAAAACACTACCCCCAGCATGACCCTACACTACGCAAACACTACAACACAACCCTAAACCCTAAAACACTACCCCCAGCATGACCCTACACTAAACAACCACCACAACTCTACACTACACTAACACAACACTACACTACACAACACTACACTACACTACACAATCACTAACCCACGAAAAAATTAACACAAACCCACTTACCTCTCTCGTCATCGTGGTATTCACAACGCAAATGCATTTACCATACATGCCTTTAAAACGTAATTCTTTGTAAAGGCATGCGCGATAAATGCACATGCGTTTTGAAAAAATGCGGGATAATGGTATGCGAGCTCAATGACCTTGCGGGATAATGGTATGCGGACTGAAAGTCTGCGGGATAAAAAATGCGGGAAAATGGCTGCAAACCATGATTAGCAGCAGACTTCCCTGGTGAGCACTAGCTTTACTACAGTGATCTAATGAGCAACTAGAGTGCTAACATTCAGAATTTATGGCAAATGTGTGACACATCTGAATGCCTTCTTGATAGAACCAAAGTAAACAAGCATTGAAAATGCAATAGATCTCGCCCTCGTTTAAGTTAAAGCCATTCTGTTTGTAATGAGGTGGCTTTTTAGCTTTGCTTTTATTAGTGTTTTTAAAACTTTCATGTAAATAACATGCATATGTATGCATATATGTATATGTATGCATGCATTTATATTTATATAGATATGCAGATTACATATGTTTATATATGTATATTACCTACTGGCGATAGCCAGTGGGTATATATAGTTAGGATTTTTTCTCTATGGGATTTCTGAAAATTCTATGTCTAATAACTTTGGCGTTTGTGGACGGAATTGGCTGAAATTTTCAGGAAAATGGCACATTTTGTTTCTGAGCAGCCCCTGAAAATTTGGTGGGGTTTCGTCAAGGGGGGGCCGAGAACAAAGGGGGGTCCCAAAACGCGTTTTTCCCATTCATTTTTCCATAGGGCGGTTGGACTCACTTTTAGCTCGAACGGCTGAATAGATTTACATGAAACTTGGCAAAATTGTAGATATGGTTTGCCCGACGTGCCTTTGCTATGTCTCAATATATGTGCTCCAGTGGATTTTGAGAAATTAACGTTTAAAAAAATATATATATCTGTGACAGCGCTCCGGTTAGCGCCCCGGTTCGCGTACCTGACGCGTAACGGAACTTCGCGAAGCGAATCTGATTGGCTCTCCGGTGTCTGTCAACATTCTAAACAAACCGGAGCGGCCGCCATCTTGTCTCTCGGTACGATCGAGAGACAAGATGTGGTGAAAAACGAAGGGGGAAATGAAGGAAAGGGGGCAAGGTAGACCACTCCTGACCCCCTAGGATTGATGAGGGGGATATTAAAGTGCCCCGCGGGGCAAAAATTTTTGCGATTTTACGCCGTAGAGGCGCGTCCCGGTACGCTCACCGGGCAGCTCACCGGGCAGCTAACCGGGCAGCTAACCGGCAGCGTAGCTGTCAACATTGTAAACAGTCCGGAGCGGCCGCCATCTTGTCGCTCGGTAGGTTCGAGAGACAAGATGTGGTGAAAAAAGAAGGGGGAAATGAAGGAAAGGGGGCAAGGTAAACCCCTCCTGACCCCCTAGGATTTATGAGGGGGATATTAAAGTCCCCCGCGAACCGGGCAGCTAACCGGCAGCGTAACGGGAGTCCGCCATCTTGTGTTTTTGGAGCGTCCGGTTCGCGTACCGGGTAGCGTCCCGGTAAGCGTAACAAGGGGAAAACCAAGAGAAACAGTAAAAAAAAATTAAGGGAATAGATTTCCAGCAAACTTGGCAAAATTGTAGGGACTGTTTGTTTGATGTGCCTTTGCAAGGCCTCAAGATATGTGCACGTGTGGATTTTGTCTAATTAAGGTTAAAAAAAATATATATATCTGTAAGCGTGCTCCGGCACGCTTACGTTACGGGTTTTGTTTGCGCTGCAGAACCGATACGTCACGGTTATGCGACGCGTCATGAGGCGTCTCACGTGGCTACGTGATACGTCACGTAATAAAGAATATATTTTACAGCTATAGATATTAGCTTTTAAAAAACCAATGAAATTCACTGAAAAAACCATAGGTTATAGACCATATATAGTTAGGAATTTGCATTTACAAAACCTTGAAAATTCACTGAAAAAACCATAGGTTAGAGACCATATATAGTTAGCTGGACATTTTATTGACAAAAAAACCAATGAAATTCCATATATAGTTAGTTGCACTAACTATATATCGCGCACCCGCAATCCACTGCTGATGATGTCACATATTACATCATTCATGACATGGTCAGTGACATCAGTGATGACATCATGACACACCAATACCAGTTACTACATACGCACTCACTGATTCCTACGTCTACACACACATTCACTCATTCACCCATACAATCACTCATACATACAGTCACTCATTATTACACTATCATATGCACTCATACACCTATGCAGACACTCACACACTGCCACTCATCCATGGAGTTACTCACACACCTAGTCAGTCCTGTAAAGAATCAATCACACTTCCATTTCCTCATCTATACAGTTAAACACAGAACACCATACTTCAGTGACATCACTGATGACATCACTGATGACATCTCAAATGACATCACTGATGACATCTCAAATGACATCACTGATGACATCATGACACACCAATACCAGTTACTACATACGCACTCACTGATTCCTACGTCTACACACACATTCACTCATTCACCCATACAATCACTCATACATACAGTCACTCATTATTACAACACTATCATATGCACTCATACACCTAGTCAGTCCTGTGAAGAATCAATCACACTTCGATTTCCTCATCTATACAGTTAAACACAGAACACCATACTTTTCACACATATACTAACACATACTTACTCTCTTATACAATCACTGATACAAGTACACATTGATATGCACAGAGTCACACACCTCCCAGCCAGCCACACACACACTCAGTCTTCCATACATCCACTCATTCTTCAATATGTAAAACATATTTAAACTTTACAAAAACACACAGACACTAGATGATGTCATCAGTGATGTCATTTGAGATGTCATCAGTGATGTCATCAGTGATGTCATTTGAGATGTCATCAGTGATGTCATCAGTGATGTCACTGACCATGTCATGAATGATGTAATATGTGACATCATCAGCAGTGGATTGCGGGTGCGCGATATATAGTTAGTGCAACTAACTATATATGGAATTTCATTGGTTTTTTTGTCAATAAAATGTCCAGCTAACTATATATGGTCTCTAACCTATGGTTTTTTCAGTGAATATATATATATATATATATATATATATATATATATATATATATATATATATATATATATATATATATATATATATATTACCTACTGGCGGTTGCCAGTAGGTAGTTATAGTTAGGACCTAGCTACCATAGGAAATCCCCAACATTCTATTGGGAATAACTTTGGCGCCGTTTGAGGAATTTGCGTGTAATTTTCCAAAATTTTGGCCAGCTCCGCTCTGCTCTTTCCCTGAAAGTTTTGGGGGGATTCGTGAAATGGGGGCTGAGTAAAAAGGGGGGTCCCAAAACGTGTTTTCCCCATGCAATTTTCCATAGGACGATCTGACACGTCTGCAGCTCGAACCGTTGAACGGATTTATGCCAAACTTTGCAAACTTGTAGGGACTGGTAAGCAGATGTGCCTTTGCTATAGTGGTGAAATTTGCTCCAGTGGTTTTTACGAAACTTAACTTCAAAAACAGATATATATCTATAGGCGCGCTCCCAGCGCTCACCGGTATGCGTACTGGGGAGCGCACCCGGCGCGCTACGGGGGTGCACAAGCGGAAAGGTGATTGATGGCTGTTGGATGTCTGTGAACATTATAAACAGTCCAGAGAGTCCGCCAGCTTGTGTCTCGGTAAAATCGAGACACATGAGGTAAAAATTATAAGGTGGAAATGATTAAAAGGGGGCAGGGTACACACCCCCCGATCCCCTGGGTTTTATGAGGGGAGCCTTTTCGCGGGGTAAGCGCTGGGTGTGTTCCCATGTACGCTCACCGGTACGCGTACCCTGAAAATTTATTTTAGAAAAAAAAAATTACAAAAATAATTATTAGTTACAAAAAACAGCTACTAAAAAAAGAAAAATAATTCACTTTAAAAATCGTAGGTTATAAACTCGATATAGTAAGGAATTAGCTTTTAAAAAACCTTTGAAATTCACTGAAAAAACCATAGGTTTCACAATCGTTATAGTTAGGAATTAGCATTTAAAAAACTTTTGAAATTCACTGAAAAAACCATAGGTTTCACATTTGTTATAGTTAGGAATTAGCATTTAAAAAACCTTTGAAATTCACTGAAAAAACCATAGGTTTCACACCAGTTATAGTTAGCTGAACATTTTGCCTGTCGGGATTTGCTGTGATGGAGCAGGCATCTGATGAAGGCACAGACCGAAACGCGTCATGCCATGGCTTCCGTGAAATTAAATTTTCTTCTGGTATTCACCGCTGTGTCTCTCCGATTCTTTCAAGTAAGGAATCTTTCGTGACATAATCCCGCGCCAGTCCTGGGCGCATTGGAGAAGACCCGCTTCTTCTAGGGGAAGAGCCACAAGGACAGCTTCGGCAAAATCTCTCTTTCCAAGGTATTGGACAGGCTCTAACCCACCGCATCCAGTCTCAGTAAGGTGCCGCTGCACTCTTGGCAGTTCGTGACTTCACGGAGGGATTGGGATCACTGTATCATCTCTCTCAGTCCGACATTGAGTTTGGACCTAATGCGGGTGAAGCGTTGGGGACCCAGGAGGACAATTTAACTCACCAGCTTCTGCCTGCCAAGATCCGCAACCCACGCTCTCATTTTGCTCAGGGCCCACCACAGGACACAGGGTTTGGGAGAAAGGAACTTACCTGCAAGCCGCGAGTGGTGCATGCTGGTACTTGCAGTTTTCCTACGCAACTGCAGTGCTGTTTGTGACTTTACTCCGCCCACCTGAGCATCCACCAACGGAAGAACGATTGGGACTACTTTGCGGATGCCTGTCGGGATTTGCTGTGATGGAGCAGGCATCTGATGAAGGCACAGACCGAAACGCGTCATGCCATGGCTTCCGTGAAATTAAATTTTCTTCTGGTATTCCCCGCTGTGTCTCTCCGATTCTTTCAAGTAAGGAATCTTTCGTGATATATATATATATATATATTCACTGAAAAAAACATAGGTTTCACACCAGTTATAGTTAGCTGGAAATTTTACTGACATACAACCATTGAAATTCCACGTTATAGTTAGTTGGACTCACTATAACTTGCGCGCCTGCAATGCACTGCTGATGACGTCACATATTACATCACTCATGACATGGTCAGTGACATCACTCATGACATCACTGATGCCCCCTTATGGTCATTTCCCCCTTTGTTTTTGCCACCTCTTGTGTCTCGATCCTACCGAGACACAAGATGGCGGCCGCTCCGGACTGTTCGGAATGTTTACAGACACCCGAGAGCCAGTCAGCTTTCCGCGCGCGAACTCGCGTAGCGCGTTGGTTAGCGCCCCGGTGCGCGTACCGGGGCGTGCTTATAGATATATATATTTTTTGGAACCTAAATTACTCAAAATCCACTGGAGCACATATCTTGAGACATAGCAAAGGCACATCGGGCTACCAGTCCCTACAATTTTTTTTGTATTTTTTTTTTCCAAAAACCTTTATTGTACCTTTGAATTTGCACAGTGGTAGGCCTACAACCCATGGGGCTGGCCGCCATCACATTCTTTCCATCATTATGCAGTAACTTCGAACTGGGATTCAATGGTATTCTATTACAATTCTTATAACTGCTTTAAGGAACAGGTACTGTGTATTCACTATTCTGCCAATCATTACAGGTTTTTTTGGTTTTCTATTTTTTCAAAAACAACAACAACAAAACAAAAACAAACTTAAGGAAACACATTACGGTCATTCAGTGTTGATTATCGGTCGTCTCAGCTGAGTAGGGAAGCGTCCCCTTATTGTCACCTCCATCCGACTCATCCCATACTACCCCAAAATATGATATTACGAGTGCTCAAGTTCCCCGGGACGCTACTCCCTTGGTATCCCCCCTGACTAACTCTCCAGTCTATTCTGTAAAGCCCGGTTTCTCCCGATGCCCGTGGCCCCCCTTCCCTTTGGATCCTGTGTGGTCTATTGTTCCTCTTCCCCTTCCTCATCTGACAAGTCCTGATCTTCTTCCGGCAAGGGATCACAGATCTCCCCTCTATACACATTCCATTTGGTCCAGATTTTGTCCCATTTCCCTGGACAGGCTCTGTTAGAGTACACCGCCCTCTCTGTCATCATAACCCTGTCCATGTTGAGGCACCATTGTGTCTTTGTTGGCGCTTCCACCGCTCCCCATCTCTGTGCGATGTCACATTTAGCTACTATCAGGCCCACCGTGACCCAGGTTTGACCATGTCTGGATACATCTGTAGCCTGCCACACATTTAGGAGGCACCTCCGTGGATCGGGTAGTAGTGAGATTTCCAGTGTCTGTGATATTGTTTGCATTGTTTGTCTCCAAAACTCCTGGATGTGTGGGCACTCCCATATTGTGTGAAAAAACGTGCCCTCCTCCGCGCACCCGCGAAGACAGTAAGGGTGTTGTGCTCTGTTAATGCGGTGTAACATAGTTCTAGTGTAATATACCCTATGTAAAACTTTCAGTTGTACAAGTCTCAGTCGTGCGGAGATGCCCACTTCCTTAAGCGACGCCATCGCCTTATTCCATTCCTGTTCGTCCATCTCACTGGTGTCTCCCACCTATTTCTCCTTCAACCGGTTCATTGGGTCCGGTAGGTTGTTGAGTAGTTTACGGTATGTAAGTGAGGTCGCACGTTCTATCATATAGTCAGTGAGAAGTCGGTCCTCAAGTGGGGATGAGTCCGGCAACTCAGTGTCCGGGGGTATGGCAGCGAGCAACGCATGTTGTATCTGAATATATCTGTATAGTTCCCTCTCTCCCAGGTCGTATAACTCTCTCAGTCTGTCGAAAGGCACTACACTGCCCCTTTCCCATAGATCCCCAACTGTAGATATCCCTATGGTATCCCAGTGGGAGAAGCATCTGCTGTTTCTCAAGATACCCAAAGCTCAGGAGTCCCACAGTGGTGTAAGCCTCGTTATTCTCCCCTTTCAACCTAATGCTGCTGTCGCCGCATGCCTCAGTGTCACGGTTAGTTTGGTGGGCCCCTCCAATTTATGCATTTTGCTCCGGTCATATAACGGGGCTAGTAGACTATTCGTGTCCAGTTGCACCCTATCTGCCTGAAATGCTGGCGCGTTTTGCGGAGTATGTATCCAGTGGTTGATGGGTTTCAGTTGTGTTGCCCAATAATATAATTTCAGATTAGGCAACGCGATTCCACCGTCGTACCATCCCCTGTGCAGTTTGGCTTGCGCTATGCGTGGAGGGAGGTTCCCCCAAAGAAGATTTGATACCAATGCCGCTACTCTCTGAAAGAATCTAGGAGCCACCGGATATGGGGTATTTTCAAGTACATACAAAAAACGGGGCAAGGACATCATTTTGTATAGGGCAGCCCTTCCCAGTATTGTTAAAGGCAGCCCCACCCAAAACTTAACATCCTGTTTAAATCACTCCATGAGAGGCCCTAGATTTTTATCCATGAACTCCGCTGGGTGCCTTGTGATATGGATACCTAAGTATTTGAAGGAGGACCCAGCTGTCCTTAGAGGGCATTCTGTACTGAGCGCTGGAGTCGGACCCTTCAGGACATACATCTCCGATTTACTCCAGTTTAACGTATACCCCGATATTTTACCATGGCTGTCACAGATGTGTAAAAGTTCCGGCACCCCATGTTCTGGGTCTGTTAAGTAAACCAGCATGTTGTCGCATAGAGGGAGAGCCGGTCCTCCCATCCCCCTGCCCAGTGTATTTCCTTCAGTAGTGGCGTGGTCCTTATTAAGGTGGCTAGTGGTTCCAATGAAAGTGCGAATAGCAACGGTGAGTGTGGGCAACCCTGACAAGTGCCCCTCCCCAGAGGGAACGTTCGTGAGATATGGCCGTTAGCCACCACCTGTGCTACCAGGTCAGCGTACAATAACCTAACCCATGCAATAATCTTGGGACCAAAACCCAAACGAGACAGAACTTCAAACAAGTAGTTCCACTCTACAAGGTCGAAGGCCATCTTGGCATCTAGTGCCAATATTACTGCTTGTGTTGCAATCGATTCCGCCTTTGCCAGCACCCCGTGTAGCTTACGCAGATTTAGCGCCGTGTTTTTGTGAGGCATAAATCCAGATTGGTCCGGATGTATAAGACGTGCCAGATGAGGCAGAAATCTTGTCGCCAAAAGGTTGGCGAGGATTTTGACTTCCGCATTAAGTAGCGAGATGGGGCGGTATGAGGAGCAATCCTCTGGTGGTTTCCCCGGCTTGGGGATGGCTACTATAGTGGCCAGTCTCTGATCTGGTGGAAGTATTCCCTTCTCTAAACATTCCTTGTACATTGCTAGTAGATGTTTACTTAGTGTCTCAGGCGTCGATTGATACCATTCTATAGGTATGCCATTCTGCCCAAGTGCCTTGCCCGGGTTCAGTGCTTTAATCGCTAGTTGGATCTCCTCCGCAGTTATGTCCGCATCTAACTCTGTTGCCACCTCCACAGGAAGTGTCTGTACTTCAATCCGCTCCAACGCCGCTCTAGCCATTTCTGGTGTTTCTACTCGCTCAGGGGTGTATACCCCTTCAAAGTAGGTCGCAAGCACCTCGACTATTTGTTCTGGGCTTGTGTGCATCTCCCCCAGTCCGTCCCTCACTTGTTGGACACCCCTAGAGCTGCCTCCCCTCTTATCTAGCCATGCCAGCATCTTACCTGCCTTGTCCCCTACTTCATAAACCCTGTTCTGCATGTCAGATATATGTCCCTTCACCTGATCCCGTAAATGGTCCGTGTAGAGTTGCTGTTGAAGAGTAAGCTTATGTGCTGTAGCCGGTGTCGGGTGTCTTTCATGTGCTGTTGACAATTCCTGCAATATCAGTTCAAATTTAGTTAATTCCAAAGCCTTTTCCTTTTTGTGGCCCGTGATCGAGTTTATGGCTTGCCTCCTTAACACTGTCTTAAATGCCTCCCACACAACCTCTGAGGAGCGTACTGAGTCTACATTCTCGGTGAAATATTGTGTTGTCACTTTTTTAAGAGTCTTGCGAACTTGGGGGATCTTCAGGTATGTAGCATGTATAGGGTATATTCCTTTGCGCGACTTTTCTTGAGTGGAATTCGCTAGGGTGATCGGGGAGCGGTCTGAAATGCCCCTAGGGTGAATTTCCATGGTGTTTATGTGTTGGATGCCATTGCCGAGGGCCAGAAAGTGGTCAATTCTTGACAGGCTGCCATGCACTGCAGAGTGGAAGGTGTATTGCTAAGCCCGGGGGTGGATATGCCTCCATATGTCGATTAAACCCATGGCTGTTAAAAAACGCTGGAAGCGGGAGGGTCCCCCAGTGGGAGCCGCCGCAGGAAACCTATCTAGCTGACCGTCCACAATGGCATTAGAGTCACCCCCCAGAACAACATCTCCCTCAGGAAGAGTCAGCAAAAAGTCAGCTAGTTTCGGGAGCTGCACCGAGTGGAGCGCTGGGGGAATGTATACTGAAACCAAATCGAGGAGCCTACCCTCCCACTAGCCTTGCAGGGCCGGGAAGCACCCCTGATCGTCAGTCTTAGTTTGCAATGGAATGAACTTTGAGGCTTTTTGTAGTAGGATACCAGTTCCCCTAGACCCTGACGTAAACTCTGAATGGACTACCATTTTGTACCCTCTCCTATCCATGGCCTTGGATGCCCCCCGTTAGATGCGTCTCTTGTAGTAGTGCTATATTGGGTTTCTGCCTTTTCAGTGCGGTCAGCACCAGTCCTCGCTTTACCTTGTCTCCTAGCCCTCTCACATTCCATGTCAGTATTCGTAGGGTCAAGCCTCGCGAGTCCGGGTCAACTCCTTCGTGAATTGATTGTTGGGTCGTCTATCATTTGCGGTTATAAAGTCACTGGTGTGTCTAACCTGTTTCGTGTCCTGAATGTCATCTCCAACCCTGTTCCGTAGACTGCATAGAATCCTCACATAAGAGCTAGACCTTCTTTGTACATACCGAACTTTTGTTACATCTCCCGAGTATCGTACATTATTCCTCGACCATATATATGTATTCCGAATAACGTCAAAACTACCCCCTCCCTCACCCCCCTCCCTGCCCCCCTGCTTAACGGACTTCCAACTGCCCGCCTCCCCAACTGAGCAGAGTGCTTAACCCATCCCAAAACCAGAGTACTTGCGTGTAGGGGGAGAGCGTCTCCCCAAGCTGGCGGCATCCCTGCTCACAACCGGGGCAATCCAAGCCAGCGTCCATGTGCAGCTGTGAAACATTAGTTCTGTTAACAAGAGGCAGCGATCATTCTTGTCCCTCCTAATCTGGGTCATTCTTCTCCATCTGCTTCCGTTAGATCCTGAGTCGGGGATCGTCCCGGTCCCCCTCTGCCTGACGTTTGTGACCCTGTCCGCTTGTCGTCGCGATGCCCTTGATTCGGCCTATGAGTCTTCCGTGGCCGGTCCGTAGTGTGCCATACCTCAAGCCAGTCCCTAGCCTCATCAGGGGAGTCGAAGAACCAGACCTTTTTATCAGCTACCACTCGGAGCCTGGCTGGGAAGAGCATGGAGTAGGGCAATTCTTTCTCTCTTAATGTTTTTTTGACTTCAAGAAAAGTTCTCCATCTCCGCGAGACTTCCGCCGTGTAGTCTGGGAAAAAGGACACCCTGGAGTTCTGGATCTGGATGGCTGGAGCCACCCTAGCCGCTTGTAAAATGGCGTCCCGGTCTCTAAAGTTAAAGAGTCTTGCTAGTATCGGCCTCGGTGGGCCTCCTGTCCTCGGCTTTTCCCCTGGCACCCTGTGGGCCCTTTCCACTGAGAAGAAGTGAGAGAGGCCTTTGGGCTGCAGTTGATTCTTGATCATATCCTCCACATAGAGGTCCATTGCTCCTGTAGTTTCTGACTCTGGTACACCTAAAATTCGGACGTTGTTCCTTCGTGAGCACCCTTCTTGGTCATCCAGCTTTTCTTTAAGTAGTTTGTTATCCCCTCGCAATTTACCCATTTCGATTTGCAGTTCCAAAACATCCTCGATTAAGGATTTGGTCACCACTTCGACCTGTTTCACCTTCTCATTCATCTTCTGGAGGTCCGCTCGTATCAGGGTAACCTCAGTCGCCGTGGCCCCCACTGTTTCCTGCACCTGAGCCAATGCCGCCAGGACATCGTCTAGTGTGGCTTTCTTCGACCCTTCGGCGTCCACCATTTTCCCCGTGGGTCTACGTTGCTCTTGCGGGGACATTTGTTTTTCGTAGGTGAATTTGTCGAGTTTTGCCTGTGTGATGTTGTGTCTGGGGCCTCTGTTCACCATGCTGCACAGCCAAAGATTGTTCTGTTCGCCAACAGGGGAGCGCTATCTGGCCAGGGAAGGGATTCCGCTCGCGTCTCCTGGGTGGTACCTGTGTAGACGTCGCGGCAGCCACTGCGGAGATTGTGTTACAGGTCTCCCCGCGTGTGTACTTGTTCACTGGTTCACCCACTGTTGACTATGCAGGTTCAGGGAGGTTCCCGTGCACGCCGTTTACATTCAGGGTACTTCTTCTATCCTTTTCCAAGTGCCATGTAGCGTGCCCCCCTTTCTGCTGTCCCTGAATGGTGTTGCAGTAAGATGTCCCTTCTGATCACCTGAGGACATACAGTTTATTGGTCGGCCTAATGAGAGCCTGCCGCGCCTTCCCCCGGAATTGTCCAGTATATCAGTGTAGTACAGGCCCGGATCGCCAGTTCACAGAAAGGTTCCTCGTGTCAGCTCATCCAGCTGTCCGGTGCCGCCTCTGTCCCAGCAATGGGATGGGGGGGTTAATTCCATGCGGAGCACAGCGCCCTGTTGATGGCTCTCCCCAGTTGTCTGCGGGGCTCGTTTATCACCCCTCCCCCCCCTGCGCTCTTCACCCGGTCCCGTAGCTTCAGGTGTGCTCGCACAGGGGGGTCTCATGCCTGCTTCACGTGGTTTCTGCCTTCGGGACAGGTCCGCTGCCCAAGATGGCGGCCCCACCCCTGGAGCCACGGTGTCTTCTGCGGTGTCCTGTGTTTGCCCTTTGTGGCCGCGCCCGCTATAATCTCCCTCCGCCAGCCCGTCTGCATACCCTGGAGGCCGTTCGTTTGTTTTCCGCCGACTCGGACGGAGGTCCGAGACTTCCGGTTGGTGGCACCCGCCGATGCTCAACTTCCGCCCGGATACAATCCGCCAGCCACCACGCTGCATCGATGAGGACAGTAGGCCCCTCCTCGCACTTCTCCGTTCCGCCGATTGTCGGGACGCCGCTGCCTCAAAGCTGCCTCATTGGGTGCCGCACGGTCACCAGACCCAGTCCGCCCCGACAGATTAAGAAATTTACCGGATTATGGCTACGGATTTATGTGGGATGCCGCCTTGTCGCGGGAGCCTCCCTAAGCTGCGGCCGCCATCGTTGGCTGCTAGCCACACCCCCACAGTCCCTACAATTTTGCCAAGTTTGGTGGAAATCCATTCAGACGTTCGGGCTACAAGTGAGGTCGACCGTCCTATGGAAACTAACATAGAGAAAACATGTTTTGGGTCCCCCCTTTTTTCTCGGCCCCCGCTTGACAAATCCCCCCAATCTTTCAGGGAAGGACCAGAGCGCCGCGAGGAAAATTTGAGGACATTTTCAGGCAGGTTCCTCAACCGGCGCTAAAGTTATTCACAATAGAATGTTGAGATTTTCTATTGAAAATAATCGTAACTATAACTACCTACTGGCGACCGCCAGTAGGTAATATGTATATATATATATATATATATATATATATATATATATATATATATATATATATATATATATATATATATATAAAATTGGCGAAACATCACAAACAAAGACTTCAGCTATAGTACTGCTAGGCACTTTAATCAGGCACACAATGGGGATTGGACCACTGCCAAATATTTTGCCCTAGATACCATCCCAAAGAATCCAAGGCGAGGCAATCGAGTCCAATCTATCAGGAGATCTGAATCTAAGTTTATCTTACAAGCAGGGAGTGTTTTTCCATTTGGGAAGAATAATGTGAATTAGTGGAGTGGTGTGGCTCACTGGTTAGAAGAGGTTAGAGGCGGCAGACCCGGAAGCAGGAGTCGGCCCGGGACCAGGTTTCAATTCCCGACGCGGCAGGGTCGGGGACCAGGGTCAGCGGACTCAATAATTCTTGCCTCAGTGCCTACTCTAACCAGGGTTCCCACTCGGCAACTCTGGGCATTAGCTTGCCTAATCTCCACAATGGCCCCATCAATGCCGGGGATGCCTGGCTCCAACTTGGGGACTCCCAGTAGGGACCATCCCACAGGGAAAGCCAGGACGGGTTCCCCAGTGGTATACCGCGCCAGGATACTCCGGTAGTAGTTGTGCGCGTTACAAAACAGCATATAATATAACATATAACATAATGATGAGGAGATGCATGTGCATCTGTAATTCTGCCCACTACAAACAATGAATTCAGGAACTGGAGTATACACATTATATTGAAATTTTAAAATTTACTGTTAATATTCGCTGTTTTAACCCACCCCCACTTTTTCTATTTGTATCCCTTAATTTGATATGTGCTTTGCTATTTGGAAAACAAAGTAATGTGTAATAATTTGAGTTTAGATGTAGAGTATGTTTCTCTAAGACTGCATATTTTAATTCCACCGATATTCTTAGGAATCATTAATAATTTGTCCACCATATTGCATGTACTGCACAGTGGACGCAACCATATTATCTCAGACTCTGGGGAATATCTCGGTCATGTTGCTGTGTTGTCTCCCCCCTTGAAGCAGAACTGAAGTGGGCTGATCCAACATACGCAACTCCAGTAAAATTAATTAGCCTATGCCTTGGGCGTGTTTCACTTCTGCAAAGAGAAAAGTCTCTGCCACAGCGAAGGTCCTCACCCTGCCACGTGGCTGCCGCCATGACCACATGCCTCCTCGATACAGGCCGATTGTGAACTTAGCGCCACAGCACCGCAGATTTATGTCAGTATCGACCGCTGCCTTCGATCTACACTGGCGACAGCAGGGTTCACAACTTGAATTCAGCTTTGGATCTATACTACGCACAGCATTGAAGTTATCCTTCATTTATGTAAGGCAGAGACAATTCTACTCTATGTCCTCAGACTTTGTTAAAATAAGTGATAAAAATTCTTCGTCGGTATCTGTGCTGACTACTGCCTTCGATCTAAAGTGCGGTCAGTAGAGTTTACAACTTGGCACCAGTGGCGCATCCGCACTAAAGAGAACATTGAATTCAGTCTCGATTTCTTTAACCCCTTGCATGCTGATGACGGCCCCCATCTGTCATGCACTACGGCGCTCGTGTGCTGATGACAGCTAGGGGCCATCATAAAACCACCCACTCGCGATTTTGCTGCACAGGCACAGAATCGCGGCAGCATGCAAGAGGTTAAAGCAGAGACAATTGTACTATTTCCTCAGATTTTATTAAAGTATGAACAGTAGGAAATTCAGCCTTCATTTATTTAATACAGAGACAATTCTACTAAATGTCTTCAGATTTTGTTTAAATAAGTGACAAAAAGCATTCCTCCATGTCTGTGTCAACTACTGCCTTCGATCTACACTGCGGACAGCAGGGTTCACAACTGCACTTCACCTTTCCATCTACACTACGAACAGCATTCAAGTTAGCCTTCATTTATGCAAGGCAGAGACAATTTTGTTAAATGATGCAACAAAAAACATTCCTCAATGTCTGTAGTGAGTACTGCTTCAAATGTACACAGCGTTTTTCAGAGTGCACTACTTGATACCAGAAGCGCAGAAACACTACAGACAACATTAAATTAATTCTCAATTTATTTATGGCAGAGACAATTGTACTGTGTCCTCAGATTTTGTTAACTATGACAAATAAGCATTCATTGATGTTTGCGTCGACTACTGCCTTCGATGTACACTGCGGATAGCCGGGTTCACAACTTGAATTCACCTTTGCATCTTCACCATGGACAGTAGGGAATTCAACCTTGATTTATTTAATGCAGAGACAATTGTACTGTATGTGTTCTGATTTTGTTAAAATAAGTGACAAAAATAATTTGTCGATATCTCTGCTGACTACTGCCTTCGATCTACAGTGCGGACAGCAGAGTTCACATCTTGAATTCAGCTTTGAATTTATACTAGGAACAGCATGAAATTTAGCATTGTTTTTTTTAAGGTACAGTTAATTGTACTGTGTGTCCTCAGATTTTGTTAAAAATACGAAAAAAAAGAAGTTCTTGATGTCAGTGATGACTACTGCCTTCGATCTACATTGTGAGGACTCACCATTCAGGTAGAATGACAATTGTACCTAACGCATTCCAGTAGACAAGAGATATTATACCACTGTGCCCCCCCGAACCACTAATCATCGCAGGGTACGCATACGCTGAGTTTGTTCGGTACCACTAACTCACTGCACCACAAGTCATCTCCCCGTAGACTTATTAAAGCAGAATTCACTAGGCAGAAAACATTGCTCCTAGTGCGGCCCCCTGCACTACGCATTACCGCAGGAAATGTACAGTGTACCATAAATCATTGCAAAGAAGAGTGAACAGTTTTATGTCACAGTGAGACATACTGTCCCTTTTAAATGGAATTCATGCAAAATTCAATCAACAAAACACATTAGTCCAATTACTGTACCCCCCTCCCCCCAACCACGCATCATCGCAGGATACGTACACGCTAAGCACTAAAGGTACTAGTAACTCAGTGCACCAAAAATCATTATCACGTGGCCTTACTAAGGCAGAATTCACAAGACAAAAAACATTACTATCAGTTCGGCCTGCCCGGACCGATCATCATCGCAGGCTCCACAGAACCTTGGTGTTACAGATACCACTAACTCAGTGCAAACCAAACTAAGTATAACACCTATCATACACTATACAATGTCCCTTTAGTATGCTTCCTTCAAAAACTTATTTTATATCACTTATAGATTTAGTTGAATAATAAAATGTACGCTGCATACATGTTCTATCTTTCATTTCAATCATGAGTACAGATGATGCAGTCCACCCTACAATCTACACTGCAGACAGCAGGGTTTACAACTTCAATTCAGCTTTGGATCTACACTATAGACAGTGGGGAATTCAGCCTTAATTCACTGAATGCAGAGACAATTATACTGTATGTATTCAGATTTTTTTTGAATAAGTGAAAAAAGCATTCCTCTATAACTGTGCTGAATATTGGCTTCGATGTACACTGCGGACAGTATTCACAACTTGAATTCAGCTTTGTATCTACACTACAGGCAGTAGGGAATTTATGCTTGATTTATTTAAGGCACAGACAAAAAATACTCCTGTGGCACTGCTGGTATGTACAAGCACCTTTAATCCCTACATCCTGTGAACTATGTTTACAAAGAAAGTAGAACAATGCGCCAAAATGTACCTCCTCCACCGGCAATACCAAGTACCCCGGGGTATCACCTTCAACACGGCCACCAGACATACATCCCCATTTTGAGAAAGTTAAAATGCACTGCTTGAAATGCAATTGTTTAATTTGTTATGGGGAGCAATCAGTAGACCTAGTTTGCAGAGCAATTGATAACCAGTGATGGTAGTTTTTTTACCCTCAAAATTCATGCAGTGTAGTATGCAACTCTCAATATTTTGAGTACAGAGCGCTAGAACCACGCATCATCCCAAGGTGAGCACACGCTGCGCACCACACGTACCACTTACTCAGTGCACCAAAAATAATTGCCACGTTGCCTTATTAAGGCAAAATTCAGATGCCAAAAGACATTCTTACCAGTGTGGTCTGCCTGGACCACGCATCATCTCAGGCTCCACACAAACCGCCCCTACCTCAGGCCACCACAATTCATGAACCCTTTACGATAGAATTTCTGTTTCACATATATTGCTCCTACCTTTGTACAGCGGAAGTCATAAACTGTTTATGATTGAATATCTGTGTATGATATCAGGATTACTATTCTACTTGTTACCAACAGCAACGTAATAAAATGGAGTCGAGCACATGTGCCCGCACCCACATCAACTATCTATCTGTGTCTGTGTATTTGTTATGTTTGTAAAATGCTGCTCTTGTGCCCAACCACATTATATTATGCTATAATTAGCATATGCAACCATCTTACCTCCTCTGACAGTAAGTGTGGGCTATTCCTCCTTTAAAAATTTTTTTTTTAGCATATTTATATGCCGCAAAATTAACCCAAAACTATATCAGCAATTTACATGAGCACCATATTTACAGCACATTTTCAGGCACCAGTTGATTACGTCACTACTCTACAATAACAGGAGGTGGACGCAACTCCGAGACTCGAACACTGACTTCCAGCACCAAGTTCAACAGTATACCTGAATGAACACATATGTATATATATTATCTGCCTTTCATGTGCAAAAAACTGCAACTTAAACCTTTCACAGCCCTGTATTACTACAGCTACAACACTCCACTGAATGTACAACAAACATTAATAACCGCAGATTCGTCATGTCCACCATCTTTTATGTGTGCATCTATGGATGAATATAGGGTCAGTGATACCCCGTACCTTCCATGTTGGCTATGTTATGGAACTTTACAGATATAATGACACATTTGCGTTTAAGACCCAGGTGACGTCAGCACTACAAAACGGAAACCCGAATCACTTGTTTTCTCACATAGCTAACAACGGAACCATGCCCATAGCTCCAGAATCATGGTTCAGAGCCTCGCGCAGCACTGGGATAAGTCAGGCCAGCCCACTCCACTTAAGCTTGAAAAACAAAAATGCAACATTGTCCAGATTTCCATTACACTGATTTCTTGGTTCCAGGTCTAGTTGTCAGAACGGAACACACACTCCCTCATTGCTGGTACACACCCACAACACACCCATCCAGCACATGCGTCACTACACATGAGACCCTACCAATAAAAAAGACGAGGCACACCTGCTCTATGCCATTTTAGAGTTGCTCCCATCGCAAGCACTGTGATGGCCCGTCCTAGTTGTTCAGACGCCTCATGTAGGCCCGAACCACCGAGTACAATGGTCCACCACTACGTGTGTGGCCTCTTAGGTCACTGAGTTAGTGGTACCGCAAGGACTGAGTGGGTGAGGAACCTGAAATGAAGATAGGTGCACAAGTATGTCCTTTCCCATAATGATATCAAGACTCGGCACCATATGTCAGGCTTCTTGGTGGCAGAGTGGGGCTGCATGATGCAGAAGGTGTGGTGTCCTGTCCACGGAAAGGTGAGCAATGAGGCCTGGGTGTGCGCATCGGAGGGATTCAATGGGGTGCAGCAGACTGGATACAAAAAGACGACGCAGCGATTTAGGCATACGCAGTCCTATATAGCGTATCTTATTGTATTTATATATTTTTTTCCAATAGCAGGACCGTTTTTATGATCGGTCAAATGTCCGATGCTCATGATGTTCGAAACCACATGTATCATTTTCGCACCACTCGCTTTCACAACAGAACAAAAAGATAACTACTATAGCAATTTTTCAAAAATAGTAGCCTATCATGTTGGAACTGTACAAATAGTTGTATTTAAATGCGGGATGGAAGGTGTGTGAAAGGGCAATGTAATTCTACTCCACATTAAGATAGTAACAATTACCAATCATAACATCTTTCTTTTACTATCTTTTAGATGTAGTGCTTCGGGTGCATTATGTCCTGGCATGTGGTGAAAGACACACCGGTGACAGAAAGGTGAGCTGCAAAAATTCTTTTCAGTCACTCTCTCACTTCCTCTCTCCTTTGATAAAGAAACAGCACACAATGTTAACTTCTATTTTATCTTACAGGTTGTGTTTCAAAAATTGGCGTTCCCCCAAACACCTCCAAAGCTCAACGTTCATGCATTCTGCGATGATGTGTGGCTATCATAACAACGTCTGAGAAGGCTGCTTCGACATGTGGAGCACCCTCTTTGAATTACGCCAATGGGACAAGGTGAGCAAAGAAGCTTGTTTCCGAAAAAATGACAAGTCATCTGTGGATGGAGAGAGTGGGTAGTGTGCAGCAGGTTGACTGCGTAGGAATGTACAATTACCTCCGAGCAGTGAGAATAGATAAGTTACAACAGTCTGAGGAGCAGATTTACAAGCCCCTTGCACCACTTTTGTGTCACTTTTAACATGGAAAAAGTGGTGCAAGTAGCTTGTAAATCTGCCCCTGAGTGTGCAAATAAAAGCACTCACCTCTGGACTCTGGGAGTCAATGGGGTACAACAGCCTGGGTACGCAGTATTGAGAACTCACCGCTATGCAATGGGAGTCCATGGGATATAGTACTTTGGAAGAAAAACAGTGCACAGATACCTCCTTACAGTGGAAGTTGATGAAATACAGTATCCTGTCTTTACAAAGAAATAAAGTAAAAATATACTTGTGAATTGTATATACTCTGCTATTACTAACTCTATACTATCTTTCAGATCCCTAAACTAGAGGGTGCACTATGAACCAGCACATGCTTGGACACACAACAGAGGCAGAAAGGTGAGCTACGAAGATTTTCTCCAGTATTAACTGCTCCATCTATACCTTTCTCTCTCTCACAGTTTTAATGTTGTTTTTTTCTCTCTTTCTCTCTTTCTAACATTGTTTGTCTTTCTCTTTTAAAGTTATGGATGCTGCTGTCCACTCTGCTGATAAAATAAATCAAGGCTGAATGTAAGACAGTCTGCAGTGTACAACCAAAGCTGAGTTCAAGTTGTGAACTCTGTTCGCCATAGTGTTTACAGAAGGTAAGCAGAGTCACCTGGATACACAATGTCTCCGAATAAATGCTTTAGAAATAAAAGGGCTTATTTACAAGCACCTTGCGCCACTTTTACGTCACTTTTAACATGGGAAAAAGTAACACAAAGGTGGCGCAAGGGGCTTGTAAATAAGCCCCAAAGAATACTGTCCTGCATAATGACTTGATCTCTCACCAAATTCTATCTCATCTCTGAATCATTTTAAAGACCTGTTCATCCATACTGTAAATCTGACGCAATAGACACTTCCGTACAGACACCTCTTGAACGCGGGCCTATAAGAAAGGTTGAATGTATTAGGCACACTGCAGACCTGCAAATTAAGAAATATTGCCAGGTATTACCTTAACTCGTAATCTTTGACCTCCTTCAGTCACATCGATCTATTTTTAAACAGTTGTTTTCATTTTTGTTTTGCAGATTACCTACCCTACTTCTATTAGAGTCCGTATCACATTTAGTTTTTTATATTGTTTTGTTAAAGTTATGTTTCTAGTTATTTATTATATTATTATCTTAAGAAGTTAGGTTTCTAGTTATTTATTGTTGTTTTAAAAAAAGTAAATTTTAAAAAAGTATATACGTCTTCTTTTTCTGACATTTCACTATTATTTAGTCTGATAATCATATAGTTAGAAAACATTTAAAAAGAGACATGATATTTATAACTAGAAGTATAATACTGAGGCTAACTCTTTACCAGCTCTTTACCAGAGTCTATAGCTACGACTAAAGGTTCCTATGGAAAACTTTTACAACTTCAGCACAGTAACTGTTTCGATTAGCAACATTCTGTGGTGAACTTCTAACCTCTATGCTCACTTAAGTGTTCCATGAAATGTTACTATGGTAACAGGCAGTAAGCAGTTTTGGGGTAGGGTTGAAAGGTACTGGCTGTACAGAAATCGTTATATTTACCCAGGATCCTCTACATGACAGAAAGGAAAGCAGAGTAAAACAGAACACTGTGTAGCAGATTTACAAGCCCCTTGGGCCACTTTCGCGTCACTTTTCCCATCTTAAAAGTGATGCAATAGTAACGCAATGAACTTGTAAATATACCGCTATGCACATTACGAGTAAAAGAAGAACACAACTCTTTCAATTCTTTATCGATCACAATTAGACAGTGTTGCTTCATGATTCACAATGCACTTCAATAAATATTTTGTGCCTATTTAAATGGGAGACGGGATTGTCGACATTACAAAACTTAGGGGCATATTTACAAAGACGGCGTTAAAATTGTCGCCGCTTTAACAGCAGCAACCTACAACAAAAACTGCGAAAATGAACTGCAAAATCCTTTGTTATCTTACTGGAAGATTTTTTCAACATTGCTGGTTGCTATGCAAGAGTGAGAGCCACCCCCCGGGCTATAAAATAAATGGTTGGGGGCTCCAAGGTCCCCCCGGCAAAATTAGATGTGGGGGCCTTAACGAACCCCCCCAAGCTCCGGGGACCACCACCCCGGGGCATTCTGTATTGTGGGAGGGGGGCTGGCTGGCACCCCGCCTGGAGCCCTCAAGGGACCTGGGGACCGCAACCCCCCAGGTCCGGGTCCTGCAGTGTCTTGGGGTGCCCACCCCCGGGACACTGCTGTTTGCTATGAGAGGGCGGGAGTCTCGTGGCTCCCGCCCTCCCATAGCAAACTTGGTTTGGATTTTGAAAGAGATAGCAGGCGGGGTGGTGGTCCCCGGGGCTGGGGGGACCTCTGTGCCGCCCATAAATTTTTTAAATTTGCCCCTGGGATTTGGCCCCGTGGGCTAATTATAAAAGAAGCCCTGTTATATATATATATATATATATATATATATATATTTACGACAGAGTCTGCGCACCCTACGCGCACCTGCTGGGTTTATTAAAAAAAAAGAACATTTTGAGCCCTGGGGGTCCCCGAAACAGGTCAAAAGGATCAGGATATTTCTTCCCTGCCCCCTTTTTACGTTTTGCACACTTGTTCCACTGACTTCTTCAGCCTCGCTTCTACCAAGGCACAAATGGCTGCCAACAGTTTCTGGTTTCAAATGTTGACAGCCAATTAGCATTGAGCACGTGATCGTAAGGGTATGCTTATGGTGCGGTCACTGTGCACTCAGAGTACGCGGATCCACCGAGTCCATAGATATATAAATGCTTTTAACTGTAATTTTTTCAGGAACTGCTGAACAGATTGACACCATTTAAGATAAAGGCATGAGTCTGAACCGAGGACTACATCTCTGCCAAATTTGGCGTAATTCCGTTCAGCAGTTCAGGCTGTAGCTGCGGTTAAAGATCCTATGGGAAATTGCATGGGAAAAATACGTTTTGGGACCCCCCTTTTTTCTTGGCCCCTGCTTCACGTATCATCCTGAGACTTTCAGGAAAGGAGTGGACCGGAGCTGGCCATTAGTTTTGAAAATTTTGCGAGAATTCATCAACCGGCGCCACAGTTATTCCAAATAGAATGTTGCGGATCGCCTATGGAAATTAGGTCCTAACTATAACTACATACTGGCGACTGCTATACATGTATATTTATATATATACATGTATATATATTAACATAATTAATAAAAATATGGGTTTTACATTATATTAGTTTTTAATATTTTTCATTGGTTGCTATAATACATTATTATAGTAATCAATTTAAAATATATATATTTATATATTTTCAAAAAAGAAGCAAGGAACTCTGGGTCGATCCCAAGTTTAGATAAAGAGCACCTTCAATAAAGAGCGCCCTACACCACCAGCGATACTCTGAATTTGCTGAACTCAAATGTCTAAATATTTTAAAAAACAGACTCAATAAAACCAAAACATATAAACAATTGAATAAGAAAAAAAATATTTATTATTGTAAACAATAAATACAATATTAAAAATGTAAAACTTCAAATAACACATTTACTAAAAATACTTAAACATTAAAATACATTATAAAATAAAAGCAAATATTAGAAAATATCACAAAAACAAACAATTAATGCTATAAAATCTATTTTACCAATATTATAAAAACTGTTCTAGTGTAAGACAATTAAATATACTATGCAACCGTAGGGAAAGGGATTTCGGAGTATTACATTGACTATTCCTAGACCGGTCAGTGCAGCAATAGGGAAAGCATTGGATTTGGAGGGGTTACATTTACTATACTAGATTGTCTAGTTGGGCAGAGGAAAATAATATAATATCGCCAATCCAGTATGGCTTCAGGCCTGGACATTCTACCATTTCTCAATGTCTGAATTTGTATCTCATAGTCGGGAAGTACACCAAGGCACGAAGAGGAACGATTCACATGGCGTTTATGGATCTCTCTTCGGCCTTTGATTGTGTGAACCGTGGGAAACTTTGGGGCGCCATGGAAAAAATGGGCGTAGACAAAAATGTAGTAAACCTTTTAGAAGACATACATTCAGACACCAAAGCGAATGTTAGATATACCCAGGACCTAAAAGTGACCAAAGATTTTGGAGTGTTTCGGGGCGTCCGGCAAGGGTGTATCCTGGCCCCGTTCCTCTTCAATCTATATATTAATGATCTGGAAGAGACCCTCTTAAGTACCAACATAGACTATCCATACATTGGCCGAAAAGGTCTGCCGGTTTTATTATATGCGGATGACGCAGTCCTTTTATCTAGAACGGCCAAGGGACTTCAAACTTTATTAGACTCCTTTTATACATTTATGAAAACCAGAGATTTAAGTATTAATAACACCAAATCCTACATAATGAAGGTTGGTGAAGGTTTTAAGAAACCAAATCGCCTAAATGTAGATGGAGTGGAAATACCAGTAACGCACACATTCTCCTATCTCGGGGTCCTCTTTGATAATCAACTTAAATGGGGACCCGTGATTCAGAAAAAAAAGGGAGACGTTTCAAGGGTAAACGCGGCTATACTAGATTTTTCTAAAAAGCTGGGAAATAGCCCAGTTGCCGCGCTACTCCAACTATACAAAGCCAAAAGTGTAACCACAGCTTGTTATGGCAGTGAGATATGGGGATATGTTCCCTTGGATGTTCTCCAGATAGTTGAAAACAATTTTTTAAAACAGATTTTAAGGGTTCCAAGGGGTACAGCAAATTTTTCTGTGCATGAAGAACTGGGGGTTCCGTATGTCAGTGATAAACTTGCTTTGAATCCCATGTTATGCTGGATGAATAGCTGGTTAAATGACGATATTCCCCTGACCAAGCTTATTCTAAAAGAAACACTTACATGGGATAACAGGTTGGAGATTCCATGGCTTAAATATCTACTTAAATGTTTTTCTGATTTAGGCCGTCCTGAACTCTTTTTATGCCCGGAATCCATTACTAAATTGGATCTTATTTCTGTCAAAAATGCCTTTGTTGACTTAAGAAAACAGGAAAGGGAATCATGTGAATTAAAAAAAGAAAGTGTACGCAATCACATACTAATCAAAAGCACTTTGCTTATGGAACCCTACCTGACATGGCAAATGTCAAGCTATGACCGATTTTTGTTAACAAGGTTCAGGTTCAACCTGTTTCATCTTTTGCTGGCGGTACCCAGGGGTTCTCATCGAGGTCAAGTGTTGCCAGCTTGCGGCTGCGACGATAAGTCTCCGCAAGATCTGGCACACTTTCTGTTTTTTTGCCCCTATTATGTTGTACCAAGGAAGTTATGCTTGAAACCCTGTTTGAAAAAATTGAACTTTCATCAATATCGTCCTGCACAACTTTTTCTACAGCTGCTAAATTGTGATTACACTTTATTTGTATGTGGTTTTTTGAGAATGGCGATCAAATTCAGAAACAGTATGGAAGGATAACAATACTGATATGGCTATTTATCTCTGTGGCCAAAAGAACATCATTTTTAAACGGTTTTTTAATATTCTTGAAATAGGGATGTATTTTTTTTAACTTTGTGGTTTTTTTACTTGTAATTGATTATGACCTTTTAAGATTATATGTATGTCATGCTATTTTCTGTAATGTAAATACTTTTATGGTTGTCAATTCGAACAACCGAATAAAGTTATTTGACTTGACTTGACTTGACTATACCCACTTCAATCTAAACAATAGCAGGGAAAGCGTTGGACTTCGCAGGCGTGTAATTCACTATTCTCACTCCAGTGTACACAACAGTAGGGAAAATGTTGGACTTCAGAGGGGTTATATTTCCTATTCCAACTCCAGTCAATGGAACATCAGGGAAACGTTGGATTTCCTTGGGGGTTAAAATTACTAATTGCAATCTAAACAGCACAACAAAATGGGACTTCGGAGGGGTAAAATTCACTATTCCCACTCCAAACAGTGCAATGGTATGGGAAGTGTTGGACTTTGGAGGGGAAAAATGTGCTATTCCCATTCCAAAGAACACAAGAATAAGGAAAGTGTTGGTCTTCGGAGGGGGTACATTTACTTTTCTCATTCCAAACAGGAGAACAGTAGATAATGAGTTGGATTTTGGACGGGTAACATTTACTATACCCACTCCAAATAGTGCACCAGTAGGGAAAGGGTTCTACCGCAAAGAGGTTAATTTTACTATTCCTACTGAAGTCTAAACACGAATAGGGTAAGTACTTCACTTCAAACACATTAAATAAGTAATATCATGAATGTAGCAAAAAATATTAAGCTCTTAATTTTAAAATTCTTATTTAACATTAAAAATACATATATATATATATATATATATGTAAGAAAAAACTAAAAACAATAAATCAATTTACATCATTACTATTCAATACAATAATTAATTATCAATGAAAACATCATTTTCATTCAATTATTAATTACTGAAGTTCCCCCTCAAACCTCGCCGCCAGCACCTAAATATATCTAAACAGTGAGTATTAAATAATTCAAATATTTAAAATAAATTAAATAATTGATCATTTATAATTAATTGTTAATTCATTATTACTCAATTACCTTCCCAGCCTAGAACCCTACAAACCTAGCAGGCTGCAACTAAAATATCATTAAAATAAATAAGTGTTCTATAACTTCCATATTTTAAGTTCAATTAATTACTTAATTTACAAATAATAATTCATGGTTATTTCATTACTACTTAATTCACTTCCCACCCTATACCCCTACAAACCTAGTACCCCGCAACTAAAATATAAGCAGAATAAATCAGCATTCCATTGTTTACATAATAAACGTCAATTAACTAATTAATTAATTAGCAATATTATATTGTTAATCAATTATTATTTAATTAAATACCTACCCTGCACCCCTACACATCTATATACCTATCAGCCCACAACTAAAACATAAGTAAAATACATATGTTTTCCATGAATTACATAATTAAAAATCTATTAAATAATTAATTGATAAGGCATTGTTAATTAATTATTACTTAATTAACTTCTTCACCCTGCAACCCGACAAAGCAGTCCACATACAAATAATGAAAATAAATCAGTATGACCTGATTTACATAATAAATATCAATCTGATAAATAAATAGAATGTATTAAATATTTTAAAATGAATTATAACCTAATTAACTTCCCACCCTATCCTCCTATGAACACAACACGGTATGACACTGTAAAATATTATTAAAAGTGAAATAATAAATTGAAAATCAATTTAAATGACAAACTATTGGGCTGATTACAATGGCGGTTGGATGAGCGTCTGACAGCCATCAATGTGGGAACAGGCCTGCCAAATTTCAGTCCAACTGCAGTGTAGGGGGTCGGAAACATGCCTTTTGCCATTAAGGCTTTTGCTGCGGCCTTGAAAAGGACCACAGCACAAGCCCAATTAGCAAAAGGTATGTTTACAAACATCCCTGCACCGGGCGCCAGGCACCACACAGTGTATGGCACACAGGCCATGGATGTTGGGGGAGGATACCACAGGTGCTCCCTGGGCCTCATAGTGCAGGTGCAGGTGGCATGGGGCCCCGCTAGTGGCCCGAAAGTCCCTTTCTGACAGCCTTTCTATGTCGGTTGTACTGCAATGGAAAGGCTGCCCGAAAGGGACATCATATTCTCAACGGCAGTACCTGAGCAGGCATCACCCATATTGTGGGACTACAATCCGACCGGCAGGCTCCTTGAGTCCATTGGAAGCATCGGTTGGTCCTTCTGACTAATGCGGTCCAACCAACTGCATCATAATGCGGCAGTCGGACCGCTCAGCTGGATGTCAGTGGGACTGCCACCGATGGTCTGTCAGTGGCGATCCCACCAACATCCTAATAAGGCCCTAAATTTAAAAAAAATAATAACATTTATATAAACAATATATTGTAAATAAAGATAATCCTTTGAGACCAGTTGTGAAGTAGATAATATTGTAGATTTATTCAAAAGGATAATCACATCAAGGAATCATAGGAAGATGGTAAGTCCTTTAGATGTCAATAAGTGCCCCACCAGGAGCAGCCTCCTTGCTGCTCAGCCATCCAGATCAACTGACTCTCACCACATACAAACACACTCCAACATTCTACATTACCTCATCACAAGCTGAGCAGGAAGGCAGAGAACTACTGAAAGGAGAGTGCAGCAGGTAAAGGAAGATTACAACACATCTACCCCTTTATAATATGGAAAACATATAGAAAGTGTGAAGCTGTTAGACACACGTTTGAGCAGAAGAGGATATAGTAAAAAGAAAAGTTACATCACCCCCGATTGCTATGAAGACCATAACAGTCGAATGTAAGGAAGTAGTGAAGTGGAACAACAAACAAGAGGAAAGAAAAATGCATGAAATAAAACATACCACACATCCTTCCCCCTTGATAATAAACAAACCACACATCCTACCCCCTTGATAACGAACAGATGCTCAAAAATGCACAGAGATGGTAAAACACACATATGGCAGAAAAAGAGGATGCACTACAAAAGCATATAATACACCTTTTTCTCTGATAATAATCAAGGAAAACAAGAAATGCAAGACAAGAAAATCCGTTCTAAAACTACACACTGCAGTTTCCAAAAACAACACACTACACGGTGTACCTAATGAAAACTCTAAATCCTGAACAAACAATTTATGAGTACTTCAACTCAAGGCAAACATATTATTAGTTACTTTAACTCAAGGCAAACAAACTATGAGTTTCTTCAACTCAAGGAAAACATTCATGAGTAACACTTAACCCAAGGCAACATATTTTGGGTATTACTACACCCAAAGAAAAACATATTATTGGAATATCTAAAACCCAAGGTAAACATATTTTGGGTACAACCAAACCCAAGGAAAACAAATTATGGAAACATCTAGACCCAAGGCAAACAAATTTTGGGTAATGCTACACCCAAAGGAAAACATATTATGGGAATATCTAAACCCAAGGCAAACACATTTTGGGTAATGCTACACCTACACCCAAAGGAAAACATAATAAGGAAATATCTAGACCCAAGGCAAACATGTGAAAGGTTTCCTAAAACCCATGGCAACACATTTAGGGTAAAACAAAACTAAGGAAAACAAATTATGGGTTACTTAAAACCCACGACAAACAAAATATGGGATATCTTTTAACCCATGACATTCTCGTAACAAACTGTAAAAAGGGACACTCCACAAGAGGCAAAAGAAACACCACACACACTACGAACCACCACTCCCCGAAAACACGAGACAACACCATAAATGACCAGCAAAAATAATAATGTCCCATGCTCCGGTGAGCGGTCTCTATTAGGGAGTGTTGTAAATACGGCAAGATTCGCGACGTCCTCCATAAAAACAACACATTCCAATAAAACTACAAAACTACCACTGTAACATGCCCCCAAAACAATGTTGTGGAAATCCAGATGTAAAAATCACAAGGTAAATAGTAACACAACAAACTAAAACAAAAAACGTGGTCACCGTAGTCTAGAATAGATGAGCGATACCCCACCCGAAAGTCCAATCCATGTAAAGATGAGCGATACCTCACCCGAAAGTCAATCCATGTAGAGATGAGCAATACCTCACCCGAAAGTCCAGTCCATGTAACCTCACACCCAAAGTCCAGAAATCATCTGCCAAAGCCAGTGTATCCCATGCAGCAGTCCAATTGGCCATATGCGAGGGTCAGCACGAACAAGGATACAACAAACCCACTCTGGATAAAAAAAAAGGTTAAACGCTGCATCGCTTGATAGGAGCGAATGAAGAGGAGTCTGGACATCAAGAATGAGCGTGGAACGTCAAATAACCTGAAATGCATCGAAAGCCAATCTCCAACATCGTGTTTCAAAGCAGAATAAAGAAATTCTTCCCAATCTGCTAAAATGGCCACCACAGCGTCGTTATGCGTCATTTTCTAAAGGAAATTGCCCACGCTTACACGCTAAACATGACGCAGGTAACCTTACTGACATCCCACGTCACAGGTTCATCCTCACCAATACGCCGGAGCATTCGAGCAACGTCATCAAATGGAAACAGCAGAGGAACAGTGAGGAGCTCCGCTGGCCAACCGTCATCAACCTCAACCGTCAACTCCACAACGGTGAGCTAATGCAGCTAGACGTCCCCGCCAATAAACCAGAGTCCAGCTGCGCTGCGGAAGAGAATGGATCTCGTGAGGGCAGCGCTTATGAAGGTAAGAGCGCCCGTGAAGAAAAAGCCGATGTCACAGCCAAATTTAAAAAAATACATGTGGAAGACAAAACTGACAGAAATGAGACCCGGAGTCTGCTTGTGACACTGTGTCTGCGCACACTGTCTCCGATTACTATAAGGCAAAACGATGCACAGATATCGATCTTCACTCGCAGATAATTGCTCTGCTCAAGTAGTTTAAAACCGGTGCACAGACATCGATCTCCACTCGCTGAAAATTGCTCTCCTTAGGGAGTAGATGTCCAAATAACCACAGTAACAGCACAAATGTTCAAATTCCAAATTCAGCGAATTATGCGCAGCAGACTCTTCTTCCAAGGATACTGAAATGCTAAACAGACGTCAAAGCACTCTGGTCTACAGGCTGTCCAGTTGACAAAGGACACTGGTGGGGCTTACCAGAGTGTAGTTTCATGTAATCTTGTTCTTTTAAAGTAGAGTTCTTAGTTGCAGTAATACTCAAGTCCTTAGTTGCAGGGTCATCCAGGGTAATTCAGGGTAAAGTAGGTTAATCCATCAGCAGCACGTAGTTCTTTTTTTACCTCGTCGCCAGTATTGTAAATAAAGATAATCCTTTGAGACCAGTTGTGAAGTAGATAATATTGTAGATTTATTCAAAAGGATAATCACATCAATGAATCACAGGAAGATGGTAAGTCCTTTAGATGTCAATAAGTGCCCCACCAGGAGCAGCCTCCTTGCTGCTCAGCCATCCAGATCAACTGACTCTCACCACATACAAACACACTCCAACATTCTACATGACCTTATCACAAGCTGAGCAGGAAGGCAGAGAACTACTGAAAGGAGAGTGCAGCAGATAAAGGAAGACTACAACACAATAGTAACCCACAAAATTAAAATAGCATCTAAAACACATTCAAATCATTTAAACACAATATTTTTAACATCAATGGACCTCATTATAATGTTGGGCAGAAAGCCTCTGACAAGCTGTCAAAGGCTTTCTGCCCTACATCATAGGTTTCAATCTGACAGCCATTTTAGGATGACAGCGGTCAGAGTGATTCCCACGGGGGATTCTGACGTGGTTCCGATGGGCTCAAAGAGACCTTTGGAGTATCGGGAGCCACCATAATCCCCTAATGATGGTGGAGCCAGGCTTGGCTCTCATCGCCGCCACAGACGACATATGGTGCGAACTAGACAACAGCGAAACCTCAGCCCTCATCCTCCTGGACCTGTCAGCCGACTTTGACACAGTTTGCCACCGCACACTAAGAACATGCCTCTAAGAGGCCGGAATCTAGGAGAAGGCCCTGGACTGGACCCCGTCCTTCCTCTCCAGCAGAACCCACAGAGTCCGCCTTCCACCCTTCCGACCTGAAGCCACTGACATCACCTGTGGCGTACCCAAGAGCCCATCCCTCAGCTCGACCCTGTTCAACCTCTACATGGCCCCCCTCGCACAAGTGGCCCGCCAGGACGATCTTCTATGCCGACAACACCCAACTCATCCTCTCCCTTACCAAGGACTCGCACACCGCCAAAAACAACCTCCACAAGGGAATGAAGGCCGTCGCCGAGTGGATGAGGATCAGCCACCTGAAACTGAACTCAGACAAGACGGAAGTCCTCATCCTCTGCCCCACACCCTCTGCCCGGGATGACCCCTGGTGGCCGACCACACTGGGAACAGCACCAACACCCACGGACCACATCTCCTCCTCCTGCTTTAACACCCTCCGCATGCTGCGCAGGGTCTACAAGTGGATCCCGACCAAAACCAGAAGAACAGTGACCCAAGCCCTCGTCAGCAGCAGGCTGGACTATGGCAATGCACTCTACGCAGGAATCCCGGCCAAACACCTACAACGGCTGCAATGCATCCAGAAAGTCTCCGCCCGCCTGATCCTCAACATCCCTCGACACAGCCGCATCACCTCCCACCTCAGAGACCTGAACTGGCTCCCCATCAACAAGAGGATCACCTTCAAGCTCCTCACCCACGCACACAAAGCACTCCACAACACCGGACCAGCCTACATGAACACCAGACTCAACTTCTACACCACCGCCCGCCATCTCCGCTCCGCCAACCTCACCCTCGCAGCCGTCCCACGCATCCAACAAACAACCTCCGGTGGCAGATCATTCTCCTTTCTCGCCGCCAAGACCTGGAACACCCTCCCCACCCATCTGCGGCAGACACAAGAACTGTTCACTTTCAGGAAGTTCCTCAAGATCTGGCTCTTCGAGCAGTAGCAGCATCCTCTCCCTCCAGTGCCTTGAGACCCTCCTGGGTAAGTAGTGCGATCTACAAGTTCATTGATTGATTGATCATTGATTGATTGGCTCTGCTGTGGGGAATATGATGGCACTTTCCGACAGCCTTTTCATGTCAGCTTTTCTAACATGGAATGGCTGTTGGAAAGTGTATTTAGGGGGCCCTGCCCCCTTGACCCTTGGCTATGGGACCTGGGAGGCCCCTATGGTGCCCCCCTAAACTTCCCTGCACCGTGTGTCCGGCACCATGAGGTGCCTGTCACACAGTGCAGGGATGTTTAAAAAAATCTGTTTCATCATGGCAGCTTGTGCTGCGGGCCTTTTCAGCCTGCCACACAAGCTGCAATGGGAAACGGATGTTTCTGACTACCCATAGGGTGGTTGCATCTAAATCTGGCAGTCAGAACCGCCGTCCTACGGTTGGTTGGTTCCAGACTGCTTCGGTCCGCCCGACATCGTAATGAGGCCCTATATTTATTAGAAACAATATTCAAACCATCACAATTTTTGCGTGAATTTGCAATGCAATAAGTCTCGCATTTGCGAAAGTTTGATCTATTGGCATTGCAAATGACAATGCCTTTTATTTATGTGTTGTTTTTAAAACAGATAAATGCCAATAGCTGAAACTCGGGCAAATGTGAGACCTATTGCATTGCAAATGCTTGTTCATATTTACTATGAAAAGAGAACTGTGCAAACTAGTTCCACAAGCTCTTTTCATCTTTGGTTGACAGAAATACATTACAATTTAGCTTTTCAGAAACAGAAACCTATGAAAGATGAACCATAAGTCAGCAAAGAAAGAAAAATACCACCAAGCAAGTTATAATGAAATAAAAAAACACTGCTTAAACGAAATCGGGTAATGCCCAAAAATTCCTACGTACACTGTAGCGGTGGACTGCGTCACCCCAGCTTTGTAGTCTGCTTTCTATACAAGTAGATGCCCGTTGGTCAGGCGTAGAAAGAGCAGCACTAGCCCCCCGTTCAACTTGCAGCTTTACCTTGAGCTGTCCCACTAGCTTCATGAACTGCAGCAAGGACTTCATGCCGCACACAGGAGTTTGCAGATGCTGCAGTGCATGTTCGGGAGCTGCCAACAGTGAACACACAGAAGGAGGGTTACCGGCTGCCAGAAACATGAGGGTGGTAGGACACTATGAAACATGCAAAAATGCCTCAGCTTCACGCAAGTGCAGTACTGGACACTCTATCTCTACCGGAAAAGTAAACACTAGGGCCGATAGTTAACATATATGCTAAACACACAAGATGATGGAGGGAATGTTGCACAATGGCAAAACATTCACCCCCAGTCACAGATCTGGGTTTAATCCATCATTATTTTGCTCACCAAGCCACCCCAGTTCAGACATGGCCATATGCAAATCAGTCTTGACCCTGTGCCTCATGGGAACAGTCCAGCCCGAACTGACAAGCCATGTCTTCCATGGACCGCAATCAAGCATCCTAGGACCGGTTTCTGGCTAAGACAGCTTTGCGAAGACGCACACTCCTTTTTACGGAAAACAATACCAATTTCACTGCAGTTTAATATAAATGATTCTCCCACTGCTTCAAAACTAAAAGTTAACTTAGGACCGGCATTTTCTTCTGTAAATTAGAACCTTTCCCATGGAAATGTAGTACTCGGTTACATTAATCACGGTACACTGTTAGGCAACACAACAGTAAAACTCGGGCAACATCTCCATTCACATGCAAATCGCCACAGCCCATTAAGTGGGCGCCGTGGCGATGTGTTGGTATGCTGCAAAATATGCAAAGCATCTTAAGCGTCTGAAGCGGGCGTGTGGCGATTAAAAAAAAAGCCCAAATAGTCACTAAGCGAAATTGACAAAGCCCTAAAGCGCAATAAAATTGAATTTGGTCAGTGCTGCTTCCGATAAAAACAGAAGTGATGCTTTGGACCAGCAGCGAATAGGGAGGCCGGAAATCACAGTGACGCGTAAATAAGCCAAAGGCAAGCAGTAGGTGGGATTACTCTCACTATACAGAGATGTCTCCGAAAGACAGCGCATGCTCGGTGCCTACTCACGACCTAAAAATGACATTACTTACCTCAATAGATGATATTCTTGTTATCAATATTTTTCCATAACAATATTTGTGTGTTACAATATTTAATTTCTGATACTTCTGTCTCCAGATGTTTTTAAGTTTATATTTTGTCCAAACACAGATAGTGGACAGGGCAATTGTGGAACCATCAGAAATCTGTAAAATAGAAGTGGGCATTGGTTGTTTGGGCAATTATTTCTGTTATTAGAGTGAGCTGTGTTCATGGACCGATGCTGAAAGTATATAGGAGAACATCATTATAGCAACAAAGAAAGCAAATTACTTATTTAAAGAAATTCCCACAAGGTCCAAAGGTAATTCAACAGAGGGGAAATCAGTAGTAGAATTGAGTGTGAAGCAGTAAAAACAACAGTTGAAATGTCTGGGTAAATAAGAAAAAAGCAGATGATGGTACATATGTTCCATGGAAAAATGTATTGTAGCTTGAAGGGTTACAATAGGGCTGAGCATCTGTGAAAGGGCTAGCAATAAGGCTGTGGTTGCAAAATTGTTTCAGAATTTAATTTAGAATAACATTGAATGCTCAATGAAATGATGCTAATAATAATCAGTCATCAAAAAGACTAGGAAAGGTTGGAAGAAGGAATGAATTAAATAGGTGTTGGGACACAGCAAATACTAAATGGCCAGAGGACAGAAAAGCACTGGGTAACTATATCTCCCAGAGTCCCTGGCAGAAACACGAAGGAGGAGGCCCCTGCCTCCCTCTTACCCAGGGGATATAATTATGAGCAGCTCTCCCGCAGAGAAAGATTCAACTAAAGCCAAGGTGGGGTGTAAGGGAGAGCAATGGGCTGGAGACTACATCTTCCAGATCATACATAATGTGATGGAGAATGAGGAACCATATCCTCTTTACAGCAGGGACAGAATTGTAAGAAATTCTGCCCCCAGGTTCTGACTTATTGTGTTTTATAATTTTAGCTGTATCATCATTTGTATTTGTGAAGTTAACGTGTTTTCTTCCTTATTGCTGTAGTGCAAGTGTTTTAATTTTCTTAGTGGTGACTTCTACTTGCGGTTTGTGTAGTTGCATGTATTAGGTTAGGAAGTATTTTTTGTAATGTTTGCTTCAAATGAGTATCTTTGCCCTACTTAAAGGTTTTTTCTTAACAAGGGTAAGAATTGTAGCATATTTACCTTATGTTTTATTGTTTCAAATTAACATTTAGATTTGTACAAGATCTCTAATGGTATTGTTTGTTTTACTTCCTTGTTTTTTTCTTTCGTGAGGGGTATTTTGGTGATTGCTGTGTCTGTTCAGAGTAGGTGCAGTTGATCCTCAGCCTAGCTGCATGTTGCAAATAAGAGGTATCTAGGTATCTTTCTGGAGTAGAAAGTTCATTATGTGATTAGTATTGATATTTTCTTTATAGGCCATTATGTTTCAATAGTAGTATTTACTGTTTGATACAGCCACAGTTTGTTGAGTTCTAATTTGATGGAGTATTATTTAGAGCTGTCTATTTTTTATGATTGTTTTATTAGTACCCTTTAGAGCTGCTCACAGTATGACCACCCAGCTTTTTCAATCTGCCTCCGAGCAAGGCTTTGATACTTTCTCCGCATCTGAGGCATAGGACCAATTGTATGAGGAATAATCTGATGATGAAACCATTATTAGCACTGAGGAAGTGCCTCATTTAGAGGGAGACATTATTGTGCCTGTAGTACAGGATGAGCAAGCTGGACTGCAGACATTGTCTGGAAGGCATCCCAATGAAAATGCTGAACAGTGAGTTGTACCTGCCTTTATTGGTGTTGCAGGGTGTAGAGTTAATATGTAGAACTCTTTGTCCATCAAATTCTTCCAGCTCTTTATTAATGATGTATTTTTGGGATAATAATATTGAGCAGACCAATTTGCATGTAGAACAGTATTTGAGCAACAAAACTGCCACACTTAAGATCCACTCTGGAGCTACCCGGTGGACTCCTGCAAATCTCTATGAGATGAAGCAGTTCTGGGATTTCACTTGTTTGAAGGGATTGCCAAGGAAGTTATCATTGTCTTTATAGTGGTATCCTAATCCCTTGCTCGCACCTGCTATTATTTCAGCAACCATGAGTAGAGATCGGTATTTGCTTCTGGAGTACCAAAGTCATAATAAGGCCCTTGGCCTTGAGCATTTAGTTGCTCATTTAGCAGATATCTATATTCTAGCTCAAGATATATCTGTGGATGAGTCTCTGGTACTGTTCAACGGCCTTTTGGTTTTTGGACAGTACATAACTAGCAAGAGAGCATATTATAGTATTAGGCTGTATTTGTTTTGTGAAAGTGCCACTGGATATGCGTATGATTTCCGGGTGTACACTGGTAGTAATTCTTCAATAGACCCGCCCCGGTTATCCTTCCACTTTTGGAGTCAGTGAAAACAATGTGTGGGAACTTGCCAGAGTATTTTTTCAAAAAGGTCACTATTTAAATATTTGTTCAAAGTGGGCACTGTGGCATGTGGCACAATCTGCTCTAATTGTTAAGGTTACCCTGAAGAGCTTGTGTATGAAACTTCAAGACTTTAGACCAGTACCTGGCATAGTAATGAACTACTCACATTGAAATTTTCAGACTGAAGAGATATCTGCATGCTTACTATTCATAATGAAAGCACTGCTCCTGTGACTGTTTGATGACAGGTAGCAGAAATAAGCAAACCAGTGTGCATTCTGGACTACAAGAAGCAAATTGAAGCCTTAAATTTCTGCCTGAAAGTCATACATATGGTACAAGCGGTTTACTGTTCATTTGTTTCTTTAGCATTCTTCAATGTTCACATCGTTTTCGAAGAGACTTTTCCAGGTTTCAAGATGAGTTTTATAAAGTTTCACCGTCTCTAATAGAAAGCCACATTGCAGTAGAGGAAACAAATGTTCCTAGAATCAGAGTTCTTGAGGATGTGGCTAGATTGAAAGATCACCACTTTCCTGAATTCATTCCTCTAGCACCCAAAAAGATTCCTTGTTGGAGGTGAACCAGTGTCCAAAGAGGAATATAAAAGGAAAGTTGCATGCACTGCCATGAATGTCCTTCTAAACCTGCCCTAAGTGTGTCCACATGTTTTAAACTGCCATACGCAACTCAAGTACTGGAAGCACCCATGAGAGTAAAAGGCAACAGGTTATGAATGGCATGTATTGCTATATATTTTCTTTTTAGACACCAGGTTGTCAATAGGTTTAAGTGGTCTGTTACACCTGTTGTACATGAAGCCATAGATGTTTTTTCATGTTCTACCAGTAGATAAGTTATTTTAAATATGAAAACACTGTTACCAAAGGTCGAAAACCAATTACCCACTGAGGACACACTCTTACCAAGTTTCTCCCAAGCACCGTCAAACTTTAATTCAGACAATTCTTCATGAAGATCTGTAATATTCTTAACATACCTCCCAAGACTTTTGCTCTTGTTAGGAATATAAGTGCAACCTTGTTCTATTTTCAACATATTGCATACTCCATCCTCTTTAGCCAATACTACATCAAAGGAGAGTCAGTTTTGCAAAACCATAGACCTAATTGCAACCATTTCAGTATCAACCATTAAGAATCCTCTAGCATTATCTGCTGATAAATGATCAACCACTGTGGACAATTTTCTAAATCTATGCAAATTTAAAACCACTGCAACTGAAGGTATCAATGCTCCAAAAATATCTCCTACTATTTCTGAAAAACTCACTCTATTATTACTTATTAGTCCATTCTTTACGTAATTGATTCTATTATTCTTATCAACATGGTATATATTTGGAAAGACTATACCAAGATAAAAATATCCATACCAATGTGCAGGCAACCTATAATAGGCATTCTTACCACATACATAATAAATTCATGGAAAAACAGGATCAGTTCCTCCTTTTATTCCCCATCCTTCTGTAATTAGAAAGGTATGATCACATTCACTAGAGCCAATGAAATAGTTGTTATAAACAGTCTTTTGTCTAAGCAAGCAAAGCTTCCTTCTATGGTACCAATCGTGAGACATTGCAGCTTAAGTCTTGCTTCTCTTGTAATTTTCTTCCCTGAAACCCCATATAGGTACATGAGACTTTTGTTCAGCAGCTTTTCATTGAAATTTCTGTTTTCTCTCATCTACCATCTTAACAAATTCTATCTCTTCAAACCATAAACTACATGCAAGATTGTGTCTATGTGCATATACTGTTTCAAGTGTCTGTGTAGAATGAAAACATTCTCCCATGTATTCCGCTTTTTTAGCACTATTTATCTTATTCATATTCTTTCTAATAGGAACTTCAGGAAACACTAAATCCACATTTGAATAAAAATACTGGAGTCTTCCTGTCAAAAAAGAGACTAATAAGTACACTATGAGAAACGCCATATGTTTAAGGTAGGTGATAATTTGTCACCCCCTCTGAGACAGACAATGGTAATTGCATGCACACATAACAATCTCTCACATCCATTCCATCTACATACACATAAGGTAATTTTGTGAACACATTTAACGAAAAGTCATTAATTGATTTATCATCTTCCATCACTATATTAGTATTTGGATCTTCTTGAAAACAATGATCTACTTTTTCACTCATTACACCATTAGTATTACTTTTGTGATTAGTTAAACATTAAGAGAGGCACGACAAACAATTAGTATCAACCATAACACCATTAGAAGTAAAATACTAAATAAGCAAACCTTAATACATCTATGTTTAAAACTCCAATTTTGATGTCCAGTCTCTGCCTTTTCGGCCATTTCTAATGAAAAACGTATATCAAATCAAAAAAACTAAAAAACTAAGACAAGAAATTCAAACTAAATTCTCCAACTATCTAAGGTAGTGTACCCTCACACTTTATGACTTTCTTCTTTACACCCCTCTTTTTTTTTTAGATCATCTACTTCAGTTTCCTTGCTTCAATTAATTTCCATCATTCTTTCAATGAATTTTAATTTTTCTGTTTTCTGCCCCTTAATTAACACAGTTCTTTTAAGGTGCTTCACTTTGTTCTGTAGCAACGTCTTCTTTGATCTGATCTGAATCTTCAATTTCCTGAAGTATTATATATGTCCCTTCTGGAGCTGTGTACTTTTGCTTGGAACCCTTATTCTTCTTGTCTTTCTAACTGTTTCTTCTTCTGTCTTACTTGTTTCAACCTTTACTGATACTTCAGTTATTGTCTCTGTTGATTTTTGTTTCAGAGTGTACTTCAATCTTTTCACTCCTTTTGGCTACACGTCACATTTTCTTGCTCTTTTAGCTTGTATTACTTCTTCTGCTTTGTTGTCGATATCGCAAGTTTCTTTACTCAGTTCTTTTCTTTGTTGTTGGACTTGCTCTTGATTTTCACTCAACACTTCTCTATTGTCACCTTCAACAGCACTCTTACGAGACCCAATAGCTGGTGCCCACTTTATTCGACTTTTCTCCTGTTCAAGCATGTGTTCCACTCTTTCAGAATCTGTAGTTTCAGACTCTGCAGCTTCACATTCTCCAGCTTCTGGATCTTCTCGTCTCTCCACCAGTTGCTGCTCTTCCTCTTGTCTTTCAAGTGGACTTGGGACTTTTCTTTTATGGCGGTCGTGAATTCAATTTGGCAAACCACCACACTTCACTGCCGTTGTCGCTGAAAGTATAATATGGTAAGATCTATGCCATCTAGGTTCCAAACACAACTTTCTCATGTGTTTTTTCACCAGGATCCACTAGCCTGGACTTAAGTCATGTGCTAGCTCGTGCTCTGGTATGGTTGTAATTTCTCCAACCTGATGAGACACAGAACACACCATATCATCCAATCCATTGCAATAAACAAGCACTAGATCATCAGTAATTTTAATTAGTTGATTTGCACGTACAATCGTCTGTCTCATTTCTCTACCCATGATCACTTCATGAGGGGTAATCCAGTCTTTTTATCAGGAATGCTACTCAGACTCATCAATACCAGGGGTAAAGAATCTGTCCATTTCAGTGTTGTTGATGCACACACCTTTGACAGTCTAGATTTAATAGTGCTGGTAATTTGTTCGACCATGCCTGATGCTTCTGGTCGATAGGCACAATGCAGCTTTTGCTCAATTTGTAATGCTGCATAAATCATCCAAATGATTTCATTATTAAAATGAGTGCCTCTATCTGTTTCTAAAGAGACTGGAAATCCAAATCTAGGCATGATCTCTCTCAAAAGTAATTTAGCAACTTTTAAGCTATCACTCCTTCTTGTAGGATATGCTTCTACATAATGAAGAAACAGACAATTAACAAGCAACACACATTTTACTCTATTACAAGGAGGGCGCTTGATAAAATTAGCATGCAACTGGATAAAAGGCCTGACTGATTTTCCAATTTGTCTCCAACTAACAACTGTTTCTCTCCCTGGATTCTGCTGCTGGCATGTTACACATCTTTGGCACAGACTCGCTGCAAGGAGCCTAAACTTGGAGTTATTCCATGACTGTTTGAAGAGTCTAATCATAGCATCTCTTCCCACATGTGTAATTCCATGAAAACCCTAGTCATCTGTGACAGCAAACAATCTGGCATCACTACTTCTCTCATCTGTATACACCCACATTTCATCTTCAGGCCTCTTTTTACAACCTGATTTGATCCAAAGTTCATTCTCTTCCTCACTAGCTTCTTCCTGCAACTATCTAACTTCATCCCATGTTTCAACTGAAGAGAACATCAAATGAAAATCTGTATTCTTTTTCTGATCCTTTGTTAATTGAAACTGAATTTTGTGCACAGAAATGAGCCACTTGGTCAGCATCTCTGTTCCCATTAGTCACATAATCATTTCCTGATTTATGTGCTGGACATTTAACCACTGCAATTTCCTTGGGTAATTGCTGTGCATTCAACAAATCTTTCACATCTTTACTATTGCGTATTGGTAATCCTGAAGAAGTCAGAAATCCCTGTTGCATCCACAATTGGTCAAGATCGTGCACCACCTCGAAACCATATTGACTATCCGTAAATATGGATATTCTCAATTTTTTACTCATTATACAGGCCCTGGTCAATGCAACCAACTCAGAAATTTGGGCCGAATTTATCCCTCTTATACAAGATGCTTCAAGAACCATGGGCACTGTACATACAGCATATGCAGCACACAAAACACATTTTTCATCCCTCAGACAGGAACTATCTACGAACATAACACAATCTGACTCTGACAATAGTACATCTTTTATGTCAGGCCTTGGTTTTGTGCACAATTCTGTTACATCCAAACAATCATGATCTGCTTCATTTTTCACTTCTTCACAACTTGAACTCGGCAATAATGTCACTGGGTTCAATGTAGTACATCTTGTTTCTATCACTTTCTCGGCACCCAAGATCACTCTCTCATATCTAGTCAAATGAATACTCATCATATGCTGTCTCCTGATTTGTGTAAATGGAATCTCAACACAATTTGGAGCATACACCTTCACTGAATGTCTCATAACAATTGATTCACTCTAGGAGTACTTTTCAGCCTGTTTAAGCCCTCCTGCTGCCTTCAAAGCCAGTATCCGTAATTTCAAAGGACCGCTGGTGGGTTGAGGGCTCCAGGGGCTTGGCCGTTCTTCCCGCATCATCTTCTACACTCAGGGGGGACTGCAAACCCCAGAGTGCAACACTGCACACACCAGCTGCCGCGAGTGAGAGGGGGGCGTGGCCAACACGCTTATAGTGCACCCTCTTCCCCCGCAGCGCGGGACATAGCCCGGATGAAGCCCAGACCAAGGGCGGGCCCATATGAGCCCATCAGGGGCCAGAAGAGGCCGGGCTGAGCCACCCCCTGATATCTACATTCAAGGATATAATACCTGCACCCGTGTTACAAGGTATTGCGATTAAAACTGTTATATATAGCTTGTTAGTGTCAACTTGTGGGGTTATAACTTGACTGTTTTGAGCCCTCGGAATGGCGAGTAAACGCAAAGGAGTAGCCGGGACATTGGATGCTTTCATTGTGAGGTCAGAGTCCCTGCTGACCCACAAAATTGTATTGACAGACCAACGCCTGTCCATGGACCCTGTAACTTTACACTACCGCCTATCACTAGGCGGCTTGATCCCAGATAGTGCAACACTTGAATCTCCCCATAACTCATCACCTACAGCAGCTTGTCTTGTTCTCTTAGATTTATCACCGAAAATCCCGGGAGCCCCCAACACGGATGTCCCAGATGCACCAGGCATTAACACTAGAGCCCGGGCGGCATGTCCTCAAAGGAACACCAAAGTGAAAACTCAACCTGTAAAAAGAAAGAGAAATGCAGGGATGACTAAGTCCAAAAATCCCAAAGCCTCCCATCCTGATAATAATGTAACAAATCAGGTGGTTACTCGCACCACTTCAGTGAGCACACAGACTGATGTTTTCTCTAACCTTGCCTGCATTGACATTATTACAGGCGTTGTGGGAGATGCTGCTGTTCCCGCCGCTGCATTTAAACCTATTGAAAATGCCCTGGCTGACATTAAGAAGTCAATTGATATGAATTTCAATTCATTGTGGGAGAAATTGGAATCCTTGAATGCTGAATTGGCTAACCTAACGGGCAGGAACGTGAATTCTGATCAAAATATTGGCAGGGGTGGACTATTTCCTTCTTCTATACATCCCAGCTCTGCCTTTCATAAAGATATTACTCCTGGTATTCCGCCTGCAAATTGTAGCAATACAAATGTATTTCCTGGACGAAATCCCCATAGTGAACAACGGTAAAGACAGGATGTTCTTCCAGGAAATACAGTTAATTCAAACCTAGCATTGGGAAGAAGCTTCCTTACTTACCAATGTCCTAGCGCCCCCGCAAGTGACACAGGTGTAAGCTGGGATATTTCCTATTGTCCTAGGAACGCCTGCTCAAGAGAAAATACTGATGTACTAAGTTTGCCCCCTGCCTCCTGCCCCTATGTGTTAGTTCTGGCTGGGGTTCCCTTTTTAGCTGGGGAACAAAGGGAGTCTTGGGCAGATTTGAGTAATAAATCTGCAGACTGGTTTTGCAAACATATGGGGTTTCATCCCTCTAACATGAACAACATCCTTATGGCCAGAAGAGTAAGGTGGGTTGGTCCTTCTGTTAAGAACAAAAGTGTTGATTGTGTTGTTCTTAATTTTCGTAGACCCCATATGGTTCACCATTCACTGAGTATTTTTGAGCAACCTTCCACGGGAAATACCTGCATTAGTACGCTCCCCCTGGGTTATTTTTATAAGCCACCCACGACTTGCCTTTGATAACCAACAGGTTTAGTGCCCTTTTGAGTCTAGATGCACAGGATTGACAACCACCTTTGATGGTTTTTCAGCAGTACCAGCAGCCTGACATGGATGATCCCTCTGTAATCATAGTAACAACTGATAAAGACAATCATTCCCCAATTAGAGTTGACAGAGGAGCAGACCTGAACATTCTTAGTTGGAATGTAGCAGCGTTACAGTCTCAGTTTGATGACCAGGATTGGCTGAGTTTAGTCAAAGAAAAAGACGTAGTAATGTTTCAGGAGACGTGGGCCATATATGAATTGCATATTGAGGGGTTTTATTGCATCAGTGTAGCGGCATCTCGTCATAAAAAGGACCGTCCATCAGGGGGCATTTTTCTTGGGCTTAATGTAGCAGCTGGAGGAAGTTTTAAGATACTTGCAATTTTCAAATTGTACTGTACAAGAGAAGAGTTTCATTTTATCTGGTACATTTTTATAATATTGACTTCCTTTCCATTCCCAACAAGAATTTTATTCAGCTTTTTGAATTAATTTCCAACTTAGACTATCAGCAACGCTCAGGCAATCCCATTGGGATTATTTTAGGAGGAGATTTTAATGTAAAACCTAATGATACCCACTCTGGCGCCGAGCTATTTAACTTAGGTCCTTTTTCCCGCAGGGGTGTTGAGCTGGCAGTGATTTTGAGTTCCCATACCCTGGTTAATGTTATGGATCAGATGGGTACATTATATGTGACTAATAATCACCATCCGACATTCAGACACAGGGGATATTAGTCCACAATAGATTTTGTTTTTATTTCTCCCTTGATCATGGATCACTTAATTAACACACAGGTTGTTGCTACTATTCATGGGGATCATAACCCTATTAAAATAGCATTTAGATTGGCTTCACAACCCGCATTTTCATCTGAATGCGAGGCCAGAGTCTTAATGCCATTAACTGACAATTTAAGATTAATTTGGAGGGTTATTGATAACAGGGATTTGTTTAAGTTACTAGTTAAGGACAACGTGCCCCTCATTAATTCCTGTTTATCATTTCAAACCTTGCATCCAGAGGTAGTACATGATTTTCTAAACTCTGTCTGGTTATTAAAACCCTCTTGTCGAAACCAGTATCTTTGAGAAAGCAGGGCCCTAGATGGTTTGATGATGAATGTTCCCGGGCTAATAGGAACTTGCATAGGGTGTTGTCAGTTAAACCTAGGTGTGTCACAGATGTAAAACTGACTTGGCAAAAGTATAATTTGGCAGTTTCCAATCGGAAGGGAGTACTCCTTAGGGACTGTTGGGAAACCCTATCGCAGGCCGCTACTGATAAAAAGGAAAAATCATTTTTGTCTGCTGTAAGGAATCTTCGATCTATGGGACAGATATTAACCCCCATTAGTTGTACTATTGCTAGCCAATCCTGGGAATCCCACTTTTCTAAAATCTATGCTATCCCCCTTCAGAGACTGTCCAGTATGAATATGGTTCATTCACTAGCTTTCAGATATCTCTCTCTGAAGTAGAAGAAGCTATTCAACAGAATATTGGGAACAAGGCCCCTGGCCCTGTTGGGCTACCAATAGATTTCATTACATGGAAACAGGATTTTTCGGCACCGATTCTTCTGAATGTCTTTAATACTCTAATGTATGCCCCGTTACCTGACACCTGGGCTAAGAGTATTATCAACCCTATATTTAAAAAGGGGGATCGGTCGTAGCCTAGTAATTATAGGCCTATTTCACTTATCGACAATACCCTCAAAATATTGGGCAGAGTTTTATATAATAAGATCCTGGAATGGTCAGAGAAATGTAGCATTTTAGAGCCTTGCCAGCTAGGCTTCCACAGCAAGGTCGACACTAACAAACAATGCTTTAACCTCAGCCTTGTAACCCAGAAATACCCCATTGCACAAAACTCTCCAGTCTATCTGGCCTTTATGTATTTGTACTCAGTTTTGACTTTGTAAATAGGTCAAGGCTGTGGGCTACCCTGTTGGCCTATGGTCTAGATGAGCCCTTGGTTCATTTCCTGGCATATCTTGATAAAGACCTCCAGGTACAAGTGAGGATTGGCAGAGGCGGAGAGGTTTCAGGGCCAATTAAGGTCGGAAGGAGACTTTCCACTAATTCACACACCCTCCATACAACTAAATAGTCCCTTAAATAACATCCACTGCCTCTTGTATATTGCAACAGCAGACAAAGAACTTGCAGTGTAGTATTTCTCTTCACTGTGACTTTCAGCGTAGTATTTCTCCAGACTGTGACTACCACTAGGGTTTAAATGGCATCCCGGGATCTTAGGCAACTTCGTAGCCAAATCCCCAGACTACATAAAAACAAAACACTAAATCTTCATATAAGAAATCAAAATCAATAAATCAATTATTGATTTGCCAAAATAATCAATATAACCATCAATTTATGCTACCAAAACTGATCCAGCAGTCAGTAACTAATATTTTTCCCAAAGACAAGGCCTATTTCCATTACCAAACAAGCCCCTGCATGCTGGGTTAGTGTTTTCTTAAAATCTATACCAACGTACCAATTACCATTATTATACTTGTTTCTTAGTATAGCAAATCTGGCAATGTAAATCTTTGTATAGTTGATTAATATAGACAAATCAATAATCATGAATAAAATACTCTAATTAAGACAGACTCACTTATACATTTTTAATGTTTATCTAAATAATGTGAAATGTCAAGTATCAAATACACAGTGCCAATCATAGGTCATCGCAAAACAAACAAAATCAAAAGAGAAAACAACAAATTCATAATCAATGACAATGCATGGGATGGAAGACGAGACAAAAGAATCAGAGACAAATATATTTGCAAATATTTATGCAAATTCAGAGATCATGCTATACTAACCCAATAAGGAAATACTGCCCCCTGGCCATGGAAGTAGCAAAAGCCCCTCAAATAGAATTGAAGAGACAAAGATTAAGTCAGGAAACTCAGGAAAACAGCAAACTGACGACATGCGACAATCTCACCCCACCAGTCAGCAAAGATGTCTGCCTTAAAACTCCTCCCTCCCAACACCTCAATTATACCCTAAAACCCAAAAGACCAACACACAGAAGTATCTAACTCGAGTATCTTTCACATTTGATTTGCTAAGGAAGGGGGTGTTCTGTCACAACACTCTCTACATGTCCATCAATTTTAAATACTTCTTTGTTTTATTCATTCAGATGGCATCAACATTTCACATTAGGAAATACACATCCATATCACTGTTATTTGTTTCCTCTTTTCAGGCAACTGTAAATACTGTAAATACTTTTCCGCTGAGCGCCTCTCTGGAGAGGAAACTTCTTTCCACGTTCACATTGTTCTTTCATTTACAGTTTTTGGCAAGCATTTGGGATTTCGAAGGAAAAAGTCAGATTCCGCATTTCCCTCTTGCTTTCATTCCCCAAATTTCTATCTTTTTATTTCGTAAGGTTCATTTTAACCCTTTATTTATCATGCAGAATTGAAAGCCACTCTTCTACAAAAAACAAACACAAATATTTATTAATCATTTGAAATGCTTTTCTCTATGCACCAACCCAATGCTGCAATTATCCCTGCGCATCCCATGTTAGTATTTATTTTTCATTCCAGCTTTTCATTACTAACGTGCACTATTTTTTTTTTTAAATTTGAACTTTATTGTTTAGTTAATTAAAACCATAACAATTTGATGAATGTCACACACAGATATAAAATTTATAAATTTATCGCTAAAAAATGTTACAATGTTAAAAAATTCAAAGCATTAATTGTTCATATTGTTTTGATACGTTTCTCAAATGCCTGCAAGAACTTCACCAGCTTGCAGTGTATTCTTGGAGCAGTAGTATCCAGGCTTCCAATAATGGCTGATCTACATGTTTGTAGTTTCATGGACCAATAACTTTCCTTTAGGTGTGACCGTTCCTTGGATAGCATCTTACAGTGACAAATTATGTGTAATAGGTCCTCTTTAGGGCTACCACACAGTCGACAAGAAACGTTGTCAAGCAATTTCCAGGCAGGTTCATTTGCTCGTGTGGGAAAGTCACCAAGTCTCAACGCCATCAGCTTTTTCTTAATAAAAATAGAGTAAGTTGTTTCCAGGTATTGTGCAGCTGTCAATGTCTTATAGCCATTTATCACAGCCCATGAGTGGGAACGATGGGAGAACATTTCTTTGTCCAAGATTAACGAATTAAGTTTGTCCACTTTATTGAGGGTCTGTTTTAGAACAGCAAATGACAGATTATTATCCCATAGGGTTTTTGAGCAGGTTCTCTCCAAAGCTTGCATGAGAAATTGATTTGCTTTGGAATTCTTTTGGGATTTAAACTCTTGCCATAGGTAGGTATTCAGATTGTTATTACTTGCTTTTTGCTTGATCTGATACCAGACCTTAATATAAGAGTATTGTCTCCCCGGTATTTCGTTTTTTAGTCCGAATTCAAGTCGCAATTGCGCTGGTGATGTCGTGCATGGGAGACGTAATACTTTTTTGTATATTTTAGTTGTCAGGATGTTTAGTAGGTCGGCGTCCTTTCCGTGCATTGCCACACTTGCATAGGTCAGGGTTGGGAGGATTTTATTTGCCATTACGGTTAGAAGGGGTTTGAGTGATGGCCCTTCCAATTTTTTTGCCAAGGTACTTAGTCCAAATATCAGAGCACCCGCACTTTGTGTCAGATAGTTCTTCTGTTCTTTTAGGTTAAGTTTGTCATCTATATAAAATCCCAAATATTTGTAAACCGAGACTTTCTCTAGAGTTTTTCCTTTTAACCTTATATCATGATGCAATCCACGGCGGTTAGTGATCAACATGATTTTAGTTTTTGAAATGTTTAATGACAACTTGTTTGCCATCAAGAAGTCCGACAGTTCCGTTACTAATCTGGTTAGCCCCACCTTTGTTAGGCTCAGGAGGACAATGTCGTCTGCATAAGCCAAATGCGTGAGCTGTAAATCGCCAAGTTTTGGTGGGTGGGCATTGCAGTGGTTCAATTTCGCAGAGAGATCTGAGATGAAAAGGTTAAATAAGTGTGGCGCAAGAACACACCCCTGTTTGAGGCCGATGGTTGTGGGAACTTTTCTCGACAGTCGTGATCCATCACCAATTTTTACTTGCGACCAAGTATCAGAATAAAATAGCAGCAAACCCTTTAGGATACACTCAGGAATTGCCCATGATCTCAATTTCGCCCACAGCAGATTACGATCCACACTGTCGAAGGCCGCCTGAAGATCTATAAAACACATGTTCAGATCCTGTTTTCTACTCATGCACTTCTCCGCGATCATAGTTATGGATAGGATATTTGCTGTTGTTCCGATCCCTTTCCTGAACCCCGTTTGATTTAGGGGAATCAGTTCTTTCTCACTAGACCATGCGACCAAATCATCCAGGAGTAGAGAAGCAAAATATTTTGCCTCGATGTCCTGCAACGCTATCAAACGATAGTTGTTTGCTAAGGATCTGTCCCCACCTTTATAAATCGGCGTAAATATTGATCCTTTCCAACTCTCTGGTACTTGGTTCATGTTCTGTACGTCTGAGAACAGTTCCACCAGGGGAGGTCCCCAGAATTCCGGAGCATATTTATATGCCGCTTGTCGGATGCCATTCGGGCCTGGCGCCCCACTTGTTTTTCCTTTTTTGATTCTTTCAATTATTTCTTCCGCCGTATATGGATTATTCTTAGGGGCCGAGCTTATTAAATCACTATGGTCTCTAAACAACGATTTTCCCCCTTTTTCTTCTACATGACACAGTTTATTTGGACTTTTAGTGCATCGGTCACTACTTTGTGTTTTTTCCGGAGTGTCCGAAAATTTAGATGCCAGAAATGCTGCCCACTCCGATTCCTGCACATTAGAACTCAGGACGATACAAGGTCTTGTTAGTTGGTTTATTGTTTGCCAGAATATATTAGAATTCTGTAGTTTTGAGCTGTAGATTAGTTTTAACCAAAAGCTGTCATTTGTTGATCTTTTATATTCCCAGATCATGTTTTTATATTCTTTTCTTTGAGCCCTAAAACTGGCCCATTGGCTTGGACCATGATTTGCCGATTGTAGCTTCCTTTGAGTTTTTCAAAGATGTCTTTGCAGGTCTCGTAGTTCTTTCGGGTGTTTTTTCCCTGGTCCATCAGGATCAGGTTTCATAATAGGCGGCTTCTTCTTTGATTTTAATTTTAGCAGAAAAAGAGACCATCCTTGGATAGCGTTCATTGGGGAACTCCTTATCTCAATCAGTGTGTCCTTCATTGTACTGAACCACTCATGATCATTTGTGTTGGACCAGTTTATCCGTTTCAAATTAACAGTACCTAACTGGCCTTCTGGTAAGTGAGACGGTTGCAGTCTTTCCTTATTCAGGTTAAAAAAGCTATGTTGCAATGCATGGTCGCTCAACAGGGTAAACTCTATTTTAAAATTGATCACCAGGGGGATTATTGACAGACTAACCATTGTAAAGTCCAACGTATTTTGAGAATGAGGACCATAGTAAGCATGGGCGGAAAATCCGTTACGCTCGCGGATTTTACGGATTTTCGGTAAATTCGCAATCCGCGAGATCCGCGAATTTCCCGCAAAATCCGCAAATTCGCACGCAGCGGATTTTTTTTCTTGGTGATACAATTTTGCTGCGTGTAAGTTCGTAATTGCGAACTGGTACAAAACCCTTGCGAACTGGCAGAAATCCTTGCGAACTGGCAGAAATGCTTGCGAACACAAATAAAGCATTCAGCAGGTTCAAAAGTTCAAACTCATCATTAGTAACCATTCCCTGTAGTGCTTCCTGACAAGGGCCCCTCCAGAGTTCAGTTGCTAGTTGCAACAATTATATGACCCTGCTCTGACCCTCACAGCAAGCTCATAGAATAGCTACAAGTAGGCCACAAAGGTCCTGGAAAAAAAATTGCACTGCAACAGGAAGCTAATTACAGATAAGGAAGCAGGTGCCAGACTGGAATTTTAAAACAGTGACACATTAATAAATCAACCCCAAATTAATTCATGTCAGTTGAAGCAGGCAGGTGTGCTTGCTTTTCCCCCCCATAATCTACAGTGATGATGAACCAGAGGGTGGCATTGATGCACCAGAGGATGGCATGGGTGAAACAGAGGGTGGCAGGGGTGAAACAGAGGGTTCTGGGAACCTGTGATGATGAACCAGACGTAGAAACAACATAATCGTGACCGTTGCGAGCCGACATGTAAGTTCACAATTGCGAACTGGTACAAAACCCTCGCGAACTGGCAGAAATCCTTGCGAACTGGCAGAAATCCTTGCGAACACAAAAAAAGCATTCAGCAGGTTCAAAAGTTCAAACTCATCATTAGTAACCATTCCCTGTAGTGCTTCCTGACAAGGGCCCCTCCAGAGTTCAGTTGCTAGTTGCAACAATTATATGACCCTGCTCTGACCCTCACAGCAGGCTCATAGAATAGCTACAAGTAGGCCACAAAGGTCCTGGAAAAAAATGCACTGCAACAGAAAGCAAATTACAGATAAGGAAGCAGGTGCCAGACTGGAATTTTAAAACAGTGACACATTAATAAATCAACCCCAAATTAATTCATGTCAGTTGAAGCAGGCAGGTGTGCTTGCTTTTCCCCCCATAATCTACAGTGATGATGAACCAGAGGGTGGCATTGATGCACCAGAGGATGGCATGGGTGAAACAGAGGGTGGCAGGGGTGAAACAGAGTGTTCTGGGAACCTGTGATGATGAACCAGACGTAGAAACAACATAATCGTGACCGTTGCGAGCCGACATGTAAGTTCGCAATTGCGAACTGGTACAAAGCCCTCGCAAACTGGCAGAAATCCTTGCGAACTGGCAGAAATCCTTGCGAACACAAAAAAAAATCCGCAAATTCGCGAGAATTCGCGGATTTTGCGGATTGCGAGTTCGCAAATTCGCAAAATTTGCGAACGCCAGATTCACAAAATTCGCCCATGCTTAGACCATAGTATGTTTTCCTGGGGGGTTGATCCTCGGAATATCTCCCGTTCAATACTCGCAATCCCAGAAACTCCAATTCAGTCACTAATTGGATTGCTAGACTGTCTTTACGTGGACCAGCACCTCCTTGCCACTGTTGGGGGACTCCCGAGTAGATATTATCGGATAATAGTTTATCATCGTCTTTAGGTGTTAAAATCAAGTTGGAATTAAAGTCACCCGTTAGTAAGAGGTTGGAGAGTGGATCAGTAGACCGTAGATCCGTTATGACTTTGCACAATGTCTCATTCTTTAGCTTTTTCGCCTTGATTTTTGGTTGTGTGTAATAATTAACCAGTATTGTTGGTTTGTTACAGTTATTACTTTGATCTGTTAATTTGATTAGCTGAATACTGGGATCCGGTGATTGTAGTTGTACTGAATTAATTTTTAGAGATGAGGATACATAAACAGAAAGGCCACCAATAAGCATGGGCGAATTTTGCAAATCTCGCGTTCGCGAATTTTGCGGATTTGCGAACTCGCAATCCGCAAAATCCGCGAATTCTCGCGAATTTGCGGATTTTTTTTTTTGTGTTTGCGCGGGTTTCTGCCAGTTCGCGAGCGTTTTGTACAATGTCGCAAATTGCGAACTTACCTGTCGGGTCGCAAGTTTCGCGAACTTGTTGTTTCTACGTGTCCAGCCTGTTTGGGACACTCTTCTTCATCACTGCTACTCTCTGTCACCGTTGCCACTCTCTGACTACTCATGCCACCCTCTGGCCCACCCATGCCACCCTCTGTTTCATCACAGCACCCTCTGGTTGTCCAGTCAGTGTACATTATTGTGGCAACGCAAGCACACCTTCCCTGCCTCAAGTGACCTGAATTAATTTGGGGCTGATTAATGTGTCACAGAATATTTTTTTAGCTGGCACCTGCTTCCTTAGTGCTTCCTGATTAGTGATCTTTTGCACTTGCTAAGTGCTTTCATTGTTGCAAAATTAGTTACAACACCTGCCCTGCCCCAACTGACAATAATGAATTAGGGGCTGATTAATGGATTTGAACTTCCAGCCTGGCTCCTGCTTGTCTCCCTTAGCTGTAATTCAGGACCTTTGTGGCATATGTGTAACTATTCTGAGGTTCAGAGCAGGGTCACATAATAGTTGCAACTGGCAACTGAACTCTGGAGGGGCCCCTCAGGAAGCACTACAGGAAATGGCTACTAAGGATGAGCCTGAACTTTTGAACCTGGTAAGTAGTTTCAGTTTTGCTAAGATCGTATTTCTGCAATTTTGCACTTATTCGCGGGGCGCGAAGTGTACTGGGAAGCCGCGAACTCACGCGAACAGTGCGAGCAAAATCCGCTGCTCGCGGATTTGCGGATTTTGCGGGAGATTCGCGAATCTCGCGGATTGCGAATTTACCGAAAATCTGCAAAATCCGCGAGCGAAACGGATTTTCCGCCCATGCTTAGCCACCAATTGCACGGCCATAGATTTTACATTTTTCTGCTGCTACGTTATAATGAATGAACCCAGCAAGTGCTATATGTTCTTGGAGCCAGGTTTCCTGTAGCGCAATTATATCGCAACCGTGCCATTCTTTCGGAGGAAGACCCCCTTCCACCAGTCTCTTAGCACCTGCAATATTCCTAACGTGCACTAAATCAGCATTAGTATTTTAATTTTACATTAGTCAAGAAAGCAGTTTACGGCCTACTTCAGTAGTTTAGTTTGTGCTTGGGCAGAAGCATTTTTTCACATGCTAGACATTTCTCTTTTATTTATCACTGCACATGTTTAGTAAATGTTACTGAGGGTTCAATCTGAGCAGGTTTTATTTTACGCGAAAACCCTGCTCCATCATAAATAAGTCCCAGAGTTCCTAGTTCATCGAGGGAATCGATAATTGACACTCACGGAAGTACATTTCCTCAGAAATGCAGATTTACAGTGTTCTCCTACAATGTTCTTCTATTCACAGCAGTAACAAGTTTGGAAAGCTACACCAGGCGTAGCCTACCAGGTGTACTACGGGGTGAGTTGTGTGATATTTGTCTAGACTTATATTTTTGTAATGTGCACTTTAGTAGCGGCTCCTCAAGTAAGTGCTGCGGAGCGGTGAGGCTGCGGAGGGGCTGGGTGGTGGGTAGTAAACTCCGGCATACGGCTGAATGGAGTTAAGTAACTAATTAAATAAAACAAATGACATTGCGTGCGCTGAAACGCCACGCGCAATGTAATTAGTTTTATTTATTTATTCAGTGACTTAACTCCGTTCGGCCATATGCCAGAGTTTACTACCCCCCACCCTGCCACTCCCCCATCTCACCAACCCACAGCACTCCCTCCAGGACCCGCTACTGGTGCATTTGTACATAGTCAAGTCAAGTCAAAATATACTTTTATTTGATTCATTAAAAAAAATCATAAAAGGATGGACAACCATCATAAAACGCAGTGCTTTAGAATATACATTTTTAAAAACCTAAAAAGACTTAAGGTCGATGTCACAATAAGGAGATGCTTATTATTTTAAAAATAATGACGAATATAACAATGCATTTGGGAAAAATCTGCAAATTAGTTGGCAGCTTGGCAGAGTCGCATTTTGCCAGTTCTTTTGAGGCAATTTTCCATAGTGTTATGGCTCTGCAGGACAGGGGAATTGACGACCCTCCGAGACATTTAATGACCGCTGCTCTACATGTTCTTATTTGTTCCTTCCTTAGAGCCTCCCGGAGGGTGGATTTTCGGGCTTCCAATAAAAAAGAGCAAGTACATAGAAAATGTAGTAGTGACTCTTCCCCTTGACAACAGAGACAACACTCCTTGGATGGCCATATTTGTTTCCATTTTGGGTCAAATCCTTTGAGGGGAAAGAACCCATGCGTATCAAAGTCAGATAATGTTTTTTCTGATGGGAGAATTGTTCCAACAGGTATTGGTGCGGCTTTAGCCTCTGGTAATCCTTTATCACAGCCCAGGCATGATGTTTTTTTGCAAAGGACGTTTTATCAGTTAATAAAGAGGTCCGTTTGATAGCGTTATTGACTACAATTTTAAATCCGGAGTACGCTGTGAGGGTGAGCCAAGCATCCTCTAACTGTAATGCCGACAGGGATTCCTTCAGGGCTGCTGTGGTTGAGTTAGCTAGGCTCTTTTGGTTTTCAATCTCGACCCAACAATAGTGGGCTAGGGTGTTATCTTCTGCCTCCCTCATCCTCCAGTAGTATTTTACTAGGGTGCCTTGTCTGGCCATAATCTGATTTTTTAGACCATATTCTAGGCGGATTTGTGCCTGTGAGGTGTGTAGCGGAATTGAAAACAGTCTATTAAATAATATAGATTGTGCTGTATTTAGGACTGTGGCATCTTTAGTATTCAGAATTTATGAGCCGTATGAAATGGAAGGTAAAAATTTTGCAGCAATCCCTTTAAGCAGGTGGGCGGTGGAGCATCCTATAAGTTTTTTCCTTAGGGTTTTAAAAGCGAACAATAGTTGTTTGGCTTTCATGCGACCTTGGTCCAAGTGTGATTTGAAGTTAAGCTTACAATCTAGCTGGAAGCCCAGGTATTTATAGCACATAACCCTAGTCAATTAATGCTCACCCAATTTCCAGGAAAAAGTTTGACTTTTCGATTTTTTAATAGATTTCGAGAAACACATAACTTTTGTTTTTTATGGTTAATCGTGAGTTGGTTCGAGGTGGCATAGTCTCCTAATTCTGTAATCAGTTTCTGTAGGCCTATAGGAGTTTGTGCTAGCAGGACAATGTCATCGGCATATTGGACGCAAGGGATCATTTTTTTTCCCAATTTTGGAGGGTCGGCTTGGATTAACCTGAGGCGCTTATCGAGGTCGGAGGTGTAAATGTTAAATAGGCAGGGTGCCAGTACGCAACCCTGTTTTAGCCCATTGGTTGTTGGAATTTTGCCAGTTAAACTGGACCCATCTCCTTTCTTGATTTGTACCCACGTGTGTGAGTATAGATTGATGATGGCCATCAGGAGTCGTGGTGGAACCCCCCAGTCTTGCATTTTTGCCAATAAGTTGGCTCTTGAAACTTTATCGAAAGCTGCTTTTAGGTCGATAAAGCAGGCGTACAAGGACCTAGATTTTGCAAATGACTGATTGGCTATGAGAGTAACCGCTGAAATATTGGTGAGGGTGCCCATCCCTGCCCGAAATCCAGTTTGCGTGTAAGGTATAAAGTTTGATCTGCTGACCCAAGCCTCTAGCTCAACCAAAAGATTAGATGCGTATAGTTTCGCCTCCACATCTATCAATGCGATTAATCTGTAATTGGAGGGATCCGAGCAGGAACCCGACTTGTGGATTGGGTTAAGGATACTTCCTCTCCAGGACTCAGGAATCAAACCGCATGTTATGGCTTTGTTAAAAAGGGGAGTCAGGAGGCGAGACCAAAATGAAGGGTCATGCCGAAACAGGGCATTTGGTAGTCCATTGGGGCCTGGAGCTCCCTCAGGTTTTAAGTTTTATATTATCTTTAGTAATTTTTCAGCAGAAAAAGACTCTAAGTCTTGAGACGGTTCATGGGTCAGCGTATTGTTGGCTTGTCCTCCTCCGCCGGCCCCATTTGCTGTTATTGTTCAGTTATTCGGGGCAATTGGAGATCGAGTTTTGTTGTATTGGTGTTCGATGTGGGCTCTCCAAGTTGTATCCATTACATCCGAGTTATGATGTCGATTCCTGCCGTTAGTTAACTGATTAATTTGATCCCAGAAACACTTGGAGTCCCTTAGTTTACATGTATAGAGAAGTTTTGCCCAGATATGTTCATTGTACTCTTTTTTGGCCAATCTTATGTCCCTATTGTGCTCCTTTCTTGCTTTAGCAATTATAACCAGGATTCCCTGGTGGTTTTCTGGTCCCCATGATCGTAATTGTCTGATGTACTTATTTAGTTGTCGTTTTTGTTTCCTCAAGCGTTTGGTATACCAGGCTGCCCCCTTTAAATTTCCTGCTTTATGGCCATGGACGTGCTTGGAAAATGTGTTATTTATGACATGGATGAAGGACTCCCAGGCCTTTATGCTCAGTGTTTCTAGATTAGATATTTCCAAGAGGCTGGAGTATATACATGTGATATCCTCAATGTTTTCCTTTTTCCAGCAGAGGCGTTTTAAGTTATAACATTGGGTTAAAGAAGACATCGCCTTTGGTTTCTCTGGAAGTATGAAACTTCCAAATAAAATGAACAATTGTGGTTGATGATCGCTTTCTGCCCTATTTTTTATTTGAAAGTTCTCAATGTACGGGAAAAGGTTGTAATCCGTAAACGTGTAATCAATGGTTGAGCATGATTTTTGGGTGACCCTTGTATGTGCTGGGAGCCGATCTGTTGGGCTTTGACCATTGAGCACCTGCATTGAGAGATCATTCAGGTGAGCTGCACATCTCTTACCGAGGGAGACCTGTCGATTGGAGGCTAATATGGCATCTGTTGTGTCCTTATCGCTGTTGTGTTGTAAATTCATGTTCAAGTCGCCCAACAGTGTGATGTTAGCATCTGGGTAGGCTAGTTTTAGTGTTATTAGAGAGGTGATTAGTTGTTCGATTCCTAAGCTCTTTTGCTTGGATGCCGGGTGGATGTAGATGTTGAGTATAAGGAGAATGTGGAGCAACGGGGCATTTAATTTGACACATAACATCCAAGACCAGTCTAGGTCTATTATAGAAGCGTGCCATGGGATTTCTGTTGAAATAAAGGTGGAGAGGCCTCCTTTTGCTCTTCCGTATTTACTGGCTCTTTTAGCCGGATTCTGAAATTCTTTATAACCAATTATTGGAGAAGGGCTTTTCTGCCATGATTCTTGAAAAATAAGAATATTGTACTGTGTTATGAACTCCATGGAGCCAGGATTTTCTAGTTTTGTGTGCAGGCCATGCACATTCCAAGAACATATATTGCAACCTTGGTATGTGTGTGAAGCTGTTGGGGTTATTCATGGCTTTCCAGTGGGGGTAACTGCCGTACTCAGGTGCCGGGAACCCGAGGGCTTGCTGGCTTCAGGATGGTCAAAAGTGATTCCTGACCAAGGACTCTTTCTCCTTTGTAAGGCTGTGTAGATCTGGGCCTATTGCCCCTTTTAACAGACACATTGAGTGAGGTGGTTGTTGTAATGGACTGGGATAACAGGAAGGGACTATCTTTTTTAGCTCGATGCCCCATTTGGCAAACGTGTCCTTCTGCTGCCAGATCTGTTCGATAGGAGTATTATTGGTGAATGTGGCAATTGTTAATTCTTGACCCGTGGGACTCGAGTTTTGTTTGAACTCAATGCTTTCGATATTATTGGAATTGATATGGCTCAAGGGGGGAGGGCTTTAAATAATTTGAGCAGTGCAGGTCTGTTGAGGAAGTCATGCACTCCCCTTGAGACATATTGGGGGTTAAAAACCAATTTAGTATTGTTTGGCGTGTCGTGCGGCCACTCTTTTACAGAGCTCCTTCTGATTTCATTCTTCGCCACCTTGGGCTCTGGGAAAATCGGAAATAAATCTCGGAATTCCAGAGTGTTTCTTTGTATATGAATTTCACCTTCCCTATTTGTTTCTGAATTACTGCCTACACTTGGGCCAATTTCCTGGGTCAAGGTAGCCTCCCCCAGTCTTGTTTCCCTTGTGGTCATTGAGGTGCACTTTACTGTTGATTGTGTGGCCTGAGTTTTTAGATTGTTTTTCACCTTACTTGCTGCAGGTTTGAATAAACTATATATTTTTTCTGGCGGAGGTGGCTCCCTTGAGTAAAGAATTGAAGTACTTTGGATGACTAGCGGCATAGGAGGTGAAGTTGATTGCTCTTTGGGCCTGGCTGATTCAATGCTATTTTGTGGTACTTTGTCATCTTCAGGAATTCCATTTTGAACTGATGCCTGGCTTGTGTGTTTGGTCTTTCTGGACTTCTCAGTCGTTTTCTCTCATGTTTAGTTAGTGGCTTGGATACTTTTAATTGTCTTGATGGAGACTGCTTACATTGAGCTTGAAGTGATAAGTCCAAAGCACCAGAATTGTCAAGAGTGATTGGTGGTTTAGGTGAAGGTGTGTTGTCTTGCTTAGTTCGGTTGGCCCGGGGGTTGAACTCATTTTGCTGTTTTTAAGCCCCACAGAGGAGTTAAGACCATCCAAGACCTTTTCCTTTGGCTCTTCTTTTTCAATCTCTATTGGTTTTGGGGACTTGGTCAAAGCTTCTCTTGTTGTAACCAGTAATTCTGTCAATAAAGTTGGCACTGAGGCTAGTTTATCGATGATTTGGGTGCAGTGGCATTGACACATTTGGTAAGCTGTTTCCCGGTCTCGCTGCACCCTCAAGATCATCTCGTTGAAGCTATGCAACTGAACATGAATGGCGAGAATGTTTGTGAGGTCGACTTGGGTATCCAATTTGTCTGCGTGAAGAGTCATTGCCTTGGTGATGGTGTCCATTGTGTTTAGCAGGTGAGGCCAGACTGAGGATGTGGAAAGGCGATTTTGTTCTACTGGTGATTGGCGAGCGCGGTTTTCCAAGTGGTGCGTGTGCCCTGTGGGTGGCTCGCTCAGCCGGCCAGAGAATATAGTGGGTGATACCTTCTTTTGGGAAAGTGGTAGATAGGTGGAGAATCCTGGGTAACTTGATTGGCTTGATATCTTGTCGTCTACTTTGCCCTGACTGAGGTCCTGGCAATTGTACTTATCTATTTCCCGTGAGTGGGACAATGAATCAAATGTATCTTGATTATAGGTATTTGATTTGGAGTTCCGCCGACAGGCAGGGGAGAAAGCTCCGGACACCAAAGGGCTCGGGGTGATTACATTTGACTGATGTGATGGCTCCCTTTTGGTATGCCCATTTGGGATGCTGTGTCCTCTGTAGCTGGGTGAAGATTGTTGTTGCCGGGACAGGTAGGACATGTCCAAAATTGGCGAGTGAAAGTGAATGAGAGCCTCAATTACCTGAAAGGGATTACTTTGGCAGGTTTCTGAAAGGAGGAGGGCTTTAGGTGTTTGTAATTGGGGGTGTTTGGTGTCTTTATGCTCATCACCCGTGGAATCCAATCCCATGTGCCGGGGTTCTTTCTTTCTTTCCTTTTAACCTCACTGTTGGTGATACTTCTATCACCTAGACCAATCATGTTGTTATCTTTTTGGAAGTCTTTATCAGCGATAGTTGGGATGTTTGTATTGGTAACTTTGGAATGATTGGGCACATGTTGAATCCGATTTTCCTCAGTAGTTTTTATTGCTACCTTTAGAAAGTCTGTAATCATTGCCCGTTTGCTGCTGTTCGGGCAAGAGTTATGCCTGTTTAAAGCTGAACTAGTAATTTTCTTGCTTCCAGGATGCTTGGCTTGAGGGGTAGACTCTACTGTTTTTTTCTGTTGTTTCTGCTGTTTCCATGGTGCTTGCCTCAACGGCTGTGCTTCTGTTGTAGCTGCTCACTCGTGCTGTGCTTCTGTAATTAATATGTCCTCTGTGTTTAGCTGGCCCAGGACTGTGGAGGGCTTACCGGGACTGACATACATACAGGCTCCCTCCTTGCCCTTGTCCTCGTCCTCATCCTTACCCTCCACTTTTACGATTTTTGAGGTATCTTGTGGGAGTTTATCCTTTTTTTCCCTTCTTCTTGTTCTCCTGGACCACATTTCCAGGTTTTATGCTGGGTCTGTAGACTTTTCAGGCTCTTAAGGATATTATTCCAGGGGCTGGTTTCTGGTGTCTTTGTGTCTGAACTGGGGCGCTCAAAGCTCCTGACGGCAGGACACTGTGGCGAATCTCTGGTCTGCGCCAGCCTAACTCCTACTTTAGTCAACCAACACAACACACTCTCCCCCCTTGATGAACTAGCTTAGGGGAAGATAGGCAGCGAGAGGAGCAGAGGAGCAGGCTGGGGCTCAAACCGTGGGTGGAGTAAGGGACAAAAGATACAGGGAGGAGATAGGCTGAGTCGCGAAAGATGGTCTACTGCTGCACTGGATTACGACTGGGCGCGCTCACCTCTCCTCCCGGCGCTCCATCTCCCGGGTCCCACCCAACACTCCGCACCCGCAAGCAAACAAAGAAGCTGAAGCGAGGGGGGGGGGGGGGGAAGCAGGTGTGAAGAGGACAGGTCCTGTGCCCCAGTGCACCGACGACGGCTTCAGGCTTGTGATGCTAGCGTTGCTGGGTCCAGATTACCACGGCCGCTGCCCCAGACCCAAGCCGAAGCCGCAGCCACAAACCGCAAAGGGAAGCCAGCCGCTAACCGCGAGCTGCCAAGCTCCCCCAAACGCGTCCGGTGTGGTCCGCACTACAAGTCCGGTAAGGTCCATTCTGCAGTGCCGGTGCTCCACCACACTCGACCCCCGCGGCCACTTTCAAATGACAGGCTTGCGGGGGAGAGGGGCTGGCAGAGGACGTGATCGGAACCAAGCCGGTCCTGAGCTCGGCAGCGGTGACGATAGCAGCAGTCGGCAGCAGCAGTCGGAACTCCTCGCTCCCTGACGGCTGAGCGCAAAACCTGGAACCTGGAACCTGGAGGTACATAGTGTAAAGGTGCACATCTTTTTCTCATATTGAAAAACAAATGTACGCATGGAAACCCCTACTCCGATACTTTCGCAATGTTTGTGGGTGTACTATTATGGGTTATTAAGCCCATATCCATGGAGGGATAGGAAAACGTGAATGCTCACAAACTTGTGAGTTGATAGGCGTTCACAAACGTGCGAGGTAAATCATGCCGTGCATTAAACATCCCTTGTGAGGAACCTACGACTATATAAACGTTCAAGCTCATAGCAAAAAATTGTACAGTTTTAAAACCATATACGGATTGCAGTTTTTTGTGGTTTTTTTCAGATGCAAATTGTGCCATTTACGGACAGATACGCATATTTACGTTTATAAGCAGCTTTGTGAAACGAACCTATCATTTCTTAAATGGTTTCCAGCAATTTCCTTTTGTAAGGAAACCGGAATTTAAACTCTACTTCAAGTTGTGTCCCAAGATGAATTTTCTTTCTTCCTTTAGAGCTCCGTGTGAGAAAATGACAGTACATTTTAAGCATGTAGCTTTAAAATTGCAAAATAGCTGAGAAAACAACTTCCAGCGTAAATTTTAATGTAATGTTTCCTTCAATAAAAAATGAAATGGTTATAGGAGCATTTCTAACATCTGATGCAACTTCAAAGAATATAAATATATTTCGGAAAATACACAATTAAAATAATGCCTTGTCTTAAGAACCAAGACACAGACATAAATTTGCCGTGTCATCCTGTGGATTAGAAGGACTATCACTGGTCAATTCATTTGTGTCATTTACTAGTAAAAAAAACAGGGTCTCCAAGAGATATTTCTCTTTGGTCTCTGTTGTGCCTTTCAGCGAGAGAAAAATAATTAAGTGTCACAAACTTCAAGTATTTTTCGTACTGTGCATGCCATCGATTCAGCAAAATGGCAAGAATTTACATGCTTTACTCTGCTTACCCTAATCCTGTTTTCAGCAGAAGAAGCAACGTGCTAGTCTAAGGCTTGGGAAAATGTGCATTTACACTATCATTTTTATTTCTTTTTTATTATAAACCATCTTCACAGGCTGAAAAAAACCCTTCTTCTAAACCACCCTAAAATTCTGGTATATCAGGAACACATCTAGCACACCACTAGGACCTATTTTCATTTGGGTGTATGTGAAGAAGTGTAGGAAGGGTGTTTAGGGTCTGACTGGTTTATACGGATATCAGGCAGTGCTCCATGGGCTGGTCTAACAGGTCAGTCGGTGGACTGGTTATTTTTGATTGTTTGTAGGCTTGTTTTATGGCCTGCCGGGCCGAATTTTCAATTGATTCCTCTAATAATAAAATAAACATTGCCTGCAGCAAGCTCAAATGCAGGCAGCCCCCATACCTTACAACACGCATAAAGTGCTTCTTTGGAAGTTAAAAATTGCACCAATTTGCACGAATGGGCGATTTCTTAGCTACCTAAATTACTAATGTAATGAGGGTCACTTTTATTTTGGTGCCCATGCCTATTTTCGACCCAGTCCAACCCTGAAGGTGTGGAACCAGAAAATCGGGGATTGTATATTATGTGTCAACGATATTCGGCCCTAAACATAATTTACAATAATATTGGTGCTAATAAAATAAAATCCACGTCCACTGAGGCTGAATTTTTGTAACCAATATATAAGGTACCATTTTTATATCAGACTATATTTCTGTCTACATTTCTGACATACCACCATAGTAAATGTGAAAATGCAATGCAAATGTTGATGAGTCCCCCAAAGTTCTAACTTTGTGCATGTCCTCCACATTGGTATTGCTCACTTCACAAGAATACTCATCGATTCACCCTCAGGTCACTAATGACATGGGATAAATCCACATTTTGTTATTTTTTTGGGGGTTGTACTTCCAACCTTTACACAGAAAAAATCACAAATTCTAGTTCTTTTCAACCTAAGGAATCTAATTGTGCAAGCCAGATCTCCCTTACTGGGACTACCTGGCTCTAAACATGATATATGCAGTGAACATGATATTTTTCAGATTTTTCACTCAATCCTTTTTTGACCTAAATTACTCCACCCCCCTGATGGAGGGACTGCCCAATACTTGTCAGGTGCTCATTTGTAATACATGGGCAGGAACCACCGTGACTCCCAAAGCCTTTCGCTGTTTGGTTCAGGGCTGCGTCATACTGACCAAACAGCTTTTCTTTTTTTATTTTCAAAGAGAAAATACCAAAATAAAAAATTGAATGCTCCCCTCGCCATAGGAGTCCTCTGCCAAGGGAAGGGGAGCTTTATTACCATTTTACTGTCCCTCTACGCCAGAGTTTGTCTGGTGGTGACAGACAGTAAAAAAAAATGGCTGCATGTCTGCCGTTCCTACATGGATGGGCTGACATATAGCCATTTCCCTTACACTGTCAGGCCGTTGAAGATGTATGGCTATGGCAGGGATAGAGAGTTCACTGCTGTATCCAAGACTATGGTACACCCACGTATACATTGGGTGGGTGGACCATTATGTTGGCTGCATGTAAACGCCATCACTGTTGCAATGGAGTATATATCTACTTCCAAAATATATATAAGGCCCTAAGTCTTGATTCGTCAGGGAATCACTAGAAAGCTTTCAATGATGGCTTCACATGGTCTTGATTCCTGGAGGTGAGAGATTATTTTTACCTCAGCAAAATGCAAATCCATGTTCCAGCATATCCTTACACAACTTAAATAGAACTTGAACCCATGTGACAGGGTTGGGTGTATCATCTGGTCCTTGTGCACAAGAACACTTAACTCTGTTTAAGTGTCGCTCTAAATATACTAACATGGTCATTTTCAAGTACCCACCCAATTCCCCAGAATTTGTTTCTCCAGACCTTTTTCCTACCAGGATAATTACAATGGTGTCTAAACTCTGTTTTATAGACAGACTGGACAAATACTCGACTTAAATTCCTTATTTATTTATTTTTTTAAATCTTTATTTTCCAGTTTTCATACACAGTAATCAGGAAACAATATTGAAGTGGGACATTGTCAGGCCTTTTGTATCATGGCAAAAATATTCTATGATATCCGTAACCCAGCATTTGGCAACGGTAAACCAAAAATCTATCCAAAGGGCAAAGGAATAAACAGGCTTCACAGTTCTAGTACGTACGATCAGTAATGTGAATTAACTTCGTAAATTGTGGTATTTACATCATCTGTAATCTATTGCATTCAATGACATAAGGGTGATACAATATTGCAAACGTAGAATACACTAAACAACCAGAATACCATGTCCATATTATATCATCTCAGCCAACCCCTTCAGGCACAATGCCGCATTCAACTTGTGTATCAGTGTCTCTGCATCTCTCGGCGAAATATGCCCTATATGGGACCCATATGTCTTTTGGGTTTGAGGAGCTTGGCATTAGTAAAGAATAGATTTCACTATTTACGTTATAATAAGCTAGGCTGCACATCCAGGCCTTCAATGTGGGAGCGGTTCTCCTGCCCCATACTAGCACTATTTCCCGCTTAGCCACTAGAAACCCAAGAAACCTTCTTATCTTTTGGGGAAAGTTGACATTGTATCCCATGAGTGCGATCTTAGGGATCAGCGACAGGGAAGTCATTTCACCAAATGTAGTATGAACCTGTTCCCAGTACGGCTGTAGTTTTGGACACTTCCATGTTAAATGGGCAAAGTCCGCTTGGGGGGCAGAATACTTCAAACAATGGTGTGGCCTAGAAGGATCTATTTTGTGTGACCAGGCAGGAGTGTGATACATTCTACGTAGGAATTTAAAATGAATGAGTTTGTGCCTGCTGTTGAGGGATATTTCCTTTGTGATCGGGCAGCACTGCTCCCTTTGATGATCGATATGGGCCAGCCTAGGTCACGTTCACATGCCATGCGTATTTTAACATCAGTAACGGGATGTATCTTGAGGCATGCTCTGTACATTTTAGAAATTAGATGGGCGCCCGTCTCACTCCCTATTATCAGTTTTAATGGGGCCGCAGGTTCAGGCGCAACTGGATAAGTAGGTAGAGCGACCGGCAGAGTGGAGCGCATGCGTCTCATTATGAAGGCGTCCATGAAAGAACTGCCCCGAAACCTAGCGTGCTCTGTCATCGAGAACACATGATTATTGGGGAATAGATCACCAATCTGTCGGACATCAAATTCAGCCAGTGTGCTTTGCACTAGTGTTTCACCCATGATGGGGAGCCATGAAGGACTTGGAAGCGGCAACGCCGGGGAATAGAAACGATCCAGCCACAGCAGTCTACATAGCCTCTCTTATGCCCAGCTAGTAGTGGACACGGTTTGTATGTCAAGTGGGCCTCTAGGGATTCCCTTGGGAAGGACTGTGGACAATTTCTGAGGGAGCACTAGGTACGCCTCTGGTATCAGGAAGGGGATCCAGGCATTCATATATACATATCTGGAACGCTGAATCCTCCCCGTTCTTCTTGTTTCGGTCGGGATCCACCTGTAGATCCTGCGGATGAAGCCATCTCTCGACCTGTGCCTCCAAGGAGCTTACAGCTCATCCATAATATAGCCTAATTATATTAGATGTGTCCATATGTATATGTATACCAAGATATTTGACTGTGTCGTCATACCACTCAAGTGGATACCCACAATCCCAATTAGCAGTGGTGTGCGTCAGAGGAAAGATTACAGACTTGTGCCAGTTTATTCCAACACCCGAAAAAAGGCCAAATCGCAAAATTTCCCCCAATAATTGGTTCAAGGTTAGTCTGTGGATGTCTAACATATAAAACAGTATCATCTGCATAAAGTGATGCCAATAACGGACCAGTATTAAACTGTAACCCTTGAGGCAGGTGACGTTCCTGGAAATGTCTTACTAAGGGGCCCATGGCTAAAATAAACAATAATGGGGATAAAGGGCATCCCTGCCTTGTTCCAAACAAAAGGGGTTAAGACAGGGTGCCATTGATGCACAGTCTAGCAGTGGGGCTAGTGTATAAGAGAGTAGTAGTGGCAACTAAACCCTCCAGAATCCCCATGCAGCGCATTACTGAAATGAAAACGGGCTATTCCAAGAAATCAAAAGCTTTCCCGGTATCTAATAGTACAGCCACTGCCGGGTCCATTGGATCAATCCTATGTAGAACTGAAAAAAGGGTTCGGAGATTAAGCAAAGTGGAGTGATGAGGAACAATTCCAGACTGTGCAGGGGAAATAATATACTCCATTAACAAAGTGAGCCTGATTGCAGTCACCTTGGCTAATATTTTGTAATCCAAATTAAATAAAGAAAGGGCCCTATATGAGCCACATTGAGAAGGGTCCTTACCAGCTTTAAGAAGCAGAATAATAACGGCCTCTCTAAAAGTGGGAGGAGGAACATGTTTTTCTGCGTAAACCTCTGTCAATCGGGGGACTAGAATGTCTTTGTACGCCTTGTAAAAATCTGCTGTAAACCCATCTAGACCCGGAGCAGAGAATCCTCGTAATGCATTGATGGCTTCCACAACATTTTCTTGGGATATTGGAATGGCCAGGAAGTCCTGCATATGTTTCTCAAGATAAAACAGTGCAATTTCGGATAAGTAGTCTTCCTGTGCGTTAAGATCTCCGTCTATTCTGGAGCTGTATAGGGATTTAAAATATGTCAAGAATGTGTTACTTATCTCTGGGGTAGAATATACCGACTGACCAGCTGATGTTTTGGTTTCAGTTATGAATGCTCTGCTATAATGAGGTCGGAGCATATGTGCTAGAATTCTACCAGGACGTTCGCCCTCACCATATCTCCTGGCCGTGTGATATTTACTAGGGGTGGGCAGAATTTGCGTAATCGTATTACGCAAATCTCCACGAAACGGTAAAAAATCTCCGCTAACACACAGAAATTCCGCGAACATGTGGAATTGCATGTTTGCAATGCTTTTTTCCTGTTCGCCATTTCTGTTTGCGTGCTCGGGGGAAATATCTCACGAACACGCATTTTGAAAACGCGAACAAGCAAAAAATTTCGCAGTCACGGAACGCAGAATGTTGGGCAATTTCGTGTTCTCCGCGGAACGAGAAATTACCCAAATTCCGCAAATTCCACGAGCGGAACGGAATTTACCGCCCAGGCCTAATATTTACCCAAGTAAAATAATTCCCTGTCTGCTGTATCCCGGAAATCCACTAATAGAGCCAGGCACTTACTTTCCGCCTCTGCGGAGGCGTTCTCAAGCATCTCTGCATCCAGTGCCAATATGTCCTTCTCAATGCGCGCTAGGGAGTTACGCAAGTCTTTTAGGACATCAGAGTTTTTGGCTATACAAACCCCACAAATATACGCTTTAAAATCCTCCCATAGGACCACCCATGTATCCACCAATCCAGGGTTAATTTCAAAGAAGTCCTCTATGGCAACCCTAACTTCTTCAAGGAACACCTGGTCTTGAAGTGCCTTACTGGGGAATCTCCACTGTTGTTCGAATCCCCCAGGTTGCGTCATAGCAAGCCGCTGCACCATGGGGGAATGATCCGAGTAGGTCCATGGGAGTGTGTTGAGCACCCGGAACCAGCCCGCTATTCCAGGGGAAACCAACCAATAATCGATTCTAGTCCAGGTGTTATGGTACCGGAATAGTGCGTATATGCAGTAGTAACCGATTTGTGTGTGCGCTCAACGTCTACTAAAGAGAATTGCTGGCAAATGTCTTGTAATACAAGGCAAGAGCGGGTTTTGGTGTCTGGTGAGGAGGAAGTGCTGTCCCTAACGGGATCTAACAACAAATTGAAATCACCTCCCATAATAATTAAACAGGGATTTTGTGTCAGGAAGTGTACCTGTAAGGAATTAAAGAACTCTGGGGAGTCTACATTGGGACCATAGATGCCTATTACTGCAACAAAATGACCCATTAGAGTGCCATCAAGAAATGGCCTTTGCTATCCTCAATCACTCTACCGGCGGAAAAGGGGATCCTTCTGTGGATAAGTATGGCGACCCTCCTTGCGTAGCTACTATAATTTGAGAAATACCTGTGTGCTCCCCAGCTTGCGGCCACTGGGGAATTGTCTGATTTGGACAAGTGTGTATCCTGCTGGCATGATATATCGATGTTATGGCGTAGTAAATAATTTATTATTTATTTATTTATTTATTTATTTAGAAGCTTTGTATAGTGCTAGCTGGACTCGAGGGTATCAGAGCACTTCACAACAAGTACAATTATGAGCATTTTTGTCAGAGACAAAATCCCCAACTTACAAACTTAAGAGCATTATAGACATAGTTACAATACAGATCTTATGGTTGAAAAAGAGGGGTGAGGCTGAGGGGTTTCATGAAGAGGAGTTAATTTGCTGATAGTGAGTGGGGTGTCTATCAAACAAGAAGCGGGTTGGCGGGAAATCCCTTCGATTTTAGTTTGGAGACAACTGTTTTAGTCCACATTGAGGTTATGGTGCGGTGTCGAACACTTTCCAGAGTATCTTGTGGATTTCTCGTTACGTTAGAGAGCGCTCTAGGTAGAGGGATTTGAGTAGGATCTTGAATTTCAGGAAGGAGGTGGTCGTTCTGATGTGGGGGGGATGGAGTTCAAGATCTTAGGTGCATTTCCCGCAAAAGATTTATTCGTAGTTTTGTGCTTCCGAGATTTCAGTGGGATGAGTAGAAGCGTGTTGGAACTTCTGAGGTACCTGTTCTGGCCGGCCCTTTTGAGTTTGGTGGCCAGGTATTCTGGTTTGCTTGTGTGCAGGGCTTTGTGCATGAGACAGGCTGTTCGGAAGCTGGCTCGTTTTTCAATAGGGAGCCACTTAAGTTCCTTGAGTGCCGGAGAGATGTGGTTGAATTTCTTAGTTACTATGACCATTCTTGCTGCAGTATTGAAGGTAGTTATCGGGGGACCTAGGTGAGATTTTGCTGTCCCGGTCAGGGCTGCAATTCCATAATCAATTCTAGAGAGAACCAGTGCCTGGGTGGGCTGTTGAAGATCTTTCGGGGGAAGGAAGGGTTTTATTTTGTATAGACGTTTCAGATTGAGGAACGCACTTTTGGCAGATCTTGAGATGTGTTTTTTTATGTCCAATTTGGGGTCTAGGGTAATACCTGGAGATTTCACTGAGTCCATTGGCAAGAGGGCACCATTGAGGGCGTCAATGGCTTTGAGCCATTCCTCGATTTGGGGGGTTTCATCTCTGTTGGAGATGGGGAGAACTTCTGTTTTCTCTTGATTGAGTTTCAGGTGGTTCAATGTGAGCCAACGTTGGACCTCTTTGAGCGTGACATTTAGTCTGTGTATGTCTTTAATCGAGGTGGTTTCCAGATAAAGTTGTGTGTCATCCGCATAGAGGTGGAAGGGAATGTTGGAGTTCAGAGAAGTGTGGTGAGGGGTTCCATGTAGATGTTGAAAAGTTGGGGAGAGAGTACTGACCCTTGTGGAACTCCTCTGTTGACGGGAAGGGGGTCCGATTCAAAGTAATTAATTTTTATTCTTTGCGATTGGTTGTGAAGAAAAGATGAGAACCATTTTTGTACCCTCATTTCAATGCCTGCTCTTTCGCGGAGAACTTTGAGGAGCAGGGTGTGATCAACTGTATCGAAAGCAGCCGATAGGTCTAGGAGAATGAGAAGGCTGCATTGGTCTGAGTCAAGTGACTTGTGTAGATCGTCTATGACATTTAGGATTGCGGTTTCGGTGCTGCATCCCTTTCTGAATCCCGATTGGTGTGGGTCTAGGAGCTTGATATTCTCCAAGTGTTGGGTTAGCTGTGGAAGAACACATCTTTCCAGAATTGTAGATAAAAGAGGTAAGTTCGATACAGGTCTGAAGTTGTTCGTATTCTCAGTGTCTAGCCCTGTTTTTGTTAGTAGCGGCTTGACTTGACCTACTTTGAGGCAGTCTGGAATAATTCCCGAGCTCAGTGAGCTATTGATGATCTTGCACCGAATTGGAGCTAAGATAAGCTTTAGGTCTTTAGACAGGCTTGTGGGAAGCTGATCTAAGGAGTGGGATGAGGGTTTGGCAGGGGTGTTCAGATTCACTATCTCTGCTTCCTGGATGGGGGTGAAGGAGGACCAGTGAATAGGTGTGTTCACTGGGGCACTATCCTTGATTGCGGGCATCTTGATCTCCTTGTGAGGGGAGGTATTTGTGCTGAGAAAGATTTATTTTGCCGATTTTTTCATTGAAAAATCTGGCAGTTGTCGCATTGTTCTTTGGATGCCACTATGTCGGATGTCATCGGTTTGAATGTTTGGCTCCTAATGATATTAAAGAGTTCTTTGGGGCAGTTTTTTGCATTGTCTAAGGCGGAGCAGAAGAAAGTTGTCTTTTTGTTCTTGATGTGCTCATTGTAGTTTCTACGTGCTGCCTTGAGTTGATCACACTGGAGGGAGGAGGGATTGTTCCTCTAGATTCTTTCTAAAGTTCTGAGCTGTGTTCTTTTATCATTGATGTCAGTAGTGAACCAGAACTTGGAGGGGGGTGCTTCTGGGTTTTTTTTAGTTTTGGGGCGCCTTGAGGTCCTAGGTGAGCATTATGCTGGAGTGGTAGAGAGACGTGAGTTTGGTGGTTGAGAGGTGCTCTGTCATGCTAGGGAGGAGCTTGCTTAGCCCTTCTTCTAGTTTGGACCTGGGGACTAGGGCTGTGTTCCTGACCCATTTGGGAGGGGCCTGTTTAGGGGGTTGAGTTGAGGCCAGTTGGTTGATATCGAAAAGAATAATATGGTGGTCTGACCAGTCCACGGGAATGATATGGTCAATAGTGATTATGTTTCTATCCGAAATGATTGCGTCAAGGATCGCTCCTCTAAGGTGTGTTTCTTCTGAGCAGTGTTGGATCATACCGTTGTCTAGCAGGAGGCTGTTGAGAGATTGAATGAGCTGGTTTTTCGTTTCATTCCATATTATGTTGAGGTCGCCCAGAATTATGCTGTTGGTGTTGCTGAGTGCGCATTGGGTGATCAGGCCCAAGAGCTGTGCTCTGCATTCGTTGGAGTTGCCTGAAGGGTGGTACAGGAGATGGCAATGTAGCGATCTGTTCGTGCATGATTTGCTGTCAACTGACAGGCATTCGAAGGAGCTATAGAGGCACGAGGAGCTTTCCGAGTTGGAGAGGTCACTTTTATGAATGATTGCTATGCCGCCGCCTCTCTGCTCATGTCTATCTTTGTGGATTATTGTATAACCGGGCGGCACCAGCAAGTCCATGTTGGGGTAGAACAGGTTGTTGAGCCAGGTCTCAGTGATGAAAGCTACATCTAGGTCATGGGAGATTATAGCTTCTGCTATTTCTGTTGCATATTTGGAAGCAGATCTGCTGTTGATGAGCATGCATTTAATGGGGGTTCTTCTTCGGGCTTCGAGTTGCTGGGTTGGTCTCTAGGTAAGAAGGTCAGGTGCACTGGGGGTCTAGGGACTCTAGGGGGGATGATCCCTACCAACTCCAGTAATAACTTTAATCGAGGATTTGGGTGAGGAGTTCAGTGGGGGGACCTGTGGTAAGGTAAGTAGAATCGCTTTCTGTGAGCGAGTTGAGGACTTTGGGTAGGGGATTGTGGGGTGGTCATATGATGAGGCGAGTGTGGTTGCTTCCTGAGGGGAGAGGGTGGGGTTTGTTCTTCTAGGTCTGTCTGCTCATATCTCGGTTAAAGGTTTAATGACTGACGGACGGGATCTGAGGGAGCAAGGGTCCGGTTGGGGGGCGATGTTTCGCTCCTTCTGGCTTGAGAGGGGATGGGGGGGCTACAGAATGTTGGGTGGGCAGTCGGATTTTAGCTAGGGAGGATAGGGTTTCATTCAGGCCAAGGTTTCGAGCTGAGCTTCCAGAAGGTTGAGGCATTGCATCAGCTTATTTGTGGGGGTGAGAAGGGGAGGATGGGTGGTGCTATGCACTGGGGGGAGGTTGCGGTCCTGTCTGAGCTGCACATCATGTTATTTCTAGTGGGGTTCAGGGGAAGAGGGGGTGCTGTCTCAGGTCTATTGTCCAGCTGCGTTAGGGCTGGTGGAGGGGGGGCTGAGGATCAGTTGTGATTGGGAGTAGGGCTCTTCTCTGGGAGGGTGGCTGTGCTCTAGCTGCGTTGGGGCTGGCAGAGGGGGGCTGTGGTAAGCATGGGCGGAAAATCCGTTTCGCTCGCGGATTTTGCGGATTTTCGGTAAATTCGCAATCCGCGAGATTTGCGAATCTCCCGCAAAATCCGCAAATCCGCGAGCAGCGGATTTTGCTCGCACTGTTCGCGTGAGTTCGCGGCTTCCCAGTACAACTGAATAAGTGCAAAATTGCAGAAATACGAGCAAAACTGCAACTACTTACCAGGTTCAAAAGTTCAGGCTCATCATTAGTAGCCATTTCCTGTAGTGCTTCCTGAGGGGCCCCTCCAGAGTTCAATTGCCAGTTGCAACTATTATGTGACCCTGCTCTGAACCTCAGAATAGTTACACATATGCCACAAAGGTCCTGAATTACAGCTAAGGGAGACAAGCAGGAGCCAGGCTGGAAGTTCAAATCCATTAATCAGCCCCTAATTCATTATTGTCAGTTGGGGCAGGGCAGGTGTTGTAACTAATTTTGCAACAATGAAAGCACTTAGCAAGTGCAAAAGATCACTAATCAGGAAGCACTAAGGAAGCAGGTGCCAGCTAAAAAAATATTCTGTGACACATTAATCAGCCCCAAATTAATTCAGGTCACTTGAGGCAGGGAAGGTGTGCTTGTGTTGCCACAATAATGTACACTGACTGGACAACCAGAGGGTGCTGTGATGAAACAGAGGGTGGCATGGGTGGGCCAGAGGGTGGCATGAGTAGTCAGAGAGTGGCAGTGGTGACAGAGAGTGGCAGTGATGAAGAAGAGTGTCCCAAACAGGCTGGACACGTAGAAACAGCAAGTTCGCGAAACTTGCGACCCGACAGGTAAGTTCGCAATTTGCGACATTGTACAAAACCCTCGCGAACTGGCAGAAACCCGCGCAAACACAAAAAAAAAATCCGCAAATTCGCGAGAATTCGCAGATTTTGCGGATTGCGAGTTCGCAAATCCGCAAAATTCGCGAACGCGAGATTCGCAAAATTCGCCCATGCTTAGGCTGTGGATCAGTTGTGATTGGGAGTAGGGCTCCTCTTTGGGAGGATGGCTGTGCTCTAGCTGCATTAGGGCTGGCAGGGGGGCTGTGGATCAGTTGTGATTGGGAGTAGGGCTCTGCTCTGGGAGGCTGGCTGAGAGGGGGGCAGGGTTGGACGGTGGGCGGAACCTTAGTTGAGGGGGACTAGTGGCGTGCGGTGTCATTGAAAGCCAGGGGATGGGCTCGGGGAGAGGGCGTGGGCGGGGTCTGATGACTTGATGATTGTTGGAGGCTCCGAAGGGGCGGTCCGCGTGTGGCGTGTGTTGAGAAATGATGCCTTCTTTAGCGAGAGGAAAAGGGAGTCGAAGAACTCGAGGTTCTCATTTTTTACCTGTATTAGGATGGCGTGATTCTGTTGACCCAGTGGTCGAGCCTGTCAGTGTGGAAGATGAAGTCCATTTTATGCTGCCCTCTAGACTTGCGTTTTCGGGGTGTAGTCTGATTACTTTGTGTTTAAAGTGTTTTTTCGCTTTAAAAGAGAGTCTGTGGGGGAAAGTTATAGTGAAAGTGTTCTGTCCAAGGGGAGTCAGGTAGTTAGGTGTAGGGCGCAGATAGGTGTCCATTTGCATGGCCGGAGGCATCTTAGCTAGGATGAAAGAGGAGTTGTTCCTCTTGTGTGTAAGGTTGTGAGTGCCGTGCCCGGGGGGCGAGCTGCTTGTCGAGGTGGAAGGTGGGGTAATTAGAGGTGAAGTCTCTTTAGGGGAGTGGTCTGTTAGCTAGGCGACAAGGGGTCCTCTTGTGCTTCCCTCTTGTGTGTAGGAGGGAGAGTGTCGTGCCCGGGGTTAGCTGATTGACGTGGTGGAGGGTGGAGGAGTTAGTGGTGAGGTCTGGAGACCCCTCTAGGGGGTGGGAGGTTGGTGTTCCTAGGATGATGAAGCCCTAGGCTCCCCAATTGTGGATGCATAGCATGTTGAGGGGGCCCACTAACCTGGTGTTGCCGGGTCGAGGGGAACCTGTTCTGTGTGGGCAATCCCGGTCTTGAGCAGTGCTTCCAGGCCAGGAGCTCAGCTGGGCAGCTCCTTCCTTGTGGCCAGCTTGGGGGCTTTCTTTCAGGAATCAGGTATTCTGGTTGAATCAAACAGGGGCAAAGACCTCCTTGATTTATGAGCTGGCGTCTTTGTGGGCGGCCATTTTGGGGTCAGGCGGCCCCAAAATGATGTACGTGAAGATTGGCACCAGTTGCGTTCAACCAATTAATGGAGCGGAACAAAGGTTTTTTATGAGGCTTATACTCTAGGATGTGAAAGGATTTAAAATGTAAGTTTACAGTTTCTATTGAATTAACTGACTCCACGCACCATCGTACTTAAACCAGAGCCCCTCAACAATGATCTTATGATCTTTGGGCCGTCTCCTTGATTTATGGGTAAGCGTCTTTGTTGGCAGCCGTTTTGAGATCAGTCGGCCCCCTCGCAGTAGTGCGAGCTGGGGCTAAGAAACCGAAGGGGGTTTCTTGTTTTTGGCGCCCCTCTAGACCGCCACAGGGATCATCCCCCCTCAATGAGAATCTGGTGGCTTTCTGGCCATCTCTGTCCTGGGTAGCCCAATATTTACCAGGTTGGGTCTAGAGGGCGGCCATTTTTGAAGCAGGCAGCACCAGTGCAGTGGTGCGCGATGGAGATCCTTTGCTGCAGTCTTCACTTTAGTTGAATAAAGGTCGCCTCTGCTGCCATCTGAGGTCTTCGCTTCATTAGTATTCATCCGATGCTCCTGCGATAGTCTCCACGCGTGGGCTCTGCCCCTGATGCAGCCCGTGCCTCTCCCAGAGCTGCAGTCACTTCCGAGGCTGCTCTACTCCACACCTGTGCCAGGTGAGTGAAGCTCTGATTGCCCGCTTTGGCTGGGGCTGTGGGGTGAGAGGGGGTTACTCTGGTCACCTTGCCGTTGGGGGAGGGGCTCTGGTGAACCCAGGACTGGGGCTACCCGAGCCGATGTTCCAAGGCTACCTGGGTCCATGATCTGCTTGGTTTCACCAGTGGGACCCGCTGCTTACAATGCCCGTCTTAGGGGGGGTTAGAACTTAAACCCCTGAGATTCCACAACATAAGGGATAACCTGGAAGGTCCAGGCAAGTTACCTAACTATGTCATAATAAGACTAGGATATGAAATCTGTGTGCAAATAAGCTAACCGAATGCCTTGTGACAATGACTTGTGTATCTATTACCTGAAAATAGTGAACATAATGTAAGCAACCCGCCACCACCCACCACCCAGCCTCACCCTCCCCTTAGTGAGGCAAAACCATGCCCATCGTAAGATTTGGCAGTGCCAGTAGTATGCAAATCTGGAAGTAGAAATAGCAAACCAACACCGCAATTTCTGGAAAAAGAGAACCCAAAACCAGGGGTACACCTTGAGGTAAGGCAAAGCCACGCCGGCCGGACATTAAAGTTACAACTTCAATGAATGAGGAGAAACCATGTAACTAAAGCGTCAGTCTCAGAAAGCCCATACAGTATTGTCACATTATCCAGTCCCTGAATTGGAGAAGAGTTCCATGCTGGCCTCAGAGCCGCACTGAGGATGAGACAAAACTCTCACTGCTGCCACCGACCTGTTGTTGTCTTTTTTGTAAGTGTGGAAGAACTCCTGCGCTTCATTTGGAGTGTCAAAAATACGAGAGCGCCCTCCCACATCAACCTTAAGTCTGGCTGGATACATCATTCCATACCGCAGCCCTAGATTTCTCAATGTAGCCTTTACCCCATTAAATTTGTGGCACGCGTCCTGCACCATCACAGTGAAGTCTGGAAAGAAGGATAGTTTAGAACCTTGCCACTGCACTTCACCAGATTCACGGGCGGCACGCAAAATGAAGTCTCGATCCCTGAAGTTCATAATTCTTGCAATGATGGGTCTTGGAGGCAGACCAGGATTGGGGTGGGGGACCAACGATCTGTGGGCGTGTTCTACTACAAACCCTGAAGTGAAGGACTCCCTGGCAAATAGATCAGATAGCAACTGTTCAATGAAGACATACATGCGGCCAGCCGTGGCCATTTCCGGCACGCCAAGAATGAGCACGTTGTTAAGCAGACTGCGCGCTTCCAGGTCCTCGTTCTTAATTGGCATCTCCTTCAAGATTCGTTCCATTCTTTCCTGCGCATGAACCTTAGCACCCATGTCTGCCACGCTTTTATCCAGTGCGTCAAACCTGCTGTCCAGGGCCCGAAATCCTGTTCTCATTTCCTGGAGCATAGCAGCTGACATTGACTGAGGGTCTTCCGTGTCCTCGGCTCCATGGGCTCCGTCCACCATGTCAGTGGTGTTGTCAGTCACGTTGTCTGCAACTTTCCCAAAGGGTAAAGTCCTTTGCTTAGGATCTTTACGGCCCATGCCGCAGGGTAGTGAAGGGGCGCTACTAGGGGAGGACAGGTGGAGCTGATGTGTGAGCAGGAGCACGGGTCGGGCCAATGGACCCCACTGTCCGTGCAGTTGTATATGGAAATAGGGGCAGTAATCACAGCGCGCAGGCCACCCAGTACCGCCCGGAGGCAGATGCGGCGCAGAATCAGTCACTGGTAATCTGCAGTGTGAGCCCACCAAGTGTGATCAAAAAGCTCTTAGGCCCCAAGTGTCACAGCGCGTTCATCCCCCAAACCAACCAGGGCCAGGAGCGAAACAAAGCAGGGTATGGCTCTTGCGGGATCGGCGACTCCCAGGTCAGCAGCTTTTGAAGAGGCCTGTGAACATCATGCGAGACGTGGGGTGGCCTGAAGATCTGCTGCCCTGTGGAAGTGAGCAACTCATGTCCCCTGGGGAATGAAAGAACCAGATGTTTAAAGCCACAATGGAGGGTGAAATTTCAGCACTTGGATACAGAATGTCCCAGGGGAGTTTGCGAAGCGTCTATAGCTGAGTGTATTTGCTGCCTATATCAAAAGGGTGGAACAGAAGCAGCACTCCCTACAGGTCACCGACCAGCCAGGCACAGGGCGTTATGGGGTTTGTAGCTCCTTAGTGCTTACTGCAGCAGTGAATGTGATCCTGGGGCTCTCTCCGTAGGACCCACCTTGCAACCAGCCATGTTAAGCCTATCGAGCCTGAGAAGGGGAGGAGGGTGCAGGCGCCACATAGCCTGCCCAGCAGTTGTTTCAGCCCCGAACTCGGAGCCGGGAGGGTCACCCCCCACACCCGCCGCACCCCCGGGTATTTGGGAGACTGGAAGGCCCTGTCCCCGACGTGGTCTCCCAGCACCGCTGTAAGCGCCAGGTCGGGTCGCGCTCTAAACATGCTGCGCCCGTAAACCGGCTAGATGCTCACCATACGAGGGTGCGGGGGCCAGCCTCGCAACCATGGGGAAGGCAATACCTACATTTGAGGCCGACCGGCGGCCCCCACTCACCTCCCAGCCCGGTCCCCACAGCTCCCAGCAGGGCCTCAGGCCGCAGCTCTGGATCTCTGCATGGTCTTGCGCAGCAGTTGGGAACTTCGGTTTAAAGCATCGTCGCGGCCTGCGGGAGATAGCGCTGGACTCTACTCCGGCTCACAGGAAAAGCGGTGGGCTTTCCGCTACATTAACTGCGGTTCTTTATGTCGAAAAGGAGCAAATGGCGAGTCCGACCGGTGGAGCTTCAAGCACAAGCGGCCATCTTGGACGCTTGCGTGGCCACGCCCCACCTAAATTTCTTCATGTACTGAGGAAACTATAATACTGCATACCATTCTAACAGTGTTGCCAGTACATTTCTAGAAAATATTTTGATCTCTGCTTTAAAAGGCATGTCCTCAAAAATTATTCTGTTCCTGTTTTTTTTAAATTTTCATCCGTATTTGAATACTGAACTTACATTTTTGCGTATAATTCAGGCAGTCAGAGTCCCATGCACAATATAGCTGGAAAATATTGCTATTTCATTACCTTTGAGCCAGGAATACTGACTTGTCATATTGATCCAGTTTCTGGCCCTGGAAGAAAAGAAACTGCATGTTCACAAATCAAAAGGTTTCTGCTGTCAACATTTCAATATTAGTTTTAGACCACTGAATCATTTTTCTTAAGCTCCTCTATCCTTAAAACCTCTCCCCTGTTCTCCTGCCCATTGACATATCTCTTTATCATATAAATAGTGCACAACTGTTTCTGTTAACATCACTGCTACACAATAATCATCTGCATTCATTCAACTCATCGCTGTTCAAAGAAATAAAGTTACTTGCAGGAACATCAACATAGTGTGCATCATTTGTTTTCAGAGTAGACAATTATTTGTCACAGGGGCTAATCGAGGATAACTGGATATAGATATTTGGTGTACAAACAGTTTCTCATATTTTAGTTATTCTGAACATTATTTCTTGAATCATACTTGAATGTAGATCTAAGTAATATTCCTTGCCTAAAAATGGAATCAAAATGGTGAGTGTCTGATATGTTTCCTTCAATGTAATGAAGGTCTGATGCCAAATGAGAATAAACGTGAACTGGAGTACAGCAGTCAGTCAGGCAAAATAATCTTTATTCGGTTAACAAAAACTATAAAAAAAACAGACATAAAATTGAATAAAAAGAGTCAAGATAAACAATTACATACAAGTAATAAACAACCTCAGAAGAAATTGATCTTGACACAATAAAAAACAGCTGAGTAAAAACAAATCCCAAGTATATCAGACTTACCAAATCTTTGACGCAATAATGATTTGAAATATCATCAGGATAGAAAAACAAGCAAACAATATGCTCCCAATGCAATCAACCCCTTCTTTTTCTAAGGCTAAGAGCGGTCATTAAAAATCTAGCAACATTAAAACAGACAAATTAATTAGATAAAATTTGCAGAAAAATAAAAGTGGGTTCAATACCAGAACCCTAGTACTCCTTTCTACTACTAAACCCCACCCATCCCATACCCCTTAAAACAGCTCAGCACACTCAAACTCCACCCTTCTTTGAACTCTAAAAAACCCTCACCACTGTTGAACACCAGCCGTACATGACCCATAAGAACTCATCACCCTAAACTACTCATCCTTGAACCCCCAAAAAACCCTTTTCACAACTAAACTCCACCCATCCCATAATCATTAAAACCCCTCACTACCCTAAACTCCACCCCATCCTGAACCCTGAATAATGTTCACCACCCCAGCTGCTACCCATAATTGAACCTTAAAAACCCTTTACAGCCCTAAACTTTGCCCATTCATGAACCCTAAAACCTCTCGACACCCATACAAGCCGCCCATTCCTGAAACCTAAAAACACTGTAACACCTCTCATCCGTGAACCCTAAAAGCACTCACCACCCCTGCACTCCACTCATCTCTAAACCCTAAAAACCCCATTCTATGCCCTAACACCAATTATTCCTGACCTCTAAGAATGCCCTCATTACCCTAAACACGATCTATCTCTCCCTGGACCCAGAAATTCCACCACAACAGTCCTAGACTCCACCCAAGTTTAATGTAAATTTGGATTTTTTTTAAAACTATCTTTCCTTTAAAATTCAAAATGTTTTTTTTTTTAATTTTCTATTTTTTTGCATTTCCACTAAAATTATCTTTTATTAGATTTGGTTTTCCATTATTTGGTTTCCTCCAATGTGGTTTCTATATTTTCGTTGTTCTGTGAATTCACCTACTACCCTCCAAATATCTATTAGATCTCAATCTGCCACAGGAAAGTCAAATGACAAAAATCCACAAAGTTACAACGTGACCTCCTGAGACAAATTTACTTGAAGCCACTACTGCTGAGTTGTTTTACTTTTGAGGAGAGTCATTTTGAACACGTATTGTGCATTTTTCACCGGTTTTGAACCAACATCTGCTAAAACTGCCTGGTGTAGTATGTTATTTCACCGGTGGTCATTTAGTGCGTATTAGTTTGTTACACTTGTTTTCAGATTAAATCTCACTGAAGGTTTGCCTAGACCGGGGTACACCTACCTGAGTTGTGCAGCACTGGTGTGAATTACATGTAGTAGTTCTTAGGACCCTCCACTAAAACTTTACACCTATAGCTCAGAAGCCTCTCAATATTTGCCTCTGGCTGCACACATTTTTTATTTTATTCACCATTTCAAATCCAAACAAAAGTGCCCACTAGACAACACTTTCATTGCAGAAATTGGAAATATTTATTTGCTGGCATTGGTGAGCAAGTAAGGGTTCTGCATATCCTTTTGCGAGCACTGAATAAAAAAAATACTAAATTGTTTCTCAAACTTTTCAGAGCAATGCGGCTTGGAAACAGTTCATAATAAAGAAACATTTGAGGTAGAATTGTATATTCTTCTGTGACTGTTGGTGAATGATGAAATAAAGATCATAATTTAATATTTATTCAGGCTGTAAGGATACCGTAGAAAATGCATGTGCCTGTCCTAAGGGCTGAAATGACCTGCGAAGGAGAACAGATTTATTTGACTTTCAGGTTATGTGGAAACTTGCATAGATTGCTAGAAACACATTTGTACAAGGGGGGGGGGGGGTGAAATTCATGTATTTGCTTTTGCGCAATTAAATGAAATTATGGAAAATTAATTAAACCTGCACGTAATTGCGTGAAATGAAAATATTGCACTTTGCGTTATATTTCATGCCTAAGGAAACAGCACCAAAAACACAAGTACCTCACATGACAGGTACTTGCTTGCTGGTTGTTTTGTTCTCACAGTCCTGTGCTATCATTTTTTTTAAATGCCATAATGGTGTAAATTTGGAAATCTTGAGCAACGCGCTTCATGCTAAATTCCCGAAATGTAAGTTTCACCTGGGCTTAATTTGTGCATAAATCTCATAATTTTTAAATCTTTGATTAGCTGATAATGTTTGGGACATAAAAGGCATCCTATATTTTCATGGATGTATCTTTAACAAATCATACTTAACAACATTCCTAATGTGGTATAACATGATAAAATGGATTTCTCAGATTGTATGTCTTTATAAAACAGGTCTCATGTCCGTTTGGACATGACCTATAATTGCAACCCACGAGGGGCTACTTCCTACAAAGTTTAACCCCTTTAAGAATGTTTGCAGTTCTTATCTCTGCATCAATAATGTCACTGTAGTCACATACTTTCTTAATCATATGATGCCAGGAAATAGTCAACTTGTTTCCAAGATGAATAACTAAATGCTTGCTTCACAGAAGGCAGCCAACATGTTTTTTAACAGTTTGTAGTTCTGCTTCTGAAGGGCTGCCCCAATGTGACTTGTAACATAGGACAATCACGGACAAAGATGACAAGAAACAAAGAAATGGGCAAAATAGGAACACAACAAATTTCACAATTCTACCTTGTTCAAAGAATCTATCAAATATAACAACAACTACCCTTTATTATAATTCATAATTTTAGTTGGTAAGAATGCAGTAGAAAATGTATTTTATTAAAAAACAAGTACAAGAGTTCACATTTTTATGTACAATTGTGAAATGTGCCTTAGAATGTGTACATGTTAATACACAGTCGTGGAATTTTTCCATGTAACACAGGGCTGAAAAAACAATGATCAAAAGACAGATAACCAAACCTGACAGTTGCTTTCCCAAGTTCCTAAATGTGTTGCACCCAGTTTATAGAGTATGGGTACACTAAACGTACAGAAAACTCATACATGTCTGCTACTCCAAAACTCAGGAGACATAGAGGAATAAATCTGGGCTCAAGCCTTGGCATTATTCCTGTGGGAGAGAAACTAAAGGGATGATTTTATACTCAACTGGTTTTGATGATGGTGCTAGCAGGCATGCGGGGGTCTGTGGACTTCCATAAGTATGGGGGTGATGTCACATAGCTTTAGTTCCTGGAAAAGACATGATGCGTTTTGAGATTCCAATGGTAAATAGAGAAGTAGTTGTATCATACACAGCACAATAGTACACTTTGAGGCCCAGCCTTAATTTTTACGTCAGCCTCCTTAAGTTTGATAGTAATGTTTCTTATTTTTGTGTCAAAATATTCACATAATAATTGCAAGGTAAATACAAAAATACAAAAGCTGACATGAAGTATAGCATCCGAAAAATAGCACGTGTTCTTTTAAAAAATGAAGCCTCTGTTTACGTATGAAACTAAAACTGGACCAACATCATCAATGCTTCTCCCTGGTCGGGCTGTGTTCTGTGGCTACTTCAACTTGGTCAAATGACACCTATTCTAAAAAAACTGGAGCACATCCCAATGATCTTAACATCAGACGGGTCAAAAACCTTCCTTTCCTAGCTAAGGCTTTGTAAAAATGTGCCTTGATCCAATCAACCAACACATCAAAACATTTAACCTTCACGACTCCTTCCAATCAGGAATCAGAACAGACTGTAGCACAGAAACTGCTATGATCAATATATCAGACGATATTCTCAGATCTTTAGATGAAGGCGACTCTTGCCTCCTAATCCTACTTGATGTATTGGCTGCATTTGACACAGCCAACCACCAAGCTTAACCTGAGACCCTCAAAAATTGAAGCGGCTTCAATGGCACAGTCCTGAGATGGTCTACGTCCTATCTACAACACTCCTCACAGCAAATACAAATAAGCTGTTATTTTTCACAACCTACACCACTTCAACAATGAGTTCCAGAAGGTTTTATCCCTGTACCAGTCATTTCTAATCTCCTCATGAAGCCACTCACAACTATCCTGAACCAAGCAGGTGTGAAATGTCACCTATATGCTGACGACACACAACATCACTACAAAATATCTTTCTACAGTGACATTTGCCATCTGAATACCACACTAATCAAGATACAACCCTTGCTAAGCACCAATCACCTAAAACTAAACTGCAATAAAACTGAACTTACACTCTTCTCCCTGAATGACAAGACTTTACCCAATCCAAAAATGGCTTGAGAGCATGGATGTTCTTAACAGTCTCTCCCACTCTACAACTCTGTGAAGTCCCTGGGAATCATCCGAGACAAAAACGTGTCAATTAGAGAACACTTCAACAACTTAGTCAAAGGGGCCCTCTTCACCCTAAAACTTCTCAGGAAAATCAAACAATGTATCCCACTCGAAGATCTAAAGACTGTAGTACAATCACCAGTCCTCTTGAAACTTGACTACGGTAACGCCATAATCACTGGGACTCCGAAAGCCACCTTGCGCCTTGAAGAGCAACTCTCAATGGAGTCTCCAGACTTCTTACAGGCATCAAAAGATTGAAACACATCTCACCCACTCTCAGGAATTTCAACAGTCTCCCAATAGTAGGAAGGTGCATCTTCAAGAAAGCTTGTACCACACAGAACAACCTTCACACTGCAAACCCTACATATTCGAAAAAATAAACTATTAAGAACAGGTGGAAATCGGGCCCTGAAAAGCTTCAACTCTCTCCCCCCAAACTGAAAAAAGGAAACATCCCAGAAATGTTCCTTCTCTGGTAATGCTCCATGGATTTGGAACCCACATCCCATTGAGCTCCAATTCAATCCCTCGTATACTTTCCTCGAACAGAACCTCACATCACTATTGCTGAACAAATACTACAACCTGCCCCGATGATACCACCAGAGCAACATAAGAATTCACACGTCCCAGTGATCCATCTGCCAATTAATTGTTAAGTCCACTGATGGGTATTACTGTACTTTTTATACCTTTTATATACATATATAATGTTTCATTGTTGTGTATTTCCTTGAATCCTTGTATTAATGCTATGCTCCCTGCTCCCATGTAATGTAAAGCGCTCTGATACCCTGGGGTCGAGCCAGCGCTATATTCAACTCTTAATAAATAAATGGCACAAAGCGTCCGAAGCAATGGAAAACGATACGATAACGTTATCTTTGTCTTTCTTTTTGCGCGGGACAGAGGAAAACAAAAGGCCGAGCCCTCTGTAAGAGATACTATTTAGAATAAAGAAAGCCCTTACCTCTCCAACAGGTGGCAGATGCCAAATAGAGAAAGTGGTAGCCTGCGTAGCCAGGAGCCAGTTCAGAAACGCTCATTATTTGATGCAATTACTTGTATTATGGTGTGATTACCGTCACCGATGAACACCTTACGGTGCAAGGGCATACGGCGGCTCTGGCGCGCTCCTTAACAGTTTGTTGCCGCGCGTTCACAGTTCTTTTCAGAGGCATACAGCGCGGCTTCGCACCTGGCCTGCCGAGTATCGTTTTCACGTCTGTGAACATATTGTGAAACGAGGAGCAGCGAAATGCGTTTTCCTGCTTAAGCTGTCTTTTGCATGTCATTTATTCATGCTGCGAACATCATTTTTTGACACCAGACACCTGAAAATGAGAGCGAATGGTGGCTTTTTTTTCATGATACAAGGTCGTCGAATATGTTAACGGTGAAAGGGCTCTTTCGGAGCAATGTCGTTTAAATACATATTGCTTTTGTAGATTTGCAGGTGCGTGCAGTGCGTAATACGACAACAGATACTCCAGCAGTGCATAAGAAATATAAGATCAAGAAAATACCTTAAAAATAAAACGGTAATTGATGGCGGTGTCAAACGTTCAGTTGGCTTTGAGGAGTAGGGAACAGCTGATTTTAATGAATGGCTGAACCAAATGGTGCTTTCCACCCTTCAATTCACTGAGAGCATATGAGATTGTTTCTTCTCCACAGGAGAAGCGTATTATAAAGCGGGAATTTGTGTCATCAAGGGGCGTTACTTAGGCCCCCTGTAGCCCCATGCGGTGCGCGGAGTGTGGGGGTGGGGGTGGGGGGATCCGACAGGTGGCACACCTTTCAACATAAGGTATTGTCATTTCTGAGAAGCATGGGTGTCTTAGGGGCACCTTTCCACGTTCTGCAGGGGGTCCCAGATTTTTACGTCACACACTGAGCCACCGAGACACCACATTTAAGGATGTCATTATTAGTGACACCCCATGGACATCACTTTAGACACCACCCAAAATACATAGATGATGTATGGATGTCGATTCCCGCAATTACCTGAGTGGCGTAAGGGGCATTTTACCTCAATTGACTCAGGTGACATCGGAGAGCTGACTGAATGCCATGGGGCTAAAGGAAAGTATTGTAAAGATGCAATACTCGGAATGGTTGTAGAAAGAGGTTTATTAACCCAACAGGGAGGCAAGTCATCCACATCTAAGACCTGGAGAACAACTGACACACATAAAGAATTCCAGAGTGACATGCCTGCATTCTCCAGTGAGAATGCACAAACTTAAATAGATACAACACATCTCCCTTATAATGATAATGAAAAAAAAGAACAAAGGGGAAAACAAGGGAAAGGGGAAAAAGGCGAAAAAAACAAGGACCTGAAAAGGAAGGAATTAATCAGTACAATAATCTTGGAGATACGGAGGTGGTCTCCTGGACCTAGGCTTCATCCCACGAGACGAAGCACACACATCACGAGAAAATGATGGGCAAGTCTCACGAGACGAAACACACGCATCTTGAGAAGGTATCACAGGAGGAGCAGCAGGTTTCATAACACCATCACCCCCCTCCACACACCTCGACAAACGTGACATGCTCCAAACATCACCACCCGCAAGCATAACTACGTTCTTCATTACTTTCACAATGTGCCTAGGCCCAAAAAACTTAGACTCTCCCTTTGGGGACCAAAGACCCTTTTTGATGAAAACAAAATCGCCTACTTTCCAACAAGGATCTTTCGCACCCTTCAAAGCATCATACCTGCGCTTGTATCCATCCTGGTAATTACTTAACCTAGGATCTTTAACTACAACGCCTCTATCTTTAATAGACAACCACAAGGGATTGAGTTTTGAACCAGCAACACAGCCCCTGAGTTTCTCGAAAGTTGAAATACCAGTCACACTATTGGGAGCATTTCTGTGCGCCCACAACTTTTCTCTAAGAATGGGTTTTAGAGGGAGTCCTCTCTCTAAGGCGGTCTGGGCACACGCTTTAATCAATCTATTCATACTTTCCACCAAACCATTTGCCTGTGGAGAATAGAGGGCAGACCTATGATGGGTTATGGAGAGGTCTTTCAAAAAATCAGACATTTCCTGAGAGGTGAACTGGACACCATTATCTGAAACCAAAGTGTCCGGTACCCCTTCACAGGTGAAAGCATCCTTAAGAAATTCAATGATGTTTCTACTCAAAACGGTTCCCATGCATGCAGCTGACAACCACTTTGAAGTGTAATCAACAAGGACGACAACAAATCTCTCAGAGAAACCGAGGTTGACAAAAGGTCCTACTATATCAATGGCCACCTTGGACCAGGGTCGTTCAGGAATGGCAACAGGAGAAAGAGGTGGAGTACACACCTTCCTCGATTTATCGTTACCGGCACAAATGTGACAGTCTTTGACAACGGTTTCAACTTCCCGGTCCAACTCGGGCCACCAATAGGATTCTCTCACCCTTGCCTTGGTGAGGCTACGACCTAAATGTCCCTCATGGGCTAGGTTGATTATCTTTTCTCTCATACCGGAAGGGGGAATTAGTCTGTCACCCCTAAATAGTTCACCCTGAACGATGTTCAACTCGTCCTTTACATTCCAAAAACCTTTTGCCAAATCAGGAACTTCTTTCAAAACAGGCCAACCATTTACCGTAGCTTTCAAAACAAACTCCCTAGCTGGATCGCCAGTAAAACAGCCTTTCCACTCTACTTCATTTAGGGCAGACTCTCTTACCCATGAAACGGTAGGAGCATCAGAATCATACGTGGCCAACTTATCAACAGGCAACCTGGAAAGAAAATCAGCAGGAACATTCTTGGGGCCAGGTAGATACTCAACACAAAAATTGTACTCCATAAGACCTTCAACCCATCTCTTAATTCTGGGGGTAGTACAATCGACATTCCTACATGAGAACAACTGCACCAAAGGTTTGTGGTCAGATCTTACTACAAAAGGTAGGCCCCACAGATAGAATCAGAAATGATTGATGGCCCAAAAACAACCTAAAGCTTCGCGCTCAATGACCGAATAACGCTCCTCTGCACCCTTCAAAGAACGCGAGGCGAAACCAATAACCTTTTCTGAACCATCCACCAACTGAGCCAACACTGCCCCCAAACCACGTAAACTGGCATCAGTGGATAAAATGGTCTTTTTGCGCACATCAAAATGCCCCAAAGTAGGCATTTTAGCAATTTCCGACTGTCTCAAAAGCAATAGAACATTCTTTATTCCAATCGAAAACAGCACCCTTCTTAAGGAGAAGTCTGATAGGTTGCATAACGCTGGCGAAATTAGGAATAAACTTGGAGTAATACTCCGATAACCCATTAAAAGACTTTACATGATCCTTATTAGATGGAGGTTGGGCCTGATGAATGGCCTCAGCAAGATCAATCTTAGGACTGATGCCCTCCCCAGATATGTTGTGCCCTAAATAAGACACAGACCTAACCCTGAATTTGCATTTCTCACATTTAAGAGTCAGACCCGCATCCTTAAGTCTTGTCAAAACAGCAAAAAGGGTAACATCATGTTTGCTGATATCAGCACCGTGGACCAAAATGTCATCCTGAAAAAAGAAGACACAGTCAATGCCAGAAAGAACATTTTTCATGACCCTTTGGAAGCAAGCAGCAGCGCTGGCTAAACCAAAAGGCATCCTAACGAACCTATATGCACCGATGGGAGTAACAAAAGAAGTCAAGTGTCTTGACTCTTCATGTAACAGAACCTGGTGGTAAGCTGCTGACAGATCCATGACACTAAACAGAGTAGCACCACCTAACTTGGTCAAAATCTCATTGATATTAGGCAAAGGCTGCCTGTCCACCCAAATAGCACTGTTTAGACTCCTGAGGTCCACACACATCCTAATTTTGGTTCCCTTGTCCTTGGGTGCCAAAACAATCGGTGCAAGCCATTCTGAGGATTCTATCTCCTCGATAACACCAAGTTTCAATAACCTGTCAATCTCAACTTGCAGGGGTTGTAACATAAGGTTGGGCACCTTCCTGACCTTATGCACCACAGGCTTGGCACAGCCTTTCAGAATTATCCTGTGTTTGAACCCTTTGAGTAATCCTAGATCATCAGTAAACACTTCTGGGAATTTCTCAAGAACATCAGAAAAATCACCCATAACAGATACTAACATGACTTGTTCGGGTGCATTGGGATTTAGCGTGATCCCCAGATTTCTTTGGTGACGCCAACCAAGAAGATTATCACCCCTCTTGGCAATGTAAACCTTACCAACCGTTTCCCTCCCTTTAAATGCAATAGTTTGGATGGAATATCCCAATACCTCAATCTTCTGTTTGGCATACCCCACCGGATTGATATCAGAGGCTATAAGTTTAATCTTGTCTCCATCAAAATTTGCAAACCAAAACTTATCGCTGATAAGAGTGAACAGGGAACCAGAGTCAGCTAACACGGGAACAACTTTGTTGGCAATTTGAATATCACAAGAGGGCATGACAACTATATCATCATCAACTTGATTCACACCATTGATAACATCATCCGTAATGCAATGAATAGAATCCTGAGAATAAGTTTCTTCTTCATCAATACAATTGACTTTGTTACTTTTGCACATCCTTGCATAGTGACCCTTCCTCCCACAATTTCTACAAACAGTACTTTTTGCAAAACAATTTGGATAATTCGGTCCATGTTTTTCACTACCACATCTGGGGCATCTAAATTTGTTCTCTCTATTAAAACTATTACCACCAAAGTTTTGCTTAGGTTTTTCTGTCTTGGCTGTGGTTTTTTCTTGTTTGGAGGAAGTTTTACTGACAACAGCAACATTACACTCAGGTTGGAGAGTTTGTCGGTGCTCCTGACTAACACTCGAAACCGGATCATTCTGCGAAGGACCCTTCCTGATTTCTTTGACCCAAGTAGAGGTATGTTCAACACTCTCAACAATGAGTATAGCCTCTTTTAAATTTGGATTTTTGGACAACAATTTCTCTTGGATTTTAAGATCATTTGTGCAACGGACAAGTTGATCACGAATGAGAGAATCAGTTAAGAGTTCAAAATCGCAAGTCTGTGCGAGGGATTTGAGTGCAGCAACGTAATTTCCAACCCTCTCACTCTTAGCTTGAACACGCATAAAAAACTTGTGTCTCTCCATGACAACGTTAATGCGTGCACCAAAATGGTTTTTGAGTAGAAGGACACTCATTTCAAATACATCCGAAGGTTCACCAGCACCTCTGCCAATAGGTATCGGATCTAAACTGTCATAAATGTTTCTACCCTCAATTCCAAGATTGTTTAGTAAGACAGCTTGTTTCCTGACAGCGGAAAACTTTTCTCCACCAATTGCAAGTAAGTAAGAGTCAAAGATAGGTTTCCATTTTTTCCACGGTAAGATAGGTTCACCTTGCTCACTTAAAAACTGGGGAGGTTGATTAATTCCACTCGTAGAAGATGACATGCTGAAAGAAAACAACTAAACAAACTAAAATAACAAGATAAATAAATAAGCTAACACAACAATCCAAAATAATAACTCAAAATAAGGAGTTAAAATAACAAAAGGACTCCGCACTATCCTAGTGTGCCATGCCTGTTTCGCTACTTCAGAAAAACTTCTTTTGCTTGTTTCACTGCAGTTAATGTACACTGCGTATCGCCATTTTCAATTGAATAATAAAGCTTCAGTCGGATGTACACATCAAAAGATCAATAAAGAGATCAGAAGTAATCAGTCTTGACTACTATGTTCAGTCTGATAAAAACGTCCAAGGTCAAACTGTATCAACAAAATCTATGACTTGCCTCACTTCGTAGAAGTAGAAATGCCCATGTAATGCTTGGTAAACAAAGGAAATCTTCAACGCGTAGGAAAAATCTTCAGCGCGTTTGACAAATGGCCGAGGAACAGGCACGTCGCACTGGCAGACACGCGGTTGCTAGGTGACTGAAATGCGCGTATGTTAACAAGAGCGCGTTCAATTGTTCCTCACCTAGGCAACGCGTTGCGTGTGACGTGTGGCTTGAAATGCGCCAGGCACGTTGCGTGTGACGTGACACTTGAGAAGAGGAGAGGCGGAGAGACAATGGCGAGCACGCTCCAGGCAGGCACACTCCGATGCAACAGAACAGCTCGTGCAGATCACGTTCCAGGCAGGCACGCTCCAATGAAGTTGACCAGCTCGTGTCGGATTTAAAAAAATGCCGAGCAACGGAGGTAGGGATACTTCGTCAAAACACACCAATTTCAGTCTAAAGTTACAAAAAAGTACCTTTCGCCGGGTGCCGGTGCCGCCAGTCAGATACACCTCAAAATTCACGTAGGGCACAATGAAGAGCAGGGAAACGATAATCACCTGCTGGGTTCATCGTCGCCAGTATTGTAAAGATGCAATACTCGGAATGGTTGTAGAAAGAGGTTTATTAACCCAACAGGGAGGCAAGTCATCCACATCTAAGACCTGGAGAACAACTGACACACATAAAGAATTCCAGAGTGACATGCCTGCATTCTCCAGTGAGAATGCACAAACTTAAAGAGATAGATACAACAGAAAGGTGTTAGAGTCCTGGGCCCTTATTTATGAGGCCTTGTGTCAGTTTTGCGCTGCCGGTGCGTCACTTTTTGTGACGCACCAGCGGCGTAAAATATGCGCCTTGTTGCGCCATATTTAAAAAGTGACGCATCTAGGTAGATGCGTCACTTTTTAAACCCCTGCGCCACATTATACCTGCGTCAGGTATAATGTACGCAGAGGGGGCGTTCCCCCGCAAAAAGCTTCGTAAATAGTGACGCAATGAAATCTATGAGATTTCACTGCGTCACTTTTAGGATGCTGTTGCGTCAAAATCTTACCCCTGCCTCACAGCAGGCATAAGACTGACGCAAACCCTTTCACATGGGGCTTTCCCCATGTGAAAGGACGCATTGCTGGAGTTGCGTCACTTTTGTGACACACTCCAGCAATGCGTCACTTTTGCGCTTACAGATACATCAGAAATACTGACACATTAAGTATGACGCATCATTGGTGTCGCAAGGAGTGCGCAGGGAAAAGTGACGCATCGCTGTTTTCACGCAGCGATGCATCACTTTTCATAAATGAGGCCCCTGCTTCCTATCTGTTTCTGTCACCCCCTTTCTGACCTGCGCGACCAGGGGTAGCAAGGAGTTGCCGGGGTAACAATGTGGAAGTGTTTTGTGGCATTGAAAACTCAACCCAATGGACATCCATGTGACATCCTTCCGAGGATGAAACGAACTTGGGGGGTGCACGATTTATATCCATAAAATTCAGGCTGTGTTAAAGGCAGTCAACCAGTTAGCATCAGCATTTACCTGAACAAAGATAATTTTCCGAAATTGAATTCATTTGATGTTTTCTTTCATAGTTTTTTCGGCTGTTTGTATGCTCAGTGTCCCTCAGTTCCACTGATTGGTCCAGAGTTTAGGCCCCTCAGCCGTCCAGGTGATTAATCTAGTGTCTGGGTATGGGGAAAACATGGGGAGGCAAGGACCAGCGCCATGTTCACCCCTCTAACTAAAGCTTTGCTCCTACCCAGGACTCATAACTGAAGTTGTTCGGCACTTTAGGTTCACAGTGAGAAAGTGGGTGTAAAAGGTTTTCACTATCACATTAGGGATGGATCTTGGGGGAAGTTGCATGGGGTGTTACCGTCCCCTGCACCAGTACATGCTTGTTTTTCTTGGTAGTCGTGGCTGCCAGTGTATGTTAATGTTAATTTAACCAATGCCCCACTGCCTAGTACCTGGTCAACTAGCATCATCGTCCCACTTTTTTTAAAGGATGACCGCCACCATCCAAGTTGGTACATACCCATCTCCCTGATTGATAATACCCTGAAAATCTTAGGGAGGGTTTTATATAATAATATCAAAACATGGACTGAAGACAATTTCATCTTACAACCATGCCAATTAGGTTTTAGGAGTAAAGTAGGTACCATCAAGCAATGTTTAAACCACAATCTAATAATCTGGAAATACACAAAGGCACAGAGGTCACCTATTTATTTGGCTTTTATGGACCTAACTTCAGCTTTTGATTATGTTAACTGGTCACGATTATGGTCCATCCTATTAGAATATGGGTTAGACAAGGCTTTAGTACATTTCTTAGCATACTTGCACAAAGACTTGAGAGCCCGGGTTAGGATCAGTACAGATGGTGGAGGTTTCTAATGACATTAGGGTTGGTAGAGTGGTCAGGCAGGGATGTGTTCTGGCCCCTCTACTCTTTATTATATACAATAATAATTGATACAAAACACTGCCCAAACTAACTAACGATGTACCCAGAGTTAATAGCAATATACTCCTCGCCCTATTATATGCCGATGATGCAATATTAATGGGCCGCACACCCAATGCCCTACTTCTTTTAGGGCAGGGTTTTGTCGATTTCATAGCCACTTTAGATTTATGCACTAATTTAAAAAAATCTTTTTTAATGGCTTGTGGACTGAGGAAGCATCTTTTAAACTCCATTTCCGTGGGCAATCAAAGTTTACAATGCACTAGCACTTTTCCCTATCTGGGGTTGGTCTTTGCTAATTTAATTGCTTTTTAATAGCCGCATTAGAATTTAAATGTGTACAACATTTTGTGTAACAATATTTGTCTAACTTTCTTAGCTAGGTTGCAGAAAGTCTTTTTTTAGCATAGTTTAAGTGGAGCTCTAACAGGCAGTGGTATTTTCTCAGCTGAAGAAGATTGTCCCAATTTGCTCAGAAATGCCAAACTTTAGATCTGTCAGGGGCTGCATTACAAACACGGCGCATTTTCACTGTTTGTGCCAGGTGCACCTTTTGTAAGGTGCGCCCAGGGCAAACAATGAAAATGCACCCTATTATTATGAGCGCACTTCCCCCAGGGCAGCCACAAACACGAGCTGCCCTCGGGGCAGCACATTCAGTGAAAAAAATGGAGCGTCTGCTTTACAACTGCTCCGTATTTTCATAGTGCAGGTGGCAAACCACCTGTAATGGGATCTCTAATCCCCCTTCAAAGTGCAGGTAGGTCAGTGACTGCACCTGCCTGCAAGGGGATGTTTGGGGGATCCATAGAACCCACTTTACCCCTGCAGGGGTCTGCCATCAGTGAGGGCACACACAGTGTGCCACCTTCTAGGTGGCACACTGAGAGTGTGCCCCTGAGAGCTTCTTTGCCTCTGTGCCCACATCTACAACATGGCGTGGGCACAGAGGCAAAGGGATTCTCTCATTTTCATGGGACATGCCCCCATCCAAAATGGGGAACACCCCCTGAAGACAGCACTGGTACTTTATGCTCGCCAGCGCTATTGGTATTACAGAAGGGGCTGCACAAGTGTCTGCTCTCTGTAATACGGCCCCAGGTGCTTCCCTTTTCCTAAGAAAACATTTAAGAAGGTGGAAGCTACTTTACTTCATTTTTTTAGGTCATGTCATCTGCGGCTCCTTCCTAAAGTTGTTTTGGCATAGGAGAGTTGCTGACCCAGTGGTGATTTCGTTTACAAATAGCATGCAGAACTTGACCAGTAATTGAAGGTTTAGGCCCAGATACTTGTCAACAGCATTTAATTCCAAAGATACTTGTTTCCTTTAAGACTTGCTAAAATAAGGATGATTTCCTGGAAAGACAAACTACTGGACCTGGTAGTTTTTGTGAAGTTGTAGTCTGGTAGTGGCACTGAATCTCTTCAAAAAGCCTCTTTAAAACAACTTATGCATGAAGATGTCACAATTTTTGTAATATTTATTTGAGGGAGGTAGCAGATCGGACTTACAACTTGGTGTTTCATTTCTACATAGATGTTAATGATAGTCAGATACTCTTGCATTAGAAGAGCAGGTGCCTTGGTATCCCTGGTATATTTTATTTAAACAGTTGTTTTTCCGAAATACACGATTTTGATGTTGAAAAAACAGTTAATAATTTGTGCTCTGCATCAACTTTCATTCACTTTAAGATGCCAAGGAGTATGAAAGAAGGTCTGTGTGATGGCAGGGAATGGTAGGCTAAAGTCCAGGTTGTTGGCAGGAAACTGTGATTGACATTCTCCAGTTGCAATCCTTGATCTTTGCATTCATTAGTTAAAGACAGGTCATGAACTGCATGTAGTTGTGTTACACTATCCGTACATGGTTCAGTGTATTCCACAACTTTGGTAAGCAGATTCCAAGCAACATGCGTCAGTATTTCAGGCACTAGTCATTTTGATGTTTGAATAAGTGAGCAGGCCTTGTTCACAGATCATTGGTTGGCACGAAAGGGGCTGTCATTTATAATGGCTATCCTAAACTTTTCCTGGTAGGTTTGTTTGCAGTGCAGGAGATCTTGAAATTGATCCTCCAACATGATCTTGCAATAATCTAGATGAACAATAGAAATGGTGATCTGTTTGGAGGAGAGGGATAATTTTCCAAAGATTGGAGTGCTAATAAAAGGTACCCTATTTTGTCTGATGCCCGATGGAGCTACCTGGTTTAGCTATAGGGGAGATGGGCCGTGGATTCCCTCCTTGGTCGTCACCTACCCAGTCGGTCTTTAGACAGACTTCCTTTCGTCTCTACGGTTGTCTCTTCCCTTATCCTCACTTTTTCACCTCCCCTACCCCCCATTTATTTTCTCTCTCCTTTCTCTCCTTTCCTAATGTATTCCTGATTGTTTAATGTAATGTGTAATTGTTGATCTTTTTCTGTTATATTGTTGAACCACATTGTTGCACTTCCTTTCGTCCCTCCTGCCGTCTCCTCCTGCATCCTCCCTCTATTTATGTCTCTCCTTCTCCCCTTTCTCAATGTATTGAGACTGAGCTATTTAGTCTGATGCCCGACGGAGCTACCTTGTTTAGCTATAGGGTAGATGGGCCATGGATTCCCTCCTTGGTCATCACCTACCCAGTCGGTCTTTAGACAGACTTGTTTTCGTCTCTCCGTGTTGTCTCTTCCCTTATCCTCCCTTTCTCACCTCCCCTGCCCCCTCCACTACTTTTCTCTCTCCTTTCTCTCCTCTCCTAATTGTATTGCCTATTTTTTGGGATTTATTGTGTAATTGTTGAACTTTTTCTGTTACATTGCTGATTCTCATGTATAGCGCTCTGAGACCTCCAGGTCTAGCCAGCGCTATATAAAACCCTTTAAATAAATAAATAATGGTAATTGACTAAAATGGAAAAAGGCTTGGAATTTAAAAGAAGTTTCTGTGATATAGATGAGGCAATATGAGGCTTACCAGCCAGAAGAAAAGCAGTCAGTCTTGGTTTGCTACTCCACGCTAAAAGATCCCAGCTGTTAGTTGATTATTTCAGAGAAAACTCTGGTTCATCTAGTAGAAATCGGGGTATAAACATGAAGTGCACAGAGCTTGGTAACTTTGATTTGTTTTCCAGCTGGTAGCAAATGTTCATGTTATTTGGGCTATATTTGGAAGTTCTCCTAGTACTGTTTTAAAGTGTGCTGTGGGAGACCCAGGTATATGTTGTACAGTAGCCAGAAGATGTGTGAACCCTGAAGTATGCCACAAGCCAATGATCCTGTTAAAAATGTGTTGACTGCAATTAGAGAGAGATGTTTAGATCCGGTTTAGGATGAATCGAGGAATGCCCATCCATTGCCACAGCCCTCACAATGTCAAGTCAAGTCAAGATATTTATATAGCGCAATACATACCCATAGGGTCTCAAGGCGCTTGAGGAAGGGTGGGGAATTACTTGTCGAAAATCCAAGTTTTAAGTTGCTTTCTGAATGCTAGGTGGTTCTGAGTAAGGCGAAGGTGAGTGGGAAGTGAGTTCCAAGTTTTAGCTGCCAGGTAGGAGAAGGATCTACCTCCCATGGTGGTTTTGTTGATGCGAGGTACAGTGGCAAGGGCTTGGTTGGAGGATCGTAGCTGACGGGAGGGGGTGTAGAAGGACAGTCGTGTGTTGAGACATTCGGGTCCAAGTTCGTAAAGTGCTTTGTGTGCGTGGGTTAGGAGGCGGAAAGTAATCCTCTTATTTACGGGGAGCCAGTGGAGGTTTTTCAGGTGACCAGAGATGTGTTCTTTACGCGGGATGTCTAGTATGAGTCTGGCTGAAGCGTTCTGGATGCGCTATAGTTTTTTCTGGAGTTTTGCGGTGGTACCGGCGTATAGGGTGTTTCCGTAGTCCAGGCGGCTCGTGACCAGTGTGTGGGTGACAGTTTTTCTAGTTTCGGTGGGGTTCCAGCAAAATGTTTTTTTGAGCATGCGAAGAATGTTGAAGCAAGATGATGAAATGGCGTTGACTTGTCTGGTCATCGAGAGTGAGGAGTCCAGGATGACGCCCAGGTTCCGTGCGTGGTCCGTCGGGATGGGTGCTTTTCCAAGGGCCTCTGGCCACCAAGAGTCATCCCAGGCGGAGGGGGAGATGCCTAAGATGAGGACTTCTGTTTTGTCTGAGTTCAGTTTCAAACGGCTGTGCTTCATCCATTCTTCTACTTCTTTCATTCCTTCGTGTAAGTTGGTTTTGGCGGTGTTAGGGTCTTTGGTGAGTGAGAGGATTAGTTGAGTGTCATCAGCGTAGGAGATGATGTTGAGATTGTGTTGGCGAGCGATGGCCGCAAGGGGGCTCATGTATACGTTGAAGAGGGTGGGGCTGAGTGACGATTCTTGTGGCACGCCGCAGATGACTTCAGAGGCCTCTGACTTGAATGGTGGGAGGCGGACTCTCTGGGTTCTTCCGGTGAGGAACGCGGTGATCCATTCCAGTGCTTTTCCTTGGATTCCGACGTTTCTGAGGCGCTGTAGAAGGGTGCTATGACAGACTGTGTCAAAGGCAGCGGAGAGGTCGAGGAGGATGAGGGCGACTGTGTCTCCATTGTCCAGTAGAGTTCGAATGTCATCTGTTGCTGCGATAAGTGCGGTCTCAGTGCTGTGTTTGGCTCGGAAGCCGGACTGTGAGGAGTCGAGGGATTTGTTGGTTTCGAGGAAGGTGGCGAGCTGGTTGTTGACAGCTTTCTCGATGACTTAGGCCGGGAATGGAAGGAGCGAGATGGGGCGGTAGTTTTTGAGTTCGGTGGGGTCAGCTGTGGGTTTTTTCAGAAGGGCGCTAAGTTCGGCGTGTTTCCAGCTTTCCGGGAAGGTGGCGGAGTTGAGGGAGCAGTTGATGACATCTCGGAGGTGTGGTGCTATGATGGAGTCTGCTTTGTTGAAGATGTGGTGAGGGCATGGGTCAGTTGGGGATCCTGAGTGGATGGAGTTCATCAGGCGGATGGTGTCCTCAGTGGAGATTGGGTTCCAGTCGTTAAGGATGTTCAAGGGAGGTGAAGGTCCTGCAGAAGGTTGGGTGGGTTGGTCTCCGGGTCGGTTGTCGAAGCTGTTGTGGATGTCTGCGATTTTGTTGTGGAAGAAGGAAGCTAGGGAGTCGCAGAGGGCTTGGGAGGGGGTGATGTCGTTGGAGTTGGCTGATGGGTTGGTAAATTCTTTGACGATGTTGAATAATTCCTTGCTGTTGTGGGCGTTGTTATCTAGTCGGTCTTTGAATGCGGCTTTCTTGGCAGACCGGATTAGTTGGTGGTGTATGCGGGTGGCGTTTTTGAAGGCGTCCCTGGTGCTGGTAATTGGGTCTTTTTTCCAGGCCTTCTCGAGGGAGCGACAGAGTTTCTTGGATATCTTAAGATCATCGTTGAACCAGGAGGCGTTTTTGCTGCCTAGTTTGATTTGACGTTTTTCAACGGTGCTAGGATGTCGGCGCTGTTGGTTAGCCATTGGGTGAGGTTAATGGCTGCTTGGTCGGGGTTTGAGGAGTGGGCGGGGGGGTTTAGAAGAAGCGATGAGGAGATCTGGTCGATGGTGATTTTGTTCCAGTTTCTTCGCAGGGTGGGTTGAGGATGGTTGTGGATTGTGGTCTTATTGTAGAGAAAGTAAACGCAGCTGTGGTCCGTCCAATGAAGAGCTGTGGTGTGACTGAATGAGACGTGTTTGCTGGAGGTGAAGATAGGGTCGAGTGTGTGACCTGCGATGTGGGTGGGGGTAGTGACAAGTTTTTTGAGTTCGAGGTTGGCGAGATTGTCCAGAAGGGTGGTGGCGCTGCTGTCATTGTTATTTTCCAGGTGAAAATTGAGGTCTCCCAATAGAATGTAGTCCTCGGAGGGGAGGGCGTGTGGGGTGATAAAGTCAGTGATGTCGTCACTGAATTGTGCACGGGGTCCTGGAGGCCGGTAGAGGAGGGTGCCTCTGAGTGTGGTCTTGGGGTCGGTGTGGATCTGGAAGTGGAGGTGTTCGGCGCTGGCAAGGTTGACGTCTGAACTGGTTGAGATGCGGATGGAGTTCTTATGGACGATAGCGATGCCTCCTCCTGTTTGCTTGATGCGGTCCTTACGGATGATCTTGTATCCTTCCGGGATGGCAATGGTGATGTCTGGGGCTGAAGAGGCATTCATCCATGTTTCTGTTAGGAAGGCGACGTCCGGTGAGATGGTGTCTAGTAGATTCCAGAGGTCGATGGCGTGTCTGTGGACCGAGCGGGTGTTGAGCAGGATGCAATGTAGGTGGTTGGTGTCAGGTCTCTGTTTGGTGTTGGTGGATGAGGAGTTGGTTTTGGAGCCGTCGAACTTGCAGGAGTTGCAAGAGAAGGGTCCATGGGTGTGTCCAGGAGCGGCTTGGACGCAGTTGGGGGAACGGCCGGGGTTAAGGGCTAGGAGGGTGGTGGCATCGTAAGTGATGCGAGTGGGCTGGGCATTGCGGGAACCAGGGGGTCTGGCGCTGGGCCCGGTCCAGGCGCGGACGGGCGTAGACGGGCTTACCTTTGGCGCGGCCGCAGCGCGTGGACGCTGGCGTTGGGACATCAGGCATAAATGAAATCTGGAGGGGGCGGAGCGTGGGAGGGTCAGCTGGGAGGCAGGGTCTGGGAGGAGACACGGGAAAAGTAAAAACAATCTGAAATGGCCGCCCGGTGAGAAAACGAAACTGGGGCACAGCCGGAGCTAGAGTCAATGAATACAGATACTAAGTACACAAAGAGACGCTTCACCGACAGTTACATCAGCCGCTATGCACAGTGAATTACAATTAAGCAATGCGAGCATAGACGATATCAAGCGCTCAACCCTTATGCATTTAATTAGTAACAAGCAATGCGAGCAAAAAAACGATACCAAGCGCAGTGAAATGAGCTATGCGCTGTAACAGGGCGGCAGGCAGCAGGTATCAGGGCAGGCAATGCAGGCAGCGAGGAGAAGGCTTCCGTTTTGCGAGAGGAGAGCTCAGGGAGCGACCGTAATGGAGGGAATCCAGACGGTCACAGGGAAAGAGAGGACGGGGCGAGTGTAGTGTAACAGTGTGTGGGAGGCTCAGCTGGGAGGCGGGGTCTGGGAGGAGACACGGGAAAAGTAAAGTAAAGTATTGGATCTATAATGTATCAGAGTGAATGAATAATAAGATCCCTCCAAATCAGAAGGTTAGCTTCTTAAACCTATTCTCAACAGCTGGGCACTCATCAAACCTTGCATCCTCAGTGGCTCAGTGGTTGCTTATCTAGTCTCATAAGATCAGGTTCACAACTTAAGACTCTATATTGATTACAAACTTTCCCTTTCTCAATTTTCTAGAGGAGTGACTAAGAAACAGTGTTTTTTTCTTGTAAGTACTATGTGGAGAATTATTGCATTGCATTTTAGGTATAGCCTGGGACAGAGCATGGACTGATGCATACAAGATATTGCTTACCATTGATTGACTTCATAATCATTCTCATGTCCTTGCTTCTTAGTGCTCATGTGCTGGCATCACTTCTTCTTTATTTATTTTTCCCCATAGCCCAAGTACTGCTTCCTTGCCCAGTGTATGTCCCTTGACTGCCCATGGAACTTCGGTGATACTTTTTGAGTGGTACTTTGTTTCTTTTTAGATGCAGCAGTGCATGTGTTTGCAGGCTGTTTTTGCTGTTTGTTGATTCCCCATTGTTGTTGTGTTGTTGCGTGTAACATCATTGTTGTGTTATTGCTTGCCCCATCATTGCTTTGCCCTGCCCCTCCTGCCCCTCCTGTTTTTCTGCTTGCTCTGTCATTACTTGCCTTGTCATTGATTTCCCCGTCCGCACCTTTGTCGGTCCACTCGTCCCCACCCACCCATGTTGTTGCTTTGCCTTGATCCCCTGCCCTGTCCTGAGTTGTTGCTTTATTCTGTCTCTCACAGTAGGTGCTTTGCTCCATCCCCATACTCCCTCCCATGCTACTTGTTTGAATATTGCCATCATAATGGCAGTATGCCAATGGCTGGCCAACCACAACAAGATGAGCTACTAACTGCCAACTGAATGGCATTCAATGTTTGTTAGAAACAGAGGCTTTACACCACCTAAGGAACACCTTCTTCTGGAAAGCATTCAGTCAACCACATAAATGTACGCCTGAATAAAAACTTAGAATTCTGAAAGAGAGCTCTGACAGTGGACTTCCTGGCTGAGGTCTGTCAACTACCTACTGAATCATATACAGCTTGCTTAAAAACCTGTCTGAGGAGAGGTCTTTAATGATACTACTCATCCTGCCAGAAATGATGCAGCCAGTGCTGATTGTGTCATAGAGCTTTTTTAGCTAACATTTAGCCATGCTGCAAAGCAGCTGTTTGGCTGTACAACATGGCTAAAAGACACTGACAAAGCCAATAGCTCTCAAGTAGGTGAGACCAATAGGCTTTGCCAATGCATGTTTCCCCATAAGATGTCTTTGGTCAACCCATTCATCCCTTTCAGTTTGGACTAGTGTAATAAATTGTGTCAAAATCGTCAAAGGTTCTAGCTTTATAGGCTTCCAAAGATGCTAAATGTGCTAAATATTACAATTGGTTCTGCCCAATGTATATTTTAAATTCATGACTTGAGGATATTGTTCCAATTGTCAATCCATGACCTGGTTCCATCTTGATCAAATGATTGATGTCAATTTAGCGGACATTACAGAAAAAGTCCACAGGGGAATTGGTGCTTATAATCTGAATGAAATATTTATAGGCTGTGAGGAATCCCGACCACCTATAGTGTATACATTGATTTTGTGCCTTTGGAAATTTTGGATTTTACACCTCTGCTGTAAGCCTACAAAGGCTGATTATTTCTCTTCTTTTATATCACTGTTTCTAAAATGGCTTCACCCTCTTAGACAATGAAGTTTCCTTAGCATGTAACTGTCCTGATAAAAAGTGAAATTTAAATTACGCAGATTTCTTGCTGTCTGTTTATATTTGCCATGAATTAAACAACTGGAAATGCGTAAAATTTAGACAGCCAAGGCTTGCTTATATGTGGCATTTTCCAACCAGAGGACTGTGTGTCATCCAAATCCACAGCTGAGCTTCTCCTCTTTTATTATAATAACGCCTTCTATGATTTAGAATAAAACTAACAATTGTTTCTGATTTAACACCTTGCCTGCTATTGATATTTTCCTCCTGTGCTGAAAATCCTTGATCATTATAGTTTCATGATGAGCTCAGCTCGTCATCAGCACAGCTCAACTGTGCCTCAGGACGAGCTAAGCTCGGCATGAGCAGGTGAGGGGTTAAAAACCGGTTTAAATAACACAGATGTATTCCTCCAGAATCCATTGATTTCTGTTATCAATGTCATTCTTAAATGGGGAAGGGGTGGCTTTAACATATGCCTGAGCGTATAGATTAGATATGAATATCAGTGACATATTGATCTGGTTCCTTGTGGTAATCTATGGTTCTTCTTTGATGGTTGGTTCTGTCCCTATAATCCTGGGAGGTGTGGAAAAAATTTGAAGATGAGTTTGAGAGTTTGGAGAATGGCTTGACTTTGTGATCATTCTCCCATTCCACCAAGTTACCTCAGTGATCTCCCTTCCTCCCCATATATGACTACTTATGCCTGCCTTCCCAGGTCACTCTAAGGGTGCTACATGAAAGCTGTTGCTTTGATTATATAGTGTTAGGTTCTCAGGGTAACCTTTGCCTTTCGCCATGGTAGTAATTCCATTTGGCTATGGTGTGGGGACTGAATTAAGATGCAGTCAAAGCAATCACAGCCCAGAAACTGCAAAAATTGTCTGGGAGCTGTTCAGAGACTGCTGAGCAATCATATGGAGGGACATTGAAAGTCCCTGTTTGATGAATCTGTGTCATGTACTCTCCTAGGCTTTTGGAATGCTTGACTGGACTCAAGGCTATGGAAGTAGCACTACCTTTCCACAAGAAGAGGCAGGCTTTATGTGCTAGAACTCTCACTGGCATGGAAGGTGAGGTGAAGATGGAAGGGCACTCTCCTGAGAACAGTCGAAGGAAAGCTTAGATGGGTTCTGTTTGGCAACTGAAATTGCAGGCTACTTCAGGAACACACAGCCTGCTCTTCCTAAACCCTGCTATCTAGTTGCCACATTCAAGCCAAACCACGACATATCAATATTAACTTAAACACCCTTTGAAAATAATGACCTGATGCAAGATGTGCTCCAATCAGACTTCTAATATAGACATGCACCCATTTTGCAGGAAGGCGTTCCTCCAACTCGTAAGTCGACAACAGATCCCACCCTTACATTTGAGTATTACTTTTTCATGGTGATTATTACCAGCTTTCTGAGTTCTTTTCTAGTGTTGTACTCATATGCATCACTGTTCTAAGAGTACACTACTTCCCTATACAGTTTGATGAATGCTGTATTCATCCATGTGTTACTGTACTTGAAAATTAGGCAGTGTAACTTGTGGATGCCTTTGTTGTTCCTCTCCAAAACAATTGTCTGAAAAGTCCATGCTGCTTTTCTTTCGGAGAATTTAAAAATATTGAAGTAAAAATATAGTTCCAAAAATATTGACTCCCAAGACTTACACAGGTATGTACAAAAATATCTGAAAAAAATATAGTTTGCAATAATATAGTTGTATCATTTATCAAATTGAAAATATATATAACAAATTAAAATATTAAAATAAACATAAATTAAATACTAACTTTAATTTATAAAAAAATTATAATTAAATGTATCTTTGAACAAATACAACAAATAATATATATATATATATATATATATATATATATATATATATATATATATATATATATATATATATACATATATATATATAATAACTGAAAAAACCAAAGGTTTCAGGCCTTATATAGTTAGGAATTAGCATTTAAAAAACCATTGAAATTGCTTCTATATAGTTAGTTGTACTAACTATATTTCGCACAGCCCCCCCCCAAATTTCGCGGGGTGCACGCACTGTGCGCTGACCCCACTATTTGGGGCCTTGGGGGTCCTTGTGGGACCCCCTGAGCAGGCCTAGGGGGTCAGGGTACTTCTAGCCTGCCCCCTTTTTGAGTTCCACACGTTTGTTTTTCTGCTTTCCTGTGCCTCAGTCTACCGAGGCACAAGATGGCTGCCAACAATTTCTGTTTTGGAGTGTTGTCAGACATTGGCAGCCAATCAGCATGCAGCTCGCGCACGCTAAGGTCCGCGCACGTGCAAGGACAGTGCAAGGAGAGTGGCGCACGGGCGCGCACCGTGTCCCGCCCATAGATATATAATTTGAAAAAAGTCGATTTTCTCAACAATTACTGAAGGGATTTTCACCAGCTATACCAAAGGCACTTCTGCATACCAGGCTCTACCATTTTGCCAAGTTTGCAGTAATTCCATTCAGCCGTTCGGGCTGTAGCTGTGTCTAAAGGTCCTATGGAAAATTGCATTGGACTCAATTTCACATTCAATTTTCTCATAAACTACTGGAGGGATTTATACCAAACATACAAAAGGCACTGCTCCATACCAGTCCCTACCATTTTGCCAAATCTGGTGTAATTCCGTTCAGCCGTTCGAGCTGTAGCCTTGTCAGAATGTCCCTACGGAAATTAACATGGGGAAAACACGTTTTGGGACCCCCCTTTTTTCTCGGCCCCCGCTTGACGAATCCCCCTGACATTTTCAGGGAAGGAGCGGAGCTCAGCGAAGCAAATTTAAGGGATATTACAGGCAGATCCCTCAATCGGCGCCAAAGTTATTCCCAATAGAATGTTCGGCATTTCCTATGGTAACTAGGTCCTAACTATATATACCCACTGGCTATCGCCAGTAGGTATTATATATATATATATATATATATATATATATATATATATATATATATATATATATATATATATATATTCACAGAAAAAACCATAGGTTATAGTGGATATATAGTTAGGAATTTGCATTTACAAAACCTTGAAAATTCAATGAAAAAACCATTGGTTTTAGGCCATATATAGTTAGGGATTTGCATTTACAAAACCTTATTTTACTCGCATAAAACCATTGAAATTCCATATATAGTTATAAGCGCTAACTATATATCGCGCACCCGCAATCCACTGCTGATGATGTCACATATTACATCATTCATGACATGGTTAGTGACATCACTGATGACATCACTGATGACATCTCAAATGACATCACTGATGACATCACTGATGACAACATGCAGTGACTGTATGTTTCTGTAAAGTTAAAATATCTCTTACATATTGAAGAATGAGTGGATATATAAGTGTCTGGATGAAGGATTTAGTAGGTGCATGACTGACTGTATGAGTGAGTGATTAAATGTGTCTCACTAAGTGCATGGGTTAGTGACTAAACTGTCTTAATTTGTGCATCATTATGTCTGTTGTTCTGTGAACTGTTGCATGTGTTGATAAGTAGCTATATGAGTAACTATATGGGTTATTGATTGGTTGCCCAAGTATTTGTATGGGATACTGAGTGTGTGTGTAGGTGGCTGGGAGGTGTATGACTCTGTGCATAGATGTGTGAGCAGTTGATTCACTAGATGTATGGTTTCAAAAGTGCATGTGGAAACAGCTGTATGGGCGGTTGACTGTGTGCATGAGTGCATTGGAGAGTGAATGGATATCTCAGTGCTACATGTCAAAGTAAGTACATATGTAAAACACAGTACATGTGAGAGTTGACATATATAAATAACTGTGCATAAGAGCCAGTGAATGTGTGAGTGGCTGTATGGATCATTGTGAACTTGTATCAGGGATTGTATAATAGAGTAAATATGTGTTAGTATATGTTTGAATAAGTAAATTTTGTATAACTGTATAGTTGAGGAAATGGAGGTGTGATTGATTCTTTGCATGACTGACTAGGTGTGTGAGTAACTCCATGGATGAGTGACAGTCTGTGAGTGTCTGTTTACACTGATTGTATCTAAGGTTATATTAGAGTCTGAAGAGGTTCATCGTATTATCACATGAATGATATCATCAGTGATGTTATCAGTCATGTCAAATGAGATGTTTTCAGTGATGTCATCAGTGATGTCATTTGAGATGTCATCAGTGATGTCATCAGTGATGTCACTAACCATGTCATGAATGATGTAATATGTGACATCATCAGCAGTGGATTGCGGGTGCGCGATATATAGTTAGCGCTTATAACTATATATGGAATTTCAATGGTTTTATGCGAGTAAAATAAGGTTTTGTAAATGCAAATCCCTAACTATATATGGCCTAAAACCAATGGTTTTTTCATTGAATTTTCAAGGTTTTGTAAATGCAAATTCCTAACTATATATCCACTATAACCTATGGTTTTTTCTGTGAATTTCATTGGTTTTTTAATAGCAAATATGAAAAGCTTTAAAATGTCAAGTACGTGATAGATGAAAACATTTTCGTATTTATGCACGCTGATGTGCTTTGAACGCTGCACCCCCCCCCTCCCCTCTTTTGTCTTAGTAGTACTCTCTCTTTGCAGATAGTGAACGGTAGTTAACGCAAGCCTTTCCCCCCTTTTTAATCCGTCGTGCCTGCTTGTCTCTCCATTTGATTGATTGTTGTCCAAGCATTTACTGTTTTAGAATTGGTTCTCTTTGGATCATTCTCTATTTACAAACAAGCACAAAGTCGCAATACTCTGTTTAGTCTTTGCAGATAGTGAAAAATCGTGTAAAAAAAATAAAAGTAATCGAGCAAAATCAGTAGGCCACTAATTGGTTCTCTTTTTGACCTCGCTAAAATAGAAATATTAGGAACAACCATACATGAGAAATACGAAAATAGTGAGATGAACTGAGCTCCACACCATGAGGGCTGCAAGACAGCTCGGCTCCATCACCCATCCCGCACAAAATAACGACAAACCCTATGCAAATATTAAAAATATAGACAACACACCAGCAAAGAAACAGGGTAAAACATTTTATTAAAAAACTATTTACATAACGTTGGTTTATAAGATGATATCAGTAGTGGACCGATGTGTGAATAGATCGAAAGCAGCACAAGGCTCCAAGATCCGGATGGCAAGCTCCTGGATGTTGGGTGCCATAGTTTAGAGTTCTGAATTTGAGCCTTTTTCAATGCCTGTGCTTTGTTGAATCAAAATGGCGGCTTGACACAAAGCTGACTCAAGCGTTGCTACTGATGCTATGCAGACCAAAACTGGTTTTCAGTTTGTACATTTTTCTAGATTTTTCAATCCAAGTTTGGTTGACTTTGTAGAATGATGGCTTCAAATTTTCAACATACGGTGTGGTGGCGCTGACTGGGAGGGGGCGCTTCGCTCCTGCCCCCTCCCCAAGTAAGATTTTCATACGTGAAAGTACGTTAACGGTTTCGGTCCCTGAGATGCTTCGATGTCACTGCCATTCTCAAATAGCATAAGTTCTGGATGTTGGGTGCCATAGTTCAGAGTTCTGAGCAGCGCTTGTAACACTGTCTGAAGCTTATTTCCACCTACTGCAGCTTCACTATTCTCAAAGTAAGTGAGTGTCGTTTGTGGACCTGACTGCATTAGAAAACTTGGGCGGTGTGATGGCCATGGACTCGGAGAAGACGCTTGGCTCCGACACTCTCCCCAAGTCTTATAGCACTGGTGTAGCCTGAGATCGCCCCCGACATAGGCGGCCGGCTCCCGGGGTCCGGCGGAACTTTTTGCCTTTTGATGACTCTTCAATTCTGGACCTTGTCCCACAATCCGTTTCACCTGAAGACAAGCTGTAGTGGGGCGCCCCTTTACCGTTTTAGTTGCCATTCCGCCCGCTTTTGCTACACTGTGCCTCTTCCGCCATTCAGCTGTTTACCGCCCGCTCTTGCGACTACAGCGTCTCGCTCACCATGTAGTTGAGTTGCTCCCGCTCTTGCGGTGCAGCGATAGGCGGCTGCCACATGGCTCTCAAAATGGCGGCCGGCTCTTCGGTTTTGGGCCTGGTCCACTAAAATGGCCCTGGGACACCTTGGAACTCGGACGCTTCCCTGATAGGGCTTGGGTCCCATTCTCGAAAAGCGTCCCCTCAGCCGTGAAGATTCTACAAAAGTCTTGGGGGCCTCCGACTCCCGCAGGCTTCTGGTGGGGAGCGGCTGCCATGATTGCTCGTGGAATGGCCACGACGGAGCTACGAGATGGTAGTGGTCTCATGCTGACGCCAGCTTTAGTCTGAAACATCCTGAAACACTGTAGACTACCAATTCGATCAGTTCCGGTAGCGCCCCAACATGACCCGGAAGAGAAGAACTTGCCCTCCCCTCTTTGACTGATGGTTCTTGTTGCCTGTCCCCTCTGTTGTCATTTAACAGAACTTTTTGGACTGCTGAAAGGGGTTGTGTTCTGAACGCTGGTTGGTGGAGACATTTTGACTATATTCTTGACCTACGTTGTCGCGCAATGCGTTATATGACACGCCGCGTTAGCGCACCCGGAAGTGATCCGAGGCGCGGCGCGCAGCGCGTAACGTAAGCATAACAGGTCATGTGACTTGTTAATAAAACTTTTCATTGGTTCATTTTACTTTTGTTAATTTAATGATGAAAAGCTTGGTCATATGACCTAAAAATTACGCTTTTTATTGTTTTCGAACAATATTTTTTTTTCAAACATATGTTATAATATTCCAGGCTAATGTACTTTCCCGGAAAATTTACAACTGTCTTGCAAGTAAAATATATTCCTTTTTCGAGAAAAAGGGCGTTTCTTCCTTCCATGACGGAACATTGAGTAAAAGAGATTCGGCCTGCTGTCTTAGTCGCCGATACGCCTGATTATCAGATTCTTATCGATCACTTTATGTTGCAGACATGAAAAACACAACTGCCCTTGACCATTTATCTTTACTGCGTTCCTACATATTATACCTTTTATCCGTCATGTAATTGGACTGCTTTATTTCACTTGCCTTTTACTGATTCGAAAACAGTGACTAAAAGTAAAAACTTTACCAATGTAAATACTACTACCGTGTTTTGTTTTAAAAACCTTTATTGTGAAAATGTCAGTATACAAATACGGGCCTATAACCACGTGGGCCGGCCACGGAGCAAACTGAAATCGTATATGATGAGGAGACATTTACACTGTAGAGGAACGTAACGAGCGGGCCATTAGGTTGCAAGAACTAAGGTGTCTAACAGTTGCGGAATCGGTGGACATACATTTTGTAATTAAAATAGGACAGGGCCACTTACAATAACATTTTCTAGATATACATTTGCGGGCAAGGAGTTACGAGTCCCATTTATACCGGCGCCATTTTGGGCGAGGCCGGGCAGGTCCAAGATATAGTCAAAATGTCTCCACCAACCATCGGCCAGACCAGAACCCCTTTCGGCCCTTTATGCTACAAGATGGTGTCTTCCATTCAGAAAATATTGTTTGCAGCATTTTGAAAGGAAACAGAAACAGCCGTTCTCCTAGTGAGTTTCACATTGTTACATTTAGGAAGAATGTTGAAGAGTAGTATGTGGAAAATCTGAAGCCATTTTTCTACAAACTCTCAATCAGACTTGGATGGAAAAAAAAAACATGAAGAATGTACAAACTGAAAACCAATTTTTGTCTTTATAGCATCAACAGTAACGCTTGAGTCAGCTTTGTGTCAAGCCGCCATTTTCATTCAATCAATAGCGTCCCCCTGCACACATTCAGGGACCTGGTCGTGTCTTCAGATGAAACGGATTGTAGGAAAAGAAGCAGAAAGGAAAAGGCAAAAAGTTCCGCCGGACCTCGGGAGCCGGCCGCCTATGTCATGTGCGACCTTTGGCCACACAAGGGCAATAGTGAAGCTGCAGCAGATGCAAATAAGCTTCAGACAATCTTACAAGCACTGCTCAGAAATCTCAACTGAGGCACTCAACATCCAGGACTTGCCATTCGAATCTTGGCGCCTTGTGCTGGTTCCGACCTATTCACACATCGGTCCTGGATCTCGGCGCGTTCGACTCACTGTACCGCAACAGTGACCGCAATTCAGCTGGACAAGCCGCCATTTTCATTCACTCAATAGCGTCCCCCTACACACATTCAGGGACCTGGTCGTGTCTTCAGATGAAACGGATTGTAGGAAAAGAAGCAGAAAGGAAAAGGAAAAAAGTTCCGCTGAACACCACCTTGGGCAATAGTGAAGCTGCAAAAGGTGCAAATAAGCTTCAGACAGTCTTCAACTTACTCTGATTCTTATAATAAACTTCAGATAGTCTTACAAGCACTGCTCAGAACTCTCAACTGAGGCACTCAACATCCAGGACTTGCCATTCGGATCTTGGCGCCTTGTGCTGGTTCCGACCTATTCACACATCGGTCCACTACTGACATCACCTCATAAGCCAACGGGGCACCCCACGCCGACTTTCGGCGCAGCATTGTAGGATGGCCACACCAGTGCGGCAACTTGCTGGACACAACATCGGGGCCATCCAGATCTCGGCGCGTTCGACTCACTGTACCGCAACAGTGACCGCAACTCAGCTGGACACGCCGTCTTTCGGCGCAGCATTGTAGGATGGCCACACCAGTGCGGCAATTTGCTGGACACCACCTCGGTGCCATCCGGATCTCGGCGCGTTCGAGTCACTGTACCGCAACAGTGACCGCAATTCAGCTGGACACGCCGTCTTTCGGCGCAGCATTGTCGGATGGCCACACCAGTTGCGGCAATTTGCTGGACACCACCTCGGTGCCATCCGGATCTCAGCGCGTTTGAGTCACTGTACCGCAACAGTAACCGCAACTCAGCTGGACACGCCATCTTTCGGCGCAGCATTGTAGGATGGCCACACCAGTGCGGCAATTTGCTGGACACCACCTCGGTGCCATCCGGATCTCGGCGCGTTGTGCTGCCTTCGGCCTATTCGCACATCGGTCCGCTACTGACGCCGCCTCACGTGCCAACGGATTTTCTACGCTTTTTGTAGCCCTATGCCGCATAACAGGTCATGTGACTTGTTTATAAAACTTTTCATTGGTTCATTTTACTTTTGGTTTCCTAAAGATGGAAGGCTTGGTCATATGACCTAAAAATAACACTTTTCATTGGTTTAGAACATTTTTTTTTCCCAAACGATGAAAGCCCCACCTTGTTTCTGGATCATTCAGACTGAAGCTGGCGTCAGCATGAGAGCACCACCATCTCGTGGCTCCGTCGTGGTCATTCCGCGAGCAATCATGGCAGCCGCTCCCCACCGGAAGCCTGCGGGAGTCGGGGGCCCCCAAGACTTTTGTAGAATCTTCACGGCTGAGGGGACGCTTTTCGAGAATGGAGCCCAAGCCCTAGCAGGCAAGCGTCCGAGTTCCAAGGTGTCCCAGGGCCATTTCAGTGGACCAGGCCCAAAACCGAGGAGCTGTCCGCCATTTTAAGAGCCATGTGGCAGCCGCCTATCGCTGCACTGCAAGAGTGGAAGCAACTCAACAACATGGTGAGCGAGACGCTGTAGCCGCAAAAGCGAGCGCAACTCAGCTAGATGGCCGCCACCTGGGGAGGCCCGTTCACGCCGCCTCCCCCACCCCCGGGCCGCCGCACGCCAATTTTCGGAGCAGCATTGTAGGATACCAAAACCAGTGCGGCAGTTTACTGGACATCACCTGGGTGCCTGTCGTACATGTTGTGTCAGCCATGTGACACTGGACACAGTCCCATCAACATCTCAACGCGTTCTGCTGCCTTGGGACTATTCGCACAACAGACCGCTACTGACGAGGCCTCCCCCCGCACCACCCGGGACGCCCCACGCTGTTTTTCTGTGCTGCATTGTAGGATCCCAAAACCAGTGCGGCACCCAGGCGACATCACCTGGGTGCCGTCCAGAACTCTGCACGTTGTGCTGCCTTGGGACTATTCGCACAAAAGACAGCTTCTAACCATTGTTGCTTTTTGTGTTGAAAAATGTTTAAATGTTTTTAGTTTTTGTTCCGTTCGTTATAGTTAATAGTTAATAAAGTTTTATAATCTTACTTTGTTGGAGTGTTATCTATTTTTTTAAAAACGGGTGAATGGGGCCTTGAATCGGGTTATTGTCATGTGTGGGCTTTGGAAGTGTGCTGCTGCAGGATCGGACATTTCAAACTCAAATGCACGTTCTTTTTCTTACCTTTCCGAAGCATGGAGCGCAATAGCAGGCAGAGAAAGGGTGATGCACGTGTTGAACACTACCTGACCTGGCAAGTTGCTGGCAGTGCCCCCCCCCCCCGCCCGCTCCTGAAAGAGGACACACACACACCGCCGCCCGAGTACTTCACAAATCTTTAAAAGACCATGCGCTTGTTCATGAGGCTTAAATGGTTTATCACCTCTTCTAGAACCCCTGCATCGACCCTCTGACGTTTCCTGGAAAAATTACCATGTAACACAATACCAAGCCCTGTCAGCTGAAACCCCCAAGGAATCGTGGGGCATATTATCAAGGGGGTTTATCTCCGCTTTTTTGGCTTTAAAAGCCAAGAAAGCGGAGATAAAAATATCTCCCTATTACCAAGCTGTCGCTAACACCAGTTAGTGACAGCTAAAAGGAGATAGCGACCATCTTGGGCCCCGCTTTGCATGTCAGTGATACTTATCACTAATGACATGCAAAGCGGGCGTGCCAAGATGTTAGCGACTGGAAACAGTCCCTAACATCGCTATCCCCTATTACCAACTTTTGGAGATATTCGCGCTAAGCGCGAATATCTCCAAAATCTAACACCTGCCCTGAGCAGTTCTTAGCCATGTTATCCAATGGGAGGTGGATAACATGGCTAAGAGCATTTGCTCGATAATACATGAATATCGCTGACTTTTCTGCGATAATAGCAAGGTTTATCTGCGATAAAAATCGCCGATGTGCGGCGATAATTTTTGTCTCTAAACAAGTTAGAGACAAAAATTATCGCTAGTTGTTCGTAATATGCCCCCGAGTTTTTGCTTGCAGAAATCGGGAGGCGGGAGACTAGCACTGAAATCAGTAGTCTCACGCCTGAATCGGGAGGGTTGGCATGTCTGAATTCTCTACAGCTGGGGCCATAAACTACATCCGCAGGGGTAGGTGATAGCCTAGGTCCGGCCTGGACAATCGGACACAGAGGAAGAGGAGTGTCAGAGGGTGCGGTAGTGAATAGGGTGAAAGAGAGGTGTCGGGAGGGCACAGGGTGTGATTCTCAGAGAAGAGCAGCGCAGATGGGGGGAAGTATATGGCCCATGCATGAGAGAGAGAGCGGGGATGACCAGTGCGTGGGGGAGATGCTTGCGAGGGTGGGAAGCCATGCTGAGGATCGGCGGCGTGCAGAGAGTGGGCCTGGTCAAGGCATCTAAAATGGCTGCCGTGCACGACAAAATTGTGGCTTTGGACAAAAAGGCAAGATGGCGCAGACAATGTTTTTCAATAAGGATTCATTTATAACAAAATATTTACTCGCAGTGACAAAATGGTGGTCAACACTTCCTGATTTCCATTGAATCGAACGTTAACAAACGTCACGCAGCAAAAAAAAAAAAAAAAAAAAAAGCTCACGCACAGAGCAGTTTTTAACCATGTTATCCAATGGAAGGTGGATAACACGGCTAAGAGCATTTGCTGGATAATGCATGAATATCGCTGACTTTTCAACGATACTCATGCATTGTGGCCGATGTGCGGCGATAATTTTTATCTCTAAACAATTAAAACGAAGCACAAAATGGCGAATTCCCGTTTCGCTACCAGTTTGCGGCCCAGTTCGCGGCCCGTGAAGCACTTCTACCGTGAAAAATCATTTTTTTTTTCTTTTCCCCACAGGACCCTTTAATAACCCCAACAACATTCCTAGGGGGTCAAGAGGGGGATACCTTGCCCCCTTTCATTAAATTCCCCTTTCGTTTTTCACCTCTTCTTCTCTCTCGATCCTACCGAGAGACAAGATGGCGGCCGCTCCGGACTGTCACGCAGCAAAAAAAAAAAAAGCTCACGCACAGCCGCTGGAAGAGATGTATCAACATATATCAGCCTCCTCAGCCACCCTCAGGAAACATAGGGGATTAGGATACGTCTCCCGCACCCCCTTATACCTAATAATTTAATTAACGAAGCACAAAATGGCGAATTCCCGTTTCGCTACCAGTTTGCGGCCCAGTTCGCGGCCCGTGAAGCGCTTCTACCGTGAAAAATCATTTTTTTTTTCTTTTCCCCACGGGACCCTTTAATAACCCCAACAACATTCCTAGGGGGTCAAGAGGGGGATACCTTGCCCCCTTTCATTAAATTCCCCTTTCGTTTTTCACCTCTTCTTCTCTCTCGATCCTACCGAGAGACAAGATGGCGGCCGCTCCGGACTGTTTAGAATGTTGACAGACACCGGAGAGCCAATCAGCTTTCTGCGCGCAAAGTTCCGTTTCGCGAAAAGTAAGCGGACCGGATCGCTGCCCAGAGCGCTGTTACAGATATATATCTTGTTTTGAACGTTAATTTCTCAAAATCCACTGAAGCACATATATTGAGACCTAGCAAAGGCACATCGGGCTAACAGTCCCTACAATTTTGCCAAGTTTCGTGCAAATCCATTCAGCCGTTCGAGCTAAAAGTGAGGCCAAAGGCCCTATGGAAATTAACATGGGAAAAACTCGTTTTGGGACCCCCCTTTTTTCTCGGCCCCCCCTTGACGAACCCCCCCAAATTTTCAAGGGCTGCTCAGAAACAAAATGTGCCATTTTCCTGAAAATTTCAGCCGATTCCGTCCACAAACGCCAAAGTTATTAGACATAGAATTTTCAAAAATGCCATAGGGAAAAAATCCTAACTATATATACCTACTGGCGATAGCCAGTAGGTAATATATATATATATATATATATATATATATATATATATATATATATATATACGACAATGCTGCAAACATTGCAGGCAGAAAGCAGAACAACAGTAAAACAAAGAAACAATGGATTTGGAAATAAGTACAAAAACACAGAACAGTGATGCATAAACTGTCATTAACCTTACTGACATTTCTCTGACTGATAGTAAAACCTCTATATTGTCCCTTGGTTTATCAGTTATCCCAAAGAGTGACTTTAATTATGCACAAAGTCGCATCAATATGTACAAATGTGTGCGGAAGTTAAAGTTGCGTAAGCTTCATCTAATACAAGGGCCCACGAAAATAAAGCAATCCATGGTTACAATAGATGCAATCAAGAGCCCTTCAATATTAACAGTGGGTGACATTGGGCTAATGCACGATCTTCAAGAATTGCAACAGGAGGGCGGCAATATTGAGGCAGCATGTAGCCAAGAGACAAGAGGGCAGGACATTGGTGTATTAACACACTTTAAGCCGAAGTCTACTTTTTGCCCAGTAATGCAGAGGGACAACATCGATGTATTATTGCCTTATAGCCCGCCGTAGAGGGCTATACTGGCTATTAAAGGCCCTCTACAGCGTTAAAGGCCCCGAGCAGAAGGCGAGGGCCTTTAACAAGGGAGAGGGACTTTAATAGCGGTATAGCCCATCTACGAAAGGCTATAAGGCTATTAGAACATTCTGTCTCTATAGGACAGAATGTTGTAACAAAAAACAAAGCCTTTTGGAAGCGTGAGGGGATTGGAATCCCCTCAGGCTCCCTGAAGCCTTTGTTCACAGCCAGAGCTGACATACCAGCCTCCGTAACCTAGCGACACTCAAGCACCGTCGCTCTTCAGGATTGTAACCTAACAACACTCAGGCATCGTTGCTCTTCACCAATTCTCAAGGTTTGACTCCGCAATCCCACAAAAGGTATTACATAGCTTCGAAATAAAAAGTTTTTCTAGATTCATAAACTCGTGTATTGTTCACGCTGATACACACAGCTTACTACAATTCTAGGAACATTATCCTTCACGTACCGTGTATCATTTACGCTGATACACACAGCTTACTACAATTTCAGGAACATTGTCCTTCATGCATTTACATAGTGTGTATCATTTATGCTGATGTACACACTACGTGAATGCATGGACAGATTTAATAACTTTCTGTTTCAGACTTTATTTTAAACACGTGTATCGTCCACGCTGATACACACAGCTTACTACAAACTCAGGTTTATTGCGTTTTCATTTACGCTAATTCATACAACCTTTAGTAATTCTTTATTTTGTGTGTCATTTACACTGATACACACAGCTTGCAACAAGTTTATAATATTGTGCTTCATCTACACTGATTTACATATTTATTCTTGTTTATGATTTTTACTTGTTTTGGAGCATTTTCCTAATAATTTTCTCCTGATTATACACTTTGATAATTTTAATATGGGTCAACAAACTGCAGTCCTTCCATCTCCATTTCTTCCTGAACCTGGCACTCCTAAAATCAAATGGACTCAATGGTTTACATCTTTTAACAGCTATATTATTGCCATTGATGCTGTAACATTTTCTGCTGTCAGAAAAAATGCTATGTTGTATAGTGCTTTGGGTGCTGAGGGTCAAAGAATTTTTGACCATCAACCTCCTATAGTTAGACCTCCTTCAGATGATTGGAATGAGTATACTGAAGCTATTGCACGTTTCGAGAAGTATTTTAAGGATGAACCGAGTATAATTGATGAGAGACACAATTTTTATACTCGTAAGCAAAAAGAATATGAAAAAATTGATACGTTTTTAGCTGAATTGAGGGTTCTAGCTGCAACTTGTGAATTTGAGGGTCCTATTGATCAGTATCTTAGAGACCAAATTGTTGTAAATTGTTTTAGTAACAAAGTTCAAGACAGGATTTTATATTGTCGGAATCCTTCACTTTTAGAAACTTTAGAATTAGCAAGGGGAATTGAAAGATCTGCATTTGCTTCTAAAGAATTGAGTAATAGTAAATCTACACATATTGTTTTGGTAAACAAAATTTCATCTCAAAATACGAATCAACGTGATAGACCCCCTAAACTTGAGTGGAAGAAAACTGATAAACCTCCTGCTTGTTTTAGATGTGGCTCAAAGTCACATCTGGCTAATTTGACTTCTTGTCCTGCATTAAAAAAAACAATGCTCTAATTGTAAAAAAATTGGGCACTTTGCTGCAGTGTGTAAATTCAAATCTAAAACAATGTATCTAGAGGTTACTAATTTGAAGAAATGTCTAATGTAAGTGAAGAACAAATTGTCAGAACATTTTTATTGTCGTTGATATGATAGATAGCCATGAGGATTCTTCTACTGATCCTGTGTGTGATTTAAAAATTGGTGAGGTTCTTGTTAAAGTTACTGTAGACTCAGGTTCTCCTATCACCATTATTGTTGATTTTCTTTTGTTAGAACACTGGAAAGGAGTTCAACTTTTTCCTCCTGATATTCGTACTGTAGCATTTAATGGAAAGGTTATTAACTTAATAGGCTATTTCATTGATAGTCGCACTTTTGAAGATCGTACTGTACAGGCAAAAATGTATGTAGCTAAGAAAGGCTATAATGTTCTGAGATGGAGGGATCAAGGAAAATTTCCTTTAGTTTTAAGACCTGGTGCCGATAATCCCATTTCTTTAGATCGCTCTACCACATTTAATGCTCTAGTTACTGAAGAATTATCCTTAGAGAATATCATGGGGAAATACAAGGCTGTATTTTCTGATAGGCTTGGATCAGTCAAGGGCTTCGAACACAAAATCATATTGAAACCTGACGCTGTACCAGTGATTCATAAGGTCAGACATGTTCCCTTAAGCATTATGGACTAATTAAAAACTCATCTTCTTCAGCTACGTAAGGATGGTGTCATTGAACACATTAATTCTTCTTTGTGGGTTTCGCCAATTGTGGTCGCACTTAAAAAGAACTGTGATGAGCTTAGGCTGTGTGTAGACCTTAGAGCTTTGAATAAGAACATCCAGGTAGATTGTTTTCCCCTACCACGTATTCAAGATATGCTAGCGCAATTGAGAGGTACAAAAGTTTTTTCTACCATAGATTTGCGGGCAGCATATCATCTGATTGAGTTATGTGAGGAGTCTAGGGATTTGACTGCTTTCAATACTTCATTTGGTCCCTACAGATATTTGAGGTTACCTTTCGGTCTTGCTTCAGCGGCTTCAGTTTTTCAGAAATTGATGTTTCAGTTGTTTGGCAAGGTTCGTGATGTTTTAGCCTACCAAGATGACATGTTGATATCTACTAACACTGTCGAGGAACATCTCATTAAATTAGATCAAGTAATTGGTATTTTAAATGATCATGGCGTGACTGTTAAAAAACAAAAGTGTACATTTCTTCTTGATGAGGTTGAGTATCTTGGTCATACCAGTTCTCATAAAGGCATTACTCCTAAACTTGACCTGTTGCAAGGTATTCGAGATTGTGTTCAACCCAGTAACAAAGACCAGTTGAGGTCATTTTTGGGTTTAAGTCAATTTTATTCAAGATTTGTTCAGAATTTTGCACATATAAGTGAGCCTTTGAGGATGCTTACCAGGAACAATGTTAAATTTGTGTGGAGTGAAGAGCACAAATTAGCTTTCGAATCTTTAAAAGATTTAATAATAGGAGCTCCGGCTCTTAAACCTTTTTATGAGAATTCTCGTTCATATATTACAGTGGATGCCAGTAATGCTGGTTTAGGCGCTGTGCTGAGTCAAGTCAATGGAGGTGATGAGAATGTAGTAGCTTTTGCTTCCCGTCAATCATCAGAAAGAAACTACAGTACAATTGAAAAGGAGGCCTTAGCTTGTGTTTGGGGAGTTAAGCATTTTTCTACTTATGTTTGGGGTCGCGAATTTATGGTGGTGTCAGACCACAAACCGTAAATTTACATCTGGAATGACAAAGGTTTAAGGAATGCAAGTCCAAGATTAGTTTGACTTTTTTCTAAACTTTATGATTTTAACTTTGTAATGAGACACATTCCAGGTGGAAAAAACTTCACTGCTGATTTTTTGTCTAGATGTCCTTCAAGCTGTCCACATTTTGCACCAGTTCTTGATGACAAGGAAGTGGTAGTTAATTTACTTGATGGTTTGGTTTTAGCTATGGATGTTGTTTCTGAGTCAGATTGTATTAAGGCGTATTTGCAAGACAATTCTCTTTGTATTTTAAAAAAATACATTGCTGAGGGTTGGCCAAGAGAGAATCAAGTTGATAAGGATCTTCTTCCTTTCTTCAAAATTAGAGATGAATTAAGCTTGGAGGGAGATTTTGTTTTGAGAGGGTTTTCTCTTATTCCTCCTGTGTCCATCAGAGATAAGATCGGTAACATTGCTCACAAAGGTCATGGAGGGATTACAAGTACCAAGAAGAGGTTGAGACTTCATTATTGGTGGCCAGGAATGGATGTTTGTGTGGATACCTTTTTGAATGATTGTGTTGAATGTTCACATGATGAGAAATCTTTACGTACCGTTAATAAACCATTGTGCCCTGTTGTCTTTCCTAATAGTCCATGGGAGAAATTAGGCATGGATTTTTTAGGACCGATTGGTGGTTTAAATCAAGGTTTTAGATTTATTCTTACTACTGTCGACTATCATTACAAATGGGTTGTCTTCAAGTTTTTGAAGGAACCTAACACTGAGAATGTTATAAAATGTCTTAAACAACTTTTTCAATCTGAGGGAATTCCAACTTTTCTGGTTTCAGATAATGGAGTACAATTCGTGTCACATGATATGAACATTTTTTGGGACAATTTTGCCATTAAGCATCTTACTACTGCCTTATATAGTCCTCAAGGAAATGGCTTAGTGGAAAGAGTGAACCGTGTCTTGAAGGATGCAGTCCAGTTAGCTATTTCTTCTGATGTTAGTGTTCAGGAAGTCGTGAGCGACAGAATTTGGTCATATAACAACACCCCGCATTCGACCACTGGAGTGACTCCATTATTTTTGTTAAGAGGGAGACAATCTTTTATTGAATTGTCTCCTGGTTGGGTGGTTAGTAAAACTTTTCACGAATGGGGTGCATCTAGTTTGAATCAAGTTAAGGAAAAGGTTGAGTCTGCTCAGATGAGGTCTTAAATCAGGTATGATCAAGATAAACATGTGAAAGAAATTTGTTTGGATATTGGTGACAAGGTTAGAATCAGAAGGCCGTGTAAGGTTAAGGCGTAAAAATGTTATCCTGAAACAACTGTTGTTCAAGTCAGCAAACATGCTGTCAAGGTACTTGGTGGCAAGTGGTGGAGTAAAAGAAGTGTTGCCAAGGTGAAGAATTCAAATTTAGACCTTGTTGAAGTTGAGGCGGATTTGGATGTTCTATCTCCTTATATGAGTGACTTCCTGGGCCCACAAGGGGATGGTTGCAATCTTAGTGTTTCTGAACCTCCTGTCGATAACGTGGATGTTAACAATTGTGAGATGCCATTGTCTGATGTATCTGTCTCTTGCTCCAGGTCCAGTTCTATAATTAGGTCTAAACCTAAATATTTAGATGAATATGCTACTTGATATGTTCTATTTCTTTTAGAGGTATGTTTTCTAAGATGTTTGTCTTGTAACTTGAAATGTTTTATTATTTCTTTTGTTTGTGTTTATTGGAAGGGAGGTGTGTTATATCCTATGTTTTCTTATTTCCTATGTTTTCTCAGTTATTCTCCTTATTGTATGTTCTCCTTTATACTGCTGTATCCTAGTGCTTAGGTTGCTAGGTTATTTTAGAATGTTAAGCCTCTGATCTTCAGTTGAAGACTGATGCTACTTGGAAGAGCACTCTGACTGATCTGGTGCTGTACTTGTTATTCATGAATAAACTTAAATACTTAAGTTTACCTCCCTTTCCTGTGTTCCTTGGATACAACAAATATATATTACAAATTAATGAGAAAACTGTGGCTGAACAACAATGTAATTGTTAGACAATCAGACAAGGGTGGTAACATCGTACTCTGGCCTCGCAATATGTACATGACCGAGGCTATGATCCAATTAAACGACAAGGACTGCTACAGACTGAGTACATGGCAACTGTTAAAACATCTTGGAATACTTTTTATTCTAATTTACTGGCATGGAAAAGTACGGGTCTCTTGACAATTGATGAATTTCATTTTCTCAAGAATGATCACCCAGTAATGCTGGTCGTGTATTTCATACCAAAAATACACAAGGACGCACATGTACTGCCTGGTAGGCCAATAATATTGGCTTATAACAGTATTATGGAGAATGTCAGCAAATATGTTGATTTCTTCCTACAGGAGCATGTGGGGGCATTGCCCTCTTTTGTACTTGACACAGGGGATTTGTTACGTAAATTGGATGATGTTGTTTGGCAAGATGATTATTTGCTCATCTCCTTGGATGTCTAGTCTCTCCATACGAGCATTCACCACAGAGATGAACTTAAGGCAATTGAGTACTTTTTAAATACACAACCCATTTGTTTCTATGAGCACAAACAAATGCTAATGGCCATTATCTCTGTGTGTCTGGAATTTCTTTTTCCTGCTTCTAAAACAAGTCTATCAGCAGGTCAGGGGGTGGCCATGGGGGCCTGTTTCTCCCCAGTTATGCTTGTTTGCATATGGGACTGTGGGAGGAACAGGTCCTCAGGCCGGCCTTTGAGGAAATCATGACTAATCACATAATACAGTTGTACAGATACATAGATGATTTGCTCATAATTTGGAAGGGCTTAGAGACTGCGGCCCTACAATTTATTTAGCATATCAATGAGAACAATCTGAATTTAAAAGTTACATGCCAGATACGTTGTGAGGCAATCTGCTTTCTGGATGTTGAAATCTTGATTAATAATACACAGCTGCACACAAGACTGCACAGGAAGGCGACTGCTGGTAACTCGCTGCTACATGAAGCGAGTCATCATCTAGTGCATCGGATCCACAGCATCCCTTTCGGGGAGATGTTGCGGATCAGAAGAATTTGTAGTACTGATGTTGAGTGCATTAGAGCTCAGACTGAATGCCGAACCAGATTTCTCACACGAGGTTACACCCCTAGTGTAGTGGATAAAGCCATGTCCAAAGCGAACGAGCAGGGTAGATCACAGGCATTGGCCAGCAAAACACCCAAAGAAAATAAAAAGTTACTGGAGACATCCCAGTCATCAAGACTAATTATGACTTATAGAAGTCAACATTAAATTATAAGAAAAATTGTCAATAAGAACTGGGCATTGGTAAGAAATGATCCTGTGTTGGGGGCATTTTAACACGGTCCCCTAATATATCATTTAGAAAAGCCTGCTCAATGAGCAATTCTTTGGTCATGAGCAGCCCTGAAGTGGTTCAAAATACAACATGGCTCATGGCTAGCTAAGGCTTTATTAAATGCACAGTTTTTAAGCATGCAAACATGGAATGAGCAAGACTGAGTACACAACACCATTCAGAAGCAGGCCAACTAGGATTGATAAAAAAACTTACCTGCAAGACAGAATTTGCCATTTATGTGCTGGAGTGTCCTTGTGGCCTGTGCTATGTGGGCAGTAGGAGGCTCCAGGTCCACAAAAGGATACTCCAGCACATAAGAGCAATCAACAATGGAGATACGTCTTATCCTGTTGCTCGCCATTTTGAAGGATTGCACGCAAAAAATTCAAGTGAGTTGTGATTCTTTGTGGTGCAATCGGTTCCTCCGTTGAGGAGAGTTGGAAACCGAGATGCTCTGTTGAGAAAACTGGAAATCAAATTTATATTGGAAATGGACACCAAAACACTGAATGGGTTAAATTCCAGTGAGGACTTTTATACGCATCTCTAATATATCAGTTCCTCACTTGTATACTTAAAGGTACCCATTTTTGCTAGCTGCTGCTTCTTTAATCAATTTTTTTAATATAAACTTTTGTATACATTTGCACATCTTGCATATTAGGTTGTAAGGGATTTATATGTGACACTTTATATGCACTAACACTTTAATCTAAGACTTGGTTTGTTTGGATCATTGCCCACTTTGGATTTATTGTCTTTACTCCTGATATGGCAATAAATGGTGCAGTCTCTAATTGTGCAATAGGATATCCAGTGTTGAGATTATAATGCTGCTAAATCGATTATAATGGAAAGGGGTTCACATTTTTAGTTTTTTATTGCTTATGCATTTTTAACAACTGTACATATATTTATATTTATTTATATCTGTTATAGTGGTTGTAAATTTTAACTGGTATCCTTTTAATGAAGGCTTTTTTTAAGGTTTGATTTTACTTAGTATTTATTTTTAGGTTAAACAGGGAATCTTTGTGATATTTATATCCTTATTTTGCGTCATTTTGCTCCATTACAGTATGAACAGTTGAAATGGGGATAACAATATTGAGAACATTACGTTTTCTTCCATGTCTATGATGACAAGCAGTTTGCTTTGAGCACTGTCACTTTAAATTATGGAGACCGTACCATGTACCGTGTCATGTGCGCAAGGCCCCACGAGGGCTGAAATGCGTAATGGCGGCGGTGCTAGGCACAGAATAAACTAGAAGAGCACTGAAATTTGGGTTTGCTTTGTCTTTTCTGCTATAAGAAGTTTGAGACGAGTTCCAAGACATATACACAGATTGTGATATTTTGAAATGTGTAGATGAGTCACCCAAAATCTCCTTCAGAAAGGCAAAATCATTGAAAGATCATTTATGCAGAGCAGTAACTCCGAAACCAACTAAAACATCTGATGTACAAGGGTTTTATCCATGCAGGAATTGTAAAGCCTGCAAAAATAGCCGAAACACAAAAGTGGTGCAATTGTCATCTGAATCACAGCTTTTCACTATACGGGAACACACGTCCTGTAATAGTGATTATGCCGTCTATGCTTTATTTTGCCCGTGCAAGAAAGCCTACATAGAAAGCACAATTAAGCAGGCAAAATTGAGAGTATTGGAACACCTATGAGCTATAAGTAACTCAGTTAAAACCTATCCAATAGCTCGCCATTTCCGGACTCACCACAACCAGTATTCCAATCCGTTGGGTTTTTGTGTACTGACGACCATCAAACATGATGATAGAGGTGGCAATCGGTTACAACTTCTACGCCGATTAGAATTCAAAATGATCATTGAATATAAGACAATGACCCCGCTGGGCCATAATTGTGACAAAAAATGGAAGTGCACCTTGGCTAATATAAGATTTACCCTGTGATATTTATTATATGTGTCCTAGATCTTTAGTGCTACCACAGCTGATCCCCAAGAGTCTGATTTGGTACATGTATAATCTTGCCCGTTGAATTTAATTTTATCCTTCATGTCTTTTACTTTGTGATGTATGGTTTTAATAATTTTATTGACCTGACAGTGATAGCATATAATTTCTTTTCTTGCAGGTTTGGTTCTGCAGATAAAGTGGATTTACGATTTAGATGGGCATGGGATTTTGCCCCGGAACTTTTTGCCCACTTGGGCTTCATGTTCCAATCTGGACGACTGGTTTTGGAAGCCCACTTGGGCAACATGTAACTTTGTTGTAGTCTTTGAAGATTACATGTGATGGCCATGTGTTTTTGCACACTGGTAGTTGGATATGCCAGATGTGACATTATTTGAGTGTATATCCGTTCTGTCACAGAGATGTGCTAAGCCGATATTATTTAAATGACCTTGTTGAGGTTATGCGTAGTAAGGTGAATTCAGACCTTCCGGAAGATAATTAGACCAACTGCAAGTTTTAATTATATCCATCGTCCAGAATCATTTCTTTAATTTATGTTGTGCACTTGCCAAAATTATTAGCAAAACCACAAGTGATTTAGAATATGCGCGAATGAGCGCTTGAACAACCCTGCATGTTTACATTTCAAACTTGAATGTATGTGTTTTCTTTATGTCTATCACCCAAGAGTCACATGTTTATTTAAATATCCAATGTATGCACACATCCTTAGACTCGTGAAACGCGTCCAGTGGCTGTTTGCTGCTGATGAAACTAACTTTGAAAGAATAAAAGAATTGATGGAATTTTTGAGTCCGTGCTTTCCGCATTTTCCCGTGGCAACTAATGAGAAATTCTGTGTGGAGTTTGTTTGGATATATATATATATATATATATATATATATATATATATATATATATATATATATATATATATATATATATATATATATCAACATCAGTGATGTCATCAGTGATGTCATTTGAGATGTCATCAGTGATGTCACTGACCATGTCATGAATGATGTATTATGTAACATCATCAGCAGTGGATTGCGGGTGCGCGAAATATAGTTAGTACAACTAACTATATAGGAGCAATTTCAATGGGTTTTTAAAATGCTAATTCCTAGCTATATAAGGCCTGAAACCTATGGTTTTTTAAGTGAATATATATATATATATATATATATATATATATATATATATATATATATATATATATATATATATATATAAAATTATACAAAACAATATTAAAAAGAGGGTCAATTTAATTAAAAAAAATATTAAACAATACATTTTACAATTTATTTATTTAAGTTGCAAACAAAAAATATTGCAAATTATAATATTATATCACATCAAACACATAATTATATAAATTGCAACATAAAATGAATTATTACAAATTAAAATATATATAAATATACATTTCCCACCGCATTAAAAAGAAAAAAATTTCTACTAAATAAATATAAACATAATTACTTCCACCTAAAACAACACAACAGTAACAACATATTGTACACCACACAAAAATAAGATTTACTTTTCTAACTACAACAAATATAAAATTACATGAAACGTAACATTACAAAATACCACAATTCACTATTCCCACTACACTTAACACAACAATAAAATGTATAAACAATAAAAAAAGCTATTCTAAATCCAGTCAGTGCATCAGTAGGGAAAGTGTTGGATTGCGGAGGGGTAAAATGTACTATTTCCACTCCAGTTAGTGCAACAGTAGGGAAAGCATTGTGTTGTGGAAGGGTAAAATTTACTATTCCCACTCCAGTCAGTGCAACAGTAGGGAAAGCGCTAGATTACGAAGAGGTAAAATATACTTTTCCCACTCCATTCAGTGCAATTGTAGGGAAAAGCGTTGGATTGAAGAGGGGTCCAATTTACTATTCCTACTCCAGTCAATACAACAGTAGAGAAGGTGTTGGATTGCGGAGGGGTACAATTTACTATTCCCACTCCAGTCAGTACAACAGTAGGGGAAGTGTTGGATTGTGGAGCGGTACAATTTACTATTCCCACTCCAGTCAGTTCAACAATAAAAACAAACAAAAAATCTCCCCCCAAAAATATATTAAAAACTAAGTAAAAAAAAATTACATAAATATGTTGGAAAAAATATCTATACTTAAAACAATTTACAAATAAAACATATTATATTGTTAAATACATATCACAAATATTATTATAAATAAGTTAAAACATGATTCTCATACAAATAAAGATTTTATTTGAAAAGTATTTATTAACAAAAATGCTATTTATTATATCCATTTAGTTTAGTTACTTCCCACCCTATAACACCACACAATTCACATTCTGCACCTAAAAAGGTATTTACACTATTATTATAAATATTCATCAACAAATTAATTTTCATTAATTAAATATTCATTATTAATTGATTATAATTAATGTACTTCCCACAATATACCCTCACAAAACACACAACACAATTATTTATTAAATTGCTTAAAATGTATTTACTTCCCACCCCATATCCTTACATAACAACTAATTATACATTAAGTAAAATACATTTACTCTCCACCCATTACCTCTATTCTCCCAATACCCACACACCAAAAAAATGTAATAAAACAATTAACATAATTAATTAATAATTAATTAATTCATATTAATGATCATCTAATTATTCATTATTAAATCTTACCTTTTATTACATATTTCACTCCTTAGGTAGGCCCTCAGCAGCCCGAAGGGTAGGTGCAGTGTACTTAAATGAGTTGACATGTATTTTTAAGCTTTACGTGTCCTGGTAATGAATTACTCCTAAATTCGATTTTCACTACTGCAGGACATATCTCTCCCATAGGTTAACATGGGGATTGCCCCAAAACGTTTAAGTGTAATTTCCCATTAGGAACAGGTGGAAAGTTGGAGTTTGGTGTCTCTGGGCTCACAAGTTAAAAACATATATTTTAGTAACATTGTTTTTTAAATTGCAGGTCTGAACCTGCCACTCTTAGAAAGTTGCCATTTTTTTTATTTTAACCATCCACAACCTCTGCATGTCTCTAAATACACATCTGGGTTAGGGTGACAGCTGGGGTTTTTGCAGGCCCTCTAGACAGTCACACAAAGGGAGCTGGGATGTGACATTTGCATCCTGGCAGCCAATCAACCGGCTGATGGGCCTTCCTGCTGTAGGGTAGATGAGAGGGGCTAAAACCTGCAACTGAATGGGGCTATTCCTGTCCCCACACAAATGGCTTCATATTCCCTGGAGTGTGTCTGTGGCCAAGGAAGGAAGGACAGGGACCTTGTGAGGATCAAATACTTCTTTTGTTTTCTCCTCCACTTCAAAGACACATTTTGGGATAAGTACTAGAGCTCTGACACCACCAAACTAGTTCAGTTTGAGATCCTGAAGAGACTCTGCATCTACAAGGATCTAAGCTGCCAGGAGGGACTGTCACTTTGCCACTGCTTTGCTGTGGTGGCCTGCTACAAGCCGATTGCTGTGTTGCAAGGCGGGACTGCCACTTTGAACTCTGCTCTGCTGTGTTGGCCTGCTGCCTCTGCAGTGAGGGAGTAAGGATCCTGCCCTCTACATCCACTAGCCCTGGAAACTCCAAGCACTTGTTAAGCTTACCTCCAGCTGTGGAAGACTCTGGGACATCAAAGTCCTCTTTCGGCTCAGACTGTGTTCTGCCTACAGTGCCTGGATTTTCTCTTGAATATAGTGCTACCAAGGTGTTGTGGGGTTAGCCCACCATGAATCAAGGGCTACTCCACAAAAACCATGAGTGCCTCCCCTTTTGTCTGACCGAAGTCTGCACTGCCTGCTCCTCAGCTTTGCTCAGTGTGTCATGAGTCAGAGTATTTTGTACCAGTTGTTTTTAGTGACGTTGGCACTGCCCGCTCATCAGCTGGGCTCAGTGCACTGTAAATCTAGTGGCCATCCTGCAAGGATCAAAGCTACCCTCATTTTGGCGCCTTGTCTGATTTAGTTGCAGCACCATGGAAACCTCCCTGAGTGTGGCCTCTTTTGCAATGGCAGCTGGGCAACATTGCCACCACACCATCCAAACCACACTCAGTGCTGCCCTCTTCACAAGGAACTTTGACTGAATGCTGCTGGGGGTGCCTACGCCGAAGCACCAGCCAAAGTGGCAACACCGGTGGCCGACTCGCATGAACCTAGTGTGCCAGAGGAGGTCTTGGTAAGTGTGCAATGTTCCCCCTCACTTGGTTGTTTGGCGCCTTTGGACCTGAGGGGTCCTGCTAAGCGCACTGTGATCCTCACAACCGGGCAGACTATTGTTACAACCTGGACCCTTAAATGGAGTGGTGGCTGAGACATTGTGTTGTGCCCCCACAGCGGGTACGTGTATCTGACTTGACTTGCCATAAAAGAAGCATGACGGTTTCTAGGACCCCAGTACCCTTCAAGTTACTATCAAGGCTCTAAGAGGAACACAGTTTGAAAGTACTACTTGTTCTTTTTGAGATAAATGCTCATGATATATTGATTGGCTATTTGTCATATTGCTCATATTTGTAATGAGATAAAATTACCTATGTCTAAACATTGTTGGGGAGTCCTTTTTGTGGTGTTTACACTGTGCTACTGTATATAACGTGCCGCACAAAGACTTTATACATTGTCTGTGAGGATAAGCCTGCTTGCCCTGCACCAAGCTACCAGAGAGTGAGCACAGGTTATATTTGGTGTGTAACTTACTTGCCCTGACTAGAGAGGTGGGTTTTGCCTGGTTAAGGTGCATACCCTAGCCAACCAGAAACTCCATTGCTAACAAAACTGATAAAACCTAACTTCATGTTTGAAGGTTTCCTTTCCCTTCAACTTGTTCTCCTTTCCTCTTACCTGTTCCCAAGCAAAATGTTTGCTACACTGTTCTCCCAAATGTGCCAAATGTATTATGTGTTGTAATCATTCCTTTGTACATCTAGATGTTATATTGTTGAATGGCTCCCAATGTCATATTTTATCAAAGGCTCAGATGTGTCAACTGCAATAACACTGAAACTGAATGAACTGAATCTCTCAGGGAGAGGTTTTACTCTCCAATCCAGAGTTCTGACATTTTTGCTGTGGCATGAAATTGTCAGCAAGTTTATCCAAGTCAGGTTTAACTCTAAACAGGATTTTTTATACATCACACTCTGGTAAAAGCTTGTTTGGGGCATATTAATGACAGATAGAGAATGACCTAGGGATACCCCAATAACATGTAGCCATTTATTATTAAAAGATGGAAACTCGACCCACTCACCCTTGAACAAGATTATTTCTTCCTGTGCCTAGGACAAATGAGGAAACCTGCTCACTGTCCAATTTGTTTTTGGAGTGAGGACTTAAATAACAGGCTCAGGGAAGTTAATCCCCCTACTGGCTCTCCGGTTCGGTGGAATCTCTAATCTTTTGTAGTACATTTACAATAGAACACTAGGTAACCAGGTGTCTATACGGGCGCTCAACTCTAAATCTGGGTTAGTGTAACTAAACTTGATATGTACTCAATGGTGCTCATAGGGGAAGAAAGCTTCGTTACCTCCACAACCTTACCTTTATCCTCTAAAACAGGGTAACAAAACAAATATAAAAATATCCTCCCTGAGCATTCAAACCAATAACAAGTATCAATTATCAATTAATCAGTTCATGAAATAGTATGCTGATTGAAATAGTTCACGTTTCAATGTCCATGAGTTTATTCAATTTCCTTTAAATCAGGTATTCTTCTCTTGGCACAGCAAATTGTCCATATCCAAATATCCAAAACATTCAATTTGATCATTCTTCAGTATATACAAACGCAAAGCAGCCAATACGTGTTTCGTCATGCAACATAATGCATCATTGACTAATTCAGGGCTGCAAACCCAAATAAAACAAAGTTACTTCTAAAGTTTAATAAATGAACAGGTATTCCCCATAATTAGGGTAAAGATTACTCAAATTAAACTAAGAAGTGGTGAGGAGACAATCTGGTTGACTAGGTGTACCATCACCCAAAAGTGCATATAGAACAAAGTCTCAGTAAAGAATAAAAATTAGTTCAAAGCACAAATCGTCCCCTTCACAAACACTGAAAAATGTGAAAGCCCAAGAGCAAATACTAAGGGGTCCATTAGGATGTCCGGCGGTGGCACCACCGCGGTGCTGGCGGAGAGGAAAAACGCCTGCTTCCGCCCACGAACAGCGGAACCCATGTCCGCCTTATTAGTATAGTAAAACATAGCTCCTTTCCCGTCTGCCACGGAGCCACGCGCACCGCCATCAAAGTGCGCCTGCCACCGCGGCGGTGGGAGCCAATCGAGACTCACCGCCTTGCCGATTGACATCCGCACCGCTCCACAAATTAGGATGGCCCAAACAGGCAGACGCACCGCTGTGGAGACACCGCATAAGCAGACCCAGCGAAAAGCCGATAGCGGAGCACCATAGCCGAAACCATGCCATGAGCGCCATGGACCCAGCCCTCCACATGCATCCGGTCATGTACCTGCTACTGCACTACCATCAACAGGGCCGCCACGGATGACGCCGCAGGTACGCAAATACATCAATACAACACACGGCGCGACACAGGGTCCAAGTCCACCACAGACACCCTGCTGGGGGTCACAACACATCCACAATGGCACCCCTATATTATCCACCTGCCAACAAGTCACCCCTCTAAATCCGGGACACACATCGACTGCGAACTAGCAGCAACATCCTGCTCCCGGTCACGTCACCGCCGCGATCAACACATGCGCAGAATGCAGAAGGCAGGGCTAGTCCAAGGCATGGGCAGGGCACTGACACTACAGGGACACACCACCCCCAACTACACATCAACACACACCATCAAGTCACATGCCATGTGCCCATCCTGTACATCCCCATGCACATCAACAAGCACAGGTACAAGCAATCACAACACACACCATGCACCACACAACAGACAACCAGGGAGTCAGCCACTAAAGGAGTAGCTGACAAGGAACACACTACACCAGTGCCACACCCACTCAAGGTTGACAATACTTCCCAGCACATACACACAACCTTGGTGTAACCACATACAGAACACACACTCAGGATAGCCTGAACAGATGCCTGCACAAAACTATACACAAACACCACAGGACATCAGGAGATGCACATCAGGCAATGCCAAGCACACATACACACAACACTGTACACACAACAGGCAGTGTGTGCACAACAGATACGCACAAACATGACTGGCACAACCACAAAACACACCACAAAGCAGCAGAGCACAAAAACAACAGCATACTCAGAAAGTGAAGCTACACCACAGCCAACACACAGACACCCAACACAACAACAACAGGATACAACAGCACACCCAGCAATACCAGCGCACTGGGCAGCACACACAGCTCAAGTGCACAAGGGCAAGCAAAACTGATGAATACCACAAGAACATCACACATAAAACAATGGAGCCATGTCCAGAGTGGAACAGCACACTTGGCTCAACACCTCCACCACAAGGCACAGACTCACAAATGAAGAGATGGGGAGGCACATACACTTGGAAACAAAGGGGACAGCTGACATCAACATCAACTGATTTGCATGTCAGTATCAGACATGTGAGGTGTGTCCAATACACAAATAGAGTCAATGCAGACCCACAATGTCTACGTACAAGTGGCACACATAGGGGATGGCATCACACCACACACCATGCCTTACAGGAGGAGAAAAGGCACCATGTGCCTGCAGTGCTAGAGAAAGTCACACACAATGCCAGTGATGACCAGCAGGGTCACACAGTCCACACAAACACATACAACACACATTGATAATCCAACAAACACAACACTGATGTGCAAGTCACACACTTTGCACACACATAAGTGACAAATTCAAAAAGGAGGAGTCACACAGAACTGCATGGACCCACCAACACACTGCACAGTGCACAACAGACAACTCACACAAAAGCATCAAATTATTTACACAGGGCAGGACAATCAAACCCCCAGGCACACAACTCCTGGCTGACACATGTGTGTCTATCACAATCCAGAGGCTAAAACACATACACGTATTAAGAATCATAAATAGGGTACTGACAAGTCAAAAACTTAAATCTAGCCAGGTGATCTATAAAGACATGATCAAGAAGGCCGAACGAACATACTTCACCGTCCGTATTAATGGGGCTAAGAACTCGCCTAAGGAACTTTTCAATATGGTCTCGAGCCTGGCTATCCCCAAGCCAGTGATTACTCCACCTAGCGAGGAACTCTGTGAGAACTTAGCCAAGTTTTTCTTAAGAAAGGTTGAACACATCTTCACCTAACTTGAGCCTCATGTCAGGCAGAGCATGCCAGAAGTCACACCCGGAACCGCATAGTTGACACACAGGAGGCCACATTTTTTGCAATTGGCCTGGTAAACTCCGAAGAAATTAAAAAAACAGCTACATGCCTGTGTACGTGGGGGTGTGGCGGACCGGAATACCAAGCGCGGAGGCCGTATATAGTGGGCAATGTTTGATTTATTTCTATACTTCTGGTCACAATAGGGTTCTTATCAGGCTTCAATGTTCCACAAAACAAAGTCACAGCTCCTCGGATGGAAGAAGGGTCGGGGTCCGGTAGTCAGCGGGTTCTCCTGGTGTTCCGGTCTTGGGGATATCCTCGGAGGTACCGGGAGGGGAAACAAAGAAACAAAGAAAGGAGCCGTTAGTCCTGCCGGACTTTTCTCGTCGGATCCCTGTTACCAACACCTGGGACTGTGAGGGGTATGAAGGCGAAAGTGAGGAGGGGACGGTAGGGTCGGGGTTGGTATCAAAGACAAGCTGGGTAGCGAGAAGTAGTAGGGGTGTTGGGTGGTGGGGCGTGAAGGGTCGGGGTTTATTTACAAAGTGGACAAGTGCTTCACTATATTTACACAGTGCTACGGGTGGCGTTGTGAGCCTAACAGGGGGGGGAATATCTATACAAAGGGAGTTATTTACACTGCACCTAATGTGCCACAAGGGGGGTTCCGATTCACTCACCCGGTCCGCCGCAACTCTCCAAGTTGAGTTGCGGCCGCTCCCCAGCAACCTCCGGTGGACTCCACCAATCTTCGGACCAGTCGTCTTCCTCTTCGGTCGCCTTCTCCTTCGCCGCTCCGGTCGGGGTCTCCTGCCACAAGCTCAATCCGACGTCGGACTGTTTCCTGGTTCCGGCTTTTCCAGTGTCTGGGTCACGTGAGGGGGAGGTGCTTCCGGGGTCGGGAGGTAGTGCTTCCGGGTGTCCGCCGTTCCGGATTGGGTCCTGGAACAGAGGACAGAGGGTTGGACATTTGGTGGGGCGGGTCGTTGCTATGGACGCTCTGGCCGGGACCTCTGTCTTACACGAAGGACTGAAGTGACGTGGACCAAGACGGGTATGTGTGGACGCCGCATCACAATGCCATAAAATCAGGTTCACCCCATGACCCCTGCCCGGCGTCTGTGGCGAAGCTGGCAGCAGTCCCTATAGCCGCCACCTTAGCTAATCTCTTCAATCAGATGTTTGAAGCAGGGCACTTTCCAGCTTGCTGGAAACGGGCCTCAATTCTCCCTCTTTTAAAGAAACCCGCACTGGATATCGCCGATCCCAATAATTATGGGCCTATTGCCAGACTACCGTTGCCAGCTAAACTCATAGAAAAAGTTATGAACTCTCAGCTCTGCGCCTTCCTGGGGCCACACATGGCCTGGACGTAGCGCAACATGGGTTTAGGGAAGGACAGAGCGCTGAGTCTGCCCTGATCAAATCGACCGAGGAGATTAGGAAGGTGATGGATGCAGGGGGCCAAGCAGCCTTGGTCCTCCTCGATCTGTCCGTGGCCTTTGATACGGTCCCAAAATGAAGTGGGTGGGTGAGAGGAGCACTCCGGGTGTTTAAATGAGGTTTAGAATTTTAACTAAGCTTAGTTGCTGTAAAGTTCAAGACAAGCGTGCAACAGAGGTAGCACGTTTGTCCTAACCGTGCCTCAATTTAAAGTCCTAACTTGAGCATGAAACACACTCAACCTCGTTGCACTGTTGCTATATGTGGTTCACAGTTTTGAACAACACTACATAATCAACAATTTTCACGCAAAATAAATAAATAATACTTCAATACTTAGCATAGAACAGTAGTTATCAAGTATTTTTACTTCACAAAGATATCAACAATATTCTACATTCTGATACAATTTAAAGCTACGAGAACAACAGGACCAAACCAGTCTTTTTTAGCCCAGGTAGGGGATCTCAGCCAACTACCAGGAAAGCAACCTCCAAAAAAACCCGCTACCTCTGTTGCACGCTTGTGTTGAACTTTACAGCAACTAAGCTTAGTTAAAATTCTAAACCTCATTTAAACACCCGGAGTGCTCCTCTCACCCACCCACTTCATTTTGAGATTTTGTCTATACGGAGTGAGCACCCAACCATGTCATTTGATCAAATTTCAAGTATCACTGAAAATAGAGCCACCACTCTAGCATACACCAGCGAACAAGCAACTGATATCTATTCTCTAATCCAGGACGTCAGGTCTTCGGACATACAAGGCAATACCATCATACAACAATTAAAACAGTTGGAATACCTGGCAAAACGAGAAGTAAACCAAAAACTGCATGCGTCAACTTTGGTGCAGTACCACAGAGTGAAAAGGATCCCACGAGGATTGAGAATGTCAATCAAACCCATGTTGTATAGATTCCACCTCAATAAGGAGTTTATGGAGAAGTGGTATTCAATTCTTAATAAATGCTCCTTGGATTTGATCCTACTATTGATTGAAGAATTAGCCAAAGTCATCAATGAGCTTTCTCATGAAATTGATGAAATTAAACATAACCTTGAATCAAGAATGGATAAAACAGACTGGGAAAAATCCTTGAATGATATCAACATCAAGCTTGAAAAATATTCCAAAGAGTTGCAAGAAGGAAAATTGAGGAAGTTCAAAAGGACTATAAACTTAATGAAGTATATACGTGGGCGGAAGTTTATGCCCAAAGGAAGGTATACCCAAAGAAAAAAGCTCCCACTACCTCAGAGGAGAGTCTTGTTTCAGACACAGATTTAAACATCACCACACCATCTGCTCAAACTCATATAGACGGAGCTTCACAACCAGCTCAAGCAACTACATCAGAAGCTACGAGAACAACAGGACCAAAACCAGTCTTTTTTAGCCCAGGTAGGGGATCTCAGCCAACCACCAGGAAAGCAACCTCCAAAAAAACCCGCAGAGGACACAGAAGGAGCACGAACAAGAAGCAAGAGGCAAACTTAGTTCTCAACATTTCAAAAACTCAGCTAACGCAGGATGAGATTAAAGTCCTAAATAAAGGTCTTGGATTCGTGCCTACTTATGACACTAATAAATTGGAATGCGAAATCTCCTTCTTTAGATTCATGCGAGTCCTGAAACTCAAACACTTTTTCACAAATATTGTTCCTCCTCAGTCCAACAAAGAGGAACCAGAGTTCCTAGAATTCAAACCAAAATCTAAATTTCAAGCTCCGGTCACTCATAAAATTCTGGATGCTTTTGAAAAAGCGGTTCTGAATGATTTTGAACGTTTGAATTTAAACAAGTCCAAAAAGAAAAACCTATTGGTTTATGATATAAACATCCTGAAGAGTTTACAAGAGAACACTGATATCCAGATTCAGAAGGTGGATAAAGGAGGAGCAATCATTGTCATGGACGCCTCCATGTACAAACAGAAAGTTGATGAGCACGTAGCAGACACATCCAATTATTATCTACTTGATAAAGACCCGACTGAGGACCTAAAAGCAACTCTCCAAGACATCTTGACACAAGCACTTGAGTCAGGTCATATTTCCAACACGACTAAAGCATTTCTTACAGTGCAGTACCCCAAGAGACCACTCCTCTATATGCTCCCCAAGGTGCATAAGAACTTACAAGACCCTCCAATGCGCCCAATAGTGACCGGGTGTGGCACGATTTTTGAGCCACTCGGGCAGTATATTGACACATTTCTCCAGCCATTTGTCCAACAGTGGCCCTCGTACATTAAAGACACTAATGACTTTTTGAGAAAACTCCAGGAAATACAAATCAGCGATCAAGTACTTTTGTGTACAATCGACGTCAAAGCGTTGTACACTTCTATACCTCACCAGTCCGGCATGGAAGCCGTAGAATGGGCATTGTTGCAACAACCAGCCATTAAAGCAGATAAAGTTTTCGTTCTTGAGTTGTTACATTTTTGTCTGTATCACAGTTATTTTCAGTGGTCTTCAAAAAGTTTTCTCCAACAGAATGGAACATCCATGGGATTTGCGGGTGCTCCCGCGTATGCAAACACCTTCATGGCAAAATTTGAAGCTGATTTTGTTTTTGGAAAAGAACCTTGGAAAAAACATGCCATCATTTACCACCGCTTCATAGACGACATTTTTGTACTTTGGTCTGGCACTAAAGAATGTTTAGAACATGAAATTGGAGAACTTAACAACTCTTTAGAACAGATTAAATTCACCCATACCATCAGTGAAGAAGAGATCTCTTTCCTGGATGTTCAGATCAATATTCAAGATCAAAAAATCTTCACTACTCTACATCGAAAAGATACTGATGTCAATAATGCACTATCCTACAATAGTTTTCACCCGCTGAATTTAAAGAACAACCTACCTGTGTCTCAGTATATGAGAATCAAGAGAATATGTTCTACGGATGAACAACTAGAAACACATTTGACAACGCAGCATCAGAGATATAAAGAAAGAGGGTATCCCGATGAAATATTGGATAAAGCCAAAGTGAGGATTCAAACGACCAACAGGGACAATCTGCTAATGCTGAAGCCCAAAAAATTGAATGAGAGGCACGTGTTTGTCTCTAAATTTTCTACATCATCCCAGAAAATTAAGAACATAGTTAAAAGACACTGGGAACTATTACAGAATGAATCAGACTTCAATGGCATCTTTATTCACAAGCCAATTTTCGCTTATACTAGATCCAAAAACATCAAGGAACTCCTGACCACACCAAAAAGAAAAACTGATGGTGAACATAGAGGAATGAAAAAATGCTATAACTGCGTTCATTGTTCTAATGTGATTGTAGGCAACAAATTTATCACCCTTTAAATGGCAGAGAAATTTCTTTACATTATGACGGAGACTGTAACACCAAAAATCTGATTTACTACATCAAATGTCCTTGTGGTAGATTATACACAGGCAAGACCGAGAGGAAACTTAAAACCGGAATCTCTGAACATAAATGTATGATTAGGAATAAAAACTTCAAGAGCAATCTTGGAAAACACTGGGTTGAGAATAGTCACAACATTTCCCAGCTTAGGTTTTCCATACTGGAACTTATAAAAATTAACGAGGGGGTTGATCTTACCAGATCCCTCCTCCAGAGAGAGTCCATTGGATAACATTTCTCAAAACCCAAGAACCCGCTGGTCTTAATGAAAAAATAGATCTTTCATGTTTCTTGTGATCCCTGTTAGCTCTGTGGTCTGTAACCATGGCTGTGCCTGCTATTCTTAAAATGTGGTTTATTTTCAATGTATGCATAAAGTGTTAATGTGCATTCCTTATTTTTATTTATATTTTATTATTATTTTTTTGCACTTCTCACAGTTTCTGTCAACCTACTTTATTTTTATTTTTATTCTGTTCACCCTTCAGTGAGCACATAGCCTCCATTTCAAGATGGCGTCAGTTTTTCCGTCCGGTTCACTTATCCCATACAAGTCCCGAGTGTTTCCTGCAGTATTAGGTTTTTTGCATATTCAGCGCGCCCAGATCCCTGTTTCGTTATGTATGTCCGTCGTCATTTGCCAGGAGTCAGTGTTTAGGTTGTCCAGTCCGTTGTTAGTTTCCGTAGTGGCTTTGGTTATAACCGCTAGAGATCTTAACGAGTATAGCTGCTTCCGGCATTCATCCGATCGCGGTCAGCCAGTGAGCTAGAGTAGTCCTTCGGTGTGACGCTCCGTTGAGAGAGGTAAGGTTTCTGTATTATAGAGCATTGTTCCCAGAGCTCCCCAGCCCTTAGAGTTTGGCGCTTATTATCGGCTTTTTGTTCAACAGACCAAACCGATTGGCAAAGCCTTCATTACCTCAGTTGTCTCGAATCCCAAGATCTCTGCGCAACACCCTGTGTCCCAGGTATTTGGATTACCGACTTCTTGCCATTAGTTCCGTTTCTTTGGTATTTTATTCTGTTCTTCACCTACAGTCGTATTATGTTTTGCAGGTTTTGTAGTTTAAGGATTTGTGCGCACAATCGCCTTTGGGATTGTGAGTATGCTTAATGTTTTCTTTGAGCACAGTGGTGTGGGCTAAGGCTATCACTATGATTTCTTCACGTTTTTTCACATTTCTCATAAGTTAATGTAATGCCCTTAACTGTTTGCCATGTAGAGTCTGAAGCAAAGCACTTCCTGCATTTGAGTTGACACTATGTTCATTTTAGTTTCAGGCCCCCGATGAAGAGCTTGCTAAGCTCGAAATGCATTGGGCTCAAGAGAAGATGCATCAATGTGTTTGTTTGCTTTACTAATGTATTTGAAAAATTTGCTTTAAATTGTATCAGAATGTAGGAAAGTGTTGATATCTTTGTGAAGTAAAAATACTTGATAACTACTGTTCTATGCTAAGTATTGAAGTATTATTTATTTATTTTGCGTGAAAATTGTTGATTATGTAGTGTTGTTCAAAACTGTGAACCACATATAGCAACAGTGGAACGAGGTTGAGTGTGTTTCATGCTCAAGTTAGGACTTTGATACGGTCCACCACAGTATTCTGGTGGACCACTTGGAGGACTGTGGGATCCAGGGGAAGGCCCTGAGCATCTTGAAAGCCTTTCTTACTAACAGGGTCCAGGTGGTGGCCCTGGGAGAGTTCGAGTCAAGACCATTTGAACTTCCGGGGGGGGGGGGTCCCCAGGAATCCTCTTTAAGCCCCACCCTTTTTAATATATATGTCTCCTCTCTCGCCCCGGTTATCTGTTCATACGTGTTTGAATTAACTTCTTACGCAGATGATACTCAGATTGTGGTATCACTGCTTCCAGGAAGAGAGGATGGCATGGCCTCCAAGTTTCATGAATGTATGGCAGCAGTCAGCACCTGGATGGCTAGAAACTGCCTAAAATTGAACTCGTCCAAAACTGAGGTTGTTCTCTTCGGTTCCAATGTTAACTTTTGGAGTCCTAAGTGGTGGCCTGAAGAGATGGGGATTCTTCCCACTCCTGTAACGAAGGTCAAGAACTTGGGAGTCTTGATTGATAACAAGCTCTCCTTCAAACCCCAAGTAAATGCACTGACCTCCTCCATCCACTGGTCACTGAAAATCATCCGGAAGATCCTCCCCTTCCTACCGGATGAGTGCAAGAAAACGGTGGTGACGTCCCTCGTGCTATCCCGCCTCGACTATTGTAATAGTTTATTCTTGGAGGCCCAACAGGGGCTGCTTAACAAACTGCAGGTTTTGCAGAACGCTGCAGCCCATCTCATCACAGGCCTACCAAAGTTTGCCTCCGTCTCCCGGGAACTGGTGAAGCTTCACTGGCTTCCAGTGCGGAAACGGATAACGTTCAAATCCTTGTGCATAGTCTTTAAGGCGGTCCATGGATTTGGCCCATCATTCCTACTACAGCATTTCCAGTGGTACAGACCGGGTAGGCATCTCAGGTCGGCCAGTCTGGGGCTGATTAGGACCCCATGCATTAGGAAAGCACGCTGGGGGGCAGAAGTTTTGTCCGAGGGGCAGCCACCGCCTGCAATGCCCTACCAACGGCTATGAGACAGACCACGGACTTGCTGGCCATCCGGAAAAGTCTGAAAATGTGGCTGTTCACTAATTAGTCAGTAAGTTTGAGAACAGGGAGTTATCACTATTGCGCCAGGACACCGTTGGTAACAGCGCGCTCTATAAGTGTTATAAATAAATAAATAAATACTGGAAGTATATCAACAAGAATACAAGAAGTGCATATATTAGACATCAAACAACTTCATTGTAACTGTTGTGAACGCATTTCTTCTATATTACAGTCTGATATTTTAAATCTAGGAAGAAAGAGCATAGGTCGACGTTTTGGTCTCTACAGGTAATATATGGAGACCATCTTCAGGACAAAAAGGATATACAAGAAGACCCCTGTACAATATGGAGTAGTTGATTGTCCAATTAATGAGACAGATGTCCAACAAGTCCTTAAACGAATTTCCAAACAGGACTGTCGAATACTTAGAGATGAATATCGACCTCAATGAATGAATAAGAATGCAGAATTCTGAAATAACTTTTAGCAGAATCGTCTGATTTCAACACTTGATATTAAAAGCCTTAGACCTGCAGAGAAATTTCAAACGTATCCTTCAGGTATGTTTAATTCAGTCAGCGCTCGTAACTCCTACTAAGTTAGAAGAACAGTCGTGGGCTCCGCCAGCTTCAATAAAGTGAATGAAGCTGGCGGAGCCCACGACCGTTCTTCTAACTTAGTAGGAGTTACGAGCGCTGACTGAATTAAAGATATATGACGGATACGTTTGAAATTTCTCTGCAGGTCTAAGGCTTTTAATATCAAGTGTTGAAATGTGATGGGTACTTTTACACCCGAGAAGCATCTTTCACTGATGGGAAGATGCGAGTTTTTAGAGTAGAATGGTGGTCAGTGACACATAACTCATTATTTCTTTAAGACCCACTTTTACTTTTTGTTTTCCAAGACAGGAGAAAGTACAACACAGCAGAGCAACAGGGTCAGTGTCAATGGCACAGGAGAGAGTAAAACACAGCAGAGCAACAGGGTCAGTGTCCATGGCACCGATGAGAGTACAACACAGCAGAGCAACAGGGTCAGTGTCCATGGCACAGGAGAGATTCCAACACAGCAGAGCAGCAGGGTCAGTGTCCATGGCACAGGAGAGACTTCAACACAGTAGAGCAATAGGGTCAGTGCCCATGGCACAGGTGAGAGTACAACACAGATAGCAACAGGATCAGTGTCCATGGGACAAGTGAAAGTACAACACAGCAGAGCAACAGGGTCAGTGTCCATGGCACAGGAGAGACTCCAAAACAGCAGAGCAACAGGGTCAGTGTCCATGGCAGGTAGCCCAGCAAGTACATGAGAGGCTGCACAGGGGAGACCCCAACACAGAAGAGTAACAGGGCCAGAGTCCATGGCACAGGAGAGAGTACAACACAGCAGAGCAACAGGGTCAGTGTCCATGGCACAGGTGAGAGTACAACACAGCAGAGCAACAGGGTCAGAGTCCATGGCACAGGTGAGAGTACAACACAGCAGATCAACAGGGTCAGTGTCCATGGCACAGGAGAGACTCCAACACAGCAGAGCAACAGGTCTGTGTCCATGGCACAGGAGAGACTCCAACACAGCAGAGCAACAGGGTCAGTGTCCATGGCAGGTGGCCCAGCAAGTACATGAGAGGCTGCCCAGGGGAGACCCCAACACAGCAGAGCAACAGGGCCAAAGTCCATGACACAGGAGAGAGTACAACACAGCAGAGCAACAGGGTCAGAGTCCATGGCACAGGTGAGAGTACAACACAGCAGATCAACAGGGTCAGTGTCCATGGCACAGGAGAGACTCCAACACAGCAGAGCAACAGGTCTGTGTCCATGGCACAGGAGAGACTCCAACACAGCAGAGCAACAGGGTCAGTGTCCATGGCAGGTGGCCCAGCAAGTACATGAGAGGCTGCCCAGGGGAGACCCCAACACAGCAGAGCAACAGGGCCAAAGTCCATGACACAGGAGAGAGTACAACACAGAAGAGCAACAGGGTCAGTGTCCATCGCACAGGTGAGAGTACAACACAGCAGAGCAACAGGGTCAGTGTCCATGGCACATGAGAGAGTAAGACACAGCAGAGCAACAGGGTCAGTGTCCATGGCAGGGGTGAGAGTACAACACAGCAGAGCAATATGGTCAGTGTCCATGGCACAGGAGAGACTCCAACACAGCAGAGCAACAGGGTCAGTGTCCATGGCACAGGTGAGAGTACAACACAGCAGAGCAACAGGGTCAGTGTCCATGGCACAGGAGAGACTCCAACACAGCAGAGCAACAGGGTCAGTGTCCATGGCAGGTGGCCCAGCAAGTACATGAGAGGCTGCCCAGGGGAGACCCCAACCCAGCAGAGCAACAGGGTCAGTGTCCATGGCACAGGAGAGAGTACAACACAGCAGAGCAACAAGGTCAGTGTCCATGGTACAGGAGAGACTCCAACACCGCAGAGCAACAGGGTCAGTGTTCATGGCACAGGAGAGAATCCAACACAGCAGAGCAACAGGGTCAGTGTCCATGGCACAGGTGAGAGTACAACACAGCAGAGCAACATGGTCAGTGCCATGGCACAGGAGAGACTCCAACACAGCAGAGCAACATGGTCAGTGTCCATGGCAGGTGTCCCAGCAAGTACATGAGAGGCTGCACAGGGGAGACCCCAACACAGCAGAGCAACAGGGTCATTGTCCATGGCACAGGAGAGAGTACAACACAGCAGAGCAAAAGGGTCAGTGTCAATGGCACAGGTGAGAGTACAACACAACAGAGCAACAGGGTCAGTTTCCATGGCAGGTGGCCCAGCAAGTACATGTGAGGCTGCACAGGGGAGACTCCAACACAGCAGAGCAACAGGGTCAGTGTCCATGGCACAGGTGAGAGTACAATACAGCAGAGCAACAGGGTCAGTCTCAACGGCAGGTGGCCCAGCAAGTACATGAGAGGCTGCACAGGGGAGACTCCAACACAGCAGAGCAACAGGGTCAGTGTCCATGGTACAGGAGAGACTCCAACACCGCAGAGCAACAGGGTCAGTGTCCATGGCACAGGAGAGAATCCAACACAGCAGAGAAACAGGGTCAGTGTCCATGGCACAGGTGAGAGTACAACACAGCAGAGCAACAGGGTCAGTGATTATGGCAGGTGGCCCAGCAAGTACATGAGAGGCTGCACAGGGGAGACTCCAACACAGCAGAGCAACAGGGGTCAGTGTCCTTGGCACAGGAGCGAGTACAACACAGCAGAGCAACAGGGTCAGTGTTCATGGCCCAGGTGAGAGTACAACACAGCAGAGCAACAGGGTCAGTGTCCAAGGCAGGTGGCCCTGCAAGTACATGAGAGGCTGCACAGGCAAGGCCAGAACAGCAGTGAATGACAAGGCCAGTGTGCAGGGACAAGTGCAGAATCAGGGCATGTGAAGCTGCACAGTGAGTGTGTATGACGGTACCCTTTCATGGCCAGCAACACAACCAGGTGGCAAACGATAGTCAGGACTAGCACACCTCTATGAGAGACAGGTGTATGAGGGGGACTAACACTCACATATTGCTGTTAGGTTGACTTGGAGCTGGTTGTGTTTTGGGCTCAGCAGGAACACCTGACTGGGGAGACAGGGAAACAGTTGATGTAGGGCTATCAGTTGTCTGGCAAGCTGGAGGGCGGTTTGGACCAGGTGGTATAGTGGCACGTGGAGGTGGAGTCATGCAGACCTGGGACACAGTGTGGGTGGGAGAGTTGGAGGGGTGCCCTTCCACTTTTAAGGAATACAAAATGGCTTCCCTGTCTTGGGGCTAATGGGAACAGGTGATAACACAACAGGTACACACACCGAATGGCCTGCATCTGGTTCAGACACTGGCACTCCCTCTGGTGATGTGCTGGATCTTGCAGGACGCTTTGTCTGGCTACGCCCCTGGACCACCTTACCCTGCTTGCCAGGTGGTCCACTTACAGTGTCTTCCTTTGTTTGTCTGCTAGGTGTCCCACTTACAGTGCCCTCCTTTGCTTGTCTGCTAGGTTTCCCACTTACAGTGCCTTCCTTTGCTTGTCTGCTAGGTGTCCCACTTACAGTGCCCTCCTTTGCCTCTTGCCTGGGGTGGCACCTACAGTGCCCTCCTCCAGCTGCTTCACTGGGCTTGGAATTGGAGTTGATGTTGTGGGGGTAAGTGGACATTTGCCCTTCCTAGGTGTACCCTTGCTATGCAACACCTCCTCAGTGGACACAGACACTGCACGCCTAGCTCTACGTGAAGTTTTAGGGACAGGAGAGTCCTTTGCTGGAGATGCTTCAGAGGTTTGTGAGGCTGTTGTCTGCCTCATTGCTTTTCTGGCCTTGCTCTTCCCTGACGGGCTCTTGTCAATGCATTCTGGCTGGGCTGGCTCTGCTCCTCTGGGGTGGATTGGTGTCTGTGGGCTGGACCGCTTGGCTTGGGTCTGATTTGTGCTCCTTGTGCTGTATCGACTCTGTGATGCATGTGAACCGTGGTCACTGTCCTCTGATGTGGCCACTGACTGGGGGGTGGACAAAGGCACCTGAACAGGAATGTGAGGATGTGCCTGTTGATGCAGACTTCAATGCAGCTGACAAACCCTAGACTGTACGCTGGAGCCCACCCACGTCAGAGTGTATGCCCTCCATGTAGGCAACCACCTGCCGCAATTTTTTATCATTGTCGCTGAAGGCATTGAGCAGGGCGGTCTGGCCCACACAAAGCTGGCGCAGGAGCTCTACACACTCAGCATTGATGGCAGCAAGGGGGACAGGCGCAGGCTCAGCTGTGCCAGGTGTGAATGTAACACGTCCCCTTTTACGGACACGGGCAGCACCAGAGTGAGGTTCCGTGACGATTTGAACCAGTGTTTTCAATGTTGTCGGAAATACATAATATTGGTATCAGCGAACCGCAAATGATCCATTTAGCATATCCTGGTGTTTTCGCTATGCTACGAGCAAGAGTACTCCTGTTATGAACACATTTCTGACCTACCCACGGCATCCATCTTAGATCATGGCAGCCATTTTGTGTTCCTTGCCCTCACATACGCAATAACCTCTGATCACTTCATTTCGATTAAGGACACGTGCACCTTAAACCAGATCACGCTGTAGCTACATGACTCGACAAAGGCTGCCTCCTCTGCCCGAGGCCAGCCCAACTGAACTGGTTCTCGTATCCATTGTCCCGATCATGATTAGGCGGCCGAAGCCGGTAGCCTTGCCCATTTACAACCCACAAACATCCCTTATCCCACTTTTCTATCTTCCACACCTGGCTCCGTTCCTTTCTTTCTGAATCTTTATTAGGGGGAGGTAACGAAATTTACGATGAGGCGGTCCGGCTCTTGAATGCAATATTGACAAGGGATTGTGATGAACTAGTGGGAACCCCTCTTCGTAATGTTTGGCATCAGATATTATCGATGATTCCTGTGTAACGCCAAATATTTATTGTTTTAGACACAAAGGTTTCGAGAATGTATTACATGTAAAGAATTCGCCCCCAGCTAAAAATTTTGTATATAAGGAGCAACCCTCTTTGTACAAATCGAACAGGCTCCTAGACACTGCCCATGCGTAGTTTCTGTGATTTCTGTGTCCCTGCAGTAATAAACCTTTGGTCTTTGATGCCACCATCGAGAAGCCCGTGTTTCTGTTCATTTGCGCACCAAGGCAGGTGGAACTCCGGGGTCTTTGGGTGTTGTTCCCTGACACCTCTGGACGGAACCAAAAAGTCCAGAACTCCAATTGGCGCCCAACGTGGGGCGACGTCATTCGGTACCGGTCCAAAAGCCTGAAGAGTTCGAGAAGCTTCGTGTGAAGATTCCTGTGGGAGGCGCCCCACTTCATCGATCCCGGCATATCGCAAAAGTGGCCCGAAGTTCTCTTCCACGAGGGTTCCCGTTCAGGACGGCTGCAGTGGGCCGTTGCCTTGACCGTCGCCCTGTCTTGGACCCGAGGTGCAGTCCTTAGTACAGCGAAACGTGACGGGTTTCTCCTTGGTGACGTCTTCAGTGCCTCAGTTAAGTATTTAGTGGTTGCTAGTTGGTTACTTCGTGAGGGTTGTTAAAATCCTTTTTGGTTCTTGGTTTGGTTTGGTTTCGTAAGACTATCATTGGTTGTTCTGGTTACGATAATCTATTTGGTTTAGTTTGGGTATCGATACATCAGTTCGTTTTGGTAGGCCTAAAAGTTCTTGGTTCAGGTGCACATATCTGTTTCGTGTTTTGTTTGTTCTTGTGTTCCGGACTGAAAAATGGTAAGTCGGAGAAATTGTATGTTGTCGTGCTTTGGTTGCAACAGTGACTCACGATTGGAGGACTCATGTCTGGTTCCTCCGATTGGGACTCCCTTATATGACTTGTACTGTAAACATGGTGTGGGTCCTATATCTTATAATGAGGTGTGGGTCCGCTACACTGAGAAAGATGGTGTCCTTAGTTGGCCACTGCATGGTAGTTTTGAATCCGAAATCCTTGATAATTTAGAAGCAAAATTGTTTAGGAAGAAAGCCCGGCCGGCAATGTTTGATTCTTTCCGTTACTGGCGAAAGGAATCCAAACAGAGAGAAATTAAGAGGTTAAAGAAAGAACAGAAAGAGCAAGAAGAGTTGACTCTGGAGCAAGCGGCTAGGCAGCTGCAAGATAACGAGTGTGAGAAGGCCATTGAAGTGGCCATTAGAGAGCATAATTTAGCGATCGACAAGTGCTATCCTGCCTTGCCATCGAAAACAGCTAAGATACTAGAGGACCCCGAAAACGATCCTCTGTTGTCTTATCTGTTACGGTCACCTCCACCGTATGCACAAGGTGCTACGGCTCCACCTTTACCGAATGTTCAATTGCCGGTTGCTGGACAACCTGGTATTCCTGCTCCCGCCGCTCAGAATCAAGTTCCTGTACCTCCTGTGGTTAATGTGAATGTTCCTACGGCTCCTCCTCCTCCTGGGTTGCCGACTTCTATACCTGTATCTGTCTCGCTTACACCTACTGCTCCACAAACTATTTTTCTCGATACTCCTACTGTTCCGCTATCCGTTCCTACCTCTACTGTGTTCTCTACGTCTGCGAGTGTGTTGACTCCACTTTCTGTTCGTCGAAGAATCACTGATTCTGTTTCTAACATTCTGTCTCCTTTCTATAAAACTCTAATCAAGACTCCTACTTCTGACTCTGTTCAGAGACGCAGCCAGCATCCAAGCACTGAGGAACGGGGAATTTTAGATTCCACGGCTCTCAGATGGATTTCGAAGAGTAGGAGATATAGTACGAGAGACGTGCTAGATACATTTATGCAGTGGAAGGAACCAACGCAACGGTATGTCTTTGATGAGATGTGCTCGCTGTTACGTGAGGAGATAGAAGAAGATGATGTTGAATCGAATTTAGAAGACTTAATTAAGGTTCAGAAAGAGTTTGCTGCAGGTATGATAGTAGGTGAAAATATAGAAGAAGCGATGGAACTGATCTTAAGTTTTAGAAATGATCCATCTCTTCGTTCACCGAGAGATTTAGAGAAAGGTAAGACGAAGCTGAGTCGCCAATATCCAATGAGGGAGGTTCCTCCGATTTGGCGCGAAGCTGTGCAAGCTGATGCTCTTAATGGTGTTGTAGCCGCTCCGGCGCAATTCCAGAGAGTATGGATACACATTCCGTGGAAGCGAGCCGAAGTGCTAGCAGTGAAACAGGCCTTGCCAGACCCGCGTAAGAATCCTGCTGGATACTATAAGGAATTAACACAGACAGTTGAGGCTTGTATAATGAACTTAGCAGACATCGATATGTTATTTGGTAATGTAGTTCCGCAACCAATTTGGGCTAAAATTCGTAGAGAGAATCATCCAGTTGCCCTGGGTGGTGATTGGGCAGCTATCATTGCAGCGGATGGTCAGCAAACAGGTGGTGCAAAACCCGAACCTCTAATTGCTAATCTTCCAGGTAGGATAATAGACTTAATGAAGACTCTGATGCCCGCATTGCGTGTTAATTGGGACAAGTTATCCGCATGCAGGCAGAAGAAAGACGAAAGTGTCTCCGACTTCTTCACGAGGTTCGAAGAGACTTTTGTAGATCATAGTGGTCAAGATATGAGCACAGAAGGAGGACAGAGACTGTTTGTCGATAAATTTGTGCATAATTTGTTACCTGAGTTATGCAATAAATTAAAGGATTCAGAGAGTGCGTGGGCTGTTTCTACAACTGCGCAAATACTTGCAACTGCACAGTATTATGAAAATAGGGATAAAGAGGAAAAAGAAAAATCAGACAAGAAAACGAAAGATTTAAAAACTAAAGTTCTTTTGCAACAGGCGTATCCGCCTCGCACGAATCAGACTAATATGCAACAGAATTCGTATCAAAGAACAGATTATAGTTCACCGAGGCCTCAATATCAGTGGAACCAGTGTGCGTACTGTAAGAAAGAGGGTCACTACAAGAATGAGTGTCCAATCTTAGTGCAAAATAATGCAGCAGCAGCTCAGAGAGGTCGTGGTAGTTTTGTGCAGAATTCTAGAGGTCGAGGGCGAGGTGCTATGCCTCCACAGACGAATGATCGTCCTTCCAATCACTTTGATCAACGAAATGGACAGTCAGCCCAGCAAAATAGATCTCAACAATATCTTGTTGAAGACTATTGTGAAGCGGATGAGGGATTTCAGCAAAATGGGTACTAGGACAGCCATGGACAGAGAGAGGGAGTAGTATCAGTTCCAGTGGATCAGAGTGGGCCTTATGTCGCAGTAGCAACATCAGGTGTAGTCGAACCATTTCTGTTGGATACTGGTGCCGCAAAAAGTTCTATCATTCATGCGAAACTCCCTGGCGCACCTTTGTCTGGCTCAACAAATGTTTCCGTAGGTTTTTCAGGCGCCCCTGTTTATAACCCCATATCTGGTCCTTTGTCTATTTCTGTTGGACCGTGTCAATTGAAAGCACCTCTGATTTTGACGACGGGTTGTAATGAAAATCTGCTTGGTTTAGACTTGTTAAAACGACTATATGCGACATTGTACTGTTCTCCGGAAGGGGTACAGCTTACATTGGGTAAAAGAATCACCTCTCCGATGTACTTGTCAATGGATGCACTCCCGCCAGAGCTGCGTTCACTCCCTGATTCTCTTTGGGCGACTGGTCCTAATGATGTAGGCCTTTTAGAAATACCACCATATGTAGTAACTTTGAAAGCGAATGTGAAGTTTCCAAGAATTCCTCAATACAAAATATCTAGTGAAGGTGAGCGTGCACTTTTATTGATTGTGCAAGATTTAATTAAGAAAGGTGTGGTTGAAGAAACTAGAGGAAATGTTTGTAATAGTCCTGTATTACCGATTTTGAAACGAACTGATCCTACAAAGCCTCCAGTGTATAGGTTTGTCATCGACCTCAGAGAAGTCAATAAGATTGTGGTCCCGCAGTTTCCTGTGGTTCCAGACATTACTGCCTTGTTAACATTGATTCCTGCTACAGCTACTTGGTTTTCAGTTATCGACTTGAAGAATGCCTTTTTCAGCATTCCGATAGCCGAGGAAAGCAGAGATATTTTCGGCTTCTGTCTAGGAGGTCGCAGTTTCAGATTTAAACGCGCTCCACAGGGCTACTGTGAGAGCCCATCTATTTACAGTCAAGCATTAAAAAGTCAGTTAGATTCCTTTGTCCTTCCTCCAGGTTCTGCTCTAGTACAGTATGTAGATGATCTTCTAGTGGCTGCCGATGACAAGGAAACTTGCAAAGCAGCTACGGTTTCGTTATTGCATCATCTGTCTAATTTGAATCACAAGGTATCACCTTCAAAAATGCAATACTGCTGCCAAGAAGTGACCTACCTAGGTCATCTCTTGTCAAAGGAGGGAAGGAAGTTGACCCCAGAGAGAATAAAAGCAATTACGCAGATGAGTGTTCCCCGCACACAGAGAGAAGTACGTGCCTTTCTAGGTATTACCTCTTACTGTAGGCAGTGGATCCCAAATTTTTCTCTTTTAGCGAAACCATTGGTAGCTTTGACTGGGAAAAATGTTCCGAGTCCGGTGCCATGGTCTGATGAATGTCAAGAGAGTTTTTCTGAGTTACAAAAAGCATTGTGTTCAGCTCCTGTATTGGGTACACCCGATTACAGTAAGCCATTCACGCTCTACGTTCACGAGAGAGAAGGTTGCGCGTTGAGTGTTCTGACACAGACATTTGGTGATAAACAACGCCCTTGTGCGTATTTTTCATCAACATTGGAACCGGTAGCTAGAGCGTTACCTAGTTGTTTGAGAGCTACAGCGGCAGCTGCGGCTTCCATTCGACAATCTGCTGGTTTGGTGATGAATAACATGCTAGTGGTTATGGTTCCTCATGCTGTGGATACACTCATGAACCGAACCAAGACACAACACCTTACCAGTGCGAGACTATCTGGTTACGAGCTGACATTACTAGCGAGTCATATTCAGATCAAAAGATGTAATGTATTGAATCCAGCAACGCTGTTGCCGGCTAACCAAGAGTCGAGTGATTCCGAGCCACATGATTGTTGTTTTAGAACGGAGGAAGAGACAAAAGGACGTATTGACTTAAAGGACACTCCATTATCAGATCCAGATGGCACGTTGTATGTGGATGGGTCATGTTTTAAATTGGAGAATGGTGATGTGACTGCTGCTTACGCAGTAACGACTTTGAAGACGATTGTGGAGACTGCAAGAGTGAGTCAGAATTCTGCCCAAGCGGCAGAATTAATAGCTTTAACCAGAGCGTGTGTTTTAGCTAAGGGAAAGAGAGTGAATGTTTTTACAGATAGTCAGTACGCATTTGGCGTGGCCCATAGTTTTGGCCGGTTGTGGAAAGAAAGAGGTTTCATTACGTCTCATGGGACTAAGATTCAACATGGTCAGCTAGTTAACGATCTGTTGGAATCTCTAACCTTGCCGACTGAAGTTGCGATTGTGAAGTGCAGTGCTCATAAAGCAATCACGGATGATGTTGGTCGTGGGAATGCTTTTGCTGATGAGACCGCTAAACAGACAGCTAGAGACACGATGAGTAGAATGTATGTTGCTACGTCCGCAAGGTGGATTGCTGAATCTGGAATGTGTGAGGATACAATGGAAAGTGTGAAAGAGATTCAGAAAGAGGCAACTGAAGAGGAAAAACGTGTATGGAGAGAGAGTACGGGCAAGTTGGATTCGAATGGGTGTTGGATTGATTTGACAGAACAGCAGCGTTGGATGTTGCCTGATGCGTATGTGCTTGCAGTGGTGACGATGGCGCATGGAGTAGCGCATATAAGTTCTAAAGGGATCTGTAAGATGTTGGCTCCAGTCTGGAAGAATGATGGGATCAATAAGTGTGCAGAGAGAGTGGTGAAAAATTGTATGGTATGCCTGATGCATAATCCCGGCAAGGGAACTCCAACTCCTGCTGGTCACTTCGCTCCTCCTTCCTGCCCCTTTGAAGTGATTCAGTTAGACTTCATTCACATGGATCGCTGTAATAATCTGAAATATGTCCTGGTGGTAGTTTGTGCTTTTTCCAGATGGATCGAAGCATACCCACTAAAGGACAATACTGCCCTATCAACTGCCAAAATTCTTCTCAAAGAATATTTCCCTAGATATGGTATGCCACGGATTGTATGGTCAGATAACGGAAGTGAGTTCATAGGGAAAGTTATGCAGAGTGTGTGTGCCGGTCTGAACATAAAACAGAAGTTTCACAGTGCAAACCATCCCCAGTCTGCTGGTTTAGTTGAGGGTTACAATGGCACCCTCAAACTAAAACTAGCCAAAATTCAAGCCTCCACAGGTTTGTCCTGGCCAGACGCACTTCCTTTGGCTTTATTATCAACGAGAGCAACTGTACATTCTAGAGTGGGGCTTAGCCCGTATGAGATCGTTTTTGGCCGCCCGGCAAATATTTGGGGTGTGCCGAGACCTAAAGAGTTTTGTTCTCTAGAATATCCTATGTTGATCGACTACCTTTACGACTTGACTGCTAAATTGAGTCTTATTCACCAACAGGTTTTCGATACATTGCCAAAGCCTCCGGAGAGTCCAGGGCATCAGCTGAAACCCGGCGACCAAATTGTAATCCGGAACTTCGCGAGGACGAAGAATCTTCAGCCCAGATACATCGGCCCTTTCCAGGTCCTGCTTGCAACGAGAACAGCAGTTCGTGTAGCTGGTCGCAAGCATTGGGTGCACGCATCTCATGTTAAGCGTGTACCTTTGCCACTTCCTTACGACGACTGGGTGAAGAAGGGAATTGGTGCCTCCGAATTTGAACGCACACCAAAGTTCATCCCTTTCAGCGATGCCGAATTGATTACTGACACTCCGAAATCTGACTCTCCTCCTGAAAAGAATCCTTTGAACTCTGAACATTTGTCCCCTGCATCAGAAAAACATTTATCACCTGCGAACCTGAACACTGCAACAGCTACCAGTGATACGCTATTTGCCGATCAAACAGTACCTGCTAAGCAAAGATACAATTTACGACCTCGTAAAATGGACAAATAAAGCAGGCAACTGCCTATTGTGATATTTTGAAATATTGAACTTTTGCCTTCAGCCAGGAAGTTTGCTATTGTTTTATTGTTTTTAAAATTGCCTTGCCGTCTGGGTAGCCGTAGGGTCGTGGCTGTGTGCCTAGTTGAATCTGCGGGGGTCTGACACAAGGTCGATCTTTCTGTTAGTTCTGGGAACTCCCAGGGCTGATAGAGGCATTTTCACCTACGTACACATCATCAGTGGTCGCGAGCGGATTGTAGAAGATGGAGCTTCCTGCGCTGCAACAAGAAAATGTGATTTATGTTCGCAGAAACAGACTTTACAGAATTCTTCACAGCAAATGCTTTTTGATGCAATGTGCCATTACATTTTTAATTGTTTTGATAACGTTGGTGGGTGGAATCGTTTTCGGTATAAGTTTGATTTTTGTGCCAGTAACTACAGTACCTCCCCTTAATCCTGTTACTTCTACTGTTTCCTCTATACACTCTTTTCACTTGTTTCCTGAACATGAGCAAGCTCGACGCTCAGAATTCATTAACAACACTTTTGTACAGCTCTTGCACCAACACCAACTGGTAGTTAACACTACAGACTGCTGGGTGTGTGGATTGATACCCCACACTATGGATAAAGGCATTCCCTATCTGGTTTTGCCTTTCAGCTACAATGGATCATTTCAGGCCCTTCAAACCATCTTTGCTTATGCCCTTGAAACGTATCCTCCGCATCCACCACGTTCCACTAAATATAACTCTGCCAACAAAGCCTTAGTCCAGGGAATTATTGACATGATCAAGGACGTCAATAACACTCCATCTTACCCTAGAGACGAATTGCGAGTATATTTAAGTTGGAATTCTTCAGAGTATCGCCTTAGTTTGGGAGAAAGCAAGCGTAAAAGCTCAACTCCAATCTGGGTCGTACCTCACCGAGGTCAGGTCTGTTTGCAAGGTAATGGGAGAAATCCGAGAGCTCAGCTAGGGAGGAGTGAGTGCGTAGAGACTTATGTGTTTCCGGCTAACTCTTCCCCTGCCTTCCTTACTGCTAGGGGTACCTACTTCATCTGTCGAGACCGAGCATATACATGGTTACCTGCTGACTTTTCAGGTTCATGTTATATTGCTCGATTGTTGCCTCCAACATACACTGCTTCATCTGACTACCACAGGACTAGAGTAGCGAGAGGTGTCTTCAGCAAGGAAGATACCGCTGGTCAGGAAGCTGGAGACTTCTTCAAAGGCTTCCTTCCGTTCTGGGGGCCTATGGCCAATAGTAGAAACATACGTCAGCTAACACGGGTAGTTGAATCTACTATTACCGAAACTGCTGGTGCCCTTAGCAATTTGACAGCTGAGCTTCAGGCGGATAGACTCATGACGTTGCAGAACCGTATGGTTCTAGATGTTATACTTGCAGATCGAGGTGGGGTATGCAGAATGATCCAATCGAGCTGCTGTGTCTTTATTCCTAATAATGCTCCAACAGTCTACGAGGCGATCTCTAAGCTACACAAGATTTCAGACTCTATACATGTAGACAAGGGAAACTGGTCCTTCATGGAATGGTTTTGGACTCTGATCTCAGCGTGGGGATGCAAGGTTCTAATGGTCATTGGTGTCATCTTAGTATTCCTCTTCTCATGCTGCCTGATTATCCAGTGTGGTCCAGCCCTGTGTAGCCTTTGTGCTGCAACTTGTTTTAGGAAACCACCTGCGTTTGGAGAAAAGGCACGAGAAAGGATGATGATACAACAACATGTCACTGACCTGATGAGCATAGAACTAGATTCTGACATAGACTGAGTAATTGCCTATGTAAGGGCAAAAGGAGGGTCTGAGGTTCCGTGACGATTTGAACCCGTGTTTTCAATGTTGTCGGAAATACATAATATTGGTATCAGCGAACCGCAAATGATCCATTTAGCATATCCTGGTGTTTTCGCTATGCTACGAGCAAGAGTACTCCTGTTATGAACACATTTCTGACCTACCCACGGCATCCATCTTAGATCATGGCAGCCATTTTGTGTTCCTTGCCCTCACATACGCAATAACCTCTGATCACTTCATTTCGATTAAGGACACGTGCACCTTAAACCAGATCACGCTGTAGCTACATGACTCGACAAAGGCTGCCTCCTCTGCCCGAGGCCAGCCCAACTGAACTGGTTCTCGTATCCATTGTCCCGATCATGATTAGGCGGCTGAAGCCGGTAGCCTTGCCCATTTACAACCACAAACATCCCTTATCCCACTTTTCTATCTTCCACACCTGGCTCCGTTCCTTTCTTTCTGAATCTTTATTAGGGGGAGGTAACGAAATTTACGATGAGGCGGTCCGGCTCTTGAATGCAATATTGACAAGGGATTGTGATGAACTAGTGGGAACCCCTCTTCGTAATGTTTGGCATCAGATATTATCGATGATTCCTGTGTAACGCCAAATATTTATTGTTTTAGACACAAAGGTTTCGAGAATGTATTACATGTAAAGAATTCGCCCCCAGCTAAAAATTTAGTATATAAGGAGCAACCCTCTTTGTACAAATCGAACAGGCTCCTAGACACTGCCTATGCGTAGTTTCTGTGACTTCTGTGTCCCTGCAGTAATAAACCTTTGGTCTTTGACGCCACCATCGAGAAGCCCGTGTTTCTGTTCATTTGCGCACCAAGGCAGGTGGAACTCCGGGGTCTTTGGGTGTTGTTCCCTGACACCTCTGGACGGAACCAAAAAGTCCAGAACTCCAAGAGGAAGTGGATGGGAGGCTGGGCACTGGCCGTTGAGTGGCAGATGATGTAGCAGACTCCCCATCCCCTGTGCCTGACAACATGGATGCATAACCACTTGCATCTGTGTCTGTGTCTCTGCCACGGATTCCTCCTGCATACTCCTGTCCCGTTATGATGCGCTGGTGAGCTCTGTGTCACTGGCTTCCGGTTCAGCTGTAGTGCTACTCTCCCCTCCACTGGTTTCCGGCTCCGGTTCCTCCATGCACACTGACAAATCTGCATGTGAGACAGATACAGGGTATTATAAATGACATCATCATGACCAAGCTAATTAAACTATGCATACAGGGGATGCACAAATCAGCATGCTGACCACCACACCCTGCATAAACATTGCAGCAACACACTACATACACTACAACAGTGCCTGCAACACTGACTACCTGCCATAACTGAGCCATGTTGAGGCCACACAGTACAACACCTTGCCGGTGGATGAAGTGTACCACACACAACTTCACATGCCCACAACTATCATGCACCAAAACTCAGTGGCATTGACATGCCTCCAGGGAACCGGATGGGAGAACACAGACACACCTATTAGGACATGACAGTCTACAATGCCAAGTAGGCCATACTAAGCAACATGTGCCACTCAGGGGCACCTTGTAGTCAGACATGTGAGCCTCAACACTCATGGTGCATGAAAAGTAGGAATACATGAACTCACACTCAGACAGTGAACCCTTCTGTCCACCCCCTAATACATTTCCCACACCATCACAATGCAGAATGACCATGTATATCCAAACACACCTGGCTATGATAAAGCACAGCATGGATGATCAACCTTTATATGAGCTGTTAGGCACAATGCCTGACACTCGCACACATCCCTGCAGCCACTCACATGACATATCACTGCACCACACCGCAAACATTCAATGGCACACTGCTGCAACTGGCTCTGTACACATGCATTGGCTCACAGGCAAAGTCACCCTCACCAAATACTCACCCCAGCCTTGCTGCCTATGCTCCTTCAAACGTGCATCCAACTCCGGATTAGTCACTGCCAATATGCGGTACATCAGTGGAGTTAAGTTTTGGCGTGCCAGATGCCAAGTATGTGGTAGCAGCCCCAAGGTCATCTCGGCCACGTTTTTTGCCAGCCGGTTGATGTCGTCCCACCTCTTGTGGCAGTGGGTGCGTCGTCTGTTGGATACCCCCAGGGCCCGTACCTTGGCAGCAATGGCCCTCCACACGTCCTTACGCTGGTGTACCTTGAGCTGCAGGTATGGGAGAAAAGTAGGGTAAGTTACCAGTTGCACAGTGTCATGTTCCCACATCTATTACTACAGTAGCATCATGCAGAGTCTCGACCTATTGGAATCCCACAAATACCCAAACTGGGGGACACCGCACAAGGTGCATGGGCCAAATAGTCATCATAGCATGCAAACATGAGAGCATACAGGCTACATGCCAAACACACACACATGCAGGATGAGTGCAATGAAATCCCTCTGTGTGTCGCACACATCACCAGTCCCATGCATTGTTGACCGCCCCTGCCCAACAGCACACTCAATGATAACTTACTACTACATTGGGACCACCATACAGCCTTGGTGTAACGACCGGATTTTCAGACCAGATTTCACCAGCTCACCAAGACACCACCAATCCAGCCGAAACGTACCCATCTCCCTCCCCAGAGCCTACTTACCAGAGTACCTAGGTACCTTCCTGGGGATGGGGAATTAGCAATATACAAGCTCACATCATCAAAAACACCACTAAATCTATAGGATTACTAGGAATACTCACTGATTACTAAGGAATTCCATGTCACATCCTATGATCTCACCTTATAGTCTCACGGCAATCTGGCCCAGACTATGCTACTCTCTTCCTCATGGTGGAGAGCAGTTCTAATGCATCTACCATTACACACTGACCTCAATCAGTGCTCACGCAAGCCGCAATCCTGGGGGTATACACACCGTATCCCTCCGGTGCTCACTCAAGCCACAATCCTGTGGGTATACACACCGTATCCTCCCGGTGCTCACGCTGCTGCCACAATCAGGTGACGATACACACCATATCCCCCAGTGCTCTCACTAACGCCGCTACACAACGGCGATCACTGTCCTATTGATACCTTCAACTCTCTCTCTCTGTTGGGATGTTTCTCTATATGTCTAATATCTACTGGGAATGTTTCATGCACAATATCATATTTTATGTGATAGATAGACAGTTCAATCCTCTCACACAAGAATGGCCAAATCACGGTATGCAAAGGTTATTCTCTGATTTAGGCGCTTCCTGCTCCCTTGCTCAGTTACCACTTACCCGGACGGGGAACACATCCGTCCACATAACGGCATCTGACTAGAAGAAAGGTTAGTCTCATCGTAAAAACAACATTTGCACAGTTGTTCACTAAGAACTGGGGTCCCTTTATTACACAATAGCAAATTATAACAACAATACAGCCTGAAAAGCAAAGGGGAATAGACACATCTAAGGAATATATAGATCTGCGGGATCTCTTTATTACAATGGAAAGCTTTAGTACTAACACATCCACATATAGCTGACAGGAACTGTAAATAGCTGAAAAGGGAAATAATGAATTATACCAGGACTGCACACCGCTGAAAGAAAAGGGATTAATCAGTGCAACAATACAGTAGGGAATATAGCCTAGGAAATAAAGGAAAGGATTAATGTATATATATATAGGAACTAATATAACAGGACAGATATCACCTGATTATTATGAAGTCTTGTTCTAGCTGTCACCTGGGTTCCTCTCTCGTCTGTGCCTTGGCTCATCTCAGATTCTCCCCTGCACTCTGGGACACACATCTGCGCCGATCACTCTGCACTGGATTCCTCTCTCCCATGAACTGTCTTCACCTTCCAACTTCAGTCTAATGATATAGTTTCTGCCGCTCTGATAACCATCTGCTCCACTAGCTTCTTCACTCTGTCTGATTGTTCCAGCTCCAATATCCAACTCACTCCAGCTGCTACCACAGACTAATCCACGATATAACTTCAGTCTCTTCCAAAAGGTATCACTCCAAACTCCAGCTGTTAACTGCCTGCTCCAACTGATCTCTCATGATGTAACTTCATTCTGTCTCCAAAGCATCTTACTCCAACTGCAAAACAACTTATTCTGACTGCATCTTCTCCTGACTGCATCTCATCCTGACCAGCTTCCTCTGATCACAACTCCTTCTGACAAGTAACTGCTTCTGCCCACAACTGCTTCTGACTGCTTTCTTCAGCTCCAAAAACCATCTGAACTCTACCAATCCAAGATTCATCTGACTACTCTGCCTCTCTGCACTTCGCTAATATGAATGCTCTCCCCTAGTGGAAAGTTCCAGCCAGTAGCCTCCTCCCACCAAATCCATGTACCAGGCTCCCTGCTCCAGACGCCCTCACATTGATCAACTGCTTGTTTCGTCTAGAGACTTGAGCCCAGGGACATTTCTTGATAAGATTCAGCTCCGGCCGGTTCTCTCTAGTTTGCAAAGAGAGAACAACACCTCATAACTAAAACATCACACTTGACCTACAAACATCTCAGTCTGCAGAGGCAGAAAGCAAAATGGAGTCTCTCTGGTTCTGGGCCTTGTAGGCCCGAAAAGGATGAAATAGACACATAGCTCTATCAAAGTACATACACAAACCCTACCAATAGGTAATATAAAGTCAAACTACAGGATCTACCCTCTACTATAGGTCTACAGGCCTGAAAATGATGAAAGGACACATAATTATGTCAAAGCCAATAGGCAATAGATGGATTAGAGTCAGAAATAAGGGATCTATCATCATATAAAGGGGCTATCCTCTAGTTTATGCTTCTAGGTCTGAAAAGATGCCTGAAAAGGACCAAAACAAGCTAAGAATAGGGATCTAGGATGGTAGCAAGCTAAAGTCACCATCACTCAGAAATAGAACCAAAAACCCGGTCAATACACTTGGGTACTGTGCCAGCACCTCATCCACTAGCACCTCCAGCTCCTCGCTTGTTAATAGGCTGGCATGGATCTTCTCTGTTCTTGCCATCCCTGTGGACATGTGACACCTGTGGTTGAAGTGAATGTTGATGAGTCCCAGGTGGCAGGCACTTCAGGCAGCAGCAAGAGAGGGTCCCAGGCAGCAGCAGGAGAGGGTCCCAGGCAGCAGGCACTTCAGGCAGCAGCAGGAGAGGGTCCCAGGCAGCAGCAGCAGAGGGTCCCAGGCAGCAGCAGGAGAGGGTGTCAGGCAGCAGCAGGAGAGGGTCCCAGGCAGCAGCAGGAGAGGGTCCCAGGCAGCAGGCACTTCGGGCAGCAGCAGGAGAGGGTCCCAGGCGGCAGCAGGCACTTCAGGCAGCAGCAGGAGAGGGTCCCTGGCAGCAGCAGGAGAGGGTCCTAGGCAGCAGCAGGAGAGGGTCCCAGGCAGTAGGCACTTCAGGCAGCAGCAGGGCTCCCAGGCAGCAGCAGGAGAGGGTCCCAGGCAGCAGGCACTTCAGGCAGCAGCAGGAGAGGGTCCCAGGCAGCAGCAGGGGAGGGTCACAGGCAGCAGGCACTTCAGGCAGCAGCAGGAGAGGGTCCCAGGCAGCAGGCTCTGGAGCAGTGGAAATGTTGGGCTCACTCCCACAGATTTATAGCCCCATGGGCTCGTTTGTGAGGTGCAAAGCTGCAATTATTGGTTGTCTAGGTCTGCCTCATTTAAACCCATCCAATGACCGTCTCCGCGGTGGGGGAGCACGCCTTCCGTGGTTATCAAACCTGCATCATGCCAACGCAATAGTCGCTCCCATTGGCTATAGGCACAGCCCCATGGCGGTGATGCACCGCAGGGGCCCAGGGTGCGCTACCCCGATGGTGCAACTTTCAAACCCATCCAATGACCGGCTCCCTGGTGGCGGAGCACGCCTTCCGCGATTTTCAAACCTGCATCATGCCACCGCAATCGTCGCTCCCATTGGCTGTAGGCAATGCCCCAAGGCAGTGATGCACGGCAGGGGCCCGGGGTGCGCTTCCGCGATGGTGCATCTTTCAAAGCCATCCAATGACCGGCTCCACGGTGGCGGACCACGCCTCCCACGATTTTCAAACCTGCATCATGCCACCGCAATCGTCGCTCCCATTGGCTATAGGCAATGCCCCATGGCGGTGATGCACCGCAGGGGCCCAGGGTGCGCTACCGCGATGGTGCATCTTTCAAACCCATTCAATGACCGGCTCCACGGTGGCGGAGCACGCCTTCCGCGATTTTCAAACCTGCATCATGCCACCACAATCGTCGCTCCCATTGGCTGTAGGCAATGCCCCATGGCGGTGATGCACAGCCGCAGACAGGCGGTATCAACCGCCATATGTGTGGCGCAGCATGCCCACCGCCAGCAACCCATGCCACTAGCCCCCACACTTGTAGACGGGGGAGGTGCTGGTGTCACACCACCGCGGACAGGCGGTATCAACCACTATATGTGTGGCGCTGCAACCCATGCCAACAGCTTCCGCACTTTTGGACGGGGGTTGTGCTGGTGTCCAGCTACCGCCTGTCCACGGCGGTTTGACGCCAGCAACACCTCCATCCACAAGTGCAGTAGCTATTGGCATGGGTTGCTGGGAGTGGACATGCTGCGCCACACATATGGCGGTTGATACCGCCTGTCCACGGCGGTGTGACACCAGCACCACCCCGTCCACAAGTGCGGTAGCTATTGGCGTGGGTTGCTGGCGGTGGGCATGCACCCCCACACATATGGTGGTATCCGCCATGGACAGGCGGTAGTTTCCGCAAATTTGGTCACATGCAATGGGAACTTGAAGCGTGAACTCTGCATCAGTACACAGCAGCAACAGGTTTAGTGACACATCATTGTACACACAATTGCATCTCTTGGTATCAGGTGCAGGTGGTTGCATGCCATGTATTACACACATTGCTCTGTGTGCCTGCATTGTCACTGATGCATTTGATGGTTGATGATGGCTGACACTGTTAAGCTGGTCTTAATTATGTGTAACCAAGCACTGTGCTGTGGGTCTGTGCTGACCTTGGCAAGGCTTGTCTCACTATATGGTGTTGTTCCATACTTGTGCTACCATATCAGCCCATGCACACAAGTTTAACATCTAATGTGATCATTGTGCTCTTGATGTGCGCCAGCTTCACATCATGCATTGAGGTGTGAGAGGAAAAGCAGATGTGTGTGAGGCATTCATGGTCATCTCACACACTTTTGTGGATGTTACTGGATGAGTCGTGCACATGTGGAATGTCCAGTTCAGGAACTGTGCTTTTTACATTGATATTCTGTTATGTCTGTGGGACATGTTTCAGGTAAATGGAATGGTGTGTCCCCAATTTAAAAATATGTAACCTTGTGTGCCACGCATCTCACATGGAATTTATAATGTTTTGCGTAACATGATCCACGGTATGTGCTGGGTCAACTTCTTGATGGTTTTCATTGACATGTGTCTATGTACATCACACCTAAGAGGAGGCCAAATCTCATACGCCACCTGACAGTGCTGGGGGACATGGAGGATGTTGGGATAATATGTAAATTGCGCCTCGACAGGGCGAGCCTCAAGACCCTTTGTGACCAGTTGGAGCCTCACCTGCAGCCTTGTCTCCACTACCCAACTGTCTTCACACCCACATCCAAGGTGATGGCAGCCCTCCACTTTTTTGCTACTGGTTCCTTCCAGGAGACTGTGGCTGCCGCTGCAGGGATGTCGCAGCCCATGTTCAGCATGGTGCTGAGGGATGTTCTTGCAGCCATGATGTTTTTAAAAAATCAATACATACATTTCCCCAGGGGAGCTGAATTGCCAGGAGTTAAGGGTGACTTCTAAGCCCTTGGGCATATACCACATGTAGTAGGTGCCATTGATAGCACCCATGTAGGTCTGGTGGCACCACAGGCCACTGAGCATATTTTTAGGAATCGGAAACATTATCATTCTATAAATGTGCAGGTGGTGTGCCTTGCGGACATGACGATTTCTCAGGTGTGTGCAAAATTCCCCGGCTCTGCCCATGATTCCTACATCATGAGGAACAGCATGGTGCCCGTATGATGGCTAACCTGCATCCCGATCGTGCTTGCATTGTGGGTAAGTATGACCTGTGATATGGCGTGAGGTGTGTTTGTGACCTGATGCACTCGCAATCTGTGTTTTTATTTCCTAGGTGACTCAGCATATCCCAGTCGGCCCTGGCTGCTGAGTCCAGTGCTAAATCCCAGGACCCCGGCTGCCGTCAGGTACAATGAGGCACATGGCAGGACCCGACGTGTCATTGAGCAGACTTTTGGTCTACTCTAGTCAAGATTCCGCTGCCTTGACCGGACTGGAGGAACATTGGCATACTCGTCTGGGAAGGTCTGCAAGATCGTTGTGGCATGCTGTATGCTGCACACTTTGGCCATTCACCAGAGGATTCCCCTGCTCATGGATGATGGAGAGGAACTAAGGCCCGCACCTGACCAAGGACCTGAGTCCAGTGGTGAGGGCAGTGGAAAGGAGGAAGGAGTTGACATTCGTCAACAGCTCATCAACCTCTACCTCACTTGAAGGTGTGTACAGATGTTCAACTTGTACATTATCTGTTGTGGTGGTTGTTGTTGTGCAGGGCTATCTGCGGATGGTAGACACAGACACAGGCACACGTTCAGTCACCTGTTTGTGGTAAATGTGACATTGACGTTCCATATGGGGGCATATGCTTGACTCTTATTTGTACACACCTGCAGTTCATTGTCTTGTATGCCAGTAGTCTCTTGTGCATGGTTTGTGTAGTGTTCTGTCTGTGATGCCACAATGACACCAGTGACTGTTGTTTTGTTGTATATCCCTAGGTGCTTCAGAATGAGCCTGCTCTACATACTGTACATCTTTTGGACACATCATGGACATTGTCAACACTGTATATATTGCACTAAAAACGATACTGCACAAAATCTGGTGCGTCAGGTATTTTATTTAGAAAGTGGACATGTGATTTGTGCGGGAATATTTTCATGAAGGTGGAGAATGATCAGTGAGTTGACAGTCATGCTAGATGAGATGCAAGAGTAGACACCATATGGATGTGGTGACCCAGTCCAACAGACAAGTGCCATTGCCTAGGAAATGTGGGGAAGGACAGTCCAAACAGTCAATGCAGTGGGGAAGAGGGTTGCCATCAGGGCTGGCTCCGTGACTGGTGTGTGGCAGGTGCTTTGCTTTGCTTCCAGAGACTCCCAGGCTCTTCTTTGGATGCCCCCTTGATCTTTTTGGCAGTGGGGGGCATGCTGAATGGCCAGCGGTGTCAGAGGACTCGCGCCTCTCTGTTGGCGCAGGTGATGATGGTGCACTGTCATCCTGCGGCACAACAGGAGGGGGCAGAGGTGTTGGTTGGGACACAGGCCTGTCCCTCTGCAACACCACTTGCTGGGCCATGAGGTCTACCATTTGACCTATACGTCTGTCGATGGACCTCATCAGCAGGATGAGCTCACTTAAAAGTTCATCCGACCGGCCACTTTGTCCTTAGACCTATTCATATGACTCAGGTGAAGTGGTTCAGGGATGGTGTGCCAACCTCCTGATGTCTGGGGGGGGACCATGGGCCTCCCACCTGCCCTGCGGCCATGGACCTGTTGGCTCACTACAGTGTCTCCTCGCACACTCTCCCTGCCCTTCACAATTGGCGGTGTGTCCTGGTCATCCCATGCTCCAGGGTGGGTGAGGTCTCCATGCTGCTGGAGTGTGGGACAGGGGGCATGCTGGGAGTAGTGATTCAGGCCACCCACCCCCACACAGTCCTCTAATACAAGATGGCTACCTACCTGTTAGGTGAGGATGAACAGTGCAGTGTCAGACACATGCTCCAGGGTGGGTGAGGCCTCCAAGCTGTTGGAGTGTGGGACAGGGGGCATGCTGGGAGTAGTGATACAGGCCTCCCACCCCCATACAGTCCTCCAATACAAGATGGCTACCTACCCGTGAGTCTGTTTGACGAACAGTGCATTGGCTGACACATGCTCCAGGGTGGGTGAGGCCTCCATGCTTCTGGAGTGTGGGACAAGGGGCATGCTGGGAGTAGTGATGTAAGCCTCCCACCCCCACACAGTCCTCCAATACAAGATGGCTACCTACCTGTAAGGTGAGGGTGGACAGTACAATGGCTGAAAAATGCTCCATCGTGGGTGAGGCCTCCATGCTGCTGGAGTGTGGGACATGGGGCATGCTGGGAGTAGTGATACAGGCCTCCCACCCCCACACAGTCCTCTAATACAAGATGGCTACCTACCTGTGAGTCTGTTTGATGAACAGTGCATTGGCTGACACATGCTCCAGGGCGGGTGAGGCCTCCATGCTGCAGGAGTGTCGGACAAGGGGCATGCTCAGAGTAGTGATACAGGCCTCCCACCCCAACACAGTCCTCCAATACAAGATGGCTAGCTACCTGTGAGTCTGTTTGATTAACAGTGCAATGGCTGACACATGCTCCAGGGTGGGTGAGACCTCCATGCTGCTGGAGTGTGGGATGGGGGCATGCTGGGAGTAGTGATACAGACCTTCCACCCCCACACAGTCCCCCAATACAAGATGGATACCTACCTGTTAGGTGAGGGTGGGCAGTGCAATTGCTGACATATGCTCCGGGTGGGTGAGGCCTCCATGCTGCTGGAGTGTGGAACGGGGGCATGCTGGGAGTAGTGATACAGGCCTCCCACCCCAACACAGTCCTGCAATACACGATGGCTACCTACCTGTGAGTCTGTTTGATGAACAGTGCATTGGCTGACACATGCTCCAGGGTGTGTGAGGCCTCCATGCTGCTGGAGTGTGGGACAGGGGGCATGCTGGGAGTAGTGATACAGGCCTCCCACCCCCACACAGTCCTCCAATACAAGATGGATACCTACCTGTTAGGTGAGGGTGGGCAGTGCAATGGTTGACACATGCTCCGGGTGGGTGAGGCCTCCATGCTGCTGGAGTGTGGAACGGGGGCATGCTGGGAGTAGTGATACAGGCCTCCCACCCCCACACAGTCCTGCAATACAGGATGGCTACCTACCTGTGAGTCTATTTGATGAACAGTGCAATGGCTGACACATGCTCCAGGGTGGGTGAGGCCTCCATGCTGCTAGAGTGTAAGACAGGGGGCATGCTGGGAGTAGTGATACAGGCCTCCCACCCCAACAAAGTCCTCCAATACAAGATGGCTACCTACCTGTTAGGTGAGGGTGGACAGTGCATTGTCTGACTCAAGCTCCAGGATGGGTGAGGCCTCCATGCTGCTGGAGTGAGGGACAGGGGGCATGCTAGGAGTAGTGATACAGGCCTCCCACCCCCACACAGTCCTCCAATACAAGATGGCTAGCTACCTGTGAGTCAGTTTGATGAACAGTGCATTGGCTGACACATGCTCCAGGGTGGGTGAGGCCTCCATGCTGTTTGAGTGTGGAACAGGGGGCATGCTGGGAGTAGTGATACAGGCCTCCCACCCCCACACAGTCCTCCAATACAAGATGGATACCTACCTGTTAGGTGAGGGTGGGCAGTGCAATGGCTGACACATGCTCCGGGTGGGCGAGGCCTTAATGCTGCTGGAGTATGGGACAGAGGCATGCTGGGAGTAGTGATACAGGCCTCCCACCCCCACACAGTCCTGCAATACAAGATTTCCACCTACCTGTGAGTCTGTTTGATGAACAGTGCATTGGCTGACACATGCTCCAGGGTGGGTGAGGCCTACATGCTGCTAGAGTGTGGGACAGGGGGTATGCTGGGAGTGGTGATACGGGCCTCCCACCCCCACACAGTCCTCCAATACAAGATGGCTACCTACCTGTTAGGTGAGAGTGGACGTTGCAATGGCTGACACATGCTCCAGGGTGGGTGAGGCCCCCATGCTGCTGGAGTGAGGGACAAGGGGCATGCTAGGAGTAGTGATACAGGCCTCCCACCCCAACACAGTCCTCCAATACAAGATGGCTAGCTACCTGTGAGTCTGTTTGATGAACAGTGCGTTGGCTGACACATGCTCCAGGGTGGGTGAGGCCTCCATGCTGCTGGAGTGTGGGACAGGGGGCATGCTGGGAGTAGTGATACAGTCCTCCCACCCCACACAGTCCTCCAATACAAGATGGCTACCTACCTGTTAGGTGAGGGTGGACAGTGCAATGGCTGACACATGCTCCGGGGTGGGTGAGGCCTCCATGCTGCTGGAGTGTGGGACAGGGGTCATGCTGGGAGTAGTGATACAGGCCTCCCACCCCCACACAGTCCTCCAATACAAGATGGATACCTACCTGTTAGGTGAGGGTGGACAGTGCAATGGCTGACACATGCTCCGGGTGGGTGAGGCCTCCATGCTGCTGGAGTGTGGGACGGGGGCATGCTGGGAGTAGTGATACAGGCTTCCCACCCTAACACAGTCCTGCAATACACGATGGCTACCTACCTGTGAGTCTGTTTGATGAACAGTGCATTGGCTGACATATGCTCCAGGGTGGGTGAGGCCTCCATGCTGCTGGAGTGTGGGACAGGGGGCATGCTGGGAGTAGTGATACAGGCCTCCCACCCCACACAGTCCTCCAATACAAGATGGCTACCTACCTGTGAGTCTGTTTGATGAACAGTGCATTTGGCTGACACATGCTCCAGGGTGGGTGAGGTCTCGATGCTGCTGGAGTGTGGGACAGGGGGCATGCTGGGAGTAGTGATTCAGGCCTCCCACCCCCACACAGTCCTCTAATACAAGATGGCTACCTACCTGTTAGGTGAGGATGAACAGTGCAGTGTCAGACACATGCTTCAGGGTGGGTGAGGCCTCCATGCTGATTGAGTGTGGGACAGGGGGCATGCTGGGAGTAGTGATACAGGCCTCCCAACCCCATACAGTCCTCCAATACAAGATGGCTACCTACCTGTGAGTCTGTTTGATGAACAGTGCATTGGCTGACACATGCTCCAGGGTGGGGGAGGCCTCCATGCTGCTGGAGTGTGGGACAGGGGGTATGCTGGGAGTAGTGATACAGGCCTCCCACCCCAAACAGTCCTCCAATACAAGATGGCTACCTACCTGTGAGTCTGTTTGATGAACAGTGCATTGGCTGACACATGCTCCAGGGTGGGTGAGGCCTCCATGCTGCTGGAGTGTGCGACAAGGGGCATGCTGGGAGTAGTGATGTAAGCCTCCCACCCCCACATAGTCCTCCAATACAAGATAGCTACCTACCTGTTAGGTGAGGGTGGATAGTGCAATGGCTGAAAAATGCTCCAGGGTGGGTGAGGCCTCCATGCTGCTAGAGTGTAAGACAGGGGGCATGCTGGGAGTAGTGATACAGGCCTCCCACCCCAACAAAGTCCTCCAATACAAGATGGCTACCTACCTGTTAGGTGAGGGTGGACAGTGCATTGTCTGACACAAGCTCCAGGATGGGTGAGGCCTCCATGCTGCTGGAGTGAGGGACAGGGGGCATGCTAGGAGTAGTGATACAGGCCTCCCACCCCCACACAGTCCTCCAATACAAGATGGCTAGCTACCTGTGAGTCAGTTTGATGAACAGTGCATTGGCTGACACATGCTCCAGGGTGGGTGAGGCCTCCATGCTGCTGGAGTGTGGAACAGGGGGCATGCTGGGAGTAGTGATACGGGCCTCCCACCCCCACACAGTCCTCCAATACAAGATGGATACCTACCTGTTAGGTGAGGGTGGGCAGTGCAATGGCTGACACATGCTCCGGGTGGGTGAGGCCTTAATGCTGCTGGAGTATGGGACGGAGGCATGCTGGCAGTAGTGATACAGGCCTCCCACCCCAACACAGTCCTGCAATACAAGATTGCTACCTACCTGTGAGTCTGTTTGATGAACAGTGCATTGGCTGACACATGCTCCAGGGTGGGTGAGGCCTACATGCTGCTAGAGTGTGGGACAGGGGGTATGCTGAGAGTGGTGATACAGTCCTCCCACCCCACACAGTCCTCCAATACAAGATGGCTACCTACCTGTTAGGTGAGGGTGGACAGTGCAATGGCTGACACATGCTCCGGGGTGGGTGAGGCCTCCATGCTGCTGGAGTGTGGGACAGGGGGCATGCTGGGAGTAGTGATACAGGCCTCCCACCCCCACACAGTCCTCCAATACAAGATGGATACCTACCTGTTAGGTGAGGGTGGACAGTGCAATGGCTGACACATGCTCCGGGTGGGTGAGGCCTCCATGCTGCTGGAGTGTGGGACGGGGGCATGCTGGGAGTAGTGATACAGGCTTCTCACCCTAACACAGTCCTGTAATACACAATGGCTACCTACCTGTGAGTCTGTTTGATGAACAGTGCATTGGCTGACACATGCTCCAGGGTGGGGGAGGCCTCCATGCTGCTGGAGTGTGGGACAGGGGGTATGCTGGGAGTAGTGATACAGGCCTCCCACCCCAAACAGTCCTCCAATACAAGATGGCTACCTACCTGTGAGTCTGTTTGATGAACAGTGCATTGGCTGACACATGCTCCAGGGTGGGTGAGGCCTCCATGCTGCTGGAGTGTGCGACAAGGGGCATGCTGGGAGTAGTGATGTAAGCCTCCCACCCCCACATAGTCCTCCAATACAAGATAGCTACCTACCTGTTAGGTGAGGGTGGATAGTGCAATGGCTGAAAAATGCTCCAGGGTGGGTGAGGCCTCCATGCTGCTAGAGTGTAAGACAGGGGGCATGCTGGGAGTAGTGATACAGGCCTCCCACCCCAACAAAGTCCTCCAATACAAGATGGCTACCTACCTGTTAGGTGAGGGTGGACAGTGCATTGTCTGACACAAGCTCCAGGATGGGTGAGGCCTCCATGCTGCTGGAGTGAGGGACAGGGGGCATGCTAGGAGTAGTGATACAGGCCTCCCACCCCCACACAGTCCTCCAATACAAGATGGCTAGCTACCTGTGAGTCAGTTTGATGAACAGTGCATTGGCTGACACATGCTCCAGGGTGGGTGAGGCCTCCATGCTGCTGGAGTGTGGAACAGGGGGCATGCTGGGAGTAGTGATACGGGCCTCCCACCCCCACACAGTCCTCCAATACAAGATGGATACCTACCTGTTAGGTGAGGGTGGGCAGTGCAATGGCTGACACATGCTCCGGGTGGGTGAGGCCTTAATGCTGCTGGAGTATGGGACGGAGGCATGCTGGCAGTAGTGATACAGGCCTCCCACCCCAACACAGTCCTGCAATACAAGATTGCTACCTACCTGTGAGTCTGTTTGATGAACAGTGCATTGGCTGACACATGCTCCAGGGTGGGTGAGGCCTACATGCTGCTAGAGTGTGGGACAGGGGGTATGCTGAGAGTGGTGATACAGTCCTCCCACCCCACACAGTCCTCCAATACAAGATGGCTACCTACCTGTTAGGTGAGGGTGGACAGTGCAATGGCTGACACATGCTCCGGGGTGGGTGAGGCCTCCATGCTGCTGGAGTGTGGGACAGGGGGCATGCTGGGAGTAGTGATACAGGCCTCCCACCCCCACACAGTCCTCCAATACAAGATGGATACCTACCTGTTAGGTGAGGGTGGACAGTGCAATGGCTGACACATGCTCCGGGTGGGTGAGGCCTCCATGCTGCTGGAGTGTGGGACGGGGGCATGCTGGGAGTAGTGATACAGGCTTCTCACCCTAACACAGTCCTGTAATACACAATGGCTACCTACCTGTGAGTCTGTTTGATGAACAGTGCATTGGCTGACACATGCTCCAGGGTGGGGGAGGCCTCCATGCTGCTGGAGTGTGGGACAGGGGGTATGCTGGGAGTAGTGATACAGGCCTCCCACCCCAAACAGTCCTCCAATACAAGATGGCTACCTACCTGTGAGTCTGTTTGATGAACAGTGCATTGGCTGACACATGCTCCAGGGTGGGTGAGGCCTCCATGCTGCTGGAGTGTGCGACAAGGGGCATGCTGGGAGTAGTGATGTAAGCCTCCCACCCCCACATAGTCCTCCAATACAAGATAGCTACCTACCTGTTAGGTGAGGGTGGATAGTGCAATGGCTGAAAAATGCTCCAGGGTGGGTGAGGCCTCCATGCTGCTAGAGTGTAAGACAGGGGGCATGCTGGGAGTAGTGATACAGGCCTCCCACCCCAACAAAGTCCTCCAATACAAGATGGCTACCTACCTGTTAGGTGAGGGTGGACAGTGCATTGTCTGACACAAGCTCCAGGATGGGTGAGGCCTCCATGCTGCTGGAGTGAGGGACAGGGGGCATGCTAGGAGTAGTGATACAGGCCTCCCACCCCCACACAGTCCTCCAATACAAGATGGCTAGCTACCTGTGAGTCAGTTTGATGAACAGTGCATTGGCTGACACATGCTCCAGGGTGGGTGAGGCCTCCATGCTGCTGGAGTGTGGAACAGGGGGCATGCTGGGAGTAGTGATACGGGCCTCCCACCCCCACACAGTCCTCCAATACAAGATGGATACCTACCTGTTAGGTGAGGGTGGGCAGTGCAATGGCTGACACATGCTCCGGGTGGGTGAGGCCTTAATGCTGCTGGAGTATGGGACGGAGGCATGCTGGCAGTAGTGATACAGGCCTCCCACCCCAACACAGTCCTGCAATACAAGATTGCTACCTACCTGTGAGTCTGTTTGATGAACAGTGCATTGGCTGACACATGCTCCAGGGTGGGTGAGGCCTACATGCTGCTAGAGTGTGGGACAGGGGGTATGCTGAGAGTGGTGATACAGTCCTCCCACCCCACACAGTCCTCCAATACAAGATGGCTACCTACCTGTTAGGTGAGGGTGGACAGTGCAATGGCTGACACATGCTCCGGGGTGGGTGAGGCCTCCATGCTGCTGGAGTGTGGGACAGGGGGCATGCTGGGAGTAGTGATACAGGCCTCCCACCCCCACACAGTCCTCCAATACAAGATGGATACCTACCTGTTAGGTGAGGGTGGACAGTGCAATGGCTGACACATGCTCCGGGTGGGTGAGGCCTCCATGCTGCTGGAGTGTGGGACGGGGGCATGCTGGGAGTAGTGATACAGGCTTCTCACCCTAACACAGTCCTGTAATACACAATGGCTACCTACCTGTGAGTCTGTTTGATGAACAGTGCATTGGATGACACATGCTCCAGGGTGGGGGAGGCCTCCATGCTGCTGGAGTGTGGGACAGGGGGTATGCTGGGAGTAGTGATACAGGCCTCCCACCCCAAACAGTCCTCCAATACAAGATGGCTACCTACCTGTGAGTCTGTTTGATGAACAGTGCATTGGCTGACACATGCTCCAGGGTGGGTGAGGCCTCCATGCTGCTGGAGTGTGTGACAAGGGGCATGCTGGGAGTAGTGATGTAAGCCTCCCACCCCCACATAGTCCTCCAATACAAGATAGCTACCTACCTGTTAGGTGAGGGTGGATAGTGCAATGGCTGAAAAATGCTCCAGGGTGGGTGAGGCCTCCATGCTGCTGGAGTGTGGGACATGGGGCATGCTGGGAGTAGTGATACAAGCCTCCCACCCCCACACAGTCCTGCAATACAAGATTTCCACCTACCTGTGAGTCTGTTTGATGAACAGTGTATTGGCTGACACATGCTCCAGGGTGGGTGAGGCCTACATGCTGCTAGAGTGTGGGACAGGGGGTATGCTGGGAGTGGTGATACCGGCCTCCCACCCCCACACAGTCCTCCAATACAAGATGGCTACCTACCTGTTAGGTGAGAGTGGACGTTGCAATGGCTGACACATGCTCCAGGGTGGGTGAGGCCCCCATGCTGCTGGAGTGAGGGACAAGGGGCATGCTAGGAGTAGTGATACAGGCCTCCCACCCCAACACAGTCCTCCAATACAAGATGGCTAGCTACCTGTGAGTCTGTTTGATGAACAGTGCGTTGGCTGACACATGCTCCAGGGTGGGTGAGGCCTCCATGCTGCTGGAGTGTGGGACAGGGGGCATGCTGGGAGTAGTGATACAGTCCTCCCACCCCACACAGTCCTCCAATACAAGATGGCTACCTACCTGTTAGGTGAGGGTGGACAGTGCAATGGCTGACACATGCTCCGGGGTGGGTGAGGCCTCCATGCTGCTGGAGTGTGGGACAGGGGGCATGCTGGGAGTAGTGATACAGGCCTCCCACCCCCACACAGTCCTCCAATACAAGATGGATACCTACCTGTTAGGTGAGGGTGGACAGTGCAATGGCTGACACATGCTCCGGGTGGGTGAGGCCTCCATGCTGCTGGAGTGTGGGACGGGGGCATGCTGGGAGTAGTGATACAGGCTTCCCACCCTAACACAGTCCTGTAATACACAATGGCTACCTACCTGTGAGTCTGTTTGATGAACAGTGCATTGGCTGACATATGCTCCAGGGTGGGTGAGGCCTCCATGCTGCTGGAGTGTGGGACAGGGGGCATGCTGGGAGTAGTGATACAGGCCTCCCACCCCCACACAGTCCTCCAATACAAGATGGCTACCTACCTGTAAGTCTGTTTGATGAACAGTGCATTGCTTGACACATGCTCCAGGGTGGGTGAGGTCTCGATGCTGCTGGAGTGTGGGACAGGGGGCATGCTGGGAGTAGTGATTCAGGCCTCCCACCCCCACACAGTCCTCTAATACAAGATGGCTACCTACCTGTTAGGTGAGGATGAACAGTGCAGTGACAGACACATGCTTCAGGGTGGGTGAGGTCTCCATGCTGATGGAGTGTGGGACAGGGGGCATGCTGGGAGTAGTGATACAGGCCTCCCAACCCCATACAGTCCTCCAATACAAGATGGCTACCTACCTGTGAGTCTGTTTGATGAACAGTGCATTGTCTGACACATGCTCCAGGGTGGGGGAGGCCTCCATGCTGCTGGAGTGTGGGACAGGGGGTATGCTGGGAGTAGTGATACAGGCCTCCCACCCCAAACAGTCCTCCAATACAAGATGGCTACCTACCTGTGAGTCTGTTTGATGAACAGTGCATTGGCTGACACATGCTCCAGGGTGGGTGAGGCCTCCATGCTGCTGGAGTGTGGGACAAGGGGCATGCTGGGAGTAGTGATATAAGCCTCCCACCCCCACATAGTCCTCCAATACAAGATGGCTACCTACCTGTTAGGTGAGGGTGGATAGTGCAATGGCTGAAAAATACTCCAGGGTGGGTGAGGCCTCCATGCTGCTGGAGTGTGGGACATGGGGCATGCTGGGAGTAGTGATACAGGCCTCCCACCCCCACACAGTCCTGCAATACAAGATTTCCACCTACCTGTGAGTCTGTTTGATGAACAGTGCATTGGCTGACACATGCTCCAGGGTGGGTGAGGCCTACATGCTGCTAGAGTGTGGGACAGGGGGTATGCTGGGAGTGGTGATACCGGCCTCCCACCCCCACACAGTCCTCCAATACAAGATGGCTACCTACCTGTTAGGTGAGAGTGGACGTTGCAATGGCTGATACATGCTCCAGGGTGGGTGAGGCCCCCATGCTGCTGGAGTGAGGGACAAGGGGCATGCTAGGAGTAGTGATACAGGCCTCCCACCCCAACACAGTCCTCCAATACAAGATGGCTAGCTACCTGTGACTCTGTTTGATGAACAGTGCGTTGGCTGACACATGCTCCAGGGTGGGTGAGGCCTCCATGCTGCTGGAGTGTGGGACAGGGGGCATGCTGGGAGTAGTGATACAGTCCTCCCACCCCACACAGTCCTCCAATACAAGATGGCTACCTACCTGTTAGGTGAGGGTGGACAGTGCAATGGCTGACACATGCTCCGGGGTGGGTGAGGCCTCCATGCTGCTGGAGTGTGGGACAGGGGGCATGCTGGAAGTAGTGATACAGGCCTCCCACCCCCACACAGTACTCCAATACAAGATGGATACCTACCTGTTAGGTGAGGGTGGACAGTGCAATGGCTGACACATGCTCCGGGTGGGTGAGGCCTCCATGCTGCTGGAGTGTGGGACGGGGGCATGCTGGGAGTAGTGATACAGGCTTCCCACCCTAACACAGTCCTGTAATACACAATGGCTACCTACCTGTGAGTCTGTTTGATGAACAGTGCATTGGCTGACATATGCTCCAGGGTGGGTGAGGCCTCCATGCTGCTGGAGTGTGGGACAGGGGGCATGCTGGGAGTAGTGATACAGGCCTCCCACCCCCACACAGTCCTCCAATACAAGATGGCTACCTACCTGTGAGTATGTTTGATGAACAGTGCATTGCTTGACACATGCTCCAGGGTGGGTGAGGTCTCGATGCTGCTGGAGTGTGGGACAGGAGGCATGCTGGGAGTAGTGATTCAGGCCTCCCACCCCCACACAGTCCTCTAATACAAGATGGCTACCTACCTGTTAGGTGAGGATGAACAGTGCAGTGACAGACACATGCTTCAGGGTGGGTGAGGTCTCCATGCTGATGGAGTGTGGGACATGGGGCATGCTGGGAGTAGTGATACAGGCCTCCCAACCCCATACAGTCCTTCAATACAAGATGGCTACCTACCTGTGAGTCTGTTTGATGAACAGTGCATTTGCTGACACATGCTCCAGGGTGGGGGAGGCCTCCATGCTGCTGGAGTGTGGGACAAGGGGTATGCTGGGAGTAGTGATACAGGCCTCCCACCCCAAACAGTCCTCCAATACACAATGGCTACCTACCTGTGAGTCTGTTTGATGAACAGTGCATTGGCTGACACATGCTCCAGGGTGGGTGAGGCCTCCATGCTGCTGGAGTGTGGGACAAGGGGCATGCTGGGAGTAGTGATGTAAGCCTCCCACCCCCACATAGTCCTCCAATACAAGATGGCTACCTACCTGTTAGGTGAGGGTGGATAGTGCAATGGCTGAAAAATACTCCAGGGTGGGTGAGGCCTCCATGCTGCTGGAGTGTGGGACATGGGGCATGCTGGGAGTAGTGATACAGGCCTCCCACCCCCACACAGTCCTCTAATACAAGATGGCTACCTACCTGTGAGTCTGTTTGATGAACAGTGCATTGGCTGACACATGCTCCAGGGTGGGTGAGGCCTCCATGCTGCAGGAGTGTCGGACAGGGGGCTTGCTGGGAGTGGTGATACAGGCTTCCCACCCCAACACAGTCCTCCAATACAAGATGGCTAGCTACCTGTGAGTCTGTTTGATGAACAGTGCAATGGCTGACACATGCTCCAGGGTGGGTGAGACCTCCATGCTGCTGGAGTGTGGGACAGGGGGCATGCTGGGAGTAGTGATGTAAATGTAAATGTACAGGAATTTGTATAGCGCAAATCACCGAGCGGTTTCTAAGCGCTTGCTTAGGGAACCCGTCCTGGTATTCCCCTGTGAGATAACCCCAGGAGGGTATCCGCAAGGTGAAAGCCAAGCATCCCGCCGCGAGGGGCCATTGTGGAGAATAAGCAAGCTATTGCCCAGAGCCGCAGAGTGTGAACCACGGAATCGAGTAGGCACCGGAGCGAGAATTGTCGAGTCCATGGACATTTTAGGACTCAAGACCCCGCCGAGCCGGGAATTGAACCCTGGTCCCGGGCTGACCTCTGCTTCCAGGTCTGCCTCCTCTAACCAGTGAGCCACACTTCTCCACCATACAGACCTTCCACCCCCACACAGTCCTCCAATACAAGATGGATACCTACCTGTTAGGTGAGGGTGGGCAGTGCAATTGCTGACACATGCTCCGGGTGGGTGAGGCCTCCATGCTGCTGGAGTGTGGAACGGGGGCATGCTGGGAGTAGTGATACAGGCCTCCCACCCCCACACAGTCCTGCAATACACGATAGCTACCTACCTGTGAGTCTGTTTGATGAACAGTGCATTGGCTAACACATGCTCCAGGGTGGGTGAGGCCTACATGCTGCTGGAGTGTGGGACAGGGGGCATGCTGGGAGTAGTGATACAGGCCTCCCACCCCAGCAAAGTCCTCCAATACAAGATGGCTACCTACCTGTTAGGTGAGGGTGGACAGTGCAATGGCTGACACAAGCTCCAGGGTGGGTGAGGCCTCCATGCTGCTGGAGTAAGGGACAGGGGGCATGCTAGGAGTAGTGATACAGGCCTCCCACCCCCACACAGTCCTCCAATACAAGATGGCTAGCTACCTGTGAGTCTGTTTGATGAACAGTGCATTGGCTGACACATGCTCCAGGGTGGGTGAGGCCTCCATGCTGCTGGAGTATGGGACGGGGGCATGCTGGGAATAGTGATACAGTCCTCCCACCCCACACAGTCCTCCAATACAAGATGGCTACCTACCTGTTAGGTGAGGGTAGACAGTGCAATGGCTGACATATGCTCCGGGGTGGGTGAGGCCTCCATGCTGCTGGAGTGTGGGACAGGGGGTATGCTGGGAGTAGTGATACAGGCCTCCCAACCCCACACAGTCCTCCAATACAAGATGGATACCTACCTGTTAGGTGAGGGTGGACAGTACAATGGCTGACACATTCTCCGGGTGGGTGAGGCCTCCATGCTGCTGGAGTGTGGGACGGGGGCATGCTGGGAGTAGTGATACAGGCCTCCCACCCCAACACAGTCCTGCAATACATGATGGCTACCTACCTGTGAGTCTGTTTGATGAACAGTGCATTGGCTGACACATGTTCCAGGGTGGGTGTGGCCTCCATGCTGCTGGAGTGTGGGACAGGTTGCATGCTGGGAGTAGTGATACAGGCCTCCCACCCCCACACAGTCCTCCAATACAAGATGGCTACCTTACTGTGAGTCTGTTTGATGAACAGTGCATTGGCTGACACATGCTCCAGGGTGGGTGAGGTCTTGATGCTGCTGGAGTGTGGGACAGGGAGCATGCTGGGAGTAGTGATACAGGCCTCCCACCCCCACACAGTCCTCTAATACAAGATGGTCGGTTGGTGGTGCTAGAGAGCAACAGAGAGTAATCGAGTTTGAGCAGTTGGTGTCTCGAGGAGCAGCGAGGAGCTGTGATGGCGGTGGCGGTGGCGTTCTCAACCCGTACCGTACCGTATCAAAAACTGAAACCCATAAAAAAACAAACAAGCTGCGTGGAGAAACGGAGAGAGGTGGTTGCTGCGGCACTACTGAGAAAGCCGGAGAAAAGTCGGAGAAGCTGCAAAAAAATCCGCAACTCGAGTGCTGCGGCGGCTGTGCCCCACCGAAGCCGCCGCAACCTAGATAGCAGGGGGAGCTGCTAAACCCTGAAACCCTGAAACCCGAGTGAGCAGCTCGTGTCGGAGCAGCAAGGAGCCGCGGGGGGCCGCGAGGGGCACGAGGAGCGGCTGCAGTGCGGCGGCAGCACACCCCATTGAGATCACTGAGATCACCGAGGCATTGGTGTCAGCATTAGTGTCGTGAGCCCTCAGAGACCGCAGAGACCAAAGAGGTTTGCGGAGGGTCATAGAGGGGAAGCTTGCGACCAGGAGTAGAGGCGTCTAAAGTATAAAGAGTCAGATGCAGCAGCAGGAGCCAGCAGGCTAAAGGCAGGGTGAAGGCTGCAAAACCCGAGAGCTGTGCAGGAGATGGCAGCACGGCCCTAAGCTCCTGGCACTGCGTGTAAGAAGTAAGAAAACCCTAGTCCAAACCTGTTTCGTGTGAAAAGTGTTTTCAGGCGCATGAGGGGTTGTCACTGTCGAGGAGTTGAGGAGTTACCACAGGATCAGAAACAGTGGTAGCCTCCAGACCCCACCTGGAATCAGCGAAGAGCAAGGAGTACGGGGGGCGAGCAGCAAGGACCCAGGTTTTGTGAGTACTAGTGAGTACTAGCCTATTCCACTTTGGGGGCAGAGAAAAGTAAAGGAGAGTAAAGGAGATTATAGAGAAAAGGCCGAGTGGAGCAAGGGGGAGTGGGGAGCGGAACTCGGACTAAAGGACTAAAGGAGTTGAGCTAGAGGAGGGGACTTTCGGTGACTTTCAGTGGAAATCGTGCTTGCAACTACTCCCCGAACCCCTACACATCAGGTAATAATTTAAACAAGTACAAAACCCCAAATCTCTCCAAAAGAGGCCCACTCGCAAAGCACCCAGCCAAACATCCAGCCGAGAAACACTCTGCAGGCGTGCAGACCGTGCAGACTCATTTATCAGGTAATAGCAGAGCTGTAAAGGCAATATCAGATATATTTAACACTTGTCTTACCTGTTCTAACTCACCTACATTAACCCCTTCGATGCTCATGGCGAGCTCAGCTCGTCATGAGGCACGGTTGAGCTGTGCTTATGACGAGCTGAGCTCGTCATGAATAATGGACTTTCAAAAAAAGTCAGCACCGGAGGGGAAAACCCTTAGCAGCCAAGGTGTTAAGAGGAGCCACAATAGCAGCCGCATTACCTAATACTACCTACGCCCTTCGTTCTTTTTCCCGCTCTCTCCCCGACGGCAGCTGTTTCCAGAGAGGGCAGTCAGGCTTGGGAGGTTTGGGAATGCTAGTGCAAGTGTGAGGAAGAAGTGAGAAAGATCAAAAGTGGCTGGCAGTGGCCGGTAGTGGATGGGGATTACATCATTCTTACGTAACGAGAAAATCTGTACCCATGGAGCCTAGGATCCCAGGAAAATCAGTGGGAAAACTGTACCACGTGTATCCAGACGTAAGAGCAGTGAATCACACTGAGATACCAACACCACTTGCATATCTGTAATTTAGTAAATTAGTAAAACCAGTAACACAGAGCAGATCAGAATTTCATGTGTTTGGAGAGTCGGAGCGTAAAACCGTACCGTATGGAATAACACAGGAGCCTTCAGAAGAAAACAAAAATAGTCTAAAAAACAAAGGGATAATCAGACACACCCTTATTTGCGAACAAACAAGGTAAGATCCCAAACACTAAAGGCCACTGGAGAGAATATCAGAAATTGGATATCAGACATTGGATAATGCGGTCAGGAAAAATTCGACAAACTCCAATACAGAAAATAAAAAGAAGGTTGTTGGAAAAGGAAATAATTAACCAAGGAAACAAAAGCAAGTCAGAAGAGTGGATTAGCAAGGAAAAAATAGATCTGATACCAGCTCCCATGGCAGAGCCTTTTAAGTTTGGGGAGGAAAAACTTAAGCACAATTTTCACTTTTCAAAAGGCCAAATGGCAGAAATCCATACCACAAGCGAAGAAGCAAAAAGTTTAGAAAACCCAATAAAACCACAACATCTAATTCTATCAAGCAAAAAACGTAAAAATAGAAACGAATCAGAAATAAGTCTGGGCAACTATTCTAAAGAAAAATGTTCAATAAAAATTGGTTGGTAAAAACTACAGCACAAATCCATGTACCTCTTTGCCAAGGGATGTCCACACCAAACAAAGTTCCAGCCGTGGGCGACGAAAAGAGTTTAATATTTATCGACCAAAGCGAATCAGGACCTCAAACAAAATTGCAGAGAAGTATACAAAAAATAGATTGGTCAAAATCTTTTTCAATCTTTGAAGAAGCATAACTCCGGAAAATGCTCGAAGATAACACACATAAGGAAGTTGAACTAGAGCAACACAGCCATGAAAAATTTAAAGAATTCGAAAATCTGGAAACAGATGGCAAAGGAGAGAAACAGGAAACAACATCTTCTCCAAAAATACTTACATCAAGCCCAATTAGACAATGGACCCGTAAAGTTCAGGAGTTCGGTGCAGTCAAAGAGGGGATAAAAGAAGACGATCCAATAACCATTTCCTCCACAGGCAGCTTTAACACAAGCACAGGGGCACGGGCGCAACAAACTGAAGCACAGTCCGCTCTCTGGGGGGACGCTCTCTTAAAAAGCCTACAACAAGCGATCAACGCTTTAAATTTTCAATCAAACAAACTCAATGTTCAGGTGGATCTGATGAACCTAATTGCAACCCATATAGTGGGAATAAATTCTAAATTGGATAAAATCTCGATGTACCTAACAAAAGAAAACGAGGATGATAAACAATGTAAAGTAAAGCTAATGGAACAAAATTGTGTCTGTGGGGACATAATAGACAAATTGGCATCATTACCTGACATTCTGAAAGAAATAAAATAATAATGGGGAAAATACTAATGACGAGGTAAAAAAAACTGGAAAACAAAATAGAACAATTCCCCCCGCCGAAAGTGAAAAAACCCCAGATGGATTAGAAGAATATGTACCAATCAAGAGAGGACACGATAAAAATAAAACAATGGGGTCATCGGGCTCAATAAAACACCTAACCAAAAGACAACGCAAACGGGCAAGGAAGGCAAGGAAAAATGGCATCAAAATCAAGCAAGAAAAACAAAACTTTGCCATATTTGAACGAAAAAGAAAAGAGACCCCAAATGATCTGTTTAACCCCTTCCATGCTGGTGACGAACCCCAGCCGTCATGCACTAAAGTGCTCATGTGCTGATGACGGCTGGGGTTCGTCATGGCCCGCCCCTGTTCGTTTGTTTACCGCACAGGGGCGGAAACCTGCCAGCAGTGAAGGGGTTAAAGAAAAGTCTGTTAAAGATGTTAGTAACCAAGAGCTAAATATAGAAGAAGTGGAAGAGCATTCAAAATGTCTAGGTCAGGATGAGAAAATATCAATTTCGCAAGGAAAACTAAAGGACGAGAAAAAAGTGGATATAATCATACTGAATAAAAGAACAAATAAAATAAATGAGACAGTAAAAATAAACCACGATCAGGTCATAGAACATCAAAAAGTACAGGTAAACGCATTAACATTAATGTCTGAGGATGAGATATCGGCACAAAATTGTTCGAAACGGCAGACAATAGGAATTTCATCACACAGTCTGAACAAAATGGAAAAAGAACAGAGCCAAAAAACACAAGTAGATCAAGTAAAGGAAACAAACACACGCTTAATCGTAACGGTAGGACAAAAAGGAAGAACATGCAATGATTCACACGGAACTTTACTAAATGATAAGTTGGGGCAAAACATAAGCAACGCAATAGCAAAACGAGAATCAATTGAATATCCAAAAAGTGGAGACATCGGTAGGTTTTAGCAGACCAGCAATAATAACAACGCAACGACAATACGGACAAATTCCATATATTCGACTTGATCAAACAGTGGGAAATAGAGAAGTTTATTAAAAACAGAATTTACTAAAAGCAGGAATAGAAACTGACTATAAATTACTATTTCGGCCGGAATTCCAAACAAGAGGAAAAATGGACGCGCTGAATCGCTGAAACATACTGAGACTGTTTGAAGAGATACCGATATTAAGAGGAATAACAACGAGTGATCTAAAATCAGTAGAATTTATCCAAACATATAAAGAGAAAGATGAGGAAATAAGTAGCACTACGTGGGCATCAAAGGAAATAGTAGAACTCATTTTTTCGACAAGGACATACTTTGCAGAATGGGGAATAATATTAGAGTTCAAAAAGCCAACAAAGTATCCATTTCCTTTAATAAACAATACACCTTCCCAATTTAAAAACAAAAACGAAAAAACGCGCTCAATCTTAATGGGAGCAAGAAACAAATCATTCATGCAACAAGACCGGAACTGTCCAACAAAAACAAAACAAGTGGATCATGGGTCGAAAGAAGAGAAAGACTGGTCCTGGATAGCTCTAGCCCTAAATGCGCCTCGATCCTGATGGAAGTATCCCAAACATTCAAAAGCAAAAGAACAAGTCAAACCAGAAATCAGAGAGGTTAATTAAAATGTGTTCATGGAACGTTCACGGTTTTAAAGAAATGAGTCACGATCAAGAGACAATAGACTTCCTGAGCAATTTCGAAATAATACTTCTTCAGGAAACATGGAACGAAATCCCGAGACAAATCATGGGATATGAGGAACATCATTTGATGGCGGAGAAATTTGCAAAGTATGGACACCCAAGGGGAGGATTATCTACTTTCATTTCAAACGACCTAAACTGGAAAACAGAATCACTAGATTCAGGGGAGAATTGGATACAAGTCACCAAATTAGAAAATAAAGCATGCAAAGGTAGTCCTGGATGGAAGTTACTGATTATAAATATATACATCCATCCAGCAAAGGCTACAAAAGTTAAAAAACTACTAACACTTTTAAACTTGATAAAAACTTTGCAAAAAACTCATCAATTCCATGGGATGCTCATCTCAGGTGATTTTAACATCAATCTAAAAAGAGCCAGGCAGGAAAAAAACAACATCCAAAAGATATGGAACGAGCTGGAACCACTAGGACTAATGCTCCTAAATGGAAACACGAAGGGAGATCGACCGGCAAGAACCACCTTTTCGAGTGGAAAGAAAAACTCAATACTAGACTTTACACTAATTAGTAAAGATCTAACAAAGATGGTGGATCACTTTGAAATAATAACCCGACCGGAGAGTGATCACTTTCCACAAGAGACCAGATTGAACATAAATATTGAAGAAAAAACAAAGGTAGAATCATTAGGCTTTATTCCGGTAGTCCACAACCTGAAGAAACTCAAATGGAAGGGTTCCATAAAAAATGAAATAATGGAAATGGTGCGTGACCAAGCAAAAATCATGGAGGACTCCGGAAACCAAACGCCCGATAGAAAATGGGAGAATTTACACAAACTTGTGCTTGGAAAATTCTCGGCAAATACAATAGAAAATTACGGACAAAATGCTAACAAAGACTCATGGTACACCATCAAATTAAGAGATAAAAAAAAGGGAAATTGCGAAAAAACTAAGAATAAAGGCTGCAGATAAGAGGTTGGGAAAAGAAGTAGACAATAATGAAGTACTGAAAATGAGAAAAGAATATAAAGAGGAATGCAGAAAAGCGAAAAAATTGCACATGGAGACAACTTGGGAAGATTTGCTACGGACGAGCAAACTACCAAATAGTAGCGAATTCTGGAACATAATTAATAAATTATCAAAAGGAACGGATGGACAATGCAATATCGGAATCAGTGAAACGACATGGGTTCATCATATTGAAAGCCTATATAACACACACAGGATTCAAACCTCACAAAGAAATAAACATAGACTTTAAAAAAGGAATGGTTCAGAAAGAAACAGAAACCGGACATGGTAAAGATGATCAGTATGAAAGTACAGACCAAGAAGAACTAACCACACTTACAACAGTTAAACAAACTACCACCTTGATAAAAAAAACTGAAAGCAGAAGGAGCAGCAGGCCCCAATGGGCTTCCAAATGCTCTATTCAAATATGACACCGAATTCTGGGCAAAATATCTGACGCCGCTATTTAATTACCTCTACATGGAAAAAAAGATACCGCAGTCCTGGCAGGGTAACATCTTCCACCCTATATATAAAAATGGATGTAGAATGGAACCCGGGAATTACAGATTGATAGCCCTGATCGACATAGAGGCAAAGCTTTTTGCATCCTGCATACTAATTCACCTTCGACAATGGATAAATAAAAACAAAATTGTACCAAAATTCCAAACGGGTTTTATGGAAGGCACGGGCTGCACAACCAATCTTTCAGCACTGGCACTGCTAATCGAAGAAGCAGGAACAAAGAAGACCGAACTACTAGCCTGTTACATAGATTTGAAATCGGCCTTTGACCGAGTCCCAAGAGACCGCTTATGGAAAAAACTTGAAAAGTGGGGTCTCCGCGGCCTCTAATTGGTATCATAATAGCTTTATATAGTGGAACGTGGGCAAAAGTAAAGCTTGGCGATACGAGACGAATATCCACAGAATTAAAAATAAATAATGGCCTTAAACAGGGCTGCGTGCTCTCCCCAAGTCTTTTTAACATATATTTGGCAGATTTAGAAAGTCACCTACAAAACGTGAACGGACACTCACCAAAATTAGCTAACAAATGTATCCAGTTCTTACAATATGCAGACGACATTGTGGTTTTAAGTCAAACATCAATAGGTCTTCAAAGAATAATATCCAAATTAACGGAATACTTTGACAGCGAAGGTCTGGATTTAAATATCCAAAAAACGAAAGTGATGAGATTGGCCGGCTCAAGTAGACGATTGTTCAAATGGTACACAAAGGACCAACACATCGAGGAAATTACAGTAAGCAAGAATATGTCCATATTACATCAAAAAAGGAACATCATTGCTAAAGCACAGTCACTGAGTTTCGCCTACAGAACACTTCAAAAGAAACTTCAATGTCCATCATACGACCATCTTTTAAAAGTAACGGCGGCCCAAATATTACCATCTCTTTCCTATGGGCTAGAAATATGGCATCGGAAAGAAATTTAGATTTTAAATACACTCCAGACAAAAATATATAAATCAACATTCAATCTCTACAAAGGATCAGCTCCAGCACAAATAAGATTGGAATTTGGCCTGCAAAACCAGAAATATCAAAGGAAAGCGGTTTTGGTGAAATGGTGCTGGAAGCTTAGATCAGCAGAACCAGGAACATTAAACAACTTATGTTGGATAGAAATAAAAAAACAACACGATCTACAAGAACCAAACTCTTGGGGTGATGATCTGCGCACAACCTTAAAAACCCTTAAATTAGAGGAAATCTGGAACAGCCAACTGGAAGAGGCATCTTTCAAGAAGATTTGTAAACTAAATGCAAAAGCACTGTCTCTGATAGAAGACAAAAAGACTTTGGCCAAACGGCGACACACATGGACTGTATTAAACTCATATTAACAATTTAAACCGCAACCTTACCTCGTGGCACACTTTCGGCTATCTTTAAAAATGAAATTCATGGCTTTTAGACTGGGCGAGCATTCTTCAAAAGATCTGATTCCATCATGGAAAAACACTCATCAACATTCAACATGTAGACTATGCGGGGACCATACGGAAACCCTATGCCATCTGATGTGCACGTGCAAGTCAATAAAAGTTGATAGAAGAATTTTGTTGAAATCAGTCCTAAATGCCCTTCAGATCCTCACCTGCAGGCAGGCTGTCACCAGCTGGATGGGAGCGGTTTCGATAATTTTAATATGCCGCGGGGTGAAATTTATGAACAAAGTAGAGACTTTGCTTTCAAAAACCGATGCAAGTTAACAATGGGGACTGTAATATAATGTCTTACTTTTAAAGAATAGAAAAAACAGAAATATATTTTCATGAAAACGAATTTTATCTTTTTTCATATAAAACTGTAAAAATTATATGTATACTTTGTGGTTTTGACAAACCAAATAAAGTTACATTTTGACTAATACAAGATGGCTAGCTAAGTGTGAGTCTGTATGATGAACAGTGCAGTGTCAGACACATGCTCCAGGGTGGGTGAGGCCTCCATGCTGCTGGAGTGTGGGACAGGGGGCATGCTGGGAGTAGTGATTCAGGCCTCCCACCCCCACACAGTCCTCTAATACAAGATGGCTACCTACCTGTTAGGTGAGGATGAACAGTGCAGTGTCAGACACATGCTCCAGGGTGGGTGAGGCCTCCATACTGATAGAGTGTGGGACAGGGGGCATGCTGGGAGTAGTGGTACAGGCATCCCACCCCCATACAGTCCTCCAATTCAAGATGGCTACCTCCCTGTGATTCTGTTTGATGAACAGTGCATTGGCTGACACCTGCTCCAGGGTGGGTGAGGCCTCCATGCTGCTGGAGTGTGGGACAAGGGGCATGCTGGGAGTAGTGATATAACCATCCCACCCCCACACAGTCCTCCAATACAAGAAGGCTACCTACCTGTTAGGTGAGGGTGGACAGTGCAATGGCTGAAAAATGCTCCAGGGTGGGTGAGGCCTCCATGCTGCTGGAGTGTGGGACAGAGGGCATGCTGGGAGTAGTGATACAGGCCTCCCACCCCCACACAGTCCTCTAATACAAGATGGCTACCTACCTGTGAGTCTGTTTGATGAACAGTGCATTGGCTGACACATGCTCCAGGGTGGGTGAGGCCTCCATGCTGCAGGAGTGTCGGACAGGGGGCATGCTGGGAGTAGTGATACAGGCCTCCCACCCCCAAACAGTCCTCCAATACAAGATGGCTAGCTACCTGTGAGTCTGTTTGATGAACAGTGCAATGGCTGACACATGCTCCAGGGTGGGTGAGACCTCCATGCTGCTGGAGTGTGGGACAGGGGGCATGCTGGGAGGAGTGATACAGACCTTCCACCCCTACACAGTCCTTCAATACAAGATGGATACCTACCTGTTAGGTAGGGTGGGCAGTGCAATGGCTGACACATGCCCCGGGTGGGTGAGGCCTCCATGCTGCTGGAGTGTGGAACGGGAGCATGCTGGGAGTAGTGATACAGGCCTCCCACCCCCACACAGTCCTGCAATACAAGATGGCTACCTACCAGTGAGTCTGTTTGATGAACAGTGCATTAGCTGACACATGCTCCAGGGTGGGTGAGGCCTACATGCTGCTGGAGTGTGGGACAGGGGGCATTCTGGGAGTAGTGATACAGGCCTCCCACCCCAACAAAGTCCTCCAATACAAGATGGCTGACACATGCTCCAGGGTGGGTGAGGCCTACATGCTGCTGGAGTGTGGGACAGGGGGCACGCTGGGAGTAGTGATACAGGCCTCCCACCCCAACAAAGTCCTCCAATACAAGATGGCTATCTACCTGTTAGGTGAGGGTGGACAGTGCAATGGCTGACACAAGCTCAGGGTGGGTGAGGCCTCCCTGCTGCTGGAGTGAGGGACAGGGGGCATGCTAGCAGTAGTGATACAGGCCTCCCACCCCCACACAGTCCTCCAATACAAGATGGCTAGCTACCTGTGAGTCTGTTTGATGAACAGTGCATTTGCTGACACATGCTCCAGGGTGGGTGAGGCCTCCATGCTGCTGGAGTGTGGGACAGGGGGCATGCTGGGAGTAGTGATACAGGCCTCCCACCCCCACACAGTCCTCCAATACAAGATGGATACCTACCTGTTATGTGAGGGTGGGCAGTGCAATGGCTGACATATGCTCCGGGTGGGTGAGGCCTTAATGCTGCTGGAGTGTGGGATGGGGGCATGCTGGGAGTAGTGATACAGGCCTCCCACCCCCACACAGTCCTGCAATACAAGATGGCTACCTACCTGTGAGTCTGTTTGATGAACAGTGCATTGGCTGACACATGCTCCAGGGTGGGTGAGGCCTACATGCTGCTGGAGTGTGGGACAGGGGGCATGCTGGGAGTGGTGATACAGGCCTCCCACCCTCCCGCAGCCCTCCAATACAAGATGGCTACCTACCTGTTAGGTGAGAGTGGACAGTGCAATGGCTGACACATGCTCCAGAGTGGGTGAGGCCTCCATGCTGCTGGAGTGAGGGACAGGGGCATGCTAGGAGTAGTGATACAGGCCTCCCACCCCCACACAGTCCTCCAATACAAGATGGCTAGCTACCTGTGAGTCTGTTTGATGAACAGTGCGTTGGCTGACACATGCTCCAGGGTGGGTGAGGCCTCCATGCTGCTGGAGTGTCGGACAGGGGGCATGCTGGGAGTAGTGATACAGTCCTCCCACCCCACACAGTCCTCCAATACAAGACGGCTACCTACCTGTTAGGTGAGGGTGGACAGTGCAATGGCTGACACATGCTCCGGGGTGGGTGAGGCCTCCATGCTGCTGGAGTGTGGGACAGGCGGCATGCTGGGAGTAGTGATACAGGCCTCCCACCCCCACACAGTCCTCCAATACAAGATGGATACCTACCTGTTAGGTGAGGGTGGACAGTGCAATGGCTGACACATGCTCCGGGTGGGTGAGGCCTCCATGCTGCTGGAGTGTGGTACGGGGGCATGCTGGGAGTAGTGATACAGGCCTCCCATCCCCACACAGACCTGCAATACAAGATGGCTACCTACCTGTGAATCTGTTTGATAAACAGTGCATTGGCTGACACATGCTCTAGGGTGGGTGAGACCTCCATGCTGCTGGAGTGTGGAACAGGGGGAATGCTGGGAGTAGTGACACAGGCCTCCCACCCTACACAGTTCTCCAATACAAGATTGCTACCTTCCTGTTAGGTGAGGGTGGACAGTGCAATGGCTGACACATGCTCCAGGGTGGGTGAGGCCTCCACGCTGCTGGGGTGTGCAACAGGGGGCATGCTGGTAGTATTGATACAGGCCTCCCACCCCCATACAGTCCTCCAATACAAGATGGCTAGCTATCTGTGAGTCTGTTTGATGAACAGTGCAATCGCTGACACATGCTCCAGGGTGGGTGAGGCCTACATGCTACTGGAGTGTGGGACAGGGGCATGCTGGGAGTAGTGATACAGGCCTCCCACCCCCACACAGTCCTCCAATACAAGATGTCTACCTACATGTTAGGTGAGGGTGGACAGTTCAATGGCTGGCACATGCTCCAGGGTGGGTGAGGCCTCCATGCTGCTGCGGTGTGGGACAGGTAGCATGCTGGGAGTAATGATACAGGCCTCCCACCCCCACACATTCCTCCAATACAAGATGGCTAGCTACCCGTGAGTCTGTTTGATGAACAGTGCATAGGCTGACACATGCTCCAAAGTGGGTGAGGCCTCGATGCTGATGGAGTGTGGGACAAGGGGCATGCTGGGAGTAGTGATACAGGCCTCCCACCCCACACTGTCCTCCAATACAAGATGGCTACCTACCTGTTAGGTGAGGGTTGACAGTGCAATGGCTGACATATGCTCCAGGGTGGGTGAGGCCTCCATGCTGCTGGAGTGTGGGACAGGGGGCATGCTGGGAGTAGTGATACAGGCCTCCCACCCCCACAATGTCCTCCAATACAAGATCAGTACCTTCCTGTGAGTCTGTTTGATGAACAGTGCATCGCTGAAACATGCTCCAGGGTGGGTGAAGCCTCCTTGCTGCTGGAGTATGGGACAGGGGTCATGGTGGGAGTAGTGATACAGGCCACCCACCCCACACAGTCCCCCAATACAAGATGTATAGCTACCTATGAGTCTGTTTGATGAACAGTTTAATGGCTGACACATGCTCCTGGGTGGGTGAGGCCTCCATGGTGCTGGAGTGTGGGATATGGGGCATGCTGGGAGTAGTGATACAGGCCTCCCACCCCCACACAGTCAACCAATACAAGATGGCTACCTACCTGTGAATCTGTTTGATGAACAGTGCATTGGCTGACACATGCTCCAGGGTGGGTGAGGCCTCCATGCTGCTGGAGTGTGAATAAGGGGCATGTTGGCAGTGGTAGTGCAGGCCTCCCTCCCCCAAAAAGGCCTCACAGTGAAGATGGCTGGTTACCTGTTAGGTGAGGGTGAACAGTGCAATGGTGTTTGGGTTGTGAAACGAAGTACTTATACGTGTGTTGTTTGGCATTTGTTTGTACTTACCAGCCTCTGTTCCCCCGGATACCCCTGTGAGACTCTCAGGATGCAGTATGGCAAGCACCTTCTCCTCCCATGGTGTGAATGTTTTCTGTGGGATGGGAGGGCCACTGCCAGTCACGTTCGCCAGCTCACAGTTCTTGCTCCTCTACTCTATGACAACCCTCTTGAGATCATGCCACCGCTTCATGATCTCCTTCTTGGATCTTGGGCTGGTCCCTACTGCATTGACCCTTTGTACTATCCTTTCCCACATTTGTGTCCTTGTGGCTATTGGTGTCTGTTGGACCAGGCTACCAAACAGTTGTCGTTCCACTCTCACTATCTCATTGACCATGACTGTCAACTCACCCTCCGTGAATTTTGGCATTTTCTGTGCTGCCATGGTGTGTGGTGTTTGCAGTGTTTTTGGGTGCAGGGGTGGGTGTGGTGTTGAGGTGTGAGATGTGATGTGTGCTGGGGAGTCTTTGGTGCTGGTGTGATGGTGGTGGTGGTGATTTGTGTGTGCTGTGTTATTTTGCCTCTCCTCTCAGATCTGGTGTATGCCCTTCTCTTCTGGAGTGTTGCAAATAATTGTGGTCAGTGAAGGACCTGTATTTATACTCAGCTGTGTGGGTGTGTCCAATTGGGCCTTTGCTGTGAGGTGTATTGTGGGTGTTGTCCTGGGATTATTTTTATTTTTTACATTGGTATGTGTTTTGTGTATTTGGGGGGCATTGGTACTTTGATTTGTGCTCAGTTAGGCATTGTTGCTGTGTTTTTGCTTCGTCAGCCATGTTTTTCATGTATTAGTGTCCCTCGTTTCAAATCCGCCATCTTGGAACATTTAAACCAAATGTAATTATAATTATACTGGTGTAATACAAATAAAAGTTATTGCTCAAAATATGCAAAACGACCAATCCGTAATCTAATCTTGATACCGATATCATACAATCGAGAATCATACAATCAATTCATGTATCCGCTTCAAACTTATATTATATCATCAGTGTAATACGTCTTCACCACGCTTCTCGATCAAATCATGTAACTGCTTCAAACTTAGATTATATCGTCAGTGTAATACGTCGTCACCACGCTTCTCATATATTCAAACCCAAACAAATATGGAAATATAAATTATTGCTGTACTAGTACGAAAATAAACCAACAATCAATCACTATATTGCTCCCTTAAGGACGTATTCCATGTAACTCATTGATAACACACACCAAAATGATTTTCAGGATAAGTGTCCAAAATAAGTAGAAAGGTATCAAACGAATTGTATCCAAAGATAAATATACACCAGAGGGTGAAGGAATGGTGTAGAGAAAGTATCAAGAGAGTACAGATTAATGTACAGAAAGGGCACTTTTTGAATTCACCAAGTCTATATACAGAAGCCTGGTATCTTGAACAGTGATAAAACTTAGGACAAACAATAAATATTCAGTTAATCATATACATGTTCATAAATGCTCCATTTATTCAACCATTGTGGTCATAGTTTCCTTAAACTCCCCAAATAATCATGTCATTGGGATATTACATATCCATGCAAATCACTTAGGTTAACTCTTACATTGCAGATATCATAATTGACTCACAGAAGTTCATGTATGTAAAATACACATTCTCCTGCACCACTACTAAATCCAACTTTACAGAGTACATAACAGTCATTGTCCCAGAAAATATTGTAGTTTACTGTCTGCATTTATTCCCATTTCCATTGCTTTCATTTTCATTATCCAAATAGCTTATTTATGTCTTAATTTCAGCTGTCTGTTACCACCTCCTCTGTCCATTCTCACCTGATCTATACCATGAAAACTAAATTTGTGATTCTCTTTATCCTGATAATTCTGTACTGCATGAGCCACAATAGGATAACAAGTATCACCATTCTTTAATGCCCTAAAATGTTCCATCATCATATCGCGAAGACGTCTAATTGTACTTCCAATGTATATTTTCTTGCATGTACACACGATGACATAGATGGCATAAGTCGTATCACAATTGATAAACATATTAATTTTATACATCCCTGTATCATTGTAATTAAAGGCTGTTATTTTGTTAACAGCCCACCTACATGAGCTACACCATCTACATTTCTAGAATCCTCTCATTTGGCTACTTAGCCAGTCCAAATTATGAGCTGTTCTAGGATAACTAGGACTGACAATATTCACAAGAGTTAACACGTTCCTAAAAGTAAGGCTAGACTTGTCATTCAAGTACGACATAATATATATCAATATCTTATTTCCTCTTGTTCATATTTTTACTATTAATCCGAACCTTTACTACCATGGAAGCAATGGTTTGGATTATTAGAATCTTACCTAATTGCTATAGGGGGGAGAAATTTTCCACAGGTCCACTATGTAAAAATTACACTGATGGGCACAGTTATTTTCATCATGGTTTTGCTTGTCTTTTCACGTTGACAGGCTCAGCTCCTCACATATTCCTTTTTCTCAGCCATTTTCATCCACAATTGCAGTACGTACTGTTTTGTTTATGTGCTTTGATTTTTGGTCATGTAATTTTCAGTCATTACTGTATACACAGGCACATATTCAAAGTATTATTACTTCTATTCTTGATTTACTGTCCCCTGTGAACTGCATACCATAATATTGTCGTTTTAACCAATTTAACTGTACACATTTACTGCTGAGCATGGCAGCTGCTCACATGTTGCAACCCCCACCTTTCCTTAATGAGGGGGGAGAACCTTTACTACAATGGAAGCAATGGTTTGGATTATTATTAGAATCTTACCTAATTGCTATAGGGGGAGACATTTACGCAAACTACACACCCTTCTGCACAACTTGGGCATTGAGGGCCGTAAGGTTTATGATGATATTTCAGTCAATGCAGAGGGCGAAAGTGATAGTGATGATGATGAGAATGTATATCTTGTGGCTGTTAACAAATTAGAAAAACATTTCAGCAAGAAAATAAATGTGGTGTTAGAGAGGCATAAGTTATTTTCAAGGACACAGGGTAAAACGGAAAAAGTTAAACTGTTCATTGCTGCGTTAAAGGGCTTAGCGAACACTTGAGTTTGAATCTCTTTAAGAGTCCCTTATTAGAGACCAGTTGGTCAGATGCACCAACAATCCCAAGATACAAGAGAGGCTTATGGTGGCCAACCCCAAGCTGAAGGAAGCCATAGACATAGCGGTGGGGGTTGAACACACAGCAGATTGTATGGTGGCTATGAAAGGAGAAGGGGGCAAATCCATGGAAGTCAATGCCATAAGTAAACCTGATAGAGGTAAAGATAACAAAAATAAACCGGCCAACACGTTCTCACCTGGAACTAAATTCAAGGGCTACAGATGTGGGAGCCCAATCTATCTTGCTAACAACCCCATATGCCAAGCCTGTTCTGTTATCTGCCACAAATGTGGAAAAAGGGGACATTTGTCCAGAGTCTGTCATGCATGATCAGCGCTCTAAATCTGTGTTGTACATTGAATCTGAATCATCCCCTGAGCCCAAATTAATTTTCCAACTTACTAATAGTAACGATACTGCCAAATCTTTATCATTCAACATCACCTTAGACAACAAACCTGGTACAGTTTTTGCTGATTCTTGTTCCCCCTATACCCTAGTTAATGCCAAGGTATTTTCTCAACTTTTTCCCTCATGGTAAGAAAGCATACAGCCTCCAGACATCCAACCTGGTGGTTACAATGGGGATTCCCTATCCTTATTGGGTATGACCACCAAGGAGAAAGGGTTTAAAGGAAGGAATACTGTAATAAAAATGTAGGGAACTAGGGATCAAGTTAGATCCCAACAGTCCTGATCAGGTTCTTTTGTTAGATCCTTCTGTAGGGGGAATGGAGGTGTGCAATGACTTCCCTAAAGTATTTTCGAGGGAACTAGGCTTACTTAAGGGTTAACAACACTCCATCAAGTTAATGGCTTAACGCTAAGCCAGTAGTACACAAAGCTAGACCCATACCCCATTTGATGCATGCTCCACTTAGTATGGAGATAGACAGGTTACTCTGGGGGTGATTGTACCCATTGAGTGCTCGCAATGGTTGGCCCCCATTGTCCTCACAACGAAAGTAGCTAGTAAAGATATCAGGCTTTGTGTTGACCTCAGGGACCTCAATGAGAACATCTAGGTGGACAAGCACCCCTTCCATGCATTCATGAGGTCCTTGCCCTTATCAAAGGTATGAGTTGCTAAGGCGTTCTTGATCTATCCTCAGCCTACCACCAGGTGGAGCTCCACCATGACTCACACCACCTCACCTCATTTGTGACACCCCTAAGAGCATTCCAATTCCTTTGTATGGCATTTGGGTTGACATCTGAGGCGGCTGCATTCCTGAGAATCATGCAGCATGTTCTGAAGGACCTTCCCAGAACACTCTGTTTTCAAGATGACATACTCATCTACGGCAAGGATCTGGAAGAACATAATCCCATCCTCGTCTCCAGTGTTAAAATGAGGACATAAGTAAGGTATGAAGATAAGGGTTCTTTATTAGTCTTCTCACTACCACATATTCCAGGCAGCTCCCTGGAGGTCACTGTGGAATGTTGGTAACAAAGGAGGGGAAAGACCATGGGAGGTGCAGGGGTGGGGGGGAACAGAGCGTACCAAGTGAAGTAGATTACAACAGTATCCTTTCTATTCAGTTTATATGCCCTCCTCCTAGCAGTACTAATCACTCTCGGGTCATAGCCTCTGGCCTAAAATCTATGAGTCATATCATCCAAGTTGTCCTCAAAATCTTTCTGCTCAGATCAGTTCTTATGTGCCCTTAATATCTCCCCATAAGGGATAGCATTAATTTGACATCTAGGGTGACAACTATCCGCATGAAGTAATGCATTACAACTGGTCTCCTTGCGGTACATTCTACTGCACAGTTTATTATTATCAATAAATACCTCTACATCCAGGAAGATAATTTGGTTACTGTCATATTGTGTAGTAAATCTCAGATTTAAATCGTTATTATATACATAACTGAAAAAGCCTTCTAATTCACTACTAGTGCCAGTCCATATGAGGAGACAGTCATCAATAAACCATCCCTAATAATAAATACTGGCAATCCATTTCCCCGAAATTATAGGTCTCCCTGGTGGTTTCATTCTGTTCTTATGAAGTTTTGGTAAACTGTACATACAAGGTGATCTAGGGTGTTCAACGAATAAATATACATACTTGTCATAATCAATTTTTTGAGATTGCTGTTAATCAGACTTGTCAGTTTTTTTAATGGATTACATGTCAAACACTTATAATATATTTCATTACCAAGTTGAGAAATAATTTCTTCATTGTAATCCCTCTTATTCATTAGAACAATGTTACCACCTTTGTCTGCCATAAGAATAATCAAATCCTGATTATTACTCAATTCGTTCAATGCCACTCTCTCAATTTTCGTTAAATTGTCACAGCTACCACAGATTCCTCTCTTCCATCCACTGTCAATGATTCTATCTATATCATAATTCACAGCCTTTTAAAATGCATCTATTGTATTACCTGCTGATAGCTGAGGGGTCCACTTAGATACATTTTTGATCCCCCTGGTGTATATTTCTCTTTGGATACAATTTTTTTGATACCTTTCTACTTATTTTGGACACTTATCCTGAAATTCATTTTGGTGTGTGTTATCGATGAGTCACATGGAATACGTCCTTAAGGGAGCAATTTAGTGATTGATTGTTGGTTTATTTTCGGACTTGTACAACAATTATTTATATTTACATATTTTTGTTTGAGTTTGATGATATGAGAAGCGTGCTGAAGACGTATTACACTGACGACATAATATAAGTTTGAAGCGGATACATGAATTGATCGAGAAGCGTGGTAAAGACGTATTACACTGGCGATATAATATAAGTTTGAAGCGGATACATGAATTGATCATACGATTATCGATTGTATGATATCGGTATCAAGATTAGACTACAAATTGGTCGTTTTGTGTATTTTGAGCATTAACGTTTATTTCTGTTACACTAGTATAATTATAAGAACATTTGGTTTAAATGTTCCAAGATGGCAGATTTGAAACGAGGGACACTAATAGCAGTGATCGCGTTGTCGTAATATAACTTTAATTATAACTGCGAACATTGACAAGTAAAGATGTCGCAAGTGAAATAACGTTTCAACCTAATTAATAATAAAAACTTAAATACAATATATACAATTAGATTATTATAGTGAACTATACTATTGAGAGGAGAGGACTTTATTAACAATGTTGGGACGTTAAAAGGCTTTTTTATAAGTGATAATTTTCTTTGCATACTAAAAGATGGTGCTCGTTATACACAAGTATAAATGGTGGTTACAAGATAGCGCCCATGTAGAAAGCCGTCTTTCTGTTAAGAAATATTGGGATACAAAGCACGTTCAGTGAGTGTGTGATATGGAGTACTACTATTTTTAAATGCTCTTTACGTGTTTAACGAGGAACACTGAAACTATTCCCTTACGGTTCTTTTTATTTTAGACCACGTACACGTGTTAATTTGCATTGCACCTACTTGTTATGGATTTTGGAGATACTAGTTCTCACGAAGAAAGGTGAGACTGATTTAACTGTGTCCTGGTTAACTTAATAACTTATGGACTGGGGGTATGTTAGAATATATGGTTTTCACCTTGTTTATGCAATTTTAAATAATCAACTCAGTAAAGAAGTTTTTTTGTTACATTACCTGCTAGTAGAAGCAACCTTGGAATGGTCTGTCAGAGACTCAGAATTCTAGATATGAATTTAGGCGCTCGATACAGGAGGAATTATCTAGCTTCCATATGACTGATATTCAGATTACAGGTGACTGGAATTTATAAGCAAATTCTGTTCAGCTTTAGTCTTTGCTCTTGGGCTTTCACGTTTTTTGGGCGTTTGTGGAGGGGACAATTTTTGCTTTGATCTAATTATTATTCTTTACTGAGACTTCGTTCTATATGCACTTTTGGGTGATGGTACACCTAGGCAATCTGATTGTCTCCTCACGTTTCTTAGTTTAATATGAATAATCATTACCCTAATTATGGTGAATACCTATTCATTTATTAAACTTTAGCAGTAGCTTTGTTTTATTTGGGTTTGCAGCCCTGAAGAAGTCAATGATACATTATGGTGAATGACGAAACACGTGTTGGCTGCTTTGCATTTGTATATACTGGAGAATTATCAAATTGAATGTTTTGGATATTTGGATATGGACAATTTGCTGTGCCAAAAGAAGAAACCTGATTTAAAGGAATTTGAATACACTCATGGAAATTGAAACATGAACTATTTGGATCAGCATACTATTTCATGAACTGAATACTTGATAATTGATACTTGTTATAGGTTTGAGTGCTCGGGAGGATAATTTTATATTTCTTTTGTAGTACCTGTTTAATGTTGTTCTGAACCTTACTGTCCAGACCTAACACACCTTATTGCTAAATGGGCCTGACGTGATAGGGACCTGCACCCAGCAAACATCTTTCACATGAGAAAGTTTTAAAGAATAGTAAGATCATCTTTAGGTTTATGTGATTGCCACATACCAATCCCAACTAGAACTGGTCTGAGCATACAACACCCAATCCAGAGGAGGTATCCTATCTTCTGCTAAGGTCCCTGAAGGCACATTGCAAAGTCTGCAATGACACCTGAGAGAGACAGAGAAACAGAGAAACAGCTTCCCTCTATCATGTAAATTTACTCCACATCAGCACCACTTTCCAATGTGAACACTGTTGGGTCCTGCCCTGTCCCAGCTCGTGTGTTCCCTCGTGCTCCAATCAATCTTGGAGCGTTCATTGTTGTTTCCACATGAGGGTTCTAAGTTGGGCAGTTGCTGCCAGGGAGCCGCTGTTACTGGAATGAATAAAGCATCTCTTACCTGACCATGGCTCCATGAGATGTACTTCTTTTCAGTGGCGACGATTTGTTCCAGTTTTCAGCCTCCCTTTTTGTGAGGATGATCCTGTGAGTGGTAATCCTGTCTCCAGCCGATCTTCCCAGTATCTTCCAGCTCTTGGCGATTGCTCGGCGTGTGGTCCCTCACTCTCACTGAGGTGATTCCCGGTGCCTGCTGGTTGTGTTCCGGATGCCTGCCGTCTACTGGAGATTCATTGGATTCCTCACAGCTTCCCCTAAGGTACTGTTTTGTTTCTGCCTGCACACGATCGAGCCGTTGCTCTGCTCTCACGTCGTTGTACTACGTGGATCCTGCCTGACTTGCCTGACGTCGCAAACGCGATGTTCCATGTTGCGTGCGGCCATTTTGAATTCTTTGTTTGCCTTAGCAACGCTTGGCCGGATTTCACTGATGCGCATAGCCTCTCATCATATGCGTTCTGCTTTGCCTTCATCGCTGATGCGCACAGCTTTAATTTTTAAACGTGCACAACGCTGGTCTAGATTTCGCTGATGCGCACAGCCTCTCCTTGTATGCCCTCTGTTTTGTCTTTCATCGCTGATGCGCACAGCTTTAATTTTTAAACGTGCACAGTCTTTATATATACCTTCACATCGCTCATGCGCTCAGTTTGGATTTTGTGTTCCACATTTTTTTTCTCCACATTTCTGCATTTTGCTGATGTGCACAGTCTAAGAGTAGTGTGCAAATACTGTTTATGAAACATCTCATGCATAAGAGTCTTAAAATAGACACTCTTAATTTTTTTTGTTTTATTTGTGAATTTCTGGGGCAGCAACTCACCCACGCACATGGATCGTGTTGTGGCACCTCCTCCCCTTTTGCAATCAGCTGGTACTCCACCCGTGCCTTGGGAACAGTGGAAAGACACATTAGAGGCTTACTTAGAGGCTATAGATGGTGAAACCTTTACTTCTAAGAAAAAATGAGCACTTTTAGTTTATAATCTTGGTACTGAAGGCAGGAATATTCTTAAGACTCTACCTGTGGAAATTGTTAACACTTTAGTGAGCGGTGGTGACAATGCTGACTCACTTCTTGTTGATGACTACGCTTCACTTCTGAAAACCCTTGATAAACGATTCTCTCCTAAGAGAAATGTTGTACTTGAACACCATAATTTCCTCCAATGAGCTTAAACTCCGGGTGAATCAATAGATGATGTTGTTGCATCTCTTCGTATTCTTGCAATTAATTGCAATTACAGGGAATTTAGAGACGAAATAATACGCGCTCAGTTAATTGAAAAAGCTTGTAACAAAAAAATCCAAGAAAAGTTGCTTTCTTCTGGAGATCCTGATTTAGAGACAGCTCTTACTTAGTTTTGCGTTAAAGAAATGGGTGTGACTTCCTCTTCTACTGAAGTAAAACTTTTGAACTCCAGACCACCTCCTAAACCCAAACCCAATGTTCCTTTATCTAAAAGGTCCCCCCCTTCTGCATCCCCTGTTTCTGCTAAGGTCAAGCCAGAACAAAATGAGTTAATGTGTTTTTTCGATGTGGGAGTAAATCACATCTTGGCAATGCAAAATGTTGTTTTGCTCTCAATCAAACTTGTTACAAATGTGGTAACAAATGTCATTATTCCAGAATGTGTAAATTGACCTTTATCAAGAAATCTCCATCTCAAACTCAAGTTATTAAGACAATTACTGAAGATTCTGACAAGGAATCATACGATGTATTAATGCTATCTCCCTCCTCTTCTTTTGACACTGGTGTTGTTGAACTATCCTCATTGGCTGGTCTTCACAAAAGGAAATCTCCTTCTTGGCAAATTGCTGTTAATGGTGTGAGTCTCAAGTTTCTTGCAGATTATAGATCTCCATTTACTCTTATTAACGCTTTTGATTTTGGTAAAATTTCTGGCACTCAGCTTGAGTCTTCTACCATCAAAATATTTGCTTATGGTGGGAAGAGGGTGGAAATACTTGGTACATTCTCTGCAAATTTAGTTTTCAATTCTGATCACACTTCGGGTGTTATATTTGTGTTTAAGGAAGGAGCAAACGTATTGGGGTGGGATGAACAAGGGGATTTGAACATAGTTTTAGATCCTAATCATCCTGACATGGTTATATCCCGTAGCACGTTATGCTAATTTTATAGTTCCTTGTCTAATGCACCTTCTCTTCCTTCAATGTCACAAATTTCAAATGTGAAGTCGGCACAGATGTTTCCAGAAGTGTTTAAAGGTAACCTTGGAAAGATGGAAGGTTTCCAGCACCGTATTGTACTCAAGGATGATGCTAAAGCTATAGCTCATAAGGTACATAAAGTACCTTTAAGTTTTCACCCTGAACTCAAAAAAGAACTTGAACGGCTGTGTGCTGCGGGGGTCATAGAGCCCATAGAGGGTTCTGAGTGGCTCGCTCCCATTGTGTTGGCGCGCAAGTCCGATAAAAGTCTTAGGATGTGTGTTGACCTGAGAGACCTTAACACAAATATTTGGATTGATCGTCAACCACTTTCAAATATAAATGAGATGCTGTACACTCTTGATGGTGCCAGATTTTTCACTTCCCTCGATATCTCATCTGCTTACCATCAAGTTGAGTTATGTAAGGAGTCCAGGCACTTAACATCTTTTGTAATGCCTGAGGGTGCCTTCCGTTACATCCGCATGCCTTTTGGTCTCGCATCGGCCGTTTTCCAGAGATTAATGAATAACCTGTTTAAAGACATTCCCGGGGTGGTTTTCTTCCAGGATGATATCCTTATTCATGGGAAGACTGAATCTGAACATGATGAAATTGTCAAACTAATCTTAAGCATTATAAGCACCAGTGGTTTAACTTTAAGGGAGGACAAATGTAAATTTCTTCAAGATGGTGTTGATTACCTTGGTCATCATATCTCGCACAAGCGAATTGAGCCTAAACTCAAGATAATTGAACCCATTCAAAATGCACCTATTCTGTTAAACAAAGATCAACTTCGTTCATATCTTGGGTTGGTGGAGTATTACTCCAAATTTGTTAATAACTTTTCCACCAAAACGGCTGCTATGCGGAATCTACTAAAGAAAAATGTCAAATATGGAGTGGGACAATGACTGTAACAAAAATTTAGAAACCATCAAACAAGATATTGTGTGGGTTCAACCCTTTTAAGTTGTTTAACATCAATGTTCTATGTATAATATCTACTGATGCAAGTAATGTAGGTTTAGGAGCTGTTCTTCTGCAGAGGAGGAGTGATGGTCGGGAGGAGACTATTGCTTTTGCCTCCAGGACTCTAAGACGTGCTGAAAGTACTTATTCCACCATTGAGAAGGAGGCTTTAGGCATGTGGTGGGGTGTTTTGCATTTTAAGAATTTCTTGTGGGGTAATGAGTTCATTTTAAGAACTGACCACAAACCTCTGGTCGATTTGTTAACCACCAAAGGTGGAGGCAGAGCTACCCCTCGAATTTCGAAATGGCAGTTTAGACTACAGGAATTTCTTTATCGTCTTGAATATGTGCCTGGAGCCAAAAATTTGATAGCTGATTGTCTATCCAAACTACCTCTTTCCTATGCAATAGATGATTCTTAGTGTGATGAATTTGAAGTGGTTTGTGCTGTGGGCCCCTCGAATGGTAGCGTGGGGAGTGCTTTGTCTGAAGGTGAATGGTTAGAAAGTAATTAGCTTGATGCGGACGTTGTGAAGGTTATTGATTTCTTGGGTAGTTTGTGGCCTTGTGACAAATATTGTCCTTCTGAGTTGGTACCTTACAAGAGGGTCAAGGATGAGTTGTCTGTTGTGGATGGAATCTTGAGAAGAGGTGGTTTACTTGTTGTTCCTTTTTCCACTCGGAGGAGGATTTTAAGTCTTGCTCATGAGGTTCATCCTGGGATTCGGGCGATGAAACGGAGAGTGCGTCTAGATTTCTGGTGGCCAGCCCTGGACAAGGATGTTGAGCCTTTTGTTCATGATTGTTGTGTGTGTGAGACCAGTGATAAGTCTCAAGTGGAACCCGTTGTGGTGAAAAATATTCCCTGGTGTAAATTAGCTTTGGATATTGCTGGTCCCTTTGGTCTTATTAGTACCTCTCCCAAGTATGCCCTTGTCTTGATTGATGATATGTCCAAATGGCCTGAGGTAAGGTTTGTAGACAATATACATTCTTCTGTGGTCATCACATTTTTACAGGATGTTTTTCTTAGGGAGAAAATTGTGTCCCATAATGGGACTCAATTGGTTTCTTCAGAAATGGATACGTTTTTCATGGAGGCTGGAATCAAACATGTCCGCACATCACTTTATCATCCTCGTAGTAATGATTTGGTTGAGCATTTCAACCGGGTTGTGAAAGAACACCTTTTTTTTAATCAGAAGGTAGGGAGGAGGAATTGGTGTCTAGTCTGTTCCCCAGGGTAGTATTATTTATCATAAGTGGACTAAGACACTTGTAACTGCGCTACACACAGTAATATAGATAACCCTCATAAACGCTATGTTTTGAGGTGATGCGGTTTATCTTGATTCTCCGCCCCACATAGACGTTATGGCATTTATCATTGAGTCATCTATTGTGCTGTATGCCTGCCTCAAGCCTGAGGTCAACTCTGGAGTAGCGCAGTAGTGTCCAGAGAAAAGGTGACGCCACATAGGAGGGTTAATGTTAAAAGACACACCTACACCCAAAAATTCACTTTATTCTAGAGCGGATGTTGTCTGCTGTTAAAAGTAACATATGGGTATACAGTTGGATCAAGTTACTGGGTCCTTTTATATCACTTAAAAACAAACTGTCAACATGTTTCTGCTCCCCTTGGCCCAGCCGGGTCTATGGAGCATTCGTTAGGACAAATACAAATTATACTCACACCCTTTTTGTGTGGTATGTCAGTGGTTCTAATTGTACTCACTGTAGTTTGATACTGGAGGTTCTGTTAAACCTAGAAAAGAAATCGCAATTATATACATACAGCGTTTCTGTTACTCTGTGGCTAGTACACCTTGTGTGTATACAGCATTTAATCGCACTTTATTCTCAGTTTCAGTGCCTAACATGTTTACAGATGATATTATCTCCGGGTTCATATTTTGTCAAATACCACAGGGCTAGTTTTCCATGTATATTCATTTTGTTTAACTTTGCCTTATGTGTCTAGCAAAAATATGACTTTGGTCATAGTTATCATGGTTTTCAGACTGAGACTTTAACCATTTACTCATTTATTCTTTTACCTCTTTACAGGGTTGGACTGGCAGGCAGTGTCCGATGAGCTGGTCTGACCGATCAGTGTGTAGACCGATTTTCTAGATATTTGTGGCTAGGTGGTTGATTTAACTGAAATTACCACTTGTTTTTTAGATATCCGCTCTGTTAATGTGGCCACTTTTATTTCTTGTGCCTATGCCTATTATTTGTACCCCTCTTTAAACTCTGTTTTGCACTTAATATTGAAAAAGGTTATTAGAGAGGATTTAGCTTACCTCCAGTTAACTGCTACCTTCTATTTTTGGTAAGGAAGTCATTTACTTTGTTAGTAGGTGAGGCAAACAAAGTGTTCCTAATGTTTTGGTACCAATTGTATTTTGGATTACATACATACGTGGCTAATCGTAAAGACTAGATTCTGTACCTTTTATTATGTTGATGCATAATGAGAACACTTTTTTCATGACTGTGGGGAACTTGAATTGTTCTTTTTTATTTCTTTGTTTTTAATTCAACCGATTTCAGACAACCCCAAAAAGATCATAGCGCCAAGAAACCGCATGGTGTACGTTGCGCTTTATAAATGTTTTAAATTAGAAATTAGAAATTAGATCATCGGCGGAGTCCCTCAAGGATCGACTCTTAGCCCAACCCTCTTCAACACCCACATGACCCCCCCGCTTTCACTGTCAGATCACAAGGACTCAACATCATCGCCCATGCAGACTACACACAACTCATCCTCTCACTGTCCAAAGATCCCTTCATCACACTACTCGTCCCAACAGATCACACATGCGACCTCGGCATCTTCCTAGACAGGAAGCAATCCATGAAGAAACAAGTTAACATAGTCTCATCAGCTTGCTTCCACACTCTTCGCATTCCCCGCAAGATATTCAGATTACTCCCAGTAACCACCAGACGGACCGTCATGCAGGCCCTCATCACCAGCAGACTGGACTACAGAAACATGCTCTATATTGGAATCACTAAGACTCGAGACAGTACAGAACACTGCGGCGAGACTCATACTCAGCCTCCCCAAAGCGACCCACACCTACAAGGCCCAGCACAACGAAAGACCAGCATACATCAACAAACAACTGACCTTCCAACAATCAACCAGCCACCTCTGCTTGACTTCCCTCTCCCTCGCAGACTGATTCATCAAGCCAACTGCTCCTAACATCCAAGGCTTGGAACAACCTCCTCCTACACCTCAGGACCACACCATCCCTCCAGCAATTCAGAAGAGTACTAAAGACCTGGATGTTTGAGTGACCAAACCTCCATGCAGCAGCAAATAGCTTCAGCAGCTCGAGATCCTCACGGGTGACTTGTCACGCTATATAAATGTCTTATTGATTGATTGATTGACCTACATGTCACGTATTACATTGTTGTTTAACAAAAAATGTCTTCGAAATTTTAAAGGGTCAAAACATTTCTTTTTCATTCCAGAATTGAGTGGAACCTGGAGACTGAATGCAGTTTTATCTGCAATGCTGCAGCTGTAAACTTTACTGAGCCAACTGAATACTTTAGATTTATTAATGTGAGAGAGTCCACAAGAACTAATAGTCATGTAATTTGATTAGTTAGGACATTTAATTGTAGTGTGTGCACATGAGTAGTGGCTAGGAGCCATCTTACAGGGGAGTCATCTACTCCCCTATGTAGCAGCATCAGCTGGGGTGCCACTTCGTAGTTCTGTGTAACATGCAACATTTAAATTGAGGTTTATAGCTCCTTCAACTTCGTTCAAAATCTCATAAATACCAACTCTTGTCATGGAGCTAAGGGAAAGAGGAATGAAGAGGTAGTGTAGACAGTTGATGAGCAGAAGGGGTGAAGAGAACAATGGAGAGATATGGGTGAATGGATAGGTTGATGGATGCAGAGGTGGATGTCTGAGGAGGAGAAGGGAGGGAGGGAGGGAGGAAGGAAGGAAGGAAGTAAGGGAGGGAGGGAGGGAGGGAGGGAGGGAGGGAGGAAGGAAGGAAGGAAGGAAGGAAGGAAGGAAGGAAGGAAGGAAGGAAGGAAGGAAGGAAGGAAGGAAGGAAGGAAGGAAGGAAGGAAGGAAGGAAGGAAGGAAGGAAGGAAGGAAGGACCATGTCTAATGTACTCTGGCGCTCAAGTAAAGTGCTCTAATGCCCTTTGGCCAAGTCCATGCAAAATAAAACTGCAGAAAACAAAACTGAAAAGAAAGGTAGAATTTTGGAAAGAGTGAGAATAAAAAGGGAACATGATGATAGAAAGAAAGAGGAATAATAGAAAGAGGCCAACATATGCCTGACAGGATAGATGCATACATTATTGTTTTCGAACCAGTTATGTAATGGACTGTAAAAAAGATGATACAAAATAGAAACATTCACACTATATTATACATGACAAACAAACTCTAATTAAATGTTGCTCTTATGAAAAAATAAAACTAACATACAGTTTTCCCTCTTTGGAAGCAGATGGATTGTTTAGTGAATTATTTCTAAAAAAAAACATAATTATGTGGTGAGAAATGCAAAGCAGAATTGTTGTCAGTGTTGTATTACAACAAGGAGCATATGGACTTAGTGTTAATTAATTGCTACTGTCATTCTTTTGCATATCTATTTTTTTTACTGAAGGCGTGCTATGTGTTTCAAGTACAAAAATAACAACATTTTTAAATCAGTACAAAAAGGCGCATGAAATAGGGAATAAACCAGTAAGCATGAACATTTCTCACAGGTAAGAACAAGAAGTTGTGAAGGAAAATGCATGTAAAAGAAAATGTGTGTTCGCATTAAAGACACATTACACATGAAAGTATTTTGCCGTTCTTCTGATTTGTTAGGTTGTGTTATATTATAGAGGTGCAACATGACAAAATAAAATGATGGATGGAGTGTTGAAACTGTTCAAACGCTCACCCACAGTCACAGATCTGGGTTTAATCAATAATTATTTTGCTCATCCCGTCACCCCAGTTTGGACACAGCCATATGCAAATCAGTCATGATCCTGCTCCTCTTGGGAATAGTCCAACCCGAACTGCCAGACCAGGTCCTCCCTGGATTGGAAAAAGGCATCCTGGGACCTGTTTCGGGGTATCACTCCTCATCAGCCAGGCTAGCTTGAATCCAGTTGCTTAGTGAACAAGGTAGCACGTCTGTGCACACCCTTGTTGGAGGGATTCTGCTCGGAAACAGGACTATGCTTGGGACCATAGAACATCAGTAGTTAGGGACGGAGTCACCATACCATCTCAGTGCCATGAGTCTGAGTTCGACTAGCTATAGTGTCTCACTTGCCTTCCTACTCATAACAAGAGGAAAAGGTGAATTGAGGGAAGCGGTGACAGGACACTCCTTTTCGTTCACACACTTGTCCATAATAACATATGAAAGAGAAACGAAGGGAATTTTAAATGTTATTTAAACTATTTTGCTCTAGAATGCAGTATATGTGCCACAATCAGAAAACAACAGGCTAGTACAAATACTATCAGCATTGTCAATATACCATATATGATGAAAGGCCCTGTCATATTATAAGACAGAATAGCCTAACCCTCCTCCCCTTCAACATAAGCAAACTGATTATGAAGCAAAGATCTCTGGGTTTAGCAGCGGACCCCGCACCTTAGCATACACAGATGAATGTTCTACATCTCAGATACAGCTGTGAAATACCATTAGGAAATATACGTCTCTCTGTATGTATTACATTTCTGTGCATACCTGTATGGCAATGTTCACATGTTCATAAACAACAGCTGCATTTCTGTGCTGTGTCTAGGTGCCAGTTTCAGATCAGAACAAAATAACAAGGAACATTGTTGTTTCACCTTGTCTGCTGACTAAATCACAGGAAAGAACACAACAAGAAAACAACTGCAGGTTCTGTCTGAAAATATAATGTAGCACAAAAGCATGTTTATGTAGTAACATGTGCAAAGCTAGAAGTGGCCTGTGTCGCCCACAATAGGCTAACATAGGGAAAACTACAATAGGCCGTGTGTAGAACACTTGACACCTTTAGCCACTTAGAGCACACATAGCAACATCACAAAATCAAGTGATGGACTGTGATTAAACTTTTCAAACATTCACCCCCAGTCACGGATCTGGGTTTAATTCATCATTATTTTGCTTTCCACGTCACCCTAGCTTAGACCAGCTATTTGCACATCTGTCTTGACCCTGCTCCTCATGGGAACAGTCCAGCCCAGGATGCTTTTTTATGGACCAGGGAGGACCTGGCTTGGCAGTTTTGGCTGGACTGTTCCCATTGGGACCAGGGACAAAACTGATTAAATATGGCTAAGTCCAAACTCTGGTGACATAGCAAGCAAAATAATCATGGATTAAACCCAGATATGTGACTTGGGGTGAGTGTTTGAAAAGTGTCAATACTCCGTCCATCATTTTATTTTATGATGTTGATATTTTGGAGGTGCACTGTCACCAACCCTGGAAGTCCTTCAACTGCAGGGTTTCTACTGCACCAGATAAGAGGATGACAAACTACAATACACCCAATGAGGAAGTTAATGTGGCTTAAGACAAGTATTACATTGGCACTTCTCTTAAGTAATTTGGGTTTTAGGAATTATCAGAACATAGCATGGGCCACTTCTTCTCTACTTTTCAAGGGAACTCCTGGTTGCTCCAAAGTCATGCATCCTACTTTTCCAAGGTGGAGCCAACTGTTTTTATTTTCTTTGGTGCTAGCCTAAAGCCACTATGCTTGGCCTATCGAAATTTCTGTCATGAAACACTACACCTTTGCACCAAAATTTCTACGCTCCATGGCTAATGGCCAGAGCTGCATGCTGTAGACCTCTGGCAACTCTGCATCTTCTAAATGGTCCATTTTAATGTTAGATGGGTAGCTTGAAGATGGCTTTGACTGCACTATTTTGAATGTGCAGTAATTCCAATAATAAATCAGTTCTCTAAGTAGAAACTGCAATTAATTATGCCCCAGAGGTACTGAACATGCTCTACAAGTACCAGAAATGAATACGAACTTTATAAACACTTTAAATGTATTTTCAATGCATTACTTTTTGGGATGTGTGGTAGTAGAAACTTTTTTTTTGAGTTCTCTTCTTCCACTTTCATGGTAAAATGCCAGCTCTGAACTTAAGAATTTACTTAATGGATGCTTTCACATGTCACCCACACACATCTTTGGTACAAATCAATAATTCCATTACAGATGCCTTAATATTCTTCACTAGAGACAAAAATTGGAACACTACTCGTAGCTAAGTCTGAGCAGTGAACTCCGCTCGTGGAGTTTGTAGAGTTTTCCGCACTTCGCGTTAGGCGGAGCTAGCGGAGTTCCGAAAAACTCTGCTCTGCGTACTGTAGCAGAGGTTTTTTTCCTTGTTTGCGCTCATCAACGTCAAGTTGGTAAGCGTGATCGAGGAAATCCATCTCCCGCTGAGATTTTTCCTTAGTCAGCGTCAAGTTGGCGTTCTGGAGCGTGGAAAATCAACCTCCCACGAGCGTGGAAAATCAACCTCCCGCAAGATTTCTCAATGCGGGCAGTCGGATTTCTCATTGCAAGTGGTCGCATATGCCTGATACAAGACATATGCTGAAATTTCACAATTTTACTTTAAGACATGCACATCACTAATGATTTGCCTGAAGTCCAAAACCTAAAAGTGTCTCTCTGGCATTTTAAATACCATTACACAACAGTCTTATCTAAATAAAGAATATTCAATAAGAGCTTTGTGAAAGAAATTGCAATAGGTGATGTTTTGCTCCTGGTACCAAAAGGTTAGAAATCGTTTCTATCGTTCATATTTCTGCAACAAGAATCTACAGTTCTCCAGAGAAATAGTCAATGTATTAACAAAAATATACTTACTCATCTAAAAACATTGCACTCGAATTTTCTCAGTTTGCCTACATTTCTGACTACCAAGTATAACAAATGTGAGTCCACAAATGTACCATACATATATTATGCATACTTGTTATTCCATTCATGTTATTCACACTTTTAACTTCTGATTGAATAAACTGTTTCTACATCCTTGAGCCAAAATGCACGTTTTCCAATGCGTTCATGGTTCATTCACAGGCAAGAAGCAAGATATGCCTGTGCTTAAAACAAGACATTTACTTTGCACATTTTATTTCGCCAATCAATTGAAAAATTACCACCAGGAATGACAGAAGTGCAGACCTTTGGAGTATTCCATTAAAAGGAACAAACATTAATTACCAGCCTAGCCCAACCTTTCACTGACATAAATTATGGGACTGATCTATTTTCTCTATGCTTAGCTGTAAATGGTGAGCAGTTATTTACATTAATATCTATAAAGCATTAATGAAAGGGAAATTTACTGGGTGTACTTCGCAAAATGTATGTAAGCTTCTTTACAAGCCAGGCAGGAATTTTGCATTAACAGTGGCTTGGAGGAATATTTGCTGAAAATGACTGGATCTTGGAACTATCAGCTGAGCTCAAGATAGAAGGATCGATGCAAAAGGTTTAGTGTAGAAATAATTTGAAGTCATATAAATTGTCTGTGTTTATTAATGATCTAAAAACGATGTCATACTTGGACTACACCTTTTGAAAACACTGATTCTTGGTGTACTTTTTTAATATTTGTGAAGCAATGGATTTGTTTAATTATGACTATGAAACGGCATTGCTAGGCTATGAAAATGTATGCATCAATGCTATGTGGCCTCTGAGGAAGGAGTGATTTGTGACGTACAAACCTGAAAAAATTACAGACTTTCAGAAACATATAACCAGATTACTGAAGCTTGACGAGTGGCTCAAAAACATTTACGAAAAACAAATGCACAGAAAATATCAGGAACGGTAAACAAAAGCTCTTTGGGCAAGTGCTCCTTTCCAAATGCCATCTCTTTTATATCTTTTTTGGAAAACAATAAAGTATATGAAAACTACTGAGAATGTATTTTTCTTGGTTTTCTCGACAGTATCACAAACCTATTGATGTCGAGAATTCAGCCTGATTATCTCATGGACTCAAACATTTTTGGAAAACAAATCGGAATGTGAAACTACTGAGAATTTATTTTTCTTGGTTCTCGCAAATGTAACAAAAGCATATTATAGCTGAAAAAGCAGCATTATTACAGAACACCGCAAAACTGACAGATGAAAATTGTCTTGAAGAATTTTGACAAGTTACTTTAGTCTCAGATGAAATGTTCCTCGTCCAGGGATTTACTAAGGCGTTTCAAGGGGCAAATCATCTAGGCCCCGCGATGAAATTATCGCCGCTTTAGCGTCCGTTTTCGCGCGAAAAGCGGCGATAATTTTATCGCACTATCAGCATGGACACACTAACGCGTGTTCCAATGCCTCGGCGCCGGTTTCCCTAACGACCATCTTTGCATCGCCAATGAGATGCAAAGTGGGCGTAACCTGCCAAACTAACGTGGAGAATGTCGCTAACCGACTTTTCTCCAATTATGAAGGTAATCGTTACCTGCTTAGCGATGATAATAGTAGCGCTGACCGTGCTTAACGCAGGTTTCTTTACGCCTGCTTACAATCTGACTTAGCCATTATATAAAATGGAAGGTGGATATTATGGCTAAGTCTGCCCTGCCCTATCAGCAACGTATCGCATTTCACTGTACGATTATCGCTGGATTTTCAGTGATAATCGCACGATTTGCAGCTAACTCTGGAATTGTTATCTCTTTTGAGAGAAGCGCCGCTGGTAGCACGCCATCTCAGCGATAGACTCCAGCGATAGCCGGAGATAATTATCCTAACGCTAGACGCGCTTAGCGATAATTATCGCCGGCTGTTGCTGATATGCCCCTTAATTCGCAAAGGGCTGGTAGCTAGCTCTGTTAATGGATTCATATGAAATTCAGGGGACTTGGCAAAAGGCCACTAGTTCAAAAATGTGTGATTTGATCAAATACGCTGTTGGAGCTGAATATATAAATATATATATACATATATATATATATATTCACTGAAAAAACCATTGGTTATAGACCATATATAGTTAGGGATTAGCCTTTTCAAAACCTTATTTTACTCACACAAAACCATTGAAATTTCATATATAGTTAGTTCCACTAACTATATATCGCGCACCCGCAATCCACTGCTGATGATGTCACATATTACATCATTCATGACATGGTTAGTGACATCACTGATGACATCACTGATGACATCTCAAATGACATCACTGATGACATCTCAAATGACATCACTGATGACATCACTGATGACAACATCCAGTGACTGTATGTTTCTGTAAAGTTAAAATATGTCTTACATATTGAAGAATGAGTGGATGTATAAGTGTTTGGATGAAGGATTTAGTAGGTGCATGACTGATTGTATGAGGGAATGATTAAACGTGTCTCAGTGAGTGCATGGGTTAGTGACTAAACTGTCTTAATTTGTGCATCATTGTTTCTGTAGTTCTGTAAACTGCTGCATGTGTTGATCAGTAGCTATATGAGTAACTATATGGGTTATTGATTGGTTGCCCAAATATTTGTATGGGAGAGTGAGTGTGTGTGTGGGGGTGGCTGGGAGGTGTGTGACTCTGTGCATAGATGTGTGAGCAGTTGATTCACTAGATGTATGGGTTCAAAAGTGCATGTGGAAACAGCTGTATGGGCGTTTGACTGTGTGCATGAGTGTATTGGTGAGTGAATGGATATCTCAGTGCTACATGTCAAAGTAAGTACATATGTAAAACACAGTACATGTGAGAGTTGACATATATAAATAACTGTGCATAAGAGCCAGTGAATGTGTGAGTGGCTGTATGGATCATTGTGAACTTGTATCAGGGATTGTATAAGAGAGTAAATATGTGTTAGTATATGTTTGATTAAGTAAGGTGTGTATAACTGTATAGTTGAGGAAATGGATGTGTGATTGATTCTTTGCTTGACTGACTAGGTGTGTGAGTAACTCCATGGATGAGTGACAGTCTGTGACTGTCTGTTTACACTGATTGTATCTAAGGTTATATTAGAGTCTGAAGAGGTTCACGGTATTATCACATGAATGATATAATCAGTGATGTGATCAGTCATGTCAAATGAGATGTTATCAGTGATTTTATCAGTGATGTCATTTGAGATGTCATCAGTGATGTCATTTGAGATGTCATCAGTGATGTCATTTGAGATGTCATCAGTGATGTCATCAGTGATGTCACTAACCATGTCATGAATGATGTAATATGTGAAATCATCAGCAGTGGATTGCGGGTGCGCGATATATAGTTAGTGGAACTAACTATATATGAAATATCAATGGTTTTGTTTGAGTAAAATAAGGTTTTGAAAAGGCTAATCCCTAACTATATATGGTCTATAACCAATGTTTTTTTCAGTGAATTTTCAAGGTTTTGTAAATGCAAATTCCTAACTATATATGGCCTATAACCTATGGTTTTTTCAGTGAATTTCATTGGTTTTTTAATAGCAAATATCAAAAGCTGTAAAATGTCAAGTACGTGATAGGTAAAAACTTTTTCGTGTTTATGCACGCTGATGTGCTTTGAACGCTGCCCCCCTCCCCTCTTTTCTCTTAGTAGTACTCTCTCTTTGCAGATAGTGAAGAGTAGTTAACGCAGGCCTTTACCCCCTTTGTAATCCGTTGTGCCTGCTTGTCTCTCCATTTGATTGATTGTTATCCAAGCATTTACTGTTTTACAATTGATTCTCTTTGGTTCATTCTCTATTTACAAACAAGCACAAAGTCGCAATACTCTGTTTAGTCTTTGCAGATAGTGAAAAATCGTGAAAAATCGTGTAAAAAAATAAAATTAATTGAGCAAAATCAGTAGGCCACTAATTGGATCTCTTTTTGACCTTGCTAAAATAGAAATATTAGGAACAACCCTTCATGAGAAATACGAAAATAGTGAGATGAACTGAGCTCCACACCATGAGGGCTGCAAGACAGCTCGTCTCCGTCACCCACCCCGCCCAAAAAAACGACAAACCCTATGCAAATATTAAAAATATATACAACACACCAGCAAAGAAACAGGGTAAAACATTTTATTAAATAACTATTTACATAACTATTTTATACTTTTTATTGCCCGATCCGGCTAGCTCAATCGATCGAGCATGAAACTCATGCACTCTGATAGCAAGCGTTGCTACTGATGCTATGCAGACCAAAACTGGTTTTCAGTTTGTACATTTTTCTAGATTTTTCCATCCAAGGTTGGTTGAGTATGTAGAACGATGGCTTCAGATTTTCAACATACGGTGTGGTGGCGCGGACTGGGAGGGGGCGCTTCGCTCCTGCCCCCTCCCCAAGTAAGATTTTCATACGTGAAAGTACGTTAATGGTTTTGGTCCCTGAGTTGCTTCAATGTCACTGCCATTCTCAAATGGCATAAGTTCTGGATGTTGGGTGCCATAGTTCAGAGTTCTGAGCAGCGCTTGTAACACTGTCTGAAGCTTATTTGCACCTACTGCAGCTTCACTATTCTCAAAGTAAGTGAGGGTCGTTTGTGGACCTGACTGCATTTGAAAACAATGTAATGCGGTGCCTCCCTGAACCGCTTGACGGAGGCCCCCGAGGGGCGGTGTGATGGCACGGACTCGGAGAAGACGCTTGGCTCCGACCCCCTCCCCAAGTCTTATAGCACCGGTTTAGCCTGAGATCGCCCCCGACATAGGCGGCCGGCTCCCGGGGTTCGGCGGAACTTTTTGCCTTTTGATGACTCTTCTATTCTGGACCTTGTCCCACAATCCGTTTGACCTGAAGACACGCTGTAGTGGGGCGCCCCTTTACCGTTTTAGTTGCCATTCCGCCCGCTTTTGCTACACTGTGCCTCTTCCGCCATTCAGCTGTTTACCGCCCGCTCCTGCGACTACAGCGTCTCGCTCACCATGTAGTTGAGTTGCTCCCGCTCTTGCGATGCAACGATAAGCGACTGCCACAGGACTCTCAAAATGGCGGCCGGCTCTTCAGATTTGGGCGTGGTCCACTAAAATGGCCCTGGGACACCTTGGAACTTGGACGCTTCCCTGATAGGGCTTGGGTCCCATTCTCGAAAGCGTCCCCTCAGCCGTGAAGATTCTACAAAAGTCTTGGGGGCCCCCGACTCCCGCAGGCTTCTGGTGGGGAGCGGCTGCCATGTTTACTCGTGGAATGGCCACGACGGACCTACAAGATGGTAGTGCTCTCATGCTGACGCCAGCTTTAGTCTGAAACATCCAGAAACACTGTAGACTACCAATTCGATCAGTTCCGGTAGCGCCCCAACATGACCCGGTAGAGAAGAACTTGCCCTCCCCTCTTTGACTGATGGTTCTTGTTGCCTGTCCCCTCTGTTGTCATTTTACAGAACTTTTTGGACTGCTGAAAGGGGTTGTGTTCCGAACGCTGGTTGGTGGAGACATTTTGACTATATTCTTGACCTACGTTGTCGCGTAATGCGTTATATGACACGCCCCGTTAGCGCACCCGGAAGTGATCCGGGGCGCGGCGCGCAGCGGGTAACTTAAGCATAACAGGTCATGTGACTTGTTAATAAAACTTTTTATTGGTTCATTTTACTTTTGTTATTTTAATAATGAAAAGCTTGGTCATATGACCTAAAAAATACGCTTTTTATTGATTTCGAACTTTTTTTTTTAAAACATATATGTTATAATATTCCAGGCTAATGTACTTTCCCGGAAAATTTACAACTGTCCTGCAAGTAAAATATATTCCTTTTTCAAGAAAAAGGGCGTTTCTTCGTTCCATGACGGAGCCGTTGAGTAAAAGAGACTCGGCCTGCTGTCTTAGTCGCCGATACGCCTGATTATCAGATTCTTATCGATCACTTTATGTTGCAGGAGTGGAAAACACAACTGCCCTTGACCATTTATCTTTACTGCGTTCCTACATATTATACCTTTTATCCGTCATGTAATTGGACTGCTTTATTTCACTTGCCTTTTACTGATTCGAAAACAGTGACTAAAAGTAAAAACTTTACCAATGTAAATACTATTACCATGTTTTGTTTTAAAAACCTTTATTGTGAAAATGTCAGTATACAAATACGGGCCTATAACCACGTGGGCCGGCCACGGAGCAAACTGAAATCGTATATGATGAGGAGACATTTACATTATAGAGGAACGTAACGAGCGAGCCATTAGGTTGCAAGAACTAAGGTGTCTAACAGTTGCGGAATCGGTGGACGTACATTTTGTAATTAAAATACGACAGGGCCACTTACAAAAAAGTTATCTAGATATACATTTGCGTGCAAGTACCATGGGTGACGTTAATTCGAACTTTCAATAGTACAGTAATCAATAACACATCAGAACTTAATATCAATAGGGATGTCGAAATATTCAATCAATTCTCGTCCCCGCCCGCCATGAGCATCAAAACTGCATTCATATCTCGTGATATCAAGGTTGTTCAACCAGTACACAACAAGGAGTTACGAGTCCCATTTATACCGGCGCCATTTTGGGCGAGGCCGGGCAGGTCCAAGATATAGTCAAAATATCTCCACCAACCATCGGCCAGACCAGAACCCATTTCGGCCCTTTATGCTACAAGATGGTGTCTTCCATTCAGAAAATATTGTTGGCAGCATTTTGAAAGGAAAGATAAACAGCCGTTCTCCTAGTGAGTCTCACATTGTTACATTTAGGAAGAATGTTGAAGAGTAGTATGTGGAAAATCTGAAGCCATTTTTCTACAAACTCTCAATCAGCCTTGGATGGAAAAAAAAATCCTGAAGAATGTACAAACTGAAAACCAATTTTTGTCTGTATAGCATCAACAGCAACGCTTGAGTCAGCTTTGTGTCAAGCCGCCATTTTGATTCAATCAATAACGTCCCCCTGCACACATTCAGGGACCTGGTCGTGTCTTCAGATGAAACGGATTGTGGGACAAGAAGCAAAAAGGAAAAGGAAAAAAGTTCCGCCGGACCTCGGGAGCCGGCCGCCTATGTCATGTGCGACCTTTGGCCACACCAGGGCAATAGTGAAGCTGCAGCAGGTGCAAATAAGCTTTAGACAGTCTTACAAGCACTGCTCAGAACTCTCAACTATGGCACTCAACATCCAGGACTTGCCATTCGGATCTTGGAGCCTTGTGCTGGTTCCGACCTATTCACACATCGGTCCACTACTGACATCACCTCATAAGCCAACGGGGCACCCCACGCCGACTTTCGGCGCAGCATTGTAGGATGGCCACACCAGTGCGGCAACTTGCTGGACACCACCTCGGTGCCATCCGGATCTCGGCGCGTTCGAGTCACTGTACCGCAAGAGCGGGAGAAACTCGGCTGGACACGCCGTCTTTCGGCGCAGCATTGTAGGATGGCCACACCAGTGCGGCAATTTGCTGGACACCACCTCGGTGCCATCCGGATCTCGGCGCGTTGTGCTGCCTTCGGCCTACTGTAGCCGCAAGTGCGGACGCAACTCAGTTGGACGGCGAGTGAAACGCTAAGGGGCGCTCCACTGCAGCCGAGGAGCCTCCATCTTGGGGGAGACGCACAGCCCCCACTGACTGACGCGACCTCACAGGCCAATGGGGCGCCCCACGCCGACTTTCGGCGCAGCATTGTAGGATAGCCACACCAGTGCAGCAACTTGCTGGACACTAACTCGGTGCCATCCGGATCTCGGCGCGTTGTGCTGCCTTCGGCCTATTCGCACATTGGTCCGCTACTGACGCCGCCTCACGTGCCAACGGATTTTCTACGCTTTTTGTAGCCCTATGCCGCATAACAGGTCATGTGACTTGTTTATAAAACTTTTCATTGGTTCATTTTACTTTTGGTTTCCTAAAGATGGAAGGCTTGGTCATATGACCTAAAAATAACACTTTTCATTGGTTTAGAACATTTTTTTTTCCCAAACGATGAAAGCCCCACCTTGTTTCTGGATGATTCAGACTGAAGCTGACGTCAGCATGAGAGCACCACCATCTCGTGGCTCCGTCGTGGTCATTCCGCGAGCAATCATGGCAGCCGCTCCCCACCGGAAGCCTGCAGGAGTCGAGGGCCCCCAAGACTTTTGTAGAATCTTCACGGCTGAGGGGACGCTTTCGAGAATGGAGCCCAAGCCCTAGCAGGCAAGCGTCCGAGTTCCAAGGTGTCCCAGGGCCATTTTAGTGGACCAGGCCCAAAACCGAAGAGCCGCCCGCCATTTTAAGAGTCCTGTGGCAGCCGCCTATCGCTGCACTGCAAGAGTGGGAGCAACTCAACTACATGGTGAGCGAGACGCTGTAGCCGCAAGAGCGGGCGCAACTCAGCTGGATGGCTGCCACCTGGGGAGGCCCGTTCACGCCACCTCCCCCACGCCCCCCCCGGGCCACCCCACGCCAATTTTCGGAGCAGCATTGTAGGATACCAAAACCAGTGCGGCAGTTTACTGGACATCACCTGGGTGCCATCCACATCTCAGTGCGTTCTGCTGCCTTGGGACTATTCGCACAACAGACCGCTACTGACGAGGCCTCCCCCCGCACCACCCGGGACGCCCCACGCTGTTTTTCTGAGCTGCATTGTAGGATCCCAAAAACCAGTGCGGCACCCAGGTGACATCACCTGGGTGCCGTCCAGAACTCAGCACGTTGTGCTGCCTTGGGACTATTCGCACAAAAGACAGCTTCTGACCATTGTTGCTTTTTTTTGTCAAAAATGTTTAAATGTTTTTACAGTTTTTGTTAAGTTCGTTATATTTAAAAGTTAATAAAGTTTTATAATCCTACTTTGTTGGAGTGCTATATATTTTTAAAAAATCGGGTGAATGGGGCCTTGAATCGGGTTATTGTCATGTGTGGGCTTTGCAAGTGTACTGCTACAGGATCGGACATTTCAAACTCAAATGCACGTTCTTTTTCTTACCTTTCCGAAGCATGGAGCGCAATAGCAGGCAGAGAAAGGGTGATGCAAGTGTTGAACACTGCCTGGCCTGGCAAGTTGCTGGCAGTGCCCCCCCCCGCCCGCTCCTGAAAGAGGACACACACACACCGCCGCCCGAGTACTTCACAGATCTTTAAAAGACCATGCGCTTGTTCATGAGGCTTAAATGGTTTATCACCCCTTCTAGAACCCCTGCATCGACCCTCTGACGTTTCCTGGAAGAATTACCACGTAACACAATACCAAGCCTTGTCAGCTGAAACCCCCGAGGAATCGTGGGGCATATTATCAAGGGGGTTTATCTCCGCTTTTTTGGCTTTAAAAGCCAAGAAAGCGGAGATAAAATTATCTCCCTATTACCAAGCTGTCGCTAACACCAGTTAGTGACAGCTAAAAGGAGATAGCGACCATCTTGGGCCCCGCTTTGCATGTCAGTGATATTTATCACTAATGACATGCAAAGTGGGCGTGCCAAGATGTTAGCGACTGGAAACAGTCCCTAACATCGCTATCTCCAAAAGCTAACACCTGCCCTGAGCAGTTCTTAGCCATGTTATCCAATGGGAGGTGGATAACATGGCTAAGAGCATTTGCTCGATAATGCATGAATATCGCTGACTTTTCAGCGATATTCATGCATTGCGGCCGTTTTTTATCGCATTTGCGATAAACCTTGCTAATAGCAAGGTTTATCTGCGATAAAAATCGCCGATGTGCGGCGATAATTTTTGTCTCTAAACAAGTTAGAGACAAAAATTATCGCTAGTTGTTGGTAATATGCCCCCGGGTTTTTGCTTGCAGAAATCGGGAGGCGGGAGACTAGCACTGAAATCAGTAGTCTCACGCCTGAATCGGGAGGGTTGGCATGTCTGGATTCTCTACAGCTGGGGCCATAAACTACATCCGCAGGGCTAGGTGATAGCCTGGGACCGGCCTGGCATCTAAAATGGCTGCCGTGCATGACAAAATTGTGGCATTGGAAAAAAGGCAAGATGGCGTAGACAATGTTTATCAATAAGGATTCATTTATAACAAAATATTTTATCGCACTGACAAATTGGCGGTCAACACTTCCTGATTTCCATCGAATCGAACGTTAACAGACGTCACGCAGCAAAAAAAAAAAAGCTCACGCACAGCCGCTGGAAGACATGTATCAACATATATGAGCCTCCTCAGCCACCCTCAGAAAACATAAGGGATTAGGATACGTCTCCCGCACCCCCTTATACCTAGTAATTTAATTAAAACGAAGCACAAAATGGCGAATTCCCATTTCGCTACCAGTTTGCGGCCCAGTTCGCGGCCCGGAAGGCGCTTCTACCGTGAAAAATATATATATTTTTTTTTTCCCCGCGGGACCCTTTAATAACCCCAACAACATTCCTAGGGGGTCAAGAGGGGTATACCTTGCCCCCTTTCATTAAATTCCCCTTTCGTTTTTCACCTCTTCTTCTCTCTCGATCCTACCGAGAGATAAGATGGCAGCCGCTCCGGACTGTTTAGAATGTTGACAGACACCGGGGAGCCAATCAGCTTCGCATCGCAAAGTTCCGTTTCGCGAAAAGTAAGCGGACCGGAGCGCAGCCCGGAGCGCTGTTACAGATATATATCTTGTTTTGAACGTTAATTTCTCAAAATCCACTGGAGCACATATATTGAGACCTAGCAAAGGCACATCGGGCTAACAGTCCCTACAATTTTGCCAAGTTTCGTGCAAATCCATTCAGCCGTTCGAGCTAAAAGTGAGGCCAAAGGCCCTATGGAAATTAACATGGGAAAAACACGTTTTGGGACCCCCCTTTTTTCTCGGCCCCCCCTTGACGAAACCCCCCCAAATTTCCAGGGGCTGCTCAGAAACAAAATGTGCCATTTTCCTGAAAATTTCAGCCGATTCCGTCCACAAACGCCAAAGTTATTAGACATAGATTTTTCAAAAATCCCATAGGGAAAAAATCCTAACTATATATACCTACTGGCGACACGCCAGTAGGTAATATATATATATATATATTCAATGAAAAAACCATTGGTTATAGAACATATATAGTTAGGAATTTGCATTTACAAAACCTTATTTTACTCGCATAAAACCATTGAAATTCCATATATAGTTAGATGCGCTAACTATATATCGCGCACCCGCAATCCACTGCTGATGATGTCACATATTACATCATTCATGACATGGTCAGTGACATCACTGATGACATCACTGATGACATCTCAAATGACATCACTGATGACATCACTGATGACATCACTGATGACATCTCATTTGACATCACTGGTGACATCACTCATGATATCATTCATGTGATAATACAATGAACCTCTTCAGACTCTAATATAACCTTAGATACAATCAGTGTAAACAGACACTCACAGACTGTCACTCATCCATGGAGTTACTCACACAACTAGTCAGTCATGCAAACAATCTATCACACCTCCATTTCCTGAACTATACAGTTATACAAACTTTACTTATTCAAATATGTACTAACACATATTTTCTCTCTTATACAATCCCTGATACAAGTTCACAATGATCCATACAGCCACTCACACATTCACTGGCTCTTATGCACAGTTATTTATATATGTCAACTCTCACATGTACTGTCTTTTACATATGTACTTACTTTGACATGTAGCACTGAGATATCCATTCACTCACCAATACACTCATACACACAGTCAACCACCCATACAGTTGTTTCCACATGCAGTTTTGAACCCATACATCTAGTGAATCAGCTGTTCACACATCTATGCACAGCGTCACACACCTCCCAGCCACTCACACACATACTCAGTCTCCCATACAAATAATCGGGCAACCAATCAATAACCCATATAGTTACTCATATACCTACTGATCAACACATGCAGCAGTTTACAGAACAACAGATATAATGATGCACAAATTAATACAGTTTAATCACTAACCCATGCACTCAGTGAGACACATTTAATCACTCCCTCATACAATCAGTCATGCACCTACTAAATCCTTCATCCAGACATTTATACATCCACTCATTCTTCAATATGTGAGACATATTTTAACTTTACAGAAACATACAGTCACTGGGTGTTGTCATCAGTGATGTCATCAGTGATGTCATTTGAGATGTCATCAGTGATGTCATCAGTGATGTCACTGACCATGTCATGAATGATGTAATATGTGACATCATCAGCAGTGGATTGCGGGTGCGCAATATATAGTTAGCGCATCTAACTATATATGGAATTTCAATGGTTTTATGCGAGTAAAATAAGGTTTTGTAAATGCAAATTCCTAACTATATATGTTCTATAACCAATGGTTTTTTCATTGAATTTTCAAGGTTTTGTAAATGCAAATTCCTAACTATATATGGACTATAACCTATGGTTTTTTCATTGAATTTCAATGGTTTTTTGAAAGCTAATATCTGTAGCTGTAAAATCTATTCTTTTTTAAATCTTTAAATATATTTTACATGTTTTTAATACATGTTTTTAAAAAATATTTTTTTGTTCCGCTCCCAGTTCGCGAACCGGTCAGCTTTCCGTTAGCTCATTTTAAAGCCGCTCCTAGTTCGCGAACCGGTAAACGTTCTTTCAGCGTAACTGTTACGTTAGAATGACGTTTTGCGTTGTCGCGTAATACGTCATCGGACGCGCCAAGTTAGCGGACCCGGAAGCGGACTGAAAGCGGCGCAAAGCGCGAAACGTAAACACACCAGGTCATGTGACTCGGTAATAACACTTTTCATTGGTTCATTTCACTTTTGGTTTCCTAATGATGTAATACTAGGTCATGTGATCTAAAATTAACACTTTTCATTGGTTTAGAACTTTGGCTTTTCCCAAATGATGAAAACCCCTCCTTCTTTCCTCACTCTGACTTTCATCTTGGTGAGAGAAAGACCTTTGTACAATCCAGAGAAATGGCTTCTGTTGTTGCTTCTGGTAGTGTTCCCCCACCACCACTTCCACCTCCTCATGGAAAGAAAGGACCACCAACTCAACCAATCTTTCAAGAAGAGGAAGATCAGGAAGAGGAGGAAGAGCCTGAATATTTGCCAGAGGAGCCCAGGAGGTACAACAGGAAGGAAAATTTCATTTGGCAATTTTTTAAATTTCCACCAGGGCAAAAGAAAGTGAACGCCAGGTATGTCTTTTGCCGTATCTGTGATGATCGTCTTTCTAGAGGCACGGACAAAAAATATAGTTATGGGAATTTCACTATGCACAGGCACATGAGCAGGTGGCACCCAAATAACTATAGTGCTGCTCAGCTTCGGGACGAACAACAGAATTCCCCAGCAATAGCCAGAAGATCGGTCGTGCCAGAAGTTTCGGGACCTGAAGCAAGGGAGTTGATCCCAAATATTCAAATGGACATGGGGGAAGTGAAACAAGTTTGTGTGAGGTGCAATCAAATATTATGCTACCGCGAGAGTAGCATAACTCTTATAATAAGAGCCATCAAAAATCATGTATGTCCAAAACGCCCCCAAAAATAAATTCTTCTTTTTTTTGTTGATCCTGTTGAGCCCTCTTCGATGAATCATTTTTGTTTCCCCCTCCCCCCAAAAAATAAAAAAAAATACAAAATGTTCAGAAAAAAACAAAAAAATATAAAAAATGTTCAGAAAACTAATAAAAAAAATTTAAAACAACAAAAACAAAAAAAAAGTTCTTTTCAGAACTACCTCCCCATTATTAAAAAAAATTGGTAGAATTCTTTGAACTCTGCCAAGCTCTATTTCTATTAGTTCGCTCCCAGTTCGCACTCCGGTACGCGAACTTTGAGCGAACCAAAAAATTTTTTTTTAAAAAAAGAACAGTAAGTATAAGGAAAGGAAACAGACAGTTATGTTACAAAAAAGACAGCTATAGGGAGTAAAGAAAAGATACTGTTACCCGCAATTCACTTCTGATCATGTCATATATTACATAATTTTTGACATGGTCAGTGACATCATCAGCAGTGGATTGCGAGTAACAGTTTTTTTTGTTTACTTCCTATAGCTGTCTTTCTTGTAACATAAATGTCTTTTCCTATCCTTATACTTACTGTTCTTGTTTTAAAAATTTTTGGAGATCATTCAGAAACAGTAACATTAATAGAGACAGAATTAGTGAATAATAATGAAGAAGTATGAGAAGAGAGGGAGTGAGAAAAATACTGGAAGGAGTAGAAAAATTAAGTAATAGAGAAAGGAATGAGAGAAGTAGCAAACACAGGAAAGTAAAGATTAAAGAAATGAAGCAGTAGAACTAATAGATGTTAAATGTGATAGATTAAATGATTGATTGAGGGTGACGATAAGGTGTGTCCTCTCTAAAAGTTTGTTTAAGGTGAACCGTACTCTGGGTTGCATATCAAATTTATGCTTGTTGAAGAATACAGAGGAGATAATAGATGTGAAGACCTACCATTGTAGTAAAACATGCCCACTTATTACATCATTCATAACATAGTCAGTGACATCATCAGCAGTGGAATGCGGGTTAAAAAAGTAGAAAACATTTACCTTATAATTCTTGTTAACTTTTAAAGAAAATTTTTCATACATTCAATCTGTAAAAGAGAGAACAAACATTTCCAAAAATATTAAAACATGTATTTAAAAATTAGAAAAAAGAAGGGAAAAGGTTCAAGAAGAAACAGTTTTTAAACAACTTTGACACTTACAGAAACCTCTACTTCTCTACGACCCGTACACAATCCTAAAGATATTTATTTTAAACAAACAGTATCTTCATGCTGATGAAATGAGGCCTATTTTAAAACATGATGCTTCTTTTGCATTGCTTATGTCTCACAATAGTGATGCTATAACAGCGCAAAAGAGATGTAAAACCATCATAAAATTGTGTCTAACATTTTAAATGATTGTTTCAGGATGCAAATAAGATGTGTGCTTTCAAGAGCTTTCTTAGAGGTGAGGCCTACTTCTTTTTTTTCAAAAAAAAACAGTACCCAGAAGTACAGCACTGTAAGCATTAGAATTGACACTTACAGAAGACTCAGTTTTTCCATATCTACCTCACATTTCTAAATGTATATCATAAGTACAAAAAGCAGAACATTAATTATACATGTTAAATGGTTTATTTTTGCTGTTCTCAGAATGTATCAAATTTCACTTAAATCAGTGATTTGAAGGTATTCATCATGTAACAGCGGGGAAAAAAAAACACAATCAAAATGATTGTGTTTAAAAAACCCATACAACCTAAGAAATCTGATTTCAAAACTCCTTAAAATTAACTTACTTTCAATGACGTCGAAGGATCTCCTATGAAGAGCGTCCACTCTGTTGTGCTATAAATATTTTCAGCCTGCCACTTTCTGAAAGAAAACCTCCATCATTTCGAAAAATATGTTACATACAAGAAAAGACTTCTCACATTCTATCACATGTTTCCACTAGGCCAAATCATGTTGCAGCGATTCGCAACTCTTGTAATTCTTCCAATCAAATCCCGTCATTTTCTATTTTCGCATCTTTCAAAAAGAAAACATTTGAGATTATTTTCACAATCCTGGACTACTAATATCTTACTCTTCTTTGTCACTCATGTTCTCCTTTTCCTATGACACTGATACTGCTTACTATGAAGCAGACTTACTTGCATCAGGTTTATATAGTTGGATTTTAAAATTGACATTATAATTAAAAGTTTTGGACCAATAATCTAGACAGCATTGCAGACTTACATTCCCTCTACTTGATGAACAATTTCCAATTCCTCACAGGAAATCCCAAAATTTTTTCTTTAAAATTTTGGTTTTAAAAACACCAGGTAAGAATTTTTAAGGTCAAACGGCAATTTTTTTTTGAAAGTTACAACAGAATCATTGCAGAATGACCAGCCGTTTCGAGACTTTAAGTAAGCTGTATAATGTCCTGATGTTGTTGAAGGACCATCGTGGTAGATAATTGCTACAGTTACAAAAGTCCTCCCTGATATTGACAGCTGAGAAGCCACAATTTTTTTTATTAAAGTTGACAATTTTGATCCATCAGGCTTACATCGTTGGATCATTAAAATGACATACTGGCCATATCTACGTATAAATAATGTTGACATCATATCACATTTACATTGGCTACACTCCATGTTGTGATCCGCTGCATTTACTAGCTTATTAAAGGACACTGATTTACTGTCTGGCAAAGTTAAATATATAAATCTTTCTGAGTCTACACTAGTAGTACTTGATACCATACAGTTCTCGCAGTCATGCTGCCATTGATAAGAAAGCCCAAACAGGTGATCTACATCTACACCCTCATCTTGCAATACATCAAGCATATACATTAAAAACTCCTGACAATCTTGCTGATTATTTTCAGAGAAGTCTGTTTGACCTGAACATTCATCTAACAGATAACGAACTTCAGACACACTTTCTACTTTTGTTCGATCAGTGCTACATTTCTCGAAAACAGAATTCAACAAACAGCATAAAATGTGTTCTGAATTCAACAGAATCTGTTCTTTTAAACTCTCTAGTGAAAAGAGAACATTAACCACTACATTTGCATAGCAGTTGACACCAGAACTGTTTTCAAATTGAAAACCGACAACATCTTCAACAGAATCCACTTTCTTTCTGCTAACAATTTTCGGTTCATTGACTTTTAGTCTTTTTGCAACAACCTCCCTACTATTACTGATATTTCTACGTTTCCGGCCTACCACACGTTTCTCAAACAAAGGATATTGAGGCAAATGTGGCGCATACTCTCTTCTTAACCTATTGTATTCCTTAACACAATCTAGATCCGCACAAATGTTAGTGACATCACAGTCAATCAAGTACAATCCCGATAAAGTTCTAACTCGTGACAATGCCACGTATGCCATACCCTCCTTGAACACAGAACTGCCAATATTCACCAATGCACTGTCTACACTTAAACCTTGCGATTTATGGATTGTCACCGCATATGCCAAGCAAACAGGAAACTGTTTACGGCGAACATATAAGTCTTTAACAAGCAAAAACCTAGCAGAACAACGACCAATTAGCTGTACTTCCTCAATGCCATCAAATTTAATTTTTAAAAATTCTATTCCATCTCTATTTCTGTATTTCTCAAAATCAACAACATTACCCATTGATCCATTTACCAGACCTCTTTCTACATGTAAATTCCTTCTCAAAATGATTCGGCAATTTAAACACACATTCAAAGTCTTTTCAAAACCCGCTGTTTTAGATATAGTCTTCTCTAATGAATCCAATTTTGATTTCAAATTGTCTGACAAAATAATTGTTGATCCCATATGCTCTATTTTGTCGATAGCTTCAAGTTTCACAATCTCTTGCTTTTCTAAATTCAACATTTTGTTGTTGAAGATGGCACATTCTGCAAGAGTTGGCATCAAACATATCCCGGATTTCTTCTCAGTAATTTTCTGAAAAATATTCTCAGGCACAATCTCTTGTTTGGGATATAAATTTGACAGTAATCGTGCATTTAAAGCTTCTTTCCCATGCTCGGTCACTTTTCCAATTCTAATATCTTGTAGAATATTCTTGTAATCTTCATCCTTTGCCTGACGCATATTTTCATGCAGTTCAGCATAATTGAAGTTTAACCATATATTGACGTTGCCAATGCTCCCTAGGCACTTCCTGGTATCTTCATGCGTGAGTATTTTGAACACAGGTTGACCTTTTACAGGTGTCAGCTGCAGAAGATCTCCGAAAACAATGATGTGTTTGCCACCAAATAACACATCATATTCAGTTTTAAGTACTTCTTGCATTCTCAAATGCACAAAGGCAAGCATGACATTGGAAACCATGCTTACTTCGTCAATGATAAGTAGTTTCATTTTCCTCAAGACTCTTGAAACTTCACAGCAAGCATCCCCAGATAACTTGTGGTATTGTAATTTGTTGTCATGCTCCACTGGCAGCATCAGTAGACGATGCAAAGTAATACCTTTAATGTTATGAGCTGCCAGTCCAGTAGGAGCGGTGACAACACAAGACAGCGATGACTCAGTCCTTTCCTGCAAATAACAAGAAATTGCTTTAATGAGGAAACTTTTTCCAGTTCCCTGCTTCTCCACTCACGTACAGTCGGACAGGCTTCAACGATGTACATGAGCACTCTTTCTTCTCATGACTTAATCCGTGCTCAATTTCCTTGGTAACTTCATCATATATTTTCCTCTGCTCAACATTGAGTTGTTTTTCCAAGTCTTCTAAGTTAACTGAATCCTCCTGAGCATGTGCCATGGCTCTTTCCACTTCATTCATAGCAGTGGCAGCTTCATTTTCGATAATAGGTCCTCCAAGTGGATCTTGACTCAATGAAACAGAACTCTGACTGTCCTGAGAACTGTCTCTGGCAATCTCGGCTGCAATCGTTGCTTCCTGCTCAATTTCCAAAGTTAGCATTTCTTGATATTTAGGAAAAGCAGGACATTCTATGGACTCCTTGGCTGCATTGAAAGAGTCTTCGTAACAGAGGAAATCTCCAAGCAGTTCCTCTTCTGCACGCCAAGGCTTGAAAAGTTGCAAAAGTGCTAAATAGAAAAACTCCTTTTTTTCTGGAGATTCACCACTCAATTTTCGATGGTTTACTAATTGGCATTTTCTTTGCTTGACCAGGCATCCCTCACTTCCAATTACAGCATACACTCCTTTCTCAATATCTTCTTTGATGTTCCTCTTGAATATATAATTTTGTAGAACCTCATATAGACAAACATTCTCAAGGTGACTGCTTCGATTTGGATAATATGTATCCAACATGTTGGTCTTCAAAATGTCGGTACTGTTTGGTTCCTTTTCTGCCAAATACTCAATTTCCCGGACAGGTTTTAGAACTCGATTTCGCGTTGCAGCAAGACCAAGACTCGCCCAAACGATACTCCTGGATTTGGTATAGAGACTTGCTGAAGACAATCGATCAGAACATTCGTAAGCTCCGATTTCTCGATGCGACAACATCTTCAGACTGAAACTGTACAACTTCTTGCTGAGGCTCTTTTCATGGGAAATGTCCTCCCACATATCCTTCAGTTCTGTCTTTTCTTTTTTGGTGATGTAAGATGTCACATACCGAGCCACAGCCATACAGTTGTCAGCCACAAACTGTATATCCATGTTAGCATTCCACATGGACAAAATCACTGGGTTGTAGTCATTGATGTACTTGGACTCTTCATTCCTTTTCAAATTGTATGTATTCTTGGGTGATTTCCTCGTCACATTATGTCGCAGCGAAGACATCAAACTGTTCACTCTTCCTTTAGAAATCACCGGTCGTGGAAAGTTGAAACGACATTTGGTGTAGAACTTGTCCTTGTTTCTGAATTTACGACGACAGTACTTTCCACAACGATGGCTTTGGAAACGTAGAACTTGTTCTCTTAGGCTTTTCTTCTCCGTTGCGTTTGGAACAGCACACGTAGAATACTGTTCTATGAAATTCATCACTAAGTCATCCGGATCTGTTCCAAATTTAGGTGCATCCTTGATCCACAACAACATATGTATATGAGGGGCACCTCTTGCTTGGTACTCCTTTCTCCAGAAGAAATCCAACACCTCTCCAAGAGGTGGATTCTTCTTATTTGTGATGAAAGACATCATAGCTTCAAATCTATGATTGAAGTACCTGCATACATTCACTGGATCCAAAGAACACAGTTCTCCAGGTGTCTTGAATTCAATGTTTTCAATATTTCCATTTGCCTCTCGTAGAAATTCAAGTAAGTCTTCCCAGCCATACTCGGCACAGCTCAGAGTGAGGAACCATGTTGGAGTTCCTAAGTTCCTCAGCATACATTTTAAATCACCATGACGACGGTACCAGTACTCATTAGTACCACGCTGACACGCCATGAGATTAATTAAGTGAGAATCCAAAATACTGTCTTGGACATTGATTTTATGCATAAAATCACTTGCCGAGATGTTTCGCATCTGTATACCACTTTTTAAAATGTGGTTCACTGCATATGACAGTCCTGACAGATCGCTTTCAAACAGGAGATGAAACAAATAGGGAATGCATTGACGAAACCTAGGATCTTCTGCATACAATCGTAAAGTCCGGTATTCAGACGCAGGAATTTTATGAGGTCGCTCATCATATCTTCCTCCTTGACCTGTGGGAAATAGCTGTGGGAAACACCGAGCTTCCAAACTTTCCTCCCAAACACTAATGGGACTCCCTTTGGCTTGTTTCATTTGAAACAACTCAATAGCATTCCCCATGACTTCCTTGGAATGCAAAGGATGAACACTATAATGTTCATATATTTCTTCACTATTAGACACCTCTACTTTCTCAATTTGGCCAGCACACAAAACGCTATCCTCTTCATCACTTACTTCCTCTTCTGCAACATATACATTCTTATAGTACTTATTATTTTTCTTCAAATACAAAGTTGCATTTTTCACTTTCCTAACATCCACTAAATCTTGCCATATTTTCTTATTGTTTGTCGGAACCCCATTAACCAAGATAACCAGAGGTTCCTCTTCCACTTTCTCAACTCCAATTGTGTTAATGTTTTTGTTCAAATCTAGAGGCAAATAAACAACTCTTCCCTTTAATCCTCTCTGTAAATCTGTTGGAGGCAACTTCCCTGTCTTTGGCTCCATTCTTACAATAGCCTGAAAGGGATGGATACTTTGAATCAAAATAGATTCATAAGTATTTAAATCCTTCAATTCTGAAGGAATCTCAACCAATTCCAGATTATTATGAACTGCCCTAGCAGGCATCTGGTTTTGATTTAATTTATTACAACAATAAGTACACACACGTTGGTCCACTCCCAAATCAAAACAATTTTCTACCATTCACTATTATTTTCCCTTTCAGTTTTTGCATATAAATCCACTAACTTAGTCTGATTCTTATAATAAGTGCGTCGACAACATACACAAGTGAAATTAGGCCTCTCACTTGATTTCATCTGAAACGTGGCAATTTCCTTCTGAAAATTATCTGAACTAGAAACCTGTATATTATCTTCAACATAACCCTCTACTTCTGGGTCAATTTGAACATTCTCATCTCTACTACCAATGTAACAAAACTCAATTTCTTCACAAATATTCTTCACATCTATTTCAGAACCATGCAAAAGAGCAGCACATAATTGTTTAAGCATAATTGCTGGACTCTTAGCATAATACAACATTCTCACTAATTTTCTCACTTTATTATGATGCACTGCTAGCATCCTGAAATGATGAAAAACACTCTGGCATACTCTCCTGGAAAGACAAGCCAGTGAATGACCACGCAAACCTGTCATTTGTCTCACTCTGCAAGGATCTAAATCTTGCAACAACTTTATTTTCTGCTTCAAACTTTTCTTATTAAATGTCCGTATAAAATCACAAAGCAAATTGATGGAAACCTGTCGCACACTGCAAATAGAACTACACTTCCAAATGTACACAGGACCCTTAGGACGTCTTCCTAAAACCTCATCACTTAGCGCCTCTTCTGTCTCTGTTGTCACAAGTTGTTCTTTTTCAACTGGACAACCATCCTTCACTTCATAAGCTCGACCACTGGTGTCAACTGCAAACACCAAATCATTATCCTGAAAATAACTCTCCTCATTAAAAAATGCCTCACAACTTGAACTATGCATCCATTCTCCGGAAAAAACTTCACAAAAGTTAGTACGATTTACTACTCTCTTCCATCTACTTTTTGTTTTGAAATCAGAAATTACCTTGCTTAGTTTCCTAATTCTATTGATTACCAAAATAAACAACCTTCGCTTAATTTCAAAAGCATGATCAATAATTTTCTCTACATTTTTCTTCTTCTTATAAAATGCCGCTTTCTGTTGGCCTTTTTTTTAAATATTTTTCAATAAATTAACTATTATCCTGTTACGGAACATTCGATTTCGAATGTCCCTAAACTGTTGTTTCCTTCTACTATCATGCACAGAGTTATCTCTTCCTCTACCAGTAACATTTTTGATGGGTCTCTCCTTTCCATTTAAATTGCTTTTCTTTTTGTGGACTGAAACATTTTTTGGAGAAATACTTTTTTTACTACAAATATTTCTTAAGAATGATTTCGTGCTCTTACCCGGACCTTTCTTGATGTTTTGACAAGTATTTGGGGAAGAGGACTGCTGCAATAAAACATCATCCTGCTGTCTTTGACGTTTTCTAGCCTTTCTAATTCTATTTTTTGTAGGCATTTTCCAAACTATGAAAGAATCTGCAGTTGAATCTGTGGAAAAATATAATAAAAAATGTTATTAACCACTATTACCAAACAGTAAATGAATAACAGTCATCTAAAAGTTAATGCCCTACTAATTATTTAACATAGCAAATCTTTTGCACCAGCACTGCATCACAAAAATGACACTCAATGGTACAAAACAGGCATAGAACAATCATAAATCACTCCCTAATATTTTAAATGATTAATTCAGGATGACGATAAGATGTAGCCTATCTAAAGGTTTGTTTAGGCCCAGATCTTTGGACTGGGGTGAATGTGTGTCATTGATCCACATTCGGTCCATCACCTGTTTTGTTTATTTGAGGTGAGGCCAACACATGGTTGCAGATAAGATTTTCACTGAAAAAAACCAAGGAGAAAATACATGTGAAGGCCTACCAATGAAGTAAGTCATTATTTGAAAACCATTACATTTCTGGAAATATGCACTGCTAGTGCTTCATAAGTTGTTTTGGGTCATATTTATAAGGCATTTGAGTGTCTATTATGCTATTTTACGTTCTTCATGGTGCAAATGTCTTGTAAATACGCTCCCACCTGCGGTTGGCAAATTTAGATTTTGATTATGGGAGTTACATAGGCATGTTAATAATTTCCCAAACATGGTGTATGACCCCAAACAACCTATGAAGCTCTAGTAGTACATATTCAGAAATTTAATTGATTTCAAAATTCGTTTTTAAACACAGCATATAAATCAATTGTATACCTGCATTCAAGAGGAAATGACTGAAAATGTCCTTGAGACACATGAAAGCGTTTTCTGGAATGCCCTAGCACAATTTTTTGGACATTATTAACATGGCTATGTAACTCCCATAATCAAAATGTAAATTTGCCAAGCGCAGGTGGGAGCGTATTTACAAGACACTTGCCCCATGAGGAATGCTTGCCATTTAAAAAGGAAAAATAACATCAAAGACACTCAAATGCCTTATAAATATGACCCAAAACAACCTATGAAGCTCTAGCAGTACATATCCAGAAATGTAATTGATTTCAAAAATGGTTTTTAAAAACAACATATCTGTTTCAGCTTACATAAGAGACCATGGAATGGGCTTCATATACAACAATAACTTGTGTTACTGCATGCCAGAATGGTACACCGAATATGCAATTACAATTTCTCAAAGAAACAAAATCTATTTCTATATCACTACAGACAAAGCCACAGTTTAAAAACACAGCTTTCTTCATCATTTTCTCCTTAGCAAGATTTATCGCAAATGCGATAAAAAACGGCCGCAATGCATGAATATCGCTGAAAAGTCAGCGATATTCATGCATTATCCAGCAAATGCTCTTAGCCATGTTATCCACCTCCCATTGGATAACATGGCTAAGAACTGCTCGCAAATGCGAAAAAAACGGCCGCAATGCATGAATATCGCTGAAAAGTCAGCGATATTCATGCATTTTCCAGCAAATGCTCTTAGCCATGTTATCCACTTCCCATTAAATAACATGGCTAAGAACTGCTCAGGGCCCCATGAGGAACGCTTTCCATTTAAAAAGGTAAACATAACATCAAAGACACTAAAATGCCTTCTAAATATGACCCCAAACAGCCTATGAAGCTCTAACAGTACATATCCAGAAATGTAATTGATTTCAAAATTCGTTTTTAAACACAGCATATAAATCAATTGTATACCTGCATTCATGAAGAAATGACTGAAAATGTCCTTGAGACACATGAAAGTGTTTTCTGGAATGCCCTAGCACCATTTTTGGGACACTATTAACATGGCTAGGTAACTCCCATAATCAAAATCTAAATTTGCCAAGCGCAAGTGGGAGCGTATTTACAAGACACTTGCCCCATGAGGAACGCTTTCCATTTAAAAAGGTAAACATAACATCAAAGACACTAAAATGCCTTCTAAATATGACCCCAAACAACCTATGAAGCTCTAACAGTACATATCCAGAATTGTAATTGATTTCAAAATTCGTTTTTAAACACAGCATATAAATCAATTGTATACCTGTATTCAAGAGGAAAGGACTGAAAATGTCCTAGAGACACAGGAAAGCGTTTTCTTGAATGCCCTACCACCATTGTTTGGACATTATTAACATGGCTATGTAACTCCCATAATCAAAATCTAAATTTGCAAAGCACAAGTGGGAGCGTATTTACAAGACACTTGCCCCATGAGGAACACTTTCCATTTTAAAAGGAAAACATAACATCAAAGACACTCAAATGCCTTATAAATATGGCCCAAAACAACCTATGAAGCTCTAGCAGTACATATCCAGAAATGTAATTGATTTCTAAAATCGTTTTTAAAAACAACATATCTGTTTCAGCTTACATAACAGACCATGGAATGGGCTCCATGTACCACAATAACTTGTGTTACTGCATGCCAGAATGCTACACCGAATATGCAATTACAATTTCTCAAAGAAACTAATTCTATTTGTATATCACTAGAGACAAAACCACATTTTAAAAACACAGCTTTCTTCATCATTTTCTCCTTAAATCATACTATTCTCTATCTAAATTAAATAAATCTTTTCTCACCTTAGCAAATATTTTTTGAGTTTTGAAAACAGTCTCAGAAATACACCAAATTGTCTTCAGCAGAAGAAAAAGGATGCACTCCAAAGGCTGCAGCTATTGAAAGCACAGAAATACAGATATTCATTTCACATATCTCTCATATTAGCCAATCATAACTCTTCCCTCACTTTTTTTTTTCAAATCAAAACCCTTCCCCCCTCTGCCCTCTCTGCCTTTTTTCCATAGCAACCACCTCCTGGAAGACCTCTCATGTTTGCAAATTCACACAACAATGTTTCAATTGAACTCTGAACTCTCAGTGCACCTGCGTATCCAGTGCAATCTTTCATTAAATGTTTCTTCCTTGACCATTCAAATTACATCTTTCAAAGAACACATCCATGCACCCTAACTTTCTGTTTTCAGAAATGGAAATGCACCAATCACTGCTAATGATTCATTAGCATTGGAAATCCACAGTTTTTTCTCTTTAGAAACTCCTTTAGTTTCAACTGCCCTTTCATTACCACACTTCATCTGACTGCAGAACAACCTTCTCCCACCATGTTTAAGGTCTGGATTGTTGGACATAGTTACATCCACTGGGCTCAAAGGTATGCTGAGAACAGAAATTTACCTAACCTCAATTTACAGGATGTGGAAATTAAGTGGTTGGGCCAAAGAGGATTAAAATGTCACCAATTGATACCATTGGTGAAAACCTTTATGCATTTACCAAAACCTGACCTGTTAATAGTGCACTGTGGAGGTAATGATTTGGGCACTTTGACAGGGGTAGGTCTGGAAATGCTTTTAAAGGACACCTTTGAGCAATTAATGGCACTTTTACCTCAAACTGCCTTGGTATATTCCAATATATGCCAAAGACAGAAATGGAGGTGGTCCAACCAATTTTCTCCACAAATTGAGAAAGCGAGGAAGCATGTAAACAAATCTGTTTCAGCTTTCATGAGAGACCATGGAATGGGCTCTCTGTACAACAATAACTTGCGTTACTACATGCAAGATATCTACAGAGGAGATGGAGTTCACTTCTCAGATGAGGGCAACAGAATTTTCATTCTGAATTTAAGACTGTGCATTGGTACCTACTTATAAGTACCTAAATGTACCATAAACCCAAAAGCTCTTCTCAGAGCTACCCTTCATCTGATCACACACTTTTATTATTTTTTTTCTAACTTTTTTTCTGTAATTTTCAACAAACTACGCTCAAAGAGCGCTATCCGGTACGCGAACTGGAAGCTAACCGCGCAAAATTTAAAAAAAAAAGTTTTTTCTTCGCACATATAGTCCTCCTCAGCCACCCTCAGAAAACGTAGGGGGGCAAAATACTTGTACCATGCCCCCTTCTACCCATTCAGAACATTATTTACCCTCCATTTTATACCTTGATTCGACCGAAACACAAAATGGTGGACTCCCGTTACGCTCCTAGTTCGCGGACCGGACCGCTTTCCGGGAAGCGGTCCAAAAAAAAGGTGGGAAAGTAATTTACAGAAAAACGACTACAGACACTCTCACCAAATATAAATTAGCTCATACTACATAACAATCCCTTTCATTCTCACAAATGTGATTGAAATTTCATTTAGCCATTTAGCCTGTAGACCTCTCCAAGTACCGTGAGGTAAATTACTTCACAAAACACATCTGAACTGTTGGAATTGACAACCAATGAAAATGTTACTTTCATTTTCTACTTTTATTACCTGACATTTGATTGGTTATATACTTGAATATATATAAAGGAAGAGAAGAAAACACAGCCATTTTGACTACTACTTCTTGTTGTACATCACATTTCAATAGCTTCCAAAAACTTCAACTTCTTTGTGAAGGTAAGTTATAATTTTTAAAAATGAAATATATTGTGCACTATAACTTAATATAGTAGACTTTTTCTGCTAGATATACACTATCCCTCTGTAGTAGTAATGTATTTAGATAGACTTCTCTGTTATAGTTATGAATGGAGTTAGGCTTGTCTTGGTTAAATCACATACACTTTTTTATAGTCCTATTTCCACTCTGATACTATACACTGCCAAAAGATAAATTCACTGATAAAAACTGCCAATCTAAAATTAATCCCAACAGTGCCCTATCTCTACTAATATATATTTTTTTAATCCAAATTTCAGGCAAAATGGAAGGCGAAAACCAAGTTTCTTTTGAAATGGACCTGCAAGAGAGCAGCCAGGAATTGATTGAACAAATTGACATGGAATTTATGGATGAAAGCTTGGATAATGAACTGCTGCAATGTGTCCAAGCAGTAGATGCCCTTCTTGCAAATGAGGACATTTTACAACCTCACAGATTGCAAACAATATTTCAAGAAAAAAATGACATTTCAGACACTGAAATGTTAGAAAGTTTAATAAATTATGAAAAACAATCAAAATAAAAAAAAACTTTAAAAATAAAGAAAACAAAAAAAAAACAACAAAAACAACAAACAATTAACATACAGTCTTTGAAAAGTGTATCATTCTATTATCCTTATAGTACGCTGCCCAGAACGCTTTCCGGTTCGCGTACTAGGCGCTCACCGTTCGGGCTAAAAGTGAGTCCAACCACCCTATGGAAATTAACATGGGAAAAACGCGTTTTGGGACCCCCCTTTTTTCTCGGCCCCCCCTTGACGAACCCCCCCAAATTTCCAGGAGCTACTCAGAAACAAAATGTGCCATTTTCCTGAAAATTTCAGCCAATTCCGTCCACAAACGCCAAAGTTATTAGACATAGAATTTTCAGAAATCCCATAGGGAAAAAATCCTAACTATATATACCTACTGGCGACCGCCTGTAGGTAATATATATATATATATATATATATATATATATATATATATATATATATATATATATATATATATATATATATATATATATATATATTATATATATATATATATATATATTTTTTTTTTTTACATTTCACGAACAGGCAGGTTCAATGAAATGAACAGTGTTGATCCTAACCATGAGGATTATCCTCTAGTCACTGAACATCACTAGCAATGATTAGCAAATGGGGCATAGACCCTATATTTCCCTGCAGAGTCACGCAATGTATTTTATGTTTATAAATTACCTGGTATTTAAATTGTTACAGTTATCATTTATAAACTGTTAGAGGCGCTAACATGTCAATATTTTGTCAATATTTTCAAATTACATATTTCCCAACAGATACGTCTGTTTTCCTTTTTACTCACATTACAAATCATGTGCCTTAACATTTCTTTAATGTTCATGTTTTTAAAGTGCACGTACCTTTAAATGTCACGTAATGGAAGCGGTGGTCATGTGACCAGGACGACGGACGTTGTCGAAATGCGTCGTCCTTGTTTGCTGGATCAGGATTAAACTGCTCAAACTGACCGAGTGGGCTTGTGTGAATTCTTTTTTGTTGGATTTCGCTCTCCCTTGCGATAATACTGCGGCCGCCGCCGCCAACGGAGCCCTGACTCACAAGGAAGGGTACTCTCTCTTCCGTCCGAATCTTGGTTGGATTTCTCACTGTAATGAATCTTACTGGAAAGGTTCTCACAGATCATGAAATAAGTGTGCTTGGATTAGGTTTGTCTTTTTGCCCTGACATAGGCTTTGGTTATGCTCAAGCATGGTTTGACTTGTATAAATTTGAAAGAAAGTTAAAACTATGTAAAATACATGCTGGATGGGGACCCGGGCAGATGAAAACCTCAAGAGGGTGTCCATTCTGCCTCCCTCCATTAAGAAATAAAAAAAGTATTTCTGGGCATGCCCCGGGTGATGGGGTCCCGGGGCCGATATTGGCCTCGAGAGGGGGCTGCTTGGCCCCTTCCCATTTTTTTTTTAAAAGGGGTCAGGCCACACGCCCCCCCCCTTGTAATTTTTTATTAAAATGTCATCTCGCCAGAGGCCACAACCCCTTTCTCCACCACTCTGCAAACGCGCCCCCCCTGGCGCGTTGTTAGATGGAGAAATAATTGCCTTTAAATACTGAGGGTCCCTGGGGCCAACTAGCCCTTTAGGTACCTCCAATATGCGCCAGGAAGCTGCATTGCATAGATGTGGCCCGAGCCCACGCCCCTTTTTTCACCACTCTGCAAACATGCCTCTTGGTGCACTGCTCTTGGTGCGGTCCTCTTGTGTCCTGAGGACCTCAGGATACAAGTGGACTTTATCCCCTGAGCAGAAGTGCACCAGGAGCGTGTTTGCAGAGTGGTGTAAAAAGGAGGCATGGCCTCGGACCACCTCTCTGCAATCCAGTTGTGTGGCACCAGGGACGCTCAGTATTCATGGAAATTAATTCCCAAATGACAATGCGCTAGGGGCGGGTTTGCAGAGTGGGGAGAAAGAGGATGGCCTTTTTCTACCTCTCAACAATCCCACTGTGAGGGGCTTTGAGGAGGTAAGAGGTAGGCTAGTTGGCCCCTAAAGGACCCCCAGCAGCGAAGGGGACTTCAATCCCTATCCAAGAGCGTGCCAGGGAGCGCGTTTGTAAAGTGGTGGGCAAAGGAGGCATGGCCTGCTATGAGTACTTACCAATGCTTCTGCTTGGGACTTACTGGAGGTAATATGAGGGGTAGTTGGTAGGATGTCCTTGGGGGTCAACAACTCCTCTTGTTAGCTCCAGTAATTCCCATACAGTGGGATTGCTAAGACATCTTCGGAGGCCATGCCCCCCTTTCTCCACCATTCTGCAAACGTGTCCTCTGTCAGACTACAAGATGGGGATGAAGTCCAATTTACTCCTGAGGGAGTTTGGAGTCTAAAGCCCTCCTAATACCTCATGTAAGTCCGAGGCAGCATAATTCCTGAGCGCCCAGCACCCTTTCTCCACCACTCTGCAAACGTGACTACTAGTTAAACAAGCATCTTTCTGCACCTCTGTTTTAGAGGTAGTTTAATCCCCCTGTCTTTTAGTATAGCACTGGCTCTAGGCGTTGTTAGTCAGAGTCAGTTACCACCAGTACCCGTCAGCAAAAAGTTGGGGGCAGAGGATGATTTTGCAACAAGGCCTCTTTCTGCTCCTCTGTTGGTTGTTTCTGCACATCTCTTGCTTCTTCCTTCACTTTTCTTTGTCTTTTTGGACTTCTGTTGCCTCTTTCTGCATTTCTCTTGCTTCTTTTTGTGTGTTTGTTCCTCTTTCATCACATGTCCTACCTCTGTAGACATAGTTAGAAATTAGCATTTAAAAAACTTTTGAAATTTACTAAAAGAATATTGGTTTCAGGCACGTTATAGTTAGACATTAGCATTTAAAAAACCTCAGAAATTCACTGTAAAAAACACAGGTTTCAAGGACATTATGGTTACAAATTAGCAATTAAAAAACCTTAGCGCTTCATTGAAAAAAAACACAGGTTTCAGGGACGTTATAGTTAGTTGGACATTTCACACATACAAAACCAGAGAAATTTGGCTGTTATAGTTAGCTCAGCTAACTATAACTTGCACCCCCTCAATACACTGCTGATGACGTCAGATATTACACCATTCATGACATGGTCAGTGACATTACTGATGACATTACTGATGGCATCTCAAATTATATCACTGATGACATCATCCACGTGATAATCTGATGCACCTCCTTGCACCCCAATATAACCTTTGATACACCCACTCTAAAATACAGACTACCATTTTCAAAACCATAGACATACCAATACCAGTTACAACGTACCCACTCACTGATTCCTAGGTCTACACACATCCACTTATACTCCTACACAGACACTCATACATGCAGTCACTCATCAATACAGCACTATCATATGCACTTATACACCTATAGAGACACAAACACAGTTCCACTCACCCATAGAGTTACTCACACACCTATCTAGTCATACAAAGTATAAATCACACTCCCATTTACTCACCTATACAGTTGTACACACACCACCTCACTTATTCATACATATACTAACACATACTTACTCTCTTATACAATAACTGATACAAGCACACACTCATCCATACATCATTTATATACTCCAACACTCACCTATACTGCTTTTCACATATGTAGATACTCACAAATGTACCACTGAGGGCATCCTTTCACTAAACAATAGAGCCATACACACTCACCAACCCATACAGCCCCTCACAGATGCACTCTTGAACCCATAAACCCAGTGAATCACGCACTCACATATCAATGCATAGAGTCATACACCACCCACCCCCACAAATACTCAGGCACTCACACAGATACTCGAAAACCAATTAATAACCCATATAGACACTCATGTAGATACTCACCAACCCATGGAGCCGCTCACACACCAACTGACAGACTGATACAGGCATTTACACAGTTTTGTCACTAACCAATGCATTTAATAAGACGCGTTTATTCACTCACCTATACAGTCAGTCGCACACCTACTAAATCATCCACTTCTACACCCACTTAGTCTTTGATACTCCTTGGCATTTATATATATATATATATATATATATATATATATATATATATATATATGACGTCCACAATGCTGCTTGAGCGAACCTCGACCAACCAACCCTGATGCCGTCGGTAGTAGCAGCCGCTACCTCGATATTTGTAGGTACTGGATCCCACCGATTTCGAAGGACACAGAGACGGCACACCAGGAAATCTTGCACAAATCCTTTATTGTGCACTCTTTAACCAAGGACGACGCGTTTCAGCGTAAGCCTTTTTCAAGTAACCACCATCTTATTTTTCACAAACTTATAGTCCCACATTTGTGTCAATGTTCAATGAACATAGAAAAAACATTTCACTGCGTACATAATGTTAAGTAAGCACATTAGACATTCAACACTTTAGATATATTTGAAATCATAAAGGTGAGTGCAGTTTGATAAATTGGAACAAAAAGAGTTTGGTTTTTAAATTTTAACACTTGTCACGATAATTATCGTATGGTATTGGTCAGGTATTTTTGACTATGAACTGTCCCACCCGGAGTAATTAAGGGGATCTGTAGTTCATAAAGTGCCTAAGCCCGACTGCCGTAGATGTCATGAGTGTTGTCACTGACCATGTCATGAGTGATATAATATGTGATGTCATCAGCAGTGCATTACACGCGCAAGTTATAGTGAGTCCAACTAACTATAACGTGGGAATATCAATGGTTTTATGTCAGTAAAATTTCCAGCTAACTATAACTGGTGTCAAACCTATGGTTTTTTCAGTGAATATATATATACTTAAATAGATATACACTCAACAAACTTGTAACCAGAGTACACAGTTTAATTTAAAAAACACCCTACCACAACTAGTTTTTCAAACGCATTGTACAATAAAATGCGTCTCAAGATAGGTTACATACATGGTGACTATATAACGTCATATAGAAAAAAGAAGGCCACTCTTACGCTACCAGGAAAACACAACAAAAGTACAAGGACCAAACTTCCATTGTAATGATTTCTTAGTTGTAGGTCTAGTTCTCAGATCGACACACACACTCCATTATGGCTGGTATACACCCACACCACACCCATTCAGCGCATCCGCCACTACACACGTGACCCTATCTATAAAAAAGATGGAACGCACGTTTTTGGTCACTGAGTTAGTGGTACCCAAAGCACTGAGCGGGTGAAAAACCTGTAATAATGAGGATGATGGGAGCATGAGTATGTTGTGAGCCATAAAGGTATCAAGACTCGGCAACACGTATGAGACTTCTTTGTTGAAGATCGTGACTACATCATGAAGAAACTCGTTTCCACAAAAGGTGAGCAGTGACACTTTAGTATGCATCAGAAGGAGTCAAAGGGTTGTAGCTGACTACATACAAAAATGCGACTTAATATTTTAGACAAACGCACTCCTATTTAATGTATTAACTTACATATTTAATTTTTTTTCCCAATAGCAGTAATGTTTTTATAATCGCTGAAATTTCCGGAATATATTTACAATACAAACAGACATAATATCAAGTACCGGTGTTCAAATTATTGCCGTTTTATCAGCAGGAAACTGCCGATAAAGCCACGATAATGGGCTTGATAATATGCCCTTGTGAATTCCCATAGCACCCCAGGTTCTTGTGTTAACCTGGGCTGCTATAGGAATTCACAAGGGCATACTACCAAGCCCATTATCGCCGCTTTATTGGCAGTTTCCTGGCGATAACAGCCGCGGCCGCTAGTAGGAGTACTGGCCGGGCGGTGATGTGTGGAGGGGGAGGGGCAGGGTGGGGGGTAGTAATGTATGAAATACAGACTTTAAGAAGTAAGTAAACATAAAAATAAATAAAACACATTTTGTTGCTTGGACTGCATCACATTTGGTGATGCAGTGTGCGCAACAAAATTAGTTTTATTTATTATTATGCTTACTTACCTGTTAAAGTCCGTATTCCATACATTACTACCCCCTCACCCTGCCCCTCCCCTCCCTACTTCACCGCCCGGACGGTATTCCCTCTACCGGCCACTGCTGTTATCGTCAATTTTATCTATGGTTATTCACAGGGGCATATTATCAATACGAAGGTGCTGAAGTATGCGTGCATGGACAGAAAGTTTTGTACTCCCTATATAGTTTAAATTGCATGTACAGGTAAGGACATTGTTAGACCTGTCTGACCTTTTGCGCAGTCCCTCCAATTTATTATTTATTTTGTCCCCTTTTTGCCCCTCATGCCTTTATTTACTTTTGTGTCCACTAGATTTTTCAAGATGTTGGTCTAGGGGATAGGTGCTCTTTCGCCCTCATAGTTTTTCACCACAGGCCTAGAGGCCTTTCCTGACAGGAATTTCTTTGGAGTCACAAAATGGTGGCTACCAACTGTCATAACTGACATACCTGGAACCTGTCCCATAGGATAGAGTAGGGCATTCCAGAACCTTCTGGTCCCTTCTGGACCTCTGAGGGTCAGTCTATAAAAGGCGGAATGCTGGGCAACCATTTTGTCTTGCCAGTGAGGAACAGCTAGAGTGAAGGCTGAGGTCTGGAAGGGGTAGGGTCCTGAAGGGTGGACTGCTCTACAAGGGTTGCCCTCTGTCTGGGTTCACCACCCCCCATTCCTGTTGTCCTAGCCGAGTTAGTTTCGTCCTGCTGACCCTGGACAGGAAGGTGCCCCAAGTTAGGTGAAGGGGTTAATCCCAGTGGACTGTGGAGCTGCAAAGATCCCTGCTGTGAGAACGGAACTGAGTGCCCCCCCCCCCTATCACCAGCTCCTGTCCAGTACGGAAAGTTAGTGGGTCCCTGACCAGGATAGAGAACTGGGAGCTTATACATGAGGAGATCCATCTCTATTTCCCATCTCCTTGGGTGTTAAAGTAGGCTACTGCCCTTGTGACCCTGAGGTCACTTACCGGTGACCGGTCGTGCAGCCGGCGAATCACCTTTTCCACTCGTGAGACAGAGGAAGGAGAGGGGTGTCGGATTTCTGGTGGCAGCGCCGATTCAGCCGTGAGCAGGACCCCTGGGGCATCAGCCGCGTTGTTGTGGCGGCGCCACTGATCTGAAGAAAAGGGGGCTGGCTGTGCGGAAGTCAGGCGCCATTGCGCATGCCCCAAGCGGATTCAGTCCTCCCTGACAGGAGGGGCCTAGGAGCGAGCAGGCCCTTGGGAGAGCCACTGCCAGCGTCAGGCGGCCGGGGCAGACTCCGGACTTGATCCGCTAGTCTCCCGCACATGCGCGGTAGTACCGCTGTGGGGAATACGTCGCAGACCGGCTGACAGGAGATCCCTGAGGAAGCGGGCGGGAAGCGAGCTCTGGCGCTTCTCCGCTTGTGGGTCCCTCTTCTCTGCTTAAGCTCCAACGAGGAGGAGCGGTCTTGAGCAGGGGAGGAGGGGCGAAGGACCGCATCGAGTGCCTGGGAAGATTGGTTCTTCCACCCCTGCCAGACAGAAACACAGGCCCACGGGGAGGCCCAACACAAATGAAGTAAGGAGGTTGTGAGGGGGACGTTGGAGGCCATAGAGTCTCCTTCAAAGGAACAAAGACTTCCGGTTGGCCAAACAAGGATTGGGCTGGTACTGGGGAATGCTCATCAAGCTTCTTGTAAGAAACTACTGAGACGTAATTTTCAATGCAGGATGTTCCCCCTCTGTGATTAGACTACTTTATACCAATCCCTCCCCCTTACTTTCGTCAGCTCTAGTGAGGAGCTTATATAGGGCAACTAAAGTGAGCAAGGCTCACCAATTCTGCTGGATGTCAGTGGTGGAGATGGAGTAAATATGTAAAGCTTTTCTAGAGAAGTGCAGACACTGCTTCTTGTGAACTACTGTAATGTGATGCACCGTTAGAAAGCCAAGTAGTGGGAGTATTTTGGCAATTTTGAGGAATTTACTAAACTCATGACTAAATGTAATGTGCTGTTAAATTGAAAAACTGCTTAATGGCATGATTTGGCAACTTCGAAAGTCTTAATGATTTCATGGGTAAATGTAATATACTGAGCTGTGATTTCTGAAGACAATAGAGCAAAGATTATTTTTATAGACAAGCTCGTATTTTTCCAAACATTGGTGTAGCGTCATTTTTGAGTGATATTGCGTTGGATTACTGCTGGGTGGTTTGCAACCTTTACACATGTGCCTCTATTGATATCGTCTTACCCTAGGCCAGGCTACCCTAGCTGACCTGACATCTTTAGGTTCCAACAAGTTGGTGTCTAGCGGTGGGATCTTGACTGTGGTTGCAACTACTCTGTATTAATTGAGTGTAACCCATTAGCCTACACCAGGAGTTTTCTCCTAGCGGCCCTCCTAATTTTTACTTTTGTTTTTTCCAAATTTGTTCCTGGTGGTGGGGTGGAGGTAGCTTCAGGTTGCCCTTGCAACTCAATTTTCCTTGTGTGTCTAACTTTGAATTGCCTTTTGCAAAATGGAATTTGCACTGGAAAAACTGGACACTTATTCTGTGGCTCAGCTGAAAGATTTCTGCCAACAAATGGGGGTATTTTTTAAGCATGGTGCCAGGAAGGGGGAACTCCAGACCAGTTTAAGGGCTTGGTGGAAGCACACAAAGAAGGGAAGGAGGAGGATGAAGGGACAGACCGGGACACGGTTGTGGAGATAGATGGATTATTCCACTCAGAGGGGGAAAACCTACTCCCAGGACCAGTGTCCTACTCTAGGAGGGGCAGTAGTGTCTCCGGGGGAAGCTTGACCGAAGCAGAGCTCACTGACAAGAGGGAAATGAGGCAATTAAAATGGGAGTTGGCTAAGCTGGAGCAGGAGAAGGAAGAGCGGAGGATGGCTCACGAATTTAGGTTGAAAGAGTTAGAACTCCAGACCCTGCAACGGGGATCCTCTCCTGTTATGAATGGTGGCAGCGAATCCAGAGAAACAGCCAGGGAGTCCGGACCCTATTTGCCTAAAGACCTAATTGCTAGCTATAGTCAGGGGGATGACATAGCCAAATGGTTGGCTGCCTATGAGGTCTCCTTAAGAGCCCATGGGGTGCAGGAGAAGCACTGGGGGGTGGTTTGTACAAGTACATGCCTCCTACTGGTCAGAACACCTACCTGGCCTTGGAACCAGAGGCGCAGACCAACTACCCCACCATGAAGCTAGCCTTGATCAGGAAGTTTGGGTTAACCCCAGAGAAATATCGCCAGAAGTTCAGGGGGAGCCACAAGTTAAGCACCCAGAACTGGGTGGACTTCCTTGATTATGCAAGAAAGGCATTGGAGGGCTGGGTAAAGGGCAGTGAGGTGAAGGATTATGAGGGGTTGTATGATCTATTTTTGAAAGAGCACCTCCTCGAGAAATGCTTTCCCGAGCTGAGCCAACACCTGGTGGACAGCAAGCTGACTAATCCCCGGAAGCTTGCAGAGGAGGCGGACATCTGGGCAAGTACCCGGGTGTCCTCAAAGGGGACTGGAGGGGATTCCCAAAAGGTCGGACAGGGCGCCCCTCAGAAGAGGGAGGGGGGAGATAAAAAGAGGGAGTTCTCTAAAGGTCCCCAAAACCAATTCCAGGGGAAGGGAACAGGTTTCACCCCTAAGGCTAACCCGCCCAGAAACCCTAATCCTGGCCAAAGCCAGCAGCCAAGAGTTCTCCACTGTTTCGAGTGTGGTGGTGTTGGACATTATAGGGGAGATGTCAGATGCCCAAAGAGACCACCCCCTCCCACCAGAGGAAAACCACCGGGAGTAGCTAGTGTAGCGCTCGGGGAGGAGTTACCCTTAGATAAGGGGGGTGAGTGGGCGGGTGTCACCTTAGTGTCCCTGGGAGAACGGGAGATGGTTCCTAAGATCCAGGTGCCCCCAATACTGCTAAGTATGGGCAATGGGTCACCATCAATGGCCAGAGAGGGGAGGCTCTGAGAGATACAGGAGCCAGTATGACTATGGTGAGAAGTCAACTGGTGTCTCCAGAGCAGGTGGTTCCCCATGTACTCCACCCCGCCGCGATGGCTGACAGCAGAATGGGCCACTATCCAGTGGCTGAGGTTCCCTTTGAGTGGGAAGGGGTTGCAGGTTCACTTCGAGGTGCTGTAAGCCCTGCCGTGCCAGTTGATTGTCTGCTGGGGAATGATATGGAGCACAACGCTTGGAGAGAGGTGGAATACCGGACGCACTCTGCGATGCTGGGTACACCTGACTGGGCCTGTGTGAACACAAGGTCTGCGACTGCCCGGAGGGGGAGTTCGCCTGGGTTGGAGCCTGGAACAATGGCCCAACCCGCTGCCAAAAAGGGACAGACCCGAAGTCAGGAAGAGTCTGCTTCGGCTTCTGCACCCCATGTGACGGATCGGCCACCTGCGGTGGTGGACCAGGAGTCCGTGGAGGGGGAAGTACTCTCTCTGGAGGACCTACCCATCCCTGCTGAGTGGTATGTGGAGGGAGGGCCTACCAGAGAGGAATTCTGTAAGGGGCAGAGGGAGTGCCCTACTCTTGAGGGACTGAGGCGTCAGGCTGAAGCCCAGGCAGCAGGTGACGTTACGGGACACTACCACATTTACTGGGAGGATGGACTCCTCTACAGTGAACCCAAGGTACCCTTACCTGGTTCATCAAGGGCCTTGGTAGTCCCGCAACAATACCGAGCCTTTCTGCTGGAATTGGCTCATGCTATACCCTTGGCAGGACACTTAGGTCAGGACAAGACCTTTGCTCGGCTTGTCCTCCACTTTTACAGGCCTCAGATGAAAGTGGCGTCCAACACCTACTGTCGGACATGTGTATCCTGCCAGGCCAGTGGGAAAACAGGGGTGAAACTGAAAGCTCCTCTGGAACCACTTCCCGTCGGTAGCACCCCCTTTGAAAGGGTGGGCATCGACATTGTAGGGCCATTGGATCCCCCGACAACAGCTGGTCACAGGTTTATCCTGGTTCTGGTGGATCATGCCACACGGTACCCAGAGGCAATCCCTCTGAGGACTGTCACTGCACCTGTGGTGGCTAGGGCCCTAATGGGGATCTTTACCCGAGTGGGTTTCCCCAGGGAAGTTGTGTCTGACAGGGGGACCAACTTTATGTCAGCATACATGCGGACAATGTGGAAGGAGTGTGGAGTGACCTACCGGTTCACCACTCCTTATCACCCCCAGTCGAATGGACTGGTCGAGAGGTTCAACAAAACCTTGAAGGGCATGATCAGAAGTCTGCCCGAAAGCCTGCGGAGGAAATGGGACGTCCTCCTACCATGTTTGCTATTTTCCTACAGGGAAGTGCCACAAAAGGGAGTGGGCTTCAGCCCCTTCGAACTTCTGTTTGGGCACCCTGTACGCGGTCCTCTCAGCCTGGTGAAGGATGGTTGGGAGAAGTCTCCCAGGAAACCCCCCCAGGATGTGGTGAGCTACATGCTGGCCTTCCGGAGCCAAATGGCGAAGTTGTGGAAGCAAGCTTCTGACAACTTGGAGGCCAGCCAGGCAGTCATGAAAGAGTGGTATGACCACAATGCTCACCAGGTGGAATTGGAGCCTGGCCAGAAAGTGTGGGTGATGGAGCCTGGAGAGCTTAGTGCCCTCCAGGATCGCTGGACAGGCCCATTTGAAGTGTTGGAAAAGAAGGGTAAGGCCACATACCTGGTGGACCTTAAGACCCCTCGACAGCCCCTACGGGTGCTGCATGCCAACCGGCTCAAACGCCACCATGAGAGGCCCAAGGTCATCTTAATGATGGTGACTGATGGGGGAGAGGAAGCGGAAAGCGAACCTCTCCCGGACTTGTTCTCGTCTCAGGAAAAGGATGGGTCAGTGGATGGAGTGATTCTCTCTCCGACTCTAACTCCTGAACAGCGGGAGGACTGCCGCCAGATACTGGAGCAGTACTCTACGTTGTTCTCCCTTGTCCCGGGAAGGACTCACCTGTGTACCCATGATGTGGACACAGGGGACAGCCCACCAGTGAAGTCAAAGACCTATTGGCTGTCCGACAAGGTGAAGGCTAGCATCCACGGAGAGGTTGCCAAGATGCTAGAGCTAGGAGTTATAGAACCTTCCAACAGCCCTTGGTCCAGTCCGGTGGTGCTAGTGCCAAAAGCCGCTCCACCGGGCACCACGCCAGAACTGAGGTTCTGTGTGGATTACCGGGGACTGAACTCAGTTACAAAGACTGATGCTCATCCGATCCCTAGGGCGGATTAATTAATTGACCGGCTAGGAGCTGCCCAATACCTAAGTACCTTTGACCTCACTTCAGGGTACTGGCAGATCTCCTTGACAGATGGAGCGAAGGAAAGGTCAGCCTTCTCCACGCCTGAGGGACACTTCCAATTTTGCGTGATGCCCTTTGGGCTCAAAAATGCCCCTGCCACATTTCAGCGGCTGGTGAATCAGGTCCTCTCTGGAATGGAGGGTTTCTCTGCTGCTTACCTGGATGACATTGCTGTCTTCAGTAGCAGTTGGGAGGACCATTTGCAACATTTGCAAACTGTTCTCCAGGCCCTGAAACAAGCTGGATTGACAATCAAGGCCAGCAAATGCCAGATTGGGCAGGGGTCGGTTGTGTACCTTGGACACTGGGTGGGTAGGGGGACAGTGCAGCCCCTGCAGGCAAAGATTGAGGCAATCATGGCCTGGGAACCCCCCAAGACACAGACTGAGGTCTGGGCTTTCCTGGGCCTCACAGGCTATTACTGTCGCTTTGTGAAGGGGTATGGCTTTATTGTAGCGCCCCTCACAGAGCTCACCTCCAAGAAACAACCTCGACGGGTAGTTTGGACGGAAGCTTGTCAGCAAGCTTTTGAGAAACTGAAGCAGGCAATGTGTGCAGCACCGGTCCTGAGGGCCCCAGACTTCTCCAAGGAGTTCATTGTCCAGACAGATGCATCAGAACATGGCATTGGGGCAGTGTTATCGCAACTGAATGAAGAGGGCCTGGATCAGCCTGTAGTCTTCCTATCCAGGAGACTGCTTCTCCGGGAACAGAAGTGGAGTGCAATTGAGAGAGAAGCTTTCGCGGTGGTGTGGGCTCTGAAGAAGCTGCGGCCATACCTGTTTGGCTCGCACTTCCTGGTTCAGACTGACCACCGACCCCTTCGTTGGCTGATGCAGATGAAGGGGGAGAATCCCAAGCTGTTGAGGTGGTCCATCTCCCTACAGGGAATGGACTTCCGGGTGGAACATCGACCTGGAGTGGACCACGCCAATGCAGACGGTCTCTCTAGGTATTTCCGCCTTAGTGATGAGGACTCCCAAAGGGTTGCCTACTTTCAGCTGGGGGGGGACGCGTGTTAGACCTGTCTGACCTTTTGTGCAGTCCCTCCAATTTATTATTTATTTTGTCCCCTTTTTGCCCCTCATGCCTTTATTTACTTTTGTGTCCACTAGATTTTTCAAGATGTTGGTCTAGGGGATAGGTGCTCTTTCGCCCTCATAATTTTTCACCACAGGCCTAGAGGCCTTTCCTGACAGGAATTTCTTTGGAGTCACAAAATGGTGGCTACCAACTGTCATAACTGACATACCTGGAACCTGTCCCATAGGATAGAGTAGGGCATTCCAGAACCTTCTGGTCCCTTCTGGACCTCTGAGGGTCAGCCTATAAAAGGCGGAATGCTGGGCAACCATTTTGTCTTGCCAGTGAGGAACAGCTAGAGTGAAGGCTGAAGTCTGGAAGGGGTAGGGTCCTGAAGGGTGGACTGCTCTACAAGGGTTGCCCTCTGTCTGGGTTCACCACCCCCCATTCCTGTTGTCCTAGCCGAGTTAGTTTCGTCCTGCTGACCCTGGACAGGAAGGTGCCCCAAGTTAGGTGAAGGGGTTAATCCCAGTGGACTGTGGAGCTGCAAAGATCCCTGCTCTGAGAACGGAACTGAGTGCCCCCCCTATCACCAGCTCCTGTCCAGTACGGAGAGTTAGTGGGTCCCTGCCCAGGATAGAGAACTGGGAGCTTATACATGAGGAGATCCATCTCTATTTCCCATCTCCTTGGGTGTTAAAGTAGGCTACTGCCCTTGTGACCCTGAGGTCACTTACCGGTGACCGGTCGTGCAGCCGGCGAATCAATTTTTCCACTCGTGAGATAGAGGAAGGAGAGGGGTGTCGGATTTCTGGTGGCAGCGCCGATTCAGCTGTGATCAGGACCCCTGGGGCATCAGCCGCGTTGTTGTGGCGACGCCACTGATCTGAAGAAAAGGGAGCTGGCTGTGCGGAAGTCGGGCGCCATTGCGCATGCCCCAAGCGGATTCAGTCCTCCCTGACAGGAGGGGCCTAGGAGCGAGCAGGCCTGTGGGAGAGCCACTGCCAGCGTCAGGTGGCCGGGGCAGACTCCGGACTTGATCCGCTAGTCTCCCGCACATGCGCGGTAGTACCGCTGTGGGGAATACGTCGCAGACCGGCTGACAGGAGATCCCCGAGGAAGCGGGCGGGAAGCGAGCTCTGGCTCTTCTCCGCTTGTGGGTCCCTTTTCTCTGCTTAAGCTCAAACGAGGAGGAGTGGTCTTGAGCAGGGGAGGAGGGGCGAAGGACCGCATCGAGTGCCTGGGAAGATTGGTTCCTTCCACCCCTGCCAGACAGAAACCCAGGCCCACGGGGAGGCCCAACACAAATGAAGTAAGGAGGTTGTGAGGGGGACGTTGGAGGCCATAGAGTCTCCTTCAAAGGAACAAAGACTTCCGGTTGGCCAAACAAGGATTGGGCTGGTACTGGGGAATGCTCATCAAGCTTCTTGTAAGAAACTACTGAGACGTAATTTTCAATGCAGGATGTTCCCCCTCTGTGATTAGACTACTTTATACCAATCCCTCCCCCTTACTTTTGTCAGCTCTAGTGAGGAGCTTATATAGGGCAACTAAAGTGAGTAAGGCTCGCCAATTCTGCTGGATGTCAGTGGTGGAGAGGGAGTAAATGTGTAAACCTTTTCTAGAGAAGTGCAGACACTGCTTCTTGTGAACTACTGTAATGTGATGCACCGTTAGAAAGCCAAGTAGTGGGAATTTTGAGGAATTTACTAAACTCATGACTAAATGTAATGTGCTGTTAAATTGAAAAACTGCTTAATGACATGATTTGGCAACTTCGAAAGTCTTAATGATTGTAAATGTAATATACTGAGCTGTGATTTCTGAAGACAATAGAGCAAAGATTATTTTTATAAACAAGCTCGTATTTTTCCAAACATTGGTGTAGCGTCATTTTTGAGTGATATTGCGTTGGATTACTGCTGGGTGGTTTGCAACCTTTACACATGTGCCTCTATTGATATTGTCTTACCCTAGGCCAGGCTACCCTAGGTGACCTGACATCTTTAGGTTCCAACAGACATACACAGCAAAGTCCGTATGGCAGGTAAATGGCCTCTTATTTCTCTTTTCTGAGTACTAAATGGGACTTTATAATGTGTGGCGTTGCTACCAAATTTACTTACCCAGCATGTAGAACATTTGAAAAAAACAAGTTTTGGTTTTAACCAAGAAGTCATAGTAGTAATTTCTGGGCTCTTTTTTACTAATTCAGTCCTCATAGATTTTGCCCTCCTAAAAGTAAGGGTGGGTGCTGCTGGCAATATAGGCGCAAGCACCCCATCTGTTAACAAAATAGGCCAATTTTTCTTTATGATTGCCGTTACTTGCCGTTGTTGGTGACTGAAAGTGGTAATCAACCTAGGTGCAACAACTTCCTCATTATTCTCTTGGCTAATCTGTTGTTTAACCTTCTCTTTGTTTAAAAAAGAGTTTCTGGATCGGTGTGACACTTTTTGAGTCGCTTCTTTGAGTGTTTTTTCAGTGTATCCTCTTTGTTTAAACCTTCCTAGGGCTGCTTCTGCACATTTTTCATACTCTGCTGTCGTACTACAGATTTTTTTTAACCTAAGGAGCTCACCATAGGGAATGCTCATTATAAGATGTTTTGGATGTGAGCTCATAGCATGCAGAGTAGAGTTGCCTGTGGTGGGCTTCCTATGCAATGTCGAATGGATTTCATTATCTGCCACATATATAGTAGTATCAAGGAATTCAACCCTACCGTTATCTATGTATGATGTAAATCTCAAATTGCTCTCATTGGTATTTATTGCTGCTACAAACATTTTTGCACTTGTTAAATCACCTTTCCATAAGATGAAGACATCGTCTATGTAGTGATACCACTTTATTATATGAGTATTTACCAAATGTTTGTATGTCCCATTGAGAGCCTGCTCCTCCCACCAGCCAACGTGAAGACACGCATAGCTGGGGGAGAAGCAGGCTCCAATGACCACTCCTCTGGACTGTTTATACACCTGTTTGTTACATGAAATAGTTATTATATAGACACCATCTAATCATTTCTAATAACATAATATTATGATTATAACAATTCAATGGTCTGGTGTCTAGGTAGTGTTTAACCGCTTTCAGTCCTGTTTCGTGTTCTATACTCGTATTGAGTGATTCGATGTCTAGGGTAATCAACAAATAATCCTCATTCCAAACCATTTCTTTCAATTTATTAAGGAAGTCTCCTGTGTCTTTAATAAAGGTAGGTAGATTAGCCAGAAACCGGTCCCAGGATGCTTGTTTCCGGTCCAGAGAAGACATGGCTTGGCAGTTCGGGCTGGACGGTTCCCATGATGCACAGGGTCAGACTGATTTGCATGTGGTCATGTCAGAACTGGGGTGGTGAAGTGAGCTAAAGAACGATGATGGACTAAACCCTGAACAGTTGACTGGGGGTGGGTGCTAGCAATGTTCAACACTCCATACATCTTCCCCTTTGGCTTTGCTTTGTTCGCCCTAAGTTGGCAGGGTATGTCCAGACGTGGGTACCTTGCTCACTTTGCCACTGGATGCTTGTTTCCAGTCCGGGGAAGACATGAGTTTGTAGTTCAGGCTGGACTGCTCCCATGAGGCACAGAGTCAGAGTGATTTGCATATGGCCATGTCTGAACTGGGGTGGTGGACCGAGCTAAAGAACGATGATGGATTAAACACAGATCAGTTGACTGGGAGTGAGTGCTTGCAATGTTCAACACCGTCCATCATCCCCTTTTGTTTCGCTTTGATCGCCCTAAGTTGGCACGGTATTCCCAGACGTGGTCCCTTGCTCACTTTGCCACTGGATTCAAGCTAGCCTGGCTGATGATGGCTGAATAGCCAGAAACGAGTCCGAGGATGCTTGTTTCCGGTCCAGGTAAGACATGGCTTGGCAGTTCGGGCTGGACTGTTCCCATGAGGCACAGGGTCAGACTGATTTGCATATGACCATGTCCGAACTGGGGTGGTGGAGTGAGTTATAGAATGATGATGGATTAAATCCAGATCAGTTGACAGGGGGGAGTGCTTGCAATGTTCAACACTCTGTCCATCATCCCCTTTGGTTTTGCTTTGTTCGCCCTAAGTTGGCAGGGTATGAGCAGACGTGGGTCCCTTGCTCACTTTCTCACTGGATTCAAGCTAGCCTGGCTGATGATGGCTGTTTAGCCAGAAACCAGTCCCAGGATGCTTGTTTCCGGTCCAGGGAAGACGTGGCTTGACAGTTTGGGCGGGACTGTTCCATGAGGCACAGGGTAAGACTGATTTGCATATGGCCATGTCTGAACTGGGGTGGTGGCATGAGCTAAAGAACAATGATTGACTAAAACCTGAACAGTTGACTGGGGGTGAGTGCTTGCAATGTTCAACACTCCGTCCATCATCCCCTTTTGTTTCGCTTTGTTCGCTCTAAGTTGGCACGGTATTCCAGACGTTGGTCCCTTGCTCAATTTGCCACTGGATTCAAGCTAGCCTGGCTGATGACGGCTGATTAGCTAGAAACCAGTCCGAGGATGCTTGTTTCCGGACCAGGTAAGACATGGCTTGGCAGTTCGGGCTGAACTGTTCCCATGAGGCACAGGGTCAGACTGATTTGCATATGGCCATGTCTGAACTGGGGTGGTGGAGTGAGGTAAAGAATGATGATGGATTAAACCCAGATCAGTTGACTGGGGGGAGTGCTTGCAATGTTCAACACTCTATCCATCATCTACTTTGGTTTTGCTTTGTTCGCCCTAAGTTGGCAGGGTATGCCCAGACGTGGGGTCCCTTGCTCACTTTCTCACTTGATTCAAGCTAGCCTGGCTGATGACGGCTGATTAGCCAGAAACTGGTCCCAGGATTCTTGTTTCCAGTCCAGGGAAGACGTGGCTTGACAGTTTGGGTGGAACTGTTCCCATGAGGCACAGGGTAAGACTGATTTGCATATGGCCATGTCTGAACTGGGGTGGCGGCGTGAGCTAAAGAACGATGATGGACTAAACTCTGAACAGTTGACTTGGGGTGAGTGCTTGCAATGTTTAACACTCCGTCCAGCATCCCCGCCAGTTTTGCTTTTTTTGTTTGCCCTACGTTGGCAGGGTACACCCAGACGTGGGTCCCTTGCTCACTTTTCCACTGGATTCAAGCTAGCTTGGCTGATGACGGCTGATTAGCCATAAACAGTCCCAGGATGCTTGTTTCCGGTCCAGGGAAGACATGGGTTGGCAGTTCAGGCTGGAATGTTCCCATGAGGCACAGGGTAAGACTGATTTGCATGTGGCCATGTCAGAACTGGAGTGGTGGAGTGAGCTAAAGAACCATGATATACTAAACCCTGAACAGTTGACTGGGGGTGAGTGCTTGTAATGTTTAACACTCCGTCCATCATCCCCTTTGGTTTTGCATTGTTCACCCTAAGTTGGCAGGGTATGCCCAGACGTGGGTACCTTGCTCACTTTGCCACTGGATTCAAGCTAGCCTGGCTGATGACGGCTGATTAGCGAGAAACCAGTCCCAGAATGCTTGTTTCCGGTCCAGGGAAGACATGACTTAGCAGTTCAGGCTGGACTGTTCCCATGAGGCACAGGGTCAGACTGATTTGCATATGGCCATGTCTGAACTGGGATGGCATAGTGAGCTAAAGAACGATGATGGATTAAACCCAGATCATTTGACTGGGGGTGAGTGCTTGCAATGTTCAACACTCCGTCCATCATCCCCTTTTGGTTTTGCTGTGTTCGCCCTAAGTTGGCAGGGTATGACCAGAAGTGGGTCCTTTGCTCTTTTTGCCACTGGATTCATGCTAGCCTGGGTGATGATGGCTGTTTAGCCAGAAACCAGTCCCAGGATGCTTGTTTCCGGTCCAGGGAAGACGTGGCTTGACAGTTTGGGCGGGACTGTTCCATGAGGCACAGGGTAAGACTGATTTGCATATGGCCATGTCTGAACTGGGGTGGTGGCATGAGCTAAAGAACAATGATTGACTAAAACCTGAACAGTTGACTGGGGGTGAGTGCTTGCAATGTTCAACACTCCGTCCATAATCTCCTTTTGTTTCGCTTTGTACGCTCTAAGTTGGCACGGTATTCCAGACGTTGGTCCCTTGCTCAATTTGCCACTGGATTCAAGCTAGCCTGGCTGATGACGGCTGATTAGCTAGAAACCAGTCCGAGGATGCTTGTTTCCGGACCAGGTAAGACATGGCTTGGCAGTTCGGGCTGAACTGTTCCCATGAGGCACAGGGTCAGACTGATTTGCATATGGCCATGTCTGAACTGGGGTGGTGGAGTGAGGTAAAGAATGATGATGGATTAAACCCAGATCAGTTGACTGGGGGGAGTGCTTGCAATGTTCAACACTCTATCCATCATCTACTTTGGTTTTGCTTTGTTCGCCCTAAGTTGGCAGGGTATGCCCAGACGTGGGGTCCCTTGCTCACTTTCTCACTTGATTCAAGCTAGCCTGGCTGATGACGGCTGATTAGCCAGAAACTGGTCCCAGGATTCTTGTTTCCAGTCCAGGGAAGACGTGGCTTGACAGTTTGGGCGGAACTGTTCCCATGAGGCACAGGGTAAGACTGATTTGCATATGGCCATGTCTGAACTGGGGTGGCGGCGTGAGCTAAAGAACGATGATGGACTAAACTCTGAACAGTTGACTTGGGGTGAGTGCTTGCAATGTTTAACACTCCGTCCAGCATCCCCGCCAGTTTTGCTTTTTTTGTTTGCCCTACGTTGGCAGGGTACACCCAGACGTGGGTCCCTTGCTCACTTTTCCACTGGATTCAAGCTAGCTTGGCTGATGACGGCTGATTAGCCATAAACAGTCCCAGGATGCTTGTTTCCGGTCCAGGGAAGACATGGGTTGGCAGTTCAGGCTGGAATGTTCCCATGAGGCACAGGGTAAGACTGATTTGCATGTGGCCATGTCAGAACTGGAGTGGTGGAGTGAGCTAAAGAACCATGATATACTAAACCCTGAACAGTTGACTGGGGGTGAGTGCTTGTAATGTTTAACACTCCGTCCATCATCCCCTTTGGTTTTGCATTGTTCACCCTAAGTTGGCAGGGTATGCCCAGACGTGGGTACCTTGCTCACTTTGCCACTGGATTCAAGCTAGCCTGGCTGATGACGGCTGATTAGCGAGAAACCAGTCCCAGAATGCTTGTTTCCGGTCCAGGGAAGACATGACTTGGCAGTTCAGGCTGGACTGTTCCCATGAGGCACAGGGTCAGACTGATTTGCATATGGCCATGTCTGAACTGGGATGGCATAGTGAGCTAAAGAACGATGATGGATTAAACCCAGATCATTTGACTGGGGGTGAGTGCTTGCAATGTTCAACACTCCGTCCATCATCCCCTTTTGGTTTTGCTGTGTTCGCCCTAAGTTGGCAGGGTATGACCAGAAGTGGGTCCTTTGCTCTTTTTGCCACTGGATTCATGCTAGCCTGGGTGATGATGGCTGATTAGCCAGAAACCGGTCCCAGGATGCTTGTTTCCAGTCCAGTGAAGACATGCCTTGACAGTTCGGGCGGGACTGTTCCCATGAGGCACAAGGTCAGACTGATTTGCATATGGCCATGTATGAACTGGGGTGGCGGAGTGAGCTAAAAAACAATGATGGATTAAACCCAGATCAGTTGACTGGGGGTGAGGGCTTGCAATGTTCAACACTCCATCCATCATCCCCTTTGGTTTTGCAATTTAAGTAATGGCAAATTTTAATTTCCAACCCAGTAATCTGTAATAAACTGCTGTTCAGTATTTAAATACAAAAAAACTGCAGCCAAATATTGGTGTGCACTGTTTTTGCCACGATTATTCTGCAATAATTGCAAAAATATTGCGAGAATGCGGAGACACGAACCTCATTTTGAAACAGAGGAAAAGAGTTAACCAATGCTAATCATTCACAAGTGGAGCTGCTTTGTCTAAAATGAAAGACATGATTTAATTTGCTGCCTTTCTCATAATCATAGAGTGGAAAGTTCGAGAGGTTGCCATTTTATGTTGCTTTTTATGAGGGGGGTTTACCATTCTTGTGCCCAATTTTTACAAATCTTAACATTGTCAAAACTATCCGTAAAGAGCTAAAACAACAATGTAATGTACAAACTCAATTCACTGGTATGTGTATAACTTTTTAATTATTTAAAAATGTACATTAGAAACGAAGATGTATATGGGAGTTTGATTACAAATGGTATCACAGTGATGTGAAAAGAATATATCAGATGTACTGTATCTGGCAGCAGTTATGTGTTTAAGATGTTAGTACTGTTGAAAATCACAATGAACACTGCCTTTAAAAATTATAATGTTTTAAACGCCTAAGTATTATGTGCAGAATAGATACATTCATAATGTTTGATTTTCTGGGACTTGTGGTGGTTTTAGTCACATTATTAAACAGGAGTAATGTAGCCAGAAGTTAAAGTTAAGAACATGTGCTGCATCTTTATATGAATTATAAAGTAGTAATACTCTTTAGGTATGTATTATGAAGTGTTTGTCAAAGTGGTTTGTAACTTATATGACCAGTTTGCATATACTTATATGGTGAGATATGGTTTTTGTGGTTTATGTAAGATCAGACTCCTGAGATTACTTAAAGATGCAGAGAAATACATATTTTTGAAAAGATGGTCTGGAGGTGTATATCTGTTATGAAATATATATGTTTACATGGTGATGTATGTTCTTTAAGGCTGTTGAAAATGTCATGTACATGGAGAGGGTGGTGTATATCATTAAACAACCTATGTTTAAAATTGAGGAGGGTTAATAGTGCAGCATGTCTCATGAGAGTTCTTGTGCTAGCTTCACTTGGCGTGTAACCTTTCTTTGAGACATGCTTAATATATGTTTTAAAGACACAAGAAATAGTTGAGTAATGATGTAGGTGTACACTTATGAAAAGTTTTTGTGCTTTGAAAACATGAGAACTGTTGTTTTCAGTTTTAGAAAATTGCTGATGCATGTGCACACTGAATAACAGAGCAATCTGTGCTCTTAGAATCATGTGTGCAATTATATCTCAAGTGTGATATCTAGACTTATTCAATCAATCAGGCACTCCAAATGCATACTTCCAATCACACAGGCACTAATTATGTACTCATTCAACAATGCAGGCAACTCCCAAACATTCATCTGATCACCCAGATAGTAGCCATATAGTCATGCGAATACACAGGCACTCACTATGCAAATATGGGACCACCGATGTAGTTCCTACAAACTCAGGGGATCATGCAGGCATACCTATATTCTGAGGGAATCATCCAGGCACTATCTATGCACTCATCCAATCATACAGGGAGTATTGTTGTACTCAACAACAAACACATGTATTTACAAGTGTAAGTGAGGAATAAGCACTCTTTTAGAACCCTCTGATGATTTATGTATGTAACCCGTCACACTGTTTGCATGTATTCAGGAGAATTAGAGAGCTATATGCTGTGATACAGTTTAATGTGCAGATTTTTACATGCAGAGTTTCTCAAAATTTAAATCCGACACATCTAAGTAGAATAGTACTGAAACACTCAATTTACCAGTGACAGAGTGGTAGAGAGGCACAGAAATAGCTCTTATGTTGTGTTTTTGGATTTACAACATTTTACACTTTGGCTGATGTTTATTTAAAGGTTTACTCCAAAAGGGATAAATGGGTCATTTGCCATATATAAGTGAGAACTGAGATATGATGCAGCTGTTTTGTAATAATAAATTAAGTTTTGTGCTTTGGTTTGATGCATTGAAGTAAGGGCTTGTAGTTATGTAGCTACGTTCATCTGTAGTTTTAAAACTGCAACAAAACATAAAAAATATGTTTGTATTATGTGTAAGCCAGTAGTAAAGTAGTTGGTACATTGGCTAGAATAAAAATTCAAATATACTTATTTTTTGTTTACAGAACAATATCTGCATTACTACAGATAGAATGCCTACAAACGCTTGAAGGAAAAAGGAGCAGAAGCAACTGCAGTAGCTATGCAGAACTGAGACACAAAGGGGGCAAAATGAAGAGAAAATAGTGAAGGAAAAAAGAGCTACTTGTAAGAGGAAAAATGTAATTTCTTAAAAATATATGTGGACATTTCCAAATATTACAAAATAATGAAAATAAAATCCAAACTATGAGAAAGAATAACAGTGGAGAAAATCAATATAAGAAGAACAGGAAAGAATGTAACAAAGATGGACACAGTCACACCTTAACCAGGAGACAGAAGCAGTTTAAGGAAGTCAGAGCCAGGTTGTTTCGTAGTAGAGTATTTCTAAATCTACTGAGAATTATGAAAAAGTATAGAAAAAAGAGAGAGATACCGTAACAGAAAAAATGAGCTGAGAGAGTAGTTGATAAGGGCTTTGCTTAGAAGAGGATGCTTATATTTTAATTATGAATAGAATGAAGACTCAGAAAAAAGATTAGCGAATAGAAGTAACTTTTGGCTAGTTTTTAGTGTCGAATGCATACATACATCCAGTACAGAGTCTTCCTTAAATGAAAAAAAGCTATCTCCAGGATAATAGATAAGTTCATGCTAATGATTAGAGAGCACTATGTTATGAAATGAAGAATGGCACTCCTATAGCAAAAGAGATTATTGTACCTGCAAATGTAGAACAAGTTATTGGAGAACTGCTACAAAGCAGGCAGAGTCAGGCACCTGTATAGTATTGTAGTAGTGTTTGTTGTATTCAACAGCAATCTATTGATATATTAAGGACATTTAGACATATCTTTCCAAGGCAAAGTTTCAAATACAAAATAACTTCTTTACAAGGATTGGATCCTTGCAAGATTATAAAGCATTCAAATTTGCAGGGACACTCACTAGCTTGTTTATCAAACAAGGTGTGCCAATGCCCCTTTCATCATTTCAAAATGTTAGCTGTACACCACTAAACAAATCAAACTTTAATTAGGAGGCTGTACTATGTGAAAACTTCTGCTTTATGTTTAGGAGAAATGAATAGAGCACTTTTGCATGGTACTGTGGCAGACGCAGTAAAGGTTTGTGATGAGGTGCAGTTTTGTTTCTTTGATCCTGAGCAGGATTCTAGGTAAAATGAAGAGTTGCTAAGAAGAGGAGTTGCAGAACAGGACACATATATTACAGTTGATAGTTATGAAAAAGAGAGTACACAATTTAACACAGTGTGGTCTCAAAAAACAGAATATGATTTCAAATGTTGTCAACCCACTCACTAGATGATTCAAACACAGACTTTTGAATTGTATTTGAAAAGTGAAAAGGTAAATAATGATACTGGCCAAAGATAGCTGTGTATTTATTTGTAGAGAAATACTTTGACTTATCCATATGGCAAATTATATGTAAGTAGTGTTACAATAAATTAGAAGATAATAAAATGAACAACACATAGATATTGGATACTCAATTTATATTTATATAATATAATGCCTTCTAATTTAGAAAAACTATGAAGGGCCAAAAATAAACAAATCAACATTTATGATTCTTTGCAGCATTGTGAAAGGCTATTAAGGGCTGCTCTTCAGCACTCACAATAACTCAACAATCCATGCAGTATGATGCCTTCAGGAAAACTGTGGAGCCAAATCTTGAAGTTGAGATTGGACCTCTGAAGGGACTCTCTGCCCAGTTGTTGCAGCTGCTTTGAAGTTGAGGGTCCTTCAGCCTTGGTTTTTCTCCTTGCTAATTTTACTCTATTGCTATGGTATGTTTTTAGATGGTAAAGTAAGGACATAGTCCAGCAAGAATATTTTTTCTTTGTACCCTTTGACAATGTCTTGTGACATATTGTGCATTGCTTAAATCTGCTTACTATGAACTCCTCCTAAAGACTGTACAAGATAGCTAAATGGGAGTGTTCTTCTTATTCATTTAGTTGAAAAGTGGATTATCCAATGATATTCCTTTATTTTCCAGTGATATGATTTTATGTTATGTTTTAGATTTTTTTGTGGTTTTGTAAAGTTGTAAAATGTTTTTGTTCTTTTTTATGGTAACAAAAACTGGCAACTGGGACAGGAGGTATTGCAAAAACGTACACTGAAAAATCTGGAAAAAAATATAAAAGGGGAAAAAATTGCATGTATGACTTTTTGCAGCATTGCAAACAACAATAACACACTGCTCAACAGCACTTATAACAACACTACAGTCCATGCAATACGTGGCCATTCTTGAAAACTCTGGAGCAGGTGCAGCCTGTGTAGGTAAGAATGGTGGGGCCGAGTCGGAGATTCCGACAGACAATGATGAGCAAAAAGTAATTATTTATTTAATTTTCCTTTGTCATTGTCTGTTGAAATTCCCCCACCCGGTCCCACCGCTCTTACCTGTACAGGCTGCAGCTGCTCTGGAGCCATATCTGTTGTAGTAGTCTGCACCTCTGAAGGGACTTTCTGGCCGTGAATTGCTGCTGCTGCCACTGATGTAGATGGTCCTCCGGTTTCCCTCTGCTATATCACCAGTTGTAGTCGTTTTCTATGAGAAGTTTTAGGATGATATAAAATGGGTGTCCTCCCACATGAATATATTTTTTCATCCCTCTAGAGAGGGTCTTGTCACAGATTGTGCATTGCACTAGTTTTGCAGAAGCTTTTGATTCTCCATGAGTCAATGAATGCAAAGGGGAAAATTAAATTAGTATCCTACTAAATATGTATACTGAAACTTTATGTAAAATATGTCTATATATGTTTTTTACACCTTGTCAAAACTCCCAGTATTCATAGTGTGTCCTTTTACTCATAGAATCACACAGGCCCTACCTATGCAATCATAAAATCGCCCAGGCATTACAAATACACTTGCATAATTACCCAGACATTACACACTCATTCACCGACCCATACAGCCAAACACATACCCATTCTCCAACCTATACAGCGACTCACACACCTACTCTCAAAGTTTACAGATAACCGTTAGGAAATAAAATGTAGAATACCTTTGGAATTCACTGAAAAAAACAAAGATTACATAAACTTTACTGTTAGGAATTAGCATTTAAAAACTCTTAGAAATTCACAGAAAAAAAACAAAGGTTACAGGGACATTATAGTTAGGAAATATAATTAAAAAACCTTTGAATTTCATTGAGAAAACCATAGGTTACAGAGACGTTATAGTCAAGCTCAAGTTTCACTCATACAAAACCCGTAAAATTCAGCAGTTTTATTTAGTTGAACTAACTATAACTTGAGCCCGCAATGCATTGCTTATGACCTCACATATTACATCACTCATGACATGGTCAGTGACATCACTGATGAAATCACTGAAGACATCTAAATTACATCACTGATGACATCATCAAGTGAGTGAAAGGTTTTCGTAAATGTTTTTGACACTTAAAAGTTATATAGTAAGCTACTGTATAGTTTAAATTGCTGTTATTTCTATACTAATAATGAGTGATTCTATTTCTAACACGTCATCTGGGCAGCTGTTCGACTGTCTGAATTTGTGTATGAGTGACTGTCTGAGTGGCTGTATGGGTGTGGGAGTAGGTGTGTGAGTGTGTGTATGGTTGAGTGAGTGGGTGTGTGAGTGGCTGTAATGGTGAGTGATTGTGTGTGTGAATAGAAGTATGGGTATGTGAGTGGCTGTGTGAGTAACTATGGGTGGATGTGTGGGTGTATAAGTAGCTTTATGGGTGAGTGAGTGGCTAAATCTGTGAGTAAGGAGTTGTGTGAGTAGCTCTATGGGTGGGTGAGTGGATGTTTGAGGACCTCTATTGGTAGGTGAGTGGCAGTATGAGTGATTAGATAGGTGAGTGTCTAGATGTTTGAGTCTGTGTTTTTGGTTAATTGGTGCGTCAGTGGCTCTATTGGATAGTCAGCATCTGCGTGAGTGAATGGATGAGTGTGCAGGTGTGTAAGTGGTTGAATGGCTGTGTGAATGGGTATTTAAGTAGTTGTGTGGGTGTGAGTGTGTGTATGAGTAGCTGTATAGGTGAGTGCATGCTGTGTGTTCAAAAGTTGTAAGGGTGAGTGAATGGCTGTCTGAGTGGTTGTATAGTTGAAGAAGTGGGTATATGAGTAGCAGTATGGGTAGTTGTGTTGCTATGTAAATTGTTGTACAGGTGAGTGAGTGGAGTGCCTGCTTGTGGCAGTAGCTGTACAGGTGAGTGGCTGTGTCAGTGCCTGTATAGGTGAGTGAGTGGCTCTGTGAGTGGCTCTATTGTTGAGTGAGTGGGCGTATGAGTGAATGTATGGGTCTGTCAATGGGTTTGTGAGCATTTGTGAGGGTGTGTGAGTGGTTCTGTGGGTGATGTAATCAGTAATGTTATCAGTGATGTCATTTGAGAAGTCATCATTGATGGTATGAGTGATATTACTGACCCTGTCATGAGTGTTTGATGTTGTAAGCGACGCATTGTGGAGGCGTAAGTTATAGTTAGCTCAGCTAACTATAAATGCTGAATTTCAATGGTTTTGTACAAGTGAAATGTGAGCCTAACTATAAAGTTCCTGTAACCTTTGTTTTTTTCAGTGAATTTCTAAGATTTTTTAAATTCCATTTCCTAACTATAACGTCCCTGTAACCTTTGGTTCTTTCAGTATTTACTAAGATTTTTTATGTTATTTCCTAAGTATAACATCCCTGTAACCTTTGTTTTTTTTTCATTGAATCACAAAGGTTTTTCAAAATATAGTCTTAAGTTTATTAACTATGTTTCTTTTAGTGTTTATGAAACATTCAAGGCTGTCTAAGTTCATTACTTTTATATATGATTTGTCTTTCTATAACCTTTAATATTTATGTCTAAATGTTAAGAATATATTTTATTATGTTGACATAGTTTTGTTTTTTTATGAGTTTCGTTTTTTCAATTTATGTTGGATATTTAAGATAGTTTTTGTAAATGTATTGCTTTTTTGTTTTAATTTTTTGTACAGTTTTTTTAATTTTAGAATATTGTTTTAATGGCCTTTTCATTTTTGTGTGTGAATGTTTCTATATTTTATTGAGAGATCAATGTAGTTATTTGTGATTTTGGTTTTTTACCACAATTTTTGATCGGCATGTTTTTTTTTTACTGTAACAAAACCAAGACTGGACAGTAAGAACTGGTTCCTGTATTCCGATCACGTTTTGAGATCACAGATTTGCCAAAATAAAAAAAAAATAAAGAAATTATACATAGTTCACTATTTTGATATTTGAGATTAGTGTAGGTATATCTGAGGTCAACAATTTTGGAGTATATATTTTTTCTTACAATTATGCACTCGATTAACATTTTGTTACGGCCTCGCAAATCTGCCGAAGGGCACTGAGAATTTGTGCAATTACACAGCGAAACCTGCTCATTCCATTGGTCACATAGGGACCACATCTTTTTTTGTATAATACCCGACCCACCACCTTTTCTTTCTACTTGGAAGGTGAGGGAGCAGGCCATAGATAATATTATCTAGTGTTTTGCAAATGTATACATCCTGAGAATTGCTAATTGGTACCAACGGCTGCAGCAACAGCATCTACATATGAAGAAGATCCTATTCTTCTGTAGGAGGAAGAGCATGATGCACGAACACCCCAAAAGCAGAGTTGAAGTATGGAGGTTCTTCACAATAACATCTGGTGATTTTTTTTACTGTGAAGATAGTGAAGTGCACCATTTGTGGAAAGGAACTGTCCCAAGGAACAAGCAAATAAATATAGCCACATAACATCATCAATGTGGAAACCTCTCAAGACCATTCATGAGAAATCATACCAGAGAATGGTCTGTGAAAAAGAAGCTAGTGCGTGCCCCTCCATATCTTCAGCGAATCTGCCAGCGCCTTCCTCCTCAGCAACAATAACAGTAGCAGCTGTCTGCCTAAATTTTGGGCACATGAAAACCTGTTGTTTGCAGCGCCACTTGCCGGTTGGCTTGAAGACTACATTGGTTACTAGACGCAGTCAACAATCATCCCTGCTAAAAAAAATTTGGGGGGGGGTTTATAGCATCCAATTTTTTTTCAGTTTGAAAACATGTTTGTTTTCATGAAAAAAAGTTTTTCAGCATTTCGGTACCATGTTTTTTTGGGATACATTAATAAAAACATTTTTAAAAAACTGTAAAAAAAATGATTCTTTTTAGAACTTCAGCAAGTAATAAACAATAAGCTGTGTTGCTCCTTTTATTCCTTTTCTATATATATAGTGTATAAATGTGTGCATGGATAGTCAGTGTGTGCATCCATGTGTGTATGTGTGTGTGTGTCAGTGACTGTATGTGTGCATCCTTGTGTGTGGTAATATATGATTAAGTTAGTGCATAGGTGTGTCAGAGTATACATCAGTGTGTTCCAGGGTGTCTCAGTGTATGAATGAGTGTGTGCATGGGTATGTATTAGTATCCCAACAAAAGAAGAGAGGTCAGTGGTATGACAGCAACCACATAAAGGAGCAGAGAATAGATATTACCTGACCCAACTTAGGTAGGTAAGAAAGCCCTCACACACCGACCTGGTCGGTGTCATGCTTCATCATTGGGCCCAACCAAAAAGGTTGAATACCTTTTTGGTGTGCTGCGACGCCAGATTTACTGCGGAGCGGGTTTCATGAAATAGGCGTGCAGTGAAAATACTTTAAAAGTGTCTAATGAGTATCAAAAATACTTTAATAATGGATCCCTCAGACACAGATAAAAAGCTATATGTTAGGAATTTCAACCCAACATAAATGGTTTGGTTAATTCCAATCAATATTAATATCAGTCGACATGTTTCAGCCTATGAAACGGTGTAAGTTTACCAGGCATTCTTCAGGACTCATGTACTGTAATAAACCCTGGCGGTATGAGCACCCTAAGGCTCACCCTTACCTAGGGACGTGAAAGTGAAAATATATTTTTAAAAGGTGAAAAAAAGTGCAAAAGTGGTAGGAGCAATTGCTCATTCCTGGTAACTCCTAGTTTAGGAGGATTTCCGCACCTGAGGACGAAATAACAGACATACATAAAAGACAAAACACAAATTTAAGTTGTTGGTCTAAAGTGTACATCTTTGGTGCTCCAAATATGTGGCAAAATCGTGGATGGCGCATAAACAATATAGTTATCACCAACCTCAATACCCCATAGCGAAGATACCAGTAGTACTCAGGGGTGGCGTGAACTAGAAGTGTACTAAAAACAACTAGAAAGCTATAGTGGTTTAAAAACACTGGAGTAATCTACTCCTATGGTAGGATCAATGTACCAAAAGGTCTGTGACTCCGCCCATCACCGGCAGAAAATGGTTATTAAAATGTCTCACTCTTTAGTTAATTGCAAAATGCACCATGGGTCACAGGAGGGGGGTGGAGGCTTACTTGGCACACTCTGTAGGACAAAAACATATAAGCATAGCAATGCGAGGAGTTAGAAGTTTACTTGTCTAAGAGGGTACTTATCTCGGAATGGCACTGGATTGGAAGCTGCAAGCGGTGGAAACTTACGCCCTTAAAGCCCGGCACCCGTGTGGCACCTAGCTACTCCTCAGACTGGACCCCGAAGATAGAATACGGGCCGGTTACTGTGATTTATGAAGCCTCGCCGCATTCCTCTGTCGGTTTCCGGGTTGGGCGTGGTCCGCTCTATTGGTAGGCGTGGCCTGGTAGCTCAGGGGGACTGGATATCAAGCATAACCAATGAGAGTCCATACTCATGGTGATGCATATAATGACGTTGTGACAGGGCTCTTCAATGATCGTCTATGAAAACCATGGTCAGAGCAATGGCGTTCTAGCCAGGACCTCCCCCAGCACGATCGTGGATGACACGGCAATCATTGCTGTAAGCTAACATAACCGGGGACCAAGAGTGTGTCCTGACTCTCCCTGCCTCTCTTCTTGTTGGTACATATGTATTAGTATCCCCAGGGTGTCTCAGTCTGTGACTAGGTATATCAGTGTATGTATGAGTGTGTCCCTGGATGTCTTACTGTATGATTATTTGTGGGTGTGTTAGTGTATGCCTAGGTGTGCTCCTCGGTGTTTCACTGTATGAATGAGTGAAACCCAGTTATGTGTATTTATGCATAAGTGTGCCTCAGGGTGTGTCAATATCTATATCACTATATATATGGGTGTCTCAGTGTATGTATGGGTGTGTCCTTAATTGTGTTATTGTATCTATAAGTGTGCCTCTGGGTGTCTCAGTGTATGTATATGTGTGTCCGTGGGTGTCTCATTGTATGTCTTAACATATCCTTTGGTTTGTCAGTGTATGCACCAATGTGTGTTATGTGTGTTTGTGTATGTATTTGTGTGCCCATCGATGTGTCAGTGTTTGCATTAGTGTATGCTTGGGTGTTTTAGTAAATGTATGTGTGTGTCACTGTGTGTCTAGGTATATGTATAACTTTGTACATGAGTGTGTTAATGTTTGCAAAAGTGTGTTCCAGGGTGTTTTACTTTATGAATGAGTGTGTGAATTGGTATGTCAAAAATTGCATAAGTGTGTTGCAGGGTGTGTTAGTGTATGTATGTTTCTGTCCATGGCTTTCTCAGTGTATGCATCAGAGTGTGCTTGGGTGTGCTAATGTGTGTATGAGTGTGTCTCCGGATGTGTCAGTTTATGAATGAGGGGGCAGTGGGTAACATATGCGCCCACAAACCCTGAAGTTCAGGGAGCCCAAGCTCCAGACGCCCCCACAGCATAGTACGCTGACCTGAGAGCTCCTCATTGAGACCAGTGGGGAGGCTCCATGTACCTTGGGGGGCCCACACAAGTTTTGCTATGCTACTGTGAGTGTGTGCTTGAGTATGTCAGTGTATGCATCGGTATGTCAGTGTATGCATGAGCCTGTTCTGGGTGGTTAGCTACATGACTAAGTGTGTGCATGGCTGTCTCAGTGTATACAGAAGACTGTGCCAGGGTGTGCCAGTACCTGTTTCACTGTGTATATAGATGTCTCAATGTATGTATCAGAGTGAGCTTTGGTTTGTCAGTGTATACATCAGTGTGTTTGTAGGTGTGTAATTGTATGTATAAGTTTGCCCCAATGTGTCCTTTTAGATGCATTATAAAAGTTAATTAAACAATGACTCACCTACAGAACTCCACAAAATGGGTCCATTGATCGGTGTAAAAAGAGAGAAAAGAAAAATAGAAGTTATTGTTACATAGTATAAAGTTGCATAGTAAAGTTTAAGTGTCTACAAAACAAATGATTATGTTAATATTAAAGCAAAACAGAGTTGGAACACTCTAAAGGACTTATAGATATATTTTAAACATTTCATTTTTCCTCATTTAATGTTCACTTCGTTTATACTTGTATGCCATAAAGAATATACTGTATAAAGCTTCCTCCTTGAACAGTGGGGAAAAACAATTATATACATTGTAGGAAAACCCCAGAACTTCACAATATGTCACTATTAATAAGTGACACTATGAATTTCACTCACTACACATACTTAATACATTCTTTCAACTATAGCTACTGAACTGTTGTAAAGAAACACTATCATCATATTAAAAGTAGTCCAATACTACAAATAAGTATAAAGCACTCTTACATTTTGGAGTCGCTTTTGAAGACATCATCTCTGGTAGGCCAATTTATGTCTTAAACGATGATGATCCATAAAAAACCAACACCATATACCACTTTCTAAAAACTAATACTCCTTAGCTCTTTGGTTGAAGAAACAAAAGGTATGAATTTGGAAGTTTGAAGTCAGTTTTTGTTTCAATATAAGCTTGCAGTCATTGTATTCAGTCCATTCTGTTACACTTCTTAAGTAGACAGCATAGTGTCCTGAAGTTATACTAAGTTCTTCATGAAAGATAATAGGCATTATAGTGTACGTTCTTTCAGAAATTGACATTTGTCCAGATGTGGAGTTGTCATTTCAGTTTCCAATTTAGATCTATCAGCTCTGAATCATTGTAGCATTAATTTAATGTATTTCCCGCTTCTCATTAAGTGCATCTGATCTACAATTTGGGCAGGTCCTATTTTGGTTAGCCATTTAATTAATCTCTCTAAAGGCACAGTTTTGAAATCCTGTAGTGTTGAGTACAGAAATTGCTCAGAATTTGAGTAGCTGACGTAAAAGAGGGATCTTCACAGTCATAGTTCCATGTGTAACAGTCCAAATAAGTCATCTATGTTTATTTCTTCTACTTCTAAAACTTCAAGGAGTACCATTATATATTCCTGTGTGTGTTACTGGGTGTTCTGAGGAAATCATACTGATCCACAACATATAGCTACTAGATCTCCAATGCCTGACTCACAATGTATTATAGTAAATGTTGTTGCAAAGCACACAGTGCAGAACATAGGGGCTCATTACGATGGCAGAACGATCGCCACCACTGCATCATGAGATTTACACCCCCCAGCCACATTATGAGGGTGAAGGGTATTGCCACTTTTATGCCGTGGCAGTTGCCTGGCCAGTGGAGCTGGGCCACTAATATGGCGGCGGTGCCTAGCAGGCACCGTCTGCCATATTAGAATGTGGGTGTTGCAGGTGTCTTTCCATGGCGGCGATGCCACCAAGGAAAGGCTGGCAGTGAGTTGCTTTGGGGGCCCATTGTGGGCTCCCTCTGTGGGGGGGATGGGGGGTGCATGGGGGTACCCATGGTGCCCCCCTCCATTTCCATGCACAAGGTGGCAGGCACTGCATGGTGCCTGCCACGTTGCGTATGGAAATGCACAACATGGCCATTTGACATTGCGGCTGGTGCTAACGCCAGAAGCACCCGCCGCAATGTTAAATCGCCAGGAGCATATGAGGAGCATATACACTTCTTAATCAATTGTATTCTCTGACACAACTTGCATGAGCACTAACTTTCCTGTCATCAAAATCAACCAAAAACAAACTTGACAATGTTCTTACTCGAGACAATACAGTATAAGACATACCTTCTTTAAAAACAGTACCACCAATATTAATAAAAGTTTAATTTAGACTTAAACTTTAAGATTTGTGGATAGTTACAGAGTATGCGAGAGACACTGGGAACAGCTTCTGCCACACATATAAGTATTTTATAAGCAAAAAAACACAACACATCGACTAAACTGCTTCACACCATCAATCTGATAAAATTTTATAGCTATATATTTGACCTCACCCATTTGGAAAATTAACGAAACTAATAACTTTAATCATCGCATCATCCTTCCTCAACATTTAATTTATGCAGCAAAATCAAACTACAGTTTTTGCACACGCGTATTTTGTATCACATTATTTTTAACTGTGCACATATCTTTTTTAGGTTAGAGTACTTAGTTTCAGTCCGTGCTTTTCTTCATTGACTCTAGCAGACATCTATAATGTGCAAAGAAATGTTTTCAGTTTAGTAAAGTGCATTAGTGCCGAACTGTAGCGTTTTCTCCAGGACTTCATATTTAGGGTTACAATTGTTTATAGCCAACTGAAATCATTGTCAGCTGATGTACTGACAGCTCCTTGTGGCATAACCTCAACTACTATACTGGCCAACAGCTCGGTTGTAGTTCGTTAGAAGCAAGCAGAACTTAATTCCAGTCCTTACTTCCTTTCCCTAGTTATGCCCATGTTCAGTTAGGAGTAGTTTAAATTCAAAAAACGGTTTTAGTGCCAGTAAACATGATATGTGTAAAGGATCTCCTCAAACCTCCTTGCGGTCTTGCATTTATTTCATACGATTGGGTTGTAACTACGTTGCTGGCATTTTCTTTTCGCACAGCCTCAGGTACTTCACTAAGCAGCAATTCAATTGTGAGTCGGTAGATGCAAAACATGCCAGCACTGCAAGCCTCCTGTTGCATACCCCTTGTTGATTAAATTGTTGTTTCAACAATTGCTTCAGTTCTTCTGAAAGTTCTTTACAAGAACATAGTAAATGCAGTATATCTTCGGGCGATGAGCTGCATAAGTGGCACGTAAAGCCCACTTTCTCCTTTAGCCAGGGTGGAACATGCTGTATGAAGGGTAACAGGCCGAGTCTATACTTCATGAAACTGATTTTTATATTTTTAGCATAGCCCAGGTTGAAGTCGTTTTGAGTGGCAGACTCCATACAGGTGTTCAAAGTCACCCATCCCTGAGCCCTTTTTGATAGAGAAGCCTTGTCCTCCCACCATGAAAGGTGATTCACTGTCTGACAAACCAGTTTTTTAAAAGTGGAGTCAGTTGTAGGAATTTCCCAAAGCTGGTTCAGTCCCATGTTATGGAATCTGCTTTTAAGATACTCCACAGCATATAAATCAGTATGTTGTTGAAACTCCTTTCATAGCTGTTCACTTAGAGTTCCCTGAGGGGCTTTCCGCACTTTGTCCCAGTGATGATGTATGACTCTTGTCTCGCAAGAAATTGTTTCTGTGTTCCAAACTCAAGTCTGATTTGCGCAGGCGAGGTGTACTTAGGCAGCCCGAAAATGATCCTGTATGCAGTTGTTACTGTGGTGTCAAGTTTGTTAGCATCTCTTCCTTTCTGTGCCTAGCTGCCGTAGGTCATTGTCGTGAACAGTGAACAAACAAAATGCCAGTACTGCACAACAAATCAAGAACTAACAAGGACAATGAGTTGAAAATCTCTCATTTCCACAGACCACTCTTTCAGTCAAAATTTTATCAAATCAAATGAGTTTATTTTTAAGTTTTCACTTATTTTTTTAGGAAAGATTTTTGTTGTATTATAAAAAACAACAAAATAAATATTTGGCTTTGACTTAGTCCAACATATTTTTCATTAATGAAATTGTGGGAGGAAAAAGGGCCTTTGTATTGGAAATTTTTGACAAAAGCAGGAGTTGTTTAGGAGTGAGGAAGAGTGGGGGAGAAAGAATTTTTTCATTCAAAACATTCAACTTGTATACATAGATTGATGACAGACAGACAAGGAATGATGGTGGGAGGACGAAGGGAGTGTGGGGGGGGTTTGGTGTAGGTCTGGCGTGAGTCCTATTTTTATTAGCAGGTGAAACCTAATCCACTAAATGGAGGAAAACAAAAGTTCAGTACAATCAAAAAATAGACCATCAACAGTTTTACATTTGGAAAACACAGTTGCAAAAGATTGGCCTAAACATTCATATTGACAAGGTCGACGCGTTTTGAATCCCTTAGAATAGTGGGAGTCTCTTCAGGACCAAACTAAAATAATCTGGAAGACATAAATTCAAATATCATACTGTCAGTCATATTCCTGAGCAACTCTCAACTTAACATTTAGTCCAACACACACTCAGATCCTACCTGTATTTCTATGTGTAGTCTTTTCTGTCAAGGGACTGGAAAAAAGAGATGAAAAACGATGCTCATAAGTTATCAAGGTCAGGTGGAATGTCCTTCTTGCAAGGTGTTCATTTATGTATGTTACTCACTTGATTGCTGCTGAACGTTGCCTACTGGATCCACTATGATCTGACGATCATTATGTACAATGTCGTTTTGTAGGAGATTTTTTGGTTTTTTAACACTGTTTCTGAAAAGGAAACCGGAAGATTGTGTGAGAGTCCTGTTAGCCAACTTCTCTTAAAAACGGGTGGGTTATAGTATAACAACACCATTCTGTCGCTCAGAGCTACTACGGTCATCAATGTTAGGCACCCGCGCTATGAATAGCAGAGTGCTAGTGGCTGATGGGAACGGCCATTTGTGGATGACTTGTTTATACTACGGGAAAAGTATCGCAAAGTACTCCATTAGGAGCGATGTTCGGAAAAGTATGCATATCGAGGCTCTAAAAAGCGATTTTAAACTATACGGAGGTGGTTTACATTCAACAAATGCGTGTTACCTTTAGTTTGGAAACAGGATTCCTCCAAGTGCGTCGCTTCCGTGAATGAAACGCCGTGTGATTGTTCCGGGTCGACCGGTTTAAGTTGGGGCTTAGTTCCGGGTCGGCGGAATGCTGGGAATTGTAGTTTATGGATGAGTCAATGTTACATGCTCCAAATTTGGTGGATAACATGGCATGGGGAATTATCCGGGGATTTGTTTGTTAATTGCCTTGTAGAGTTGTCCAGTCGGACAAGAACGGGGGGGTGTCGGCGATTGTCGGCAGTAGCTTTGCACGAACCACCTGTATCAAGGGAAGAATCGATGGTCTATTTAATTTGGTGTTTAATGTTTTTAGAGAAATTTCCAAGGCAAGACCTTTATGCCTAATGCTGTTCTTCTGTGCCAAAAAGCAGCCACCTTTGTCCAGCTTCACGCACAGATATTTGTATTCCAATGTGTCCTCAATTCGGGTCTCTCCCCAGAACCAAGCTGCTGATTTTTTTCTTTTTTGCTGAGGCGTAATAGTTCTTGTTTTATCCAGATTTATCATTAAGTCATTTGCTTTAGAAAAGTCTTGTGTCGCATTTAAAAGATGTTGGAAACCTACTTTTGTTTGGCTAAGCAGGACTATGTCGTCCGCATATAGGAGACATGGCAACAATATGACTCCCGATTTTGGGGCGTGTGAATTACAGCTATTTAGTAAGCCTGGGCAAAGCACTATGCTACTCTTGCGTAGTTTGCAAAGTTTGCGCTACTTCGCACTACGCAAATTTTCACGTAGCACAGTGCAAACACACGTAGCTAAGCATAGTACAGAAATCATTTTTTCCTTGCTCGCAGTCCTCAACGTCAGGTTGGCGACCGCGAACTAGCAAAATGACATCTCGGCGAGACTTTTTTCTCATTCGCGATCAGCAACTTCAAGTTGCCGATCGCGAGCGTGGAAAATAAGCCTCCCGGCGAGCATCTCAATGTGGGGAGGTCAGGTTTCTCATTGCGAGTGGTCACATATGTTCGCGACCGCTCACAATGAGAAACTACCAGTCTGCGTTGAGGAAGCTGCCGCTCGATAACAAATCTACTCGGGTGTCAGTAAAATACAGCTCGCACTGTGCAAGATGCCATTTTCAATGATTGCACAGTGCGGACAAGCATTCAACACTGTGCAATCATTGCGAACAGCGCACTACGCAGTTCGCGTAGTGCTACGTGTAGCTTGCGTAGTGCGAAGTGCACTTCGCGTAGCTATGCATAGCGCTACTTTGCGAACTACGCCCAGGGTTATTATTTAGTAGCAGGACTATATCAGCTATAAACAAGTTAAAAAGTGTAGGTGCTAAAACACATCCTTGTGTAAGCCCTTTTTCCTTTGGTATTCGCCTCGACAGAAGTGACTCATCGCCAAGCTTTATCTGAACCAATGTATCAGTGTGCAGATTTATCAGCAAATTTTGTTGGGGCTGTGGCAGCCCCAACTATGCAATTTTGACCATACTCTGCTGTGATTGACATGGTCGAAGGCAGCCTTATAGTCAATGAAACATAGGTAAAGGGGCATCCTTGCATATTCAGCCTTATCCATAAGCATTGCCATACTTAGTATATTTGTGACTGTCCCAATTGATTTTGAAAATCCAGTCTGATGTAATGGAATTTCGGATTGCTCTTTCACCCTTGCCTGAAGCTCCTCCAGTAGCATTCCATCAAAGAATTTTGCCTCATTGTCCATTAGGGCGACTAGTCAGTAGTTTTGACTTGTCACCAGATTTATAAATTGGTGAGATAATTGATCCTCTCCAGGAGCAAGGCAGAGTGTTCAACATCCTTATTTCTCCGAATAGTGGTTCCAGTGCTTCTGCCCAAAAAGTTGCCTCTTGTTTATAGAGTACAGGTAGTATTCCATTTGGGCCAGGAGCGCCTTCTCTCCTTCCCTTTCCTATTTGCAGTTTGATGGTATTAATTTGGTTCATTGGCAGGTCCTCTGTTGATGAATCTCCTCCTAGTTTCCCAAATATGGTATGGCTACTTGCAGTCCAGGCCTTGATGGTAATTTGGCCTTCTGATACATTTTGAGATTCTTGAACCCGCACACTGGGTTTAGTATCTTGGTGGAAATGGGACCCAAGGTATTTAACCCAAGCTTCCTATGAGATGTTCTAAGAGACTCCATTGTGATTAGAGTGGATGGATTGAATTATAGTGCTCCAGAAACTGGCACTGGTATTTTGTTTAATGTCGATGTGTAATTTTGCCCAAAGGTCATTCTCCATATCTCTATTTGTGTCCCTTTTTAGTTTTTTCGATCATGCCTTTTGTTTTTGTAGTAATTGCAGTTGTATTTTATCATTATCATTGGGCTTGCAATGAAGTTGTCTCAGTGAGCGATAGATGGCATTTTTGGTGAGCTTGGCAGTTTGTAATATGGGCTTAATGCCACTAAATCTTTGCTGGTTTGGTGGTTTGATCTTGGTTGCATATACTGCTATAGTTGTAGTAAAATTTTCCCATTTCCCAACTTCACCTTGTCCTGCCCTCAATTCCAAGTGATGTTTTGCGATTTCCAACATTCTGCTGTCTGCGGATATCTTGAACTTGATTCTTTTAAGGTTAATGGTGACTTCTGATCATGGAGGAGCCTGGCACCATTTAAACATAGGGATGATTGTTCTGAGCTCTTTTTCTGGAGGCCGATGGTCACTATCACCTTTGTCACCCGACTGGAATGAAGTCATTTGATGAAGCAAATCTAGGGAGACAAAGATGTAGCCCAACATTGTACTCGTTCTTGTTGAGCTGTGTGCTGTTACAGGAGGATTATCTCCAGCTGATCTGCAGTTTATTGCTCTTAAATTAAGATGTTCCAGTTCGTCCTGGACCAACTGTCCTGCCTTGGTTTATTTGTATAATGGTGGTTTCCCTTGAGGTGGATTATTCTACATTGTGTTTTGGAGTAACATTTCTTCGTCCGAGGAGGAACCCATTAGATTGTAATTTAGGTCCCCAGTAAGAACGAGTTCGGTTGTGGGCCCTTCTTCTGTTTCCATGAAGTTGCACATTCCCTTTGTGCCATTGGTTTTTCATTTCGGTTGAATATAAGCATTTATTATCATAATGTTGGTATCCCTTGCGTTTGTTGATGATGGAGAAAATACGTGTACTGCTAAAATTGCTGGTGTTGTAGGACCAAAATCACGGGCAGGTTAAGCGATTGTATTTGCAACGTAGATGACCAATCCTCCTTGCAGATAACAGTATTTTCCCCCTTTGAGCGCACTTGTGAAAAAATGCAGGAATCCCGGCAAATGAGGAGGGTCAGTTATCCAAGTACTTGTAATGCTACAATAGGTGATGATATAGGTGACAAAATCTAGATCTGCTAGCTTATTTGCAAGTCCATTCACATTCCAAGAGCAGATTCGTACGAACACTTTTGTGCTGGTCCTTTGTGATGGATAGAGATGTTGTCAATCTTTTTTGTTGCTTATTGTTCTCGAGATCCATCTTATATCAAAGTCCCAGTCTTGCAACGTATTAGAATCATGATTGATTCTAGGTTCCAGTAATGGGGGCTCCCTATTTATTTGACAGGGCCTTTCAGCACCGACATAACCAGTCTGTTTGCAGTTACCGCATTATCCCTTGCATGCCCTGGATTTAACAAATCAGGGTATCCTGGTTTAATGTATGGAGTAATGGTTATCCCCCAGGGATTAAAATGTTTACTTTTTAAGAGTATTTTGCATGCAATTGTTGATGAAGTCCATGTTGCTCTAGTTTTGTCTCCTACCATGGAGTACCTACATTTAATAAACTTTATGGACTCTAAATCCTTCATCTTTATCTATGTCACGGATGGTATGTGGGATAGCAGACGCAGTATATTATCTCGATTCATGATGTCACGCCTTCCTCTGGAGGTATATTTTGGTATAAACCATAGGACACTAATTTCCCTCCCAGCTATCCTTTGAGAGTCTGTTTTTCGATTTCTTGTGGATGGAAAAACAGCCTCATTTCGTAGTTGTCCTGTTTCCATTTGGTTCCCTTCTGCGTTTTCCAGTTGTGCATTATCTTTTGCTCCCGGCCACCGTTCTACACTTCCTTGCCGGCTTAATCCCAGGCTGATCTAGTTGTGTTCTGGGGGCACCAAAAGTTGCAGCCCCCAATGATGCTTTATATTTATAACGGATATTTGTATATTAGTCGTACCTATATGAAGCAATTGGCTATTCCTTATATTCTCCACTTCCCTATTATCCATACGTTTGATTTTTTTGATTTGCCAGATTTCCCATGTTTACATTACTCCCCTCCGTGGCTTTATCGTTTGTAGTTGATGTTTGAGAATTTCCCATGAGCAATTGGTCCTGGTTTAGATCAGGCATTTCAATTCTCATCATTGTTTCTACTTCAGTGTCATTTTTAAATCGATTTACAGTAATGTTTCCTTTTAAGTGGGGCTGTGTTGACTCTGTGTAGGATGCCTCCCAAGGTTGCTTAGACCCACTTGCTTCTTGCATTTCACCAGGGGAACATTGACTTAATCCTGACATTTTTTCTATGCTCTTTATGTTAGTCATTTCTAGTATTGAAGTCTTTTGTTGATTTATTTCTTTTTGCGATGGTATTACCCCTAAAAGACGCAAAGAAAATTCTTGTTGTGACTTAGTTTTTGGTGCTGACCTTTCCGTTTATGTACGCGCCTTTGTTTTGCATTAATTTTGTTTTACCCTTTGTTTTTTTACTGTTCTCATTTTTTACGTTATTTTTTATTGGTTTAGTCATAATGGATAGTTATTCTTCCATAGCGGTTGTGTTCATTTGGGTTGCTATAACTTTTTGGTTGCCATTTAAGGGTTGCTCAACTGTAGGCTGAGTATAAACATGGTCCGAAGCATTTTTGATTTGTGAGCATAAGTCGCTCACCATTGTTGGTATAGTAGCTAATTTATCAACAATCCGGCTGCATCCACAGATTTGATTGTTGGCTAGAGCATAATCCTTTATGCTTTGCAAAGAGGTGTTCAGCGTGCCTGGCTTGCCATTAATTGCTACTACAAAGACTGCCTAAGTGTTCAATAAGGTTAATTGCATGTCCATTTTGTCAGATTGATATTGCAGGGTCTCTACTAGGAGTTGCACTGTTTTTAGCAGACTTGCCCAGGCATTACCATAATCTATTTGTTGAATGTCTCCTTGGTGATCTACAGATGCACCACTTATGCATTTGGACAAATTTCGTTTCACTTGTGTCCCCTCGGCTGCCTGATAGTCCATATTTTCATTGGGCTTCCCTATTTTTGAGTTTACTGGGATGTAATTTTTACGCTTCTCCTGTCAGTAGGTTTCAAGGAGCCTCTCCCACTCCTCCTTATCAAGATATGAGAATTGATCCAGGTCTCCTGGGTCTTCCATCTCACTAGTTTGGGGCGTCATGTGCTTAATTTGTATAGGTGATAGGGCGAGCAATGGTTTATACTCTGAGCCCAGATTTTCCTTTAAGATTTCAGATGACACCACTGTGGTCTTTAATTCTTCCAATTCATCCGCAGGTATATCTGTTTTTGATCCTGACTGTGGGTTTCCTTTGGGAAAATCTAGCTTGCAAATAGTTAATGGCTCTGTTGTGACACATTTGCCCTCATCATTTTTGTTTCGCTATAAAAGCCGGGGCGTTGGAGCATTTGGTACATTTACTGCATCAAAATTGCAGTCACTTGATAATACTGTGATGGCTTCCTGTTCTTCCCATGCTCCCTTAGTCTCATTCTTTTTATTCGTCTCTTGAATTAACCCTGTATATACTCAGTTGGGTTTCTTTTCCAGGGTCTGGGGTCACCGGAAGGCGGAGATGGTTTGGCCCTGTAAGAACGTTGTTAAACTGGCAGGCCCAGAGTTTTCCACCCCGCTACTTTGGCCTTTGTTCCCTTCTTTCTTACCACTATCCGTTTGGCGAAAGGGCCCGAGGGGGGTTCGAAGGTACCCTATTTTGATGTAGGGCATGAAAGAAGAGTACCGCCCGCGTTTTTTAGGAAGCAAAATTTAATATAAATTTTGGACTGAAAAATGCAGTATTTTAAAGTTTTACTTTCCGGCGTTGTCTTTCTTGTCTTCTTTGTATCTTGAGTTATTTTTGTTGTGATGTCCGCTTGCTGCGTAGCTGGTCTAGTCTTTGCCTGTGGTTCGCCCACTGTACCAGCAGATTTTTTCAGCTTCCTTTTTTACTTGCTTACGTTGTTAGTAAGTGTAGGCCCTCCACGCACACGTCCTGACCTCATTATTTACAGTGCTGAAACTATCTTTTTGTCCCACTGCATGTCTTTAATATCCTTTTGTGTAATGTAGTTTTTTGTTTTTGCTTTTTTTTGTTTTTAAACCTGGTGCCTGGTGCCTTGGTTTACCCTTAAATGTCCTTAGTAATACTTATGCCCTTGTATACTTATACCCCAAGTTTGTCAGGCTTAGTCAGGTTTGGTCATTGTCTGGTCTGCTCAGCCGGTGACTACCCCTGAAGGCTAGAAATTGCGGTAGTCTCCAAGATTCAAGGTGTTGTATATTTTATGTACGTGCTGGGTCTAGTACTCAAGCTAGAACAGGGTCATTTGCTCCCTTGGATGAATGCCAGAAAAAATATTGTCCCTAATGTTGTCTGTGATATCGTCCTTATTTGCTGCTAGTTTTACAGGTCTTAAAAGGTCTCGGATGCTCAGATGATGCAGTGAGTTCCCTAGCCCACTGTCACTCACTGCCTGCCCCTCTACATGGGGCTCCTAATGACTTGATGCCTAATACCACTACTCACTATGCCAGGATGGACAGCTTCCCTACTCATGGGCTAAAGGTGGCAGCCTGTGGCCTTGCTTACTACCAAGGTTTCTTTCCTGGTGCAGCTAATATGCCACTCCTGTGCAGGCTTTTTAGCTTTAGCAAAAAGCTCCACTGCCGCTGGTTCCAACGCTGATTCTCCTACGCCCGAGCTACAGTTTTACCACCAATCCTCTGCTTCACTGCCTTGCTACTGTTCGGGGCTTCGGACGTTTGGCAATGTACAGCGACCTAAACCAGCGTGTGTCAGTGTACGCTGTTAGATAATTATGGCGGCGGTAGTAAATCACTCAGTGCGACTAGGGCCTAGTAATCACTCTGACCAGCCTCTCCCGGTTGTTGTCAAAGTTAGGCCTAGGCGGTGAACTTCGCTACGTTCACGGAGTTTGCTGAGTTTTCTGCACTCCACAATCCGCGGAGCTCTCAGAGAGCAGAAAACTCTGCTTCGCGATGTGCAGCAGAGTTTTTTTCCCTGCTCGCGATCGCGAATGGTAAGTTCACGATCGCGAACAGTAAGTTTGTGAGAGCGAGCTGCCGCTCAGGTAGAATTTCTACCTGAGTGGCAGGAATAACAGCACAAACTGCAGTTTGCACTGCACTCCGCCACTCGGGAACTTCACAGAGTTTTTGGTAACTTCGCGGAGTTCCACATAGCAAAACTAAGTGAACTACGCCCAGGCCAAGTCAAAATATATTTTGCCATGGGGGTTGCTGGGTGGGGTCAGGGGACTGATGGGAACTGCCCGGTGAGTCGCTGCAGGCAGGGGGGAACAACAGAGAGCAGGGCCCACTGGAGAGCCGCAAGCCGCACCCAACATATTTTAGCCACTTCTGCGGAATCTCTGGGCACATACTCAGTGTCCGCCACTAATGGTGGCCGTGCAATCTCACGCTACCCACAGCCACTGTCGATCGTTCCTGCTACTCCTCAGGGCCCAATAGTTAGCTGGGAGTTGTTTACCGTGGTATTCGGGTCACGTTTCGCGGTCTACAGTCCGCATTATGCATTATGCTTTATACTACTGCTTACTTCAGATTGCAGGTGAGGAGCTCTGTGATTGATAGCAGCGGCAATGGCTCCACAAATCCCCAGCTCCAGTTTGCAGAGCACCACTACAGGTATGCGCGTGTGAAGAGATGGGTCTTTAAAGCAGATCTAAAGGCTTGTAGAGTGGGGCGGGACCTTACTTCCAGAGGGAGAGCATTCCACTATTTGAGGGCCAGATTGGAAAAGGCCTTGCCTCCCCATCTTGTCTTCCTGACACGAGGCACAGAAAGTAGAAGTTTATGTGAGGAACGAAGATTCCTGCCGGGGTTGTACTGAGACAGGATAGATCCAATGCCCGTAGGGTTAGTTTTAGCTAGGGCTTTGTACACCATACACATGGATTTAAAAAGGATGCCACTAATGGTGGCCGTGCAATCTCACGCTACCCACAGCCACTGCTGATCGTTCCTGCTACTCCTCAGGGCCCAATAGTTAGCTGGGAGTTGTTTACCGTGGTATTCGGGTCGCGTTTCGCGGTCTACAGTCTGCATTATGCGTTATGCTTTATACTACTGCTTACTTCAGATTGCAGGTGAGGAGCTCTGTGATTGATAGCAGCGGCAATGGCTCCACGAATCCCCAGCTCCTTGGCTTCCCGTCTCACATGCCCCGGCTCGACCTAATTTCCACGCCGAGTCATCGCGCCACCGCCAAGCCACTGCTTTTCTGCACTCCTCTTCTCCTCTCAGCTCTGCCAGTTGTGACTCGTGTCGCATGTCTGTGCCTGTCAATGATTCCCAGCGCTGACTCCTCACACAGGGAAATCAACAGTAAACTAGCAGACATTAAAACAGGCTCACTCACCGCTAAAAAATGGCCCACACACTGACCTGTTAGACAAGCATATCGGACACTGCCAGATATGTTCAGAAAAAAAAAAAAATGAACATCTTCACAAACCTTTTCTATGTTTGCTAATGCATCATGCAATAGACTTCTATTCATCTCTCCTAAATAGAAGACAGTAGTTTTCACATAGTAAAGCCTCTTAACCAAATTTTGCATTTTAGAGTGGTGAACAGCTTACATCTTGAAATGATGAAAGGTGCTTCTGCAAAGTTTCATAGATGGTCATGCCAGTGAATGTCCCTGTAAATTAGTATACTTCCTTACTTTGCATGGATGTAATTCCTTACAAAATTGCAATTTTCTGTTAGCGACTTCTGCATGGAAACTTACTTCGGAAAGTTCCTAATAAATCAATTGCTTCCTGATGAACACTACAAATACTACTACAGTTCCATTTGTATACAGGGGCCTGTCTACATCTTCCTTGCTCCTCTGCAGCTATCACTTCCTCTACATGTCTAGGAACAATCTACTCTTTTGTTATAGGAGTACTATATTGTACTTCAAAACAAATGCCAGTTGTATCATCTGTTTGGACTAGTGTTTTCTCTTGCTAATAGCTTTCCTCATTAAAATAAGGTTCTGTACTACAGCTGTACTTCCATGCACCTTTAAGAATCTTGCAAATATTTGTTTTTACTAATGAGCCTTTATAAGGTTTTTTTCTTCATACACAATACTGTTTTGTCTACTGTCATCATTTTGTTCAATATCAAGATAGTTTCCTCTTCAGACCAAATGCTTTGTCAACAACACTCTCAATATATTGCTTTTGCTTAAGTGCAGAACTTCTCCACTTATACTTCTTCATCCTTTGTAGCAAATATGTATTACTCTATTTTGAAACACTTAAGCTTATAACTCTTAAATTGTGTCTCTCTCCATGACAAAATGCCTATTTTCCTACTTTCAGAAACATGTATTCCTTGCTTTTTTCAGTTGACTTTCAATTTTGGTTTTTACATAATAGTTTTCCCTCATTCTTCATTTAAGACATATTTTTCAGAAACTTCTCAGTACTCTTACCAGCCTTTCTTTTTTTCCTCTGCACATTCTTCGCTTTAGTTTCTTTTTCTCTTTCAGATTTAAGTAGATAATACTTTTTCCTGTTTTTTTCTACTTTGTCTTTTCTTAGGCATTGTAATTTCTTTTCTTTAAATAAAAGTGGATATCTGTAAAGCAAATAAACATTAAAAGAACCTCTACATCCAGTGACTTTATTAGTAGTTCACTGAGTAACTGGTGTATTCATTACTTTATGAGTAGTAAATAGGTATACAAGTGATAGTTTCCTTTTCTTCCTTGCTCTGCTCCTTACAGTAGGCACAACTAACTTAGTATCCATCTGCCTCTCCTGTTCGTAGGTATTACTGATAGGCTGAGTAAATTAGTATGTGTATTGACATGTGTACGTGTATATCAGTGCATGCATTAGTGTTTGACACAGCCTATTGTGTTTCTCACTGTTTACCTGGGTCTGTACCTACCAGTATTATTCACTAGTTGCCTATCTTGCTAGCTATATTATTCTCTACCTGGGTGTCTCACTCCTTGCATCAGTGCGTCCTTGGGTGTGTTAGTGGTTGCATTACTGTTTGGCCAGGTGTCTCAGTGTGCCAATTTCTATGGGTGTGACAGTGACTAATTTAGTGTTTGCAGGGGCTTTCAGTGCCTGGTTTGTTGGTAGTAGGAGCTTTATCAGTTATTATTATTATTATTATTATGCAATTTGTATCGCGCAAACTAAACCCAAAGGTGTCAAGGCGCCTATCAAAAACAGATCGAAAAGTTAGCAGAGCACCACTACAGGTATGCGCGTGTGAAGAGATGGGTCTTTAAAGCAGATCTAAAGGCTTGTAGAGTTGGGCGGGACCTTACTTCCAGAGGGAGAGCATTCCACCATTTGGGGGGCAGATTGGAAAAGGCCTTGCCTCCCCATCTTGTCTTCCTGACACGAGGCACAGAAAGTAGAAGTTTATGTGAGGAACGAAGATTCCTGCCGGGGTTGTACTGAGACAGGATAGATCCAATGCCCGTAGGGTTAGTTTTAGCTAGGGCTTTGTACACCATACACATGGATTTAAAAAGGATACGATCCCCGACGGGGAGCCAGTGGAGCTGCTTCCGGGCATCGGTGGCAGAGGTACGTTTGGGCAAGTCGAGAACAAATCTCGCTGCCGCGTTCTGGACCACCTGCAAGCGCTGCAGCTGACTCTTATTCAGTCCAGCATACAGCGCATTGCAGTAGTCCAGACAGGAGCCCAGAAGTGCGACGGCTAGTTGCTTTCTTGCCTGGAGGGACAGATTGTGCCTGATTTTTCTTAGTATATGGATGATACCCCAACAGGTCGATACAGTCCTGTTGACCTGTTGGCACATACTAAGGGTGGGATCGATCATAACCCCCAGATTTTTTGCAGAGGAGGTAGGATCGGGACAGGCACCGAGTGAGTTCGGCCACCACTCAGCAGACCAGATCTCTTCCTTTCCTCCAAATACCATCACCTCCGTCTTCTCCCCATTCAGTTTCAATGAATTGTGAATCATCCATTGGCCGACTGCCTCCATGCAAGATCTAAAATTGGCGGCAGTCGACGTAACTGACTGGGAGAGAGAGACGAGGATGTGTGTGCATAGGTGTACGAGTGGCTCCATTATAATATACCTGTGTGTCAAAGTGCTTTACTGTATTCATAACAGTGTATTCCAATGTGTAACTGTATGTTTCAATTTGCATGGATGGCTTAGCATATGTATCGGTTTCTGTCTGGGTATGTCATGGTGCCCTTCAGTATGATCATAGCTGTGTGTATGCATCAGTTTCTGACTGGATATATTAGTGTGCTCATGAGTGTGTACCTGACAGTGTTAATGTATGGATGAGAGTATGCATAGGTCTATTAGAGTGAGCATATGTCTGTTATTGTATACATCCGACTGTACGTGGCTCTGACACTGTAAGCACAGGTAGGTGTCAGTCTGACTCAATGCATTTATCAATGTATACCTCGGTGTGTCAGCTTATACATGACAAAATGCCTGGGACTGGTAATGCATGTATTAGAGTTTTAATGCTTGTCTTGGTGGCTGCATTAGTGTATACCTCCATTTTCTTACTCTGAACAATGTTCTATTCTCCTCTACTGACCACTGTACTTTTCTTTAACATCATCACATACTCTCTTTTTTATTCCCTTTTACTTTTATAAACATCCTAGTCACGGTCATACACCTTATACCCACTCATGTCTTCTTCATCAAATACTTTTTAAATTATACAGTTAATTAACATACCCGTTAAATGTGAGTGTTCCTCTGTCTTTTTGTTTCTCAGCATAAGTTTGAATATTTTTTTAGAATGTATACAAAAACCAACCACAAGAATGCTATACAACCCTTATACAAGGGAACCATTAATGGCAACCTTTTCAACGTTGCTTTCAATGTTACACAGGCTGTAGACAAATGGAAACTGTGCTTTAATATTTTACTAATAATACAGGTCTTTTGAATGGTCAGAATTATTAACCCTTTCTTACACTCCTCTAAAGAAAGCCCAAATCTGTAGGGGTTTCGGGCGGGTTCACAGATCCACCATGGCATTCAGCGTTGTTCCCATGTAACTTTGTGGTAGATTTGCTGATCGTTGTGGGACACCTAAATCTGTTTAAAAAAGTCTGTCTATAATCATTGTCAAATATACTCCACTTAGTAGAGCTGGATAAATTGCCACCCAAACAGTAATTATTTGCTATTAATTCTAGTAACTCTTTTTTAAAAGCTTACATTTGAGTTTTTTGTCTTCCCTTGCTCCTTTAGCTTTGTAACTATGGTGACAAGGTTTGAAAAATATTCTGTGCTTGCAGTAGCTCACAAGTTCACAGCAGTTTCTAGAACAGTATGCTAACTCCTAAACCAACTGCAGCAGGTGTGGTTGGTTGTATGCAATGAGAAGCATTTTCCAAACATCATTACTTGTTGGTAATATCAGAAAGCCAATCCCACATTTGATTACTTTGATCTCAATAACACAACCTAGTTTTAACCACTAGTATATTTATAGCATCCAATTGAATTTCATGTTTCAAATGTTACTTATTAGGCTTCTTTTCAACTGTCTTTTTTTCAAATCTGTGTCATTTATCAGCAGCCTTCTCTTGGTGCTACTGCTCCTTGCTTTGAAAATCGTTAGAGTGTGGATTGTGGGTCATAGCTTTGTGTTTTGGGCTAGAGAGGTTGCTAGAAAGAGTGACATTGACAGGGACTTGGGTCTGCCTAATGTGGATACTACTTGGGTTGGACAGAGAGGGTTAAAGTGGCATCAATTGCTTCAATTGGTTAAATGCATTATGGATTGCTAACATCCATACCTCACTGCACTGTGGTGGCAAGGACCTGGGCACACTTACCGGGGTAGGACTGGAAATCCTAATGAAGGTTACCTTTGGGAAATTAATGGTACTTTTAACTCACATTGCCTTGGTATTCTCCAACATATGCCAGAGGTAGAAATGGAAGTGGACAACTGAATTCTCTCCACAGATAGACAAGGCTGGGATACATGTTAATAAAACAGTTTTTGCATTTCTCAGAGACCATAACTTGGGCTCTATCTACAATAGCACAACCTATGCTTGGACATGAATGAGATTTACAGACCTGAAGGAGTTCATTTCACAGAGAAAGGCATCAGGGTGTTCTTGAACAACTTGAAAGACTGCATCCTTTCTTATGTGTGGTGATCACATACACACACAAAACTCAAAGGCTCTACTCAGAGCGACCCTATTTTCAAAACAATAATTGTTCTTTTCCTTTGTCTTTTTCAATAAACATTTCTTGACTCCACAGATCCATTGCGGATCTGCAAACTAAAAGTACCCATTCAATACAAAACAGCATGTTTATCATTCGCTTATAGATGTTTGGAAGTGGAAGTGAATGTAGGACTGTGTGGGTGGATCTGTGTGGATCTGTGAATGGGTGTATCAGTGTCTGAGTGGATCTCTGAGTAGCTCTGTCAGTGGGTTTGTGAGTGGGTGTAAGTGTCTACCTGTGTGTGTGAGTAGTTGTGAGAATGTCTGTGTGTGTGTAAGTAGGTGGGAAAGTGTATGTCTAGAAGTCAGAGTGGGTGTGACAATATCTGCATGGGTGTCAGAGTAGATGTCACAGTGTTTGGGGGTATGAATGGGAATTAGAGTATCTATATGGGTTTGTGAGTGGGTGTGAGAGTATCTTTAAGGCAGTTAGAGAGGGCATGTCAGTATCTGTATGGGTATTTGAGTGGCTATGACAGATTCTGTATGGCTATGTAAGTGTGTGTGAGAGTATCTGTATGGGTATATGAGTGGATGTGAGAGTGTCTGTATGGGTGTCAGAGTGGGTGTAAGAGTGACTGTATAGATATGTGACTAAGTGTGTAAGTGTCTGCATGGGTATATGAGTAAGTGCGAGAGTGTCTTTATGATATGTCAGTAGCTGTGAGAGTGTATGGATATGTATAGGAGGCTGGCTCTCTATCTAGTATACTATAATGAAGAACACTGTGCCTGTGCAGAGGGTCCAGTGAATTTCCATATGGTATATAGAGGTAAAAGCAGATAATTATGATTCTCTTTTTGTGGTAGTGTGAGTAAGCAGGTATGCTTATCAGAGGGTAGTGTTTTGCATTTGTTATACTCCCAGATGCAATAAATGAGACACACACTCAAGAATGAATCCAAGACCAATATATAAAAATAATATCATTTTGTTTGTAATTTTTAAGACCAAGAAGACAATTCTAAGGTAAGTATTTTCAGAGATACGATTTTTGAAACTTCAGAAAAGATAGCACTTTTGTGCGCTATTACTCACCATTGGAAACAATAGGGAAAAAGCTGGAAATGCATATGAAATCAGGCAAAACTTCCACGAAGTTCACCTTCTCACTTAAGGTCAATGTCGGTGTCAGGTCTTAAGTTACAGTAGGAGAAGTTTGGGAGCATCCATGATCGGCAGGGAGCAGAGTACTGAGGGTCTTGGAAACTGGTGAGCAAAGACGATGGGTGCCTCTTGAAAGCATACTGCAAAGGAGCCAGAGGGGGATCCTTTAAGGTAGGAGGTCTCAAGGGCTTGGGGACCATGGGAGCACAGCTGGTTTGTCGGTGCCAGTCCAGCAGGGCCAGGTGCAAAGTGAACAGGTCAGCCGGGCGTTGTACCTCTTGAGGTCCTCGTGGTCATGGGGAGGCAACATGAAGAAGCAACCTCAGGACAGCTGGGCCACTCTGGAAGTGGGTCTAGGGTGTCTCAACATCCCTTGGTGGGTGCTGGCAATGTCGAGGCTGTTGCACCTGAGACCCCTATGGCATTGGTGGCAGTCGAGGGGGGAGACCCACCAACATCTGTCTATCCTTGTATGTACTCTATGGCATCGCCAACAGTCCAGTCGACCAGTTCTGAAGGGAATGGGGGCATAGATTATGAGGTACCTGGGCCAGCACCTGCCCCCACAATATCAAGGGCATCCAGTAGTGGAAGGGCCATCTGCCGGTCTCTCACATCCTCTCAAACATGAGGTGCCCTTACTGTCTACAATCTTGCAGGCACTATCCATTCAGACAGCTGAGGCTCAGGAATACTATCTCCAAGCTGAAGCTGACAGCCGGGAGATTAAACAAGGACTAATGGATGTCACCATCAAGGTTGCCTCACTGCCCTCAGCCATCACGGAACTGCAAGAACAGGTTGCAGCAATTGAAGAAGCCAATACCTCTTCTTCAAGATGTGCTAAATCCTGTGAGAGTCAAATGGCATTTCTACACTCTAAAGCTGTAGACCTTGAAAATCACCAACGGCGGCATAATCTATGCATCTTTGGCATACCGCCGGGGAAAGAAGGCTCTAAGCCACGGGCATACATAGTCAATCTATTTCAGAAGGTGTTTTCAGTTCTGGCGGACTGGGACATGGATTCACAAGTCTAGCAAGTGCATTGACTACCTCTTAATATCATACAAGGGACTCAAGCTAAGTCATCCCGTCCATGCCCAATTCTGGTATTTCTGGGTAACTTTCTGTTGCGTAAAGCAATCTTCGTAAAAGCCTGTCCTTCTACTACAGTCAAATTAGACTCGATAACCATGTTTCTGTGTTCAGATTTGTGTAAGTCTACAATGGACAAGCGATGGAAGCTCCGCCAGTTAATTGATCCCTTTAAGTTAGTTTGCTCACACGTTTTTCTTCTGGAACCCGCTCGTCTGAAGATCATTAGAAATGGACAAACACCTTTCTTTAATACTCAGCACAATGCTAGACAAGCTATTCTAGCATGGTAGACTGAACTTACTGGTTAAAAGCACAGAGAGGGGCAGATATGTTAAATGATGTGTTAAAATGAGCCCAGTCTTGCTCTTCTTTCTTTCTTTTTCCCTAATGCCCTCTCTCTCAAATATCTTGTGAATCTGTAGTTCTTCCCTTTTTTTCCTTTTTTGCTTATATTCTTGAGGCATTCACACTTTTAATATTTTTATACATACTTGCGGGTGGTGTGGGGGGACGGGGTGGCTGGTCGTGGGCGATTGTTCTCTGTTGGCTGTCATTCAGCGACAGCAGGACAAGGGGATGATTCCTTTCTATAGGTACTAGGAGAGGGTGTAGTCGGGGCTGAGTGTGGCCTTGTTTCGACAGAGATCGGATTTCGAACATGCTTTCTGAGGGTTTGGGTAAGAGGGGGTGTGGGTGGGAGGGGTTTAAACAGCCAATCAATAGTTGGAAATTTAGGTGCTACACATAAGGCGTTTGAACAGGGAAACAGGTTGTAGGTGGCTGAAATTAAATTATGTAATGTCCGACTTGAAATGTATGTGTTGGAATGTTGCAGGGTTGAATCAAGCTAGGAAACAACAATTAATTGGGGAGGAAATCCTTGCATTCAAACCACATCTACTTGGCTTAACTGAGACTCATCTTGCACACAAGGACAGATCACTGCTGGGACAACTCGGGTATGATGCATTATGTGCACTGCTCAAACAGTTTCTATTCGCAGGGCTGCTATAATGAAATCTAGGAATTTAGCAGGTACTGTTTTACCTACATAAATTGGTATCAAGGGTAGGTGGGCAATTGTTCAGTTGTTGATAGCAGGGAGTAAGGTTACGATCTGTATAGTATATGGCCCCAACTCGGATTGTTCCGATGTCTTTGACTATTTAAGTTCTGAATTATAGGGGTGGGTTGGGAATTTGATCATTATGGCAACTTCAACTGTATTATGGATATCAAAAGAGACACTACTAACAGTAAAGCACGGGCTAGAATGGTCAAGACTAGGGCAGCTTCGATATGATCTTTATCATGAGGGTACTGTTGGAAAATGCCCGTATAGAAGTTTGTCCCAAAATTACATCTGATCATAACCCAGTAAAGTTAACTTTACAGAAACAACTTAGTGTCAGAAAGGAATATTGGGCTTTCTCATTTCCTAGACATTTACTTAGCAATCCTGAATATGTGGTTCATATTAGAGGGGTACTGAATGAGTATCTAAATAACAATATGGGAACTGCTAATATCGCAATAGTCTGGGGCTGTATGAAAGCTTTGATTAGGGGGGCGACTTTTCAGCTTGTTCTAGCACACAACAAGCAGGCAACTGTGACGGCAGAACAGGATTGTCTTGATTATTTAGTCCTGGAACACCAACATGCTAGGGCAATCGGTGCAAGTGATCCAATGGCGCAGGCATTATACCTCCGGCTTTTAAAAGTTCGGTCTAAAATAAATAGAGGGCTAATGGATAAAATTGCTATTAATTGCCAGAAGTATAAAACTCTACCGTACGAATATGTGACCTCGCTCCTGTTATCTACAAGTTAGTCTTGGAGCAGCAGCATGGCTTTGTCCCTGTCAGAGATTCGACGGCTCATATTAAGACTACTGCATTTGCCTTCATTGTCTGTGACAAACTTAACAAACGGATAGGAATGGTTAAGCTGGACGCAGAAAAGGTGTTTGGCAGAGTCGCCTGGGAAGCTCACTGGCTAGCTGTGCTAACATTTGGTCTTGGCTCTCTGTTTATTTCCTCTGTGCAGAAGCAATATAAGAAACTAGTAGCAGCAGCAATTAAACTGAACGGCATTACATCTGCCCCCTTTACAGTTCAACATGGGACAAGGCAAGGTTGCCCATTGTCCCCCTTGCTGTTCGCTATTTACATCGAGCCGTTTATAAGGCATCTGCAACAGAATGGAAGGATTCCCCCAGTGTGTCTCAATGGTGTGGAACTGGAGGTTATTGCCTATGCAGAAGATATTGCAGTTTTTTCTGCTAACCCTGGTGAAGCTGTAGTCAACAATACGTGACAGGCTGAGTTTTTTGGCTCTTTTTCTGGCCATAAGCTGAACATAGCCAAGACCCAGACAATTTTACATTTTCAATCTGAAAACCTGCCTCTTGCGTTAGGGGTTACACAAACTGCTACCTACCTGGATGTCTGTCTTACCAGTGATGTCAATGACATTGTATCTTTGAATTGCGAGCCACTACTCAAGACAATCCTGGCTAAATTGCGTAGTTAGCATTGGCTTCTTCTCAGTATTTATGCGAGTTGCAATATAATTAGAATGAATGTATTGCTAAAGTTTAATATTTATATCGTTCAATACCTTTGCGGGTTCCTCAGTCTCTCTTTAAGCGACTAGACAGTGCTATAGGCAATTTTATTTTGGAATATAGACGCACCAGGTGGGCTCACCGGCTTATGAAACTACCTTATACACAAGGGGGGTTTAACCTTCCAGACTTCAAGCTCTACTACTGGGCTGCTTTTCTCAGATGGATTCGGGGCCTGCTGTGTGGGTTGGAGGCTGGTACGGCGTCGCTGTCCTATCAGTTAGCTTGCTGTCTATCGGCCAGGTTCATGCTTTACAAGACCTCTGATACCAACTACTTCAAGCGAGTTAAGTTCAAGGTAGTTAGAGATATTACTAGGGTCTGGCAGGACATCTGTAAGCAATACTGCCCTGGCTTCACCATTATACGCTGCTATGGGGCAATCCTATGCTGCCCGATATTTTTCAAGACACTATTGGGAAGGTGTGGCAACGTAGCATTATCAACCAGATCGGAAAATTATACGATTAACATGGGTTCCGCTCTTTCATCTCATTAAAAGCCTAGTTTGGACTATTGCAGAGTACTTTTTTTAAGTACTTACAAATCATGGACTTTTTTGATAGAGGTCAAAAGCTATTAGTCATTCCAAACCCATCGGAAATACTGTTGGGAATATATATGAGTTCGTGCCGAGGCGCAATTGGCGCTGCTTTTCAGAAATTTTTAGCAGCAGCTAATGATGATAGCATACAGATAGCTGCCAAACTAAGTCAGACTCTTAGGGTTCAATTAACGGTTGAGGAAATACAGGAGTCAACGCGACTATCGCACAGCTGACAGGGACACTTATGTGGCTGCCCGCAAAAAGTACAAAAATGCAATCACCACGGCCAAATCTTCCCATGTCTCTGAAAGAATCTTGACTGCCTCGAACAAATCCAAGGACATTTTTAAAGTCCTTGGTGAGCTTACGTCCGACGCCAGGACACTTCCAAACCAAGCCCCTACTCAAGGGTCCTGTAATGCTCTCAACACTTTCTTTATTAATAAAATCGTTATGATTAAGAACACCATTCCCCCCTCCCCTTTTGTTGCTGACGCTGTTCCCTCTCTCAGCAACGATCTTTCCCTGTCGCATTTCCCTGCCCTTGACTCTGACACCATGGCTGAACTGGCTATTCGAGTTAAATCTGGTTCTCCTAATGATTGCTGCCCCCCCTCAGTGCTTCGGGACATCTGTCTCGCCTTACCAGATTGCATCCCGCCCCTGCTTAACTATTCCCTTGGCTCTGGTACGGTGTCCAGCTCCTTCAAGGAGGCCTTCTTGGTGCCTCTATTGAAGAAACCTGGAGCTGACCCCGCGGTCCTTGCCAACTATCGGCCCATCTCACTCCTGCCCTATCCATCTAAACTTTTGGAGGCAAACGTCACTTCTTGCCTCTCGCAATTCATCGAGAATTCTAATTATCTCGAAGCCAACCTGTGATTCTGGCCGTGCTGGATACCCTGAGAGTCAATGCTGACAGAGGAGTACCCCAGGCACTGGTCCTATTGGATCTGTCGGCCGCTTTCAAAACAGTGGACCATAACATCCTTCTCCACTGTGTCGAGCTGGCCGGCATCCAGGGCTTGGCCTTTGCTTGGATTAAGTCCTTCCTGTCTGGCAGGTCTCAGGCGGTCAGCCTGGGGCCTTTCAGGGCCACAAAGGAACCATCACACTGCGGTGTCCCCCAGGGGTCATCTTTATCCCCCTTCTTTTCAATTTATATCTACAGCCGCTGATCCTCTCTCTGAGGAGGTGGGACGTCACCGTATTTAATTACGTAGACGATCTGCAAATCATTTTCCCCCTCAAAACTCCGGATGCTGTCACTAACTTTCAAGCAGTCATGTCACATATCCAGCAGTGGATGAACCAGAATCAGCTCAAGCTGAATCCTGCAAAAACTGAGCTCCTTCTACCTGGCAACAGCTCCATTTATTGGGGTCCCCAGTTCTGGCCAGCAGAGCTCGGTGCTCCACCTGTTCCTGCTGGATATGTGAAGAGCCTCTGGATCATTCTCGACACTGAGCTCTCTCTCAAGTCTCAGGTGGGCGCGGTAGTCTCTTCCTGCATGTACCAGCTGCGCAGGATCCGGAAGGTCGCTCATCTTTTGACTCCTGAGGCCTTGATTCAAGCCTTGATCGCTTTGGTGCTCTCCCGCCTGGATTTTTCTAACTCCTTGTATCACAGTCTGCCTAAATCCCTTCTTCTTAGGCTCCAGATTATTCAGAACCAGGCGGCGAAACTTGCCTATAAAATCCCAAAATGGCAGTCGGCTAAGACATTACTTTATAAACTGCATTGGCTGCCAGTCAACCAGAGGATAGCCTTTAAGATCGGCTGCCTGGCCTTCAAATCCCTGACTGGCCCTTCCCCTGTCTTTTTGAAATCCCTGATCACTCCCTATTGCCCGACACGCAATCTGAGATCCACTCATCTTCGACTTTTGGTTGTTCCTTCCTTTAAACTTACAAAATTTGGCGGTCGAAGATTTGCCCACTTGACCCCCAAATTCTGGAACTCTTTACCGCTTTCACTTAAAACCTCTAATTCCATTCTTCATTTTAGGAAGTCTCTCAAAACCAGGCCTTTCTCACAAATCTGCTAACCCCCCCCCCGTTGTAACTTCTAGTATCCAATCAGCGCCAGGAAACTTATGGTGTCAGAGCACTTTAGAAAATCCCTTAACATAACATAACATAACATAACGTACTGGATAGGGAGATAGTTTCGGTTAATTTGAAATAACCACAACATCGGACAATCTATATGTTGTAGTAAACACAAGCGATTGTTTCTAAGTGGGCAGTATCTCGACCCTCCGCTAAGTCATTTTGTCCGAAATGTCAACTCTTAGCAGCTGACCTAAGGTATATGTTAATGGACTGCCCTGGGCTCAACAGATTCTGGACTTAGGTGTCCGATATTCCATATGTTTTAAAAGGTTATTTAGACAAAAGAAATCAACATACATTGCACAATAAAAAAAAATAATTAGGATACAAAGACACTAATCAATACAAATATCAAGCAGAAAAAAAATAGTGCAATACATGAGGAAAATACTGGGGGAGGGGTATTCCATCTTCACACCGCTTAGTCTTGGCGGCAAAGCTGTGCCGTGTGTTCTCTAGGGTATGGGCCATAGTAGGGGGCGCAGAGAATTTGACGGCATTTGTATTTGGGTGTCACGTGGCAGTGAGGTGGTCTGTTCACATCGTTCACTGGGTTCTGTAGTTGATGCTTGGGCATTGTCAGGAACCTGTTGCAAATACGTACGGTAGACATACCATATGTCTTTGGGTCTCGAGGTTGGAGGTTCAAGGGTGGCATAAAAATCAGTCTGTAAACTGATATGGGACATGCTTCGTATCCATGCTGCCTTCGTAGGTCTGTGTTTAGCCCCCCAATGTACCACTATTTCTCTTTTTGCAAGCATCAAGGCAATGACCACAATTCGATGGTAATAAGGTTTAATATGGTTGACCAACCCCAAGTCGTGGAGAGAGGATGAGGGGTGCAGCGATTATTTTAACTATTGTTTGGAATACCTCTGTCCAGTAGGGCATGATTCGGGGACCGTCCACATCATATGTGCAAAGTCAGGGTCTAGTGTTCTACACTTAGGGCAAGTGGATAGTTTGGTAGGGTCAAATCCGGCTAGTTGTCGCGGGGTGATGTACAGTACACCCTATGTATAAATTTGAAACGGAGAAGTCTGTGCCTATGAATGGGAGAGACCTTCCATGAGTGATCGAGGCAGAATGACCATTCTTGATCTGTTAACGAGTCCCAACGCTGTTGGAACCCTCTGTCCCGAACCTGTTGAAGCGCTATGCAAGCCTTGTACAGTTTGGTAAACAGATGTGTATCTTCCTTGTCAGATATAAGCAGAGTGAGTGGGGTGAAGTTGGCAGGTGGGGACGGGAAGGAAGCTATAGTGGAGCGAAGTGTACCCAAGAGTCTGACAACTATGAAATTGTCCATATATGTCATTCCAGGACTTGTAGACAGTTCTTTTAGGGTGTGTGCTCGGTCCTTGGCGAATAAGGAACCAAGGGTGTCGAAGCCTAGTTTGGTGAGGGTGAGCTGAACTACCTTTTCAGACATAAGTGGGAGGAATGGGTTATTGCATAGAGGAATGGCCGGGGAATAAAGAGGGCCATCACCCAGCAAAATGTTAAATTTGCGCCAAGTCCAGCAGGTAGTAGAAAGGGGTTGAATGTCATGTGGATCTAGTGGCACAACATTTGGGAGCAGGGCTTCTAATGACATGGGGGATGCTAATTCACGTTCTGGTTTCGTATAGGGAATACGGGCATCTGGATGGAACCAAAGATGGGCAAATTGTGCCTCTGCTACTACAAAATAAAACTGGGGGTCAGGGACCGCAAACCCGCCTCAGCTATATGGGAGTGTCAGAGTTTCCCAGGAGATTCTCGGCCAATGTCCTGCCCAGATCAGTCTGATAATTAGACCCCGCAGTTGACTAATGAAGGCGCTGTTGAGCGTTAGAGGTATAGTGTTGTAGAGATATAAGAAGCGGAGTAATACCTTCATTTTGATAAGGGTGATGCGACCGGCCATTGATAGGGGTAGTTTAATCCACCGCTCAATCTGTGCAGTAAGTTGTTCAATTGCAGAGCCATCGTTTAAGCGTATGACCTACTCTTTGTCTCTGTGAAGGTAGACTCCAAGGTATTTAGTAGTGTCACCTGTCCTCCGCAGGGGTTGCTCAGTTTCACCCGCCACAGCCGCATCTGTGAGAGGGAAAAGAACTGATTTGTCTCAGTTTAGTTTTAGACAGGTTATTGTTAGGGTATTGCACCAAAAGCAAAATATCGTCCGCATACATGGACATTAACAGGAGGCCCACTGGGAAGTCTAGACCACAAAAAATGTGTTTTTCCGGCATGTAGCGGACCAGTGGGTCCAAAGCAATGATAAATAATAACAGGGATAATGGACATCCCTGTCGCGTTCCAGGTGTAATCAGAATGGGGGACGACAGAGAGCCATTCTTCCGAAGCTGAGCATTAGGGGACGAATAAAGCGGTGCAATCAGTGCAATGAAATTGGCTGGGATGCCTAGTTTATGCAATGTGGCAGTGAGAAAAGGCCATTCGAGTGAATCGAAGGCCTTTTCTGAGTCTAATAGGGCCACTGCCAGGAGTGTAGTAGGTTCAATACAGGATAAGACTGAAAAAACAGTTCGTAGGTCTAGAGCTGTGAAACGATGCGGGATAAAACCTAATTGCACTGGGGAAATGATTTGCTCTAACAATAACGACAATCTGGAGGATAACATTTTGGCAAGGTTTTTATAGTAAAAATATATCAAGGAGATGGAGTGGTATGATGAACAATTTGTGGGTTCTTCACTTGGTTTGAGCAGTAAAGAGATAGCCACCTCTCGCATGGATGGGGGAGGTTACCGGTCTCCAGGGCCTCAGCATAGACCTCTAGGAACTTTGGCGCTAGAAAGCTTTATAAAAGACACCAGAGAGACTGTCTAATCCCGGTGCTTTGGAGCCGGTGAGGACATATAAAGCAAGCATAATGTCTTCCACTGTGAAGGAGTCTTGCCCTTTAGTAAGCCACACCATTGCAACCTCTTCCAGGTATGCTAAATGTTGAGAAAAGCCTTTGGGGAGAGTGGCGAAATAGAGAGAGCGATAATATGCAACCAGTTTCGCTAGTATGTCAGTGCTTCTGTTGTTAAAGAATCGTCTGTGGGTGTTATTGCCACTATGTGACCAGCCCCCCTAGGGGGATGCACCAGACATGTCAATGTTTTTCCAGGGCGCTCCCCCTCCCCATACCTCCGAGCTATATGAAACTTGCCAAGCAGCGACGCTTCCCTGTCATCGTGTTCATTATATTCTAAATGGAGGGCATTACATTGAATCTGGGCTTGTGGGTCTAGTGTCGCCGCATCTAATAATGCCAATTCCGCTTCGACTTTAGCAAGGCTCCCTCAAATCACCCAGTGTTCACCCGCCTGCTTAGATATGACAATACCCCAAATATAAGCTTTAAAGGCGTCCCATAACGTAGAGTAGTGCTCTACTGTGCCCATGTTCAGATTAAAATATTCAGTAATTCCGATCTAAACACCTCATCCAGCAATGCAGAAGCTGGAAACGACCACCTACGTTCCCACACAGCCGAGTGTGGGACTTGTAAGTGTAGCAACACCGGCCCATGATCCGACATAGTGCGTGAGAGTGTATCTATGCCCTTGGTCCAGTGACATCCCAGTGCATTTGTCAATATATAGTATATTCGAGTGTAAGTGGAATGTGGTGCAGAATGAAAGGTCTAGCCAGGGGACAGGGATGGTGTATGCGCCATGGGTCACTCAAGTCAAAGGAATCAATGAGGTTTGTTATCACGCTAAGGGAGCGTGTTTTGGTAATGGCAGGTGGGTTAAAAGAGTCCCGAGTCTGTTTGAGCCAGAGATTTAAGTCTCTCCATAGGAATAATGTATCATATTCATAATGATGAAGCAGGACATGAAGTTCTTTGAAGAAATTAGGATCATGTATATTAGGCGCATAATCATATACATTGAGGAACAGCACCTTCCTGCCCAGCAGGGTTCCCAGCACCAGCAGATACCTCACATGAGGGTCCGTTACGGTCTCCTTATGGGTAAAAGGGAGTAAGCGATGGATAAGAAGGCAGACCCGTCTAGAATAAGTGCTAAAACTTGCAAAAAATCTATGAGGTCCCCATGAGGACGCAAAGGGAGTGGTTCCCTGCATAGGGATGTACGTCTTTTGTAAAAGGGCTATTTTTACATTGTGTTGTCGGAGGTATGCTAACACCAATTTGCACTTCGTCTGATTATTGAGCCCCGTACACTCCAGGTGATAAGGTTAATATTTACCATAAGGGCTATAGCCATACCAAGAAATAAAGGGGTTTGTGACCGCCTACCTAGGACGACTAATACCATATGGAAGCAATAGGAGATGGAAATTTACATAGGGTCATACATGAAGGGAAATACACAAAATACCAATGCAATATATCAAAATACATCACATTGAAAAAACATCTCAAAACCCACCCGGGCAACACCTGGGACGTCCGATGTCCGTACCAAAAACTACAGAGCATTAGCTAAGCATAAGAATCAAAACAGCAGAACAGTTTTCTATGCATATATAAATTTGCCAACAATAGAAAAATGACATTGCATCATTGCATATAAACAATGTAACCAAGACCCAGGTATTAGTATTAGGATTCTAAGTTCTCAGTCCGCATAGAAGAGATCAGCACTAGCGGCCAAATGTCTATCCAGGGAAGAATGCCCAGAGGACTGCGCTGGGCTCCTGCGTGTCGCACCTTGACGCTGCTTACAGAATGCCAGAGTGTCAGTAGCATTTTCAAAAAAGTGTGGCTTACCGTCCACTATCACTTTCAATTTTGCAGGATAGAGCATGGCATATTTGAGGCCCAAGGTGCAAACTTGTTGTTTAGCATCCAAGAATTTCCACTGGGCTTCCTGCACAGTGATAGTGTGATCTGGATAAAAAGATGGTACAATCACCTGGAATTGTACAGGTGAGTTCTCCCGGGTCAGGCAGAGGACTGTGTCATGGTCTCTGTAACTGAGCGTTTGCACTCTAATGGAATGTGATTGGCCTCCAGGGGAAGTCTCGGGCTAAGGGATCGATGCGATCTTTCCAACACAAAGTTCTTGGAGAGATTCTCTGCACTGAATAGTTCCGTTAGCATGTTTTCAATTAAGGGTTCCGGATGACTCATGTTCTTGGATTGCGCAAGCCCCATTATACAGATATTATTCCAGCGCAATCTGGCCTCTAAGTCCTCATTCTTGATCGCAACTGTTTTCAACAGTCTCTCCACCCGCTCAAGCCTGCATGTGGAGTCAGAAGCCCGGTCTTCTTGGGCTGATATTCTTTGTTCAGCCTCATCCAGCCTGGTGGTGTGCCTGTGTAGACATTCTCCCATTTTGTCGAGCCTGGAGGACAGGGTGTCTAACCGCGTGTCTATGCCACGGAATCCCGCCGGGAGCTCCGCCATTATAGCAGCAGCCCCATCCATGGGTTTTGGGTGGTCTGTGTGATCTACACCATCTTCCCTTTCAGGATCGGGGTCGAATCGTTCAGTGGCATCTACCTTGTTTGCGCTGTTTGGAGTCTCCTAGCCCGATTGCCGCAGTTTGCAGCAGCGGAAGTGATAGCCAGAAAGAGACCCCCACCAATGGCAGCAGCAGGTGCATGGACAGAACAAGCTGTCCCCCAAATGGATTTCTCCTCTCAAGGCCCGGTTATCATGGGGGCCTAAACGGTAGATGCAATATAGCAGGCTTCTCAGCGACTGCATACCCACAGGCCTCAGTTGCATCACAGATGGTAGTGCCTGGGTTTCTCCCTGTCCAGCAACGATAACATCAAGCCCCTCTATGGGGGGTCACTGAGCCAACTCTCCCCGCTCCCAGCCCTCAAGGCCTGAGGTGTGTGTTTGCAAAAAAGAAGGGGCCGGGACGCGCCACTGTGCAAGGTTCACTATCACTGGGTAGATCTCCTCTGCGTCACCCAGGGCGTGCAGGAGCGTTCGAGGACAGGGAGGAGGGGGGGTTGATAGTAAGAGCAGGGGGGTCCTTGGAAGCCGGCAGTGGCCCACCAAAGCAAGTGGCAATAGCTCACACTGAAAACCCCTGCGGCTAGGCCCAGTCTGCCGTCTCCCGTCCCCCTCACTCGCCCGACCTCCGATCCAGACAGCGCCATCAGGATCCATCTACACCCAAGATGGGGCGCCTCTCCACAAAAAAACGAACTAGGTTTTGCTGGAAGGTAGCAGGACCCGGTGGAATACCGCAACTCCGGCCTCAGGCTCACCCAGGGACTCTGTCTCCACGGAGTCTCCGAGGTCTCTGTGGCGGGCCGAGCCTCACAATGCACCTCCCAATGCCGACTGCTGGAGCTCGATCCTGGGGGAGTCTCTTCGCTCTTCGTCTTCGGGCTAGATGGTGTCCCGGCACATTACAAGGGCTCCGACAGTGGTCTTGTCATGGGCGGTGAAGAAATGCTGCTGTTTCAGGGCAGGCAGGGGCATCGGGTGCTGGAACTTCAATGCCGTGCGGCCATTGCGGGCGGCAGCTTGGCCACGCCCCCGAGGTTTCCCCCGAGCAGACCAGCTAGAAGTGCTAAGGAGATGTTGTTGAGACCACCCATTTTCAGGAAGAAGAAAACTTATGACAGAGCATTCTCAGGAGCAGCCCCCAAAATCTGGAACTCTCTTCCTCCAAACATTAGGAGCATTCAAAACACAGCCACATTTAAGAGGGAAGCGAAGATCCTCCTGAGGAGTAAGTTCCTTACATAGGTAAGACAACCCATCCCCAAAACTGTTGAACTATTGAAACTGTTTGACGTTCCAATACAGAACATCTAGGGAACTAGAAGGGAATGCTACCTGCGTTAATGGGGATAAATGCTCTACGATATGAATCAGGACCTATGAACCAGGACTGCGGTACACGTGGTTACCAAGCTATATGTTGACATTTACCTTCTGCTACCATTATTGTATGTATATATACATATGCCCACTCCTTATAGTCGAATAATTATGTACATCGTATCTCTTTAAATCATATTACTATATATGTGTATTCTCTAAAACTACCTCATGGAATGTGAAGCGCTCTGATACCTACGGGTCTTGTTCGCGCTATACAAAACTTTCAATAAATAAATAATTCCTTGGTCAAACCTTTCAGTTCACCTAAAAGGAAATATTTTTGGGTATCAAATGCGTTGACACTTGGTACGAGAGTCTGTTAGCTACTACCATTATAGTATGTGCCCGACTAGGTATTGCTAGAGTCTGGAAAAACAATGTCGGTCCAAACATTAGCGAGGTTTGAGTTCTGTTCCAACAGCTATAGGAGATGGAATTTGGTTTGGCTAAGGCCAGAGGCCCTCGCTCCTAGCTTAAACTCAACAGGATCTGAGCTAGCCTCTGATGGGACTAATGAGGTACTGTCATTCTATTACATATATGATCTTTCATAATAGCTCCACTTCTGTTATGTATCTGTTATATAAATGTTAGTTCTCCTATTCCAACTCCTAATATGAATTTTTAGAATTTGAAAATTATTTTTACTTTCTTTTTTTGGAATTATGTGATGTCTACATTTCCAACGTTAATGAATAACTTGTGTACAATCTATGTCTTACTTATGTTCCATGTTCTTCTGTCTTCTTTATTGATTGTACTATAACGTGCTATATTTATGGCTCAATAAAAAGGTATAAATAAAAAAAAAAAAAAAAGCATTGATCAAAAAGTTGGAGCTAACCTTGCAAAAAGAAGCACTTTCCTACATGACCCCCAAATGAAAGAGGGTGAGACTAAGCAATGCCTAGAGAGTCTTGATATTCTAAGTGGAAGGATTGGAAAGGCCTTCTGCATTGGTATGGCCAGTCCGAAGATTGTTTTCCATTGTAAAGCCCAATCTCTATAGGTATATGGACTACCTTAAAAGTTTGGGGGTTTCTCCTTCCATCTGCATGAGCCATCAGAGTGGTCTGCAGTCAGTTTGGACAAGGAAGTGAGAGTTAACAGTTATGGTCATAGCCTCTTCAGGGATGAAACCACAGCAAAGGCTTCCTTCTCTATGGCACTCCAACGTTGCTCTCTAGGGAGAAGCTTTCTGCTTATAAAAGCAGCAAGTTGGTCATCATGGCCGACATCATCATTAGTCTGGGATAGGACCACTCCGATCGCATGTTCTGGGGCATCTGTCTGCACCATGAACTGCTTGGTTTAATCTGAAGCTTCTAGAATGGATGCTGAGCACATTGCTTCTTTCAAGGTGTCATGAGCCTTTTGTCAGTTCACTATCCAGTTAACCTTTTTGGGCATTTTCCTAGAGGTCAGTTCGGTGAGGGGGGTCACTCACAATGGACCCATATCATTGCAAAAATCTCCTGTAGTACCCAGTAAAACCAAGGAATACCCTGACTTGCGTCTGGGAACTCCAAAACAATTGTCTTGATGTACGGCTGTAGTGGCTAAACTTGGCCTCCACCTACAAGGTGGCCTAAGTAAACAACTTAGCTCTGTACTATCTGGAACTTGCCTGCCTTGATAGTGAGGCCTGTTTTATCAGAGCCTTCTGGACCTTTTGTAAGTGGATCAGGTGATCCTGCCAGGTAGAGCTAAAGACAACAATATCATCAAGATAAGCCGCACTGTAGGATTCTGTTAGACTTGGCATCTTTGGCGTGGTTTCCCCTGACTTTTTGCCTCTACCTCCTGTATTTTTGATGCTATGCTGGATTTCATTTTTGCTGGCTTAGATGCTTTGGGTACTTTGCCACTGCTGATCAGTGTCAAAGTGCAAGTGCTCCCTGTGTAAATAATGATTACAATTGATTCTCTTTGATTGGCATATTTTATTCCACGTATGAAAGTTCGTGCGTATGGCGCTATATATACACGGTGCGGTTTCACTACTGCAGACATGAACGGCAATAACGTTATCTGCAGATACAGTAAAAACATTTTTTCAGTTCTCTGGGTCTTTTTACAGAGAAGTCCGAATAACAAAACAATATTTCAGACTCGTAAGATTCACTTCCGAGTTAGTTAATAACAACTTCTGGGGTGAGACATTTAAAAACGCTGCCATTGCGCGCATGTTCTGTGTGACTAGAACGAAAGAATGCTGCTTGTTCTTGCCGTTTATCCAGCTCTGGTAGTAAATAGAAAATGCGGGCTAACTGTATTTCTGTATGACGCGCACTATTCAAAGTGCCTTATAATCAACTTTGCCCTTCATTCTTTTAAATAAGTTCAGCTATCGTTATGCTCACGGAGTTATTAGACATGAATTCATCATGTTATCACGTGCAGTATATACGCACGCTGTCTAGGCATGACACTTGTGAATTTAGATGTCAGCTATCGGTAGTCGAACAGAATTATGGGTTAGCATGTTTCTTATTTAACTACTAACATCACGCACTGCTAGGTTCCTAAGCATGGCGCTTAAGAACAATATCGAATTGCAGGCGTTTTTTATATTAACGTGAATTCGGCTCCTAAATAATACAGGAATTAGAAGGACTTTTGACAGTAGCTACATCTTAGACATGTTGCTTTTTTCATGCATACTGTCGTCGATGTCGAAAACACAAAATGTTTCTAGGTAACACTAATCAAACAGAGCCACCGGTTTTCCTTAGTCTAAGTGCATGGGACAAGTAGTGTTCTCAAACATCGTTAAGTGAGCATTTCCACATAGATAAATCTAACATCCGTTTTAAGGATCAGAGACATTAATGAAGAGCCATGATGTGGAAAAAGTCCACATGATGGAGTAGCTACCAACAGCAGCAACCAGGTATAATTTGTAAGATGAGTTGCACTAAAAATAAGGGCTAAAAGATCAACATAATATAGCTCATGTTCGTTAATACATGAAGAGATACAATATATCAGTATATAAGTGTTTACCTTTATGGACATATGTCCTGAAATAAGCCAAGTGCATCATGCCTACCGGATTTAAACAATCGGGCTTGCACCCCCTTCTCTGGATAGAGGAGCTTCACCTCAACATTTTCAACCTTGAATTCCAAATAGAAATCATCAGGTATTGGAGAGACCAATTATGTTCAACAATCTCTTGCCAGCCAGATGAAGTTGAGCATATGATTTTATTTATATTCATTCTATTTTCAGATAAATGTCGAAATGAATTTTATAAATTTAAGTTTCGAGGAGTTCCTCTCCTGCTTTGAATCTGACTTAAGCTGATTTTTCACTGAATTGTCCAAATACAAGAAATAATGGTGAAAGATACAGTTTCAATATGACCTCTGATGCGGGGGACATCAGTGAGGGCAAGGCTGGCGGAGCGGAGCTGGTAGGAGGGGGTGTGGAAGCTGAGTCTGCTGTTCAGGTAGGCTTGTCCGGCTTTGTGGAGATCTTTGTGTGCGTGGGTGAGGAGCTTGAAGGTATCCTCTTGTCAATGGGGAGCCAGTGTAGATCTCTCAGTTGGGGGGTGATGTGGCTACGGTGGGGGACGTTGACGATCAGTCGGGCGGAGGCGTTTTGGATGCGTTTTAGTCGTCATAGTTGTTTGGCTGGGATTCCTGCATTGAGTGCGTTGCCAAAGTCCAGTCTGCTGCTAACGAGGGCCTGTGTCACCGTTCTTCTTGTTTCGGTCGGGATTTACTTGTAGATCCTGCGGAGCATGTGGAAGGTGTTGTAGCACGAGGAGGAGACGGTGTTGACCTGCTTAGACATGGAGAGGGAGGAGTCGAGGATGAATCCTAGATTGCGAGTATGGTTGGTGGGTGTTGGTGCTGTTCCCAGTGTGGTCGGCCACCAGGAGTCGTCCCAGGCTGAGGGGGTGGGTCCAAGGATGAGGACCTCCGTCTTGTCCGAGTTCAGCTTCAGACGGCTGTTCCTCATCCAATCGGTGACAGCCTTCATTCCTTCGTGGAGTTTGGTTTTGGCGGTGTATGGGTCCTTGGTAAGGGAGAGGATGAGCTGGGTGTAATCAGCATAGGAGATGATGTTGAGGTCGTGATGGCGGGCCACTTGTGTGAGGGGGCCATGTAGACGTTGAATAGCGTTGGGCTGAGGGATGAGCCCTGGGGGACGCCGCAGATGATGTCGGTGGCTTCGGATTGGAAGGGTGGGAGGAGGACGCTCTGGGTTCTGCCGGAGAGGGAGGAGGTGGTCCAGTCAAGCGCCTTCTCTTGAATTCCGGCTTCGAGGAGGCGTGTCTTTAGAGTGCAATGGCAGACCGTGTCGAAGGCGGCTGACAGGTCCAGGAGGATGAGCGCGGATGTTTCGCCATTGTCTATTTGGCGCCTGATGTCGTCTGTGGCGGCGATGGTGGCTGTCTCGGTGCTATGGTTTCGTCTGAATCCGGACTGGGACGGGTCCAAGATGTTGTTGTCTTTGAGGTGGTGGGCCAGTTGCATGTTGACGATTTTCTAGATGACCTTTGCCGGGAACGGGAGTAGGGAGATGGGCTGGAAGTTTCTTGAGGTCCTTGGGGTCCGCTTTGGGCTTCTTGAGGAGGATGTTGATTTCGGCGTGCTTCCAGCTTTCCGGGAATGCCGCTGTTTCGTAGGAGATGTTGATGACCTTCCGTAGTTGGGGTGCAATGGCTTTGTTGAATATGTGGTGTGGGCACGGGTCAGACGGAGATCCTGAGTGAATGGAGTTCATGACCTTGCATGTCTCAACGTCGTTGATGTTGGACCAGGAGGTCAGGCGGTTGGCGCTGGTGGTGTTCACAGGGGAGGTGGAGTCTGGCGTAGTCAGGGCGGTCGTGGTGTTGAAGCTGTTGTGGATGTCAGCGATCTTGTGGTGGAAGAAGATGGCTAGTGAGTCGCACAGTTCTTGTGAGGGCGGGAAGTCATTGCTATTATCGCTGGGGTTGGAGAGTTCCTTTACGATGCTGGAGAGCTCTTTGCTGTTGTGTGCGTTGTTATCCAAGTGATCTTTGAAGGAGGATCTCTTGGCTAATCTTATGAGGTGGTGGTGTCTGCAGGTGGCGTCCTTGTGGGCTGCGTGGTTGTCTGGTGTGCGTTCATTGAGTCATGTCTTCTCCAGTTTTGGGCATGCGCGTTTAGAGGTCTGGAACTCGTGGGTGAACCAGGTGGCTCTCTTGTTGGCGTGGCTGTTGGAGGGTTTCTTTGGGGGGGGGGGGCGAGGGTGTTGGCACAGTTGTAGATCCACTGTCTGAGGTTCCAGGCTGCGGCGTCTGGGTTGGTGGGGTCGGTGGGTGGGTTCTTGGTGCAGGAGGTGATCAGCTGGTCTTCGGTGACTTTGCTCCAGCAGCGGCGAGGCAGCTGTTGGGTGCGGTGGTGCGTGGTTGGTTTCTTGAAGGTGAAATGGATGCAGCGGTGGTCGGTCCAGTGGAGTTCGGTGGTGAGGTTGAAGGTGACGTGGGAGCCTGTGGAGAAAACGGGATCCAGCGTGTGGCCGGGGGTGTGGGTGGGTGCGGTGACAAGTTGTCTGAGAACCAGGTTGGTGAGGTTGTCGATCAGGGTGGCGGAGTTGGCATAATTTTTGTTCTCGAGGTGGAAGTTTAGGTCCCCAAGGAGGATTTAGTCAGTGGAGGCGAGTGCGTGGGTGCTGGCAAGGTCGGCGATGGAGTCGCTGAACTGAGCCCGGGGTCCAGGGGGTCTGTAGATGAGTGTTCTTGTGAGGGTGGTGTTGGGGTCGGTGTGGATCCGGAAGTACAGGTGTTCGGTGGTGTTGAGGGTGTCGTCTGCTTGGGTGGCGACCTTGGGGGTGGAATTGTGGACGATGGCTATTCCTCCTTCGATTCCGTTGGCAAAATCCCTGCGGGTGATCTTGTAGCCGTCCGAGATGGCTATGGCGGTGTCGGGCGCCGAGGAGTCATTCCACCAGGACTCGGTCAGGAAGGCCACGTCTGGGGCGGAGGTCTCGAGCAGATCCCAGAGCTTGACAGCGTGTTTGCTTGTGGATCGGGTGTTGAGGAGTATGCAGCGGAGGTGGTTGGGTCCAGTCCTTGGAGGTTTGGTGGTTCTGTCGCAGGTGAAGCTGCAGGTGTGGCAGGAGAAGGGTCCGTGGGTCCGTTTTGGGGCGGCCTGGAAGCAGGTGTGGTTTCGACCGGCGTTGAGTGCGTGGAGGGTGCTGGCGTCGTAGTAGATTCTGGTGTCTTGGCATTCGCGGGGTCCAGGGGTTTTGGTGCTAGGCGTGGTCCAGGCACGGATCGGCGCGGCTCGACAGTGGTACGTCCGCTGTGCGCATCCGCTGCATAGCTGCTTCTCGGCCTGCACATGAGATGGATTGGGAGGGAGAAGCAGCTGGGAGGCGGGAGTGGGAAGGAAAATGGGTTTGCAGGGGGGGCGGGCCGCAGGGATGCAACGACAAGGTGCTAAAATGTTTAAAGGTAATTAATCAATAAAGTTTTGTGTTTTGATTTGGGTTTGATATATTAAAGTAAGTGCAAGTAGTAATATTAGTAATATGTCTAGGTTCATCTGTAGATATAAAACTGAAACATAACGTGAAAACTGCTTTTGTATTATGTGTAAGTCAGTAGTAAAGTAGTTGGTACGTTGGCTCGGGTAAAAATTTATACCTGTTTTTTTTTACAGAACAATAGCAACATAACTACACATAGTTAGAATGCCTACAAAAGCTCAGATGAAAAAGCAACTGAAGCAAATATGGTATCTCTGCAGAAATTAGTTACAATAGGGGCAAAATGCTGAAAAGTGGTGAAAGAAAAAAGAGTTACTGGTAAGAGGAAAAGGTAATTTCTTAAAAATATATGTGGACATTTGCAAAGATTGCAAAATAAAGAAAGAAATTTATGACTAAGAGAAACAAAAAGAGGCGGCAAAGTGTACATTGCAAGAACAGAAAAGATTGTAACTAGAAGGACACACCTTAACCAGGAAACAGAAGCAGTTTAAGGAAATCAGAGTCAGGATGTTTCATAGTAGAGTGGTTGTAAATCTAATGAGAAATTTGAAAAAGTATAGAAGGAGAGATGCACTGAAACTGAAAGAGAAAGTTGTGAAAGTAGTTGATAAGGCCTTTTCTTTGAAGAGGAAGCTTTTTGTTTAGCTTCTAAATAGAATGAAGACTCTTGGCAAAATGGAGTTGTGCATGTACAGTGTTTAGTGGAAAATGGATACAGATCCTTTCTTTAATGAAGAAAGCTTTCTGAAGGATAACAAATTAGTTAATGCTATTGATGAAAGAGCACAATGTTATAAAAAGAATAATGGCAGATCTACAGCAAAAGAGATAATGGTACCTGAAAATGTAGAACATGTTATTGGAGAAGAGGTATAGAAATGTAATTGTACTAGTGTTTGTAGTATTCAACAGCAATTCATTGATATATTAAGGACATTTCTGCATATCTTTCCAAGGTGAAGTTTAAATCACAAAATAAGTACTTTACAAGGATTGGATCCTTCCAAGATTGGCAAGCGTAAAAATTTGCAGGGACACTCACTAGCTTGTTTATCAAAGAAAGTGTGCCAAAGCATCTTTCATCATTTCAGAATGTTAGATGTACACCACTCAACAATGTGAACAGTAGTTAGGAGGCTGTACTATGTGACAACTCTTGCTTTATGTTTAGGAGAAATTAATAGTGCACTTGTGCATGGTACTGTGGCAGACATCGAAAAGGTTTGTAGTGATGTGCAGTTTCATTTCTTTGGTCCAGATCAGTATTCTAGGGAAAAGGAAGAGTTGTAAATAAGAGGAGTTGCAGAACAGGGCATTGATATTACAGTTGATAGTTTTGAAAAAGAGATTACAAAATGTAACACAGTGTGGTCTCAAAAACTAGAGTATGTTTATATATATATTGTCAACACACTCACTAGAAGATTAAAATATATACTGTTCACTTGTATTGACAAAGTAAAAAATTATAACTGGCAAAAGTTAGCTGTATATTTATATGTAGAGGAACGCTTTAACTTGTCCATGTGGCAAGTTATATGTAAGTAATGTTACAATAAATTTGAAGATAATAAAATGAACAACACATAGATATTAGATACCCATTTTCTAAGACAATAAAATGCCTGCTAATGTAGAAAAACTATGAAGGGACAAAATAAAAAAGTCAACATTTATGATTCTTTGTAGCATTTTGAAGTGCTGTTATGGACTGTTCTCCAGCACTCACTACAACTGTACAATCCATGCAGTATGATGCCATCCGGGAAAACCGTTGAGCCAAATCTTGAAGTCGAGATTGGACCTATATATATTTAAAATAATTTAGGTTACAGGATTAATCAGCCTGGGACTTAAACTTAGATGACCAGTTCCTCAATCGGTAGTAAGTCCATAAGGAAAACATTTGGACATATCCAAGGAAAAACTCTCAAAGAAAATCAATTCACTTCTAATTAATGTATGTTTTTATTGTAATTGCACAATAATAGCTGACACAGCTACAGCCAAAATGTCTTTTGCAACACATCACTTCTTCAGCGCTGTTAGTTCAAAATCAGTAAAAGTATAAACAATTTTATGTACATGCTTCCAAAATACAATCAATTAATCCAAAACCCAAGTTGTATCACATTAATTACTAGATCATTCTCAAAGATATTATTCATAGAAAAAATGTGTGAAAGTTGTATAGAATGGAATAAAATAACATACTCTTATGCTTATTCACAGAAGGCATTTTAGAAAATCCTCATGAGGAAACAGGATGACATAACACAATACTGTTTAGTGACATGAGATAATCCAAAACAAATAAAATATCGTCATGAAAAACTTTTATATGTGAACTCAGTCAGTAAGTTAAGTTTGAACAACATTTTTCATTGAATATACTTGCTTGGCTGAGAAACATAGTCTATCAAGGACCAATTGTAGGATAGGGTCATAAGATTAAACTACTACCAAACAATATAAGAGTTGTTGTATAAGACATTGATTGTATATGTTTAACCCCTTGGCTGCGGGCACATTCCCCTGCTGTGCTGGGGGGAGGGGGGATGCGCACAGCACCCCGGTGCTCATGACGAGCTCAGCTCATGAGCGTCCCCGTTTAATGGGACGCTCAGCACAGCAGGGGAATTAGCCCTGCTTGTGAGCGTTCCAACAGTCATGACGAGCTCAGCTTGTCATGAGCACACGGGAACCGTGGCTCATGATGAGCTGAGCTCGTCATGAGCATGGGAGGGGTTAAATCACCCATGATGAGAATTGTTGACAATGGTGTTCTGATGTGTTCTGAATATTTTTTCAAGACTAATTTTCTCATTATATGATTGAGTTTACATAATAGGTAAAGTAGCAGCACTTAAGGGTTTATTTGACTAAATTTTGTAAGTAATAAAGAGAAATTATGAAAATACTCAACAACTGTAAATAATTGATTATGATAAGGGGTTAATAGACATGTTTTAAAATAAACCTGTGTTGGTGTATGAGAAAGTCAGAGATTTGTGGTGAAAATTACTAAAACAACAAATGAAGGAACTTCTACACCAACATTTCTTTGCAACAAACCATTCATATGTATAACTGTTCAGACTATACTATATTACAGGGAGAAATATTATACCACACACTGGTAAAATATTAAGACTGACACAAAAGGATACATCATGTAACATTGTAATGGGTAATATTGTTTGTGTATAAAGGAGGAATCTGATTAAAGTAATTAGGATGAACAAAGCTCACGTTTACAATTTAAAACTCAAAACTCAAATGTCATCTCTGGGTAAACATTTTTTGACTCAAGGACATAAGATGATAAGCAAGGGTACTCCTGAAGAAATTCTTTTGCATGTTTGACTCTATAATGCAATGGACTGGTCACACAGAATCAACTCCACGTTGATATAAATTATATATTGAGACATTTTGGCCATACAATGTATGAAATGCAAAATATCTATGAAAAGGCATCTGTGAAAGGTGCATAAAATAAGTATAGCATTAATTTTGCACACAACTATGGTTTTTCAATTCTGATTCACTTAATGGTGGCTGGTGGTCCCTGCTCTTCCCTGGGGCCGCCCTGGACTTGTCCTAGGAGAGGCCTGCTTCCTGTGCACCTGTATTTTGAACTCCCAATGGGGGTGGGTTAGGAATGCCTACTGTGTAGGTGTGCGGGCATTCTCTCTCCCTCCTCTTGCTGGGGACTTGGTTCAAGTGGCTCTTATTTGGTTTTGGGAGTTCCTTCTGCTGGGTTATAAGGGCAAATTCTTTTTCTTTTGGTATATTTCGCTGTCAGGCATTGGATCCTGATGCATGGGAACCTATGGGCCACAGACTTTTATTACTTCACCTAGTTAGAGGTTTTGGGATAATTAAGTTAGGGCGACAGATGCGTCCTGGGGCAAAGTTTGAGGAAGGGGATGTTGAGGGGAGGGTGTTTAGAGTGCCTTTTATGCCTAGTTTATTTATTTTCTTGCTTTGTTTTACTACTGTTTTTCCTTTTCAGGTAACAGGCGGCAACTAGGTAGATAGCAATGGGTAGTTTGAAGCAGCACAGTATAATGAGTCCTCACGGTCCCCTGTCCACTCCTATCAGATGGGAAATAGGCTTGCTTTCTTCAGCTACATCATGGCCTCTCCAAGGTTAACACTGCTCCCCTGGAATGTGAACGGCCTCCTGGACCATATCAAGCATTCAGATGTGTTACGATATGTCAAACACCACAGTGGTCGTTCTCCTACATGAAACCCATCTACTAGGTATGAATTGCCCCTTTGTGGGCCGATTCGGTTATGACAGGCTTCATCACTCATGATTTACATGTTGCTCCGGGGGGGACACTATATTCCTCTATAAATCCTTCCTCTGGTGGTCACAGTGTACCACACAGACACTAAGGGTTGTTACGTGGGTGTTGAGGGCCATTTGAAAGAGGCACTATAATTTTGTATCCTGCTGTGTCCCACCACCCCTGCTATAGCTCTCCCTACAGTTGCCCAAGGCCTTCATCTTGACTCTCCCTCAGGGTGTTACTGTAATCGGGGAGATTTTAATGCACTGCCGGATCTAGTCCTGGATGCCCCCTCCGCCCCATCCCCTGCCAGGCATTCCCGAGAAGCTACCGTATTCTCATGGGCTGATATTCTGGGCCTCTTCAATGCCTGGCGGTCCTGGCACCCCACCCTGCAGGCCTATACTCATCAATCTACTGCACATGCTGCCGAATCTTGGATGATGTGGTTATCAGCTGCGGACCTTCTCTCAGTTCAATTAGTGTGTATTCTTCCATGCAGAATTTCAGATCATGCTCCATTGTTGCTGTCATGGTAGCTCAGTCCAATGCCCTGAAGCCAATTTGGAGATAAACTGCATGGTACTTGCAGAACTCAAAATGTGAGACTTTTGTTCAGTTCTTTGAGTTGAAAGCGGGGGTCGGTGTCATTGGCTGCAATGTTATGGGTTGCTAGTAAGCCATCCTTGTGAGGCTACATTAAAAGTTATGTTCAGCAGGCCAAGGTGCTGTGTTTGGCTCTCTTGACCAACTTGGAAACTCAGATACTGCGTATGGAAGTGCCGCTTTGCCATTGGGATACCGTGTGCATTAGTCAATTACTGGCCACAGCCAGCATTGCGTTGCATCAGGTCTTCCTAGAAAAGAGAGAGTGCTTTGGCCCAGGAATTGGACCAAGCTCTCATGCTTGAGGAAGTGAGTGTTGTGGTATCTGGGTTACTGACTGGGAAAACTGCCGGCCCAGAGAGGTATCCTATTAAATACTACAAATGATTACAGGAGATCTTATGTCCTCACTTCCTGAATCTCTCTATGACTACCCTGCAGCAGGTGTTCTTTCCACCAGAGTTAGACTGCCCTACCATAGTCCTTCTGTTCAAGGAGTGTCTCTCGAGAGACCAGTGTTGTGCCTAACGCCCGATTTTACCTATCAACAGTAACATTATCATCTTTGCAAAAGTGTTAGCTGAGTGGCTGAGTTGGGCCTTACCTTACCTTATCCACCCAGATCAATGTGGATTCATGTCAGGCCATAGTACACATTACTGTATAAGGAGTGTCCATGGAGCGCTGTGCTGGGCTTTAGAGCTTGATGGCACTCTGGTCATTCTGCTAATTGATTTTACGAAAGCCTTCGATACAGTGTCATGGCTTTTATTTATGGAGTTCTTTGTTGGGCCAGCATGGGGGAAAGGTTCTGTCGTATGGTCTGAATTCTTTACCACTGTCTGAATGCTCAAGTTTGGGTGAATGGGATCCTGTCAGTCGGGCAGGGTATGCACCAGGGGTGCCCACTGTCCCCACTGCTCTTTACACTGGTGATAGAACACTTGGCGCAGCTGATATGCTGTGATGCTCAGATTTCATGGTGGCACTGGAGGACTGTATTTGAAGACTGCATGGCTCTATATGCAGACAACATGATCCTGTTCTTTAGGAATCCACAGTGTTCGGGCCACACTGCCTGAAACTCCCCTTGGGCTCCAAGTTAATGAAAGAAAGTCCTGTTTGTGGAGTTAAGGGGAGAGGCTGATGCTGGTTTGGTGCCCTAAAATCCCTATATGGCGTAACTCTTTTAAATACTTTTTGGTGCACATGTCTCCCATGCCGGACTGGACCAGCAGATTGATCAGGGTATTAGCCGCTAGGCCACGCTGCCATTGAATCCTATGGGCCGCACAGCCTTCTTTAAAATGTTATGCCTCCCACCTTACCCGTATGTGTTGGGCAACTATCTTTATCACATTCTCCTCAAATGGTTCTCTCAGTGACCTCTAAACTTACTAACTTTGTGTGGGATAGATCACACAAGGTGGCATATCACTCATTGTGTAAATCTCCTTTTGATGGTGGTCTGGGTTTACCAGATCTATATACATACTATCTTGCAGCACATATGGTGCCAATCAACGACACTGGTTCACTAGGGGTGGGATAATCCGGCATATTGATTGGAAATACACACACTGGGTATGGACGGGCTCAATCTCATATAGGGGGCACGCCTGCCTGATACATTGTCGTCTTGGACGTAGGTGTCTTTCATCTGCTGGAGGCCGGCAATCTGCCTCATTGGTTGGGACCAGTGCCTGACTGTGATGACCCCTCTATGGCACGGAACATGGCTCAGTCACCTCTCAGCATTAGAGGGCTTTCTGCCACCATGGGATCACATTGGAATCTCATATCTGGGAGATGTCTTCAAAGGGGGGACTATTATGTCTTTTTAGGAATTAAAAGCTAAATACTTATTGTCAAATTTGCAATTCTTTTGATACCTTCAACTGCGCCAAGCCTTGTCGGCCCACGAGCTCCCAGGTAAATCACTGCCGGAATACAATCTGTTAGAGGCTAAAATCTTCTTGTGGAGGTTAAGTAAAGGAGCCACCTTGGTGATACATCGTTCCTTAGTAGTCCATGCCCTGGACGGTCTTGAGAAGGTCAGGCAGACATGAATGACCTGGGTGGGTGCCCTGTACGAGCCTTCCAAGGGACAGCTTGTTTGGTTGCCAAATGCGATATGGCCAGAATCTGGAAGCAAAAAAAGCCACTGATTGTTGGATGTTGGCAGGTGCGGTTGGACTGGTACGCACATCAGGAGAAGGAGATTTTGAAGCCCGTGGTTGTCTGCAAAAACAATAATGTATATGGAGGAAATGGTGTGGCTATTAAGGGTTGTTAATATAAAAACAATGTCATATGCGGTCGCAGTCAGAGTTTACTATTGTGTCATGCTTATACACAGATCGAATATCATACTGTGTTTTGCTGCGGCGTGCCGCAAAACTTTCAGTTAAGTTGCATCTTAAAAACTAAATCAAACAAACATGTAATACTGTTTTACAGAAGTATGAAAGATCAGAACAGTTAGCATACAGCAAAAAAGCCCAAAACATTTGTTCTAGTGGAAAAGTCCGTAGAAGAGGTGTAAGATGGTGTATCAAGCACTTTGCCCAAGTGTAAGGTCTCTGTGTTGCCCAATATGAAGCATCAAGTGCACATTTTATAGGCTAATATGAAAAGATTGTTGATGTTTTGGTCTCAGATGGAGGCAATCTGTGAGACCATCCTCAGGAAGTTGTGTGTATATTTAGGATGGTCCCTATTGATTAACAACTATGATAAGGAATTATTAGTGCACATAAACAGTGGGATGCACCTAATGAGAGAGGAATGAATGGATTACTCACTGACAGGTTAAACAGCATTCATTAAACACAATGATAGCAGAACATGGAAGATGACTGTTTATGTGTAACATTACTCCTGGTACCTTCAAACTCATAGTTGGAGATCTCAGCAACCATGACAGAGATCTCACTATGGAAACATATATGGAAAATTACTAAAGCTTATTATTCTTTCGGAACATTTTTTGCTAATATTTGAATGTAAAATATAAATATAAATAATTTACATATTGAATTTTAAATATAACTAATAAAAGGAAATGTTACAGCATATTCATCTATTAAATAAATATCTATTAAAGGAATCATGTATTTATTTATTAATTAGGGAGTTTTATATAGCGCTGACCTGACCCTAGGGTAGCGAACAGGTTTACAACAGTTTTTGAGTAAGATTCATTCAATAAAGCAGTATTCAACATATAGGTTCGGAAGTCCAAGTGTGCTGAGCAGCATTGAGGTAGTACGTGAGTCCTGTGATAACCTCATAGGGTGCACGTTACCCTGGGGTTGAACCACTTGGGGGTGGGAGAGCAGTTAAGGGTCAAGTAGAAGGGAAGAGGTAGGTCTATGAGCTACAATGTCTGGGAGAGACGACAAGCAAGAATTTGCGTTTAGATGGTGGCTATCTATTCGGGAGGCAGCGGTTGAGGAAAAGGAATATTAGGTGTTTTTGAACTTTGTGAACGACAAGGTAGTCCTGATACCGACTGGGATAGCGTCCAGATTTTGGGCGCATTTCCAGCGAAGGACCGCGCAGCAGTTTTTTGTTTGCATGTTTTCATAGGGATGAGTAGTAGGGTGCTGGAGCTTCTGAGGTTCCTTGTCTGACCAACCCTCTTGAGTTTAGCAGCCAAATACTCAGGTTTCCTGTGTGCAGGGCTTTGTGCGTGTGGCAGGCAGGCAGTTCTGAAGCTGGCACGCAATTTGTGTGGGAGCCATTTTAGCTCTCTGAGTGCTGGTGAAATGTGGTTGTATTTCCTTATTCCAGTGATCATTCTAGCTGCTGCGTTGAGAGTAGATTTGAGGGAAGTTAGGTGAGATTTTGTTGTACCAGTGAGGGTTGCATTCCCATAGTCGAGTCTGGATAGCACTAGTGATTGGTTGGCTTGTCTGAGGTCATTGGTTGGAATGAATGGTTTTATTTTGTTAAGTAGCTTCAGGTTGATGAAGGCACTCTTTACAGAGTTTTTGATATGTTTGGCCATGTCGAGTTTTGAGTCTAGGGTGAATCCTAATGATTTTACGGAGTGGGTCAGAGTGTGAGTGCCTTTAAGAGCATCCAAAGCTTTTAGCCATTCTGAAATATGAGGGTTCTCTTCTTTGTTGGAGATGAGGAGGATTTTGTTTTTTTCTTGGTTGAATTTTAAGTGGTTAAGCGACAGCCAATGTTGGATTTCTTTTAAAGTGACATTAAGTCTGTGAAAGTCATCTATGGAGGAGGGTTCTAGATAGATCTGTGTGTCATTTGCATAGAGGTGGAAAGGGATGTTAGCATTTTTGAGTAGGGAGGTGAGGGGTTCCGTGAGTATGTTGAACAGTTGAGGTGAGAGCACTGAACCTTGGGGAATGCCCCTGTTGACGTGGTGTAGGTCGGAGGTAAAGTTTGTTTTTTATCCTTTGTGAGCAGCTGTGTAAGAAGGAGGAGAACCAGTGTAGGACCACCTTATCAGCTCCTACCCTTTCTTACAAAGCCTTGATATGAAGTTGGGGATCAACCATGTCAAAGGCTGCCGATAGGTCTAGGAGAATGAGGAGGCAACATTGGTCAGTATCGAGGGATTTGTGGATGTCATCTGCGATGTTAAGGATCGCAGTCTCAGTGCTATAGCTTTTTCTGAAACCCGATTGGTGGGGGTCAAGGAGGCTTATGCTATCCATTTGCTGAGTCAGTTGTTGGAGGACGCATTATTCAAGGATTTTGAATAGGATGGAGAGATTGGAGATGGGTCTGAAGTTATTCAGTTCCTTGGAGTCAAGGCCTGTTTTTTAGCAGTGGCGTGACTAGGCCAACTTTGAGGCATTCAGGTATGATGTAGGTACTCTGGGAGCTGTTTATGATCTTGCACCAGAATGGGGCTATGGAGAGTTTCAGCTTTTTGGTCAGTTGGCTGGGTATCGGGTCAAGGACGTGAGAGGCTGTTTTGGAGGTGGAAATCAGTTTCAGAATCTCGGTTTCCGGGATGGGCTTGAAGAACTTCCCCGTTTTTGTGGGTTGCTTGAGCGTGCTATCTACTGTCACGGGGACAGACTTTTGCAGATAGGGTTGATGTTGATGTCCAGTGAGAGCTCAATCTTGGTGATTTTTTCTTTGAAGAAGTTGGTGAAGGTCCTTGGAGGCCTGTAGGGCGGATTCCGGGAACTTGGAGGTTTGTTGCCTGATGATTTTGAAAAGTTCGTTGGGCCTGTTTTTTGTGTTGTCCAGGGCAGCGCAGAGAAGGTGGATTTTTTGTTGCTGATGTGTTTTTTGTATTTCCTTTGGGCTGCTTTGAGTTGTTCTAGTAGGCTTGAGGAGGGGTTGCTGCTCCATAGTCTTTCTGTAGCTCTTAGTTGTCTTCTTTCATTGTTAATGTCGTGTTGCACCAAGAACTGGATGGGATGTTCCTGGTTTTTTTTTAGTTTCAAGGGGGCTACTTGATCTAGAATGGATGTGATGTTTGTGTTAATCATTAATCTAAACAATTTATTCTAATTTATAAATAATGATATTTAAACAAAATTAAAGCAGATTCCAATTCTCACAAACATAACATTTTTATTTAACATGTAGAGCATTTTGATGAAGTTGAAAATTAAGTTTCTTTTGGGTTGCAATGCAGTGCAATTATCAGTCAGAAGAAAATCAAGATTGGTCCTGGGTATCCTATATTTTGAGCTTACATCGATCCTGATGAAAATGAAAATGACAGAAGGGAGCAACGGGCAAAAAACCAATTGCTCAAACAAAAGGAGGGGATAATAAGAATTTGCTCCTGGAACACCCACGGTTTTAGGGAAATGGAACAAGATAAAGAGACCATCTCCTTCTTGGGAAGGTTCGCCATAATTCTCTTACAAGAAACATAGAATTTAACACCGAGAAACCAAGCAGGATATGAAGAACACCATGTTATGGCTGAAAAAGTCTCAAACTATGAACATTCAAGGGGGGGTCTATCCACATACATAACAGTAAAACACGACTGGAAAGTAAAGGGACTGGACTCCGGCGAAAATTGGATACAAGTTATGAACCTGGAATGTAAGCGCCCCTCTCACACAGCTTTGTGGAAGTTACTGATTTTAAATATATACATCCACCCTGAAAAGAAATAGAAAATGGAAAGATTGTCAAAATTGATAAACTTAATAAAAACATTGGAAGTAATATATCAAAATTATGAGATGATTGTTTCAGGCGACTTCAATTGCAATTTAATAGGGGGACACCTTAACAAGATCGGACGACAAAGAGTGCCCGAAATAAACAAATGGAAGCAAGTCTTGGAATCTCCAGGTCTTGGTATCTTGATCGGAAAACATAAAGGGAGACCAACCAGCGGGAATTACCTTCTTAAGTGGAAAGAAACAATCCACTATAGATTATACAATAATCAGTAAGGACCTCTTGAATTTAGTGGATCATTTTTGCATTAAAATTCAGCCAGATAGTGACAATTTTCCTCAAGAAACAGTATCACACTTAAATTTGCTGCATAAAAAGAGCACAGCATCCTTAGCCATGATGCCTGAAGTATATAACCAAAAGAGACTCAAATGGAGAGGAACAAACATTTAAGAAATAATGGACGCAGTGAATACACATGTAGAGAACAATGAGTCACTGGGCGCCGATTTATTAGTACAGGATTGGAAGAACTTGGGGACGTCCTTGTTAGATACATTTTCAGCAATCCCAGCAGGCAAAGTGTTGTACGGATCCAGAAAAGAACCATGGTATAATATACAGCTGAGAGACCCGAAGGGGAACATCGCAAAGGAGGCAAGAGCAAAGGCCACAGCAGTCATAATGGGGAAAGAAATAGACAACAGTAAGCTCATAAAAATAAGAAAGGAATACAAGGAAATGTGTAGATATGTAAAAAGGGTATATACTGAATATATTTGGAAGAAATTGCTGTGGGCAAGTAAACTACCAAATAGCAGCAAATTTTGGGGACTAATAAATAATCTAACAAAGGAAACATGAACCCACCAGAATGCAGGAATAAGTGAGGCTGTTTGGACACAACATTGATAAATTGTATAACAACATACAAACAGGTACTGACATGTGGGTAGACGTAAGCCTAGATGAATCGGAGGATACAAATCCGAAATAAACCTCAAGAGCCGAAAAGAACCTGGGAACTATAGGCCCATTGCCCTTATTGATGTAGAGGCAAAACATTTTGCATCTTGTATTTTACAATACTTACAGGAGTGGATGGATGAAAAAAGAATAATCCCGAAATTTCAAACAGGTTTCAGGCAGGGCATGGGCACCATCACAAACCTGGCAGCATTGGCGATCTTAATTGAAAAAGCTGCAAGTAAAAAAGCAGGACTATTAGCATGCTATATTGACTTGAAATCTGCTTTCGATTTTTGTGCCAAGAGATCTTCTTTGGCTGAAATTGAAAGCATGGGGGTTACCCCAAAAATTGATAGATGTAATAATATCTCTATACAGCGAAACTTGGGCCAGGGTGAAGCTTGGAGACGGCAGCAGAATATCCTCAAAAATAAAAATAAGCAACGGATTAAAGCAAGGTTGCGTCCTTTCACCATGTCTATTTAATTTATATTTAGCAGACTTAAACAACTACTTGCTAAAAACAAACGTTCATCCTCCCAAACTGGCAAATGAGCCAATTCAGCACCTGGAATATGCGGATGATATCGTGGTTGTGAGTCAAACTCCAAAAGGGCTGCAAAGAGTCATAAACAAACTGACTGTTTATTTAGATCTTTCAAGCTTGGAATTAAATTAGACAAAAACCAAGGTGGTGTGATTAGCAGGCCCTAGGTCAGGAAAATATAAATGGTGTGCAAAGGGTACTCAAATTGAGGAAATTAGCTCATATAAATATCTGGGCATTAAATTTGGCCAAAGGATGTCCTTCACGGATCAAAAAATGCATGCAAAAGCCCAATCATGATTTTTTCCCTACAAACAGCTGTATAAGAAATTGCAATGTCCTTCCCACGGTCACCTTTTGAAAATAATGGCAGCACAACTGCTTCCAACTCTGTCCTATGGCCTGGAAATCTGGCACGGATAAGAAACTGCCAATTTAAACAAACTGCAGACAAAAGTATAAAAAGCTGTTTTTAACCTCCCTAAAGGAGCATCCCCAGCACAGATTTGCTTGGAATTTGATCTCCAGAACCAGGAATATCAAAGGAAAGCAACATTTGTAAAATGATGCTGAAATTCAGAGCATCGGAACCTGGATCGATGAATAACTTATGCTGGACTGAAATAAGGTCTCAGTTTGACCAACAAAAAAAAAACACATGGGGCGATTCCTTGTGTACAGCCCTGGAAGTACTAGAGATTGACGAAGCCTGGAATAGCAAGTTGGAAACAATAGCATTCAATAGAGCATGTAACGTTATGGCCAAAAAATGATCCTTTATGGAAGATAAAAGAAGACTGACCAAACGTCGTCACGCCTGGGCGGTAATAAACTCGTATACAAAGCTAAAACAGCAACACTACTTAGCGGCTCACTTTAGACTATAATTAAAAAAGAGGTTTGTGTCGTACAGATTAGTTGACCACAATTCAAAGGATTTGGTCCCCACGTGGAAAAGCAAACTACAAGTCGAAAATTGCCATCTGTGCAGATATCGTATAGAATCTATACGCCACTTGATGTGCGTTTGCCACACCTTAAAAGTCAAAAGAGGGAAGCTGCTGAAAGCATTTTTTAATGACTTACAGATTCGCACTTGCAGGCAGGCGGTAACAAGCTGGATGGTGGGGCTCTTCAAACATTTTAATTTGTCGTGGTGTAAAATTCATGACCCAAGTGGACAACCTCCTATTGAAAGCAGATAAATAACAAATGCTTAGGGTTGGAACAGTTTTGGGAACTTTATAGAAATTGTAAATACTCAAAAGATTCATTGACAATACGACGCTTTTAAACCTTGATTGTTATACATTTTATTGTCTGCTTTATGGTTGTGATAAACCAAATAAAGTAGTTTTTTGACTGACTGAATGACAAAAATAAGAAAATTTGAGAAGCCAAGGGCATAAGCCGGCACATAATCTTCCAGGGCCATAGCAAAAAGTGCCACAGGACAAGGCAGGTGACAAAGTAATAGACCAGCTTGCATGCATTGATTAGAAAGGGTCAGTGAAAAGAAGGCTGCCTCACAGCCAGTAATCTCCACTTCTACCAAGGTGCAGGGAAGATGTTGTGTTTATAAAACTACTGAAATGACACCTCCCTCTCCAAACAAAGCCTTTATGCAAAGTCTCTTCAGAGCAAGGGCACAATGAAGTGTGAGATTTTGCACCTGACATTCATCAACATCTCTGAAGTAGTAATTGTGGACAGAAAAAGGGCAGGCTTGACCTAGAACTGTCCTGGCCATGGACAACAATAAGTACAGATTCACCCCACCACCTACCAAATGGCATTTGTTTCACTTGGCCCTCTCGGCAGGGTCTTCCAAAACTTTTTCTCTTCAACCTCTTGTCTTCTGGGACTCTGTATACTTTACCTCTGCTAACCACTGCTAAAAGTGCTTGTGCTCTATTCTTTAAAAATGGTAAAACTGGCGTAGACCCATTTGGCACATTAAATTTACGTGTAAGTCCCTAATGAAGTGGTACTATAGGGTGCCCAGGGCCAGTAAATTAAATGATGCTAGTGGACCTGCAGCATTGACTGTGCCACCTGCTTAAGTACCCTTGTAAACATCCCATTGCAGCCTGTGCGTGCAGTGTAAACTGCCCTTTCATCCTGGCAAAATAAAGCTTTTGCCAGGCCTAAACCTCCCTTTTTAATATAGATAGGTAATCCCTAGGGTAGGCCTTAAACAGACCATAGGACAGGGTTTAGCGTATTTAAAAAAGTTGGACATGTACTTTCAAGTTTTACTTGTCCTGGTAGTAAAAAACTCCTACATTCATTTTTCACTTACATTGGGTTATCTTACCTCATTTAATAAGGGATTATTTTTATTATTATTATTATTATTATTATTATTAAATTAAATTTGTAAGGCACGGCAGCTACCCAAAAAGGGTTTCTTGGAGCTGATGCGGAAACGGCAGAAAGTAACAATAAGGGATAGCTTTCAATTGTTAGTATGTAGAAAAGTTCAGCTTGGTTTACAAAGAATTGTAATTTAAACCCCTCCTGAATGGAAACATTGGAGTGCAAGTCACAATTCTGAAAATGACACTTTAAAAGAATTAATATAAGAATATGTAGAGAATGCACTCCTTCCCATATGCCATTATTCAAACTTTTGTTTATCTATTTTTCTGTCGTCCATTTTTGCATGCGTGACAGGTGCTGTTTACCATCCCGAAGCACAGCATTGCGTACACAATATGCCTTAGGGGCGCAGATTTGCACCCCACCTGCCGCACTGCTAACATGGGGAACCTTCCCCCTACTTCTGTATCCATTTCCTCATCGCAATCCAATTTAATCAAATGTATTCCTAAGACATCCATCATGGTCCTTGTGTATTCAAAAAAGTATGCAAACTTCAAAACACAGCTGAGACAGTGGCCTTTCACCTCCAGACTTTATTTTAGCATCTTGAAAAGTCTATTGAGTGCCCATCTGGGCTTTTTCACAATAACTCCATACATCGGAAGTGAAACGAAACAAATGCATTGTGGGGCTCGTAGTTTCGGAGCAACATTGGACCAACCTGAGGCAGCAAACAGGTCACCTGGTTAATTAGCACGTTAGGATTGGACGGAAGTAGATTTCTGAGGTGGTTAAAATCGAACGGGTTACTTAACAGAATGGGGAAGGTGGATGAGGAGGTTAGGCCGCCTGCTGCAGTTCAATCAAGGTATTCTAATATCATTTTGTATGAGGGTGCACTGTAATATGGGAGTGGGTAGGGAGTTAATATGGGGAAATATTTTAAGTGTTTAAAAGTGGGTTCTTTTCACAGCATAAAGCGAATGGAAAGGGGCGACCACTCGGTCCCCCCGAACGTATGGTGGAGTACCCCGATCTCCCCGGGAAACCATTTTTGGGCGGGAGGCGTGTCCCGGCTGGTATGCCCGAAGCGGCGTAGCTGGGGCGCGCCTTTTCCCGCCCAAGAAGGGGTTGTCCTAGACACCGACACCGCCAGCCACGCCCGGGGGGCGGATTGGAGGAGGGTCTACGCCCGCCCGAAGAAGGATAAAAGGAGCGACAAGCCAAGGAAGCATCCTCTTGTTCCTGTGCTCTGAAGCTGCACCTCCTCGTTGCACGTGAGCTCGAGACGGAACGAAGAGCCAATTTTGAAATTTGTAATTTCTCTTTTTTCTCTTCTAGCGCTACAAGTCTTGTCCATGACCTTCCATCTACGTGAGGAAAATGCCGGGCAAAAGGGTCGCAAAGAAGGTTAGCACCGACCAAATGCTCCGTATGCTGATGAAAGACATGGCGGAGATGAAGAGGAAAATGGCGGCCAGGGATGGTACAGGACGACCGAAAAGAACCATCCCAGGGGCTGTTCCTGCCGGGAGAAGAAAGAGGGCCAGGAACGGGGCAAATGAAGACGAGGTCCCAGTTCCGGAGGCTCCCCCGGCGAGCCCTCCCAGACCGGTGGAGGCTCGGGTGCCGGTTCCCGACGCGGGGCAGCCGATCCCTGTTGTAGTTACCCCTGTGAACGAGGGGGACATGCCCCCGGAGTTGGACGCCCAGCTGGCGGCATGGTTGGGTGGTAACAGCGTGGGTTCCGTTGCTCCAGGGGACACGGCCGAAGAGGCCAAGCAATTAATGAGGCAGTTGCGGCTATCACGAGAGGCCGCAAAAGCACCTTGCCCTTTTGTTCCCCCGCAGGCGCCCGTGGATCAACCAGGATCAGGCGTTGGTACGGCGGGGTCGACAGTTACAGCGGCAGCTTCAGGTAAGCCATTGCCGATGGTTGGGGAGGGATCGGTACCTTCGAGGAGGGAGAGAATTGTGCAGCATATCCCGAAGGAGGTGAAGGAGAGGATATGGGCAGACAAATATGTAAACATATTTTCCTTGTTGACCGATCACTACGAAATCGAGCATGTAAAAAACCAAAAAGAGTTTCTACATCCAAGTGTGTGGCGAGCCAGGATGGCCGGTTTTAGAGTCGATGAATCGATAGGCAATTGGGGCAGAGCGTTCGGAATGTTCACTGCAATTATGGGGGAACGTAGGCCCGATTTATTGGGGGAATTGGCCGTGTATCAGACACGTATCATGGGCTTTTATGAAACTTATGGAGGAAATCAATGGTTTGCTTATGATAATATATTTTGTAAATCCAAAGAACATGATTCATCCCTGACATGGAATTGTTTTGACTCCATTTCATGGCAAAATATGGAAAAGCCAGGCGTGGGGAAGTCACCAGCATTGGGGGGTGAGATGGCCGAGTATTCCCGCCATTCGTCAGGGATGCCCTTTCGAGCAAGTTCCAACAATGACCGTAACTCAAGGAATGGCGGCAGCACAGGAAAAAAAGGGGGTCTGCTGGAGCTTTAACAGGGGAAAATGCACTAGGCCACAGGGTTCTTGTAAATTCAGGCACGAATGTTCGGGGTGTGGGCAGTCCTCCCATCCGGAGAATACGTGCAGAGCCAAGTCTAGTGATACGGGGAGTAGAGGTAGCGCCAAACAGGTCTGAAACGGTCCAGGGGGCGCCCCTACCGACCCCGGTTGATATCATGGCAATGATCCCGTGGCTAAACGAATACCCATATCATATCTCCGCTGGGGTGTTGCGAGATGGTTTCTCATATGGTTTCCGCATCCCGGCGGGGGATTTTCAGGGTAAAGCACAATGTAAGAATCAACTATCGGTGCAGCAGAATGCGGCGGTGGTACAAGCAAAGATTGGTAAAGAGGTGGCCCGAGGTCGGGTTGCTGGACCATATGACAACCCGCCAGTTGCTAATTTTGTTTGTTCACCCCTGGGTATAGTCCCCAAAAAAGTTCCGGGGGAATTCAGGTTGATACATAATTTGTCAGCTCCAAGGGGTCTTTCGGTGAACGATGCGATTGAGTTTGTTCGGTGCGGTACGCATCTTTCGATGAGGCCGTCGCCATTTTGAATCACCTAGGGCCCGGAGCGCTGATGGCTAAATCAGATATCGAGTCAGCGTTCCGGTTGCTCCCGGTATACCCAGACGATCAGCGTCTCCTTGGTTTCATGTTTCAGGGTCGCTATTACATGGATAAATGTATGCCAATGGGTTGCTCCATCTCTTGTGCTTATTTTGAAAGATTCAGTTGTTTTTTGCAATGGGCCTTCACAAGAATAACAGGGTTTACTCATGTGATGCATTATCTTGATGATTTTCTGTTCCTGGGGCAGCTGGGGACATACAGTGTGCACGAGCTTTGAATGAATTTTGTGATCTCATGAGGCGCTTTGGCGTGCCATTGGCACCCGGTAAGACAGTGGGGCCGTCTACTTCGCTCGAGTTTCTTGGAATAGAGCTCGATTCCGAAGAGGGGTGCTTCCGCTTGCCCAAGGAAAAGGTGGCGAAATTCGAGGCATCGCTTAAAGCATGTATTAGCGCGACCAAAGTGAGATTACATCAGTTACAGCAGGTCGTGGGTCAACTGAATTTTGCCCTGAGAGTGATCCCAATGGCGCGCCCATTTTCCCGCTCGATTGCGTAGGCCATGGTTGGCCTTAAGGAAGGCCACCACCGCACAAGGCTCTCGGCAGAGGTCCGGCAGGACATGCTCATATGGTTGGCATTTCTGGCGGATTTCAACAGTCGGGTCGTGTGGAGCAAACCCGGGGTCTCCTCGGAGGAGTTGGGGTTGTGGACAGACTCGGCAGGGAGTGTTGGATTTGGCGCCATTTTTGGTAATCACTGGTCAGCACAAACCTGGCCGGCATGGTGGCACAAGAATGGGCTCACAGGTAACATAGGATTTCTTGAGCTTTTCCCTATTCTGGTGGCCTTGAAAACATGGCCCGAGGGATTTCGTGACCGCGCTGTGGTGTTCTGGTCTGATAATATGACCGTTGTTGAGTGTATCAATAGTCAGGCTGCCCGCTGCAGATGGATCTTGAGATTGCTGAAGGAAATTGTTTTGCTGTGTATGAGGCTAAACGTCCACTTTAGGGCAAAACATGTGCCAGGGGTGTTAAATCAGGCAGCTGATGCGCTTTCTCGTTCCCGTATGCAGGCCTTCTGGGGTTTCCTACCCTCAGCGGACCCGGTGGCGGCACCTTTTCCTGAAGCTCTCTGGTCTCTCGGTGCCCCGGACTACAAGACCTCGTGGGAGAGAGTCTAGCTCCCAGAACAAGGAAGGCATACGAAGGGGCATTCCGTTCCTATTGGTCCTTTTTGGGTTCTGCTGGGGGGGAGCTATGGGGCCAAGAGGAGTCTGTCCTGAAGTTTCTGTTATCCTTACGTCAGGCAGGCAAATCAGTAGCCACGGCACAGAGGCACCGGGCCGCTATTTCTTTCATGGCACGAGCTCATGGTCTCCAGGACCCCACAGCGTCTTTTGTGGTTCAGAAGGTGCTGCGAGGGTGGCAACGCCTTGAGGGTCGCAGAGTGGACGACAGGCACCCGATAGGTCTGGAAAGGTTGGCCCTGTTGATGTCAGTACTCCCTGCAACATGTTCATCTCAATCTGAGACAGTACTGTTTAGAGCCGCTTTTTCATTAGCATTCCATGGGGCTATGAGGGTAAGCGAGCTGGTAGCAAGGAATAAGCAGGATACGGGGGGACTGTGCCGAGAGCACATCCGCATTAAAGGGGAAACAATGGTAGTCTCGTTTGCCAGGTCCAAGACCGATCAGGGAGCAAACGGCGATTGTGTAGTAGTCCGCCGAATTCCCGGATCGCCCATGTGCCCGGTAGCCTGCGTTGAGGAATATTTGGCGCAGAGGGCGGCAGCATGGGGGGGAAGCTTACTGAGGCACGCCGATGCCACCCCGCTGACGAGGTTTCAGTTCCAACTGGTGCTTGCGATGGCAATTACAGCCGCAGGGTTGAACCCGTGCGAGTTTGGGACCCATTCCTTCAGGATAGGGGCTGCTACTGAGGCCACAGCCAGGGGTCTGAGTGTTGATAAAGTAAAACAGTTGGGGCGTTGGTCCTCGAATTGTTATAAACGGTACGTGCGGTTGCACATGTTGTGAAGCTACTATCATGAACTCACGCTTCTTGTTTTTGTTTGGTTTTACAGTTTTGCAAGCTTACGAGGCGGGGCAGACTGTGCAGTCGACCCGACACCTGGGAACCAGCGGTCAAAGGACACCGGCTGTGGACAGAGTGGTGTGGGTCGTGGGCCACTCATACGTGAGGCGTGCCGCAGACGTATTCAAAGCAGGTGACATGATTCACATGGCTGGGGAATACGGGTACAGGGTGACCTTCTACGGAAGGGGCGGGCTCTGTATTGACCAGTTTCAGGTTTTTATGGAGGGTTTGTTAGGGCGGACGAGGTCACCGCCATCTATACTCATAGTGCATCTTGGGGGCAATGATTTGGTGACCATTGGTCGGCGAGTGCTTCTCGAGGTAATATTATCCACTGTAAGTTGGTTGGCAAAAAGGGTCCCTGGGTGCACAATTGCATGGTCACACATGATCCCACGGAAGGTGTGGCGGGGGGCTAATTCTGTGTCTGCTTTAAATCATTCTGTGAAGAAAGTAAATAACAAACTTGGTAGATTGTTTCGTACAAATACATTGCATTCTATTCCGCACAGGTGTATCAGGGGGGATCAGATGTATCTAGGGGACGGGGTTCATTTGTCCCGGGTGGGGAATGATTTACTCATAGGCGACTTCATAGCTTGGTTGAAGAATTTGTAGCCATGACCTTTAAGTAGGAGTTTTGTGGGGGGTCCGGATAGCCGGTCAACTATCCGGGCCTGTGGCGGTAAGGTCATGATCGGTGAGCAGTAATTGGAAGATCCCTAGAGGTTTGGGCGTCACCCATTACGGATGGGAGCGCCCGGGGGGAGGCGGCCATTGGCCCCTCAAACGGGAGGCGGTCCCATCTAAGGATGGGACGCCGAAAGGGAAGGCCGCCATAGGCCCCTTCACTGGGGAGGAGGGGCTACGGACCCCTCCTCGGAATTTCCCGGGGCCCGGACATCTGCGACGGCAGGTGTGGTAAGTTGTGTGGGGTGGGAGGGGGGTCTACGCTACCTTCTAGACACCTCACACGAGTCCTCGGACGACCACTAAGATGGCGTCGAGTTAACAGGGGGCCCCCGCTAAGGCAAGGGAAATTGGAAGTGGGCACAGAGGTACAGTCCGCTGTGCGACCGCCCCTCACAAGTGAGGGGGGAATTGGTATTGGGGATCTGACACCGGTTACGACCTTGCCGTTGGCCCGTAACGTTAGGATGTACAATTTCAATGTTCAGAAATGCATTTGCAGGATGTTTAGTATCGGCTAGGAGAACCTTTGTATTAGAGATGTGTTAAGGTCAGCCAAGAACATCGTACTGTATAAATGAAATTGTACATGATATGAAACTGTTATTTTAATGTTTTAATTTTGTTTCATATTTTAATAAATGCGGTCGGGAAGGGTAACTCCCTCCCGCCTTCCAAAAGTTCAGAACCGTTTCCGTCTTCCCATCCTTGGGGATTTGTGTTGAGAGGGGGTGGCGGGTATCTCAGCCATATGGAAAGGGGCGACCACTCGGTCCCCCCGAACGTATGGTGGAGTACCCCGATCTCCCCGGGAAACCATTTTTGGGCGGGAGGCGTGTCCCGGCTGGTATGCCCGAAGCGGCGTAGCTGGGGCGCGCCTTTTCCCGCCCAAGAAGGGGTTGTCCTAGACTCCGACACCGCCAGCCACGCCCGGGGGGCGGATTGGAGGAGGGTCTACGCCCGCCCGAAGAAGGATAAAAGGAGCGACAAGCCAAGGAAGCATCCTCTTGTTCCTGTGCTCTGAAGCTGCACCTCCTCGTTGCACGTGAGCTCGAGACGGAACGAAGAGCCAATTTTGACCCACCCACCAGCCCCTGTCGACAGCGATTTGTTTGAATAAAATTGATTGACCTGAATTTGTTTCTCTTTCAGGTTGTCTTGGAATAAAGTTGATAATGTGTTGTGTAATAAAGGATGATTTTCGTTTTTTCGACACGTTTTTCTTAGCAGGAATGTTTTGCGATTAAAATTTAATGGTGATGCTCAGTAGAGTTCTACGTGAAATCGTTTAAATGTAAAAATTTCCTTTTCGTTAGCCTAGTTCAAAATGTCGTATTTATTTCTGGTCGGGCGGTAAGGTCATGATCGGTGAGCAGTAACTGGAAGATCCCTAGAGGTTTGGGCGTCACCCATTACGGATGGGAGCGCCCGGGGGGAGGCGGCCATTGGCCCCTCAAACGGGAGGCGGTCCCATCTAAGGATGGGACGCCGAAAGGGAAGGCGGCCATAGGCCCCTTCACTGGGGAGGAGGGGCTACGGACCCCTCCTCGGAATTTCCCGGGGCCCAGACATCTGCGACGGCAGGTGTGGTAAGTTGTGTGGGGTGGGAGGGGGTTCTACGCTACCTTCTAGACTTCTCACACGAGTCCTCGGACGACCACTAAGATGGCATCGAGTTAACAGGGGGCCCCCGCTAAGGCAAGGGAAATTGGAAGTGGGCACAGAGGTACAGTCCGCTGTGCGACCGCCCCTCACAAGTGAGGGGGGAATTGGTATTGGGGATCTGACACCGGTTACGACCTTGCCGTTGGCCCGTAACGTTAGGATGTACAATTTCAATGTTCAGAAATGCATTTGCAGGATGTTTAGTATCGGCTAAGAGAACCTTTGTATTAGAGATGTGTTAAGGTCAGCCAAGAACATCGTACTGTATAAATGAAATTGTACATGATATGAAACTGTTATTTTAATGTTTTAATTTTGTTTCATATTTTAATAAATACGGCCGGGAAGGGTAACTCCCTCCCGCCTTCCAAAAGTTCAGAACCGTTTCCGTCTTCCCATCCTTGGGGATTTGTGTTGAGAGGGGGTGGCGGGTATCTCAGCCATATGTTACTTTAGCTTTATCTTAATTTGTTTGTTTCAGCAAGTTCGGTGAGAGAGGGCACGTAGAGCTCGAGAGGGAAGGGAGGGGACTGTTTGCTGTTTGATTAGTCGGACGGGATACGGAAATGAATGGGAGGCATCAGGTTTGGTCGTATAGCGTGCAGCATGATTGCTTTTTTATGATTATGATTTAATTGTGAAGGTCAATTGGGAACAACTAGCAGAATTTTCTTTTGTTTCTAGCAGAAACCCATGACAAAGAGCCCCTGAGGCTCGAAATGCATTGGGTGCACAACAGGATGAGCCCACTCTGTTTAGTTTCACTTCTGATGTATGTATTTATTGTGAAAAAGCCCGGATGTCTTAGGAGTACATTTGATTACATTGGATTACGATGAAGAAATGGATACAGAAGTAGGGGGAAGGTTCCCCATGTTAGCAGTGCGGCAGGTGGGGTGAGATTCTGCGCCCCTAAGGCATATTACTTTAAGAGAATTGACATTTTCTTGTCCTCACCATTTGGTGCCTGCAGCCTGTAACCTGTGTCACATGGCTAGGTGTAGCTGGCTGTTGGTCTTTGTCTATTATTCCGAGACAATTAAAAAGAAGAAATAGGTTTTGGCAGGATGGTCAATTTCTGACTTGATAGCGGCCAGAGTTGGTCGTTACCACACTTTCACCTTACAAAGACTCTTCCTCAGCATACTCACAGAGGTTTCCACACTAGCCTTTTGTGACACCAGACAAACTTGGGCCAGGGCAAGGAGGCACAACATTCCAGATAATCTGTAAGGGATGGACTCTGAAATCTTCCCCCATTTCAAAGCTGGCACCAAGTATACATATTGGTCCCTCAGAATCAACTATTGAGTATACATCTGGACCTGTAGAAGCCTTAGAAGAAGGACTGATGTGCTGCTCTGCTGCATGAGGGATTGCAACTCCCCTGCCCTGCTGCCAGAGTGACAAGGACTGAACCTGCATTTTGAACCAATGCCCCCTAAGTGGTTCCAAGGGCTTGATGACTGGCCTTTTGATCAAAGCCTCAGGGACAGAAAAGGCTCCTACCACCTTCAACATTGCACTTGGACTCTGCCTGGTGTGAATCTTTTCCCCCAAGTGGTGCCACCCCAGTCCTGGACCCTTGGAAATGGGCCTGAATGTGCTTTGCCAGAACAGCTGTGGTCCTAGCAGAACCACGCAATGTGAGGCATTGCCTCATAGCTTGAACTACAGCTGTGTGACACATCCCAGATGCAGGCCCTCGCAGCTGCTGCACAATGCATCCTTGATGCAGGGCCTTGGATCTCAGCCTTGCAACCCATTGAACTACTGATGCACAACACATTCTCAAAGCTGGACCTCCCAATGTCCTGCAACCAGGTTTGAAGGTACTTTGTTCAGTGGGCCTAACTTGGTCCCTGTATCCGGCTCATGCTCCATCGTGGCTGACCTGAACTTGTGACATTCTTTCGGTCCTGCTGATCCAGATAACTACAGCTGGCTTTTAATAACTATTTGTGCCTAAACTTTTATAATTGCATACCTCCAATTCTAGCGATTGGATGGTTGTTGTTTTGGTGTAAAATAATTCATACAAATGTACTCCATTTTTCTAAATAGGTGTGGGATTTTTCTTGTGTTGTGTTTTAACTGTATTACTGTTCGTGTGCTGCATAACTACTTTACACATTACTTCTTTTTTTTGTGTTATAATTTTTTATTAGCATTTCATAAATACGGTACAAGAAATATATGATAACATTGCATATCTTAAAATACGTAATAGTAGAGAAAGAATAATGAATACAATTATAAATATAAAAGCAAATGTATCACAATCCATAGAATAGCGGAAAAAAGGAGGAAATTAGGGGAAAAAATATTATATAAAATAAATACAGATATCATTAAATGTTAAATACTGAATATAAAATATTAAATCATTAAACCATAAATTTGACAACAAATCATTAAAAACTGAAAAAGATAGAATGTTAAGCTAGTAAAACATAAGTTATATATTTCATTAAAATAATTGATTTGAAATATTAAAAGGGAATGCATTATAAAGAATACAGAATCACACCGGTAGTAGGTGTAAATATAATATTAAAAAGTTGACTAATTGAATAGAATGCAGCATATTCATAAGTCATTAAACTATCAGTACCCAAAGATCAATTCGGTGTAATGAACGGAGTAATCTAAGAAGTAAGGTGAGCAACAGATAGATCTTTTACCTGTAGGAAAGGGTCCCATACTTGTAAAAACAATTCAGTTTGATCTTGAATGTTATAAATGACTCTCTCATGTGAGGCAGATTGGATCATTGATGCTAGCCAAGTCTCCTGTGATGGCGGAGATGAGGATTTCCATTGTCTTAATATACAATTTTTAGCAGTAGCTAATGCAGTGTGGACTAGACGACATTGCGGTTTGGAAAGGGTAGGGGAATCTTGTAAATCATGCAGTAAAATTGTTGCTGATGAGAGTGGTAAATGTAAGGGACGGTGTTACACAGAAATCGACCTACATATAACCAGTAAAGTTTCACCTTGGGACATTTTACACATTACTTCTAAGTTAAGCCTGATTGTTTTTGTGCCGAACTACCAGAGGGTTGAACACACGTTAATTTTTGGTTTGCTTGTGTTTCATCTTGGCAAGAACTGTGGTTGATGCTTGAGTGGGGTTTCACCCCCTCAACTAGTGGCCCAATTTCCTATGGCAGTGTGCAGGAAGAACTCACCAGCCTCTTGCTTACATGCACTTCATGGAATTTCTAAAGGTAGCCCTGACTGAATGTACATCACTTTTAGTGTTATTCTCTCCACCATCCAGCAACAGGAATGGAGGCAATACACTTTCACTATATGAGAAATAGCTATCATTCTCCTTCTTGTGCCATGCTAACTAGGGGCATGCTAAATGTATAACTAAACAACGGTAAGGGTGGTGCTAGGTATGCAATGGGGAGATATTTATAAAGTAGTCCAAAGTAATCCTTATCGATTCGGACGCTCCACTTCCTATGGCCCACCGTTAAGACCAAATTGTTCCAAAAATACGAATAGTGATGGAAGGAGCGTCAAGTTCACAAATAATCACCAATCCAATATTTCCGTCCGTATTCTTTATTTTCAATTTCTTATTTGTCAAAAATTAGTTCGAAGCAAGAAAGTTTCAAAATCCAAGTTCCAACATAAAGTGTTCATCAATTCATAAAATACAATACAATGATTATCTCATCCAGATTGGATAGTTTAACATGAAACAAACAGCCTATGCGTTTTGTCCTCTTTAGGACATCATCAGGGCTCATCATAATGTACAGCTTCTAAATGCTGGTACTGCATCCTACTTCTTTTGAACAACAAAATATTATTCACCACATTCTCATTACAAACTGAGCCATTTCAATCGTAATACTTTGGTTTATGTACTCAGACTCATATACAAATGTGTTACATATATGCTACACCTTCCACAATCACAATAGAAGTCTACACAAGGTGCCACGTTTTAACACTCTTCACTCAAGGGGGCCAGTAGCTATTCTCTCACTGACATGTATTCAAAGGTCTGATTATCCACAGGGGGTCAAAAACACAATATACTGTCACCACTTTCTTATGCGTCAAACCGAAGACAAGGACAGTAGTCCTCTGAGCAATTGAATTTTACCTTTCATGTGTGCCTCAACAGGTCTTGGGACAGTTCCTGGATCTGATATTTCCAGGAGCAGGCCTAGGATTCCACACACATGCTAGGTTTAGGTGATGCCAGAGCCAAAATTATAAAAGCCAGTTTACAAGCTACACATGCAGTCAGGGACATAAGGTAAGGGTGCAGTCTTGTATACCATGAAGGGGGCATTCCAGTCACAACAGCTATCAAGTCTGTTGACAGAAAGACTCTTTCACCAGTTCTAGTGCTAATCAAATTACATAATAAAGAACAATCTCATATGCTCATTATGTTGTTTTTCTTTCCACAGTTTCACATCCCTAGGTTATGTGCTACCCCCAAAAAGCCCCCCCAACTGCATTCTAAAACCCTATGTGTAAATGTGACTTAGATGTAAAACTTTCAGTTGGTCCCTCTTTCTTTAATTTGAATGTCCTCTCCTTGCCTCCATCCTTTGTATGCCTCCTCTCTCTGGGTATAGCTCATTCTAAGTCGCATGCCTGTCTCCCTTAATCTCGTTTAGTGTATTTCTGAAAATTGTCAACAGCTCATTTTACTGGCCACAACCTTCCTTGTTTGAATGACACTCATGCAACCGAACAAACCCTAACTTTCTCTAACCCATTTGTTAATTCAACCAACTATTTCAAGAAGTCACATAGCTTCAATAATTATAACTCCTATTAATTTAAACTACCACAAACAAGCTGGAGCCAATGTATGCAATATTTAATTCAAAACAACAAAAGAGTGCACTTTTCCTTGCGAGAGGAGCAAGTGGAAGAATAACAGTAGATTGTTTAGAAAGCTCTCACTCACCAACCTAAATTACATACTTCATCATCGGGCCCCACCAGGAAGGTCTAATACCCCCTTGTGTGCTTCGACGTCAGAAGACCTGCAGAGTTGGTTATTTTGTGTGTGAGTGAGATGTGAAGTGAACTAAAAGTGATCAGGTTGTGTCCGAGAACATTTTTTATTCGCTGGCCAACCCAGCACGGTTGAAAGATGGAGCGGGCAGTAGGAAAGGTGGATAGATAGTTCAGCTATGCCTCGCTATGTGCGGTCAGAGTCTCTAATACACAGGCCCTTTTTGACTGAAAAAAGTTTTTTTCCCTTGTTCTGTTATTGCTAGTAAGGATACTGCAGTGTTTATTCATCACTTTCTTCACAGTGTTGGATGAGGTACTATATGGGGTGAGACAAATCAGGGGGATTTCATTCTTTTCTTTTGGATTGTCCTCAAGGAGGGCCTCCCTAGGTTGGTGCTGTGCCCTCTTGTAGCTCTTATTCAGTATTCTCTTGGGGTAACCTGATTCTTCAATCAGGATGTCAGATCCTTTGATTGAGCACGGAAATCCGCCAGGTTGCTGCAATTCCTCCTGAGTCGCAAGTATTGCCCATATGGCAAGTTCTCTCGGAGGGGCCTGGGGTGGAAGCTTGTGAATTCCAAAAGATTGTTCTTAGCAGTGGGTTTATAATGTGTCTTGCTGGTCAAGGTCCCGTCGCCTTTCAAGGTGACCATGTCCAGAAAAACCACCTCCTGGTGGTCAAAAGTGTAGGTGAACCTTAGGTTTTGGTCCAGAGAATTGATCCAGTGTGGAAAACTGGTCAGGTTATCTTCAGGTCCTCCACATATCATGAGGACATTGTCTATGTACCTCTTCCATAAAGTTATGGAAGAGGAATAAGGGTTGCTGGCAACAAGGATATGTCTGCGTTCAAAATCATGCACGTAGAGGCCTGCCACACTGGGGGCAAATGTGCGGCCCATTTAAATGCCAGTGGTTTGGAGGTACAGGGTGCCTTTGTATTCAAAGTAGTTGTGGTTGAGGGCCAACGTGGCGCACTTTAAAAAATGAAATCCTTGGAAGTCTGGTATGCCCAAGTGGTATCATCCAGTGCTTCAACCAGGACCTTGATGGTGTCGTCCTGGGGAATACTAGTGTAAAGGCTCTTTATATCAAGACTAACCAATATGGTGGGGGTCTCATCAATAGTTACTTCCTAGAGGAGTTGCAGGGAGGACTTGGTATCCTTAAGGTACGTGGATGTTTGTTGTATAAGAGCCGATTCCAGAGACAATCGGGCGGCGTCGTGAGGGTGTTATACCGTTGTGTGTCTTAGGCAGATTGTAAAAGTATGGTGTCACATCCTCTCCTTCACTAAGGATGGCTACCTCATTTCTGGTAATCAGACCCTCCTCTTCGGCCTCTTTGACCATATCTTTGATTTTGCTCCTCAATTCTGGCGAGGGGTCTCTTGTAAGGGGGTATAGTTTCTTATGTCGGCAAGAAGACGTTGACATTCCAACTCATAGTTCCTGTTATTTTCGATCACTACTCCGCCCCCTTTATCTGCTGGTTTTATGGTGAAGGCTGGAGTCTTAGAGACTCTGACTGCACATAGCGAGGCATAGCTGAATTATCTATCCGGCTTTCCTACTGCCCACTCCATATTTTAACCGTGCTGGGTTGGCCAACGAATAAAAAACATTTTCAGACACAACCTGATCATGTTTAATTCACTTCACATTTCACTCACACACAAAATAACCAGCTTCGCAGTAATTCTGGCATCGAAGCACATCGGGGGTATTAGACCTTCCTGGTGGGCCCGATGATGAAGCATGTCACCAACTAGGTTGGTGAAGGAGGGCTTTTCAAAGGATCCACTGTGATTCTTCCCACTTGCTCCTCTCGCAAGGAAAAGTGCCCTCTTTTGTTGTTTTGATTGTATTTTGACTCCTTCCTATACTACAAAAAACCTCTCTCTCTTGTTGTTTAAGGGTGCAATATTTCATTGACAGCACATGACTAAGCCAAGTAACCAACAATAATCAATAACCACTAATCTTGGGTTGCGGAGTAGCATTATAGTCACCTTAAAATTCTTAAATGCAGCACTAGGCATTATTAAGTTTAATCACAATACAAGATAATTTCAATTAGGGTTCACGGTTTTATGGTATTTATTTGTTTTACATTTCCACCTGTATTATCTATATTTATTTTTGGGACATCTTATCAGTAATTTTCCATATTTAGTTTGTGTTTTGAGTATAAATGGAGTCATAAAGTGGTATATCTCCACATTTATTTATTTCTTGGATGTGCACTTGTACGCAGATGCCTATTCTGTTTTAGCAAATTAATCAGCCACCCATAACATACCACTACACTCTAGGTACATATTTAGCATTATACTACTAATGTATGTTAACATATTGCTGTATTTACTGGTATCTCATCCTGTATTTTAGCTTCCCATGCTATCTGCTCAGTAGTTGCCTGAAATTCTTGAAAGCAGTATGAAGAGTGTCTCACAAGAAGCACCATTTCCAGTATTTTCTGTTTTTATAACAAAATCAGACAGGAAATTGTTTTTTTCTGTCTGTATTTATCAGTAAAATCAGTAAAAACTGAAAACCGGGAGCCTTAATTACAATACATGCATTTTAAGATTAAGATAGGTAGACAGACAGACAGACAGATAGATTTATAGATAGATAGATAGATAGATGGATAGATAGATAGATAGATAGATAGATAGATAGATAGATAGATAGATAGATAGATAGATAGATAGATAGATAGATAGATAGATAGATAGATACGTTAAATGTCTAAATAATGTTATTTCATTGTTCTTTATTTCTGTTAAACAACCTTAAAAGAATACAGTACAATACAATTTTAAAACATTACAGTACAATATACATATCAACACAGTCTGGGGTTAAAATTAAGAGGAAACTAGCAGCAGGTCCTTCGTAGTTAGATTAGCACACATCGAAGAACACTTGATAGATGACAATTTTTAAAAAAGTACTGTAAAAACAGTAAAAAAAACAGGGCACCAGGAACACTAAGATCAGGCCAGTTCCTATTATCATTATTCTAGTTTAAGTCACTCTATTTAAGTAGAATATAAATCTAAATCAAATTCAATTACATGCACCACTTAATAGTAATATTATCAGGCCAATTGCGTTTATAGTTACAAATTGCACACACGTTCCAATGGGCATTACATATAAACAATTAGTTCAGGTAGAATAGAGTACAAATCAAGGTGCATTTCGGCTGCTATACTACAATCATGCCAATTATTCTGCTTACATTTTATAGCCATTTCTCTTCCTGACTATCGCTACTGATAGGAGGAAGCGGCTCAAACTAAATACTATTGGGCGTTCAGTATCTCCTTTAAAGACTCTTTCGCCATCTTTAATGTGGCGAAGACCCAAAAGTTGGCATATGGGTTTTAGCCATTTTTTTCTTGCCTGTAAATAAGCGGGGCATATAAATAGTACATGGGACTCATCTTCCCTTAGGCCCGTTTCACATAATTCGCATAAATCAGGTCCAGTACTTCCTCTTGGTCCTTTGTTACAGTGCCATTTCGAGGTCCTAGATTTAATTTGAAGGGCACTATAGCAAAATTTTAAATATAACGATTTGGCCATAGGTGGGTAAATTTCATCCATAAAGGATTCTAATTTCATGTCCATTTTTAGTTCAAAGAACCTGAGGGTCAAAGTCCCCAGGTCGGAATTTCCCAACACAGAGTCTTTGATATATTCCCAATACCTATTCTTAAGCAGTTTCTTAGAATTATTGGTAATCGAATCCGGGTCTGACCAAAAGCTACTTAACCCCAGCTTTGTAAACCACTTTTCAATGTAGGCCAGCCATGCTAAGCGTGTGGAATTTTTTATTACCATTATCTCTTTTAACGCCTCTCTATAGTCCGCTAGCTCGTCAGTGGACCAAAGACGAACCCAGTATACCAATGGGCGCAATGCAGCGTGGTCATCTGTTCGGCGGAAATTAAGGTCCCATAAAACCGGGGTAAGGGGAGTAGAGGCAGGTACACCTAAAAGGTGTCTAATAAATTTATTTTCCTGAACTAAGAACGTGCTTTTCGAAACATGTCCCCAAAGTTCCGCACCATAAAGGGAGGCAGATTGTTCTTTGTATTTGAACAAACTAATTGCTGGAGAGACTGATTTATAATAACTATTTTTGTGTTTCCTCAAAATAGGGGCTTGATTCTGAACTAGTCTGATCTTTGAGGTTTCTAGTTGGGATTTCCATGATATTTTGCTATCTAAAGTGATACCCAGGTACTTAAAACTTGGGACTTCGTCAATTTTTTCATTATTTATGGTAAAAATGTTATTAAAACCATTATGTGGGTTGATTGTCATGACCTTAGTTTTGGCCGAAGTAATTTCAAGCTTCTTGTCCAGACAATACAGCCTAAACTTATTAAGAAGGTTCTGGTGTCCTTTGAGGGTTTGGGAAATTAAAATAGTATCATCCGCAAATAATAATGCCGGAACGGCTTGACAACACAACTTGGGAGAGTCATGCTCGCAGCCCAAGAGGGTGTCTGGGATGTCATTAACATAAAGGGAAAATAGGGTAGGCGCCATAACACATCCTTGCCTAACTCCTTTCACTATATCTATTTTCTCACTCAACTCCCCATTGGGCCCCCATCTGACTCTTGCAAAGTTATTTTCGTGCAGTCTGATCAGTTGTTGGAGAATGTTCCCAGGGACACCCATATCATTTAGCGTTCTCCAAAGTTTTCCCCTTGGAACAAGATCAAAGGCTGCTCTTAGGTCGACGAAGGCCACATATATATGGGAGTGATTCTTCCCACGTGCTCCTCTCGCAAGGAAAAGTGCACTCTTTTGTTGTTTTGATTGTATTTTGACTCTTTCTTATACTACAAAAAACCTCTCTCTCTTGTTGTTTAAGGGTATAATATTTCATTGACAGCACAAGACTAAGCCAAGTAACCAACAATAATCAATAACCACTGGATTAACCACTAATCTTGGGTTGCGGAGTAGCATTATAGTCACCTTAAAATTCTTAAATGCAGCACTAGGCATTACTAAGTTTAATTACAATACAAGATAATTTCAATTAAGGTTCACGGTTTTATGGTATTTATTTGTTTTACATTTCCATCTGTATTATCTATATTTATTTTTGGGACATCTTATCAGTAATTTTCCATATTTAGTTTGTGTTTTGAGTATAAATGGAGTCATAAAGTGGTATATCTCCACATTTATTTATTTCTTGGGCGTGCACTTGTACCCAGATGCCTATTCTGTTTTAGCAAATTAATCAGCCACCCATAACATACCACTACACTCTAGGTACATATCTAGCATTATACTACCAATGTATGTTAACAAATGCCTGTATTTACTGGTATCGCATCCTGTTTTTTAGCTTCCCATGCTATCTGCTCAGTAGTTGCCTGGAACTCTTGAAAGCAGTATGAAGAGTGTCTCACAAGAAGCACCATTTCCAGTATTTTCTGTGTTTATAATAAAATCAGACAGGAAATTGTTTTTTTACTGTCTGTATTTATCAGTAAAATCAGTAAAAACTGAAAACTGGGAGCCTTAATTACAATACATACATTTTAAGATTAAGATAGGTAGACAGACAGACAGACAGATAGATTTATAGATAGATAGATAGATAGATAGATAGATAGATAGATAGATAGATAGATAGATAGATAGATAGATAGATAGATAGATAGATAGAAACGTTAAATGTCTAAATAATGTTTTATTTTGACATTAGATCCTATGGATTAATATTTTATTTTCTTGTCTCCAATGTTTTCTATGTGAGCGTGTTGCAGCCTCGGTGAGGGGTCATGTGTGGAAATATACTCCAAGGCTATAATCTATGCTTCTTTTGACTCCTATAGTCCTGTAGTAACTTCTGAGGTGTAGCTTGTGCATAGTAATGGTCTTCTTCTTTTGTGAGTGTGTGTTTGTATTAGTATGTCCCAACCACAACCCCTCATACTCCCTCAGACCACTTTCTTTTCTAGTTGTATTTCCCATATATGTTTGTCCGGAGATCTCTGCCACCATGGCAAAAATCTTGCACAGAAAAGATTGCAGAGGCGTAGGCCAAGATCCATAGGCCAAGATCCATAGGTTTGTCAATAGCATTTTGTAGTATGTGAGTAGTAGTACTGTAGCACTAATTTATGTACTACAAAATATAGCTTGTTTATTGGCACCAGGGGATGCAAGAAAATAATATTCTTTATTGCCGACCCTATCACTCTTCAAAAAGACTCAAGCTGCTGAAACCTCCTCCTTCATGCAGTCTGTCATACTGTAAACCCTACTCCCTAATTGAACCAAGAGTATTGACAGTTACTTTGAATGCCAAAAACGGTGCAAACATGGGTCTTCCCATTACTATAACCACATGGGCAGTGTCAGATCGATACAAAAAAATTGGTACGTTGGAATGAGCAGCTCCATCTATCCTCACAATCGCTGCAATGCTACATCATCAGGCACTTGCACGTATGCTGCAGTCTTTGGAACGTATCTTTGACCCTCGCACAGCTCACCCAACAGTTCCCATATTAAGGCCCAGATTTACTGTGTGGCATAGTAAATCTGACTTAAGGGCTTGCGTCACCTTGCATCCAAAACCAATCCTGCTTGTAATGCAGGAACCCTTGCACCAAGGAACATGGTTGCCTGCATTGGTGCTTGGCAGCCACAAGAGAGAGATCAACAATGTGCCATATGTAAGTCAGAATGGGGCATTTCTGATCTCCCTATTTGATGCAACACAGAAAGTTAGTTTGCTACATTACATTGCACCAAATATTGGTAAATCTGGTCACAGATGTTTTACATAACACACCTTTTTAACCTCACACTCCCAAAGGGGCCGAGGAACTGATGGAAATCAGTGTTCTCAGCCTCATCAAGGGAATGAAGTGCTACACAAATGCTGTTACTTCTACTTTCATACTGATATGTATAGCATTCTCTTTTTGTATTGATTGATTGATGATTTTTAAATTGTTGTTATCTGTATTTTGTTTTTTTTAAATTGTATCCATCTGTACTTTTATGATCTTATATTATAAGTATTGAATAAAGTAATTGACTGACTGACTGAAATGCTGCAATACACTTCAATGCAAAACATTCTTGGTCTGAAATTGTGTTTCCTTTGTTGCAAATGGGTGCCCTACCTTCACTACGTGGGGTAGCTGGAAATACCAAGGCCTATGACGAGTAGTTACATGATTGTCTTCCAATGTCACCTTCAGCTGCTTCTCATGGTAATGGATACTTCTTTGTGCTGCTGCTGAGTGGGTCTGATCATTTAACTGCTTGTGCATTCTCAAGTTGCACGTGCTAAGAAGAGGCCACTATTTCTTTATTTTCAGCAATCAAGGTCTAACAAATAGTCACTGAGATGAACCTGATACGAGTACAAATTATCCAGAAGAGTGCACATAGTTTGTTTAAAATTGTAATATAATTATAAATTAGTCTATGTGTTTTTCATTCATTCAAATTATTCCCCAAAATCAATTGATTCTCTTAAAGCATACACAGTACAACTAGTTGTCACATAAATACAATGCACGTTATAATGCAGATTGCACAAATACACACTTGATAGAATGTGCGCATGCGCTTTGTTGGTTTTTTTTGGTGTCAACTCTGGTGCTAACACAGAATAACAATCAGTACAGAATTAAAGACATGAAATAAGACCCTGCTAAAAGTTCTGGAAACACCGCTATTTCAGCAACTTTCAGAAAATAAATTCCTGTCAAAACACGATGCCATAGAACATTTTTCATTCAAGAGCGAGAGTTTTTGAATCATGAATTTAAATACTAAATGAATACTCTGAGTGCCAGGTCTGCAATCTGAAGCTGGGAGTGCCATTGTAAAGCAATGGCCCTGAATAGTGAATGATATGCTATTTAAATTAAAACAACCCGAGTTGTCAGCAACATCTGAAAAAATGGTTTCTTAGTAAGGCTGTCTAGCAAAGGAAAGTAGCTGTTTTGGATCATGAGGTAATATTGTCGAATGATGTATGACTTGGATAATTGTGGGGTTAATGATCTTTAGCTGGATCAAGGAGTTGAACAAAGCAATTTCATAAAACAGAACATGATGGATTAAATCATGCTAGTCCCGGGTATATACATTAAAGAAAATTATCTTTCTGGCATACTAAATGGCAAAATAAAAAGCACTTTTAGTAAGTAATATGATTTATTGTGCTGCCCTTTTAGTCATGTACCATGATGAAGTAAAAAGCACTTCTTCTGGTCACCCGCCTCTGCAATTATTCTAAAACTTACATTAAACACACAGACACCGCTGCACTCCTAACAAATGTTGATGCCTTTGTTAAAACCGTAGCTTATTTTCATTTATCATTTCAGAGGAATTTAGCGATGATGCCTCCTTCTGAAAATGTGTAGCTGTTGATGACTCCGAGGCGCCGAAAAGGTGAAAGTCCACAAATGTGTAATTTTTCAATATGTTGAAATGATTCGTTCTCATATCAATGAAAGTGCTTCCATGCAGCATTCGGTGAGGCAAAAAAGAGTGTCTTTAGAGTGGAGTGTCATACATTTTATAATTTGTACTGGAAACATTGATGCTTCTGAAATAGAAATCTGTGGCAAAATAGGAAAAAACATCACTAGCTGAATATGGTTTTGGTAGTGTTAGCATAACCAAAGTTACAAAGTTTGAGAACCTGCCTTTTTTTTTACATGGTCTCCCCTATTTTTTTGTGGACTGGTGCTGCTGTTTTATTTTTTACTGTGGACATTGAGACAATGCTAACTGGACACCATTGTATCAGTAGCGGTCGGTGGTGGGAGTAGCTGCCGGGCGGTGACGTGGGGAGGGGGAGGAGCAGGGTGGGGGTTAGTCATCTATGGATTACGGAGGATTACAGGTAAATTAACATATAAATAAATAAAACAAAATTTGTTGTGCCCACTGCATCCCTAAATGCGATGCAGTGCACGCAACAAAATTAGTTTTATCTATTTATATGTTTACTTACCTGTAATCCTCCGTAATCCATAGATTACTACCCCCCTCCCCAACTCATCACCCGGCAGCTACTTACACCACCGACCGCTACTGCAGTGTATGTGCTATGACTCCTAAAAATTTCAAATTGGATAAATCCTAATAACTATATGTAACTTGACTATAAATATATATATTGTTCATCCACCATTTGCTCTGCAAATATAAAGAAATGACTGTGACACAGCAGTGTCCACATCATACAGCCATTTTTCAAGCGTGACTTGCCATGTGACGTGTTTCGGCAATGTTACCGCCCTTTTTCACACATATGTGTATATATGTAAATGCTTTATATAGTAGTAAATTAAAAACACATAAAAACTTTTATGTAATGTAAATATATATTTTTAATAATAGTGTTATTTTATATATATGTATATATGTGAAACAGCAGGGAAGCGTTGGACTCTGGAGTCCAAATTCCCAAATTAAAAATTGGTGGAGAAGTGTGGCTCACTGGTTAAAGGAGGAAGACCTGGAAGCAGAGGTCAGCCTGGGATCAGGGTTAAATTCCCGGCTCGGCGGGGTCTTGAATCCTAAAATGTCCATGGACTCGACAATTCTCGCTCCGCTGCCTACTCGATTCACGGGTTCACACTCTGCGACTCTGGGCAATAGCTTGCTTAATCTCCACAACAGCCCCTCACAGCGGGATGCCTGGCTTTCACCTTGCGGATACCCTGCCGGTGTTATCTCACAGGGGAATATCAGGACGGGTTCCCTAAGCAAGCGCTTAGAAACTGGTTGGTGATTTGCGCTATATAAATTCCTGTACATTTACATTTACATTCCCAAATTACTATTCCCACTGCAGTCTGTTCAACAGTAGGGAAAGCATTGACTCCAGAGGGGTAAATGTACTATTCCCACTAGTTTGTGCAGAAGTAGGGAGAGCGTTGGACTCCGGACAGGTAACATTTACTATTCCCACTTCAGTATGTGCAACAGTAGATAAAGTGTTGGACTCCAGGAGGTAAAATAGACTATTCCCACTCCAGTCAGTGCAACAGTGGGGATAGCTTTGTACTTTGGAGGGGTAACATTTACAATTCCTACTCCAGTCGATGCAACAGTAGGAAAGTATTAGACTTCAGAGGATTAACATTTCTTATTACGAATCCAATCTGTGCAACAGGAGGGAAAGCATTGGACTTTGATGGGGTAAAATGTACTATTCCCAAGCCAGTTTATGAAACAGTAGGGCAGGTACTTCACTTAAAATGTATAACATATGTGACACATAACCCTACTATTTTAAAAAATATATAAAACCCTTAATAAAAATATTATTATTTAACCCCAAAAAATATGTATAACAAAAACTATTAACATAATTATTAATCAATGTAATACATATTCATCATTTTTTTTAAAAGAGACATTATTTATTACTTAATTTGCAATACTAATAAGTTAATATTGACAATCAATATGTTATTGATTCATTATTAACCAATTAGTCAATCAATAATGATATATTAATTCATTTGATAATTAATAATTAACTTCCCAACCTATACTCCTTCAAACCAATCAACTTGCACCTAACAAATACCTTTAAAAATATAATTACAAAATGTACACAGTTAATAATCAGTTAAATAATGATGAATGAATTGTTAATGAATTGTTCATAAATGATGCCCAATTAACTTCCCACTCTACACCTCTAAAACCATAGCAACCTGGTGCAACAATATAAATTACTAATATAATTAAATAATAACATTATAAATCACTTAACATTATAAACTATTTAAAAAATATTATTAACAATTATACAAACAATAATAACTCAAAAAAATGATATATGAACTAATGCATATAAAGAAAGTTTAAATAGTATATTTTTGACAACTATAATATTGAAAACAGTACTTACATCAACGATAATCTCAAAAATGATATCACTTACCTAAAAAATCGATATACTTGACAACAATATTTCTGCATCACAATATTGTTGTGCCATAATATTTTTTTCTGATATTTCTGCATCCAATATTTCCAACTTGATAGTTTGTCTAAACACAGACCTAACAGTCAAGCAAGCACCAAGCCCAGTGGTTGGAAAGCTTCCCTCAGAACTGGATTGAGCAAAGAGGAAGAGACTTCACATTAACCTGGCCACACATGTGGGTGGGAACACAGGCTCTGCAAAATAGCAGAAGGGTTTCTCTATCTTGAATTTAGCGAGGGAGGGGCACTTAACATCTACTACAAAAGTGGGTGGGCTTGACCCTGTGATCCTTTACTCTATTGGTTAAAGAGGGACCAGGAATCACCCCATCCACAAGCCAGTCCCAAGCACAAATGCGGCACCCCAGGACACCTTCTTTACAACTCAACTGAATCTGTGGAAAAGCAGAAGAAGGACTGCACCTGCTGTTTGAGATCTGTGAGGAGAACTGAAGGGCCGGAATGCATACTACATGAACCAGGACAAAGATTCGGACTACAATGGGCATTTGGCTGGCATGCTGTTTGACCTACAGGGCCACAACAAGCGGCAAGTGAATTTTTTCCTGAAGAGCCCAGCTAACCAGTTCCAAATGGACCTGCTCGCGTCCATGCTAGTGGCTTCTGCTGGAGTGAGTCTCGACCCTCAATTACAGTCCCTTAGGTCCTGGCAGTGTCTAACTGGGCCGCTAGTAACATCACTTTTCAGCACAGGATGGACTGTAGAGTCTGGCATTAGCAGCTAGCCGATCCCACGTTTCTTCAGCCAGTCCCTGAGCCCAACCCATCAAGGGTGGCCAATAATCTACTGCACACTGTCTTTAGACAATCAGAGCAAAGTTTGGCCCTGTGTTACCTCTGGCCAGGTCATGCACTCTACCCCCTAAGGGTATGTAATCCCTGCTGTGCACAAACTTCAGCTGTGTGCAGCTTGGGGTAGCCACAATGCTTGGCCAAAAGTAAGCACTCTACTAATCCCTTCGCATGCAGCCAACCCAACTGTGTAGGGCCTCTGTCCATAGGCTATGCACTGCACCCATTCCACGGCTGACAATCAGCCCCTGCGGCATATGGCTTTGGCCTACTTTTCCCTATTTTTTAATTTTTTTTACCATTCATATTATATTGTCAGCTGCACTACCATATATGATGCCATTGATGATGTCATCACTGAGATCATCAAGGATGTCATTTGAGATATCATAAATGATGTCCTCAGTGGTGTCATTCAACATGCAAAGAATTGTGTCATATATAAGTTTTTGTTAACACAAATTTGATTGCATTTTGTATAGTGAAGAGTTGATAATACAGGAGAGCGACGTCCATATCTGGAGCATATATAGTATAATGCAATCCATAACACATTAATAAGTTGAGTACACTGGTCTCCAGTTTGATTTGTTTTAGAGCAAATACTGTTAATAACCATTGGACAGAAGATCAAGTGCTCAAATATACAAAAAAAACGGATTCCAGCCCAAACTAGAACCCCTTTGTATCACCTGAGGGCCACCAATATAAAAAGGATTGGTAAGAGTGGGAGTGCCTATGCAGGTGTAGTGTGATATATATATATGAACATAGCAAATGCTGGTGATGATGGGTCTCACACACATGCAATCACCAGAGTATGATCATTTCTGGACCAATGGATACCTGCTCATTGGGAGCCTCCTGTCCCTCTAGGATCCGGAGCCTGTGCCTTAAAGCTCTCTAATAACATCTCCCATTCCATAGAAATTGAGGATTTGTGGAGTCCCCTACTTTCCTCCTGGCTACGGGATACACTTTCGGCAAGGTCCCACTGTTATAGGTCTTCCTACCACTCTGTTATTCTTGGGGCCCTTGGCTACTTCCAGCACCAGGTGAGAAGGTGCTTTACAAGTTATAGTGCCAGGTTTGCGCATCACACCCCCACATTGTGACCTCTAGGACCTATGGGTTACACCAGTATACAACATCCCAAAGTGTCCCATCAGGCCTGGCATTGGTTACTCCTTCCCCGTATTCTGATAATTGTGGGCAGGCCCACAGCATCTAGAACAAATCTGTCCCTTCCGCCCAGCAATGGGGACACATCGAGATTGCATCAGGGCATATTAGGTTGATTTTATGTGGTATTAAGTATGCCCGGTGTAAAATGACAAATTGGGGTATTCCAGTAATCTAACCCATTCCTTGTCAGAGAGTGCCCTGCTTAAGTCTATCTCCCATCCCTCCCATTGTGTTGTAAGCGGTGTAATGAGATGGTCTTGAAGTCCTTTATAGAGGCCATCACACCAAGTGTTGACCATGTCCCATTGTGTGCGATGCCCTCAGTAGCTCATAGGTCAATGACTTGTGATCATCTGCTGCCCAATCTTGATGAATATACCGCAGGAGACTGGCATGTCTTAGAAAAAGGGTGTCTAGGACGTTGTGTGTGTGTGTGAAATCTTCAGGTGCTATGAGAGTGCTGTCTGCAAACATGTCACCCGCCAAGGTGACCCCTTCTCATTCCAAGGGTGTGAGCTGACTAATCGTTAAAGTGACTGAGGAGGTGGGGAGGCCTCATAGAGGTATGTTGGATTCACAAGTCACCTGAACTGGGGAATATCTCTTTTTTTTATTTTTTTTGTTTATTGATACAAGACAAAAACACAATGATCAAATAATTCCATCATAACTGGGGAATATCTCATCATCTTTTTCCAGTATGACATCGTAATGCGTAATAGTAACATATGTGAGGGCAGAGTTGGGGATCCCGTGCATGGCAATCGATGAAGCTGGCTACGTTCTAATTGCACCTCATTAAAATCTATTTCCAATAGGTTATGTCCAGAGAGCCAGTATGTTAAACACTGCAGTTGCCCAGCTTTGCAGTGCACCTTAAAATCAGGAGCTCCGAGCCCTCCTTTATCCATTGGAAGTTGGATCTTTGTTAAGCTGACTATGCGATGTCTCTGCCCCAAATCAGATCAGTCAACAGAGTGTTGAGTTGTTGAAAAATCCCAGTAGGAATTGTGATTAGTAAGTTCACAAAATGGTATAGAAAGTGCTGCAACATTACCATTTTGGCCAGTGGCAGCCATTCTATAACAGACAGGGACAGCGTAGTCCAAAAGGCCTTCTGTGTTTTGACCGCTGCAATTGTACGTGAGAGGTTGCTTTCTAATAAATCAAGGCTATCCCTGTATATTTGGATCCAGAGGTACCAGAAAGTGGAATGGACTACTAGGATTGTTTATTCCCCAAAACACAGGTTGGGCTCTGCATATGTGCCAGCAAAGGAGTACACTCTAGATTGTGTGTGTTGATGCAGAGGCCAGAAAGGGTTACAAAGGCAGATAGCAATTCATCCATCTCTATCTGCACTTCTTTGAAATCTTTGAAATACAAAATCATGTCGTTGACATACAGCGAGATGGTATGGGCTGTGAGGCCCAATGCAATCCTGCTTCCTGTCTAATTCTTTATGGTATGCGTTCAATCACGAGGATGAAGAGGAGTGGGGAAAGGGGGCAACCAAACCCAGCCTGGTGCCTCTCCATATCTGCTATGATTGAGATATATGGGGACCTGTTCTAGCCATTTTGGAAATATATAATAAACTTTGCCCATCTGATGAAGGCCTGAGGTATCCAGAATCAGGTTAATGTGGTGAGCATGACGCCCCAATCCATTGAATGAAACGCCTGGTGGATGTCTGAGGAGAGACAACAGACATGGGGATAAAGATCCTGACTGCCATACATGATCTGGAACAACCATCGGATACTTAATGAGTTGTTTCAGTGAGGTACAAATCCACACTGATCATTGTGTATTAAGAAAGGGATTGGCGGAAGCAGTCTGTGGTCTAGGATCTTGCTGAGGACCTTATACTTGGTATTTACTATTGATAGTGGACCACAGGAGGTGAACTCCTGTGGGAGCTACCTGGGTTTCTGTAATGATGTGACCAGGGCTACTCTAGCAAAGAAAGGAAGTAGGCCTGCCTCTAGAGAGGCATTGTACTGTTGTATAGCATTTTAAGACACTAGTGTAAATTTCCTGATTCATGCCCTTATATAGGTATAAATCACCATATCCTTATGTAGGCATAGAAATCATAACCTTATTTAGACATAGCTCATGCAGTCCAAATACGGCATGGCTACTTCCACTAGTTCTGAAAATCCACAGCGATTTCTTGGAAAACTCGGCTTCAGCAGCTCGGGACTTCCCCTTGCTCGAATACTGACTTGTCCAAGAACTCATGGAGTTTTCAAAGAACTGAGACTCTTTGATGACGTTATTATGTCCACCTTTACGTCAAACTCGGCATCTTCAAGGTATAAATATGCCCACACTTGCCATAGCAAACACACAGTGGTTTGGAGCAGTTCGACTATCTACTTGCCCGACGCATCCTGCTACAGCAAGTGCGGAAGGAGGCCGACCCTCTAGCAGACTCACTGAGAGAGACGCTGTCTTTTCTCTTGCCGAGAAATCCAGCTCCAGTGTTTCCAATCTACTCTTGCGGGTTGTTGGGAAATCGAGTCCTGTGCCTGACCTTCTTCATTCTAAACCAAGGTACGGAGCTGTTTGGACCCTTAGAGAAATCTTGGATAGAATCAAAGAAGACTGTTCAATAAATACTTTTATTGAAAACGCTCGTCTATCTACTTCTCTGCAAACTCTGGTGAAACAAAGCATGTACGAATGACTGGGGTAAAAAAATTATATATTGTTTCCACGACTCTGAAGATCAGTTTTATCTTGGGGAAACAAAGTTGTCATGTTTATGCAGTTGTCAGAAACTAAATCCCTTCTTGTGAACTCGAGAAAGTTTCTAGTGACCTCTGAGTTAGCTGGCACTCACAATTAAGTCTAATATATTCAATAGAGACCTAGTAGACATAAGTCCTACGTCACATCTATAGGATATATTATTCCAATGCGCAGAGCCTATTAGGAATATAGGAACTACACTACATGGCGCCCAACGTTTGGTCAGGCACTAATTTAACGCTAGACACTAGAGTAACTCAGTCGTGCTTTTCACAGTGTGGTAAATATTTGATTTACCGTCCTAATTTCTATGCAGGTAAGTACTTAATCAATAATAACTCAATCGGAAAGAAAGAGGCAGAGTCCGTGGTGTTAGAGTTCTTAGGGGTTTTATTCCTTAAAAAGGAATGGTCAAGACCGGATATCTTGTTCCTGACACCACTGGGGTGCAGGAAGGGATAGAGCAATATTTTATTGACAATACATAGCTTATATACTTAAGTTACATTATAGAAACCAATACAGTAGGCGTAACAGCTGAGAGAAACAAGATAACAGCATCCACGTGGTAGTGATACGTAATTAGAAGGCGTGAACTAGGCGTGAACATAGAGGTGTGTGCTAGAAACGTCACAGGTAGGTGTCACAAGTGGGTGGCAACGTAGCAGAATCTTGTAATGTCAGCAGAAATCTGAGGCCTGGATGCGCGCGCAGCTGCATGACGTGTGATTGACGTGAAACTGGAGGGTGCAGGGGACTTGACATTTACACTGGCGGAAAGAGACAGAAGTCTAGCATGTCAGATCAACTCGTACCTCTATCATATCTGATATCTGATGTTTGGGAACCATATTATCTAAACGGAAAAGGTCTCTGGGGCAGAAGCTATTCTATACTGACTGTGAGTGCGTGTATAAGCGCCTAAGTGTCTACATGAGAATGCGAGGGGCATGGGCCTACCATGGTAACAGAGGCTATGAATTACTTGCACAGAGACAGTGAGGCCGGGCCCTTTGCTCTGCAGCTGGGGGGATGTTTACTTAAACTAGTAGGCAGGAATGCATTTTCGAGGAGCGGAACAGATAATTCGAAGGTTGAATACAGTCTTGGCAGGCAGCAGGCTGAGCTAAGCGCCGTGAGCCGCACAGGGAGTAAGGCAGAGGTCACGGGTACAGAGACAGCCTGGGCCAAGGCTTTCGGAGTCAGAAAGCAGGAAAAAAGGCTCGATGGCAGAATTCAGGGCCTACTTCGCCAGAGCTGAAAAACGTGTAAAGTATACTACAAAAAGACGTTGGCATAGCATACTTAGAAACGGAATATTCAACCCATTCAGGGTGGGTCTGAAAGAGGACATGTTAACGTTGGACGCAAATGTATTTGCGTCTTCATAGCTGGCACAGGAGGGAAGTTACATGCACTTTAAGCTGGTACATGGAGACGGTGGGGTACACGCTAGGGAACATTACTTGACCATAAAATTTATATTTCCTCATTCCCTCCTTGTTCCCTACGGACCCTTCATGATATATCGATCCTCATGAATCGATCAGTCTGTTCTTGTAACATCATTTGTTCTTCTTTCTTTCTTTCACGTTTTGAGAGAAAACTGGAATGTTCAATGCACGATGTGGCACACAGTCCACAAATCGCTGGCCCACACTGTAGGCACAGGCAGCAACTGAATACTATGACAAGGGCAATGCCTAGGAAGGATAGGATCTTCCATCCCCAAGCAGTTAACGTTGTCCAGAACCAACCGGACCAAGTCCAGGTGCCTGGATTCTGATGTATCTGGTTTTCAATTTTATGAAGACGTGTAATAGCTTGGTATACCGTTGGCGCGTTTTCTGGAATGAAAACACAGCAACTTGACCCGATGACCTTACAAGCTCCGCCTCTGTCTGCCAAGATGACGTCAATAACAAGACGATTCTGAAGAACAACAACCCGCATGGCGGACTGCTCCTCTGTTAAGTTACCTAGGGCGGAGGCAGTTTCATTCACTACTGCTTCAAGTGTTCTGGTTAATCTGCGTATTAATTTACTATTTTGAACGGGGCCTGTGAAGAAAAAGAATCCTTTATTGAAATCTGTATATTGCTCCCATGCCGTTTCAGTGTAGTCGACAATCGGGAGATCTCTTCGGACTCTATTCTTTACTAGATTTGAATTTCTGTGATAATCAGGAGGCGCTAGAAAAACAGGGGGCAGAAGGAATGCAATGTAACAGGTACCATCCCAATCTGGAGGCAAGCGTATGTATGCGGTATGGCCACAAACAAAGTAGGAATGACGAGTAGCTCTAAAAGAAGATTTGCCTTGGTCACTGAATTCGACCACAGTAGTACATTTGCTATGACCTAAGTGTACTGAACCCTTCTTACTGACACATAAATCACCAGTGACTGGTAATACTGACATAGCAGGGAGAACTGGTGCGGCTTCTGATTCAACAGTAAGAATCATAAGGTTAATTGTATAATTACCTAATCCATATACTTCATTTTCTAGATCAGTTCCTATTCTAGTGGGGAGTCCCTTCTTGTCAGGGTAACAGGCATTAAGCAGAACTAAGTTCAAGTTTCCCCAAACCCAGCTCCCTTTAAAAACAGCGACATCAGGATCTAAGGAATTAATTATTCTAAACCATGCACCACAGGAGCCATTGTGAGTAAACGGGTACGGAAAGAGGGGCAGAACTCCCTTGTATTTCTGGTAGGGAGGGAGTCGGCCACATATCCAGCAGTTTGTAGCATTGTTAGTCTGATGGGAGTGATGTAACATACTAATGAATGTGTTGTTGCGCAGCGCAAGTCTGTAAGAAAGTTCGTGGGGAGGTAATTCACTAAAAGAATGTTCAGCAGAAACATTATAAGCAGATTGTTCACGCTTGAAAATAGGGTAGTATATGGGAAGCAATATACTAGCAACAATAATCAGAAGGCTTAGAAAAAACATAATCAATAATGTCACTATACAGTGACTGCGGAGTAATTTACAATATGTACGTTTCTTGAGTTGTCTCTCTCTCTCTCTCTATCTCGATCTAGGGGATACATGTCAGAAACTATTTAACCGATTCACCTAGGGGAGGACTTAAACAAATAAACTGTCTGACTTGCTAGATCGAAGTTTCAATCTGTACTCCTCTTGGGGAGTTTTCTCTTGTTTTGGAACTTTAAAGTCACTAGGTTCGATACAGTCTTTGGAAGGGGTGGACGAGTCCTTTTCTGGCATCAGTTCGTTACACTTTTTTATATGGCTTGTATGGATCCACCCCTTTCGGCCCTCCACTTTGATAGCGGTCCGCGTTGTAAGAAGGACGGTCTTCGGCTCTTTCCAGCGGGGCTCCAGCGGACTTTTCCTGTTGAAGTTCCTAATTAGGACCGTGTCCCCGGGACGGACATCATGCGGCTTTACATCAGTGTTGTCAGGGAAGGCTGCGGCAACCTGTGAACGACATGATTGGAGTGCAGACATCAAGGAGGCAAGGTAATCTGTCAGCATATTGCAATCAACATCGGTAATTTTCTTAGGTATGGGCGTCCCCCACATATTCGGTGGTCTTCCAAAAACCACTTCATACGGGGATAGTCCTGATCTCGAGTGGGCGACCATCCTCATGTAGAATAATGCAACTGGCAGGGCGACTATCCAGTAGACCCCTTTCTCTTTACAAACTTTAGCAAGGCGGGTCTTTAGTGTCTGGTTATGCCTCTCTACAAGGCCAGCAGCTTCGGGATGTCGGACACAATGGAATCTCCACTGATATCCTAGCAGCAAGGAAACTTGTTTCATTAGTTCGGATGAGAATGGCTGTCCGTTATCTGAGTACACGACACGAGGCAAGCCGTATCGTGGGAAGAATTCTCGAACCAGCTGCCTGGCAGTGGTCGGAGCAGTGTAATCTGGGACTGGATATGCTTCGGTCCAACGGGAAAGTGCACAAACAATTACGAGGACATATTTGAATCCTCGACAACGGTCCATCTGGATATAATCCATCTGGAGGACTTCAAAAGGGTGATCGGGAGGATGAAATCCACCTTGCTCTACAGGGACGCTTTTACCTGGATTGAACTGACAACAGATCATGCAAGTACGCACTTTCTGTTTTGCTGCTGCTCGTAAGTGTTTGTTGTACCAGAGATTCTGTAAACTGTCTAACATCGCTTTCTCTCCTAGATGTGCTGGACTATGTGCTGTATTGATTATGACTTGAACCATAGAGTCGGGGAGAAACCATGTAGATTTTCCCTTCGTCATCCAACCTTGTTCTGTCTGGATCCCTCCTAGTTCAGTCCATTTCTTTATTTCATCTGTAGTAGCATGTGTCTGAATATCGATTACATCTAGTGTGGGATCCCTGACTGTCATACAATGTGTCGGTACTATTGTCTTTGTCACGTCAGTTGTCTGAGTGTGAGTCAATGCTGTATGTTTTGCTGTCTGGTCTGCCAGGTCGTTACCCTGGGAAACAGAATCTGTAACTTTAGTATGTGCTTTACACTTCATGACGGATATGCCTGAAGGCAGATGTATTGCTTCTAACAGTGCTTGAATGAGGGGACCGTGTTGAATCTTGGCACCGTGAGAGGTCAAGAAACCTCGTTCTTGCCATAACATTCCGAAGTCGTGTACAACTCCGAACGCATAACGGGAATCAGTGTATATGTTAACATTTCTGTTCTTGGCTAGTATACAGGCTCGGGTCAGAGCAACAAGCTCTGCCGCTTGAGCGGACAGCGTGTCAATACGATATGTTTCTTTAACTTCAGTTTCAGTGGTCACTGCATATGCGGCCACTAATTCTCCTGTACTTGTTCTCATACATGAACCATCCACATAAAGTGTCAGGTCTGGATTTGTCAATGGAACATCGGTTAAGTCTCGTCGGGGCTTTGTTACTGTATTAATGATCTCTATACAATCATGCGGAGCTGGGTCTGTCATAATTGAAGGTAACAAAGTTGCGGGATTCAGAATGCTGCAGCGTCTGATTTCTATGTGTGGCTGGAATAGCGTCAATTCATAACCTGTCAGTCGTGCTATGGTCAAGTGTTGAGTCTGAGTTCTGTTTAAAAGAACCTCTACAGAATGTGGAACTTGTACTGTTAATTGATGTCCTAAAACAATTGAGTCGCTCTGTCTGATTGCTAGTGCTGTTGCTGCTACTGACTTTAAGCACGCAGGGAGTGCCTGGGCTACTGAATCCAATGTACTTGAAAAATAAGCGCAAGGCTTATGTGAACCTGCTTGATCTTGAGTGAGGACAGACAACGCTGTACCCTCACGTTCTGTAACAAAAAGTGTAAAAGGTTTGCTGTAATATGGTGTCGCTAAAACTGGTGCTTGGCATAAAGCTTTCTTTAATTCCTCAAAGGCTTGTGTGTGTTCCTGAGTCCAAGGAAGGGCAGTCGAAGTCGCTGCCTCCTGTGTTGTCAACTGAATGAGTGGTTTAGCTAGAAATGCATACTGAGGGATCCATTGTCTGCAGTACGAGGTGAGGCCTATAAAGGCCCGCACTTCCTTTTGTGTCTGGGGTTGCGGCATATTTACAATTAACTGGATGCGATCAGGAGTGAGCTGTCTCCCCACTTTGGACAGCAAGTGACCCAAGTACACAACTTGCTGAACACAGAATTGTAGCTTCGAAGGAGACACCTTGTGTCCCTTGTCGGCCAGAAAATGTAAAACTGTCAGTGATGCTTGTTCACATTCGGGTTCACTTCGTGCGGTGATCAGCAGATCATCGACGTATTGCAGTAAGGCGGTGTTAACTGGCATTTGAATACAATCTAGTTGTCTTTTCAGTGCTTGACTATAGATGCTAGGCCTTTCTGTGAATCCTTGAGGTGCGCGGGAAAATTTGAAACTTCGTCCATTTAAACTGAATCCGAAAAGGTATTGGCTCTCTGGGTCAATAGGCACACTGAAGAAGGCGTTCTTGAGATCAATTACAGTAAAGAACGTTGCTTCAGAATCAATAGCAGTCAGTAGGGAAGAGATGTCGGGAACCACAGGGTACTGTGGTACAATGCATTTATTTAGTTCTCGTAAATCAATCACCAGCCGATATACTGGCGGTGCATTGGGATCAGTACGTTTAAGAATCGGAATGATAGGGGAATTACAGATATTGGAGTCGGTCTCTACGACCACTCCTTGGGCAATGAGCTCTTCAATGATTTCCAGTAAAGCCACTACAGCATCGGGTGGTAACTTGTATTGTCTGATTCGTGGTAAAACAACACCTGGTTTCAGTGTAACACGGTATGGTGTAATATGCATGCAGCCTACATCGGTTGGGCCTTGTGCCCATAGGTGATCCGGTACATTTTTCAATCTGACATCAAACTCTCGTAGTACATAGTGACCCTTGAAATCTCGCAGAAACAATCTAACTCCCTCCGGAGAGCAACATATCACTGCTCCTAGAGCCTTCAATGTTTTGATACCTAACAGATTTTCTGGACATGATTTTGTAAGTAACAAGTCTGTAACACGTGATAATGGACCCACAGCCAGGGGGACTGGTTCTGATACCTCATTTACAATAGGCTGTCCTGAAAAACCAAGGGAAACATTCTGTGAGCCTGAGAGGGGTGCCCCTGGGACTTCGTCATGGCTGATTGTTGTGCGGCTTGCCCCTGTGTCAATTAAAAACTTTCTGTCTTTTCCCAATACTTGACTGTGTACATAAGGACCCTCTTGATCTACAGGAATCTCAATAAGAGGCAAGCCAAACTCCCTCTCTAGGCTGTTTCATGTGTATCGTGGATAATCGGGGTAAGCAGATTGGGCATACTGGTACATCTGTTGTGACACTTGCTGAGTCGCAGCAATGGGCTGTGGCTGTGGTACCGCTACCGTCTGTGCTGTATGTGATGAAGCATGCGTAGGCTGTGTAGGCCCTGAATTCTGCGAAGCCTGTTGCTGGACCTGGTCTTGTCTAGGTGGACGCGGCCTTTCTTTAGTTTTACCTGTTGATATATTATGTTTCAAGACTGGGCATTCATGTACGTAGTGACCTGGCTGCTTGCAATAGTTGCATGTCCCTTTAACGGGGGCTGCTGAATTCTGGGTCTGGGTCGTACCCTTTCTCTGGCCGTCGGCTGGAACCGACTGGGCCACTAACATTTTCATTTTTGTGTCTTTCATACGTTTCTGTTCATGATCCTGTTCTTCTCTAATTCTGTTCTGATGGTATTGTAACATTTGTAACATCTGGGATGGCGTATTTGCTTGCCATGTACTCTCAACCTTGTATACCCGACTTTTAACTGCTGGCAGGGAATTCTCTACTAACTTTGATACAAAAAGGTGCGGGTATGATTCGCTACTTGATTTAAGGCCGCTATTATTAAGGAAACATTTCTCGAATCTTGAATAGAAGTCACTAGTATCTTCGTCGTGTTTCTGTTTACAGGCTGAGATAGCGTCCCAGTCTTCCTTTCTAGTTGTGAGTAATCTTGGCAGAACCTGTACTATTAAACCTGGTAATGCTTTAGTTTTCTCCCCAAGGCCTAGCCCTGGGGTACGAAGTTTTTCCTCGTCTTCTATTTCTGTCCATGCAATCTTTTTGTCTCCTACCTCCCACTCTCGTTCCTTTAATTTCTCGTAGATGCCGGTGGGCAGCAGTACTTTTAACATTTTCATGATATCTTCATATGTGTAATCTCCCATCAGTAACATGTCTTTAAGTTCTCTGTGAAAACCTGCTGGGTCTTTATCATGACAGGGTACTAGTTTCTTCATTTCTAATAGTTCTAACTTGGTCAGAGGTGTGTGTACATACACACGTCTCAAGGCATTATCGGTACCCATAACTGGATGTACTTCTCGTAAGGGGTTCTGACTTTCAATGCCATGCAGTCGCTCCATATGGTACATTTTTCTTTCTGGGGGCGGAGCGGGAACATATTCGGAACTTAAGAAAGTGTTGTATCTGTGTCGTTGTTCTAGAATTATTTGTATTAACTTGGTACTTAGACCTCTCCATCTATCCATGAGTAGTGCTTCTAATGTATCGTGTAAGGGACCTGGATCAGAATGTTGGTTTCTGTATAACGTGAGGAGGTGCTGAATCATGTATACACCTGCTAATTTCTGCTCGTCTGGGGAAAGGTTCAGGAATGTCTGCGCTACTGTGTCATCATTGTATATGTTCGGATTGTCAGCCCATAGTACTGCTGACCGGGCTAGTTCTTGTTCATCCATAGAATTGAGTACATGGTACCCCATTCGTTCTCGAAGCCTTTTATCAGTCTCTTGAAACTGATGTTCAGGAGAATTCGGTTTTGATATGCCAGAGAGAAAAACTCTCTTGCTTTCTGGACGAATGCCTTTCCTAAGGTAAGTTCCCTTACCTACATACGCTATAGTATCAGTGGTCCTTTCTGGTTCTTCAGGTTCTTCATCCTCCTCGGAGGAAGCTTTTTCCTTCGCTTTTTCGTGTATTTCTATCACTGCTTTTCTTATTTTCCTGTACATATTGGCTATGCAACCCCCTTTATCATGTTTTCCTTCGGATATATTTTGACCCCATTTGTTTAGTCCCTCTAATTCATCCTGTTCTGTCCCAGGCCTGTCTCGTTCTCTGATTAAACAATTTATGAAAAAACGTAGTATATATGCTTGAGTGTCAACTTTCTGGTATGCCATGGCCTCCTTAATACTGTCAGGGTCTTCCCCAGTCTGGACAAAATGATATATTCTATCTAGGTGCTCTTTCATTCCTGAGAAAAACAGTAGGTAATCTGTAGCTTGTCGTAAGCGTAGTGATGCTAAAAACATCCTATCATCTTTACAGGGTACTGGATCGTATCTGCAAACTTGAAGCGGTTCTTTGAGTATGTCGAGACGGGGTGATTGGAGTGAAAAATGCTTCTGCATATCCCTAAGGTGTAATCTGTGTGTTGCTGGCGGGGTCTGGTGACCCCCGGTCGCACCTCCTGAGGCAGAGGCTTGGGCATTATCCCTCTGTGGAGTCTGTATCTGTACTTGAACTTGTCTTTTGGTAGGATCAGGCGTGAACGGATTTGGTATCTTAACCTTAGGTGAGGGAAGTGGTGGGGGTGGAGGAGCGGGCTGTCGGACGGGGGAACCTTGTTGCGGTAGTGGCGGAGTGCGATCTTGGGGCGGGTTGCCACCTCCGTCACCGTCAGTAGGCGGGACGTGGGCCTGTGGATTGGTGTAAGCTGGTGCTACATCGTTTAGATAGGATTTCAGAAATATGTCTTTAGTAGTCTTGTGAATTACTTTAGTTGGGACCAATGGTGGTGGCAGATTTTTCGGTATTTCTGAAGTAGCTTCAGGCGAACCCTCGGCCACAAGATACATACCATTTACGAAATTGTTTCGTGCGCGGTCTACTTGTTCTGATTTTACTCGGATCCCTTCAGTAACTAATTCGTTTTCTCGGACTTTATCCGGTGCTTCTCTAAGTCTGTCTTCTCTACGGAGTGCTTTTTCAGCACGTTTATGTGATTCTTTACGCCAAAATTCTATGGCGCCTTTCTGAGATTGTCTGGCTTTCTTTTTCCATAGCGCTTCTTCTACCTTCATGATGCACTCGGCATCCCATGTTCCGGTAACAGGCCATCTGTGTCTCTCGTCTAGATGCTTAGTATAATCGGCCCATAAATCTAGATACAATATGGCATCTAAGCCATGTTTCTGATACATGAAATTTCCAGGAGTGTCCCTAGGGGGGATAGGAATTTCTTCCTCTAGTATCCCTTTCCTAGTTCCTATCTGCTTTAACTTATTGAAAAACGGCATCTTGTTTACTTAGTACTGAACGCTCAATCCTTGCTACTTAATTCTGAACACAACTAGTTACACAAGAACACAATAATGCACAAAAAAACTCACTCATACTACGACATTAATCACATGAAAGACATTTGAGACATATATGACTACCCCCCTATACTGGATGTACTGCTAAACAGCACAGATACACTGCTAAGAACAGTGCAAGAACTAGGATAACGGATATACTGCTAAACAGTGCAGATACACTGTCTAAAACAGTGCAGACCGAATTTGTGTTCCCAAACCCGTCTTGATACGTCCCAGCAATGGTACTCACCGGGAAGCACGGAAACAGAAGGCCTCGGAAAACTCGACTGGACTGGACCGGACTCGACTCGACTCGACACGTGGATACTTCGGAAACTGGTGGGCCTCTTGACACCTCGGACCTTGCTTCTTTCGGCTAGGCTCTGGTCGGGATCCTCCGCACTCCTCACCGCCTCGTCTGGGTGCTGATCGCAGTCTTCGTCACCTCCGTGTGCCAGAGGGAGATACAGGAAATCCTGCCAGTACGCGTAGTTCCGTCTAACTGATGGCAGGGGACAGAGCTTGCAACGCACCAACCGGCGCGTGGGGTGGGGGAGGGGTCCCTATTCGGGCGCCAAAATAATGTGGTAAATATTTGATTTACCGTCCTAATTTCTATGCAGGTAAGTACTTAATCAATAATAACTCAATCGGAAAGAAAGAGGCACAGTCCGTGGTGTTAGAGTTCTTAGGGGTTTTATTCCTTAAAAAGGAATGGTCAAGACCGGATATCTTGTTCCTGACACCACTGGGGTGCAGGAAGGGATAGAGCAATATTTTATTGACAATACATAGCTTATATACTTAAGTTACATTATAAAAACCAATACAGTAGGCGTAACAGTTGAGAGAAACAAGATAACAGCATCCACGTGGTAGTGATACGTAATTAGAAGGCGTGAACTAGGCGTGAACATAGAGGTGTGTGCTAGAAACGTCACAGGTAGGTGTCACAAGTGGGTGGCAACGTAGCAGAATCTTGTAATGTCAGCAGAAATCTGAGGCCTGGATGCGCGCGCAGCTGCATGACGTGTGATTGACGTGAAACTGGAGGGTGCAGGGGACTTGACATTTACACTGGCGGAAAGAGACAGAAGTCTGGCATGTCAGATCAACTCGTACCTCTATCATATCTGATATCTGATGTTTGGGAACCATATTATCTAAACGGAAAAGGTCTCTGGGGCAGAAGCTATTCTATACTGACTGTGAGTGCGTGTATAAGCGCCTAAGTGTCTACATGAGAATGCGAGGGGCATGGGCCTACCATGGTAACAGAGGCTATGAATTACTTGCACGGAGACAGTGAGGCCGGGCCCTTTGCTCTGCAGCTGGGGGGATGTTTACTTAAACTAGTAGGCAGGAATGCATTTTCGAGGAGCGGAACAGATAATTCGAAGGTTGAATACAGTCTTGGCAGGCAGCAGGCTGAGCTAAGCGCCGTGAGCCGCACAGGGAGTAAGGCAGAGGTCACGGGTACAGAGACAGCCTGGGCCGAGGCTTTCGGAGTCAGAAAGCAGGAAAAAAGGCTCAATGGCAGAATTCAGGGCCTACTTCGCCAGAGCTGAAAAACGTGTAAAGTATACTACAAAAAGACGTTGGCATAGCATACTTAGAAACGGAATATTCAACCCATTCAGGGTGGGTCTGAAAGAGGACATGTTAATGTTGGACGCAAATGTATTTGCGTCTTCATAGCTGGCACAGGAGGGAAGTTACATGCACTTTAAGCTGGTACATGGAGACGGTGGGGTACACGCTAGGGAACATTACTTGACCATAAAATTTATATTTCCTCAACAGAGACCCCTTTATCCCTTAAAATACTCCAATAGACTTCTGGAGTGGGTTAAAGGATAAAATATCGACCATAACTGAGTAGGACAAAAATCCTACTTTTTAGTTTTTGGTTTTGTTCAACATTGAAGGGTACAGTGTTCCAAAATATTGTGCACCTTATCTTCATTTCCTTGAAACTCGCTCTGCAAGACTTACAAACAAAATGTTGGATACCGACGAGGATATTCCAAGGGTATATGGAACTGCAGTAAATGCAAACCAACCAGGTCTTGACGTTACAGGTTTCCGACATGACGACCCGGATGCTATAAACATCCCGGAAAATGTTCGGAAAACAATAGCTATAAAACTCATAGAAAATGGCCTATCAGCAAGAGGTGGTAGCGTCATTTTCGTCATAGAGGCACATGAATATCGGCAGACAGAGGTATTCTATTCATGGATTATCTTTCCACAAGCAAATCCAACAACACATGTGTTCTACTTCTATAAGATAGAGGAACATCCAGCTGAATATGTTCCTTTCGAGGACATTAAAATTCCCCTAACTTACCAAGAGCATCAGCTTTGGTTTGAAGGCGCCCTACAACATCAAAATCACATTACCAGGCTCGGTCCACTTGGTAGACCAGGAGCGACATGGCCGGTACTAGCAGGCTATACACCACATCCTGCCATTGAACAAATTACTGGTCCAGACCTATTAGCTCAGCTAAAACAGTTAATTAAAATCCATAAACAATTGGTACAATATGTCATGCGGACTCTAACAGTCCAACCTGCTATAAGATTTCCACTGAACAACAACTACGGGGGGGCTCTAATCAGCAAGGCTGAGCCAAAATATCAAAAGAACAAAAGGAATTGCCAGTGCTGATGTGGAAGCTATTTAAACAACTAATGTCCAAACCTGAACTCAAAAAAATGTAGGGACAGGGTGCACTATTTAATAGTTTTTTTATTTTAAACAAAATTTAAACCAAGCAGAAAATTTTTATATTTTCATTTACACAGGGACGTATTTACAAAAAGGACACAAAAAAGCTAAGATCGTGATTTGTAAACCATCAATCATACAGGGTTTCATGCATGTCACATCCATTCAAAACACAATCATACCATTCGGGGACAAAGGGAATATGCAATGTGATTAAAAATCTGTACACCAAGATATACTACAAAATCAAACAATCGGCCACTGTCTGCGAAAACCTTTTTTCAAAGCACAAATAACAAAATAGTTGTGTATGTACAATCCTATAAAAGTTAACAAACAAAAAGAACTTCTTAGTAAATAGGAAACAGTATTGTACTAGCGACCAAGGGAAAACAAATCAACTCTTGTCGCTCTGGCAGACACGTTGTGGCTAGCACATGTCTGTATGATTGATGGTTTACAAATCACGATCTTAGCTTTTTTGTGTCCTTTTTGTAAATACGTCCCTGTGTAAATGAAAATATAAAAATTTTCTGCTTGGTTTAAATTTTGTTTAAAATAAAAAAACTATTAAATAGTGCACCCTGTCCCTACATTTTTTTGAGTTCAGGTTTGGACATTAGTTGTTTAAATAGCTTCCACATCAGCACTGGCAATTCCTTTTGTTCTTTTGATAAGATTTCCACAGCACACCCCTCATCAGGGGAACACAAACAAAATTACACCATGGACTATACAATCAGTCATCTGTAAATTACCCAAAAGAGGGAACAAATTCCATTCAGGTTAGCTCAAAAAATTATTCAGATTACTCAGATGGAAGCAGTATATCCTGATAGTACACCTCATGAGAAACACTGGATTCTAACAAACTGTTTACCAATGGGGATTGCACCATACCTGGAGGACTGTGACACTTGGGGTATAGTCTTTGCTGCTATCTACACAAAAACACATGGTGTTACGTCTATGGCAGTAATACCAGACGTCCTAGAACACATTCAAAATGAATACGGGGCAGAGCCTGCTTTAAATCTGGGTATGAAATTACTGAAAGATTTCAAACAGGTCTCAGCTATAATATTAGCTAATATTAAAGGTGAAGCAGCATCCGTGGCAATCTGCCAAAAACTAAAAGAACTTGATGTAACAGAGCAACCATATGAACAGGCCAGAATAATTGAAAAACCCTATGAAGAACTAGGAAGCGATAGTTTGGGAGGGAAACAGGTAAAGCCTGAACTAACAGAAAATCCTGAAAAGTTTTTATTAAAAACACACTCACTACTCCTAAAAAGAAGTGGGAACATACTAGACAGACACTTCCTAAAGAAAAGCGTTCTCAATCTAGAGGTAGGTCTCCTCAAAAGGAGCCCTCTGAAAAGAGGTATAACCTCAGAAACAGGGATCATTTGAGAAAACCTGATAGATATCAAGATACTGATACACGTTCCTCTCATACCTTTCAGATTTCCTCGCAAAAATCCGAAAGTAAAGGTTGATCAGAACACAAGGAAGAATGCGTGAAGTCCAAAGACGATCAACACGTTCCGAAAAATAAGAAAGCTCAATTCACCAAAAAGAAGGTAGCAAGTCTAAAAATCAGACATGCCAAGGATCTTGAGGACACAACTCAATAACGGGGAGTGGGCCCAGACAATGCTGGACAGCGCAGCAGAGGTTACCATAGCTCGCAATATCCTGAAGGATCATCTGGAGACAGTGGACCTGAATGAATGCATTCAGGTTGAAACTGCAGATACCAGAGTTAGTGTACCAAATAAGTAATATGAAGTAACACTCCGAATAGAGGGGGACATAACTAGGAAAATAATAGCACTCTTTTGGGAAAAACTATCTAAGGGTTATGACATTCTTCTGGATGAAAAAGACGGGCCACCTGAATTTGTCAGGGAGTGCCCACATGGCGAAGAGATAATTATGCCAGCTTTCTCAAATCATATTCCTATTCATAAAAAAAAACACCTATGCCAGAAAATGGGCTGTAGCCCAGACTCCAGCATTATATAAAAATCATGTGGTATTGGATGAGGATTCTCCTCACCATAAGATCCATTTAAAAAATCAACCAACTGCTCAGAAGCAGTATCCGGTTAAACAACAATCTAAAAAACAGGTCAGGGAGATCTTAGATCAACTGGAATACCAAGGGGTGATTGAAACATGCACCTTGTCCATGAACAATCCTTTGTTTCCTGTTTCCAAATCAGACAAGACATATCGTCTAGTTTTGGACTACAGATATTTAAATTCTTGTTGCAAAACCTTTGCAGTACAAAATGCACACAGTGCAGCACTGATGAATAAAATTGTGCGCAAAAAATATAAAACGACATTAGATATGTCAAACAGTTTCTTCTTTTTAGAATATTGCACCTGAATGCAGTACTTGACCGCTTTCTCAATAATGGGGACACAAAAACACTTTTGTTGCCTCCCCCAGGGATTCAAGAACAGTCCAGGGTTATTTTCAGCCAGAGTAACAGAGTTACTACAAATGATGATGATGATGATGATGAGGCATTATCTTATGTCGATGACATCTATCTTACAGGCGATGATTTGGACAGGTACTTGACCAGGGTGAACACAATAATCCTTGGATTTGCCTCTGAAGGGTATAAATTCAACTTTAAAAAATCAAGGATTGCCCACCTGAACATCCTATTCTTGGGAAATGAACTTTCAAGTAAAGGCAAAAGCCTGGCAGCAAACTTTTTAGAAAAAAAGGCTCTGCTCCAACCTCCAAAAATGCTGAAAAATTTACAGTCAGTTCTAGGATTCCTGAATTTCGGAAGAACTTATATTCTAAATTACGCAGAAAGGGTTATACTTCTCTACGAATAATCAAACCTGATTTCAAACAAACTAATTGGACTCAAAAACACACAGAAATTTTGCGTTCGGTGCAAACAGACATGTTATCAACAACACATTTACAGACACGCGTAAACTAACGCAACCTTGTAATCCGAATCATCCCAGGGAGATGCGGATTTACATACCTAACCTTTAATGAAGGTGAAAAGGTACCAATAACTTACAAATCACACTTGTACACACAAGCTGAAATGAAATTCAATTTAACAGAAAAAATTCTGACAGCGGTTCAAACTGCGGTAGCAAATGAGAGAGCCCTCACACAGGGTAAATGCATAAAAGTTGTTACTCCTGTACCTGCCTTAGAGGCAGTAACAAAGGCCAGCATTCCAAATGCAAAAGCTCTACATCCACGGTGGATACAATGGGTTAATGCTCTAGCTGCGACAGACGTTGAATACTTTTTTGACCCTAACTTGAAGACACAAGAATTTCTTCAATATGAACAAGAATGTCCTCTGCCCACTGAAATTCTGCCTCTAGAACATTACGGCTGTATAATTTATACAGACGGATCAGCACAGCCCGCAATTGGGGGAAAACAAGCTTATAGTGCTGGGTGCACAATTGTAAAAGGTCGCTGGCGCGATGGTAAATTCAGACCTACGGTCACGAAAACTCAAACTCTCGGAGACTGTACAGCTCAGCGAGCTGAACTACAGGCTTTCAAGATGGCGCTTGAAAATACCGATTGCGAATTCCCCACACTCATAGTGTGCGATTCGTATTACTGCGTCCAATCTTACAATGAATATTTGCAGAAGGGTTCAAACTGGTTTTAAAGACACACAATGTTCCTAAATCAAGCGTAAAATGCTTTGGGAACAAGTAGTTCTTTTACAGAAGGAACTACAAAAGACTTACGTGATCCATACACTGTCAACAGGGTGATGGGGTTCACGTTGAAGGGAAGTCATTGGCTGATGAAGCTGCGAAGGCAGCTGTGCAAACGGCTTCGGTAGCTCCAATCACTCGTTCAAAAACAAAAATAGACAGTGAAACCATGCTCGCTGTCAATGCCACAAGCAAAGGCAGCGGAGCTGTGTTACCTCTAAATTATCTACTCGAATATACATACATAATTGATGCAAACTCCGTTCCTTTTGCTCGAATACCTGGAGTGGGGGATAGAGTAATCCCAAACACAGGAATCAGAGAGGTGCTTTGATTCAAGAAGCACATATGGAAGAGGGTCTGATACATCAAGGGATCTCAAAATCTCTATTAGAATTGCAAGAGATGTACTGGTGGCCTGGGATGAGCGCCCACATTTACGAATTTGGTATTAATTGGGATGTCTGCTACAGAGATCACAGCTTGGAGAGCCACCAGTTTCCTGACTACAGTGTAGCCAGCCCAGTACAAACACCATTGTTAAATAGCATTAGACTATCCACGTTCAGAAGTCCCCATGGACAAAAGCAGTCCCACAAATACTAGGACAAGATTCATTTGGATGTGGCCTCAGCGCTCGGCTGACGCCCGAATTGTTATAAAAGATTTGCGAGTCTTTATCGGCACATACACAATCCGCATGTTATATTCTGACCAGGGTCCTGCTTTTAGCTCTAGGGCTTACAAGGAGGCCATGGCCAGCATGGGGGTTGCGTTGCGGTACCCAAGTCCATTCCATCCTGAGGGAAATTCGGTTGTGGAAAAATAAAACGTGACCTAAAGCAATCTATAACAGCAAGGGTATTAGGCTTGGGTGATGGGTGGGTCAAACATCTAATAAGTGTCCAACATAGTCTTAATAATCTGCCACAAAATTCTCTGGGTGGAATGCCTCCATATGAAATCCTAGTTGGTACTAGAATGACGGTCGAAGACCTCGATCATCATACTTCAGTGACAGAACAAAAACCCTTTGATATCAAAGATCGTTTGGCTGTTTTACAGGACTTAAATGAAACAAGAAGGAGTCTAAGCAACACCATACAAAACCCAACAACCACTGAAGCAAAACCATCTGTCCCATCAAGACCTGTCTGGATTCCTAAGATTGGGGATCTGGTCAGAGAAAAAATAGCGGATACGAAGGAATTTGGGCCTTCTTGTAGGAAACCATTACCTGTACTAGCTGTCCACGGATCAAGAACAGTGTTACTGCTGCCCCTTGATGGAAGAAAGGAGAACCGGTTCGTATCCATCGACCTGGTAAAACCCTACCCTGTGGCTGATAATAAGTAGCAGGCCCAGTGGACTCCAAAGATGTAGCAGAAGACCAAATCTTGCTACCATCCAAGAGGTTCAAACTGAAAGACTCATCACTTTTGACGAATCTACAGTGAGAAAAGAAGGACTATGCAACAAATCCATGGAAAGTGTGCCTCTTGGAACCCAAATAACAGTTCATCAAGAAACTCCCGTCTACAATGATGTAGCATCTGACTATACTAACATGTCAAGGGAACAAGCAGCTTCAGCGATTACAAATAATCCGGATGCAATACCAACAATTGATAGAACTGCCTCTGGCTTTTTCATCAACTTTGATACCTTTTCTGAGGATCCCAGTGAACCTGAAACAATGCCAACAAACAAACATTTCAAGGAACACGTAAAATAACTTGATCACCAGCTTTCAACTACATATCTGACTTCACCATGGGTTGAATTTTGGATTGCGTTAGGTGTACTTTTTCTCCTACTATGGTTCATTCTTGTTTTAAATTTGGGAAAGCTGATAGATGGAAATTATGGTGAAATGGACACAGCAAGTAAGAACATCAACTTGCTCCTGAAGCCACACAAATCATCTCATCGTGAACAACGAGACCTGTCATCAGTGAACATCACAGCCGTTTCTCTACATGGGGGCATACCTTGGGATAGAACTGATTATGACATTTATGGCCTGGTTGAGCTGTTGAAGATTCCACTCCAATTTAAGTTTTCCTTGAGCGATTTTGTCTCACCGAGTACATTTTCTGATGATTGGGACTTTGAAACTGTTAATAACATGACGTCAGACTTAGAAATGTCAGAATTTTTTTTGCAAAAAATGAATACTTAGAAGGTTAATCAAATTATGAAGAAATATATTGTTTTAATAATTTTGGTCATCATTTTTTGCACAAATCTGCAAATCCTACAAATATTTAAACTTATAATCAATGGGAACATTGTCCAATGCCACCAAAAGATAGCTCTAAAACATTCTTTAGAAAGTTCCCATACTTTACAGGGTTTAATGACACAAATCCAGAAACCTTTTACTTTAAAAATGTTAATAAGACAGGCATGAAAAGAATGTTAACAAATACTAAACAAAAATATTCTGTTGCCTTTTATGCTCAATTGTCGACATTAGGCTTTGACTTTTGGAAAGACAACATTGAGACAAAAACTGACTGGGGCACAAAAGACTGGCAGGTACAAGGTTTAGAAGCATTATTCAGAGCCTGCATCATCCCAGAACAAATACTGTTCTTAAATGAAACTGTTTAACAGACATCTTGTCTTCGCCTGATTAAGATAAAAGACTTAAACAAACCGTCCATACTTAAGCCCACACCTGATAGTAATAGAACTACAGATGAGGAGGTAGACGTAAATTATATTTTACAACAAAACAGAAGTAATCCTGTTTGGAAAAATGGTTAATCTGGCCCACAGACACGAATAATTGCCAAGATATATTACTGAACAAAACACACGGATTTACAGTAACTAGGCCAGATCCAAGATATGTCCAGAGACAACATCCAGTGATAATAACAACTTACAGTGTAGGAAAACTGTGCCTTGATTTGCTACAAAAAGCTACACTCCCAGAAATAAAACAACACTTAACTTTACCTAAAAGTGACATTGACTTACGAGAATTGGACCTGGCAAACCACATCATAAACGTTTCATATACGCCAGTATTTATGCTGCTTATAATGAAGCATGGAAAGTCATGCAAATGGAAACTGCAGAACAAATACGAGAAATTGGTTGTATTAATTTAGAGAAAGCACTCTCTGTAGTTGACAATGGATTAACAACTCTGTCGTCCAGAATTTATTCTTTGGACAGCATTGTATACTCTACCATAGACATAATGGAACAAGACTTGCTAATGTTACAACATGGCCAGTCTCAATTACGTTCTATAATGCTGCTGGGCTGGACGTTACAAAACCTTCATTCTGGCTATGTGCCTTAGCGTCTAACCAACATCACGTCATTGTTTACTGTATTTAACCTTACAGATAAGCAAGTTTCTTTGGCACAGAGGGGAGCAGACTATACGGTGCTGAGCATAGAAAAACTGGAAAGATTACCATTAACCGTTTCTGAGAAGCCAGGAGTTCAATGGATAATACATGGCACCATCACGATACCAGTGACGATTTTCCAGTTTCAGTATTGCTTAAAACACATACCAGCAGGCTTGTATGAAAGGTTGGGTAAAGAGTACATAAAGTCGACCTGGGATTTACCATATACACACAAATGTTGGAGAGGAGGTTTGGAGGTTTGTTTATTGTAGAGTTAATAAAAACTCACAATATAAAAACTTACAAATATATAAAAGAAAACCATAGTTACAATTAAAATATTAGAAGAGTGTTAGGCTCGCTTGTTGAGATTAAAAGGCATGATATATTTTGGTAGGGGCCATAGGGATTAAGGAAACAAGGGACTTAGCACAGCTTTGGCTTGGCTGGTGCTTTAGATGAACCATGTGACTATTTCATAAGTCTCCTAACCACTATGTCGAAGAATTTTGTTAGTCTACAGTTTAACTGAGTCTCTTCAGGTATAGAACACAAGATCACAGCCTGCCTGCAACTTGTTTTGCCCTTCTCGTTCCATAGGGCACCAAGTAGGGATCGCTTTATGTCCATGAGGTTTGTACAGATAAAGATGATGTGTATAAGGTCCTCTTTTCCAGATGAACAGAGTAGGCAGCAGTTTACAGCAGTTACTTTCGTTACCACTTTATTGAAGGTTGTGGGGTCTGACTCCCAGAAGATAATTAATCCCAACATCACCAGTGATTCTTTTAGGTAAGTTCTTGCGGGTGACATATCTCTAGTAGATAGTTGGGTCCAAAGTTGGGCGTTTAAGGATACATGGTCGGCATCTCTGATTTTGTGCCAACTTTTTATATATGCACCTCTTCTCTCCACCGTTTGTTTCTGTAGCCCGAATTCAAGGCAGATTTGAGCAGGCGATGTGTAGGTGGGTAGATGGAATATTGCCCTATATGCACGACTGATGGTGTTATCTAGTGTTGTGGCGTCTTTTCCTTGCATGGATTCACTGCTGTATGTGAGCATGGGTTGTAGGCGCTCTCTTATCACCTGCAGGAGAGAGACCAATGACCGGTCTGGGAGAGCTTTCTGCAAGGGCTTTGTCAACAGATAGAATGTCGTGGTCTTCCGACAGATGGCCTCTAGTTGGTGTTTGAATGAGCCTCTACTGTCTATAAAAGTGCCTAGATATTTGTAAGAGGCTGCCTGGTCTAACCTCTGTCCATCCAGAAACCATGCTAATTTCCTTTTTTTGTTGTAATTCATTGTAATGATTTTTGTTTTATTTAAGTTATTCTTTAGTGAGTTGGTTGTGGAAAACGTATTGGTGGTGCCCAGGAGATGTTGAAGGCCGATAGGGGACCGCCTAATGAGGACCAAGTCATCAGCATATAAGAGGTTTGAGAGTGTAAAGTTGCCCAGCCGTGGGGCATGGGATTTGGCTTTCTCCAGTTCACCGGGGAGAATTGCGAGGAAAAGGTTGAACAGCATTGGGGCTAGGACGCAGCCTTGTTTCAAGCCTTTGGCGATACTGATTTGCCTTGAAAGGTACGTACCTGAGCCCAATTTGATCTTAACCCAGGTGTTGGTATGTAGCTTTATCAGCTGCTCTAGGACTGGGCGTGGGATCCCCATCTGTCTAGCTTCTGCCAGAGTTTACTCCAGTCAACATGGTCAAATGCGGCGCTATAATCAACGAAGCACAGAAATAGTGAACTCTTAGTGGATTTTGCCGCGTCTGTCAAAAGAGTTAGCGCCATGATGTTAGTCGTTGTGCCCTGGCCTCTACGGAATCCAGTTTGGGTAGCTGGAATAATGTGCTTTGCAGTAGCCCAGGATGTTAGATCCTCCAGGAGGAGGCCTGCATAATACTTTGCCTCAGTGTCGAGTAGGGCTATGAGTCGATAGCTGTTTGGGTTGTTCCTTTCGACCTTTTTATAAATCAGGATTATTATAAGTTGTTATGCTTGTTGCAGATTCCCTTATTTCCTGGAAGACTGGTGTCAAGATGTTGCTCCAGAAGTCTGCGTCTTGTTTGTATAATATTGGCGGGATCCCATTAGGGCCGGGGGCCCCCGCTAGTTTGCCTCTTGAGATTTGTGTTCTGATCCTAGCTGCTAATTCTGAGTGTGTTTTTTCCACTCTGTTTACAATTGGTGTGGGTCTTGTTGTCACTCCCTTGTCCAAAGTTACGATGTAGTGCAGGGGTAGTTTCCTTGTGTAGACATGGTTCGCTTCATTATTGAGTATGATAGTTTTGTCCGAGCTCTGTTGTGATCCATTTTTCCGGGATCCGCTCTAGGACGAGTGGCCCTCTAGGTTTTCGGTGTTAAAGTGAGCTGATAAATAGTTTGCCCAGTCGGATTCAGATATGTTAGAGTTGATGCCTTTGTGACCTGGCCGTTGGAGGCTATGAATTGATTTCCGGAATCTGGAGCTGTTCTTCTCTTTCCAATCATGTACAATTTTTTCCTCTTCAGTTTTCTTTTCCTTTCCCAGGTCTTCTTCTTTAGCTGAGTGCGCAGCTCTTTAGTGCGTCTTCGTTATTTGGATCTTTACGGAGCTGTCTATGAGTCTGGTTTATTTCACGTTTTATGGTTTTTAACGCTGGTGTTAATACTTTTCCGATTGTGTTCCATGGTTTATTCCCTTTTTGGGTTTTTAGCTCTGTGGCATGTTTTGCTCCGAGTTCCATTACGAAATCTCCCCAGGCGTCTAGTGGGTTTATGTGTAAACTAGATGTCTGGTGCATGATTGTTTTTGCACTGATTGATAATTCCTCAGCTTCATCAATCTTACACCTTATTTTTCTGAAGTTAGTGGTGTACTCTGTCCCGATATATCTTGTTTCCGCTACTTTGTTCCAACAGGACATGCCAAGTTTTACTTCTAATGGCAGATGGTCACTTTGGCCACTGTCTCCTAACTTAAACGAGCTGATTAGTTCAAACAGTGGTAGTGACGCGAGAATGAGGTTGAGATGAGAGGAGGTGCTTAAGGAGAAATATGTTGGTATTGGTGGTGTATCCTCTGCGAATCGACCATTGAGTGCTCTCAAGTTTAGCTCTGTGGCATGTTTTGCTCCGAGTTCCATTACGAAATCTCCCCAGGCGTCTAGTGGGTTTATGTGTAAACTAGATGTCTGGTGCATGATTGTTTTTGCACTGATTGATAATTCCTCAGCTTCATCAATCTTACACCTTATTTTTCTGAAGTTAGTGGTGTACTCTGTCCCGATATATCTTGTTTCCGCTACTTTGTTCCAACAGGACATGCCAAGTTTTACTTCTAATGGCAGATGGTCACTTTGGCCACTGTCTCCTAACTTAAACGAGCTGATTAGTTCAAACAGTGGTAGTGACGCGAGAATGAGGTTGAGATGAGAGGAGGTGCTTAAGGAGAAATATGTTGGTATTGGTGGTGTATCCTCTGCGAATCGACCATTGAGTGCTCTCAAGTTTAGTTGCTCGAGGCCTTTCAGTAGCTGATTTGAGCATGTTGTATGTTTGTTTGGGAATGGAATCGATTGGTTTGGGATTTCCCACATGATGTCCATTTCCTTTGTCATGTCGACAACTACTTTCTCTCCAAAGAGTGAAGGTTGAAGTCACCTGCCACAAGTATGTTCTCCCTTTCCACCATAAGTCTTGCCAGTTCGCTGACAAGTTCTCTTGCCCCTAATTGTCTGTGCTTCAGATGTATGTAGGTATTTATAATGAATAATGGTTGAGTGACATGGTTAACTCCTTCGACGCTCATGACGAGCTCAGCTCGTCATGATGTACACCTCCATACACTCAATGGGAATTATTAAAGATCAGCACAGGAGGAAAATAACACTAGCATCGATGGTGTTAATTATGGTTGTTATAGCTAGTGCCTGTATCGCACTAGGGGGAGTGTTTTTTCTACGATAATTCCTTCCATCATTCCGATAGTTGATATTGAGGCAAATGACGCCAGGCCACCTGAGCTGTGGAAATACGAGGAGCATCTGGTTGCCGGATGGATTTGAGTTGTGTAGCCTTGTAATGGTATTTCATTTTCTTCCCAGGATTCCTGGAGTAGAATCAAGTCGAATGATTTTAAGTAGTTTGATGTTTCAGGGTCCTCCAGTTTATCTGAGAGACCGTTAATGTTCAAAGTGCATATTTTAGGGATGACAGCTGTTGTGAGGGTTGGGGCTGATGATCTTTGTCAATTAGTGTCTCCATTAGTGTCTCCTGCGTGTATAGTCCGCCGTATTGTTGTTCTGTTTGATGCAAATTGGTGGGTTATTAAATGTTGTAGGTGTGGTGGGTTGCTGTCAGGTCCTGGGGAGTAACTACTGCTCCTTTCAGTATTGATTTGGCTGTTTGAAAGCATTCTTTATTCCTTTCTTCGAGGAGTGGGGTAGGATAGGCTGGCCTTTTTCCTGCTTTGAGCTTTATTCCCCACTGGGAGAATCTGAGTGATTCCCCCATGATTAAGTTTGCTAGATCGTTCATTTTCCATATGGTCTTTGTTGTTTCGTGACCTTGTGGATCGAGGGCTGGGTGAAATTCGATTGCAAGCAAATCTGTTGTATTGATGTTTTTTAGTTTGTCGATTGAGTTGATAAGCCTTAAGATGTTGCCCCTGTTTAGGGTGTCCATTCTTCCTCTTGATATATATTCTGTAATAAAGACAATAATGTCCGACTCTATTTTCCCAGGGGACAGTATTTGCTGGTGTGTGTATAGCTTGTTTTGGTTGGCCCCTTGTGGGGGTTGAATTTTGGTTGTTATGGCACAGCATTTGATACTCACCCCCTTAGGATGATCCTTTGGCTGTGCACTAGCTGCTTTGGTGGTACTTAGTTTCCTAGAGTTCCTCGTAGTTCATGAGCACTGGCCTCGGCTCTATAACAAATGTTGGAGTGGGGAAAAGGAGGTATTTCTTAGTGGTAAAAACTGTAAAACAACTTTGAGCGGTACACTTCTTTGTCAAGGCATTCATTTACATAGAGCCTGTGATGGTTCTTCAAACAAGTTATCATGCCACCTCCAGGGTTCCCCGGCAGCAGTGATAGATCCAATTTTTAAGCAGCCTTCCAATGGAAGCTAGTAAGCTACATAATGCTGAATGATCACAGCTGTTGTGGAATGATGCCAGGGACTGCCTATCTTGTTAGTGTGTCAGCCAGGGTCACTTGTTGTATGCAAGCATTGTTTCCAAAAACTAAGGCAGGCGGGGAGTCGCCACCATGGCCTTCACTGAACATCTCTTCTATATGAATTGATACCTTAAGCAGAATGAAAGCCATTCTATTACCAAAAACTGTGCCACTGAGAGATGTATGATCTGCAAGTTGCATGGTCCTCTGCGGAGACACATGCACTATTATCAACAAACTGCCCCATACATTTCCCAGAAATGTTAGGTCGTATCTTACACATATCTGACACCAGCGGTATTGTACATGCATATAAGACGATTTTTTCGGGACTGTTAGCACCCTTTGAAGCAGTCCTGAGCATTTTCCAAACTTCATGCACTCTGTGTTCGGCGGCCTGCCTCTCATCTTGAGACTCGTAGCAGGGATACTATTTTTATTTCTTCTGCTTCATAATGGCAAGTCCAGTCTACAACGATACCCAAATGACCATGGAGAATGCTCTTCTGGCAATGCAGTATCGTGAACGCATAACACAGATCCTTGGCTTGGCTTGTTTGAGGGATCATCTGAATACCACATAGTTCCTGTCATTCAGACGAATCTGGCAAGATTGCATCTTACCTTTTCTACGATGCCTGCTTTGTGGAGAGGAATGCGCGTTAGATATCTGTCTAACACTCCCATCAGCAATGCCAACGGATGTTGACGCTTTACTGGGTCCGGTAATGGCTCATGTATTGTGTTGCCCCCAACGGCTACCAATCCTGATGACAGCATTCATTGAGATCTCACTGGCAACTCCAGCTGTAGGTGTGATACGCGGACTAACAGGCACACAGGTACCCTCAACTGTGAACATTGCTAATGCGACTGACGCTGACGGTGATGCTTCTCAACTGTGTACCATTGATCTCTTAAAGAAGTGGTTCAACTTTCATCTACTGTGGTAGACGATTTCTTTGCCAGCCTAGACGAATTAATCGTTTCTCTTGACAACGAGAATAACTTTTGAAGTTAGCACACAGCGTTCTTTCAACTATGAAATTCGACCTTCACTTTTTTCAAAACAAAGCTTCTAACTTTGGAACTCTATTTTTTGATTTGACTTTTTTCCAAACATAATGAACTTTGGCACAAAGCATTCTGCTTAAAGTAGAACTATTCCTAGAGAACAAGAATTCTTTGAATACTTCCTAGAAACAAAATGTACCTAAATCCGCAAACCAAAAAAGCTTGTATATTCTGCTATGGGAGAGTCTCCACTTTTCTTCTATAACTAAGAGCCATTTCATAAATGTAATTCATGATGGATTCGGTTAGCATTTCCAATAATATAGTATATGCTTCCAATGAAATCATTGGTTTTAAAATGCGTACAGAACAAAAGCTCATTTTTTCATGTACAACCATTTTCAAAGGCATTTTAATGTATTTTTGGGTGGGATTGTAAACACATGCTTTAGAATATGTTTTAGTGCTTGAACTTAGTAATGTTGAACATGATAAATGTGGAGTGGGTGTTGTATAGCATTTTAGGACCCTAGTGTAAATTTCCTGATTCATGCCCTTATGCCCTTATATAGGTATAAATCACCATATCCTTTTATAGGCATAGAAATCATAACCTTATTTAGACATAGCTCATGCAGTCCAAATACGGCATGGCTACTTCCACTAGTTCTAAAAATCCACAACGATTTCTTGGAAAACTCGGCTTCAGCAGCTCGGGACTTCCCCTTGCTTGAATACTGACTTGTCCAAGAATTCATGGGGTTTTCAAAGAACTGAGAGTCTTTGATGACATTATTATGTCCACCTTTACGTCAAACTCGGCACCTTCAAGGTATAAATATGCTCACACTTGCCATGGCAAACACACTGTGGTTTCGAGCAGTTCGACTATCTACTTGCCCGGCGCATCCTGCTACAGCAAGTGCCAAAGGAAGCCGACCCTCCAGCAGACGCACTGAGAGAGACACTGTCTTTTCTCTTGCCGAGAAATCCAGCTCCAGTGTTTCCAAGCTACCCTTGCAGGTTGTTGAGCAATCGAGTCCTGTGCCTGACCACCTTCATTCTAAACCAAGGCATGGAGCTGATTAGACCCTTAGAGAAATCTTGGATAGATTCTTGGCAAAGAATGCTAAATTTATGCTACACCTCACTTACTTCTTCCCTCGTACTCGACCTAGGTTAGGTATATCGGGGTAGGCATATTTTAGAAGCACCAGTTGATTACTTTTTAGCCTTTGTTATTTATGTATGTCTTTATCTCTGGTCTAGGAACCATACAATGCTCTTACAGTATTATTTTATTCTACTCTTTTTACTATATGCATTATATTTTGCAACCAGTATTACGATTGTAGCAGTTCATTTCCTTTGCTTGAGAAAGAAGACTGTTCAATAAATACTTTTATTGAAAATGCCCGTCTTTCTACTTCTCTGCAAACTCCGGTGAAACAAAGCATGCACGAATGACTGAGTAAAATATCTATCTATTGTTTCCACAACTCTGAAGATCAGTTTTATTTTGGGGAAACAAAGTTGTCATGTTTAAGTGGTTGTCAGAAACTTAATCCCTTCTTGTGAACTCGAGAAAGATTCTAGTGACCTCTGAGCTAGCTGGCACTCACAATTAAGTCTAATATATTCGATAGAGACCTAGTAGACATAATTCCTACGTCACATCTATAGGATATATTATTTCAATGCGCAGAATCTATTGGGAATATAGGAACTACACTACAGTACAGTTTTTCTAACTGGGGGATCAGCTGAGCAAAGTAAGGAGTGTAAAATTCTACAGACAGTCCATCGGATCCCAGTGTTTTATTATGTGGCAATTCTTTCAGGGCCCCTTTAATTTCATTTACCATAATAGGTGCATAAAGCTCCTCCCTATATGCTGACCTGCACCCTGGGCAGGTGCACCCTTTTTAGGAACTCCATGAGGTTTGTGAGTTGAGAGTAGGGTTTGCAGAATATAATTCCATCTAGTAGTTCTGAAAAACTGTATAATTCTCGGGCTGTGTGACCCCGGTTTAATGAGTCAAGGTATTCACCCCTAGGATCGGAGTGGGGGAGAGGTCTGGACGTATTATATGTGCCAATAGCATGCCCGATCGGTCCACCTCCTCATGCACCCCCTGAGTATATTAATGATAGTCACCACCTGGAGACATTCTGACAGCTAGCATAATGCACCCTGTGCTGCACCTGTGTTGTTTGATGATGTCTTCTCTAGGGGCCCTGTGAGTTCTCCACGCCCCAGAGAGCTCAGAGAATCAACTTCCTGGCTCTTACCACTAAATTAATAGCAATGCTCTGAATTACTACCATAAATGCTTCCCATTCTATGATGGGTGAGTAGGCAGAGCCGGTGTTACTTGTAAAATATTTATCTATCGCAGTCGCCAGTTTAGCAGGAAAGACTATGGGCCAGATGTAGGTGGCCAAATACCGATCGGTAATGGCCGAAATTCGGAAATTTCGGCCGTTACCGACTGGTATTTGGAAAATGAGATGTAGGGGTCAAAATTCAACTGAATCGGTAAAGACGAGTCAGTATTCTACCGATTCGGAATGTTCCGAATCCTTATTTACCGAATTCTTATTTACCGAATCGGTAAATAAGAAATGGTAAAAAATGACTATCAAGATGTAATTTGGTATTTAAGAGTCGGTATTTACCATGGATTGAAAGCAGGTGGAAACCAGATGCAGGCTATAAAATAAGGACCCAAAATGCAACAGTGTCATCAGAATGGGGGCTTTCTACGTCATAGCAAGGCGGCTACGGCTACAGGCAGCAGGAGAGAGGGTATGGATAAGGGAGGCGCAAGTCTACGGGCAGAGGATAACGCTCTTCCAACTGACTGAGCCAGAGGTACTGCAAAGGTACAGGCTACACCCCCAAACTATCCTGGACTTGATCAGGGACCTGCAGCCACTCCTGGAGCACCCAACACCAAGGGCGCACGCCATCCCACCCCATGTGCAGGTGCTTTGTAGCCTACACCTGCTTGCCTCTGGGAGTTACCAGAGCATGATTGCTGCAGTAGGTGGTGTGTCCCAGAGCTGCCTATCCCATTTCTTCAGGAAGTTCCTTGAGGCCATGATGCAGAGACTGCATCATTATATTAGGTTCCCTGACACACCTGTGGAACTTGCGAAGACCAAAACAGATTTCTATCAACTGGCACACTTCCCTCACATCATAGGCTGTATAGATGGCACCCACATCCCACTCTGCCCACCTGCAGCCACAGAACACATTTACAGGAACCGGAAGTCAACACACTCAATCAATGTGCAGGTGATATGCAACGCTGGCAACATCATAACAGACATTGTGGCCAAATTCCCAGGGAGCACCCACATCTCGTATATCTTCCAAAACAGTGGGATATACACACGCCATGTTGCTGGAGATTTCGGGGATGGATACCTGCTAGGTAAATAACTGTGACACACCCTGATAGTCAATGTACATGAATCAATCATGAGTATGTAACTAATGGCACTCACTTTTTCACCTAGGCGATAGTGCTTATGCTTTGCGGTCCTTTGTTCTCACCCCCTACATGAATCCATCTACTAGGAGTGAGTGGCGTTACAGTGTGGCACACAGAGCAACACGCAGCGTTGTAGAACGCACATTTGCAGTGCACTCCAATCATCTGCTGCAAAATAATTGCAACCTGTGCCATGCTGCAAAACCTTGCCACCAAGGAAGGCACAGAGCTGGAGATCCCACATCATGAGGACATTGATGATGGAACTGAACAGGCAGAGCCCTATGCAGCAGGAGCAGCGCCAGCAACAGATGGGAGACTGAGACACCATGGTACTACAAAGTCTGTATTCCACACTGGGTGGTCACAGTGGACCTCACCGTGACCTGTGCTGTGGGTTGAGTGCATCATCAATGTTTGCGCCCACGCACTACAGTGCGGGATGCACGAGGCTGGATGTCAATGGTTACAGTGGTGCCTGGGTCAGCAGATTGGCGCCTGCTGCTCCTTCGTTTGTCAGGAACAGAAGTGCTAGATCCACTCCTGCTGGTAGAGTCTTCTGTGTCCCCGACACCTGTGTCCCCAGCAGTGGCTGCCTGGTGTGTGAGTAGTACCTCAATGGCAGAGGTGACTCTCCCCATCCCCTTGACAAATCCGTGCAGCAGTACACAATGTCAACCTGCATGGCGACAGAGCGCCGACATAGCAGGGAGGTTGCTGTGGCAAGCTGGTTCATGGCTTTGGTCCGTTGCTGCATGCACTGACGATCCCTGCGCCTCTCGGAGTGGTCACTATCTAGTTTTTCACAGAGAGCACTCATGGACTGTGTCATGTCCCTCATTCCCTCTGCATGGACTGCATGCTCTCTGTCATGGAGCCAATCCCCCGGTCTATGTTGGCCATTCTGGTATTCAATATGCGCACCTGTCTATGTACTGATAAAATGTCCTTTGCTTGCAGGTGCTGGACTTTTACCATGGTGGCCTCAAGACCACAGAAGACCCCCTCTCCATCCTGGCCTTTGCCTCTCTCCTGTACCCTTCAGCTTCGGACACCAGCATGCACAGCTCCAGATGAAGTCTGCTGCCCAGCGTTGTCAGCCAGAGGTGGATTTGTTGGTGTAAGACCCTCCACATCTTCCTCATCTGACGTCCCCCGAAATCCTGAGAGGGGGCACATCATGCCTCCTTGGCCTTCCCAGCACAAGTGACTCTGAGGTTGGTGTGGGGGAAGTGCTGGTGGTTTCAACTGTTGTGAGCCAAACAGCAGAGGTGACAGAGGCTGAGGTGGGGTGGCTCGCTCCAGTGTAGTGGCTGCCTGCACTGTGGGTGTGTGTGGCAGAGGAGTGCTTTGACCTGCTATTTCGGGTGTTTTCTCACTCCTCTCTGTTGCCGGTGCCCTCTCCTCCCTTTCCTGCGCTGTACTGAGCGATGACTTTCCTGTGAACAGATATGAACATTAGGTCAGTGGTGTGTACACCTGTGTGTCATTATTAAATCACATTCCTATCACACAATTGCCTAGTCCCCAACAGCTTATGGATGTAGTGTGTGGCATGCCTTGCTGATTTCTATGTTGACTGCATTGATGTATGTTCCTATGACTACGTCTCCCATGATGCATTGCTGGAAAAACCTAAAACCAGTTCTGGAGTGTGATGCAGACACCCACATTGGGGAAGGGGGTCAGGGAAAAGGGTGGGGATTCATGTACATGCATCTTACCTTGTTTTTTTGCAGCTCTGGCTGAGCTGTCAGCATCCCCGATCCCATGGATACTTTCTGGCTCCAGGGTGGATTCCACCAGCTGCTCCAGGTCTGTTAGTATTGGTGCACGGTTCCTCCCTCCACCTGTGGCTCTGGCTTCCTTTCTCTGGGCTGCAAATTTCTTTTTTGTTATGATCCGCAGGTCATACCATCTTTTTTTCAGGTCATCAATGTCCCTGTGTATGACTCCAATGGCATTGGCCCGTGACTGGATCTCCAGCCAGGTGTTCATTTTAACAGACTCTGCAACATGCAGAGACTGCTTGCCAAAGAGCTGGGTGTGTTTTTTGACGACCTCCTCCACCAGCACCTGCAGTTCTGCTGGGCTAAATTTCATTTTCCTCTTGCGCTCAGCTCCATCCTTCTGGCCATCCTGGGACTCCATTATGCAGCTCTGCTATGCTCAGGGCAGCCTGTTCCTCTGTGTTCCCTTCAGCTTTCCAAACAGTTCAGTTGCTCTGCACCTGCATGGGTGTGGCCACTTCCAGGTACTGGGGAGGGGTAGTTGCATCAGATTGGTTGGTTCCTCTGTTGCTTTGTTGTGGGGTGTGGTGGGTGTTCCTGATTGGTTGACAGGCTCAAATGGGTGTTTTTTGTATTTATCGAATCGGTATTTATCGAATCGGTATTTACCGGATCGGTGAATACCGATTCAGTAAATACTGATTCAGTAAATCCCATTCATTCCTATGGGCCTGGGGGCCCATAGGGTTGAATGGGTATTAACAAATCGGATTTTTCCAAATCGGTATTTACCGATTCGGTAAATTCAGAAACTAAAAATCCGAATGTTACTGACGGTATTGTTTACCTAACTTTTACTTACATCCCATTTTCTGATTCTGAAATTCCGAATCGGTATGATTCGGTATTTAAGAGTCGGTAAACTGGGATTACCTACATCTAGCCCTATGTCTTCTAATAGACCAGGCTGTAGCCGCCATGTAGGGACTAGAGCTAGCACCCGGCCCCAAGCTAGTGAATTCTCCAAGGAATTAGGATCCCATATGGTCTTCCCTAAGTGGCATATATAATGTTTAGTTGGAGCTGTGTTGGGCATAGAAAGAGGTCCAACCTTTTGTGCAGGATATGTAGATGTAAATAAAAAGAGTATTCTCCCATACCTTTGTTCCAACCATGCCCCATATCAGTAAATTCCCAGCCATCTACCCATTGCTTCAACATTCTGGCCTGATGGGCTGGTGTCGTCCTGTAAATTGGGGGACGTGATCTATCAAGTGTAACATTCAATACCACATTAAAATCCCGCTCAGCACCGAGGAGTATGGAGCCCAATCAGCTTACACAGCTGACAAGTGTGTATAAAATGCATCATGCTCTGTATTTGGTGCATATATACATCTGAATAGTATCCTATACCCATCTATGGTGCCTCTCTCCAACACATAGCGATCCTGTGTATTCACTCTCAAGTCATGTCACCCAAATAGCACCTCAGCTTGTAACCAGATTGCAGCCCCACAGGAGTAGGCTGAGTAGGAAGTGTGAAATAGTTGGCCTCGCCAATGCTTGTGTAATTTAAAGGCCTTTATGGTAGCCAGGTGTGTTTCTTGGAGAAAGGTAACATGGGACTGGCACCCGTGTAGTTGAGCTAATATCCTATGCCTTTTTTGTGTGGCTCCCATACATGACAGGTTACCAAGTTATAATATTTCATCACTGGTGTCATCTGTGTAACTGTGACATTAAACCCACCCCTGGGTGCGATGCACGTTTAACCAATCTCCCCTTCCCAATATTAGTGATGACACAATTAAACATATTTAAAAATTCATCTCCCAATACTCGATCCAGCGATTGTGGGTCATTGCACCAAAGTGGTGGTAAAAAGTTCACAATGCAAACCATTTAAAACCAGGTGCACCTGCAATAGGGGTGCAAACAGCCAAACAAATAAGGCATGGTGTAGTGGCACATCACAGTCCAGGAAGCAATCAAGGGCTACTCATCCCTCAGGCACGAACTCGCACCATGTACTGATAGGTAGTATCCAGTGCCATAACGAGTTACCCATCACAGTTCGTCAGAAGAGACAATACTACAAAAGTAGTAGGCAGCATCCAATCCCAGCCAAGGAAACGTTTGTTCATATGTAATCCAGAGAACATGCATAACGAGGTGGTGCATAATGTTGTGTAGGGCATCATAGCACATTGAGCTTCGCATGGCATTTGTTACTAGGTTCCCCCTTATAATTCATCTGCAGTTTGTGGAGTAACTGCAGGACCCATCGCTACACTTCCCACTGTATCTGAGTCAGAGGCAGTAAACTGGGCTGAACTGGACTGATGAGTGGATGTGATGTCTGCAGAATTGTTGCGATCGAATAGCAGCTAGCTGTCTTTCCAGCACCTGCTGTGTGGAGGGGGTCCCTGGGCCAGTGCCATCCCCATGAGCAGTAGATTCTCTCTGCCTCCTCTTCACCCTACAATTTGCCCTCAACTGTGCCACATTTGGCAATTCCTGACTCTGGAATTCAGGGAAGTGTTGGTCTAGCCAGTCCAGGACCTGTTCCAGGGTGTTGCAATAAGATGCTTGTTGATTTCGTAGGAGTTTGAGTTTGGCTGGGAAGAGTAGGATGTAGGTGAGGTCTGCATTTCAAAGCTGCCTCTTGGCTTCTTGAAAGTCAGCTTGTCTCCGCTAGACAGCAATTGTATAATCTGGAAAGAGAGAGACCCTCTTGTTGTCTACCAGGATGGGTGCTCATTCTGTGCCTTCTTGCAACAGGACATCTCGGTCCCGATAATTAAGGATCTTGGCCACAATTGGCCTTGGAGGAGCACCAGGGATGGATCTCTTGGTAGGGACCCTGTGGGCCCTCTCCAACACAAACAGGTCCGAAAGCCCTGAAGGAGCCACTGCAGTCAGGGGCCATCCCTCCAGGAACTTGGTTTGCGCGCTCCCTCCGGAAATCCAATGATGCGAAAATTATTGCAACAAGCTCTCCCCTCTGCATCCTCCTCCCGGTCCTGTAGAAGATTCACTCGACGCTGCAGTTGGGCCACTTAAGCAGTAAGTTATTCATGACCTGCAGATCATGTTGAGAGTGTCACTTCATTTGCTATGATCCAGTCTGACAATATGTGATGGTCATATTTTAACAGGCTTACTTCTGTGGTAAGGACCCCTATTCATTGCTCAATTACTTGCTGCGAGTGCCTTATTGCCTCCAGGATTAGGTCCACATTTTCCAAGGAGGTGTTGCTCCTGAAGAGGGCACGTTAGTGTCTGGGATCTTGGCTTGAGAGCTATCCAGTGGAGTCAAATGGGAACCAGTCAGTAAAACTGCCCCAGGATCATTGGCTACCAACCACAGCATGCAAGAGTATGGGGATAGAATTCCCTCGATGATAGGAGTGGGAAGCACCTGGGTCGAGGATGAGGGAACTCCCAGAGTCCCTGGGGGGACCAGTCAGCTCAGTTCACAGCAGCTGGGAGTCTATAAATTGTCAGGGAGCCAACAGGTCTCCAGCACCACCACTAGACAAGACCGGCGGGCTTCACTCCTAGCCGACCAGTCCATCAGATTGCCCAAACATGAAGGGCTCCTCCCGTGTCCGTAACCAACCCGCCTCAACCCTATGCCTGGCCAGTGACCACGTTCTTCAAGTCCTGCAGCCTCACTGAGGTACCCTGGGCCCCTCCGGGAACCACCATCCAATCAAAACAACATTGTGGCTCATGGGTACATGCAGTGGGCTCCAGTCTATATACTCCCAACTCCATGTGTAGTCTCAGATGGAGGGCTGTGGGCCCGGTCCATTCAGGCCCCCAATCTAAAGGTATAAGGGTTTTTTCGCCAGTCAATCACACAGGGGCAGTGTCATCAGGCCAATCTGCTTCCAGGCCATGGCCCCTTAATTGTTAGTTCTCTGGCAATCTCTACAGCCATGCACCCTTCTTTCGCCCTCCGTCACAATGCCCCGTGACCTTTCCAAGGTTCTCCCTCACTCAGCCACATGTACAGTACTTGGAGAGGGTACGAACTATAGTAGTATGCTAGGGGAGGGAGAGAAGAAGAGGTGACAAGCAGTGGGGGGTCTGCCAGGGCACACTACAGACCACCTCTCCACTTACAGTTCAGTCACAAGGGTTCCCCCTCACCTTTCAGGCTGCTCCAGGGACCATGGTCTGTGCCTTTATATTCAATCAATCAATAAATCAATTGGGTTTATATAGCGCGCAACTCACCTGTGATGGTCTCAAGGCGCTGGGGTGGAGGGAGCAGCTCCGGCCCAGTCAAAGAGCCAGGATTTGCGGTTACTTCCTGAATGTGTGCAGGGTTGGGGAGTGTCTGTAGTTTACAGGGCATTTGTTCCAGGTCCTGGATGTGATGTAGGAGAAAGATCTCTTGCCGCTTCTGTTTCTGTGGATGCGGACTACCTCTGCCAGGGCGAGGTTGTTGAAGTGGAGGTACCACTTGGGTACGTGGAAGTGTAGTATTCTCATGTTATATGTATGTACTTGTATCCAGCTGCTCAGCCCGGTGTGTGTATTCTTATTGGAATCCTATTGTGGGTGGAATGTTGGATGCATCAGAGTGAGTGTTAAGGATGGGCTGAGCGGCTAGTAGGCTGCTCCTGATGGGGCTATTATCTTGACTATGATTTCTGCTTAATAAACATCTTCTACAAGTACCTGTTCTACGATGTCTACATATCTACACCAGAACCTGTGGGACCTACCCACTACATTTTGGCGACGATGGATCAACGAACCTACAACTTTAAAGGATGAAGTACACCTAGAGTCTATCAAGTAAGCAAATAATAACTGTCAAGCAACGAAGTACAAACTTAGAAGAAAAAGCAACAATGTAAAAAGTAACTAGATGAAAAGAAATGAAGATTAAGCTCATTAAGAAGCACACATCTCAAGGTAAAAGATTCTTATCAAATAACCAGACCAACTACTACCTGCCTGCCCCATCAGTGTCCATCACAACGGACAGCCCAAATGCAGGTGAGCTGTGTCTTTATGTTTTCTTCAAGCATATTTAATTAACATGCTGCATGTGAAACCGAAAAAGATATTTCAACCCTCAAACAAAGCCAAGTTTAAAACGATATCTGTTTTTTTTTTAAAGAAAAGAATGAAATTAATTTTGACTTTGTGCATCTTTGCCCACCGGAGAGGAGCCAAATTGTCCTTCAGTGAGAGGCAGTTTATAGTCTCAAGGACTAATATCGTCAGAGCAAACTCTGAATGTTTGAGGGCACGCTCGATGTTTACTTCAGTTTTCCGTTTTATTTTTGTGTTACAAACGCTTATGTCAATTCAGTAACTTTCTCTTTCTCCAATGTCATCCAGTGAAATTCAAATTGGCAAGTATTTGTAGCGAGTGAAGTTTAGTGAGGATACTTGTGTGACTATGACTATGGCGATTTAAGGTAATTCCTGCCAAATCACTCGTGATGTGACATTTTCCTAAAGGAGCCGAATTTATCATAAGCTCATGTTTTTTTTTCATGTCAGGAGATGTGTGTCATTTGGTGACTATGGGAGCACTTTATTTCTATTTCTTCCAATTTTTTTCCAGCAACGCCATCGCATCGTTTAAATTTTAAAAAGATCTTGCTCGCGCTACTCACTGTTTCATGAAGCATCGCGCGGAGGCAAGGTTTCTGTTCTTTTGTTTTTCATTATTAAAGGGAGAGGATAATGTAGTATTCTCATGTTATATGTATGTACTTGTATCCAGCTGCTCAGCTCGGTGTGTGTATTCTTATTGGAATCCTAGTGTGGGTGGAATGTTGGATGCATCAGAGTGAGTGTTAAGGATGGGCTGAGCGGCTAGTAGGCTGCTCCTGATGGGGCTATTATCTTGACTATGATTTCTGCTTAATAAACATCTTCTACAAGTACCTGTTCTACGATGTCTACATATCTACACCAGAACCTGTGGGACCTACCCACTACATTTTGGCGACGATGGATCAACGAACCTACAACTTTAAAGGATGAAGTACACCTAGAGTCTATCAAGTAAGCAAATAATAACTGTCAAGCAACGAAGTACAAACTTAGAAGAAAAAGCAACAATGTAAAAAGTAACTAGATGAAAAGAAATGAAGATTAAGCTCATTAAGAAGCACACATCTCAAGGTAAAAGATTCTTATCAAATAACCAGACCAACTACTACCTGCCTGCCCCATCAGTGTCCATCACAACGGACAGCCCATATGCAGGTGAGCTGTGTCTTTATGTTTTCTTCAAGGATATTTAATTAACATGCTGCATGTGAAACCGAAAAAGATTTTTCAACCCTCAAACAAAGCCAAGTTTAAAACGATATCTGTTTTTTTTTTAAAGAAAAGAATGAAATTAATTTTGACTTTGTGCATCTTTGCCCACCGGAGAGGAGCCAAATTGTCCTTCAGTGAGAGGCAATTTATAGTCTCAAGGACTAATATCGTCAGAGCAAACTCTGAATGTTTGAGGGCACGCTCGATGTTTACTTCAGTTTTCCGTTTTATTTTTGTGTTACAAACGCTTATGTCAATTCAGTAACTTTCTCTTTCTCCAATGTCATCCAGTGAAATTCAAATTGCCAAGTATTTGTAGCGAGTGAAGTTTAGTGAGGATACTTGTGTGACTATGACTATGGCGATTTAAGGTAATTCCTGCCAAATCACTCGTGATGTGACATTTTCCTAAAGGAGCCGAATTTATCATAAGCTCATGTTTTTTTTTCATGTCAGGAGATGTGTGTCATTTGGTGACTATGGGAGCACTTTATTTCTATTTCTTCCAATTTTTTTCCAGCAACGCCATCGCATCGTTTAAATTTTAAAAAGATCTTGCTCGCGCTACTCACTGTTTCATGAAGCATCGCGCGGAGGCAAGGTTTCTGTTCTTTTGTTTTTCATTATTAAAGGGAGAGGATAATGTAGTATTCTCATGTTATATGTATGTACTTGTATCCAGCTGCTCAGCCCGGTGTGTGTATTCTTATTGGAATCCTAGTGTGGGTGGAATGTTGGATGCATCAGAGTTACAGTTAAGGATGGGCTGAGCGGCCAGTAGGCTGCTCCTGATGGGGCTGTTATCTTGACTATGATTTCTGCTTAATAAACATCTTCTACAAGTACCTGATTTGGTCTACGGTGTCTACATATCTACACCAGAACCTGTGGGACCTACCCACTACAGGAAGGATACTCTCTCATTGAGATATTCAGGTCTGATGTTTTTGAGGGATTTGTAGGCGTGGGGGAGGAGTTTGAAGGTGACCCTCTTCTCGACGGGGAGCTAGTGGAGGTCTGGTAGGTGTTGGGTCATGTGTTTGTGCTGTGGTGTCCTGAGGACGAGTCTGCTTTGGCGTTCTGAATGTTTGCAGTTTGTGTGGGAGGGGTCTGTTGATTCTGGCATAGAGGGCGTTGCCATAGTCCAGTCTGCTGGTTATGAGGGCATGGGTGACGATCCTTCTGCACTCTGGGACATCCATTTGATGGTCTTACAGAGGATGTGAAGGCCATTGAAACTAGTTGAGGCGACAGCATTTATCTGGCAGTTCATGGTGAGGGAGGAGTGAAGGATGATGCTGAGGTTCCGAATGTGGTCTGTAGGAGTGGGTAGGCTCCTGAGGGCGGAGGGCCACCAGGTGCTGTCCCAGGCAGAGGTGCAAGGTCCGAGGATGAGGATCTCTGAGTTGAGCTTCAAGCAGAGGTTTTTCATCAAAACTTCCATGTTCTTTATTCCTTCCTGGAAGCAGAGTCTGGTGTTGTCGGGGTTCTTCGTGAGTGAGAAGATGAGCTGGGTGTCGTTGGCATAGGATACAATACTGAGCCCATGCTGGAGTAATGGAGTGAAATGGGTGCTCTCCACTTGCATGCCCAGGCAGCACGTCTAATTGTGGGAAGCGCTCTCCTACATGAAGCCTCCAGTCGAGCTTGGCTGCCCAGGGGGTTGGGAGCTTACCATATGTGTTTCTGCCTGGGGCAGGATGCCATAAGGGAACTCAACCCTCCATCTTGCCTTTTCTGCGTGGTGGCTGGTGCAGCAATAATCAGTCTCATCTGCACTCAGGTTGCCAGTCGCCCCTTCTCGCTCACCCTATCAGCTTGCTGCAGCCAGCAGCAGAGGCTCCAGCATCCATGATGTTCACCTTGGGACACTGGCCATCACTGACTTGCGGGGTCAGCTGCCAACCACCATTTTGGCAGTGCAGTGAGGCCGTCAACTGGCTTGTCTCAGGGATCGCTGCGACACCCCTCGTCTCTTCAGCAGAGTGTCATTGCCCAGCTGCACATCCCCGGGTGTCCCAACTTCAGGTCAGGGCATTGATCGCTCCGGGATGGTAAAATTAGGGCCGGATTATGGGGCTCAGGTGCCTTTCCACTATGCTTGTGTTTTGGCCACGTCCTGCTGTCGGTTATAAGTTGATAAGCAGTGTATTATGAGGGTGTGAGTTATGGTTATGTTACCAAATCATAACAACCAAATTTCAGTGGTTTTTAAGTTTTGTTATGATAGAATACTACACTTTATCTGTGAGTTGCTGAGGTATTTTTAAAAGCATGTTATTGTCTTATAACTGAAGTTAACCATAACGTCACTTTAACCTTTTAAAAAATTCTGTTTTTTCTAAGCGATCACATCCAATAGTTCCATGCACCTAACCTCCTCGTATTTACACTCAACCTACACAGTGTATGGCTTATGCTTGTGTGCAACAGGGTTGAGCACAGTGCCTGGCCTTTGGACATTTGTGGCCAACTCAATGAATCATCAAAGGCCAGCCTTGTGCCCAGCCTGCTGTGGATGATCAACCTTTGAAGTGGTCAACTCAATCAGGGACTGTTTTGTTTTGTTTTGTTTTTAGGACTTGTGGATAATTTTATAACCTTCACTGGATCATGGACATATTTTTTAACTTTCGTGGCATTTTCAATTCTGGTTTTTGACCTGCAAAATCCACAAATTGACCAACATTGCTGTGTGTGTGTTCACTGTCTCGTGTTTGTGATGTTTATCCTGGGGTGGCGCTCCCAATCCAGGATTTGCTGATAATGGGTGCCAGAATTGTAGCCGTGCATCCAGACTCAATTTCAGAAAACCCTGTATCAAAACCCACGCTATCTGAATTGTTTATTCAGAGGAGCGGGGAGGTCTCTTTGGAAACTAGGCCCACATGGGCCTGAGGTCAAGTTGTATTAACTAGGGGTGGGCGGCCAGCTACGCTCCGTTTGCGGAGTGTGCGTAGTGCCGCCTACTCCGCATTTTGCGGAGCCGGCGGAGCCAGGCGGCACTACGCACACTCCGCAAACGGAGCGTAGCTGGCCGCCACCCGCCTCCCTCCCGCCCTCCCTAAATACTTTAAAGTAAAGGAATAAATTAATTTAAAACGCACTTACCTTGCCGGCCGCTGCCCGCCGCGTCCCCGGGGCTCGCTATCTTCCGTCTTCGTCTTCTTTCGTAATGCGCATGCGCGGGCGGCCGCGCATGCGCATTTTCTCGTGAGAAATGCGCATGCGCGGCCGCCCGCGCATGCGCATTACGAAAGAAGACGGAAGATAGCGAGCCCCGGGGACGCGGCGGGAAGCGGCCGGCAAGGTAAGTGCGTTTTAAATTAATTTATTCCTTTCATTTAAAGTATTTAGGGAGGGCGGGAGGGAGGCGGGAGGCGGGTGGCGGGGCTGGCGGCCGGGTGGTGTTTGCGGAGTGGGGCTACGCGGAGTGCGGAGGTGGGCGTAGTTTCTCGCCCACTTCGCGTAGCTCCGCGAAGCCCCACTCCGCCAACTCCGCCCAGGGTTAGTATTAACGCTGCCTCTTTTTGTCATTTGTATTCAGGAAGCAGGAACCGAGTCCTCTCATTCAGTAATGCTGCCCACCATATTTCTTCTGTTGTTGCACCATCCGATCAGAGGATTTCAGTCCCATGACCTAACTTTGGGTTCTCAGAACCGAAGGGGATGAAAGGACAGAGTCTTTCCTTTATTTTGGGTCCATAGAGGTATGCAAAATTGGGTTTGTGGAACTCTGTGAATTATTGGTCCAGATATCTCTAAAATGGAATCTAGGAGGCGTGGCCAAGATGGCAGCAGATTAGCACTGTTTCTGCAGAGCTCCGCTTAGGCATCGACATGGTGAGTGAGGTGAAATTTCCTGTGGTCCCAGATGCTAGCTGTTGGAGGGGTTGGGGTTTCTCTCCTGGCGGAGCCACGACCTAAACCAGAGAAATTGTGGCCAAGGAAAGGCTCTGAGACCTGGATGACAGTGTGGTTGCCGTGCCTGGCTGTCACTGCAGAAGCCCAAGGGGTGGAGGCAGCCAAATCAGAGTTTGGTGGAGCCGTTGGGTACACTGATGGCGCAAGGCCTCCACGGGGTGTGGTGAATTTTGATTAACTGGTGGCATCGCGGCCCCCCGTTAGAGATGCCTGAGCTGGGTCTGAAGTAAGTATGGGCAAAATTTGTGAATTCGCGGTCCGCGAATTCGTGCGAAAGTGAACTCGCAATTTGCAAAATCCCTGAATTCGTGCGAATTTGCGAATTTCTTTTTCTGCGTGTTCGCAGGTGTTTTTGCCAGTTTGCGAGGGTTTTTTACAAGTTCGGGAACGCAAACTTACTTGTGTGGTCGCAACGGTCGCGACCATGTTGTTTCTACGTGTCCAGCCTGTTTGCGACCCTGTGGTTCATCGCAGCCACCCTCCGGTTCATCACTCCCACCCTCTGGTTCACCAATGCCATCCTCTGGTTCATCACTATCACCCTCTGGTTCACCTCTGCCACCCTCTGGTTCATCACAGCACCCTCTGGTTCACCACTGCCACTCTCTGGTTCACCACTGTCACTCCCTGGTTCACCACTGTCACCCTCTGGTTCACCACTGCCACCCTCTGGTTTGCCACTGCCACCCTCTGGATCATCACTGCCACCCTCTGGTTCACCACTGCCACCCTCTGGTTCATCACTGGTATCCTCTGGTTCATCACCTTGTGATTCACCACTGCCACCCTCTGGTTCATCACTGCCACCCTCTGGTTCATGACTGACACCCTCCTGTTCGCCACTGCCACCCTCTGGATCATCACTGCCACCCTCTGGTTCATCCCTGCCACTCTCTGGTTTGCCACTGCCACCCTCTGGTTCATCACTACCACCTTCTGGTTGATCACTGCCACCCTCTGGTTGATCACTGCCACCCTCTGGTTCAAGGCTGCCACCCTCTGGTTGATCACTGGCATCCTCTGGTTCATCCCTGCCACCCTTTGGTTCATCACTGTCCCCCTCTGGTTCATTACTGCCACCCTCTGGTTCACCACTACCACCCTCTGGTTCATCACTGCCAACCTCTGGTTGATCACTGCCACCCTCTGGTTCAAGGCTGCCACCCTCTGGTTGATCACTGGCATCCTCTGGTTCATCCCTGCCACCCTCTGATTCATCACTGCCACTTTCTGATTCATTACTGCCACCCTCTGGTTTGCCACTGCCACCCTCTGGGTCATCACTGCCACCCTCTGGTTCATTAATGCCACCCTCTGGTTCACCACTGCCACCCTCTGGTTCATCACAGCTATCCTCTGGTTTATCACCTTGTGGTTCACCACTGCCACCCTCTGGTTCATCACTGCCACCTTCTGGTTTATCACAGCACCCTCTGTTTCGCCACTGCCACCCTCTGGATCATCACTGCCACCCTCTGGTTCATTACTGCCACCCTCTGGTTCGCCACTGCCACCCTCTGGATCATCACTGCCACCCTCTGGGTCATTACTGCCACCCTCTGGTTCACCACTGCCACCCTCTGGTTCATCACTGCCACCCTCTAGTTTGCCACTGCCACCCTCTGGTTCATCACTGCAACCCTCTGGTTTGCCACTGCCACCCTCTGGATCATCACTGCCACCCTCTGGTTCACCACTGCCACCCTCTGGTTCATCACCTTGTGGTACACCACTGCAACCCTCTGGTTCATTACTGCCACCCTCTGGTTTGCCACTGCCACCCTCTGGATCATCACTGCCATCCTCTGGTTCATTACTGCCACCCTCTGGTTCGCCACTGCCACCCTCTGGATCATCACTGCCACCCTCTGGTTCATCACTGCCACCCTCTGGTTTGCCACTGCCACCCTCTGGTTCATCACTGCCACCCTCTGCTTCGCCACTGCCACCCACTGGATCATCACTGCCACCCTCTGGTTGATCACTGTCACCCTCTGGTTCGCCATTGCCACCCTCTGGATCATCACTGCCACCCTCTGGTTGATCACTGCCACCCTCTGGTTCAAGCCTGCCACCCTCTGGTTGATCACTGCCATCCTCTGGTTCATCACAGCACCCTCTTGTTCACCACTGCCACCCTCTGGTTCAAGACTGCCGCCCTCTGGTTCATCACTGCTATCCTCTGGTTCATCAACCTCTGGTTCACCACTGCCACCCTCTGGTTCATCACTGCCACCCTCTGGTTCATCACTGCCACCCTCTGGTTTGCCACTGCCACCCTCCGGATCATCACTATCCCCCTCTGGTTTATCGCAGCACCCTCTGGTTCACCACTACCACCCTCTTGTTCACCACTGTAGATTATGGGGGGAAAGCAAAGCACACCTTCCCAGACTCAACTCAGATGAATTCATTTGGGGCTGGTGTTATATCCTGTACATCTTAGTGTCTAGGTTATTCATGCTTCTACTCCTTTAATTGCATGAGCCATGTTGTGTTTCCTTTTGATTCTACATTCCTAACAGAGCTTTGCTCATACAGCATTCTCCACTGTTTGTCAGTTGTCACCTGTATCCTGCTGTGTCAGGACTGGATGCTGTGCTGTTCAATAAACCTTCTAAATACTACAAGCTTTCCTGGATTATTACAAATTTTGGCGACGAGGACAACCTTACTCCAGCCATCTACAGCACAGGAGCGGAGTTTGAACCCATTTTGGATTATTTTACAATTTTCATCTCATTTCTACTGGATTGCCTGCCTTTGAAGAAAACTGCCTGCCTTTGTGAAATTTGTTCGTCATCTTCCGCAAGTATTTCCCAAGAACTACCTACGATTTTCATTTTTTTTCACCTCAAAATACGATTTATTGCAGTTTTCTGACCTTTAAGCCTGCCTGCATCTTTTGACTTTCTTGCCACCCACAGCGCGACGCTTCCGCGAGCTTCCATCTCCGTGGGAACTCCTTCGTTTTCATTCGTCATTTACTGTGAAGCGGAGCCATCACGTCATTGCTTGGCAACCACCGACAGCATTGTTCACGAAGCGGAGAAGCAACGTCACTGCAATGCCATTGCCCAGCAACCACGTCTTCGAGGTTTCCGTGTGTGTCATCTAGCGCATCAACGTCATCACGCTACAACGTCATCACACACGTTACGTGCCGCCATTTTGTTTGCTTCGTTGCTTAGCAACGCATTGACGGCGAATCAAGTTCATTTCGGATCGTTGTTTCTTGCCGTTTTTCCTCATTATTTTTAGCGCTTGCACTAGGAGTGAACTATTACCTTAGCGCTTACCTTAACTTTCTTTGTTTTGATATATATACTCTATTTCTTCAAGTTTTTCCGGCAAGAGTATTTTTGGCAAGAGTTCTACAAGCTATTTACAGCTTCAACTTCTACAGTTATGCAGGTCTACTATTCTCTTCGTTCTCCACAAACTATGTGATTCTACATTGGCATAAGTACATTTTCTTCAACAATTGTTCTTACATTACTGAGTACTTTACAATTATTTATTTATTTAATTATTTTTTTTATTTTTTTTTTTTTTTTTTTCTCGTACTTAATTTCTATCACCATGCAATTTGATCCTCCTGCTAAGTTTTTACAGGTTAAGGGTGATCCTCCTATGCCCTGGTCAAGGTGGAAGGAGGAGTTTTTCAATTATATGAAAGCCATTGATGGGGAGCGCATGGGGTCAGAGAAAAAAAAAGCATTTTGTTACATTGTTTGGGCTCTGAAGGTCAAGAAATCTTTAGAACTTTACCTCAATTTACTGTGCCTAGTGGAAGTGGTGATTCTGTGAACGTTTACACCGAAGCTCTTGGTAGATTAGAGAAACGTTTCAAGCCCACTGCTAATATTGCTTTAAATCGCTTTAAATTTTATACTAGAGCACAGAAACAAGAGGAATCGTTTGATGATTTTCTCACTGCTTTAAGAGATTTGACTTTACATTGCAATTTTGGTGCCATGGCAGATGAAATGATCCGTGATCAGATTATTGTTCATGTTAAAAACAAAAAGGTGCAAGATAAACTTTGGTGTATAGGTGACCCTAACTTAGAAGAAACTATAGCCATCGCTAAGTCCACTGAAATGTCAGAAAAGTGGATGGACATAGTAGTTAAGCAAACTACAAATTCCAATCCTAGTAAAACTAATGTAGAAGAAGAAGTTTGTATTGTTAAACCCAAAGTCGATGATAAAAATGTTATTCCTTTTCAGTCTAAATATAAAAATTCTGTTTGTATCAATAACAGAAGATCAGATCTTGGTAATTCATCGTTTTCATGCTACAGATGTGGTAGTAGATCACATTTAGCCTCCTTTCAGGGCTGTCCTGCCATAAACAGAACTTGTAATATTTGCAACAAGTTAGGACATTTTAGCAATGTATGTAGGGAGAGAAGGTACAATCCTCAAGGTCGCACTGGACGATCTATTATGCCCACTCCCACTAAAGTATCTTCTGTTGGTATTGTGGATGAAGTCAAACATGAGGTTGAACGTGGATATGTTGTTTCTATCCTTGGATCAACCAGTAGGAAATCTCCTAAATGTACCTTTCATATTTCATCTATTGCTATCGAACTCATGGTAGATTCTGGATCTCCATGGACGATTATTACCAAGGAGTACTTTAATGAAAAATTAACAACTGTATGTAACAGATCTGATTTACAACCTTCAGATATATTAGCTGAAAGTTTCAATGGAAATGCGATTGATATTGAAGGTTTCTTTAATATTCTTTTATGTTTCAGAGGAAGGTCAGCTCAAATTAAGCTTTACATTGCTATCAAAGGAATCAATGTATTGGGTTGGCATGATCAATGGGAACTTGGCATCACGTTAAATCCACGTGCCAAAGATCCCATCTCCTTATGTAGTGAACAAGATATGATTAATTCTATTTCTGATGTTAATGGAAAGGATAATGTAATTACTTCATGGAGTGAAAAGTTCAATAAAGTTTTCTGTGACCGTTTAGGTAGATTGGAAAATTTTGCACACAAAATTGTTCTCAAAGAGGGTGCGGTTCCAGTCAAACAAAAGCTAAGAGGAGTTCCTTTAAATGTTAGGGACGAGCTAAAAGAAATGTTGGATGACCTACTTAAAGACAATATTATAGAGCCCATTGAATCGTCTGAATGGGTTTCTCCTATCGTTTTGGTACGCAAACCCGACCAAAAATTAAGGGTCTGCATTGATTTGAGGGCCTTAAATTCTAATATTGTTATAGACTGTCATCCCCTTCCGAATATTAATGAGCTTGTTTCCTTGTTTGATGGTGCGCAGATTTTTTCCACTTTAGACCTTAGATCTGCGTATCATCAAATTGAGCTTACTGAAGATTCTAAGAAATATACAGCTTTCTTCACTCCCATGGGACTGTTTCAATACAGAAGGATGCCGTTTGGGTTGGCATCCGCTGCCTCTGTTTTCCAACGCGTCATGTTTCAAATCTTCAGAGATCTTGATAAGTTTGTAAAATGCTTCCAAGATGACATCTTGATTTTCTCAAAAAATGAAGCTGAACATAGTTCACATTTGAGTGTTGTGTGCAAAAGATTGGAAAATTCTGGGCTTACTCTCAAGGCACACAAATGCAAACTTTTTAGGAAGTCAGTTGAGTATTTAGGCCACACTTTGTCGGGGGAAGGTCTGGTTCCAAAAAAATCCAATGTTGATGCTATTCTCAGTGCTCCATCCCCAAAGAATAAGGAACAACTTCTTTCTTTCTCCGGAATGTGTGAATACTACAGTAAATTTGTTGTGAATTTTGCCACCAAAATGGAACCTTTAAGGAAACTTCTAAGACAGTGCAATGATTTTGTTTGGGAGACTGAACAAGAAAAGGCTTTCACTGAAATCAAACATGATATTGTTAATTCCCCGACTTTGAAACCATTTAGAATTGGGAAAAAGTGCATCATCACCACTGATGCAAGTTTGTACGGTCTTGGGTGTGTGCTATCTCAGACAGATGGTATGCTAGAATGGAATGTAGCTTTTTCCTCCAGAACTTTGAATGAAACTGAGCGCAGATATGCGGTTATTGAACGTGAATTGCTTTCTTGTGTGTGGGCCATTGAACACTATAGAATTTATATTTGGGGCAGTGAGTTTATTTTAAGAACGGACCACAAACCTTTGGTGCATATCCTATCAGCTGGTGGTGGTTGGAACTCGACGGCTAGGATTGCACGTCTTTCATCCAAGCTACAGGAGTACAATTTTAAAGTTGAATATATTCCAGGAAAGAAAAATGTTACTGCCGACTGCTTATCACGCCTTCCGTGTGAAGGTAAGGTTGACAGTGTGAATAGTCTCACTGAAGTTGATTTTGTATTAGGCCTTACAGATCTAGTTTCCTCCCAGTATCAAGATATTTCTGAACAGTTTTGGATAGAATGTCAGAATAAAGATGAGAAATTTGTTAAGTTGAAGAAATACCTTTTAGAAGGTTGGCCTAGTAAGAATAATATTGAATATGACCTGCTACCATTTTATAACATAGCGGAAGAGTTATGGTGTGAAGGTGATTTGTTTTTCAAATCTGAGAAATGCATCCCACCTAGTGGTGTGCAAGAGCTCATTCTCAAATTAGCACACAAGACTCATCCAGGAATTTCGGCCATGAAGCGTATTATAAGGCTTCATTTCTGGTGGCCTGGGATGGACAGGTTCATAGACCGCACTGTTAGAGAATGCAATGAGTGCTGTAATAGTGATAAGATGCTAAAATTACATGTTCCACCCCTTAAGACAGTTAAATGGCCAGAGTTTCCATGGAGCAAGATAGCCTTTGATATTTCGGGGCCTTTCCAAGTGTTACCCGAAAGTTCACGTTTTGCGTTGGTCATTGTAGACTACCATTCTAAATGGCCAGAAGTGAAATTTGTAGCTAAAATCACTTCTGAAGTTGTCATTTCTTTTTTCAAAGACGTTTTCGCTAGGGAAGGCTGTCCTTCGGTATTGGTGTCAGATAATGGTGTGCAGTTAGTCTCTGCTGAAATGAAATTGTTCTTACAATCCTGTAACATCAGACACATTTGTACATCACTTTACGAGCCACATGAGAACGGGCAAGTTGAGCGCTTTAACCGTGTCCTGAAGGGTTTTGTCTCTGATGCTATCAAAGAAAAGGGGGATTGGCTGAACCGTATTAGACAGAAACTTTGGACTTATCGTATAACTCCTCATACCACCACTGAGATCAGTCCGTTCAAATTACTTAAAGGTAGGGATCCTGCGACTGACATGTGCCCTTGGTGGCTCAAAGAAAAATGTGAAGGCCTGGGGGAAAATGGTTTTGATGTCAAGGAAGTTGCAAAGAGAGTAAGTGAGAAACAAGATAAGTCTGCAGTTTGGTACAACAAGAAGTGGAAAACAAAAGAGCATGATTTGTGTGTTGGTGATTGGGTCAGAATTTCAAAACCTTTCTTTGTCAGCAAAGGTACGAGTAAGTTTGGCAGACCCATTCAAATTAAAAGGGTTTTCAGTAACTCTGTTATTACTCAGGATGGCAAGGTCTGGAATTTGAGTAAGGTTGCTAAATGTCCTACACAAGATGCCTCTCAGTTCCAACCTCATGTTAATGTAGACAAAGAACACACTTCTGATGATGGGTCTAGTTATTGTTCTGACTCAGTAGCTTCAAGAATTAAAGATGATGGGCGTAACAGAAGAAGACCTACTTCTTTGCAAGATTTTGTATAGTATGTTCTTTCTTGTTTTTATTTGCTTTAGTTTTATACCTTTCACTTTTATTTAAAGAGGGAGGTGTGTTATATCCTGTACATCTTAGTGTCTAGGTTATTCATGCTTCTACTCCTTTAATTGCATGAGCCATGTTGTGTTTCCTTTTGATTCTACATTCCTAACAGAGCTTTGCTCATGCAGCATTCTCCACTGTTTGTCAGTTGTCACCTGTATCCTGCTGTGTCAGGACTGGATGCTGTGCTGTTCAATAAACCTTCTAAATACTACAAGCTTTCCTGGATTATTACAGCTGGCTAATGTGTCACTGAATTTGAGCTTCAAGTCTGGCACCTGCTTCCTTAGCTGTAAGTGCTTCCTGTTGCAGTTTAATTTTTTTTACAGGAGCATTGTGCCATACTTGTAACTATTCTCTGACCCTGCTTCGAGGGTCAGAGCAGGGTCAGAGAATAGTTGCAAGTAGGCAACTGAACTCTGGAGGGGCCCTCAGGAAGCACTACAGGGAATGGTTACAAATTAGCTTGAACTTTTGCACCTGCTAAGTGCTTTCAGTTTTGCAAAATTCGTTTTTCTGCAATTTTGCGAGATTCGCGGGGCGCGAATTAGCTCGAAATCAAACTTGCAATCCGCAAATTTGTGCGAATTTGTGGATTTCTTTTTTTTGCGTGTTCGCCCGTTTTTTTGCTTATTCGCGGACCGCTTGCAGCGCACCGACCGCGAGGTTGCCCATGCGGTCATACATGGGCGCTGCCATCTTGTGCGTGTTGCGTATCTCCGTTTCCGGGCGTTATTGACAATGTTGCGTTGTGTGCGGCGCGCTATTATGAGTTTGCGCGTGGTTTTGCGTACTCGCGGGGAAAAAATTGCGCGAACTTACCCACACGGTCCTCAATGGGCGCTGCTATCTTGTTTTTCATTCATTGCTATGGTTCTGTGCATGCTTTCTAATCCTCTTTTCATCTGTGCAATCCTTTGTTTCTTTGACTTTTTTTTATCTTTCTACTCTATATCTATCCCTCTTTTTTTCTAGATTTATATTTTGTGTTTTTTTCAACTTTTAAAGCTACTTTTGTAACTTTTTATTTTTACTTTACTTTTTTCCTATTCTTTCCTTTTTTTTTCTTTCTGCTGTACAGGACCATGGCAAAGGGAGCTGGGAAGGAGAAGGGGAAGGGTCCCGCACCCCGTACCCAGCTCCCATGCGGGCGATTGCGGGGGTAGCTAGTCACAGCCTGGGAGATCTTCAGCGAGGAGGAGGTGGCCATACTGGTTTACTATGTGCAGCGCCGCCTCCACAAGACCATCGCGGCAGGCGGCAGGATCTCTAGCAGGTACGGGCTCTGGGAGCGTCGGAAGCTGTGGGACAAGCTGTGCCGGACCATGTATAAACACTCTTGGGTCCGGCGCACCTACATCCAGGCCACGCACCGGTGGTCTGACCTCCTGGACCGTGGACACGACCTGCTAGGCGTCGAGATCCCTGGGCTTGGTGAGTAGTAGTAGCTATTTAATCACTACTCTGTTTTCTCCTGCTCTATGTGTTATCATATTGCAAATATTTGTTTTTTCCGAAGGGCAATAATGCTGCCAATTAGATTGTAGGTAAATTATGTTTCAAAATGTTCTGTGATTGCATTTCAGGTGCACTGCTCTCCTGCTCAGTGGCGGTGCTACTATGCTTATTTGTTTTCGATTTTTTTTTGCTCATTTCATTGGCCTGAGTAATTATGTATGAGTGTACTTTACAGAAGTGCGTAATGCTAGACACTAAGGGGCAGATTTACAATTACTGGTGCATCCCTGCAAATTAGCAGGGATGTGCCAGTAATTGTGCGCCACGCCTCCACCACCCATGGTGCGCCGCATTTACATTGCGGCGCACCATAGGGTAAAAACGACACAGAAGCGTCACGCATCTGTGCCCTAAAGGCAGTGCATTGCTGGAGTTGCGTCGCAACCACGACGCAGCTCCAGCAATGCTCTAGGGTGCCCTATCTTCCCAATGCTGCGTCAAGCCTTACGTCTCCTTCAGGTAGGCGCAGGGTTTTGAGTGACGCAGCATTGACCTAAAAGTGACTGAGTGAAATCTTGTAGATTTCACTCAGCCACTTTTAGGATGCGTTCCTGCGCAGGAACGCACTCCCTTGCGCCGGAACGCCCCCTGATGGCGCAGGGCTTTACAAGGTGATGCATCTCCCAGGTGCCTCACGTTGTTAATATACCCCGCACCATGGCACCTCTTTAGTGCTGCCGCTGGGTCACAAAAGTCACGCAAAAACGGAGCAAAAGAGCCGCAAGGGACTTGTAAATCTGCCCCTAGAGACTCAAGTCCAGTCCTTCCTTTGTACAGCTGCCACTAAGAAGAGATAGTGGTGGTGGATTGATAGTTTGAGTATTTTAATGACTGGTTATGTAGTAGGAAACTTACTTTGTAGTGTTCTCACTGGTCTGCAATCACAATGGACTTTGTCTGTCACTTCGCGTGCTGCGGAGTGCTGCCTGCCAGTCCTAGTCGAACCTTTTTGTAGTTGGTTTAGTGAGTTACATAACTTTCCAAGTCGACGGTCAGCGAATCCAGCAATACTAGTAGACCACATCAGATAGGTCAATAAATGTAGTGCAATTGTTGTCTATTTGCTATTTCCCCGAAATAATTTGTTAATGTTCTTTTGAAATGTTTGATTTGGTTGACAACAATCATCCATGTTTGGGTTTGGGTCTTTCTTTCATGTTGTACATCAGCTTCCCCCAGGGGCAGGAGGACAGAGGAAGAGGTAGGGGCGCCGGCGGACGAGGACCAGGAAGGACAGGATCGGTCACACGAGGGCTCCTCTGCTGGCCCCAGAAAGTTTTCATGTTAATATTAATAATTATACTTCCCTATCTTTTAGAGTACCTTTTTTTTACTAACGTTCCTCATTCAATTTTTCCTACATCGTCTTTGCTCTTCTTGAAGACTGTTTCTAAATTCCTATCCTGCCTCTACTATGACTCCCAGTGGTACTACTAGATTATTATTATTAGTCTGTCTGTGTAGCTAACTAAGCTTGCACAGTTGGCAAAAGGTGTTAAACGAAAATCCCATTCTATTCAGTAATAGCTCTATGCACTGAGTGCAGTTGTCTGGGTTGTCCAAAATGTCTTTTGAAGTCTTCTAAATGTTTATGCTTTGGCAATTCCCAACATTAAACTGTCAATGACCACAAAGAAAGAATAAGATACTAGTTTATTTTTTGATTGGATAGGAGGACAATCCATACTACTATTGTTGCAGGTACAATTCTGCACAAACAGAACTATGGACACTAAATAGTGCATTGTTTATCAATTATAATAGGCACAGTTAGACTTTCCACATACCTCAGTCATAACAGAATTTGAACCCCCAATCTCTTTACTGACTAGCTAGTGTGACTAGCTAGAGTCATTTAGCTCCCTAATTCATGGATGATTGATCCCCAATGATGATTATCCAACCCAGGACATAAGACTACGAGTCAGAGTCCAGAACTGTCAGAGCCACGGACTCATGCTTGCACATTGCAAACCCTTTCGCTCACTCACTCATGACTAAAAACCACAGAGTCTATGTAAGTTTTAAAGCTTTAATGAAAGTAAAAACATTTATTAAAGTCAAGTTCATCACACAACATAAACGGTGGATTGAAAATGGAAAAGTGCCTAGTGATTTCACACATTAATTGTGGGCGAGCCCTCACCTGGTTGGAACTTCAAATCTTTGTGGTGCTAAATCGTTGCTGACTCCGTCCTAGTGATGATGATCTGATGTTGCTCTTGTTCTTAGAAAGGAAGCTTCTGTCTGTTGTGAGAAAAACTGTGCATGTTAAAAAGCAAGCATTCATCAGTTGTGCCAAAAAGTGTAGTAAGACAAGCAACACCCTTCCCTGAAAAAAAGTGAAATTTTTAGTTTTGACTAGGCAGTCACAAATTATTACATTTGTTTGTGTAGTCGTAGTGAAATTTTTTTCATTCCTAGACAAAATACTAGGGAGTGGTGTATATGGCAACTTAGAATCTGAAATGTATTTTCTAGGTGGAACATCGGCACAACCATTCACCGGTGCCGGGGCGGAGGTGGGCACTCCTGGGGCGGAGGCGGTGCAACAGCCAGCGGAAGCTGCTGTGGGGAATGCCAAGGTAGTGGCGGACAGTGGTAAGCTATTATATTCTTTACTTATTGAGATAGCAGACTGCAGAGTGTGCTCTCTGCACAGATGTATATGTTGTACAGTACAAGTATACTATACTGTTAAGAAGACTTACAAATTTAGAACTACGTTTTTATTAACCAGGTAGTAGCCTCCTCTAAATTGACTTCAACTCAGCTGTGAAAGTTATTTCGAGAATCCAAGTCAGATCAAAGATGAACTTAATGGATGGGATGAACGAAAAGGGAAAGAAGGGTGTAAGTAAGTGTGGAAGGACGAACGAGTTAAAAGTAATGATGACTGGCAAAGAATGATATGTGTTTTTGAATGCTGCCTGAGGTGGCTGTGAATATGAAGCAAGGATGGGTAGAAGGAGAAAGGAAAGAGGACTGCCTGGGTGGGTGAAACAGAAACTGTATGTGTGTGCAACATATCCTTTGGTTAAAATTCAAATGCAAGTCAAGGACGGATGCATGGCTTGCGGTTTCCAAAATGAAATGAAAGTGTTGTTTTCCCGTGAGAAAAAGTAAGGTTTGTCCACTTGAGACATTAAGAAGAATGATTGACATTTACTTTGAATGGATGGATGCCTGGATCATGGTACTATCTGACTCATAGATAGCATATGTGTTTGTATAGAGAGTAGACGGTCACCGGATGAACTAAGTGTTACTTTGAAGAGCATGTAACACCGCACCCGCACGTCCATTCCAGTGTAGGAAAGGCAAGGAAAAGAAGTTGTAATTTTTCCAAATACTACCATGAATAGTAGCAGTACTTTGCATTGCAAGCACAGCATATATCCGGCGATTACGGGGACCACTCACTACCTCTGTAATTATTTTAGTACAACTCTGTCATTCATGTGTGGCCTATCAGTGTTCACTCAATAAAAAACAAAGCACCTAAAGTCATCCCATATGTAATCAAATACATATCCTGTGAAGGGATAGATAATCATATTATTTATCTTCTTCATTTTCCTTTTCTAGTAGTCATTGGCACTGTAGGGTGAAAGTTAAATTAATTAAGCAGTAGCCCTTGTAACAGAGTATTCTCAGTGCCACCCGTAATAGAAAAGTAAGAGCTTCACCACCTGCATGTACTGGACTGGACTGGTACAGTAACGCAAGCCTGTGTCATCATGGCTTGCGTCTGTTTTTCTCAGGTGCAAGTTAACTGTGCTGGCATTGTGCCGGCTTCCAGAAGTTTATGTACCAATTTCGCTAAACAAGAGAGAAGAAGAAGGGGGGGCGTGGCTTGGGCACCAATGGCGATGGTCGCCTGAGAGCTCGGCTCCGGGACTGAGCCCGGGATTATCCTGCAAATCGGAGGCCGTGGGGCACCCTAACCCCCGCAAACTGTTGATCGGCCCGACGGGGACCTGCCGGGGCACTTGGCGCAGTCCGAACGTGTGGTGACCCGGCGGAAAGTCGAAGTTTGTGGAACCGCGGAGTGCGACCCAACATGGCGCCCGGACCTCATTGTCCCCTTGGCCGGGACCATTAGACTGGAGGAGCATCACTAGCAGCGGCGCACCCTCCACCCTTCCGTCTCCCTGTGATGTGAGGGTCTGGATATCGGTCTGATTGGACTCTGGCAACGGGGATCGCACCTAGATGGTCGTATGCAATCGCTATAGCGGATCCCGGCACGCGGACGCCTGGAGGCCCTGATCGTAGCGCCCACTCCCTACACAGCACTTGGCTGCATCTCCCTGACTGACCCACTCCCATGGGAGGCACAACCCTTTGGCGCCACACAGTATCCGGTGGAGTTGGTGACCCTCGATCCGGGACCTCATCAGCCAGACGGGCCTGCCCGACCTGGCGCCGATTGTCTCCGCCTCCTCCTCGGTGCCCTCAGACGACGTGGTGGTGGCGCGAACGGAAGCTGAGAAGGTTCAACAGGCCCTGGAGACGGGGATCCCCGGCACTCGACCCGAAGACCAGCAACCGGGAGAGACATAGCCGACGCCCGCACTCGGTGGCGCCTGTCCCTGGATCCGCACTGTGTGCTTCCGGCGACATGGGGAAACCTAGGGGAGCCAAGGGGACTACCCCAGCCGCCTCAGACTCGGAGACCCCGGACAAAGAGGAACGTGGAGACCCGGAGAGTTCTGGTGGTGCGCCAATGCAGCAGCAATTTGACCGCGTCTTGGAGGCGATTGCGACCACACGCTCAGCCCTCCAGCAGGACATTGCCCAGGTGGCGATGAGCCTAGGCCTCCTTAGAGCGGATCACGGCAAGCTTTCGGATAGGGTCAAGGAAGTGGAGAGCTCGGTGAAAACCTTGGAGCCGGCGCAGCGAACCTTGGCCGCGACTATGAAGGATGCCCTGTCCCGGATTACTGCCCTGGAGCAGCGAGCGGAAGATGCGGAAGGCCGTAACAGGCGTAACAACATTCGTGTGGTGGGCCTGCCGGAGAAGATTGAGGATGGCGACATGGTGGCATACTTGGAAGCCTGGCTCCGAGACACGGTGGCCCCGGAGGGTCTATCCTCCTTCTACACCCTGGAGCGAGCTCATAGAGTCCCAGCGAGGCCACCACAACAGGGACGTGCCCCGCGACCGGTGGTGGCACGGTTATTGCACTTTCGGGACAGAGACCTCATCCTCAATGCCGCCAGACATAATGGCCCATTCAAAGTGGCGAACAGCCAGGTGAACATCTTCCCGGATTACACCTATGAAACCCAACGCAGGCGGTTTTCATTCTTGGCGGTCAAGCGCGAGCTCCGGAGCGAGGGCATCCAATACTCGCTCCTATTTCCTGCGAGACTCCGCATAATTGTCGATGACAAGACTCAATTCTTTGATACCCCGGAGGATGTCTGTAACTGGCTTGAACTCTATACAGCTGGGAAAGATGGCTTTAGCTCCTCATCTCAGCTGGCGGCGGAGCCGGAGCAGAGACGGCGGTCCAAAAGGATTCGGAGTCGCCGTGGCCGATCAGGCGGACCCTCAACTGCGGAGACATCGACGGAGCGGAAGGGAGTGCTGGAGGTGTTATCTGCGCTGTCTGGCTCACGAGACGGTGCCATTGAAGAGGAAGCGGACCCTGGTGACGAGGGGGCACCGATGGACTCTGAGGAATCGGTGACTGATAGCGTCCACACGCCGGTGATCACACCGAAATCGGTGGAGGACCTTCTGGATGGACAGGGTTAACGGGGTGAGCTACATCCATTTGGGTGGGGGCCCGAAACGGGGGTGGCGGGTGCCGACGATTGATGCTGACTCCCGGGGAAGGGGGGGTGGGGTGCCTTGCTTTTGCCCCGAGGGTTTCTGATACTGTTTTGGGCTTGCTTTAGTCCTGGTAGCCAGGGCATCGAGGGCCCACTGCCAACGCCCGGCCCGCACCTGGCCCTTATGGCCTTCCTACGGTGGCGACCGCAGGATTAGTCGGGGATAGTGGGTTTTGGAGGGTATGGTTTGGATGGGAACTAGATGGTGCTATTTGGGTCCTGTTCTGGGGAGAGTGGATGGGGGTTTGGTTCGAACTGGGGTTGTTAAGTTTTGGTTGGGGAAAATGGCCGCCATCAGTGCTGGGTTGATTGATGCTCTTTCTTTGTTGGGACCCGGATGGGGAGACTTTGCACGAACGATATGGGACAATGGCTGATGTTGCTAATGTGAAATGTATTACTTGGAACGTGCGGGGGCTCCACACCATCTCTAGGCGTCACAAGTTCCACGCTTATTTAGTGCGTAGGGGGGTACAAATGGCGCTGCTGCAGGAGACCCATCTGAACAAGGCGGAAGGGGCGGCGCTACAGCGTAGGTGGAGGGGGCAGGTCTTTTGCACTTCGTACTCCGCGTATGCCAGAGGGGCGCTGATTTGGGTTAGAGCTGGGGTTCCCTTCCAGGTCACGAAAACAGTGATAGATCCAGAGGGGCGTTATGTGGCCATTTCGGGCACTTTGGGAGGGAGGGACCTAAACGTTTGCTGTGTTTACGCTCCCAATATAGACCAGATTGCCTTCCTTTCCAGGTTATCGGGCTCGTTGGCCCACTTCTTCTCCGGGCCCCTCCTGCTCGGTGGAGATTTCAATTCAGTAGTGGATGTGGACACTGACCGCTCGCATCCGCCCCTCCCTGACTCTCCGGTTCGCCGTGTGGCTAAAGGTCGTAAGGACTGGCAGACACACTGGGGTCTAACGGATATTTGGAGGGCGCAACACCCCGCAACTAGGGACTATTCCTACTTCTCGGGCCTCCATGAGTTACACGTTAGACTGGACGGATTTCTTGGCTCGGCTGAACTGGTTTCAGCAGCGGTCCGGTCTGAATATTTGGCCAGGACCATCTCAGATCATAACCCCCTCCTGCTGGACCTTCGTTGGTTTCCGGGGGTGCCTGCGGTGCCCACCTGGAAGTTACGTCCCGAGATCCTCGAGGACAGCGTCTTCAAAGCGGACCTAGGAGATAAGATCTCGGAGTACTTTGCGTCCAACGGGGGCACCGCGAGCTCGAGAGCGCTGGAATGGGACGCTTTTAAGGTGGTGGTGAGGGGATACTGTATTTCCAAGAAGGTAGGCATGAGGCGAATTATCCTTGCCGACTTAGACACAGCTGACCGGAAACTCCGCGAGTTGGAACTCCGCCGCCCCGGGCGCCCTGAACTACAGGAACGCACGGCGGAGGCGAAGGAGGCGGTAGTGGCGGAGGTCGAACGGCTGCGCTGTTTCGACTACAAGGCCTACACGGTTAGGTCCCTCGCAGAGGGGGATAGGTCGAGCGCGTTGCTGGCATGGCTAGCCAACCCTACACGCCAGTCCTCATTGACGACGTCCATGCGCATGGCGGACGGGACCGTGGTACACACTCAGCCTGAGATTCTGAGCTGCTACCTGCACTACTACAAATGTTTGTACCGCAGTCGCTCTGTCAGAGACCCTGACCTGCTTGATAATTATCTACGGCCCCTGGAGCTCCAAACAGTGGAGCAGGATGTGGCGAAGGCCCTGGGGTCCGACATAGAACTGGGAGAGATCCGCAGCGCCATTAAAAAGATGGCGAGGAATAAGACCCCCGGCCTAGACGGCCTTCCTGTGGAATTTTATGCAGCGTATGCTGATCTCCTAGCCCCAAGGTTATTAATAGTATATAGAGAGGCGAAGAGGCTTGGTCGGCTCCCAGGCTCGATGTGCGAGGCCTTAGTGGTTCCCCTCCTCAAGCCCGGAAGGGACTCGTCTGATCCGGGGTCTTACCGTCCCTTATCAATGTTGACGGTTGACTATAAAATACTGAGCAGCATCTTGGCTTCGAGGCTGCTGGGTCACATGAGCTCTCTGATACATGAGGACCAGGCTGGATTCATCCCCAGGCGAAACACGACCATGAACATCCGCAGGTTGTTCCGCTTGCTGGGAGAACCGCTCGTGGATGCCCCGTGCCCGGTAGTCCTATCGGTAGACTTAGGGAAGGCTTTTGACAGCCTGGAATGGGACTACCTGTGCACTGTGTTACGGAGGTTCGGCCTTGGCGAGGGCTTCATCAGGTGGACCACGGTCCTGTATGCCTCTGCATCGGCCAGGGTTCGGGCGGGCCCGCTAATTTCCTCACAATACCCGGTGGAGAGAGGCACGAGGCAGGGTTGTTCGTTATCCCCGCTTCTCTTTGCGCTGGCGGTGGAGCCACTTGCGCTGCACCTCCGATTGGGAGCCCATTATAATGGCTTGTGGACACCTTCAGGCCCACACTACGTTTCGCTGTATGCAGACGACCTGCTGCTCTTCCTTGAGGACCCGATTGCTGCCCTGCATGGAGCTGCAACGGCGCTCACGAAGTTTGGGGAGGTCTCGGGCCTCCAGGTGAACTGGGCTAAGACCTGTCTTTTCCCGGTTCGCAAAGGCACCTCTAGCCCTGCTCTCAGTAGAGAGATTAGATGGGAACCTGACTGCTTTAAGTACCTGGGGGTGTACGTCTACCATGAACCATCTGACCTCCTGGATGGGAACATTGCCCGAGGCACTCGAGCACTACGGGGCAGTATGGACTTCTGGGCTACATTACCGCTCTCGGTGGCAGGGCGGATCGCTTTGCTCAAAATGGTGGCGCTTCCCCGGTTGCTGTAATATTTCCGGGCGCTACCGATCTGGGTCCCACCGGCCACGTTTCGATTATTACGATCAATGATAGTCGGATTCCTCTGGGGCTCGGGCCGCCGAAGGGTGGCCCTCAGGACCCTGATGAGGCTGAAAACCGAGGGTGGGCTTGCGGTGCCGGACTTTGAAAAGTACTACTTAGCGGCGCAGCTCCAGACCTTCACCAGGAGATCGCCCGGGAATTCCGGGGCCCAGAAGACAGGAGAGGTACGGGTATGGCCAGGCATGTTCTCTCCTTCATAGCGCTGCGACAACGTTTGGCCTTACAGGACTTGTCGCTAGAGGAGAAGACCGTTCGCCTGTGTTGGAACCGAGCTCACGCCCGGGGCCACCTGAAAAAACCGTATGCGCCCGAAATACCTTTGGGGATGCTGACGGCCTTGCCCCATGGCGGTGATTGGTCACGGTTGGCAAACTGGGAGGACGCAGGCTTACAATTGGTAGGTGATCTCTACGAGGACGGGGCGCTTTTGCCCTTTCAGGAGCTCATTGATCGCTTCGAGGTTCCTCGCGGTGACTTTCTATTGCACTCGGCCCTAGCCCGAGCGATCCAGGCGCACTGGAAATGCGGGCAAGAGGAACCCCCTATATCTCCGGTGTGCCAATACGTCATGATGTCTGCGGGTACGGTGAAGGCGGTCACTTGCCTCTACGGTAGACTGACCAATGAGGGGCTGGCCCCCCTCACTACTCTGAGAACCCGCTGGGAGGAGGACATTGGCAAGGAGATCCCGGAGACGACCTGGTCCCAACTGGTGCGGCGAGCCTGGAAGGGCACACGCCACGCCCGCTTTCAATTGGTCCACTACTATGTACTCCATAGGGCATATCTGACCCCGGCGAAAATCCAACGATATTTTGCTACGAGCTCGGCGGACTGCCCCAGATGCCCGGCGCCGGAGGCAGACCTTCTCCACATGTTGTGGTCCTGCCCGGGATTGTCCTCCTATTGGATGGAAGTGGGGAAGACCCTGGAGGAGGTGACAGGGAGATCCTTATCGGTTGATGCGGCAGTGGGACTCCTACACTGGTTTCCACATACCCCCAAAAACAAGATTACTAGCAAATTCATCGATTTGGGGCTTCTCCTTGCTAAACGAGAGGTGACCAGGAACTGGAAGGCACGGACTGGTCCGACAGGGAGCCGGTGGCACAGCGAACTCTTGAAGTGGGCAGCGGGGGAAAGCACACTGAGATACCAGCTAGCTAGGAGACAGCGTAACGAGAAGGCACAGGAGGCAGTGCTAGAATGGGAGACGTTAGTGCAGGCCCTCAGGGATTATTGCGCCCCCAGCGACTCTGAAAGTGAGGAAGCAGCTCGCCCGAGTCCCGATAGACGACTGCACTTTACAGCTCTGTTGCTTTCCTCATGGGTCCTCTCACAGATCCTAATGCGGTTGTTACCGTGCACTGATACCGGGGGTTGGGTAGGGATTACTTTGGTTTGTAGTGTTTTTGAGGGTGGGGTTTTCTTTCTGGGTTTTGTAGGCTTGTTTGGAAAAGCAGATGACGGACAGTGGATCATCCGGACCAGCTTCGCCTTCCTGCTGAGCCCACATTGAATTTCGCCGCCCGACCGTAGGGTTGTGGGCTGAATGGCTGTGTAAGAGTACATACTGCTGGGGGACGGAGGGTTGCGTTTCATTGATTTTGTTTGATCTATAATGCTGGTCGAATATGTAACGATTTACTGATTCCTGCAATAAAAATATATTTAAAAAAAAAAAAAAAGAGAGAAGAAGAAGAATAGGACTGGTGTACTGTCATAGTCGACTCTAATGTAGTGAGTCCATAGTGCTCATAGAATTGATTCCTGAAACTCTCACTAATGTTAGAGCAAGGGTGAAGAAGTGGGAGGTTAGATAGATACAGTCCACAAATGTTATGTACTGTGCTTGCAAGTTGCTAGTTCTACTGTGACACAACTTTCTGATGAATTATTTTGTGTTAATCTTAAAGAGCATTGGTTACAGACTATGTTTTTCTTTCTTCATATAGATGCTCCTTCCAAACTGTCACGGAAGGAGCTGGCTAGATGGGCCCGGCAACGGAAACTGGAGGCGACTGTCGCCGAATATCGGCGGCTGGTGGCCCAGGAGGAGGAGGACACGCAGTCGTAGACCACCACAACATCCACAGGGACAGCTGCATCCTCCTCCGCGCTCCCTGGGTCAGCCAGTCAGCGCAGGCCTCCAGCGGTACGGAGCCGTGGTACCGCAGCCACCCGCCACTGCCAAGCAGCCCAAAAATCAGCTGCCCCTCATAGCAGGTGCAAGGCACGATTGCACCTCCTAACCCTCAGGGTGTCCTACCTTGAGCAGGAGCAGAGGAAACTGAGAATCCTGCTCAAGAACCTCCGCAAGGAGCATGACCCCCTGCCCAAAAAGTACGCCGCCTGCGGCATTAGAGAAGGAGAGACTGTCCCTTGCCCCTTTTTTAAAGACTATTGAGGGGTGGGAATTGGGAGTTGGGTTTTTTGCACTTTTGAGACTTTTTATTTCGCGGACATTATTTGGGGTTAGGTAGGGGGGTGGGTCGGGTCTTGCGGGATAGTTTATTTTTGTTAGGGATATAAATAATTATTACTTTCAACTTAAACATAGTATAAGTGTTTTTACTGCAGTTGAGGCTGGAGGGGGGGTTAACTGTAAGTTTGTTTTCCCGAAACTTAAGTGGCTTCTTGATTCAAATTGTGTAAGTAATTGCCCAAATGTTTACAAAAGTAAGTGCCTCCCACAGAGTTAGTGAATTCAATTCTCCTAGGACTTTACAAGTACTACCGCCAGTCTCTCGTCTCTTATACTACTCCATTATTCTTCCTCCCCCCAAACGCTTATCTTACCGGTAATTTGTGTTTGAAAAGAGGGCTGGGCACAGGGCTGGCTGCATGGCGAATGGCGATTTAGGTCTGCAATCCTGGTCGGTTGAAATGGCATCATTGCGGTGGTACAAGTGGTGGTACACAGTGGCAGTTGCAGCATATGAAAAAAAAGAAATTGAAAGCTTGATTGGCCTGATCGGAGCATTAGAACGGTACAATAGATACAATAGCATGTGACAGTACACTAGTACGGTGCCAAAATGTAGCCTTAAAAATGCTAAAGTATTGAAAGTATAACTACTACTTGCGTGGAATTTGACATTGGCACTACTACAAGAAATAGTACTGAAGGTGAAGGACACAGCCGCGTAATCATTTGCCACGTGTAGGAGGAGGATGTTCTTCATGATCAATCCAGTTGATGGCGCCCATGAAAATCTGCTTTGATTTGCCAATAGTCATGGGTCTGTGTCAAGCTGAGTAAGAATATATCCTTCGATTCCTTCACCAGCCTTGAAATGTAATTCCTTTTTAATTGCTATGACCTTATCCTCCCCAGCAAGTGTGTGGAATTATTGCTGTCATTTACTCACACATCAATGAAAACCACACAGCCCGGGGGAAGAGGGTTAGGGTTTGGAAATTGGATGGGAATGGGAATGGGTTTTTTTTGGGAAAGTTTTGTTGAGAGAGGAAAAAATAACACAGCATGGACAAACAACAAATGAAGATAAACAAATCTTTGGATACGAACATATCCATAAATATTTTAAGGAACATAAAGGAAGTGCATGCACTTCTGCAGGCATGAAGTTGGTTGCTAAATGGATGGTTAGGTTACTTAAACTAAGTAGTACTCTCTAATGAATGAAAGAATGCGACAGTACAGGGCTGCAGTAATTATGCGTTTTCACTTGCCTATCTCAGCACTCAGAGAAACACTTTGTTCATTAAATTAGTTTGAAACATAGCAAAGTAAAACTATACAATGGCTGGAGGGATGAATTTAGAAGCAGAGAGCAAAGAAATGCAGAGTCACACTCATAGAAGTTCACAGCAATAACATTACTTAAAAGATAAGTAGAAATGAATGGATACTGTTACTGTATGTTGTTGAACTTGTCCTGTTGAATTTGGGAAGTTGCATGCATCAAGCCATTCCTCTTATTTGCGGTACTCCTCCGCTCCATCTGACGCTCTGTCGATCAATGTTGGTGACCAGAAGACACCCTGTCCACTGCCTGCCTGGCGGAAGGATAAATAAGTATGGGCAAATTTTGCGGATCTTTCCCCTCAAGCTAGGTGTAGTGTAAACTATAATTTTAGAACAAATTAGACCTTCCCAGCAGTGCTCCAAGATCCTTAAACACAGATGCTAAAATGAAGAATACCCCCAATCAGACCCCAAAAAACATGCGATAATGCTACCTTTCTGAGGCCTAGTGGAAAATGGTGACAAAAACGTACTTTGAAAGTAAAGTAGGCCCAAATCCCCCCTTTCCCATCATGGATTCTCTTCAAACCAATTGCAACCAAAATTAGACATTTCTCGACAAGTGCTCCAAGAGTAGACCCCAGAACCCTGTTGCCAAAATCTCGAACACCCCCAAACACATGCAATACTGCTAACCCTAACGAGCCCTAAGTTTAAAATAGTGTCAAACGCTTTCTTCAACTAGGCCCTAACTCCCCTTTGCCACCATGGATTTTCTCCAAACCACTTGCAATCAAGAGTATCCATACCCAGCGTTGCTCCAAGACCCCAAAACCCACCCACAAACACCAGGAACTCCCCCAAACAGCCCATCGAAAACACTAAAGTGAGCGAAATGCCTGAAAATGGAAAAACTTTTTCACCTCCGATTTTCTCCAAACCACTTTTATCCGGTATTAGACCTTCACAGCAATGCCCCCAGTCCCGTCAACCCAGGCGGAAACAAGTTTAACCCCCCCAAACAGCCAAAAAGCAAAAATGGAAAAATGGGCACTTTGACAAATTTCTGCATATTTCCCAGATCACTCCGTGTGCGCTCTGCAGCTAGGCCCTAACTCCCCTTTGCCACCATGGATTTTCTTCAAACCTCTTGCAATCAAAAGTATCCATACCCAGCGTTGCTCCAAGACCCCAAAACCCACCCACAAACAAAACGATAAGGTGTCCCTTTCATACATCAATACTTAAAAAAAGACAAAAAAACAAATAAATAATAAAAGGGTTTGAGTGATATACCCGTACGAACCAGGAAGTCTCTTATGGTTTGTTCCCTCAAAAATAGAGGATTTAAGTAAGTGTGTGGCTGGCAATCTGTGTACTTAGTTATATTAATGGTCCAGCTAGCCCCACATCCCAGGACCTGACTCCCCCATTCTTCAAATGCAGAGGGTCAAGGCAGGCACCACTGAGTGAAGCAACCTCATGTATCATACCTAGGCTCTTTGTCAGACAGACAAAGCATATCTAATTGTATGCAGCAAGCCACATAGCCCCAATTTTACATGAACTGCTGTCTGGAGTGGACTCTGCCTGGCATAACAACAACAGTACACTGCCTCGCCCTCGACCAATACATACCACGAATAGACAGACATGTAGTCCTGCCATAGTAGTTGTTGTAGACTGGTTTACCTGTTTGCCACTCACAAATTGGCCATAGTTCTTCCGTAAATCGACGCTGATGATCCATCCATCCCAGTGAGTGACTGTAAAGAAAAAATATATATTATTTAATCAATCATCATGGTATATTGGCAAGTGAGTCCGTTCCAAAGACATTTTGCATATTTTGCAAAATGCAATATAGTGCCCCCTGAATTTGAAGTACAATTTTAATTAAACAAGGTAAAAAAAAAAAGAGTTGTTGACATGAGTTACAATTACTGTGTGAAAGATTAAATAATAACTAAGACAAGACATATGAATCATCATTTCATGTACAAAAAACAAACAGCAATTGGTTTCATCAGAGCCAGACAGCCATTGCTGTCCAGTGCATGCCATCTTCTCAATTATTCATTGCCAGTTCTACTTTTTGTCCGCATCTTCTTTGGAAAGTGAGGGCCCACAGGGCAGCCTCTCCTGTCAATATCAGAAGTACCTCTGTCAGCAAACAGCAAGCATGTAGTCAATCAGTAATTTCAGTCCCAGTTGAGGGAACTCGTCGTAATCCATCCATCTGCCTTGAGGGAAATGGATAGGGGGAGTCTGGAGAAGGAGTATAAAGCAGCATGATTGAGTTGTGAACTTGTGAACCTCAGGAATGCAGACTGCGGCACCTTCAAATCAATAAGGAATATAAGATGAAGACAGTGCTGCTGATGGACTTGTTGTGATTAGGGGGATTAGAGATTTGTTGTGGTAAAAGTTGCAAAATAAAGAAAGACACACAGGAATAAAAGTGAATAAGGACGAAAAAAAGGAAGTCATTTTCAGGGCTCGGTGTCAGGGAAGTAGAGCTCGTCCTCTAACTCCATGAATTGAGACGGGAGTAGGTCAGGTAACAGAAAAGAACTTCTGTCACCTAAGTCGGTGTGCTCTTCTTCCTGCGTGCATTCACGTACTTTGTAATCTGGTGGTATCAAGTGCTGATTCATCTTGATCAGTGTTAACCTCTCCACATTTTTGGCAGAGAGGCGGGACCTTTTTGAAGTTACAATGGCTCCAGCAGCACTGAAAATATGTTCAGAAGACACGCTTGCGAGTGGGCAAGACAAATATTTATAGCCAGGTTGGTGATCAGTGGCCATAGAGCTATTTTCCTGTACCAATACAGCAATGGGTTCGTATTAACAAAGACCTGTGTTTGATCATCCAGATAGGCCTGCACCATCAACTCAAGGTTCTCCACGGTTGCTCCACTTTGCGTACCATCTGTGGCCTTCTCAGCACTGGAACCAACAAACTCTTGATGAGTTAGCCAATCCGCTTCCGAGAATATTGTGGGTGGGCCTGGTGCAGGTGATGATGATGATACGGTTGCTGCTGGTGTCGTTAACGGCTGTGAGGGAAAGTTACTCCCTTTGCCCACAGATTCAGAAGTGGAATTTGACGCTGGATCACCTGCTGATTCAGTTGGACTTCTGACGGCTCCTTGAATTTTCTGCCGATCTTTTTCGAACCGACTGGCTGACACAGCAAGCCAATGTTTGTACTTTGAAACATCTGCCTCATCAAAAGGAATGAATGCTTTGCTGGCCACTGCCTTTTTGTACTGTGGATCCAGAATAGTGGCACGAATGTAATGTTGTTCTGTATGTATCTTTTGAAGCCTTTCATTGGCAACTAGGCGGCTTAATTAGTCCTCCGCCAACAGATATGCAGCTTGCTTTCCAACATCATCTCTGAACGTTGAAGACACTGCCTTCAGTTGGTGCTCTAGCATGCGCAATAATGGGATAGCTTTGCTCAAAGAACAGTCCTCCCTGCTGACTTCACGCGTGAAGACCTCAAAAGGACGAAGCATGTCTGTCAGGCTTTTAACTAGCTGTCATTGATTACCATGCACTGCTCAAACAGACGCCCAAGCATGTAAAAGGTTGAGTTCCAACGTGTTGCCACCTCCTGGATAAGTCCTTTGACTGGCACTTTACGTACATGTTGAATGCTCCTCAGCTTCTTCCGGGCCTTAAAAGAATGGCTGAAATGTGTGCAGATTCTTCGGCAGGTGGTCAGTAACTTCTTGACTTGGTTTTCAGTTTTCAAGAAATCTTGAACAACCAGGTTTATACAGTGCGCCAAACACTGCACTCCGAAATATTTACCGTCCTGCATGGCCTTAACTATATTACTGCCATTATCCGTGGAAATATAACCAACTATGCGATTTCTTGGTTGCAGCCATTCAGAGACCTTACTGTTAAACTCCTCGAAAATGTTTTTTGCAGTATGAGTTTTCTCCATGGCAAACATGGCTAATGTTGCATGTTTCCGAGTAGCTTGAAAAACTGTGTCCAGGTCAACAACTGCACTTGACTTGTCTCTAACCCCTGCAAAAGACCCTGCAAAAGAGACCCAGTGTGCAGTGATGCAAATGTAATGAAGGGCTTGGCAACTGGTCCACATGTCTGTTGTCAAGTGGATAGTGTAAACAGCACTCTTCTGCAAAGCTGCCCCAATCACCTCCAGCACATCTTGATGTAGTGCTGGAATCGCAACTCTGGCAAAATAGGACCGGCTAGTAACCTTCCATTTAGGGCAGACTGTTGCCACTAATTCTAAAAACCCCACCTCTTCCACGAAAGAAAAAGGGAGAAGGTCCAGCGCTAGCATTTTAGCCAGCTTTGCATTATACAGACGTACCGTTGGGTGGTTGCGATCAAATGGCGCCTCCGACCAGAACATTCCACGAATGGTGGGCTGGATCATTTTACGTGATGATGATGATGATGACGTCTTCAAACCAGTTAGGCCCAGTAATGTATTTTTTCGCATTGGTGTCTCTCCAACACTCTTAGTGTGCCTCATAGATGTTGCAGGGGTAGAGGGTAGTGGGCGATACTACTGCAGTGCTGCTGCCAGGGGTACTGGGTGTACCAGAAAAAATGTCTGTCGCTTCTTCACTTTCCCCTGCACAATGAGATTCTGGTCATCGTCAGATGCAATATCAATGGATACATTTGGATTTGTTTTTATTTTGCCTTCCTCGATCTTCCTCATGTGTGTTTCCCAAATGATAGTGTGGTGTTGCTTGAGATGACCTCTCTGGCCTCTGGTACCATAGTTGGTACCAAGCTTACCCCGACTAACGCATGCTTTACAAATCGAACAAATGACCATGTTTTCCGCCTTTGCGCTAACAGTAAAGAAGTCCCAAACTGGGGACTGGTGATGTCTGCTGAAATTGAGGTGCCACTTTGACTTTCAATGCAGATGAAGTGGAGGATGGGCGTGGCTGAATTAGTTTCTGTTGTTCACTTACAGCACCACTACTTGAGGTCGAGCTGGATGGAGGTCCATGCCGGCCATTCAGACTAAAAAAGATGGAAGCTGTAGGTCGTGTTGGTGTTGTAGTTAATGGTGGTGGTACCAGCGCCACGCCGCCCATATCCCACTCAGCAGCCATTCGGGATAGGGTGAAAATGTCTGTCTGCTGCATGCCTGCTGGGGCTGGAGTGACGACTGTGATGACTGAGTCATCGTCAGACTGCTCATCAGCAGCAGAAGACACCACTTCTTGTTCGTCGTCATCAGTCATAAGTCGAAGCTTTGCGGGAGCCTTCCTTTTAGGCTTAGCTACCTTTGTCGGCTCATGGCGTGACCCATTCTCAGGCTGCATTGGTGGGTTCCAATCAACATCAAGATCATCAGAAGGAAGGGGGCTTGAAGAAGAACTTGTAGCAGCCTTCCTTGAGCTTTTTCTTGCTGGGGATCTGGAAGACAATGGATCATCATCAGGAGGAGTGGCTTCCTCGGATGATACCTCCTTTTGAATATCAATTTCCTGATGTGCCCCCTACTTCTGGAGGAACAAGCGTTGTAGGCATGAACCTCTAGTCGCACCTCTCCATGCACCTGTCCATGCGCCTCTCCTTGCAGCTCTACTTGCGCCACTCCTTGCAGCTGTACTTGCGCCTCTCCTTGCGGCTCTACTTGCGCCTCTCCTTGCGGCTCTACTTGCACCTCTCCCTGCGGCTCTACTTGCGCCTCTCCTTGCAGCTCTACTTGCACCTCTCCTTGCCCATGTACTTGCGCTTGTACTAGTTGCACCTGTGTTTGTGGCTGTGGTTGTTGAACACTTGTCAGCTGAGTTACACCCAGCGTTGATTGGATAGTAATTTCTTGTGATGAGCCAAGATCACTGGTCGATGGTGATTCAACAACCAAAGTGGCAGCCGCAGCAGCACTCGTGGTGGTCTTGGGCCTAACTTGGCGTGGTGGCACTGAGCCCAATGAAGCGGAGGTGCTGCTTCCAGCTTGGTCTCCGGCGAAAACCGCTGCTGCTGCAGGCGTAGTTTTTTTTCCATAAAAAGGTGTCAGTGGGCACACCAGTCTCCTTGGTAGGTGGTGCGACTTGATTCTTCTCCTCCTTCTTACTGGCAGTAGCACTGGCAACTTTTTTCGCTGAGGCGCTCCGGCCACCTTTCTTTGGGGCCATCTTCTTGAAATGTCAGAACAGCAGGCCGCAGTTGCACAAGTTGCAGAGTTGTCTTGTCTGTGGCCACACGTGACGTCACGTGACGTTGTGCTGCACACACCGCTGCAGGACTTCTTCCTGGCACTGGTGGTTCTCTTGTGCACCTAAAAGCAATGGAAGCCAGAAGAACATCAGTTATACACCCCAAAAAGTCGAAAACCACTCAAAAATCACCACAATCCCATGCCATACATGCCCTCAATGATGTTTAAATTCAAGACACCCCACAAAAAGACTAGGTCCATGCACCACTGAGTACCCCTGGGCATAATGGTTGAAAGCAAGGCAAACTGGGTGCAGGCCTGAGCACACTGCCTGGCTTCAAAATGGCCCTTTGACCCCCACCACATGTCCAGGCCCTGCCAGTACCAGCCCTCAAAATGGCCACCACCCACAAGGCCAGGCCCCAACAACACCGCGAAAAGTCGAAAAACACTCAAAAATCACCACAATCCCATGCCATCCATGCCCTCAATGATGTTTAAATTCAAGACACCCCACAGAAAGACTAGGCCCATGCACCACTGAGTACCCCTGGGCATAATCGTTGAACGCAAGGCAAACTGGGTGCAGGCCTGAGCACACTGCCTGGCTTCAAAATGGCCCCTTGACCCCCACCACATGGCCAGGCCCTGCCTGGACCAGACCTCAAAATGGCCCCCACCCACATGGCCAGGCCCAACAACACCCCGAAAAGTCGAAAAACACTCAAAAATCACTACAATCCCATGCCATCCACGCCCTCAATGATGTTTAAATTCAAGACACCCCACAGAAAGACTAGGCCCATGCACCACTCACTACACTTGGGCCTACTGGCTAGTGAGGCTTTACAGGCACACCAAATGAAAAAAAATCAACATATAACAGTAAGCTAAAATTCCATGACATAAATGAGAATTAAGTTTTAAAAAATCACAGAAACAGTTGTATCATGCACCCATGACTAACCCTGGGCCTACTGGATACTGTGGCTACCCACCACAATATATATTTTGTTAAAGCTGTGAAAAAAGTTTTAGAACTGTAGTTGCCTCAACTGCAATGCTCCAAACAAACAACACCAACTTACTTGTAAAATCTCAAGTCCAAAAGTGATCCTAACTCCAAAGTCCAAAAAGTACTCAAATACAAATATCCAGCAGCAGTCACAGAAAGTAATCCTTCCAGCTCCACAGCCAAATGAAAAGTGACCAGTACATGGAAAAACCACTGGGAGGAGCCTACTGGACAGGAACAGGAAGTTGGAGACTCTGGGGCACTTCCTTCCTCCCACCCCACCCCAAAAAATGTACTCCTGCACCAAAAAGTGCAGCCAAATGTCAACCTGAGGAGTTATTCTGATCAAAATCATCATTTTCACAAGGTTTATGCTTCCTGTGGTGGATTTATTGTGCAGAATTGCAATTTATGCAATTTCGGGAACGCGAGCTGTTCAAATCTCCCGCCGGAAGTCAGCTGCGCGCCGCATCTACGTGTTCGACATTGTTTACTCCAGCAATGCGTGATCGCGGGCCTTTATGACGTACTCGCATTGTCAAACTCTCGCCGTGCAAGATGGCAAGCCGCGATAACATAATTGTGTTCGAAAAACTCTCGCCCGATCACGCAGCAAGATCGAAAATGGCGCAGCACACGCAAAACCGGGAGAAAAACAACTCGGCGGACTCAGAATCACGGTAAGTCAACGCCGCACGCGTGATATTGTATTTTTCAAGCGCGACCAAGCAGAATAATTCGTAGCTTGCGAATTTGCGGATTATTGGGTAAATTCAGGTGATTCGCGGATAGCGAAATCGTCAAAAAAACGCAAATTCGCCCGCAAAACGGATTTTACGCCCATACTGAGCCTGAAGGCCCCAAACAGCGCGCTGCCAAAGGAAGAGCCTGGGGCCTGGAACATCCCATTGCTGTTACTGATAGAGAAAGGCCTGACGATCACAGGGGATACCCCTAGCAGGTAGGCCGGGTCCTACTGGGGGCTGGATAGCATGCAAATAGGAGGGGAGACCGCACTGGGAGCCATAGGCTGGGCTTCAGCCCACAAATAACCCTGGGACCTGCACTGACCCACCGCTAAGCCTAATTGGGCCATAGAAGCACTGAGGAGTGTAACCGGCCTTGGGGAGGACCTTTGGAGCTCTGCCCACGCTGTGGACCGGGCAGCCATCTTGAATGTTGCATGGAGGGCAGCCCTTCAGTTTGAAGCGCGGTCTCCCTGGTTTGCAAGGTAGTCACTGCAGACGAGGAGAAGGGTAGGATATCTCAGGGTGTTAGAGTTTAGATCGTGAACCTCACCTCACAGACTCAATTGGCAGATGGCCAGGAGACAGCGGTCACTGACCCAAGGGCCGACTGAAGGAAGGACGAATAGGACTCATGGCCCACCAACTGGGCAGCCACCTGGCCCTGCTCGGCGGTGCCCCACAGTAATGTCTACACAACAAGCGAAGAAGTACCCCACAATTAAAGACCTCCCCCAGAAACCAGGCACTATGAAAATGGGCGAGCACGGATCCGAACAGCCGGGGGCCCAAACCCATGAGAAAGATGTGGAACCTACTGGAGACACACAACTGATCTGATCACACGGGGCTTTCTGGAAAAATTGTTTAGCACGCTGAGGCAGGATTTTGCAGGCCTCTGGCAAGATGTAGCCTCTAATATCAAATAGCTGAGGATGGAGGTCCAGGAAATCAGGGACCGTGTGGACTCCTTGGAAAGAAGTGGGGACCACAGAGAGGAATAAATCACTGAACAAGCCTGTGAATTGATAAGCTTGCATGAATGCAATGAGGAGCTCTACCTCAAGATGGAGGATCTTGAAAAGCGTTCTAGGTGGTCCAATATACGCATTAAAGGTGTACCACTTCAGGTGGACAGCAGCAAGCTGGAGGATTGGGTGACTCGCTTCTTCCGACATGCTGCACCAGCTCTAAGGGATAAGGAGATCATCTTGGACTGCATCCACAATGCCGGACGGCCAGCCTCCGCACTGGGACAGCAGAAAGACATTCTCACCTGTCTCCACCCATGCAGGCAGAAGGAGATCATTATGAATGCCACCCATGATAACAAAACTATTGTGTTTGAGGGTCTTCAGGAGGGAATCTTTCAGGACCTTTCGCCTCTCACTCTCCGATGTCGCAAAGCTCTGAAGCCAGCCAAATCTTACCTACGAGTCCGGGGGGTCCGCTACTGATGGAGGCATCCATTTAGACTATCTTTTGTCTGGAATAAAGAGTTACGATTGGTACAATCCCTCAAAGAAGCACAGGAAGTCCTCAGGATCAAACTGGAAGACGAAGGAGGCTCTGAGTCGCTAGAGAAAGACCCTGCATCTAAGGGTCCACTGCAAATAAACCGAAGACTAGGTCCTAGAAGGGAGAAAAGCACAAAATCCTCTGAACAAGAAAGCCAGAAGGAAAGGGAAGCTCTGTTGCGCAGATACAAAACCGTTAGGGTGCTGGTGGCCCCCTGAATAAATGAACCCACTCAGCACACTTCTCCAAGGTACAATGACCGAGACATCTGATTGATAGGCCTTGGGGTGAGCGACTTCGGCCTTCGTGAGGGGAGCCCTCCCCTTTGGAGGTGATGTTCGACTATTGGACACATGAACCCATGCCCTAAGGTGCGATTGACAGCCGCAGGACGGCTGATCATCTGCTTAATTTGCTCTCTTTGTTCTGTCTCCTTTTCACCCTTCTTGTTCTTCTTTCTATAATCTTGACATCAGAGGTCTCCACTTGCATAGGTAGACATGTCCCAACCCGCTGGATTATTCATGCAAAGAAAAGGCCTTGGGAGCACCCAACCACAACTTCAATGGGTACGTGTGTGGTGGTGGGGAATGCATCAGCACTCTGGGTTTTTTGCTGGGCCCATCCCAGTAGTTACTAAAACCCACCAATGAATGCCTTTAAGCCCATAAGTAGATCACAAACAAAGTGCTCACAGCGCTCAGCCATGTAGGACGATGGGGAGAGAGACTGACCCTTGCTGCGGTGTCTGGTCCACCCGTTTCATCCGGCTGGGAGGTGGGAAGGGGAGGGGGCGTCTATCCAGGTTGTTGGAAACCACCGGAGATTTGCCATGGCTTTTGCCTAAATATCCCCCTATGATAGTTCTCAGTGTCCTAATCATGAGTTTTAATGTCCGGGGACTTAACTCACCCATTAAACGAAGGGTGCTCCTTACAATGCTGAGAGATGCTAAGTTCAAAATCTGCCTCTTACAAGAGATGCACCTCTTGCGCGACGACTGGAAGATCATCAGATCGAAATGGTTTGATAGACAGAACTTCTCATCTGTGGCCGGTAAAAGGGAGGGGTGGCTATCCTTTTGGCAACTTAGTTCCAGGGGACCGTACTAGGTGTCCAGGCAGAAACACTGGGCAGGATGCTAGCACTGAGGATATCACTTGGAAATCACACATACACAATAGCTTCTGTTTACAGCCCTAAAGAACAGCAGGAAACCTTCTTTCAGGACTCGCTGAATACTCTCCTCGAGTCTCTGGATGAGGATCTGGTGGTGGGGGACTTCATTCTAGCTCCAGACTCTCAGATGGACAGATCGGTTCTGCAAGTAGGTCACTCCTGGTCCCTCTCAGACTCCATGCTACAGAGATTGAGGGAGGTTGGACTTATAGAAGCTTGGAGGCACTGCTACCCAACAGCTCGGGAATACACTTTCCTTTCCGGGGCGCACCAAACCTATGCATTCTGAACTTCCCCAAGATTCACAAGGGCCATTGGGGACGTTGCAATTGGAACAGCGGCTCTTTTGGATCATTCCCCGATTTTCCTTATGCTGCTTTTGCCCAGATTGCTTCACATACGACTCCAATGTCATGGAGATGCATGCTGCTATGCAAACCTACTTGGCAACCAACGACAACGGCTCGGTCACCATCCCCTTGGTGTGGGATTTGCTGAAGGTGGTCATTTGGAATAGGTTCCTAGCTATTGCGGAAGGATTGAATAAAGAGAGGAGGGATAAGCGGAAGCACCTGGAGGCCCAAATCAGAGAGCTGAAAGGGGTTCATCGCCGGACAGAGGCAGTCCTGACATGACGGCCACTCAATACAGTTGGGAAGCAAATAAAAGCCCTAGAACTGGATTGGACCGAATATGCCCTTTTGCACACTAGGCAGCGCTACTACGAGGGGGGAACAAAGCCAGGAAGCTTTTAGCACATCTGCTTTGAGCCCAGACAGTTGCTCGCCGCATTGCAGCAATTAGGAATGGTCAGAGAGAGACCCTCCAGTCAGACAAGGACATTGCGGTCAAATTTGAATCCTTCTACACATCTCTTTACCCAGCAGATCAATTAGATTTGTCGGCGGCTGAGGAGTACACTTGTGGGGCTCCGGTTTACTCCCTTCCACCCCTGGATGCCACCAGGTTGTAAGAGGATATCTGACCTGAGGAGGTATTGCGGGCCATACAGGGACTCACTCCTGTGAGAGCCCCGGGAGAGGACAGCTTTTCTGCCGATTTTTATGAAGTCTTTGCGCCTGACCTCATCCCTCTCCTTACCCAAATGTTCAACACTTTCAATGACTCTGGGAGTCTAGCCCCATCGATGCCAATGGCGGAGGTGGTCGTGATTCCCAAACTGGGAAAGGACCCTCTGGACTGCTCACCATATCATCCTATGTCCCTTTTAAACGTAGATTTGAAGATTTTTACCAGTAATCTTGCGGCCAGTCTCACTCCCTATATGCAAGAGCTGGTGGACCCGTATCAGTAACGATTCATCCCGGAACGTAATTGCAGTGATGGGATCCAGCGCCTATTGCACCTCCTGGATAAGACCCAGCACCTGCAGTACTCTTGTCGGTTGACTCCAAGAAGGAATTTGACCGGGTCCACTGGCCCTACTTAAGACAGGTCCTGTATAGATTCTGCATTGGGGGGACGATACTTGAATTGGGTGAACTGCATATACAAAGGTCCTGAGGCGCATATCAGAGTAAACAGGGTTGCTTCCCGCCCCTTCCGGATCAGGAGGGGCACTAGACAAGGGTGCCCTCTCTCACCCCTTCTCTTTGCGCTCTATAGGGAGCCGTTTGCTGAAAGAATCAGGCAGATCCCCACTATCACCAGGATTCAGATGGGTGACAGAGAACACAAGATTTCGCTCTACGTGGATGATGTGGTGCTTTTTCTCACACAGCTGTCGCCATCCATTAGCTCAGCCTCTGGCTTTACAATCAAAAATTCGGAAGACACATGCCCTTAGCCTAACCTTTCCTCGGCACCTGACGGATCCGAAGTAGGGAGATGGGGGGGGGCTTGGGGTCCCACACTTGGGGCGATACTGTAAGGCAGCACAATTAGCCTACGTGGCAGAGTGGAAATTGGAATCGGAAAAGCACTGGTGCTTTATTGATCGTGCTATCGTGGGCATGCATGTTTGGAAAGTTCCATGGCTTTCCTAAACGACACTGCCTGGTTAGGGTGTATATCTCCCCGGTTTTGAGGTCCACCCTCAGGGTTTGGCACAGAGTGCAGGAGAAGTGGAGGCTAGCATCCTCTATGTCACTCCTGACTCCCTTCACAGGCAACCCTAAATTCCCCCTAGCTAGCAAAGGGAATGGTCACTTGAAATGGCAAGAGGCCAATTGCAAGAGAATCGGGGACCTTTTTGACGAGCGGGGTGTCATGGACTTCCCCCAATTGGTGTCAGGCTTTGGGATACCCAAAGATGCATACTTGCAATACATGGTATTGCGCCACTGGGTTACCCAACTCCAAGGTGCATACCCATACAAGCCCCCCCCCTCAATAAATTTGAGCTCTGGTTCATCACCCGCAATACAGACAAACATCTACTGTCAGATATCTATACATTTTTGAACAGGCTACAAACAACACTAAATCTCTGGCGCAGTGGCAGTTGGAATCAGAATTAGATCAGGAATTTTCGCCAAAGGAATGGCGGGACATTATCTGTAGGGCAAGAGCCTCATCCTGTAGCACTGCTGGTAAGCAAATGTTTTTAAAGTTTGTGCATTATTGGTACTATACTCCTGCCCGAATAGCACAATGGAAAACGGGGGATGATCTCTGCTGGCGCAGATGTGGACAGCTTGGCATACTAACCCACATCCTCTGGCAATGCCCCATGATACAGCCCTTCTGGGACTCCATACTACCAGACACTGATGATATCCACCACACCGAAATACCCAGATTTCCCAACTATATCCTATTGGGTCTCCCCAATCACCTTATATATCCCCTTTAGTCTTGCCGGGGTAGAGCGATCACCTTAGCATTAGGTGCCGCCAAGCAAGTGTTGTTTTCTAGGTGGGGAACAGAAGATACCCCAACAAAGTTGGACTGGCTACATAGGGTTTGGGAGGTGGTAAACATGGAGAGAATCACAGCAGGGCTCTCCCACACATTACCCAGATTTGATAAGACACAGGGCCCCACTGTTACATATTTACCTTCCGAATTTGTAGAGCTGACGTGTCCAAGATACCTGCGGCTCCTCAGAATCCCCACTGAGATTCCCTCCGGAGAGGAACTCGTCCATGCAGAAAGGGTGGTCGCGGATTTCTGATCTAGGGATCCAGGGCAAAGCGCGAGCATGGCTCACGTCTTTTCTGGATGGCCGCTCCCAGAGAGTACAGCTGACTGATGCTGTGTCCAGGCCAGGCACACTTCCCTGCGGGGTCCCACAGGGGTCGGCACTGTCACCCCTCCTGTTCAATGCCTATATCCAACCCTTGATAGAAGCATTGAAACAGATGGAGTGCCAGATTTATAACTATACCGACGACAACCAAATTATCATTCAGATTGATAATTCTCCAACTGCCCATGCTAGAGTTCAGAACATCCTTAAATTTACAGTCAACTGGATGACGGCCAACTCCATCAATATCTACCCAGACAAGACAGAGTTGTTGGCCGTCACCAAGGATGCCAACCCATGGAGCAATCTTTTTTGGCCACAAGAGCTAGGCAAAAACCCCGAGCCAGCCTTGGCGGTAAAAAGCCTGGGTATTAAAATCAATGCCAAGTTGTCTATGACTCAACAGGTGTGGCAATAGTGGGCACATGCACAGGCTTGCTGAGACAGCTGCGTAAACTGGCCCCCTTCTCACTTTCAACACCCTTAGACTAGCGGTATCAGCCAAAATTATATCAAGATTAGAGTATGGTAACTCCCTTTACTTGGGCCTCCCAGGAAAGCTACTGGAAAGACTACAGATATTAATGAACGATGCTGCCAGACTGATCTTCAGAGTGCCCAGACAAATGCATGCCACACCTCTCCTACGCCAGTTACATTGGCTCCCAATCAGGCAGAGGACAAAGTTCAAAGGCCTTTGTATCGCATACAAAGTCATCTATGGCCAAGCCCTGAGATATATTAAGAACAGCCTAGCCAAATACAACCCAAGTAGAACACTATGGTCATCGGAGGCCAGTCTGATGGTCTGCCCCCGCTCTTGTCTGTCCTCCATGAGAGAAAGAGCATTTTCCACAAGCATCCCTCAAATATGGAACAAGTTGCCTGACAATGTACGAAAGGAACACACTCTGCTTTGGTTCAGTTAAAAGCTCAAGACAATACTCTTTCAGGAGACAATACTCTTTCAGGAGGCATGGGGCACACGGTAATTTACTCTACTCCCACCAGGACTAAGGCAGCACCCTCTCACAGCGCTTAGAGACCGTATGGTGATAACATGCTCTACAAATAACAATTACAAATTACTAAATGGAATCTATTCAGGCCCGGACTGACCACATTTCAATGCTAATTTCTCAAAATCTACTTAATGGGTTTACACCATATCAAGCAAAGGCAATTACCTGAGTAAAGTGAAATGTTTCAGAATGTGTCTATGCATGGGATTTTGTACTGGATGGGTATGATTCAAATGCGGTTCCTCTAATAGACTGAACAAACACACCTCTCCACCGCAGTGCAAAGCTTTTGCTTGACTCGAAGCCGTCTGTTTGTGGAGCAGCTCAGGCGTTGAGGGCAGCACAGGCCACTTTTGATAAATATGACTGCTCTCCTTTTTCTTCCTAGCCCAATGCAGCATGATAGTTTAGTTGCTGTGCTGCATTGTACTGAAAAATAAAAAATCTGCCTCAAAGCTTAAAAACTGACCATTTGTGACAGGAAGATGAGCATTCTCTTCGTTCATATTTGTGTATGAGCAAGGAAGTTTACACTATCAATTATTGATTAGAATAAGTATATATTTATGTAACTTAGGGTTCCAATGTTGCAAACTCTTTCTGTGTGTTATCTTTCTCTTTATTCCGTTTATATAAATTAAAAGGATTGGTTAATCTTTTTACTGTATTTATATTTGAATTATCATTTAAAAAAATTAAGCTGACATAATATTTCCAGCTGGACATTGCATCTTTATGACAAATGTAATAATCTAGTTCTCTTGCACTCAGTTCCAGATTTTCCCACCACCTCCTTTGAGTTAGGCCTTAACTGTTTAACCAAGCTACTACATATCACCAAAATGCCATGACCTAACTTCTATACACAGGTCACTTATCCACAGGCCTTTTTATTCTAAACTGTGGGTCATAACCCACTGGTGAGTCACTAGGAGATTCTTGGTGGCTCATGAAAGCCCAAGCTATAATTAAAGTTGCTTTTAAATTCAGTATTTATCTTATCACATTTCCTGTGCTTTAAAGACAGTGGTTAAATGCCAGGCTATGTCTTCTGCCAAATTGATGCTTATTATTTTAGCATGGAAATTGGTGCTCCCAAACTCATCTTACTTTGCAGTCAGAGAAAGATAAGTAAAGTGAATTTTGTGACAATCTTTCTGTGGGTTCAGATAGTGTGAAAGGAAAGGTTGCAGAATGTCATTTTTGAAACAAACACTATAATTTGTGTGGATATAGTTTTATCAGTAAAACTGTAGGTCTGTGCAAATTTAGTGGTCATTTTAATGGAAAATATGCTGTCCCTAAATGATAGTGTGCCGCTACACGATGATTTAGTTACATACAAAAATTGCTTACCTTATGCCAATTGAAGCTAGGTGGGTCGCAAATGTTTGTCATTCTAAAGAGTAGGTTGTGTTTTTTAAAATGTTGGGAAGCACTTCCCTAATAACATGGCTGGAACATCTGGGTTGAAGCAAACTGTGATCCCCTGCTTTCACTGAATGGCAGTGGGGAAACATGATATCTACTGCTCAGAAATGTGTCACCTCTTTTTTCCCACTGCTATCAATTATTGATTGAGGGGCAAATTGTACTATTCCCACTCCAATCTATGCAACATTAGGGAAAGTGTTGGACTTTGAAAGGGTAAACTTTACTACTCCCACTACAGTCTATGCAACAGTAGGGAAAGCATTGGACTTAAGAGAGGTAATGTTTACAATTCCCACTCCAGTCTGTGTAACAGTAGAGAAAACGGTGTACTTCAGAAAAGTTACATTTACTATTTCTGCTCCAGACTGTGCAACAGTAGGGAAAGCACTAGACTACGGAGGGGTAACATTACTATTCCCTTTCCAGTCTGTGCAGCAATAAAGGAAGCACTCAAACACATAACATATATGAAAAATAACTCTAATAATGTGGAGCAAATATAAAACTGTTTATTTAATAATTTAAAAGTTAATTATCAATTTAAAAAGTTGCCATTTATTTATTAATTAACCACACTAAACCCTCACAAACCTAGAGGCCCAGATTTAAAATATAACTAAAATAAATAAATATAAACACAATTAATAATCACATAAATATTAAATATAAATTAATTAACAATTAATTCATTCATTAATAATTAAATTTCCACCCTATACCCCTACAAACTCAGCAGCCCACACCTAATATATAACTTTACATATTAAATTATTACACAAATGACATAATTATTAACCAATGAAATAATAAATAATAAATTGGTACATTAATATTGCTTAATTAACTTCACACCCTGCACCTCTACAAACCCAATAGCAGGCCCCTAATATATAACTTAAAAATGTAATTAGTACAGGATTTACATAGTTATTATTCAAAAAAATGATTAGTAATAAATGAATAGCAATTGTTAATTAATTATACTTCATTAACGCTCCACTCTACACCCCTACAAACCTAGCAACTCTGCTACAAAATATAAATTACTATTGGCAATTAAAATAACACATTTTAAAGCATTTAACATTTCAAACTATATTTAAAAATATCATGAACAATTATACAAACAATAATAAAACATACAGTTAATATATGTTCTAACACACAGATAATTTTTAAATGATATTTTTTACAACTATATTATTGAAAATGATATTAACAACGATCTTCTTGAAAACAATATTACTTACCTGAAAAATCGATATTCTTGACCACAATATTTCTTCATCGTGATATTTTTGTATCACAACATTTTTATCCTGATATTTCTGCAAGTTGATATTTAAAACTCAATATTTTGTCCATTGCTCTGAGATTCTCAGCATGATGGAGCAGTAGAGAAATGCTATTGCAGATGTAGTATTAGATTCCATTAGCACTGTGGCATTAATTGGCAACTTTACTGTAGGAGTGGGCAGAACTCGCGGAGTTCTACTCCGCAGTATTCCAGGGGGTTATCTAAAAACTCAGTGACATTCCATGGAGTTCCGCCTGCGGGGAAATGCCACTGGGTTCTAGTGGGCCTGTGCATGCATCTGCATGTGTATTCTGCTTCACGCGCGGAGGAGGGCATCTTAGGTGACATAGTTGTTTAATTTAGGAATAAAATGTAAAACAACTCACCTGCTCTCTTCGGTGCCACCCAGCATATAAAAGTATAATACAGCTGCCTCCACCTCGCTATCTCCCACACTAAGACAGCAATGAAAGCAGGCCCGGACTGGCCGTTGCGGGCACCGGGCAATCCCCCGGTGCGCCGCAAGGGTGGAGACCGGTTTTGGGCCCTGGGGGCCGTTTTTGTTACAGGGCCGTTTTTGCAGCATAGCTGCAAAAGCGGCCCTGTAACAAAATCAGCCGAAAACCGGCCCCACCAAAGAGCTCGGTTGCACCCCCAGGGGGCCGGCCGAGCACTTTGCCAGGGCCGGATTTTGTTCTCTGAAGACTGAGTGACTCTTCCCTGAGTGAAAACGGTCCAGCTTGTGCCCAAATCGTGAATCCTTTCAAGTTACTGTGCTCATGGTCTAAAAGTTACTGCGACAATGTTTGAAGTGACCTGATTTATGAAGGTCAAGCCCCGCAGAAAGCAATTCTTTCTTTTGATAAGTTTTGCAGACACTGTCCCTTGGTGCAGTTGGGACTCGCACAGTGACTGTGTAGACACGTAAGCATCGTCGGGCATCTGGAAGGCATATGAGCTCGGTACTACATACACACATAGTCCCAGATCACCCCATGTGAGCAACCAACGCCACTAGCCAGGAAACTCAAAGGGTTTATCAACAGATCCCGCTGTGATGGTTCTTGACACAGACTATGCAGATCGGTGACACTGACATGCCTTGTTTTCATTCTAATGCACCACCCTTCTGTATAGTGGGGACCCACTGTACTATCTTTCAGTCAAGCCTCTGCTTTGTCTCCCTTGACACATTCCAGCTTGTGCTAGTCTGGCAGCACCTGGCACTTATGAGACATAACTCAAGGGGCAAAGACACAACATGCCACTCTTTGTCATGTTGTGCCCCTTCCAGTTTATCCAGTGCATCTGCACTCATGCATTCTGTCAGCCACACGGATCCATAAGCAAAACGGAAAATACGAAACACATCAAAACAAACTCCTAGCAAAGAAAATCCACAGGAAAAATGTGTGGGACAATAAAAGAAAACAACAAGACTCAGAGTGGCTACATGTCTTTTCCCTGCTAAAACCAAATAAACAGGCTGAATTCTGGGCATATATTAACAAGCTTTCCAGTCATGGCCAAGACCGGTGCAATGTGGTTGCTAGTGACATTTGGATAACCCATGTAACTACATTATATTGTAACGCACAAAACTTGACATCAGCACACAACCAAGATCTTCTTACCAGCACTGCTCTACCCGAAATCTCACTGGTAGCCACAGAAGACATACCTGGACCGGCAGTGGTAAGGAACCCATTAAATATGGAGATACCTCCAGAAGCCTCCGACGTAGGAAAACGCGTGACAACAATTCTAAAAAACATTAGAAAGGATGGGGCACCAGGCCCTAATGGGTTACCAGGACAATTGTTTAAAGAAGACCGTGATTTCTGGAGTAGCATACTCACGCCGCTCTACCAGCGTTGTCTGGCCAATTCAACGATCCCAGAGACTTGGAAAGGATCTTTACTACAACCTATCCACAAAAAGGGCAATACCGGGGACCCCTCAAACTATAGGTTGATAGCCCTTTTAGACATTGAAGCGAAAGGTTATGCTAGCCTCCTGCTACAAGACCTGCAGAGCTGGGCTGATGAAAATGAAATCCTACCAAGTTGCCAAAATGGCTTTAGGCCTGGGGCGTCCACAATAGATAATATTTTAGCCCTTGCATACATAATAGAACAGACTACACAGAAAAAGTTGCCTCCTCTATTTGCATGTTTTGTGGACTACTCCGCGGCTTTCGATGGAGTGAATCGGAGTCTGCTTTGGCGGAAACTACAAGTCTGGGGAATACCAGAGATTCTTTTAAAGGCAATAATTAGCCTTTACACTGGAACTTGGGTACGGGTGAAAACTTCAATGAACTCAGCTACCAAAAAGATTCCAACAGACCGTGGTTTAAAACAAGGTTGTGTATTGGCGCCTTTGCTTTTTAACTTATATACGGCAGACCTTGCTAAAAGTATTCTTAATGCAAATCTTCTATCTCCGAAAATTGGCTCAAATAGAATATGTTTAATACAGTATGCAGATGATATGGTGCTATTAGATCAAACAAAAGTAGGCATGCAAAGACTATTGGACGCACTAAATCTCTATAACAACAAGAATGACCTAAGAGCAAATGCAGGAAAAACAAAGGTAATTATATTCGGAAAGTATGCCAACAAACTCGGACAGCATTGGAGGTTGGGCAACTTGAAGATAACAACAGTGCCCAAATATAATTACTTAGGGGTTTGGCTAATGAGTAATGGGAAATCAACAGCTTACCTTGCTTCAGCCGAAACAAAGGCAAAGGCAGTGACGTTCGCTTTGTGCAAGCTGAATGCTAAACTAAATAGCCCAACAACAAAATCCATTAGAAGTGTTATAAGGGCCAAGCTGCTTCCCTCAATAACATATGGCCAGTTAGCATTTCCTGCGGCTTTTGTTAATAGCCTCGAACATATTAACTGCCGAGCCTACAAGCGAATTTTCCAGATCCCAGCGCATACACGAAACATCCTGGTGCGACTGGAATTTGGGTTGAACAAACAAAACTATGAGCACTGGGCAACGCTGGTGCGGTACTACCGAGGGGTTTGTGCGGCCCCTCCGAACACAATGAAGTCAACCCTGAAAATGATCTTTATGAAAGCCAATAATTCATGGAGTAACGGCCTGAAAACTGCCTGCACTGCATTACAGATTGATATGACCAAACTGCAGGATCTGACTTATCAGCCTGGTACACTAAAATCTATATTAAAAAAACAAGTTAGAGCATTATCCAGAGAAGAAGATATGAAGGAGTTGTATTATTCCAAAAGTAGCATTGGGATACTTGTAAGCTCCTATGAAGATCGGTTATGGCAACCATACCTCGATTCTGCATTAAACAAGATAATTTTAAAGCAAATCTTAACAGTGAGGCTTATGGCATTGCCGATAAAAGATATCAACAGGCGCTGGAAAACCCTAGAGGCGATTACCACCTGCAGACTTTGCCACCAGCATGAAGAATCCATGGTCCATTTGGTCTGCATATGCCATTGCCTAATACAAGCACGTCGCACTCTACTAAGGCCATTGTTTTTAAAATATGGGACACGTAATTGCAAGGATGCCATGAAACTCTTGTTTAGCCTGGAGACACCGATGGAATTGGCTAGGTTCGCCAAATTTGCACATAAAGTTAAAGAACGTTTAAGTAACGCACCTTGAACTTCAAGACTGCACTTTGGGCATGCCCAGACTCTGATTTGCACGCTGCAACAAGCTGTATTTATTTTGCACTTTGTTGGAATCTCTACTCCAAAATAGGCCTTTGATTGCCTTGAATTCATAATTGATACATGGGTTTTAATGTTTTTTTTAATCTATGAGCTGTATTTTTAGGATTTGCTTTACAGGATCTAGTGCATCCAAATGTGTAGCAGTTCACAATGATTACTGTAGCAAGCAAGTTTTGTGGATATTTTATAGGACACTTTTTGTAACAATTTTTGTTAATTGATACAATAAAATATATTCGACATTCTGTCAATCATCTTTCGTAATATGTGTTACTGTCATCGAGTATTGAAATGCACCTAACACTTCATGCGTGCTGTCTGATATACAGTTACAAAAAGGGGTGGTGAGGGACAGAGTCTCTGAATTAAACAGAAAGCTCTCACCCAGTCAAAAGATCAGGGCTAGATCCAACACCGTTTTTTAGCTCACTGCACCATCCCAGTTTCAGAACCTGACTGTATGCAAATTAGTCTGTTCCTGTCCCAGTGCATGATGGGAACAGGACAAACCAAACTACAGAAGCCAATTCTTACACTGGGAAGGAAACAAGCTCCCGGGGACCGGTTTCTGGCATTACAGCCGTCTTCGGCCCGGTTTGCTTGAATCCTGATGGTGCAATGAGCAAGGGTCTCACATCTGAGAATACCCTTCCACGCTTAGGGTGGACAAAAATATTTACAAAAAGGGGTGGTGAGGGACAGAGTCTCTGAATTAAACAGAAAGCTCTCACCCAGTCAAAAGATCAGGGCTAGATCCAACACCGTTTTTTAGCTCACTGCACCATCCCAGTTTCAGAACCTGACTGTATGCAAATTAGTCTGTTCCTGTCCCAGTGCATGATGGGAACAGGACAAACCAAACTACAGAAGCCAATTCTTACACTGGGAAGGAAACAAGCTCCCGGGGACCGGTTTCTGGCATTACAGCCGTCTTCGGCCCGGTTTGCTTGAATCCTGATGGTGCAATGAGCAAGGGTCTCACATCTGAGAATACCCTTCCACGCTTAGGGTGGACAAAAATATTTACAAAAAGGGGTGGTGAGGGACAGAGTCTCTGAATTAAACAGAAAGCTCTCACCCAGTCAAAAGATCAGGGCTAGATCCAACACCGTTTTTTAGCTCACTGCACCATCCCAGTTTCAGAACCTGACTGTATGCAAATTAGTCTGTTCCTGTCCCAGTGCATGATGGGAACAGGACAAACCAAACTACAGAAGCCAATTCTTACACTGGGAAGGAAACAAGCTCCCGGGGACCGGTTTCTGGCATTACAGCCGTCTTCGGCCCGGTTTGCTTGAATCCTGATGGTGCAATGAGCAAGGGTCTCACATCTGAGAATACCCTTCCACGCTTAGGGTGGACAAAAATATTTACAAAAAGGGGTGGTGAGGGACAGAGTCTCTGAATTAAACAGAAAGCTCTCACCCAGTCAAAAGATCAGGGCTAGATCCAACACCGTTTTTTAGCTCACTGCACCATCCCAGTTTCAGAACCTGACTGTATGCAAATTAGTCTGTTCCTGTCCCAGTGCATGATGGGAACAGGACAAACCAAACTACAGAAGCCAATTCTTACACTGGGAAGGAAACAAGCTCCCGGGGACCGGTTTCTGGCATTACAGCCGTCTTCGGCCCGGTTTGCTTGAATCCTGATGGTGCAATGAGCAAGGGTCTCACATCTGAGAATACCCTTCCACGCTTAGGGTGGACAAAAATATTTACAAAAAGGGGTGGTGAGGGACAGAGTCTCTGAATTAAACAGAAAGCTCTCACCCAGTCAAAAGATCAGGGCTAGATCCAACACCGTTTTTTAGCTCACTGCACCATCCCAGTTTCAGAACCTGACTGTATGCAAATTAGTCTGTTCCTGTCCCAGTGCATGATGGGAACAGGACAAACCAAACTACAGAAGCCAATTCTTACACTGGGAAGGAAACAAGCTCCCGGGGACCGGTTTCTGGCATTACAGCCGTCTTCGGCCCGGTTTGCTTGAATCCTGATGGTGCAATGAGCAAGGGTCTCACATCTGAGAATACCCTTCCACGCTTAGGGTGGACAAAAATATTTACAAAAAGGGGTGGTGAGGGACAGAGTCTCTGAATTAAACAGAAAGCTCTCACCCAGTCAAAAGATCAGGGCTAGATCCAACACCGTTTTTTAGCTCACTGCACCATCCCAGTTTCAGAACCTGACTGTATGCAAATTAGTCTGTTCCTGTCCCAGTGCATGATGGGAACAGGACAAACCAAACTACAGAAGCCAATTCTTACACTGGGAAGGAAACAAGCTCCCGGGGACCGGTTTCTGGCATTACAGCCGTCTTCGGCCCGGTTTGCTTGAATCCTGATGGTGCAATGAGCAAGGGTCTCACATCTGAGAATACCCTTCCACGCTTAGGGTGGACAAAAATATTTACAAAAAGGGGTGGTGAGGGACAGAGTCTCTGAATTAAACAGAAAGCTCTCACCCAGTCAAAAGATCAGGGCTAGATCCAACACCGTTTTTTAGCTCACTGCACCATCCCAGTTTCAGAACCTGACTGTATGCAAATTAGTCTGTTCCTGTCCCAGTGCATGATGGGAACAGGACAAACCAAACTACAGAAGCCAATTCTTACACTGGGAAGGAAACAAGCTCCCGGGGACCGGTTTCTGGCATTACAGCCGTCTTCGGCCCGGTTTGCTTGAATCCTGATGGTGCAATGAGCAAGGGTCTCACATCTGAGAATACCCTTCCACGCTTAGGGTGGACAAAAATATTTACAAAAAGGGGTGGTGAGGGACAGAGTCTCTGAATTAAACAGAAAGCTCTCACCCAGTCAAAAGATCAGGGCTAGATCCAACACCGTTTTTTAGCTCACTGCACCATCCCAGTTTCAGAACCTGACTGTATGCAAATTAGTCTGTTCCTGTCCCAGTGCATGATGGGAACAGGACAAACCAAACTACAGAAGCCAATTCTTACATTGGGAAGGAAACAAGCTCCCGGGGACCGGTTTCTGGCATTACAGCCGTCTTCGGCCCGGTTTGCTTGAATCCTGATGGTGCAATGAGCAAGGGTCTCACATCTGAGAATACCCTTCCACGCTTAGGGTGGACAAAAATATTTACAAAAAGGGGTGGTGAGGGACAGAGTCTCTGAATTAAACAGAAAGCTCTCACCCAGTCAAAAGATCAGGGCTAGATCCAACACCGTTTTTTAGCTCACTGCACCATCCCAGTTTCAGAACCTGACTGTATGCAAATTAGTCTGTTCCTGTCCCAGTGCATGATGGGAACAGGACAAACCAAACTACAGAAGCCAATTCTTACACTGGGAAGGAAACAAGCTCCCGGGGACCGGTTTCTGGCATTACAGCCGTCTTCGGCCCGGTTTGCTTGAATCCTGATGGTGCAATGAGCAAGGGTCTCACATCTGAGAATACCCTTCCACGCTTAGGGTGGACAAAAATATTTACAAAAAGGGGTGGTGAGGGACAGAGTCTCTGAATTAAACAGAAAGCTCTCACCCAGTCAAAAGATCAGGGCTAGATCCAACACCGTTTTTTAGCTCACTGCACCATCCCAGTTTCAGAACCTGACTGTATGCAAATTAGTCTGTTCCTGTCCCAGTGCATGATGGGAACAGGACAAACCAAACTACAGAAGCCAATTCTTACACTGGGAAGGAAACAAGCTCCCGGGGACCGGTTTCTGGCATTACAGCCGTCTTCGGCCCGGTTTGCTTGAATCCTGATGGTGCAATGAGCAAGGGTCTCACATCTGAGAATACCCTTCCACGCTTAGGGTGGACAAAAATATTTACAAAAAGGGGTGGTGAGGGACAGAGTCTCTGAATTAAACAGAAAGCTCTCACCCAGTCAAAAGATCAGGGCTAGATCCAACACCGTTTTTTAGCTCACTGCACCATCCCAGTTTCAGAACCTGACTGTATGCAAATTAGTCTGTTCCTGTCCCAGTGCATGATGGGAACAGGACAAACCAAACTACAGAAGCCAATTCTTACACTGGGAAGGAAACAAGCTCCCGGGGACCGGTTTCTGGCATTACAGCCGTCTTCGGCCCGGTTTGCTTGAATCCTGATGGTGCAATGAGCAAGGGTCTCACATCTGAGAATACCCTTCCACGCTTAGGGTGGACAAAAATATTTACAAAAAGGGGTGGTGAGGGACAGAGTCTCTGAATTAAACAGAAAGCTCTCACCCAGTCAAAAGATCAGGGCTAGATCCAACACCGTTTTTTAGCTCACTGCACCATCCCAGTTTCAGAACCTGACTGTATGCAAATTAGTCTGTTCCTGTCCCAGTGCATGATGGGAACAGGACAAACCAAACTACAGAAGCCAATTCTTACACTGGGAAGGAAACAAGCTCCCGGGGACCGGTTTCTGGCATTACAGCCGTCTTCGGCCCGGTTTGCTTGAATCCTGATGGTGCAATGAGCAAGGGTCTCACATCTGAGAATACCCTTCCACGCTTAGGGTGGACAAAAATATTTACAAAAAGGGGTGGTGAGGGACAGAGTCTCTGAATTAAACAGAAAGCTCTCACCCAGTCAAAAGATCAGGGCTAGATCCAACACCGTTTTTTAGCTCACTGCACCATCCCAGTTTCAGAACCTGACTGTATGCAAATTAGTCTGTTCCTGTCCCAGTGCATGATGGGAACAGGACAAACCAAACTACAGAAGCCAATTCTTACACTGGGAAGGAAACAAGCTCCCGGGGACCGGTTTCTGGCATTACAGCCGTCTTCGGCCCGGTTTGCTTGAATCCTGATGGTGCAATGAGCAAGGGTCTCACATCTGAGAATACCCTTCCACTATAGGTGTGGCAGGGTATACTCAGACATGAGTCCCTTTCTCACTGCTCCATCAGGATTCAAGCAAGCCGGGCCGAAGAGGCTGAAATGCCAGAAACCGGTCCCCGGTAGCTTGGCTCCTTTCTGGTAAAGAATTGGCTTGGTAGTTTAGTCTGCCCTGTTCCCATGATGCACTGGGCCAGGGACAGACTGATTTGCATATAGCCAGGTTCTGAGCTGGGATGGGGCAGTGAGATAAATAACGGTGATGGATCAAGCCCTGATCTTTGGACTGGGTAAGAGTGGTCTGCTCAATTCAGACACTCTGTTCATCACCACCCCCTTTTGTAAATCGATTTTGGCCACTATAGGTGTGGCACGGTATACTCAGACATGAGTCCCTTTCTCACTGCTCCATCAGGATTCAAGCAAGCCGGGCCGAAGAGGCTGAAATGCCAGAAACCGGTCCCCGGTAGCTTGGCTCCTTTCTGGTAAAGAATTGGCTTGGTAGTTTAGTCTGCCCTGTTCCCATGATGCACTGGGCCAGGGACAGACTGATTTGCATATAGCCAGGTTCTGAGCTGGGATGGGGCAGTGAGATAAATAACGGTGATGGATCAAGCCCTGATCTTTGGACTGGGTAAGAGTGGTCTGCTCAATTCAGACACTCTGTTCATCACCACCCCCTTTTGTAAATCGATTTTGGCCACTATAGGTGTGGCAGGGTATACTCAGACATGAGTCCCTTTCTCACTGCTCCATCAGGATTCAAGCAAGCCGGGCCGAAGAGGCTGAAATGCCAGAAACCGGTCCCCGGTAGCTTGGCTCCTTTCTGGTAAAGAATTGGCTTGGTAGTTTAGTCTGCCCTGTTCCCATGATGCACTGGGCCAGGGACAGACTGATTTGCATATAGCCAGGTTCTGAGCTGGGATGGGGCAGTGAGATAAATAACGGTGATGGATCAAGCCCTGATCTTTGGACTGGGTAAGAGTGGTCTGCTCAATTCAGACACTCTGTTCATCACCACCCCCTTTTGTAAATCGATTTTGGCCACTATAGGTGTGGCAGGGTATACTCAGACATGAGTCCCTTTCTCACTGCTCCATCAGGATTCAAGCAAGCCGGGCCGAAGAGGCTGAAATGCCAGAAACCGGTCCCCGGTAGCTTGGCTCCTTTCTGGTAAAGAATCTGCTTGGTAGTTTAGTCTGCCCTGTTCCCATGATGCACTGGGCCAGGGACAGACTGATTTGCATATAGCCAGGTTCTGAGCTGGGATGGGGCAGTGAGATAAATAACGGTGATGGATCAAGCCCTGATCTTTGGACTGGGTAAGAGTGGTCTTCTCAATTCAGACACTCTGTTCATCACCACCCCCTTTTGTAAATCGATTTTGGCCACTATAGGTGTGGCAGGGTATACTCAGACATGAGTCCCTTTCTCACTGCTCCATCAGGATTCAAGCAAGCCGGGCCGAAGAGGCTGAAATGCCAGAAACCGGTCCCCGGTAGCTTGGCTCCTTTCTGGTAAAGAATTGGCTTGGTAGTTTAGTCTGCCCTGTTCCCATGATGCACTGGGCCAGGGACAGACTGATTTGCATATAGCCAGGTTCTGAGCTGGGATGGGGCAGTGAGATAAATAACGGTGATGGATCAAGCCCTGATCTTTGGACTGGGTAAGAGTGGTCTGCTCAATTCAGACACTCTGTTCATCACCACCCCCTTTTGTAAATCGATTTTGGCCACTATAGGTGTGGCAGGGTATACTCAGACATGAGTCCCTTTCTCACTGCTCCATCAGGATTCAAGCAAGCCGGGCCGAAGAGGCTGAAATGCCAGAAACCGGTCCCCGGTAGCTTGGCTCCTTTCTGGTAAAGAATTGGCTTGGTAGTTTAGTCTGCCCTGTTCCCATGATGCACTGGGCCAGGGACAGACTGATTTGCATATAGCCAGGTTCTGAGCTGGGATGGGGCAGTGAGATAAATAACGGTGATGGATCAAGCCCTGATCTTTGGACTGGGTAAGAGCGGTCTGCTCAATTCAGACACTCTGTTCATCACCACCCCCTTTTGTAAATCGATTTTGGCCACTATAGGTGTGGCAGGGTATACTCAGACATGAGTCCCTTTCTCACTGCTCCATCAGGATTCAAGCAAGCCGGGCCGAAGAGGCTGAAATGCCAGAAACCGGTCCCCGGTAGCTTGGCTCCTTTCTGGTAAAGAATTGGCTTGGTAGTTTAGTCTGCCCTGTTCCCATGATGCACTGGGCCAGGGACAGACTGATTTGCATATAGCCAGGTTCTGAGCTGGGATGGGGCAGTGAGATAAATAACGGTGATGGATCAAGCCCTGATCTTTGGACTGGGTAAGAGTGGTCTGCTCAATTCAGACACTCTGTTCATCACCACCCCCTTTTGTAAATCGATTTTGGCCACTATAGGTGTGGCAGGGTATACTCAGACATGAGTCCCTTTCTCACTGCTCCATCAGGATTCAAGCAAGCCGGGCCGAAGAGGCTGAAATGCCAGAAACCGGTCCCCGGTAGCTTGGCTCCTTTCTGGTAAAGAATTGGCTTGGTAGTTTAGTCTGCCCTGTTCCCATGATGCACTGGGCCAGGGACAGACTGATTTGCATATAGCCAGGTTCTGAGCTGGGATGGGGCAGTGAGATAAATAACGGTGATGGATCAAGCCCTGATCTTTGGACTGGGTAAGAGTGGTCTGCTCAATTCAGACACTCTGTTCATCACCACCCCCTTTTGTAAATCGATTTTGGCCACTATAGGTGTGGCAGGGTATACTCAGACATGAGTCCCTTTCTCACTGCTCCATCAGGATTCAAGCAAGCCGGGCCGAAGAGGCTGAAATGCCAGAAACCGGTCCCCGGTAGCTTGGCTCCTTTCTGGTAAAGAATTGGCTTGGTAGTTTAGTCTGCCCTGTTCCCATGATGCACTGGGCCAGGGACAGACTGATTTGCATATAGCCAGGTTCTGAGCTGGGATGGGGCAGTGAGATAAATAACGGTGATGGATCAAGCCCTGATCTTTGGACTGGGTAAGAGTGGTCTGCTCAATTCAGACACTCTGTTCATCACCACCCCCTTTTGTAAATCGATTTTGGCCACTATAGGTGTGGCAGGGTATACTCAGACATGAGTCCCTTTCTCACTGCTCCATCAGGATTCAAGCAAGCCGGGCCGAAGAGGCTGAAATGCCAGAAACCGGTCCCCGGTAGCTTGGCTCCTTTCTGGTAAAGAATTGGCTTGGTAGTTTAGTCTGCCCTGTTCCCATGATGCACTGGGCCAGGGACAGACTGATTTGCATATAGCCAGGTTCTGAGCTGGGATGGGGCAGTGAGATAAATAACGGTGATGGATCAAGCCCTGATCTTTGGACTGGGTAAGAGTGGTCTGCTCAATTCAGACACTCTGTTCATCACCACCCCCTTTTGTAAATCGTCTGATATACAGTTATCACGTCATCACCTGCCAAGTGTGAAACTGTATCTTTATTACTAAACCGAGCCTCGCTAGTCTCCAATACCTAGCCTGCCATAGCTGGCACTGTGAGTCAGCAGCGAGCGACATTGAAGCCTTCCACCCTAGCCAACCGTTCACAAGACGTTCTGGTATGTGCCGAAAATAGCCTCTCGCTGATAGAATGCAGGATGTTGATTCTCATGTTACGGTCCATGCTGAGCAGGATCTGTGCCCAATGAAACTTCACTACCACCACGGCCACCATCTTCCACTGAACTCAGCAGCAGCCTCCGCACAGCCAGGCGACCAGAAATGCATGCGGAAAGTACTGATGCCAGCATGTCAAGTGCGGCGTGCTGGGAATTGTAGTCTAGCAGCAATGTAATGGAGCATTAAGCACTGAAGCAATTAGGCCTACTCACTAAAGGCATATTTTGGGGTTGTCATGCTTAGGATCAGGGGGGAGCACTAGTAAACTCCTCCACAGCGATGATTGGCAAAGAGTTTGCCGACCTCTGCACTCCAAGCAGAGTGTGGAGTGGCAAAACTCCACTGGAGAGCGGAGTTTGCCGACAACCCCTACTTTACTTTCACAGCAAGGATGAATCCTTGGGGTTGGGAGTGGCACACAATCTCAAGTCAGAAGAGTTTACCACTCCATATGCCAGTTGTAGGTCAATGGCTTTTGGGGATGATCTGGACGAGATGGTCTCTAAGGTTTTGAAAACAGGAAATCTACCTTCCTTTTTTGTGGCAAGCCCCACACCAAGGAAGTGTAAGCCTCCAAAGACTTGAAGGGCAGTACAGGTGAATTGTTTCATAAGTTTTTTGGGGAAAGTCAAGAGCTTGTTTGACTGCAATGAAGACAAGTCTTGATTCCCTACACCTTCCAAAAGAAGCGGCCACAGTCCAACCTAGCTAAGGACCCCAATCCTGGAGATACAAGTAGCTGGTCATATTTAATGTTTGAGGACTTTGCGGTATCAATTCAGCATTTACCAAACATAATTCTCATCCATTCCAGATAATTCAGGGGTATTGATGGCTCACACGTCATGAGATCCAGTGAAATGTCATGGACCATTGGATGGCATTCAAGAACTAGCAGTAAAAGTTACAGTGACTCTAGTCTACAGATTAGAAATGGGGATCACATTTTGCTCCATCATTTTTGTACCACCAAATAGAAGAGGGACTTCCATCTGGTGTTGGATTTGAAACATTTAAACATCTGATTTCCAAAACTACCACTCATTCAAATGTGACCTTGCAGAGAGTGGTTCCTCTTGTTCGATCTCAAGAGTTCCTTGCTTCTTCAGATCTTCATGATACCTTCTTGTACCAATTTGTAAAGCTCATCAGAGGTTTCCTTGATTCAATACATTTGACCGTCATTTTCAATTTGTGGTCTTGACATTCAGCATTAAACAGCACTGATGATCTTCACCAAAGTTGTTGTTCCTATAGTTGGGTCACTTCATTCAGAGGGGACTATGGGCCTTCCCAAACTGGACAACTAGCTGATCTATGCTACTTATCTCGTTTTTGCTACTCATCATGTCTAGAAAGTGTGTTCAATTATTCAATCTTAATGCTTGCTTATTAATTTTCCTAAGTGCCACTTTGTCCTGTCTCAATCTTTAGAATTCAGTGGGGCAGACTGTTGTTTGCACATCTGCCAGCAAGGTCTTCCTGACAGAACAGAGGATAGAATCTCACCAGAAATGTATGTGGATTTTGTTGCAGTTGCATTCAACTTCAGTTTAGGTTTCTCTCCATGTGCAATATTCCATATGCCATCTAAAGCAACTGTTGCATCACCTATTTCAGTCCAGAAATGCAGCTTAGCACTACTTCAACATACTGTTACCTGAGCCTCCTGATCACTATCAGCTTCTAAAATTGTGGCTTCATCCTCTCTACTTGCAGAAGGGGTTTAATCAATACCCACCTGCTCCATTTGTATTCATGTCTAGGCTTGGACTGAACTCATGGAGTTTCACTCCATGGAATTCTGCAGAGTTACAAAAATACTCTGCACAAATAGCTCCAGAAACTCATTCCACACTGAAAAATAAGCATGAATGACACCATGTGGCACGCCACAGGGTACAGCTTCTTGAGTTGATTTTGCTGCTGCACAAGTAGATTTGCTACTCGAGCTGCAGATTTCTGACCTTCAACTGTTGCGACTGCCCAAATCCGCCCATTCCGCTGGTGAAGCAGAATATATTGAGAAGCTCTACTCACAACATATACTAGTGTTCTGGGAAGAAGTGCCTTATGCCAGGGAAAGGAGGCACATGAGTGTTGGCCCTTGAAGAAAATGACACATATTTCCAATTGAAGGGAGCTAGAGGCAATTCGAAGGAAACTGATGAGGTTCACTACTCTTCTGCAGGGTTGGCTGATGCTGGTAAGAACACACACAAAGCAAAATTCAAAACCTTACTCACAAGGTGCGACCAGGGTGAGGAACCTGGCTGTTGTGGCTTTTTGTGTCATGAGGTGGATCCAGAGGTCTGTGCATCCTTTGTTGCAGTCTACATCTGGGCTAAGGATACTTAAGGAGCAGATTGGCGGCGCTGTGTTTTTTATGACCTTGTACTCTGTCGAAACTACTCCCATGAAATTCCAGGTTCTATGAGGTGGCTCAGCTCTTTGATACTGAACTTGTTTGCCACTCATGGAGATCTTGCTGTGTAATGCAGGTCCAATTTCCAGGATACTGGAGTTAGCGGGCGTGTTGATATCTCCTAGGACAAGATGTCTGCTATTTAGCTTGCCTCTCTTCCCCACGATTGAATAGGTCCTTCTTTATTTATGAGAGCAAAGGGGTTGTTACTGGTGGTAATAACCTACTGCCCTTCCCGGGGATGGTTACATATGGTTCTGCAGGTGGCAGTAGGCCTGGTCATGGTGTTGAATCCACTTTCCAGCTCAGTAATGTTGTGAGACTGTCCCAGTTCTCCCCATTCAACATGAATTAATCAGTTTAGAAGCTGAAAGTCTTGGGTTTGTGTATTTCAAAGGATGGCGCAGTCACTGTTCAACAGTGCCAGTACTTATCTATGAGGAGGAGATATGACCATTATTGAGTTTATTTCAAGTCTTGGAGTTTGCCCAAGAGGTTTAACGCATGTCCTGTCTACTTATGTGTATTATGGATTTTCTACTCGATGAGTTTCACATGGGCTGGGTTTTTGCCACCCTGAAGGTGCAAAGGGGCCGCAATAAAAGCTTTTTGAACTTTTGAGGAGCACTGGAGTCCTGGATTCTTTAGTTCTGAGACTTCCTAAGGGTTCCATCATATTAAACCCTTCCCAGAATGTGTTTCTATCTCCCTGTTAACTGTCTGTGGCACTAAGGGTGCTGCAGCAGCTTCCCTTTGAACCTTAAGCCATTTGGGGAACATGGGTCAATAGTTTGCTCTCCCTCCTTTTCTCCGTATTCTTCTTAATGCTTTGGTGTTGTGGACTGGCCCTTCCTTCTTACCAAAATGGTTTTCATTTTTATCAAGAGGTGGTTTTTATTGGCTTCGCTGGAGGGAGATGCCTCTTCCTGTGTTAGTGGGCTTGACATGCAGATGGATGAAATATATAACCTAGAATGAGTAGCTGCTTTCTGCATGCTTGAGTCTTTATTTATGAAGTTTTATAAAGTATTATGGAGCACAGGCTACTGTTACATTAAGCTAATGGGATTGTACCCTCATTGCAAAGACATACAATTTGGAGGCTTCTCTGCCTCTGTTTGTGCAGTACAGATCTACTAGAGGAGCAGGAGTGTCTTGGGACTCTGCCCCTGTATTCATCTGTAAGATTTTTAGCAGGGCTGTCACATTGTTTCCTCGTCCACTTTCATTTCTCATTAATGGATAGATTTGGCACAGGTGAATGCAGCTGTAGGTGGTCCTACTGTGTTATGTTGCTTTATCTTAAGAATATATTTTGTGTTTTTTTATATGTTTTATTGACGCAAACAATGGCAGCTTCTTTTGTCATATCCTAATGACTGTTATGAAGAATATCAGAGTCGACCGCCACAAACAAAGGGTGGTGAGGCAGGTGGAGGGAACGTGGGAGGGAGAGTGCGGTATGGGGAGTGTGAGGGGGCTCACGCAGAGATGTTAGTAATAATATATATATAAAAACAAGAACTGACCTGAAGCAGCCGGTCGCCTCCCACATCGCATCATGCCTTCTGTCCTCTTCGTGTTCCCAGGAGCCCCTGGGACAGACTCCCATCCAATCCCCATGCTGCAGAGCAGTGCGGGGATTGGCCTGTGCTGGCTGGAAAGACGATCTGTCAGGCCAGGGAGTCTGGGGGGTTTCTCCAGCCCAGCTTTCAATGCAGCCGGGCTGAAGAAACCTAAGTGCGTATGTGTGTTTGACCAGCCTGAGAGGTCTGGCTAAACACATATTTGCTCTTAGGAAGTACACATAGCACTCCTCCTCCTCCCTCCCATGCCTTGGCCTCACTCCTCCCTACAGCGCTGACTCAGAGCCAGAAAATGTAAAATAAAACGATGCTAGAACATCATTTTACTTTGAGTTTTCTGGCTCTTAGCCAGGCAGTGGGGCGACACTCCTCCGCCATTGTGGAGGAGCCGACGCTGAAGAATATAAGGACGAGTATGATATGGGGGTAATGTTTGTATTACATAGTTTAATCCTCTTTAATCCTGGCTTCTTGTTGCCACTTTGTTTATAACATCTTACTGTACCACGAAATAGGCATGTTTCCCGGGGAGGTTATATTAGGCCAAAGGGGAAGTGTCTTAGGGAGGTAAGAAAACAGAAGTAGGACTTCTGGGAAGATGCTGTGGGCCTCAGTGTTAGTGGGAGAGGCAACAAGCCTCATGACCGTTATGAATAAAAGGAGGGCAAGAAGACTCGGCATGAAGAGAATCACCCAATGTAATGCAAACATTATTTACCCATCATATTTAATATGTTTGCCATTACTCACTGGTTGGAGTGAGTCGTGCATTTAGAACACTACAAGAAATGCAATTCTTGTATGGGTTCATTCTATAGATGCAGACAGCCAGTGGAATAGGAAGGGAGGTGCAGTGGGTCCGGACTGTCCTGGATGTCATCACTGAGGGGGGTAACAAAATGGCAAAAGTATGTGTTTTAAACACATATTTTTGCCATTTTGTGAAGCCGGGGGATGAGAAGAAATTGTCTGCACCGGGTACCACCTGATCTTTCTACGCCAGTGCAGATAGCATTGGACCCTGGGCAGGAGAGCTGCCTATCGGTTAGAACTGGTGACCTTGAAACCCGGGAACCAGCCTCGATTCCTGGCCACAGCTCGGCATCCTGTGATTCTGGGCAAATCAGTTAGAGTCGCATTTAGATTTGGTTGACAAGTACTCCGTCATGACTATGACAGGTGATGACGCTGGGATTCCCACCTACATTTTCACCTTACCGCTCTGAGGAATCCCCAGGTCGACGGGTCTCTTTAGTCTGCATAAAAGTGTGAAGGAAGTTCTTTAAATTCATTACCCTTTTGACAAATTCTCTAAATCAATGCATTTTAACCTGAAGGACCACTGACTCTAACGGAAAGTTTTAAAATGTATTACAAAGCCCAAAAATAACTGAACATACAAGCACCTCAGCAAGAGGTTCAAGAAATAAACTGGTACTAATACAAAGATAATCCTACGCAAGAGTCTCAGACGACTCAGAATAAAAAGCAAAGTCAATTCAAGAAGCATCAGGCATGCAATCACTGTGTCCACTGGAACTCTCAACTGCATCTATTTCAATGGAAAGAAAATATTAGTCTGTCCCTACACTAACTCTAAAGTGTCATCCCTACTTAACATACCTCCCAGGTAAGAGAAAAAGGTGTCAGCTGTGAAGGCTCCCTAAGAAGCACATTCACTTTTTCCAGAAAAGTAGCCTAAACTAACGAGCTCATTCTAAGATGCTCCTTAGTTTCTCCTGCCTAGTCCAAACTAAGACCCATGTCTAACTGCAGATCCAATTGGACTGCCTTAGACAGGACCCAGTCTGAACCCAACTGACCCTAACCCTAGCTTCACTGTGACCAAACTAACTCTCCACCCTCGGGCACTTTCAATAATACAAACGCCCAAAAACAATGGGTACGCCCATGAAACTCCTACTTCAGCAGGTACAGCCTCTCGTACTTTTCCAGTGTCGAACCTTCTTCTTCCAAAAACCGTTGCTGTGTCCTTGGATCCCCAGCACCTTCTTCGCCAAATGTTGCAAATGCACCTGCCAACACATTCCCTTCGTCTTCACTTCTACCAATCTAACTGATAAACAATGGCTCATTTTACCTAACGAGCTACGTGGCCTTGCACCTGCAAAAGAAATGCATGAGAACGAATCCCTCTGCACGCTCTAAGTTATAATTCAAAATTCAACTGCAAACATAAGCTTCTTTCTCAAAGTACATTTCCCAACTCAACATTTCTAGTCATGCTAAGAAAACCACAGATAGGCCTCTGCTAGCATTTCATCTCACAGGTCTTTACTCTTTTAAATGCATTTCTAATATGACAACCTAAGCATTTCATTAATAAATCCTAACATTACACTCTATGTTAATAAACATTATTCTCATGTTAAAGCATTACATTTCTCACTAAGCAGCCTACACGTGCAACTTTGATATGGCACATTTAATCTCAATGCACATTGTATACACAGAACAATGAATCAAACAATCAATCAATCAATCAGTGAATTTTGTAAAGCGCACTACATACCCGTGAGGGTCTCAAGGCACTGAGGGGAGGGGGTGCTGCTACTGCTCTTAGAGCCAGGTCTTGAGGAGCTTCCTGAAGGTGAGCTGGTCCTGGGTCTGCTGCAGATGGGTGGGGAGGGTGTTCCAGGTCTTGGCGGCGAGGAAGGAGAAGGATCTGCCACCGGAGGATGTTCATTGGATGCGTGGGACGGCGGCGAGGGCGAGGCTGGCGGAGCGGAGTTGGCGGGCGGGGGTGTAAAAGTTGAGTCTGATGTTCAGGTAGGCTGGTCCTGTGTTGTGGAGTGCTTTGTGTGTGTGGGTGAGTAGCTTGAAGGTGATCCTCTTATTGACGGGGAGCCAGTGCAGGTCTCTTAGGTGGGAGGTGATGTGGTTGCGCCGAGGGAGGTTGAGGACCAGGCGGGCGGAGGCGTTCTGGATGCGTTGCAGCCGTTGTAGGTGATTGGTTGGAATTACTGCGTAGAGTGCGTTGCCGTAGTCGAGCCTGCTGCTGACGGGGGCTTGGGTCACCGTTCTTCTGGTTTCGGTCGGGATCCACTTGTAGATCCTGCGAAGCATGCGGAGGGTGTTGTAGCAAGAGGAGGTGGTGGTGTTTACTTATTTCAACATGGAGAGGGAGGAGTCGAGGATGAATCCTAGGTTGCGTGCGTGGTCCATGGGTGTCGGTGCTGTTTCCGGTGTGGTTGGCCACCAGGAGTTGTCCCAGGCAGAGGGGGTGGGGCCGAGGATGAGGACTTACGTCTTGTCAGAGTTCAGTTTCAGGCGGCTGCTCCTGATCCACTCGGCGACGGCCTTCATTCCCTTGTGGAGGTTGGTTTTGGCGGTGTGCGGGTCCTTGGTGAGGGAGAGGATGAGCTGGGTGTCGTCGGCATAGGAGATGATGTTCAGGTCGTGCTGGCGTGACACTTGCACGAGGGGGCCATGTAGATGTTGAATAGGGTCGGGCTGAGGGAAGAGCCCTGGGGTACACCGCAGATGATGTCAGTGGCTTCTGATTGGAAGGGTGGGAGACAGACTCTCTGGGTTCTGCCGGAGAGGCAGGACGTTGTCCATTCCAGGGCCTTGTTCTGGATTCCGGCTTCATGGAGGCGTGTTCTCAGTGTGCGGTGGCATACTGTGTCGAAGGCAGCTGACAGGTCCAGGAGGATGAATGCTGAAGTTTCGCCATTGTCTAGTTGGCGCCTGATGTCCTCTGTGGCGGCGATGAGGGCTGTCTCGGTGCTATGGTTTCATCTGAATCCTGACTGGGATGGGTCTAAGATGTTGTTGTCCTCGAGGTGGAGGGTCAGCTGTATATTGGCGATTTTCTCAATGACCTTCGCCGGGAACGGGAGCAGGGACATTGGGCCGGAAGTTCTTGAGGTCCTTGGGGTCTACCTTGGGCTTCTTGAGGAGGGCGTTGATTTCGGCGTGCTTCCAGCTTTCCGGGAATGTCGCTGTGTCGAAGGAGATGTTGATGACCTTCCGCAGTTGGGGTGCGATGGTTGCATCTGCTTTGTTGAAGACATGATGTGGGCAGGAGTCAGACGGAGATCCTGAGTGGATGGAGTTTATGACCTTGCGTGTCTCGTTGACGTGGGCCCAGGAGGTCAGCTGGTTGGTGCAGGTGTCGTTCGGGGTGGGGTCTGTTGTGGTCGGAGCGGACGGGGCGTTGAAACTGTTGGCGATCTTGCGATGGAAGAAGGTGGCTAATGAGTTGCACAGGTCTTGTGAGGGCGGGATGTCGTTGGTGTTGGCGCTAATCCTAAATTACTTGAGGGATTATTCTCTAGACTAAGCACTACATTAACCAATAAATGATAATAGCATAATTCTATATATTGCAACACTCTCAATTAGTCCTACAATTCTAAACCAAAACATTAGTAGGGTCCTCTAAATATGCAGGTGCTGACTACATACAGTTATGATGCACCCCTACAATTTTCCAAACAAGATGGCGCTCTATCACTGGTATCTCGCTTGTCTTATAATCAGTGCATTAGGATACATTCCACTTGTAACAAGTGTTTGGGATATCCATTACTTTTCTGACTGATTACCTGTCCGCAAAATAATATATCAGGCCCTTACCCTTCCCGTGCCTAAAAATATGTGTAACATATTGTGGTGCTCATGAAAAGCACCCTAATGCTTTCGGCCAGGTTCGCGCTGTATAAAACCACATTAAACAAACAACAAAATAACACATAATGTCCAATAGGCCGTGAATTAGAATACCGTAAGAACGGAGTTACTGTAACTGGCTACCCAGGTAATCATTCTGCGACGTCTCACGGGCCCAGTGACGCAACATCCGCCTCTATCGGTACTTCCTCTGCGCATGACGTCATCCATCTCACTCAGCAGTTACAATGTTGTTCCAGCGCTGATACTTCATCACACCCATGGCGCCAATAACTGCTTTCCCGTGCAGCAACGCCGAAAGATACTGTCATTGACAAGCTTCCTTGCTGTGAAAAAAAGGGATCGAAACAGAATCTGCGTTGGTAGTATATTAGCCAGATTAAATTATCGGTAGTTTTAAAGTATGTTTGCTTATTAGTCACTGCTCAAATGTGTGTGCAGAGCGGAACTGCGTCATTTACGGTAAGAACATTCGGAAAACTGCCGCGGCATGCACTCCTCGCAGCCTTTAGCCGGCAGAAGGCTGAGCTCGGCACACAAGATGTGAACAAGGAGCCATTCTGTCTCATTAAGCCGCAGCACGAGTGGTCGCTCTTCATCGCCTTAATTCATTTCTTATAGTTTTCCTTGTCGCAGCCTCTTGTTTTATGGCTTACTAACCTGCAAGTTATGCTTGTAATTTATGGCCAAAATTGAGTAGTTGCAAATCACGGAATATTTTCATTGATTACCCTAAATGGTCTCATCTCCGGTATGTTTGTAGGCCTTGATTGGGTGGTATTTACTGATTGCATTCATCTAATTTAAAAATCAATCAATAGCAACAATGAACGGCGGTAGATAAATCGGGTCTAATGCAGCATAACTGCAGAAAATACCCATCAGCGACCTGTTCTCAATCACATTTGTGGGAGCTGTAATACATAAACCAGCCTGCTTGACCGGGTTCTCTCGAGGCGTATCATTTGAAATGTTGTTTTGCCTCATGGCTTAAGTCGCTTTCTATATATCCTGATTTTCCACAGCTAAAATGGTCATATTTCAATGCAAACAAAACCTCATTTCAGGGCACATTTAACCCGGTCCTCTCTCGTATTATCCGTGTACAATAATGTGAATTAACATAACATCAGTTCTTCTTATTAACAGCTTGCACTTTAAAGGAGATTTATTCCACTATGTGCTATGGATCGAGATGGGAAGTGCATTCTGAAAGCCCAGCATCAATTCATTAGGCACATCCTTCTAAAGATGATTTGGCAGTCGTATTGTATGTACAGCATCGCAAAGAAGAGAAACCAGGACGAAAGATTATCTGTTTACAAATACGTCTATTTCTTGGTCCTTGAGTTACCTGGAAGGGCCCGGCTTCCACAGAGGCCCTTGGAGGAAGGCACTACATGTTTGTTTTATGTTGGCTATTTCAAGTTTTTTTTTAATAAACTTCTGATTTCGCGTTCTCCTCTATTTAAAGGAGAGGCACCATTCACAGGTGTTTCGTTCAACTTTAGAGTGACGCATATTATTGCATTACTTGAGTGTCACTGTCCTGACGGGCCTAAAGGTTCCAGGTCTGTCACATGGGGTAGGGCAGCCAGGCTGTGTGTCCCAGACACCATGCTTATTGGGGGCGTCACATTCTTGATATGACATCTGTTTACATAATAAAGCAAGCCTTACCTGTTGTTTAGGGAAGGAACTTATGTTGTGCTACCCCTTGGTGACGCCACATCCTGCGTTTTCCATTTCCCAGTGCACTTATTTTCTTAATTACGAGCTACAACTTGGATGGGAAACCATAGGCACCGCAAACTTTTTTAGTGTCTGGTCCCACAAAAGCTTCTGGTATTGCTGTAAACATACTTTTTGAGTAGCACCTCATGGAAAAGTGACAAGGACCCTTCCACCTCCTTTGGCCTCTGGTCCAGCAACTGAAATCCCTTTTTTATTATGTACATAAATCTCCAATCAGTCCCTCCCTCTCCCTGACGTAGACCCCATGACCCTCATACTGTGGCATAGTGCTTTCGATCTAAGTGAAAGGTAAATGCAAACCACAGTAGGAAAGAACAAAAAAAATACACCTTTTTCTGTTAGTCATATTTTGTGGGTGGCAACAAGACAACCCGATTTGCATGTCACTCAATTACATTGTGCCTCAATGTACCAGTTGTCATTATATAACATTAGTTTTGTTGCGTATATTTTCCTTTTTATTCCACCACTACCAAAGTCAAAAATTATATTTCCCCTCATGGGAGTGGCCATGATGGCGCATGATTTTTGTTGCTTTTTTCACTTTTATACCGCCACAAGAAAAGCCACACACATCTCCAAGTCCTTTTAGCAAAAAGAAATGACAAATATAAGCATACACATTCCTACCGTCATCTAACTTTTTGCAAATTGCAACCCAACCTCCCGCATCCCGGCGCCAACAGTATAACGAGAAGGCATCGCATTCAGTCCAGAAAGGAGAGTTCGAGAAGCAGTTTACTCTTTATTACAAGATTGGCATTCTGAGAAATGGTGTTGCCATAGGCCGCATCGCCGCAACATCTGTACACTTGCCATTAAAATCGCATTTCACGTTCTTTACATAAACAAGCTACGGGCATTCAATGGCCAGCATCACTTAAACCCGTCTAAGCGTCGGCCATTATGTCCCTAAAACGGACCCGCGAAAGCCTGGTCGGTGATGGAATGGGCTCGACTACTTCCTGTTCCGGGGGGGTCATTATTTAAAAGAGGGAAGAAGAGGGTGGACGGCCGCTCACTGCAGGTGTTTTATCCTTTGTAGGGAGACTGCACTGAGACAAATGATTCTGGCTGGCATTTTGTACACACCGGAGATTGCTTATCGATCCGGATCCGAATATTCAGGCAGGCCTCGGGGAAAAGGCAGAGTATTTTCTGAGGGAGTTAATAACCTGGCAGCTGAGCTGTCTTGTCCAATTCACTGAACCCAGGGCTCTAATCAGACCAGAGTTTCTTATTTTGAGAAATCTTGCCATATGTGTCTGCTGGCTGCCTTCCACTCTATTGGCCCAGTGACAGTGATTGAAATGACAGACTATAGATAGAGGCTAATCAAATTGTTTATTATCAACCTAAATCAATATGTATAGATTGCAGAAACATCACTGTCTTGCCAAGGAAAAGTAATGCTAATACTTCTTGTGCGGGAGATGTAATTTTAAGTGTGTTTCTCTATCTGGAATTACATCTGGATTTAAGAGAGTGAAAGCAATTATTGCGAGAGACAAGATTGCAAAAAAGCACCCTCTTTGACCAATTCCCCGAAATAACACGGGTTAAGTGTCATACACTGCCCAAATGGTGAACCTCGTACAATATCAGTGTGAGATGGTACTTGAGTCACACAAGTCTATACTTTGCACCAGTACTAAAGCAATTTTGCACAGACATTTGAACTGACCTCTGAAACAAGAAGCTTACTCAATGTGCTATTTTTGCTCCGGCCTGGCAGCGTGAATGCCATTTTTGAATTTGTCCTAGGGTGTAACTGCTGGTTCGAAATTGCAACGGTGCAACTGAAATCTTTGGAACCTGGAAATGTGAGTGCAATTTCTGCTGGCGCAATTGCAGTCTATGTAACTCAGTCAATGTTTCAAATTAGTGTAGCCACGCTACTTTATTTAGAATTAAGTTTTGTCAAGTGATCAAATACTGCAGAGATTGTCATTTAAGGATCTGTGTGATTCGCAACAGAATCAGGGCCACTTTTTTTTCTGTGAATGAACAACTGTGCAGAAGTGAGCCCTGAGTTTGCAGTTCACACAGAGTCTTGGTAACTCTGCTAATTGGTACATAAGACATTCAACAGCAACCACCACTCTGTTTTTAGAGCTGGCTTTTAAGTGTCTCGGCGATTGATCTATTGTTGACAATGCTATAAAATCTACACATAGTGGGATTTGGCTTTGCCATAAGAAAAATAAAATACACTCTCACATCATGCTGTTGGCTGTTTGGTTTATCATCACACCTTATATGAGGTGCTTGTGTTCAAATGCAAGAGGAACTATTTCAAATCTCACAAGTACTCTGAATTGTGACAAATTACATTCTTATTGCATAGCAGCATTGCACCCTGAAAGCGCATTATTTCAGTTTTTAAATGCAACACACTTTTACAAATTTTAGTCAGGTCTCACAAGACCAACAATAGCTATTACCTTTGCTGATGCTTCTTAAGCTGTGCAGTCTGGAGCGGCTTCCATGTGATGACTTAGGATCTCATTTTGATGTCAGTGGGACCACAACTGTTAGACTGTTGGTGGTGGTCACACCGACATCCAGGTATTCGGTCCGACCGCCGCATTATGATGCGGACTGTCAAACAGCAGCGGTCTGGGGTGTCGTGTCCCCTGACAAGAAGAGGCAGACACAATGTTTTTTATCACGGAGCTTTATTGCACACTTCTTATAACCAACTCGTCCTCACTCTAACCCCCTCGATTCCGTCCCTGGCTCCTCCCGTTCCTGTCCTCCCCTTAACTTCACCCCCCAAATACTAGACTGCATCGCACAATATTACATCCCCCCCTTTCTTAACAAAATGAACTTAACTTCTACCGTGTTTGTAATTCTTCAATCAGCCGCATAGGTCGGTGGACAGTCTGTTTGAGTCACAGGGATGCATCTCTTGGTGTGAGCTCAAATTCAGTCAGTTCTTCAGGCATCAGTAATGTCGACTCAGTGGTGGGCATGTCTTTGGTCGATCTTACTGTTATCTTAACAAGAGCACCCTCTTGGGGTTTCACTTCTTTGTCTTTTCAGTCGAGAGCAACAATGTCCTCGTGTTCACAGTCCTGCGTATGAGACATTAAGGCGGAAAGTTGTAGTATGCGGATGTCACTGGATTATTCACTTTGCTTCCTGTATTATTGGCTGACCCTCTTCGATCGAGATCTGTAGTATAGTTGTTTTCCTTAGACTTTGGGAAGGTTCACACACGGATGACCACGGTTTCCTGATTTCAAAATGGCTGCCGCTCAGCTGCAGTTGGGTTGTGCTTCCTTAGCACGGGTACTTGGTGATGTCGACATCTTATTCTTGTGTTTCTTGTCAAGACTAGTGCAGGTTACCAGTCAGTTAGTTGGTGAGAGAAAACTTCCTGTATACTTGTTTACTCAAGCTTCTAGATCATTTGTCTTCTTAGGTTCCTTTAGTTTCAATTATTTATCTTCGCGTGGTGCTGAAAATTTACTTTGGGACTTGCCTTTGCCCGTGCTTGTTGCATTCAGGATCTGCATTTACTCGGGCTTGTCGCATTCGAGACTTGCGTTTGCCTGTGCTCGCTAAATTCGGGACTTGTATTTGTACGTGCTTGTTGCATTTCTCTACTTCGAAATTTGCATTTGCTCATGCTTGTTTATTTCAGAGTTTACGTTTGCTTGTGTTTGTTTACATCAACTTGCATTTGCTCTGGCTTGTTTGTATTTGAAACTTGCATTTGCCTGTGCTTGTCTATATATTTGACACTTGCACCTTCTCGTGCTTGTTTATCTCACTCTTCTTACTGGCTCGTGCTACTTTTTGCATTGCGTGTTGTTCTCATATCTTGCTCGCATTCGCTCGTGCTTGTTTACATGTGAGGCTTGCATTTGCGTGTGCTTATTTAGTGTAGTGCTTGCATTTGCCAGTGCTCATTGTATGTCTGGTCACTTTTATTCCTTTCACCACTTGTTGTTTGTACTCGGGCTTGTTTGCACTCAAAGTAGTGTTGGCTTGTCTCCTGGCTTTGCTCATGCTTATTTCACTGTATCTCTTACATCTGCTAATGTTTGTTCTTTTACGTTTGTCAGTGCTTGTTCTTTGTGTGTGGTTGCATTTACTGATGCTTGTTTCCACAACTCGGCTTGCCTGACTTCAAAGTGGCCGACTTTGATCCCTGACAAGGGGATTGGAGGAGTCGCCTGACTCCAAAATGGCCACAAAACTGAAACTCTCGTGTCTCTCGAGATTTTGGCTGCTTTTGCATTTGCTTTCACTCTGGCACTCACCCGACTGGCGCACCCCACGCTGGATTCCAGATCCTCCCAGGGGGCTTCCCTGTTGAAATCACTCAGCCCAGATGATTCCGCGCTGCAGGTAGGACCCGGGGTAGGCTCCCGACTACCTTTTTTACTCACCATGCGCGACCACTCACAATACCAGCATCGGCGTGAGAGCCCGAAGCTCAGTGCTCGACAGCGCTTTCAGGCTCACGCTCTACATGGTTTTCGGCCACGGAGCTACGGGGCAGGTACTGCAGGGCTGTCCGCATCGACTTCCGCAGCGGTCCTCACTCGGGCACATCTGTCGCGACGGCGACCCTCTGCTCGTGCCTCACAGGACGGATTGTGCAGCTCCAGGGATCCGCGCTGTGACACAACGCGACCATCCCGCCCTCGTCACCAGTTGTCGTGTCCCCTGACAAGAAGAGGCAGACAAAATGTTATTTATCACGGAGCTTTGTTGCACACTTCTTATCATCAACTCGTCCCCACTCTAACCCCCTCGATTCCGTCCCTGGCTCCTCCCGTTCCTTTCCTCCCCTTAACTCCACCCCCCAAACACTAGACTGCATCGCACAGTATTACATGGGGGACAGAGAACCACCTTCGACAAGCTCAAGGAGCCCGTCGGGTCAGCGGTCGGTGACAAATGTGGAGAAGTGTGGCTCAATGATTAGAGCGGCAGACCCTGATGCAGAGGTCTAGCCCGGGACCAGGGTTCAATTCCCCGCCCCGGCGGATCTTGGGCTCAAAATTCCACGGACCTGATAATTCTCGCCTCAGTGCCTATTCTAATCATGGAGTCCCACTCTGCAACTCTGGGCAATAGCTTGCTTAATCTCCACAACGGCCCCCACAACGCTAAGGATGCCTGGCCTCCACCTTGGGGGTGCCCAGGAGTGGACGCCTCACAGGGAAAGCCAGGATGGGTTCCACAGCGGTATTCGTACAAGTGCCCTGAGACCCTTGCGGGTGAGTAGTGCGCTATACAAGTATCAATTTACATTTTTTTTTTACATTTTACAAATCCCTGCAATGGCCCATAGATTCACACATTCATAACCACACATATGTGTACATATGCCATTAAATTGTGGGCATTTAATTTTACCATTCCAAGATGGTGGGCATCCTTGGAGCTGTACAGTAAAGTAAGAGGTGCATGAAAGCATAATTCTACAAAGGAGAAGCCAAGCAGGAATTTTCGATACCAGGTTCCCTAAACAGTTTTAAAACATTAACTAGAAAACTGACTGTGGGGGAGCTTCTCTAAACATTGGGGAGCAATGCCTGCGGTTGCAAATAGAGAGGAGCATGGGAGCAAAGCAATGTAGGAGGGGTGGAGAAGTAATCGACAGTTTAGGTGTGGGAGAGCAACACACAGAACGTTGGGGTGAAGGGGTGAGAGGGTGAAGAAGCATACTGGGGGAGAAGGAAAGAGCAAGAGAACACAAGTAGTTAAACAGAGTGATAATGGTAAAATAAAACAACAATTCCTTGACTATAACAATGAAAGGGGACAAGCAATCTAATTAAAATATGATTACAAAAAGATTTTTCATAGGTGGGACAAACAAAAAGATGGAGAAGAGATACATTTCATGAGAAGCAAGGAAAATAGATAGACAAAAAGCCAAACAATCAAGAGCAAGGGACTGACACAATGACCCAAAACCAACTACACATGTATATGTGAATGTATTGGACACCTTATGTCTTCAACAGCAGACAGTTAAAGTTATCTGTAGGCGAAACTTAAAAAGCTAAAAATATATTTGACAAAACTCTTTGAGTAGTCTTATGATCGCTTACCCTAAAGGTGTATGCTAGATGGCTACTGTGTATTTCTTGATTAGCACTATTAATTATTGTTGAATACCAGATTTAATACTGTCAAGAAGAGTCATTGCCAACTAACGTTCGCAAAAACCCAATTCTCTTGCTTACCACAATTAAATTGAATCCTTTTTACCTTCCATTTAGACACTACCATCCTAATCATGTAATATATCTTATGCACCATGTATCACCTCTTTTCTACTGCTCTTTATAATTTAAGGCCTCGTGTACAAAGGTGGTTTGTGGTCACAGAGCCTGTGATTTGCAACAACACATGATTTGCTACTGCAAACAATCATTGTAAAATTCATTCCACTTGTAGGAGTATCTCTCTATTTGGTATTCAAAATCGAATGTATCAATGACCATCACAAATCACTGATCAGTTATAGACCCCTAAGTCGGGGTAACAAATGATTTAGTGAAGTGTCTCAGTGGGACAGAATCTCCTTTGTGAATAACATGAACTTCATCAGTGGGAGAAGGCAGTGGTCTAGGGCTCCACTACTCTAAGGGGCAGATCTACAAGGAAGTGCTGCAGCGCGGCAACCGATGACCTTTGGCTGTGCCACGCTGAGGCACTTTCGAAGCACAGGAATGCTACATATTTACAATATTATGTCGCATTCCTGTGCTCTTCCCTGCGCTGGCGCATAAACTGCAGCCATGCACCGGTGCTGGCACCCTTGCTCCATGGTGCAAAGATGCCTGCGTCATGGGTATATTGTTTTTGTTCAGGAAGGGGCACCTTCCTGCACAAAAATAATCACTGCAGGCATTTTCCTCTTTCAATGCGTGCTGTAGAATGCCACACACTTTGAAAGAGGAAAAAACAAGGAGAAATGAAAACATTTCTCCTTGTTGAACCTCGCTACGCCTCCTCTGGGGAAGCTTAGCATCGACGTGCTTTTCCAGATTCACGATTACTCGGAAATCTGGAAATGTGTCTCCTTCCATGGGTGTTGCGTGGGAACACCCACAGCAACACCAATGGAACGCCCCTGCATGCAAAGAGCTGCGTGTGAAGGGACCATATTTACAAGGAGAGGAAAAGTCACGCAGGGTTGCTTTTCCTCTCCTTGAAAATATGGAGAAGTGAAAAGCACCTCCAGTACGTCACAAAAAGTGACGTGCTGGTGGCGCAGAGGTTGCGTAAATCTGCCCCTAGGTGCTCCCAAATGAGAAATCATTTTTTAAAAGCAGCACTGTATTTTTTATATATATGTGTTGCAGCCTGACTAATTAATATTCATTAGACAGGTTGTTTTGTGACCCTCTCCAAATGAACAATTTACAACATGAACCATTAAAAGATGGGAAGCATTCAAAATTGCATCCTCTTTGTAAACCAGTCTGTGTGCATATTGTAAATCGCTGTTTTTCAAATAGGTATAGTATATTAAGTCCTTACTTCTTTAAGCTACACATAACATTTTAACCACCGCTACATCTACCTAGTTTCGATAACCTGGTGAACAGAGTTCATTATCCACTAAAGTGTTTAAATCTCTCATCATTATGAAATATATCACAATAATCGTGCACTCTTTACCAATCCACAAGTAGCACTCCCTTACATCACATCGCAAACCCCTCGTTGACAGCATCCTTGATGATGAAGCTGGACTATGTATCACAGCCTTGTAGCTTTTTTGGACCCACCGGTGTGCAGGGCTTCTCATCACAAGCCCCTCGTCAATGGCATCCTCGACAATGAGGCAGGACCTGATTCTGCGTGACGCTTCTTCGATGCTGGATCTCACAACGCTCTGCAAACCAGGATTTAACACCTTCGCTGCTAGGTGTTTTCCCCTCCTGTGCTGAAGAATGCAGGATGTCAGTGTTTCATGACGAGCTCAGCTCGTCATCAGCACAGCTCAACCGTGCATCATGACGAGCTGAGCTCGTCATGAGCATGGAAAGGGTTAAGGTTCTTTGTTAATCAGGTTTAACTTGGTTTCTGTATCCAGCCCACACTCCAACGCAGTCAGCCTGAACTTGTGACTTTGTCCTGGTCATTTGCGACCAGCTAACCACAGTTGATGCTTTGTGCTTCTAGGCACTATTTTTACTCAAAACTTTGAAAATGCATATCTCTGGTTCTACTGATTGGACAATTGTCCTTTTGGTCTTAAATAATATATTACATTGTATTCTCTTTTTTTAATTAGTGTTGGATTTTTATTGTGTTGTGTAGTCATATTAATACTGTTTGAGGGGCTGGGTAAATACTTTACACATTGCCTCTAAGTTAAGCCTAATTGCTTTTTTGGCAAAGATTTAAGTGCATGTTAATTTCAAAATTTGCAGAGTTTCATTCTGCGGATGTCTGTGGAACTCCATTAAAATTAGGAAACTAATCTCCAAAGGAAGGAAGGATGGAGCTCCGGGGCCTAACGGAATTCCTCCAGCCCTCTTCAAACTTGACCCAGAATACTGGGCAAAATCCTTGACCCCCCTCTACACGTCTGTCAGCTACTCTGGGCATCTCCCTGCATCATGGAAGGGATCAGTTATTTCACCGACATATAAAGCAGGGGACAGAACGTTACCAAAAAACTACCACCTGATAGCGCTTCTGGACATTGAGGCAAAATACTTTGCAGGGCTTTTACTGACACAGCTGTGCGAATGGGCAACCAAGTGCAATATAATTCCACCTTGTCAAACAGGATTTTGCAGAGATATGGCAACCACAACAAACCTCCTGGCACCATCGCTACTTATAGACAAAGCAAAACCAACTAAACAAACGCTTCACTTTTGCTTTGTGGACTTCAAGGCAGCTTTCAGTAATGTCAATCAAGCCAATCTTTGGAGAAAATTAGCCTTCTGGGGGATCCCTACCCCTCTCCTAAGCCTTTGATCGAACTGCACTCTAATACGTGGGTTCAGGTGAAGCTTGGGAATGGCACCCACCTCTCCAGGCGCATTCCAACTACAAAAGGCCTCAAGCAGGGGTGCGTTGTAGCACCAACCCTTTCCAATTTATTTACAGCTGATCTGCCACCTGCTCTAGAAGCCTGCAACGCGCAAGCACCCCGACTGGGGGGTAAAGCCCTGCCCAGCATATCCTATGCAGATGACGTGGTCCTGGTTAGTCATATCAAAGTAGGACTGCAGAATCTCATTAACACGTTGCATGGATACACCGAAGAGAATTTACTTGACGTAAACATCGACAAAACCAAAGTACTGTCAATACCTGGGAATAAAAAGTCGCACTCCCGTCTCCTTGGAACACAGGTAGTTACAAACTGCTCTGAATATAAATATCTTGGCATCATAGTCGACAAAGGAGGTCGCTTCTCAAACCATCTTGAGGCCACAAAGAGAAAAGGTACGCTGATCGCGACAACACTTAAACAACTTAAAACTAATTTGACTGGCCCCACCCTTCTACCATTGCTTCATGTTGCCCAAGTTAAAATACAGTCATGAATTACTTACGGCAGCAAAGCATTAAGAGGCACAGATGCGTAACTGTTGGATACAATTATCTCAAAAGCATACAGACTTCTCTTAAATCTGCCATCTTACACCTCACAAGCCCAGATCCGGCTAGAATTTGGACTGACAAGCCAAATGCTAGCAAGAAGAGGATCATATATTAAGTGCTGGCACAAAATTAAGAACTCACCAGAAAATACATTGAACCACCAGCTTTGGCAAGATCTGTGCAGCTGCTCCAAAATGCCGGGGAAAAAATACTTAGAGTAGTCTCTGATTGTTACAGGACTAAAAGAACTATGGGAAACCCCATTACCGCACGCACAATTCAAACATGTAGCAAATAAGAGTATAAAGAGAATCTCGCTCATAGAGGACAAAGCCATTTTTTCCCAGAGGCTTCACGCTTGGATGACTCTGTGTACATATAAATCACCCGGGTTACAGGCATATTTTGGACAGCGGTACTGCAGAAAATCAAAAGAAGCCTTTTTAAAACATAGGCTAGGAATTCTACCAGCTATACCACATCTACAACCATGGTTGAGAAGGAACTGAGGGACAACATGCAGGTTGTGCGGTGCAGGGAAAGAAGATATTGAACATTTGTTATGCACCTGCTTGAAGTTGAAAGAGGAAAGAGTAGCTCTTCTAAAAACGTCTTTTAATGAACACAGAATATGCACACGCAGACAAGTAGTCCTTGCATGTTTTGACCCAGGATTTCCGTCACTAAACGGGAACTTGGTGAAATTCCTGAAATTAGTGGCGCTAAAATTAACAAGCCATGATGTCGGCCCAATCAAGACATAATGAACTATGGACATTTCCCAAATCCTATTTTTCTACTAATATATCTATTAATAATCACAATCTCTCTTTTTAAGACTTTTTATTGATGAAATGTGCACCCAAATGTATTTTTGAATTGGTTTTAATTAATCAGAAACAATACATGTTTTACTTACTTACATTAAAATTCTGCAGAATTCCTTGAGGTAAAAATGATACGGCATGGTATACCACCATCACTGTGTAATAAGAATTGTAACCATTCTGGTGTCACACATGAGTGACCAGAAGTCTACTCTCATTTTGTCTTGGTTTACAGAAAACAAGAGACAGCTATAACTCTGGCTTTTTAAAAGCATTAGATTAAAAATAAAATAAAGAAGCAATAGGTTGCTGTTGAGGGCAGCAAATGTCACTCGCTTGGTGCAGGCAGTCAGGCTCAACTCTAAATGATCTCCTGGAAGTGAATAGAGTGGCAGCCAATGACCTGCACTGGCAAAAGGGCCTTATCCTATCACAGTATTGTGACAGAAAAGGCTGCTGTTAAAATGTCAGTTGCACCTGATGTCTTTGGAGCAATGCTTGAATTTGAAATATAAATATAGTGCAGGCTCTTACTATGCTAAAGTAGTTGCTAATTCTTACGAAATGTTGGTATTATTATCCTATTACAAGTATTGCTTGAGTGCTCGAAATGAAGAAGGGCAGATAGTCAATAACTGATAGCACCTGCTCATGTAAAGCTGTGCATGGGAGCTTAATGTGGAAAACTCAAGTAACTATTGAATCAAATTGAGGCAGGCAGATCAGTCCATGGCATGTTCCCCTGAAGGAGAATCACATGGGTCCTCATTTCTAAAGTCTCATCTCTCCCGCTCACTCTTTGCGATGAGACAAACAATACCTTATCTAGAGTGTTAGCTGTGTTCAAGCTTGCTTCCTGAATGGGACAACCATTGCACACGTTGTCTCATTAAGAGTATCTCTTTCACTTCTTTGCTAGCTTTTAAGGCCTCCATTAAGCCAACATGGCAACTTTTTCGAATAAATAAAACCTGAGTTTATGGAACATTGGACCTTACCTCCTAAAAGATGATGTTAAAACCCTGATTTGGCTTTGCGCTCTTTGCTTCCAGAAGCACATGAAGTTCACCTTGGAAATGGTGGGAATCTAGAAGAAATTAGGTCTTTACACTGATTGGCTGGTGTTTGTTGTTGTAATTCCTTGTGTAAGGTAGACCCAGTAATTGGTTAGAAACAAAATGACCTGCCCCAAACTAGACGGCCCACCCACCTCAAAGAAATCACTACTGATGATGAACCAAGAGAAGTTGTGTGAGTACCCCGGAAGAGTCAGACAACTGTAGGAAAGAATGGCCCAACCTTGTGGGGGCAGGTGCTCAAGGATGTCACACCTACACAGTGTACTAGTGTTAAATAGAATTGAGTGTTAAAAGTGTTGATTTAATTCCACGGATGGGACAGCATCATTCATTAGCGCTTCCTTATTTAATGAGTAACATTGAACTACTAAATTACTCCAATTCAGCCGGGGAAATTAAAACTTCCACCCACCCATAGTTTGCTTGTGTTTCACCCTGACAGAGTTTGTCGTTGCTACAATTTACTAGTAACCCAATTTCCTACATAACCTTACTCTGCATTCCTTCTATCAGCCTGTAGGCAGTACTTAACAAGCTACCACAAAACTATTTTCCATGCTGCACTAGGTCTTTAGACATTAATCAACACAGCTAGGGAGGGATCATGGAGACCCCTTCTTTGGTGACACACCCTGCTGTCCACCACTGTTTTCTAGAGACAAGTTCACAGAGTACTTTTGTCAGCCAGCAGGTCACTGTAATACTCTTCCAAAGACTCAAGCATGTGCTCCCTCTCCCTTGGATTTAACCTTTCCTGATTAGCTAACACCATAGACATGAATGAACCAAACTGTCTATGTCTTCAAAAACATTGTATTCATTGCACTCTAAGAATCGTGTGTTTTGCCTCTCCCACTCAATACATACATTCTGTCCTAGTGACACATCATCAAAGACTGTTGCATTCCATAGGACAGCAATTCTGATGACACACAATTATAAATGTGGGTCACGGCTGAGGCAAAGAATGTAAAATCCTGTATCTAACAATGCAAAATCCTGGATCACTCATTACATCCTACAGAAAACTGGATCTAGTGCAGTTTTTTAAAGCTACATGGCTCCTAGAACAAGGTTATATTCCTTCATTCGATCCTACGGCAAAAAACACAGATTGTACAATATGTGATGTCATCTTCAGTAACCACATTAGTGCCTACTACAGAAGTACATTTCAAAGTGATGGAACATCAGCTGCATTAGAGGACTTTGAAATTGAGGCAAGTGGTGAGGGGAAGCCTACAAATCTAGCTTGCTGAGAAAAAAATACACATGCATCAAGTAGAAGTCGAGTTGTAGCAATTAGTGTAATAAGGTTGAAATAGACGTCCAGAACTCGTTCACATTCACTGTTTTCAAAGTGATTGAAAACAGGACGTTTGTGCTTATGAAAAGAGGCCACTAGTTGTGGGGGAATTCTGGGTCGTATTACACAGTAATCAAGGTTTCCTTATGAATGTTGGGGCAATCTATTTCACCACAATGGGACACCTCCTAGTAGGGGGTATAGAACTCAGCTCTGTCTGGGGAGCCTTTGCATGGGGGCATTTCCCATGAAAATGTGGCACGCTCAATGGCCTGAGTTGTGGACCAGTAGCCCAACGCTGGCATGCCCAGTGCAAATGCTACCCAAGACGCAATGAGTCTTATCTTATCCCAGAAAGTTCCCTCAAGGGGCACACATGGGTTTCCCCTGGACAGACCAAGATATGTTAGAACAGGTATCATGGATCGTGTCCATCCCAAGGGACAGAAACAAAGAAGCCCCTCCTTGAATATGACCCAACTCAGTCCTCCCTCACAACATTCACATTAATACCGTGGAATCGAGTCATGAGGAGAGCTGGGATATAACAACAGTGGTGGGCTCTCCATGCATCAAATGGTCTATTTTTCCAACCAGCATGTCTTACAGGGATTCCTTTCTGTAATTCTTCTCTTCCAGGGTTACCATCCAAGTGGTAACCAGTGGCGGCTCCTCCACTAAGGCGTAGGAGCGTCGGTCCACTACTCAGTGAGTAGTGTAAAAAGGAAAACAAAAACAATAATAACTAACATTATTATCATTTTCGTTATCCTTCCTGCTCGGGTGCAGGGCAGGGCAGGCGGATAGGCCGGGCTGGCCAGTACAAGGGGCAGGGAAGGAGTGTAAAGCACACTCTAAAATGCGTTTGATGGAACAGCCTAGTGAGGAACATGCAAAGCCTCCAAGCCCCTGTTTGCGTGCCGGACCACGGCGCTCAGACCAATAACAATGCTGCTTAAGGCAGCGCTGTCATTGGACAGCGTCTTCTGGGAGGCTGGGAGCTTCCTATTGTGGCATGGAGGAGATGGAGCAGAGACAGCAGCACCCAGCGACATTCAGGTAAGTATGTTTATTTTTAGTTATTTCATCAACCCTCTGCTCCCCCCACCCCATCCCCCCCACCAGTGCATAGTAGGGGCTGCTACTGGTGGTAAATTTTACTAATCCTCCCAATTTGCATTAAATGTTACATGAAATGGATCTGTGAGTAATTAAACACCTTACAGAAGTAAAGACAAACGTTACCACTAGCATAAATGCTTTTTAATGGTAAAGTGAATAGAGTCACTTGTGATAGGGAGGGCCCCTTAATTTGTAGGTGGATTAAACAAAAGTGTCTATCTTTGAAGTACAAAGGGCATAATGTTACATGAATCCCTTTTCAGGTCGAATATTACCTTTCCTCCCTAAGAAATATCAAAGGGAATATATGGTGAATTGATTCCACTGAGCACCATTTTGCACAACACCAGGAAAATCCTGGTGATGTCCCAAGCGACTCACCTTACTGCAACTGACAGGATATGTAAAAATGCATCAGGTGTGTTCTTGGCTCTTCTTGCTAGAGATTGATCTATTGACTGAGAAATGTGAAGCACAATACAGTTAAAGATGATGATGAAAATTATACCTTTACTACAAATATAGCAAGCACAATTAAGGAAGGGTTGTTCCTGTCTCACCATAGACTTATGGGCTGCAGGACCTAAAAGCAGCAAGAAACTTTAATTGCCTAAAAACCAAAATAATACACCTGCAGCCCAAAGAATAAGATAAAGTCACCTCAACAGAAACAAACATTGGCAAAGTCGAATATTCTGGTGTGGGCTGCTGCCCTTTTGGCCGTTTTCAATGGTTATTTTGTTTGTGAATTTCTTTTGTATTTGTATGGAAACAAGCACTGTCTAAAATACAACATTTTTTGTTACATAAAACCACACATTGCACTAGTAGTCCCTGACACCGAAAGGAACTCCTTATTGTGCGGATGAGTACATTGTGCAGTGCAAGAACTGAATGTCATCACTCACAGTTAGGCGGCCAATGGCCAGAGCGGTCTAAGCCTGTGCGCCAAGCTGTAAGCTTTGATGGGCAGATGTAAAATATGAAACGCACAGCAACACTACAGCAGATGAATGGATGGAGAGAGCTAGTGGAACTCCTTTGTTAGTATGTATAGCGTATACATTTTTGTTTTAAAAAAAAGTTCCTGGTTAACGCCACACAGAAAAAAACAGTACATAATGGCTCAACAATTCTAGCATGCTGAACCAGACGTCAGTCTGAGATGGTAACCCAGAAGCAAGTTGACTGCGCTAGAAGGCTGTAGTACAGGCAGAATATGCTTTCCCTCTACCTCGCATCACCTTTGCCCCTCCGCCGTGAAAGTAGCATTATAAATGTTCCCAGTGCCTGTACTTTTAAATAGTTGCGCGATATTTGTCTGGTTAAATCAATTATATTTTCTGGCCTTATTTTGTTGAGTGTTTTTTATGCAAATGCAACTTACACCATTAATTTGAATCCAGCCACTTATTTAACTTTACAAGGCAGGCTTTTTGTTTGTTTTTTCTTCAACCGGTATCTCCAAAAGAAATGTTGAGCACAAGTTACACCAAACAGAATAAACGAATATCCAATCAGTGGCACTGAGGACAATTAAAAATATAGAAGTAATAGAGATTGTCGAGTAAGAGTTTGAAATGAAACCAAAACACCTCCACCAAATTCCGAGAAAAAATATCGTATTGACTTTCATGTCAATGTCAAATCAGTTATTTACCTCCCTACCTTCACAAACGCGTTGCCGCGCCGATTTCGCCATTTTATTTTCTGAAGGTGCCTTATTGGTCTAGGGCCGTGATTCAATTTAGCTGCAACCAGTCATTTGTAACCTGTGGCAGCCCAGCGGGAGAATGCCACATAATGAAAAAATATGCCAAACGTGCGTCTTTTGTAGTATTCCTCTGATAACAGTAACAATATGTACGCCATTCCGGCAGCGTTTCTGAGAGGTGATACATTGATCCCTGAAGCACCCTCAGTGCACTCTTCAACTTAACTAATACATACTAGATGGCAAATAACACTCCAGCTCGAAGCGGGCATTTTACAGAACATTTAACCTTCTAAAGCATTGCCTGTGCAGCACAGACAGTCAATACCATATCGGTATTCTCCGGTGAACTCATTAGGTAGCCATGCAGATGGGATTTTTTTCTATAAATCCTGTCTATCACCTTACCATTAAGTGTGTCTTGGGTTTCTTAAAAGGTCACATTCCAGTAACAAATGTATGAGCAGGAGTAAAAGGCTGCTGCTAGGCTCGAACGAGGGTTAATGTACATCAACACATGCTGGTAGGCCTGCATGGAGCATTTCTAAATTAGGAACACTTTAGGGCAATGAGGAATACAATAAAATAATGTTGTAAGGTTGTATATCAGAATATAGTTAGCAAAAATATCATCTTTATATTGGACTATATATTGTTTTAAAAAATACATTTATATTGGTATTGGGCACCAGGGAGACCGAGCATAGCAGCACAGGGTAGTTTTTTCATGAATACATTCAAATATATTGATCATTGTCATAGACTGTTTGTGAGAGGATGTATATATATATATATATATATTCAATGAAAAAACCATTGGTTTTAGGCCATATATAGTTAGGGATTTGCATTTACAAAACCTTATTTTACTCGCATAAAACCATTGAAATTCCATATATAGTTATAAGCGCTAACTATATATCGCGCACCCGCAATCCACTGCTGATGATGTCACATATTACATCATTCATGACATGGTTAGTGACATCACTGATGACATCACTGATGACATCTCAAATGACATCACTGATGACATCACTGATGACAACATCCAGTGACTGTATGTTTCTGTAAAGTTAAAATATCTCTTACATATTGAAGAATGAGTGGATATATAAGTGTCTGGATGAAGGATTTAGTAGGTGCATGACTGACTGTATGAGTGAGTGATTAAATGTGTCTCACTGAGTGCATGGGTTAGTGACTAAACTGTCTTAATTTGTGCATCATTATGTCTGTTGTTCTGTAAACTGTTGCATGTGTTGATAAGTAGCTATATGAGTAACTATATGGGTTATTGATTGGTTGCCCAAGTATTTGTATGGGATACTGAGTGTGTGTGTGGGTGGCTGGGAGGTGTGTGACTCTGTGCATAGATGTGTGAGCAGTTGATTCACTAGATGTATGGTTTCAAAAGTGCATGTGGAAACAGCTGTATGGGCGGTTGACTGTGTGCATGAGTGTATTGGTGAGTGAATGGATATCTCAGTGCTACATGTCAAAGTAAGTACATATGTAAAACACAGTACATGTGAGAGTTGACATATATAAATAACTGTGCATAAGAGCCAGTGAATGTGTGAGTGGCTGTATGGATCATTGTGAACTTGTATCAGGGATTGTATAATAGAGTAAATATGTGTTAGTATATGTTTGAATAAGTAAAGTTTGTATAACTGTATAGTTGAGGAAATGGAGGTGTGATTGATTCTTTGCATGACTGACTAGGTGTGTGAGTAACTCCATGGATGAGTGACAGTCTGTGAGTGTCTGTTTACACTGATTGTATCTAAGGTTATATTAGAGTCTGAAGAGGTTCATCGTATTATCACATGAATGATATCATCAGTGATGTTATCAGTCATGTCAAATGAGATGTTTTCAGTGATGTCATCAGTGATGTCATTTGAGATGTCATCAGTGATGTCATCAGTGATGTCACTAACCATGTCATGAATGATGTAATATGTGACATCATCAGCAGTGGATTGCGGGTGCGCGATATATAGTTAGCGCTTATAACTATATATGGAATTTCAATGGTTTTATGCGAGTAAAATAAGGTTTTGTAAATGCAAATCCCTAACTATATATGGCCTAAAACCAATGGTTTTTTCATTGAATTTTCAAGGTTTTGTAAATGCAAATTCCTAACTATATATCCACTATAACCTATGGTTTTTTCTGTGAATTTCATTGGTTTTTTAATAGCAAATATGAAAAGCTTTAAAATGTCAAGTACGTGATAGATAAAAACATTTTCATATTTATGCACGCTGATGTGCTTTGAACGCTGCACCCCCCCCCCTCCCCTCTTTTGTCTTAGTAGTACTCTCTCTTTGCAGATACTGAAGGGTAGTTAACGCAGGCCTTTACCCCCGTTGTAATCAGTCGTGCCTGCTTGTCTCTCCATTTGATTGATTGTTGTCCAAGCATTTACTGTTTTAGAATTGGTTCTCTTTGGATCATTCTCTATTTACAAACAAGCACAAAGTCGCAATACTCTGTTTAGTCTTTGCAGATAGTGAAAAATCGTGTAAAAAAATAAAAGTAATCGAGCAAAATCAGTAGGCCACTAATTGGATCTCTTTTTGACCTCGCTAAAATAGAAATATTAGGAACAACCCTTCATGAGAAATACGAAAATAGTGAGATGAACTGAGCTCCACACCATGAGGGCTGCAAGACAGCTCGGCTCCATCACCCATCCCGCACAAAATAACGACAAACCCTATGCAAATATTAAAAATATAGACAACACACCAGCAAACAAACAGGGTAAAACATTTTATTAAAAAACTATTTACATAACGTTGGTTTACAAGATGATGTCAGTAGTGGACCGATGTGTGAATAGGTCGAAAGCAGCACAAGGCTCCAAGATCCGGATGGCAACCTCCTGGATGTTGGGTGCCATAGTTCAGAGTTCTGAGTTTGAGCCTTTTTCAATGCCTGTGCTTTGTTGAATCAAAATGGCGGCTTGACACAAAGCTGACTCAAGCGTTGCTACTGATGCTATGCAGACCAAAACTGGTTTTCAGTTTGTACATTTTTCTAGATTTTTCAATCCAAGTTTGGTTGACTTTGTAGAACGATGGCTTCAAATTTTCAACATACGGTGTGGTGGCGCTGACTGGGAGGGGGCGCTTCGCTCCTGCCCCCTCCCCAAGTAAGATTTTCATACGTGAAAGTACGTTAATGGTTTTGGTCCCTGATTCGCTTCGATGTCACTGCCATTCTCAAATGGCATAAGTTCTGGATGTTGGGTGCCATAGTTAAGAGTTCTGAGCAGTGCTTGTAACACTGTCTGAAGCTTATTTCCACCTACTGCAGCTTCACTATTCTCAAAGTAAGTGAGTGTCGTTTGTGGATCTGACTGCATTAGAAAACAATGTGATATGTTACCTTCCTAAACAGCTTGACGGAGGCCCCTTAGGGGCGGTGTGATGGCCATGGACTCGGAGAAGACGCTTGGCTCCGACACCCTCCCCAAGTCTTATAGCACTGGTGTAGCCTGAGATCGCCCCCGACATAGGCGGCCGGCTCCCGGGGTCCGGCAGAACTTTTTGCCTTTTGATGACTCTTCAATTCTGAACCTTGTCCCACAATCCGTTTGACCTGAAGACACGCTGTAGTGGGGCGCCCCTTTACCGTTTCAGTTGCCATTCCGCCCGCTTTTGCTACACTGTGCCTCTTCCGCCATTCAGCTGTTTACCGCCCGCTCTTGCGACTACAGCGTCTCGCTCATCATGTAGTTGAGTTGCTCCCGCTCTTGCGGTGCAGCGATAAGCGGCTGCCACAGGACTCTCAAAATGGCGGCCGGCTCTTCGGTTTTGGGCCTGGTCCACTAAAATGGCCCTGGGACACCTTTGAACTCGGACGCTTCCCTGATAGGGCTTGGGTCCCATTCTCGAAAAGCGTCCCCTCAGCCGTGAAGATTCTACAAAAGTCTTGGGGGCCTCCGACTCCCGCAGGCTTCTGGTGGGGAGCGGCTGCCATGATTGCTCGTGGAATGGCCACGACGGAGCTACGAGATGGTAGTGGTCTCATGCTGACGCCAGCTTCAGTCTGAATGATCCAGAAACAAGGTGGGGCTTTCATCGTTTGGGAAAAAAAAATGTTCTAAACCAATGAAAAGTGTTATTTTTAGGTCATATGACCAAGACTTCCATCTTTAGAAAACCAAAAGTAAAATGAACCAATGAAAAGTTTTATAAACAAGTCACATGACCTGTTATGCGGCATAGGGCTACAAATAGCGTAGAAAATCCGTTGGCACGTGAGGCGGCGTCAGTAGCGGACCGATGTGCGAATAGGCCGAAGGCAGCACAACGCGCCGAGATCCGGATGGCACCGAGGTGGTGTCCAGCAAATTGCCGCACTGGTGTGGCCATCCTACAATGCTGCGCCGAAAGACGGCGTGTCCAGCTGAGTTGCGGTCACTGTTGCGGTACAGTGACTCGAACGCGCCGAGATCCGGATGGCACCGAGGTGGTGTCCAGCAAATTGACGCTTTTCGAGAATGGAGCCCAAGCCCTAACAGGCAAGCGTCCGAGTTCCAAGGTGTCCCAGGGCCATTTCAGTGGACCAGGCCCAAAACCGAGGAGCCGTCCGCCATTTTAAGAGCCATGTGGCAGCCGCCTATCGCTGCACTGCAAGAGTGGGAGCAACTCAACAACATGGTGAGCGAGACGCTGTAGCCGCAAGAGTGGGCGCAACTCAGCTAGATGGCCGCCACCTGGGGAGGCCCGTTCACGCCGCCTCCCCCACGCCCCCTCCCCCCCCCCGGGCCGCCGCACGCCAATTTTCGGAGCAGCATTGTAGGATACCAAAACCAGTGCGGCAGTTTACTGGACATCACCTGGGTGCCTGTCGTACATGTTGTGTCAGCCATGGGACACTGGACACAGTCCCATCAACATCTCAACGCGTTCTGCTGCCTTGGGACTATTCGCACAACAGACCGCTACTGACGAGGCCTCCCCCCGCACCACCCGGGACGCCCCACGCTGTTTTTCTGTGCTGCATTGTAGGATCCCAAAACCAGTGCGGCACCCAGGCGACATCACCTGGGTGCCGTCCAGAACTCTGCACGTTGTGCTGCCTTGGGACTATTCGCACAAAAGACAGCTTCTAACCATTGTTGCTTTTTGAGTTGAAAAATGTTTAAATGTTTTTAGTTTTTGTTCCGTTCATTATAGTTAAAAGTTAATAAAGTTTTATAATCTTACTTTGTTGGAGTGTTATCTATTTTTTTTAAAACGGGTGAATAGGGCCTTGAATCGGGTTATTGTCATGTGTGGGCTTTGGAAGTGTGCTGCTGCAGGATCGGACATTTCAAACTCAAATGCACGTTCTTTTTCTTACCTTTCCGAAGCATGGAGCGCAATAGCAGGCAGAGAAAGGGTTATGCACGTGTTGAACACTACCTGACCTGGCAAGTTGCTGGCAGTGCCCCCCCGCCCGCTCCTGAAAGAGGGCACACACACACCGCCGCCCCGAGTACTTCACAAATCTTTAAAAGACCATGCGCTTGTTCATGAGGCTTAAATGGTTTATCACCTCTTCTAGAACCCCTGCATCGACCCTCTAACGTTTCCTGGAAAAATTACCATGTAACACAATACCAAGCCCTGTCAGCTGAAACCCCCAAGGAATCGTGGGGCATATTATCAAGGGGGTTTATCTCCGCTTTTTTGGCTTTAAAAGCCATGAAAGCGGAGATAAAATTATCTCCCTATTACCAAGCTGTCGCTAACACCAGTTAGTGACAGCTAAAAGGAGATAGCGACCATCTTGGGCCCCGCTTTGCATGTCAGTGACACTTATCACTAATAACATGCAAAGTGGCGTGCCAACATGTTAGCAACTGGAAATTTTTGTCTCTAAACAAGTTAGAGACAAAAATTATCGCTAGTTGTTCGTAATATGCCCCCGGGTTTTTGCTTGCAGAAATCGGGAGGCGGGAGACTAGCACTGAAATCAGTAGTCACACGCCTGAATCGGGAGGGTTGGCATGTCTGAATTCTCTACAGCTGGGGCCATAAACTACATCCGCAGGGGTAGGTGATAGCCTGGGACCAGCCTGGCATCTAAAATGGCTGCCGTGCACGACAAAATTGTGGCATTGGAAAAAAGGCAAGATGGCGCAGCCGCTGGAAGAGATGTATCAACATATATCAGCCTCCTCAGCCACCCTCAGGAAACATAGGGGATTAGGATACGTCTCCCGCACCCCCTTATACCTAGTAATTTAATTAACGAAGCACAAAATGGCGAATTCCCGTTTCGCTACCAGTTTGCGGCCCAGTTCGCGGCCCGTGAAGCGCTTCTACCGTGAAAAATCATTTTTTTTTTCTTTTCCCCACGGGACCCTTTAATAACCCCAACAACATTCCTAGGGGGTCAAGAGGGGGATACCTTGCCCCCTTTCATTAAATTCCCCCTTCGTTTTTCACCTCTTCTTCTCTCTCGATCCTACCGAGAGACAAGATGGCGGCCGCTCCGGACTGTCACGCAGCAAAAAAAAAAAAAGCTCACGCACAGCCGCTGGAAGAGATGTATCAACATATATCAGCCTCCTCAGCCACCCTCAGGAAACATGGGGGATTAGGATACGTCTCCCGCACCCCCTTATACCTAGTAATTTGATTAACGAAGCACAAAATGGCGAATTCCCGTTTCGCTACCAGTTTGCGGCCCAGTTCGCGGCCCGTGAAGCGCTTCTACCGTGAAAAATCATTTTTTTTTTCTTTTCCCCACGGGACCCTTTAATAACCCCAACAACATTCCTAGGGGGTCAAGAGGGGGATACCTTGCCCCCTTTCATTAAATTCCCCCTTCGTTTTTCACCTCTTCTTCTCTCTCGATCCTACCGAGAGACAAGATGGCGGCCGCTCCGGACTGTTTAGAATGTTGACAGACACCGGAGAGCCAATCAGCTTTCTGCGCGCAAAGTTCCGAAACGCGAAAAGTAAGCGGACCGGATCGCTGCCCGGAGCGCTGTTACAGATATATATCTTGATTTAAACGTTAATTTCTCAAAATCCACTGAAGCACATATATTGAGACCTAGCAAAGGCACATCGGGCTAACAGTCCCTACAATTTTGCCAAGTTTCGTGCAAATCCATTCAGCCGTTCGAGCTAAAAGTGAGTCCAACCGCCCTATGGAAAACTCAATGTAAAAAACGCGTTTTGGGACCCCCCTTTTTTCTCAGCCCCCCCTTGACGTGGGGCATATTATCAAGGGGGTTTATCTCCGCTTTTTTGGCTTTAAAAGCCATGAAAGCGGAGATAAAATTATCTCCCTATTACCAAGCTGTCGCTAACACCAGTTAGTGACAGCTAAAAGGAGATAGCGACCATCTTGGGCCCCGCTTTGCATGTCAGTGATACTTATCACTAATAACATGCAAAGTGGCGTGCCAACATGTTAGCAACTGGAAATTTTTGTCTCTAAACAAGTTAGAGACAAAAATTATCGCTAGTTGTTCGTAATATGCCCCCGGGTTTTTGCTTGCAGAAATCGGGAGGCGGGAGACTAGCACTGAAATCAGTAGTCACACGCCTGAATCGGGAGGGTTGGCATGTCTGAATTCTCTACAGCTGGGGCCATAAACTACATCCGCAGGGGTAGGTGATAGCCTGGGACCAGCCTGGCATCTAAAATGGCTGCCGTGCACGACAAAATTGTGGCATTGGAAAAAAGGCAAGATGGCGCAGCCGCTGGAAGAGATGTATCAACATATATCAGCCTCCTCAGCCACCCTCAGGAAACATAGGGGATTAGGATACGTCTCCCGCACCCCCTTATACCTAGTAATTTAATTAACGAAGCACAAAATGGCGAATTCCCGTTTCGCTACCAGTTTGCGGCCCAGTTCGCGGCCCGTGAAGCGCTTCTACCGTGAAAAATCATTTTTTTTTTCTTTTCCCCACGGGACCCTTTAATAACCCCAACAACATTCCTAGGGGGTCAAGAGGGGGATACCTTGCCCCCTTTCATTAAATTCCCCCTTCGTTTTTCACCTCTTCTTCTCTCTCGATCCTACCGAGAGACAAGATGGCGGCCGCTCCGGACTGTTTAGAATGTTGACAGACACCGGAGAGCCAATCAGCTTTCTGCGCGCAAAGTTCCGAAACGCGAAAAGTAAGCGGACCGGATCGCTGCCCGGAGCGCTGTTACAGATATATATCTTGATTTAAACGTTAATTTCTCAAAATCCACTGAAGCACATATATTGAGACCTAGCAAAGGCACATCGGGCTAACAGTCCCTACAATTTTGCCAAGTTTCGTGCAAATCCATTCAGCCGTTCGAGCTAAAAGTGAGTCCAACCGCCCTATGGAAAACTCAATGTAAAAAACGCGTTTTGGGACCCCCCTTTTTTCTCAGCCCCCCCTTGACGAAACCCCACCAAATTTTCAGGGGCTGCTCAGAAACAAAATGTGCCATTTTCCTGAAAATTTCAGCCGATTCCGTACACAAACGCCAAAGTTATTAGACATAGAATTTTCAAAAATCCCATAGGGAATTAATCCTAACTATATATACCTACTGGCGATAGCCAGTAGGTAATATGTATATATATATATATATATATATACATATTACCTACTTCATTTTGGCTGGCGGCATCTGACGAAGGCATTGCGCCGAAATGCATTGTGCCTTGCAGCAAAGTAATTAAAGAAGCTCCCAATGGTTCCCCGCTGTGTCCCCTGGGTTTCTTTTATGGAGGAATCGTTTTTTGTGATATTTTCACGCGGCTTGCCTGCAACGCGTGTAAGGGGATCCGCTCTACAATAGAGTCCTGCGGATTGCAAGCAACGTGGCAAACTCTTCAAGTCCGAGGTATCGGAACTGCAGGATCGCCTCTTGATCAGGCCAAGCAAACGGCTGTTGTCCATGACAATTCGTGACTGCACGAAGGAGTAGGATGTATGAAACCCCTCTCCATGGCCCGGTTTGAACTGTTATTTGAGGAAGAGCGTAAGGGGACCCAAGGGGGTTCGTACTTTTATTCAAGAAGCCTTCGCAATACAAACACCCTCCTTTGCATGGCACAACAGCGCTCATTGAGCAAAGGATTTTCGTGCCCCACACAGTACTCACCGCAACACGGGATGCTGGGAGCTGTAGTCCTGGACACTGGCAAGCAGCTGATATCGTTTTGGGTGGAGCCTGCTGACCTCCTACTACTGGGAGGGCCTAAGGAGTACAAAGGAGGGTGGAGAAGGAACTTCATTTTGGCTGGCGGCATCTGACGAAGGCATTGCGCCGAAATGCATTGTGCCTTGCAGCAAAGTAATTAAAGAAGCTCCCAATGGTTCCCCGCTGTGTCCCCTGGGTTTCTTTTATGGAGGAATCGTTTTTTGTGATATATATATATATATATATATATATATATATATATATATTCACTGAAAAAACCACAGGTTTCACATATGTTATAGTTAGCTGGACATTTCACTCATACAAAACCTTTGAAATTCCCCCGTTATACCGTTATAGTTAGTTCAGCTAACTAACTCGCGCGACCGCAGTGCACTGCTGATGACGTCACATATTACATCGCTCATGACATGGTCACTGACATCACTCCTGACATCACTGATGACATCTCAAATGACATCACTGATGACATCACTGATGACATCATCCAGTGAATGTGTATCTTTCTGAAAAATACATATTTTTTATATATGTATATCTAAAGGTTGATGGAAGAATAAATGGGTAAATAAGTGTCTATATGGATGTTTTTTTTGTAAAATTGATTGGTTAACAGACTTATTAAAGACATCTTAATGAATACAAGTAATTTTTAAATATTTGAATATGTGTATCAGTGTCTCACTTTGTAAATAAGTAGCTGCATGGGTTGCTGATTAGCTGCATGAGAGCTTATATGGGTTATTAGTTGTTTTTGTGACTATCAGTATGAGTGTCTGTATGATTCAGTGGGGGATATTACTTAGCGCACAGATGCATGAATGACTGACTCACTGTTTCTCTGTGTTTTGAAGAAACCATGTGTGCAAGACTGTATGCATGGATGATTGTGTGTATGTGTGGATTAGCGAGTGAATGACTGTCTCAATAGTGTATTTATGAGTAACTACATATGTTTTAAACTAGTATATGTGAGTATTTATATATATAATTGAGTATATGTGACAGTGAGAGTTTGGAAGAGTACCTGTGTAAATTAGTATGTGTTTTTGTAATTGATTGTGTAAGAGAGTAACTATGTGTACGTTTCTGTAGAAGTAAGTGTAGTGGTGTGTGTACAGCTGTATATGCAAAGAAATGGATGTTTGATAGTTTATTTGCATGTGTAAATATGTGTGTGAGAAACTATATAGATGAGTATTAGTGTGTAACAGAATGTATAGGTGTGTGAGTACATATGATGAGTGAGTACATGTATGAGTGATTATATAGAACTGTTGTTGAATGACTGGATATGTATGTAGATGTTGAAATGACCTAATAGGTTATTGTAATTGGTATTGGTATCTCCATTTTTTGAAAATTGTAGTTTCCATTTTCGAATATGTGTATCAAAGGTTATATTAGGGTGTGAAGTGGTCTGCCACTCTTTCAGAAAAATAATGTCACCAGTTATGTCATTTGAGATGTCATCAGTGATGTCATGAGTGATGTCAGTGACCAAGTCATGGGTGATGTAATATGTGACGTCATCAGCAGTGCATTGCGGTCGCGCGAGTTATAGTTAGCTGAACTATCTATAACGGGGGAATTTCAAAGGCTTTGTATATGTGAAATGTCCAGCTAACTATAAAATATGTGAAACCAATGTTTTTTTCAGTGAATTTGCAAGGTTTTTAAAATGCTAATTCCTAACTATAGCATGTGTGAAACCTATGGTTTTTTCAGTGAATTTGTTAGGTTTTTTAACGCTAATTTCTAACTACACCGTGTGTGAAACCTATGGTTTTTTCAGTGAATTTTCAAGGTTTTTTAAATGCTTATTCCTAACTATAACGTGTGTGAAACCTATGGCTTTTTCAGTACTTTTCCAAGGTTTTTTAAACGCTAATTTCTATCTATATCTGGTCTGAAACTTATCGTGTACGCACCTCCCGATTTTTCGAAAAAAAAATAGAAATTTGGGGGGGCCTTTGCGGTCCTTTCAGGACCCCCTCAGAAGGTCTAGGGGGTCTCCACCCTGGCTCCTTCTCATGTTTCCCATTTTTTTTGGGAGCTCCCTTCTGCCTCGAACACAAGATGGCGCCCAACACTTCCTGATTTTGACCGATTCAAATATTGACAGACGTCCAACAGCAAATCAAAATTCAGCTCGCGCACGCATTGGTGCGCACACGGTGCGCGCCTATAGATATATACATTTTGTTAAACTTAATTTTCTCAACAACTACTGAAAGGATTGACACCATTTAAACAAAAGGCCGATCTGCAAAACAGACTCTACCATTTTGCCAAATTTCATGTAATTCCGTTCAGCCATTCGGGCTGTAGCCGTGTATAATTGTCCTATGGAAAATAACATTGGGAAAACACGTTTTGGGATCCCCCTTTTTTCTCAGCCCCCACTTCACAAATCCCCCCAAAACTTTCAAGGAAGAAGCGGAGCGGAGCGGGCCATCTTCTTTGAGAAATTCATGAAGATTCATCAACCGACGCCAAAGTTATTCCCAATAGAATGATGCGGATTTCCTATGGAAACTAGGTCCTAAATATAACTACCTACTGGCGACCGCCACTAGTATATATATATATATATATATGCCTCAGATTCCGTTCCTGTTGCCGTCTCTTCCTCCAACAAAAACAAGTACAGACCATAATGTACGTGCAGAGATTACTTCATTTTTCTGACAACTACGCTTTTTGAATCTCGTGAGCCTTACTCACATGACAAACGCTACGTTGACAGGTGATTTTTTTAAAGTGACTGGTGCATAGTGAATATGTGCAAAGTACGCAAGCATAGACATAGACACCAAGTCGTAAAGACATAGAGGCCGATTACGATGGCTGGAGGAAAAAGTCCGCCCGCCATCGCAGATGCAAAAGGGACCACCCACCATAGATGCGGCGGTCCCGCTATACGAATTGTGATGCGCCCGACACACTGGCGGGCGCATCCTGTATCTTTACATTGTGGCCGGCAGCATCACCTGCCACAATGTAAAAACACATGTTGTGCATATGTATGTACAACGTTACAGGCACCTTGTGGTGCCTGCCACCTTGTACATGCATATGTAGGGGGGCACCATAGGTACCACTTCACTCCCCCAGCCCCCCCAGGGGCCCGCAACGGGTCCCCAAAGGCATTCACCGCCTGTCTTTATGTGGCAGAATATCCACCCAAAAAGACAGGCATGCAAAAATGTACACGGCGGTGCCAACATTGCCCCATAGTACCTTGTTCCGCAAGGCAGGCAGCAAAGGACTGCCTTGCGGGACCACGGCGGAAAGTCTTCCCGTCTGCCGCGGTACCTTTCCCATTCCCACCGCCAACCTAATTTGGGGGTGGGAATATTCAGGTTGATGGCGGGAAGTCTGCCACCACAGGGCCGGCGGTCCTCACTTCCGGCCCGGCGGTGGCGGACTTCCCGCCATCATTATCGGCCCCTTATTTCCTGTAGTCTTTCTCTTCCAGGCATTACGGCGTTGCTCAGAAATATTTTATAACATAATCAGTCCATTGCTATGTTCCTTGTTGTCCACATAAATATCACATATTATATGTCAATAGAAAACGCATTTTCTAGACTGTTATATTCAAATGAGCCGCAGGTTTGGACATTTCTGAATATCATGTGGCAGTTGCAAGATATGGTCATATGTAAATCCAATCAGGCAAACAACAACAAGAACCTCTGTACGGACCTATATTGCTTTTAACATTGAATGAATCTTAAACATTAGTCAGACAGATGCCAGAAAGTAAGCTACACATTATTATCAAAACATATATGTTTTATTAATCTTTTTTGTTTTCTAAGAAAAGTGTTTTTAAGAACATTTATAGTACTGAGCTTATCATTTTGGTCTCACAGGAGAAAATTCATTGCTTTTACATACATTTTTTCTTTTTTTATTTTTTAATCATTCATATGCAAAAAAGGCGTGCCCTCTCATAAAAATTAGTCCTAAACAGTCATACACACATACTTACAAAGCAATCATACTGCTTCTATTGATTAAAAAAGACATACCTATCTACATAAACAACATGGTCTAATACATACAGAACATGAGACTAACATTAATGGCAACTCTAAGGTGTGCTATATAAGATGGTATTGGGACAATTCCTCTAGTTAGGTTGGAAATGACTAGTTGGTGTCCAAAACAGTAGGTGTTGGGCCGACGTACGTTTCGGTGAGTGTCACCTTCCTCAGGGCCTTAGACAATATATACATATACATAAACACAACATAGATACTATTAGAAAGGTCGAGGGCGCAATACAATTTTCTGAAAATAGAGAGAAAAACATTTATGAGTTCCAACTTCTCATCGCAGTTTTACCTTTTTTTGACAGTGTAACTAATTGGCATCTACAAAATACATGAGTACATTTTCTTAATAAGGAGGGGCTCATAGTTAGCCATGGACATAAGAATGGCCATGGTCTAAGGGAGTTCAAAGCGAGAACAACCAGTGTGAGGAGATTAGAAGAGGAGCAAGATAAACAGCTTCCCAATTATAGAGTGCACCCTGTGTTTTGGCATTTAATTTACAGAAAAACATGCAGTGCTGATAAGTTGGAAATTAAAGTGCAGTTGTGTCGTCAAGACATACAGAAAAAAGCGTATACCTATGGTATAGATGGTCTCAGCATAAGTTGTATTAGGGGCGGATGCTGGGCGTTCTTTTGGAGCATGAGCTGAGAAAAAACATGGATTGCGAAAATGATTTATAAAGTTACAAAGGGGGGTTCGTGGTGAAATTTTACTATATTTGTCGCGTTTGTTACCTTGATTTTACAGGTGAAAACTCTTAGTTTTCTAAGGTAGTGATCCGGTTGGATAGGAACCTCTATCGTTCTCTGTATAGGGATAAGTGCAGAAGCTAGTAAGTGAATGCAGATATACCTACTGACCGAGGGATTACTGGGAAGTCTATGACCTAGGCAGTACGTGGTTATTAGAAGATAGCTTTTCAATGTTTAAAATTTGCCAGCCTTTCCTTTTTCACGTTTTCCTATAATGAGGTGACAAGGGTTTCAGTACAGCATGTGATTATTTCTTGACATACAGCGTTTAAAATTACACGACTACCCCTGCTGAGTGACCTTGTGTTTTATTTTCGGGGCCTTTGTATTTATTTGTTTACAGTGACGGCCCGTCCTGACTATTTTTAACCAACTTAAAAAGGGTTTTATGCCTTGAAGTCACGGTGAGTGGGCATGTTTTATATTAAAGACGGCTGACGATACGATTGCATACTGTTATAACGCGTAGGCAGCCCGGTTCGTTTTGCGTCTTACCTGATATTAAAGGTCAGGCGCCATAATCAGGGGTTCCAACGACTCAGCCTGGTATGAAACACATTTTCGACGTGTTATGTGGGTATGCAAAGTGACCTAGAATAAAAATTTCGGGAATGAGGCACAATGTTGGAAATAGCTGTATAGATTTCGACCTGAATGTCAGGTTCGAGAAACCGAGGGGTTAACTTTTCGCGCTTTTTTAGAGAAATTTTCGAGTGTGCCGCTATCAGGCTCTATTTTACTTAGGGGTTGCTATTGCTAAACCAGTATTGTTGCCTGAGGCACAAGCTAGCGGTAGCAGAGCGAGGTTTCGATATCGTCTTACCTTATGAGCAGGTAGCTGTAGCCGTAGCCGGGGTTCCTTTAGGGGCACATTCCTTGAGTGGGGGAAAACTGCCTCGAGGGTCAGTTTTAAAAGCAAGCCTATGATTGCGAACAGGTGGGTGCTCATAACCACAAAGGTAGGACTCATGTTTTGCTTGTATTGCGAAATCGCTGAACATAGATGACGGACTCGAGGTATTCCTAACATAAAACGGTTGCCATGTTGAGATGGGTTTTTATGGTATAGTTTTAAACTGAGAAGTACGACGAAAAATGGGATGATATGTAAAAACATAGCAGTATATTCAAAGTGAGCTGTCTTCTACAAGCACAGATTTTGTGGAAGTTTGCAGTATGGTAAAAACAGAATCCCTCCACTTCTGTGTGATATAGGGTGTGTATATAAGAAAATGGCTCCTGTTTTGTGAAGGAGTTGTGATTTTCTTTACAGTGTCACTATCCACGATATTTCTTCGTTGTGTCCAAAACGAACTGTGTCTAAAAAGTGAATCCAAAAGGTCTCTCGTTTTTTGCGGAAAATCGTCGCATCTTTTCCTGGGGGTGTATGAACACGTTCTAGAATCTGCCATCGCAGATCTTTCTCATTGTGACCATATTGGATGCAATGTGGTACCATGGGGGCATTTGATTTTTTGGTTCTGATTGCAGATTTGTGTTCAGAGAATCTTGTGCGGAATTCTCTGGACGTCTCACCTACATATCCTATGTCACACGGACATTTGATAAGGTATATGGTGTTTGTAGTTCTGCAGTTGGTCATTTCTTTTAAGCTTCCTTGTTTTTGGCCATAAATCCATTTCTCTCCTAGGATTATCTGGTCACATGCATGGCAGTTGCCACATTTGTGGTTGCCTTTTGGTAGTGTGTTGCCGTCTATGGTTCTCTGTTTGTTTCTTTCCTTATTTTTCCATCTACTGTGGACCAGTTTATCACGGAGATTTTGATTTCTCCTGAAGGCCAGAATCGGTTTGCTTAATTTGCTTTCATGGTCATTGATGTTCAGAATTTTCCAATTACTATGGATCACCTTCCTGATCTTGTTGTTCATGGTGGAGTGATTTAAGACACATACGAGTTTTTGATCCTGGGGTTTTGGGGTTGGATTTAATAACATATCCCTATTGTAGTATTTCGCTCTCTTCATGGAATTTCGTATGAGGCGTTTGGGATATCCTCTTGCTAATAACCGTTCTGTTAGGAGGTTGGCATGTGTCATAAAATCTTTGATAGATGTACAGTTTCTTTTAATTCGTAAGAATTCCCCGAAAGGAATGGAGTTAGCAGATGGCATCGTTTTATAGACGATATTTTTTTCATCTGGTCGGGAACAGAAGATCTTTTAAAAGAATTCATTGAATGGCTCAACCTGGCGGACGAGAATCTAAAATTCACCCACAATTTTTCATCAGACAAAGTGGAATTCCTAGACATTTGGATTAGACACACTGAAGGAGAACTGACAGTCGACCTATATCGGAAACCGACAGCCAAGAACACGATTCTAGAACATGGCAGTTACCATCCCAATTGCCAAAAGGACTCCATTCCTTTCGGGGAATTCTTACGAATTAAAAGAAATTGTACATCTATCAAAGATTTTATGACACATGCCAACCTCCTAACAGAACGGTTATTAGCAAGAGGATATCCCAAACGCCTCATACGAAATTCCATGAAGAGAGCAAAATACTACAATAGGGATATGTTATTAAATCCAACCCCAAAACCCCAGGATCAAAAACTCGTATGTGTCTTAAATCACTCCACCATGAACAACAAGATCAGGAAGGTGATCCATAGTAATTGGAAAATTCTGAACATCAATGACCATGAAAGCAAATTAAGCAAACCGATTCTGGCCTTCAGGAGAAATCAAAATCTCCGTGATAAACTGGTCCACAGTAGATGGAAAAATAAGGAAAGAAACAAACAGAGAACCATAGACGGCAACACACTACCAAAAGGCAACCACAAATGTGGCAACTGCCATGCATGTGACCAGATAATCCTAGGAGAGAAATGGATTTATGGCCAAAAACAAGGAAGCTTAAAAGAAATGACCAACTGCAGAACTACAAACACCATATACCTTATCAAATGTCCGTGTGACATAGGATATGTAGGTGAGACGTCCAGAGAATTCTGCACAAGATTCTCTGAACACAAATCTGCAATCAGAACCAAAAAAACAAATGCCCCCATGGTACCACATTGCATCCAATATGGTCACAATGAGAAAGATCTGCGATGGCAGATTCTAGAACGTGTTCATACACCCCCAGGAAAAGATGCGACGATTTTCTGCAAAAAAAACGAGAGACCTTTTGGATTCACTTTTTAGACACAGTTCGTTTTGGACACAACGAAGAAATATCGTGGATAGTGACACTGTAAAGAAAATCACAACTCCTTCACAAAACAGGAGCCATTTTCTTATATACACACCCTATATCACACAGAAGTGGAGGGATTCTGTTTTTACCATACTGCAAACTTCCACAAAATCTGTGCTTGTAGAAGACAGCTCACTTTGAATATACTGCTATGTTTTTACATAGCATCCCACTTTTCGTCGTACTTCTCAGTTTAAAACTATACCATAAAAACCCATCTCAACATGGCAACCGTTTTATGTTAGGAATACCTCGAGTCCGTCATCTATGTTCAGCGATTTCGCAATACAAGCAAAACATGAGTCCTACCTTTGTGGTTATGAGCACCCACCTGTTCGCAATCATAGGCTTGCTTTTAAAACTGACCCTCGAGGCAGTTTTCCCCCACTCAAGGAATGTGCCCCTAAAGGAACCCCGGCTACGGCTACAGCTACCTGCTCATAAGGTAAGACGATATCGAAACCTCGCTCTGCTACCGCTAGCTTGTGCCTCAGGCAACAATACTGGTTTAGCAATAGCAACCCCTAAGTAAAATAGAGCCTGATAGCGGCACACTCGAAAATTTCTCTAAAAAAGCGCGAAAAGTTAACCCCTCGGTTTCTCGAACCTGACATTCAGGTCGAAATCTATACAGCTATTTCCAACATTGTGCCTCATTCCCGAAATTTTTATTCTAGGTCACTTTGCATACCCACATAACACGTCGAAAATGTGTTTCATACCAGGCTGAGTCGTTGGAACCCCTGATTATGGCGCCTGACCTTTAATATCAGGTAAGACGCAAAACGAACCGGGCTGCCTACGCGTTATAACAGTATGCAATCGTATCGTCAGCCGTCTTTAATATAAAACATGCCCACTCACCGTGACTTCAAGGCATAAAACCCTTTTTAAGTTGGTTAAAAATAGTCAGGACGGGCCGTCACTGTAAACAAATAAATACAAAGGCCCCGAAAATAAAACACAAGGTCACTCAGCAGGGGTAGTCGTGTAATTTTAAACGCTGTATGTCAAGAAATAATCACATGCTGTACTGAAACCCTTGTCACCTCATTATAGGAAAACGTGAAAAAGGAAAGGCTGGCAAATTTTAAACATTGAAAAGCTATCTTCTAATAACCAGGTACTGCCTAGGTCATAGACTTCCCAGTAATCCCTCGGTCAGTAGGTATAACTGCATTCACTTACTAGCTTCTGCACTTATCCCTATACAGAGAACGATAGAGGTTCCTATCCAACCGGATCACTACCTTAGAAAACTAAGAGTTTTCACCTGTAAAATCAAGGTAACAAACGTGACAAATATAGTAAAATTTCACCACGAACCCCCCTTTGTAACTTTATAAATCATTTTCGCAATCCATGTTTTTTCTCAGCTTATGCTCCAAAAGAACGCCCAGCATCCGCCCCTAATACAACTTATGCTGAGACCATCTATACCATAGGTATACGCTTTTTTCTGTATGTCTTGACGACACAACTGCACTTTAATTTCCAACTTATCAGCACTGCATGTTTTTCTGTAAATTAAATGCCAAAACACAGGGTGCACTCTATAATTGGGAAGCTGTTTATCTTGCTCCTCTTCTAATCTCCTCACACTGGTTGTTCTCGCTTTGAACTCCCTTAGACCATGGCCATTCTTATGTCCATGGCTAACTATGAGCCCCTCCTTATTAAGAAAATGTACTCATGTATTTTGTAGATGCCAATTAGTTACACTGTCAAAAAAAGGTAAAACTGCGATGAGAAGTTGGAACTCATAAATGTTTTTCTCTCTATTTTCAGAAAATTGTATTGCGCCCTCGACCTTTCTAATAGTATCTATGTTGTGTTTATGTATATGTATATATTGTCTAAGGCCCTGAGGAAGGTGACACTCACCGAAACGTACGTCGGCCCAACACCTACTGTTTTGGACACCAACTAGTCATTTCCAACCTAACTAGAGGAATTGTCCCAATACCATCTTATATAGCACACCTTAGAGTTGCCATTAATGTTAGTCTCATGTTCTGTATGTATTAGACCATGTTGTTTATGTAGATAGGTATGTCTTTTTTAATCAATAGAAGCAGTATGATTGCTTTGTAAGTATGTGTGTATGACTGTTTAGGACTAATTTTTATGAGAGGGCACGCCTTTTTTGCATATGAATGATTAAAAAAGAAAAAAAGAAAAAATGTATGTAAAAGCAATGAATTTTCTCCTGTGAGACCAAAATGATAAGCTCAGTACTATAAATGTTCTTAAAAACACTTTTCTTAGAAAACAAAAAAGATTAATAAAACATATATGTTTTGATAATAATGTGTAGCTTACTTTCTGGCATCTGTCTGACTAATGTTTAAGATTCATTCAATGTTAAAAGCAATATAGGTCCGTACAGAGGTTCTTGTTGTTCTTTGCCTGATTTGTCTCTCCCCCCTCTGGACCTCAAATTAATTGGGAGAACTCTTTCTTTCTAATAAAACATATGTAAATCCAATACATTTAAATATCATGTAAAGATTCAATAAGGTCATTAACAATAAATGTCATTATATAAAATATATAAATTCAAACATTTATGTTAAAATCACCATAAATTTGGAAATATCAGTATAAGTACATTAAAATCTCATGTAAAATACGATAATTATCTTGCTTAAAATTGCCTCCATAATCTCAAACCCAAGCCATTAGTGTCTAATTCTACTATTGTGTTATTCACAAAGAGCTAATATTGACATAGTGTGGTTATCTGAGATTTTCTGATTTCGGGTGCATAACATAGAATTTGTTACATAATATATTGCCCCCTCAAATTTTGCCTCACATAACCCTAAAGTGCTAATTGCTGAAAGTGATATATACCAATTTGTACTTAAAACCAATTTGTATCATGGTTTAAAATTCATTTAATAAAATTGTTTAATCTTCACCATGACTTGTGTTCACATATTCATCGATCTAATACATGTTCAATGGCTGCTTTTGTATTAAAGATATGAATACCCTAGCTCATTTTTGCTTTATCAGTAATACATCAATGTGTGGATCAGTAAGGGGGATTTGCTAATTTTCTTTTAATTTGGTACCTCTCTGAAATGTCAAGATTTTCATGACTACAATTCATTATAAACATGTATACAGATCTTCCGATGTATTCAGGCCCACTAGCCATCTGGAATCCAATTACAAGATGTAGCCAGTTTCCAACTTTCTTAATTTTGCCTCTCTGTTTCCACCTCTCCTACTTGGTGGCAGAGTGTCGATCGGAAAGTATTTCAACCCCTCTACCTTAAAACCGTGTTTGTCCTTGAAATGTCTGGCTTCCAGGGTACATGTTGTCCTGGTTCTGAATAGCTCGTAGGTGTTGGTGCGCCCGTTTATGTGCCAGCAGCTTTGTGCTCCCTACATACTGCAAATAACAGGGACATTAGAGGACATAAATGACATGATCAGTTTTGCATGTCATCGCTTTACTGATCTTATGGTCCATGTCTCTAAATGGGGTATGATAAGTACTCTTGTTTACCCCATGTTGACATGCTTTGCACGTTTTGCATTTAAAGAACCTTTTGTGGACACTGAGCCAATTGGTGTTGTCTAATATCTCTGGGCTCATCTTGAATAAACTATCTCTCATAGAGGGCCCCCTGCTATGAGTAAATGAAACCCTATTTGGTAGCAGATGTCCTATCTCCGGGTCATTGAGTACTAATGGCCAATTCTGTTTAATAATGGCCCATATACTCTGTTCCTGTTTGCTTTAACCCATGATAATTCTAAATTCATTATCTGCTTTCGAAGTTAAGGTACCTTCAGTTTGATTGGGATCTGTTGCTTGAACCTTACACTTGTCACTTAATATTTCAGCTCTGTCTACCTTCATTGATTTCTCAACAGCTTTATTGATAGTTTTCACAATGTATCTCCGCTCACGGTATCTTTGCTTACTCGCCTGTTGTGCCTCCTTCAAGTCCTCCTTTCTACTGTTAATTCTCTAAGCCTTAACATCTCTCCGTAGGGTATACTTTGTTCTAGGTGCCTGGGGTGGGAGCTGCTGGCATGTAAAATCGAGTTGCCAGCAGTTTATTTGCGGTACAGTCTTGTCTCTCATCTATTGTTGTGCACATATACTTGCATATCAAGAAAATTTACTGATCATGACTTATATTGGCTGTAAAGTGCAGGTTGATGGCATTGATATTGATTGTACTGACAAATTCTAATGCAGTTTCCTAAGAACCTTCAATAAATCTGAGCCAGTTTTACATTGTTGCTGACAAAATTCCGGTGTACTGTCCCTAGTACCAGCTCCTCCCACCAGCCCTTGTGAACACACACATAGCTGGGGGAGAAGCTGGAACCTATGGCTACTCCTCATGTTTGCTGGTACAGGGTATTATTGAAAATAAATATATTGTTTTTTAAACATAATTTGACCATTTCAATCAGCATTTTGTTGTGTTGCGCATATTGTATTGGTTTTCTGTTCAAATAATGCTCAAGTGCTTTTACCCTGTCTCTGTGATTCATGCTTGTGTACAGGGAACTGAAATCGAGGGCCATTAATATGTAGTTATTAACCCATTGAAAGTTGCCCAATTTGCACAAAAAAATGCCTGTATCTCTAATGTAAGATGACAAAGCCTGCATATGTTCTTGTAAAAAATGGTCTACATATTGTGAGGCATGTTCAAGCAATCTATCTCTGGCAGAAAGGATAGATCTGCTGGATAGTTTTAGGAGATTTTTGTGTACTTTCAGGATAAAGTATATTGTGGGTTATGTGGGTGTCTCATTTTTTTAAGAATTTGTATTCCTGTACACTAAGGAAGCCTGCACTTTTCCAAACCAACAATTTTCTATAAAATTCATTCTACATGATTTTGAGGCTCGCAACATTAGTTTTAGCATAACATTCACTTTCGCTCAGGTGGAGATATGCCTACTTCATGTATTCCATCTTGTCCCAGATCACGATATTGCCCCCCTTATCTGAGTTGCATATCACAATGTTCTTATTGGTCTGTCATTTGTTCATAAGCAAGCAATATTGATGATTTCTCATTTTGTATTTTGTATTGCAGACTTTGTGATTGAGTTTTTTAATATGGGATGTCGCCTGTTCGCTAAATATGTCAATAGCATCTCTGGGGGAGTTCGGATTGAATGTTGATTTGGGGCCAAAAGATGTATGACCTATATTGGTATTGCTGGACTGGCTCTCCTGACGCTTGTTGGTGTTACAAATTGATGAGGTCTCTGTGTTTGCTCCTGACGCACTGACAGTTTGATTTTCACTCAATAGATCTTGCAAATCCTGTAATAGCGGAATATCCGACATCGAGAGGTTCATATTGGAGGATGGATCTCCTGATGTTGCCTGTATGTTCGTTTTGTCTTGTTTGTTTCTCATTTGATAACATTTCTTCAACTTCAACTTCCTGACACTTTTATAGATATCCTTTCGAGTGCTTGCATAGTCAAAGTTATTTGCAGGTCAATACGATAATCCTAGGCTTAGTATATTTTTCCTCAGTTTTTAACAAGTCAATGTGGGTTAGATTCATAATGGTTCTTGGTTGTGTATTGGTTAATTCTGCTTCTATCTGCCTGTTGTTGATCTGTATGTATTTGTTGTGCCTCTTCCTCGCTTTCCTCCTCTGCCTGCAATTGCTGTTGTTGGCTGCTCTGTGTTGCCCTTTTGTTGTTTTCGAGTACAGAGGGTTTGCCTCCTGTCCTGGCATAAAAAATTGATTTCCTCCCCCAACCACAGTTTCGGCGGTGCTTGTCCATTCCGTTGGCCTCTCATGTCTGATTCAGACTCACTCTCTAGCGCAGAGCTGATATCTGAGGTAAAAGTATTATCATCCTTTTCCCTGTTTGTTGAGGTACTGACAATTTGTACTTCCGTAGGCTTGAATTTACATGTCCGTAATATATCATATTTTTTAGCAAATGTAAATACTTGTCCTGACTCATAGTCGATCTTATCTCTATGAAATTTAAATGTTTTATGTTCCTTTATTTTTTCTTCTTCCTTCTTTAGCCTAGCTGTTTGTTAGTTTCATCTGTTTTTCCCAGCTCCTCCATCTCTTTGTTGAGTTTGTCTATGTCTTTAAGCAATTCAGCACTGTCAGTGTCTGCATACTTGATTAGTAGTCGTACCAATGGTTTAGAGAATTCAAGGTTACTTTCAGCCCATTCACGCATCATGTTGGGATTGGGTGTCTCATAACTGGGGGCTATGAGGATCCTGAAGCCCCGTGGGATTCTCCCCACATCAATATAGCACTGAAGCGATCTAGGTTCCTACCACATTGTCTGTTCTTGGCACATCGCTTTTTCTAATTTCCTAATTTTGTCCTTTAAGTTAGAAGTGTTGCTACTAATTGGTGCAGCATTGGCTTTTGTTGCTGTTAATACCCTTGGTGTATCGCCGAACATTTCTGAGGCATCCGCCTCATGTTCTCGTAGCGCTTCGCTTGTCACTGTAGCTTGAATAAATGTGTCATCCGAAAGCCAAATCACCGCTAAATGCAGCTTTTCGTGTTTGGCCATAGCACACCTTGTCACCCCATGCAGGTCTGTAATTCCTAACTTCGTCCTTAGCCAGCTCTTCTTGTGTACTCCTACTCTGCCTCAATCTGCCACGTCACCAGGTGTGCTGAATGTTAGTTGCTGCTGGAAGAGGGGTTCTCACACAGTTTTTCCTTCCGGAAACCGCTTAGTCCTTGGAAGCCTCCTCGGACGGTTTGCTTCTCTTGTTGCAGCGTCTCCCAAAGTTTGGAATGGGGGTCGTATTCAGTCGGGGGAAGCCACCCGGCTCATATATGCCTCAGATTCCGTTCCTGAAAGTAAAATATACTAATTTGATCTTAAAACCAATTTGTATCATGGTTTAAAATGCATTTAATAGAATTGTATCATCTTCACCATGACTTGTGTTCACATAGTTATCGATCTAATACTTGTTCAATGGCTGCTTTTTTGTTATATATATATTACAGTGTACCGGTAGCCACTCTGTAGTTATAGTTAAGGTGACCAGAGAGGGATTTTTCAGAAAGGAATTTACCTCCTTAAAAACGTAACACCAGTTTGATACATATGTGCAAAGGTTTGCAAACCATCTGCCCCGTTTCAATTTGGAAGGTCTTAAAGTTTTGAGGGGTTTGTTTAAGGGGGTGCAAAGACAAGATGGGGTCCCAAAACTGCTTGAAAACCAATGCATTTTCTATAAACTTTTTTATTTTGTGTAGCAAAAAAATGTCAACTGGATTTGTTTTTAATTTTGCAGTATTACATAGTAGGGGGCACAGATGACTCTGGGATTATGCAGGTAAGTAGAGTAGGTAAATGTTATGTTAAGTTATAAGTGTTGCTACTAATTGGTGCAGCATTGGCTTTTGTTGCTGTTAATACCCTTGGTGTATCGCCGAACATTTCTGAGGCATCCGCCTCATGTTCTCGTAGCGCTTCGCTTGTCACTGTAGCTTGAATAAATGTGTCATCCGAAAGCCAAATCACCGCTAAATGCAGCTTTTCGTGTTTGGCCATAGCACACCTTGTCACCCCATGCAGGTCTGTAATTCCTAACTTCGTCCTTAGCCAGCTCTTCTTGTGTACTCCTACTCTGCCTCAATCTGCCACGTCACCAGGTGTGCTGAATGTTAGTTGCTGCTGGAAGAGGGGTTCTCACACAGTTTTTCCTTCCGGAAACCGCTTAGTCCTTGGAAGCCTCCTCGGACGGTTTGCTTCTCTTGTTGCAGCGTCTCCCAAAGTTTGGAATGGGGGTCGTATTCAGTCGGGGGAAGCCACCCGGCTCATATATGCCTCAGATTCCGTTCCTGAAAGTAAAATATACTAATTTGATCTTAAAACCAATTTGTATCATGGTTTAAAATGCATTTAATAGAATTGTATCATCTTCACCATGACTTGTGTTCACATAGTTATCGATCTAATACTTGTTCAATGGCTGCTTTTTTGTTATATATATATTACAGTGTACCGGTAGCCACTCTGTAGTTATAGTTAAGGTGACCAGAGAGGGATTTTTCAGAAAGGAATTTACCTCCTTAAAAACGTAACACCAGTTTGATACATATGTGCAAAGGTTTGCAAACCATCTGCCCCGTTTCAATTTGGAAGGTCTTAAAGTTTTGAGGGGTTTGTTTAAGGGGGTGCAAAGACAAGATGGGGTCCCAAAACTGCTTGAAAACCAATGCATTTTCTATAAACTTTTTTATTTTGTGTAGCAAAAAAATGTCAACTGGATTTGTTTTTAATTTTGCAGTATTACATAGTAGGGGGCACAGATGACTCTGGGATTATGCAGGTAAGTAGAGTAGGTAAATGTTATGTTAAGTTATAAGTTATTGTTTTAGTGATATCTGTGGTACATAGCGATGACAAGGGATTATCTGTTTGCCTAATGTGCTCTTTCCAGACCATGAAGCTAGCCATGTTGTTTTAAAGAACAGTTTGTCTGTGTTTTTTCTAATACACCTGAACAATGAGTATGAAACTAAGGGCCAGATGTGGGTGGCCTATTACCAGTCAGTAATGCTTGAAATTAACGAATTTTGGCCGTTACCGACCGGTAATAGGCTTTTCTTATGTAGGGAGCCGAAATGAAGGATTCAGAAATTTACCGAATCGGTAATTTAAGGAATCGGTAAATCACCGATTTCTTAAATACCAATTTGGTAAATTACCGAATTCCTAATGTAGGGAGCACTGAAATGAGTGCTTATCCCATGTTAGTATTCATTATTTACCACAAACTACAAGTTGGTGGTAAATAGCGAAAAAATAACAAAAAGCAATTGAATGCAAATTGCTTCAGTGCCATGTTGCAGACATACATGTCCTTAGGGCATATATGTCTGCAACATGTGCACCCATAAACAATTGAGGGGTGCAACAGGGTGTCAAAGTGACACCCTGCCACCCTTCAATGTTTTCCCCCTTGCCGATTCGGTAATTGATATTCATTCCTATGGGCCTCCAGGCCCATAGGAATGAATGGCAATTACCGAATCGGTAAATACTGATTCGGTAATTACCGAACCTTAACGATTCGGTAATTTTTACTGAATTTTTAGTGACATAGCATTTACCGATTCGTAAATACCGAATCGGTAAAATTCGGTATTTACGAAACGGTAAATACTATTTACCTACATCTAGCCCTACGTTCTGTGTTGTACCACTGATTAGTATTAGTTTACTTTAGCACTGATATGAAGGAAATAATACGTGCTAAAGCTTGTCTGTTTTCTTTTTAAAAAACAGTACGGAGGACAACAGCACTATCGTATAAGTCTCGAGAGAACTGCAGTACTATAAAAATGTTTTAAAAATAAAAAAACTTAGATTTTTATATTTACTTATGTTCCTCTTATATTGGCTCTAAAAAGAACCTGGATTTGAAGTGTTTACTTTGGGTTTACATATGGCTGATCAGGAATTCCCTGATGTTATTAATGATGACATTATTGTCAAACATACGCCTTCAGCATGATATAGGTCATTTTTGAAAACATAATATTCAGGTGATATATCGAAGTCATGGTGTGATCTCTTAGGCGGGGCGTGGCTTGGACGCCGATCGTGATGGTGGTGTGAGCTTGCAGCTCCTCGCAAGGTCCCGCTATTTCTCCTGAAAACTACACCCGGGGAGATCCCTGATCGGCGTAACTTGTCTGTGAAGTATTGGTGAATCATCGGAGAGCAGCTGAGAGCTCTTGGGAGACCGAATATATCGGCGAGACCCTAAAGAAGAAGTCGGAGGTGCTGTCCGAAGCGAGAAGAAAATGGCGGCGGAGAGGGACGGTGGTCTCTGAGCCGAAGCCGAGGTGGACTGGCATCGGACTGCGGGGTGAACTGCCTTCGGCGAGATTGGTGTTACGGGGGCGCACCCGCACGGACCTGTGGGGTGAAGCTGGGGGTCTGGAGGTCAGTGTTGGACTGGTGTACAGTTTGTACGCACCCGCTTATACCTCCCCCCTTCCCCCCTCGTCCCGGCCCTGGCGACAGTGAAGCGGGCGGCACTGGCACTCCTGGTTATTGGAGTTGCTGGCACGGCAGAGGTGCTCCCCCACGATAACTGTTGGTGCGCACGTTTCCCGGGCAGAGGATATCGAGATTTGGAGAAGACCGGGAGTGTCCATGTGACGACGCCAGAGACACTTAAGATGGCGGATGCAGGCAGGGCAGTCATTACGGAGCAGGGCCGGGAGGACCCAACCGCGCTATCTCATGTAGGTGAGGCCCAAGCTTCCCCGCTGATGATGGAGCAGGAGCAGCGGTTGACCCAGCGCCTGGATACTATTCTAGGGGCCATAACCTCGACTAAGGAGGCATTGCAACAGGACATTGCGCAGGTCGCCACGGGGCTGGGTCTCCTGAGGGCGGATCATGCTAAGCTGGCGGACAAAGTAAAGGACCATGAGCAGCTGCTTCTAGACCTGAAACCGGCGGTAGTGACCGCGGAACATAAAATTACGGACATCCTCAACCGTTTGGACACGTTGGAGAGACGAGCGGAGGATGCCGAAAGCCGTAATCGGCGGAACAACGTACGGGTCGTAGGCCTACCGGAGAAAATCGAAGGGGATGATGCAGTGGCTTACATGGAGAACTGGTTTTGGACGGTGGTGGCACCAGAGGGCCTCTCATCCTTCTTCTCGCTGGAACGGGCACATAGGGTGCCAGCTCGCCCACCGGCGCTCGGTCGCCCTCCTAGACTGATGGTAGTGAAGCTCCTACACTATAAAGATCGGGACCTGTTGATCCAGAGGGCTCGAGCATTGGGCCCATTTGCGGTGGAAAATAGCAGAGTCACGATCTTCCCGGACTATACGCAAGGAGTTCAAAGGAACAGGGCATCCTTCCTGGCAGTGAAAAAGGAGCTGAGGGAGGAGGGCATCCAGTACTCATTGCTCTTCCCGGCTAAGCTGCGAGTAATCCTGGATGGGAACACTCAATTTTTCCAGACTCCTGATGAAGCGTGGTCATGGCTAGAATTGTATCGTGCCGGCACGGACAGGACTGGTAAAAGTCAGCGAGAGAGACCTAAACCGCTTCAGGTCCGGAAATCCCAACGAATCCGCTCACGTAACGAGCTTCAGAGGGCGAAACGGGAAGCTCAAATGGCTGCAGACAAAAGAGGTTCGCTGGCAGCGATGGCGAGCATCACACGGTCGCAACAGGAGAGTGACCTGGTTTATCGGACTCTGGTGAGGACGGAGGCAGGACCGGAGAAGAACTATCGGAGGCAGAGAGCTCGAAGGGCCCGGCGGTCACTCCACAGACGTCTGGCGGGATCTTTAATGGATGACTCGTATATGGGACTTATGACACTGTACTTCTTGCAGAGAAATATTCAGGTGGTACTAGAAGGGTTGGCAGGTAGGGTGTGGCATTAGCAGTGCGGGATGGAAGGCGCGGGGCGCGGGCTCCGCCTGCCCTGGGTCGGCGATAATTCACCCCCTTGGGGCCCTTAAGGCCTTCTGTAGTGGCGACCACAGATTAGTCTGATGTGTGTTAAGTTTAAGGTTTGGATCAGGGCTGAAACTGTGTTATTAGGCTCTGTCCTGGGGAGCGGGGTTTGTGGAGTTTTTTCTACAATTCTTTTGGGGGGGAGCAACTGCTGCGATGTGGGTAATGACTGGCTGCACCTGAACTGGATCGTTATGCTTTTTCATGGGGACGTTACCTAACTTGAAATGCCTAACATGGAATGTCCGAGAACTGCGAACTATGATCAAACGCCACAAAGTGCATGCTTATTTGGTGAGGCGGGGTGTTCAGATTGCAATGTTACAGGAGACTCATTTAACAAAACAGGAATGCACTGCGCTACAGAAGAGATGGCGAGGTCAGGTCTTTGGTACCACTTATTCCGCGTTCGCTAGAGGGGTCCTGATATGGGTTCGAGCGGGTGTACGGTTCCAGATGTTGAACCAGCTGGTGGATCCTGAGGGTAGATATGCGGCGGTGGAGGGGAGGTTATATGGCCGGGATGTGGTTTTGTGCTGTGTATATGCCCCGAATGTTGATCAGGCTCGCTTCTTTGATGGCCTATCGTGCTCACTGGCCTCTTTCTTGGCGGGTCCTGTGATTCTGGGAGGGGATTTTAATTCAATCACTGATGTGGCACTGGATAGGTCGCACCCACCACTGGCTGATTCCCCAGTACGTAGACTAGCTGCACACAGGAAGGATTGGCAGGAAAGGTGGGGACTGCTGGATGTATGGCGGGAGCAACATCAGGATAGTAGGGATTATTCCCTTTTCTCGGCCCTCCATGCTCTACACGTCAGGATTGATTCGGTCCTGTGCAGTGGTTCCCTGGCTACAATGGTCACCCATACGGAGTACCTGACCAGGACCATGTCGGATCATAACCCTTTGTTGGTGCACGTACAATGGCAACGTGCGAGGTCCGCGATTCCAACATGGCGGCTTCGGCCCGACACCTTGGAAGATTCGGTGTTTAGTGGCGCGGTCCAACAAGGCATCGACCAATACTTTGGGGAAAATGAGGGTACAGCCAATAGTAGGTCCACTGAATGGGATGCGATGAAAGTGGTGGTGAGAGGAGTGTGTATGGGTAGGTTCTTGAATGCCCGAACTTCGGTGTTGAATGTGCTTGCCAAGGCGGAAGAGAAGTTGAGGGGTCTGGAACAGCGTAGACCGGATCGACCGGACTTACAAGCCCGGTTATTGGAAGCCAAGGAGGTAGTGGCGACTGAAACGGAACGGCTACGGAGCTATGATTATAGGCAATATGCCATCAAAGCACATGCTGAAAGGGATAAGGTAGGCACGCTCCTGGCCAGGCTTGCTAATCCTGAAATCAGAGGCTGCCCAATCTTGAGCATAAAAACTGCATCGGGGGAGATGGTTTATTCGCAGACAGCGGTGATGGAGTGTTTTCGGACCTATTATGCGAAGTTGTATGAGTGCCAACTGGGGGTGGAGGCCTGGGAGATCAGTGATTACTTGGAATCGATGCAGCTTCCGGTACTGGATGACGACGATGCGAAGGACTTGGGAGGGCCTAACACGCTTGCCGAGATCAGGGCAGCCATTAAACATATGGCGAGGAACAAAACGCCCGGGGTGGATGGCCTGCCGATTGAATTTTATCAGAAGTATGTAGATAGTTTGGCGCCTAGATTACTGGTGGTGTACGGAGAAGCTAGCAGGTTGGGGTGTCTGCCCAGATCGATGAGGGAAGCGTTGATAGTCCCATTGCTGAAACCCGGCAGAGAGGCATCAGATGTACGGTCATATAGGCCGTTGTCCATGTTGACGGTAGACTACAAGATATTGAGCCGTATTCTAGCCACCAGGTTGGCTCCACATATGACCAGGTTGGTGCACAGGGACCAAGCAGTGTTTATCCCTACGAGGAACACAACGCTTAATATTCGTCGTCTAATTTGGATATTGGACGGCACGGCGGACGCAGACGGTGACCAGGCAGGGTTATCTGTGGATATTGATGTCCATGTTGACGGTAGACTACAAGATATTGAGCCGTATTCTAGCCACCAGGTTGGCTCCACATATGACCAGGTTGGTGCACAGGGACCAAGCAGGGTTTATCCCTACGAGGAACACGACGCTTAATATTCGTCATCTAATTGGGATATTGGACGGCACGGCGGACGCAGACGGTGACCAGGCAGGGTTATCTGTGGATATTGAGAAAGCCTTTGATAGTCTGGAATGGGTCTACTTAGAAGAAGTCCTGGTGAAGTTTGGCCTTGGCGAGGGGTTTCGTAGATGGACGAAGGTGTTGTATTCTTCGGCCACAGCGAGGGTACGCCTGGGCGCTCTTGTATCCGTGGATTATCCTGTTTGTAGAGGGACGAGACAGGGGTGTTCGCTATCCCCATTGCTGTTTGCACTAGCGATGGAACCATCAGCAGCATGAGCCAGGTCAGGAGTCACGTACGCGGGGATCGAAAGAGGTGAGCAATCGCACTATATATCTTTATATGCAGACGACTTGCTGCTGTATATGGCGGATGCAGAGCAGGCTCTGGAGGGGGCGATGGATATGTTGTCCGAATTTGGTCGGTTGTCGGGCCTCATGGTTAATTGGACAAAGACTTGCATCTTTCCGCTTAGGGCGGACACACCGTGCCCCCCTCGTGCTAAAGGGGTGGTCTGGGAGCCATCTTGCTTCACTTATTTAGGAGTCCGCATCTACCATGAGGTCGCGAATCTGTTGGAGGGTAATATTGGGCGATGTATAAGAGCACTGAGAGGCTGTATATCCTTTTGGGCCTCCCTCCCTTTGTCAGTATTGGGTAGAGTGGCTCTATTGAAGATGGTGGCGCTCCCAAGATTACTTTATTATTTCCGCACGCTACCCATTTGGATTCCTCAAAGGATTTTTAAGGACCTGCGGACGATGATAATCGACTTCCTCTCGGGGCACGGACGACGTAGAGTAGCATTGAACACCTTGCTTCGACCCAAGCTTGAGGGGGGGATGGCAGTCCCCGATTTTGAGTTGTACTATTTGGCTGCGCAGCTTCAGGTTCTCACGCAGCATGTAGCTAGGGTATTCAGAGGGCCGGAACACGAACGAGGGAATTGTATACAACGTCATGTCCTGGCTTACATTATCATGCAGCAGAAACTAGAGTTATGAGGCCTCACTATGGAGGAAAAGACGCTCAGGTTGTGTTGGCATAGGAGTTTGAAGAGAGCGAAGGCGTCCCGACCTTATGCACCGGAGATACCGTTGGGAATGTTGACCGCGCTGCCGCATGGCGGCGATTGGTCTCCGCTGCTGGAATGGGAGTAGCTGGGATTGCAGATGGTGGGTGATCTGTATATCGATGGAACGTTGGTCCCCTTCCAGACACTGCAGGAACAGTTTGGGCTACCGGAGGGGAGCTTCCTCTTGCACGCGGCTGTGGTGGCGGCAATGCAGAAACACTGGAAAGGGGGGCTCCTTGAACCGGAACTGACTATGGCTTGTCAGTATGTCGTGATGGCCGCAGGTACATTTAAAGGGGTGACCTGCCTCCATAATAGGATGTTGCATGAGGGGTTGGATCCGCTCCTAGGCCTGAAATCGAAATAGGAACTAAGCATAGGTAGGCCCATTCCGGATACGGTGTGGGGACATATCCTGAAGCGCACATGGAATGGAACGAGGAATGCACGCTTTCAACAGGTACACTTTTACGTCCTGCATAGGGCTTACCTGACCCCGGAGAAGATTAAACAGCATTTCCGGGTGCAGGAGGCGCGATGCCCGAGGTGCCTGGCACTGGAGGTTGATATGGATCACTTGCTGTGGGGCTGCCCAAAGCTGGGGACTTACTGGGTAGAGGTTGGGGAACTCCTAAATGCAGTGACCGATCGGGAGGTGGATTTTGACATGGCGGCATGTTTGTTGCTCTGGTTCCCACACACAAAGAATACAAAGGTGACGAGTAAATTCATTGATCTGGGGCTTATACTGGCGCAGAGGGAAATCACCTGGCATTGGAAGTCCAGGGAGGGACCGTCAGTGAGGAGATGGATGAATGAACTGTTGAGATGGTCTGAATGTGAGAGTGTGCTCCGTATGAGACAGGCAGTTAAGATTGACAATGAAAAGAGCCTAGAAATGGCGAGAGCGTGGGAGATGATAGTCCAGGCGTTGCGTGATTCCATGGTGGAGGACGAAGACTGAGCTATTTGTGCAACGGGCTCCATGAGGCTTATGAGTATAACGGTATCAATCGATCTGTAGCGAGACCCATTGTAGAGATAGGAACATGGCCCACATCGTTAGCGGTTGCAAGGGGGGGGAGGGGGTTGTTTGGGGGTTGTTGGGGGTGTGGTTAGGCACCGAGGCCCAGGTCGAGAGGCAGCAGTTATTTCCGGGGTTGGACGTGTCCCCAGCGTGACAGGAGAGCCCAGATAGGCAGTGGGGAAGGGACAGGGACACATGCGACTGACATGATAGGGGCCCACCATTGGATGGACTGGGGTCCAGGATTACGAGAACCGCTTGCATAACTGGAATGCTAGTGACTGCTGGATGGTGTTGGGGGAGGGCTAGGAGTTTAGGGGGGTAAAACGCAGATACACAAAGCTGTTATCGACAAATTATCCCTCAGGGATGCTCACTGTGATGTTCTTGCTGGAAGTATGGGTTACCACGCCGCCCGGCCTCCGGGATAAGGGCTGAATGGCTGTGTACGATCTATGGTTTATTTCATCCATTCGTGGGGACACCATGAGTGTGCTGGTTGATTTATTATATGCAATGGTTTCTAATTCTGCAATAAAAACAAATTTAAAAAAAAATGGTGTGATCTCTTAGGCAGGAAGATACAGTTTTGTTTACTTGTCTGCACATGCTAACAAGTACTTCCATTTTATCCTTAGGCAAATATTTGAATAGACAAAATGGGTGTGAGGAAATAGAGTCACCTAAGATGTAAACTTCCTATTCATCTGTATTTTAATTCGAACATCAGTGAGATGACCTATACGGTTGTCTCCACAATGAATAATAAAAAATGGGGATGTTCACAATCACTAAGAAAGAAAATAGAAGGTAGGATGTTATTCCACCTTAAACAGTTTTCAGTCACCCATACGATTTCAACATTTTTGCCAAAACTAAATTATGCTCAATTTTATGCCTCTTGGCATGCTCTTGAGACCAAAGTTTATAACTATGTCCAGTGATCCACACACGAATCCTCTCTTTGAAAAAATTGCAACAACCTGCAATAAACACTCACTTAATGTAGGAAAGTGAAGCACGGATGTACCTGCACAGAATACTGTCCAATGACACACTATTTAGGACATTACATGTAAGACAGAAACATTGTGATTGATTACATGTCAGTCAGTCATAATACCTTTATTTCGATAAAAACACATCTTAAACGCTGTAGGACAGAAGTAAAAAAATCTATTTTATTAAAAACAGTACCTTATAATAAATAGTAAAAAAACAACTTTTTAAGCATAAAAAATCGAGGAAAGTGCAATTTACAAAGGGCGGGAATCACACAGCAGCAAAAACACCTAGGGATTAGCATTCAACGTTCTTGATCTAATATTCCATACCCATCTCAAGAATTTGGCCAAACCACACGCATAAAGGGCTCGTGCGTCGGATCTTAGAATACGCAGCGCCACAGAGTGACTGCGAGTGCCCAACACTCTGCAGAGTGGTTTAAGCCAACGTTCCCTTGGCGCTTTGTAGGCTGGACAGACGCACATGACGTGCGCAATTGCCTCAGAATTGGCCTCACAGTTCGGACAAGAAGATGGTGTTTGATCGGGAGCCTTCCATTGCGCAGTCAGCTCTCGTGTGAGGAGTGAACCTACCCTAAACTCAAAAAACAGAGCCCTGTCGTTTTTGTATGATATCTAGGTATGGTTCATAACGAGTAAAATGCTTGTGTTGCATAAACTCCTCTGTCAGCCTACCTATTTTGGAATCAAGGAAACCCTTGTTGCTGACCAACGACCAGTACCCCTTCTTAAGTTCTGCCTTTGATGGGGCAGTTCTGTTTATCCATGCCTCTTTAAGATCAAGATCATACAATAGTGTTTTTTGAGATCCTTTAGCCACTTGATTTTATGCCACCCATCCGTACACATTATTTTGCTTTACCCCGCTGCATACTTTGATAGTTCTGGTGTCCGCCACAAGTGGGCCCACAACAAGAGGGGGCAAAGTCTTGCTAAATCTCTAAATGAGTGGCACCCTAGATCTTGCAATAGGGGCTTGGTGGGGGTCCTCTGGGGAAGCATTATGAGGTCTTTTAAAAATGTATTTTCTGATCTCACAATTTGGTCCAAATTGGTAAAATCCCAGAGTTCGGCACCATAAAGGTCCAAACTCACTCCTCTAGCCTTATAGATATCGATAGCGGGGGCAATAGGTCTACTCGTTGAAGAGCGATGCTCTTTAAGTATTGCCCCCAATACCCTTTTATGGTTCAGGAGGATTTTTTGCATATGAGAACTCCAGAGCATGGAATCGGAGATGCGAATTCCCAGATAATCAAACACAGTGACCCTCTTTAATTGTACAGAATTTAATACAGGTGGGGTCCTAAGATTTATAGGAGGATTGAGCACTAAATACTTTGTTTTCTCAGAGTTAATGACTGGAAGCTATCCAAAAGACTCTGCAGGCCCCTCAGGGTCTTTGAGATGAGGAGGGTATAGTCAGCGAACAGGAGGGTGGGAATTTTTCCGTCCATCAAGCCTGGAGCGTCAGATGGTATTCGCTGTAAATGTTCAAACACCCCATTCACATACAACGAGAATAGGGTGGGAGCTAAAACAAAACCCTGGCGGACGCCCCTGTCCCTGGAATTCTGGTGGTTTTCTGCCCTTGGGAACCCCATCTCACTTGGGCATAATTGTCTTCATGGAGGCGCACCAGTATGTTTAAGATGTTCATGGGAACCCCCTGCTCAGTTAGCACCTGCCACAGGCGCTCCCGAGGGACCAGGTCAAAGGCAGTGTTTAGGTCGATAAATGCAAGATAAAGACTGCCCTTGCCTATGTGGATCACCTTCCAATAAAGAAGAAATAGCCTAAACACCTGCTCGATTGTCCCGGTGCCAGCCCTAAAGCCTGCTTGGTAGTCGGAGAAGACCTTATTTTCATCAGCCCATTCCAAGATCCTCTCCAACACCACCCTCCCAACAACCTTTTGAACTGAGTCAATTAGGTTTATTGGGCAGTAGCTAGCGGGGTCTTCCCTGGCCCCCTTTTTATAAATGGGAAAGACTTCAGCTCCTTTCCAGGAATCTGGAATCGGGGAGCCGTTATCGATAGCATTAATTAAGATGGTAATGAATTTCACTCATTTTACGGGGTCAGTCTGAAGGAGATCCCTGGGAATGTCATCTGGGCCCGCAGCCTTAGCCGGGACTATGCGCCGAATGGCGGTTTCCAATTCCAGCTCAGAGAAAAAATATCTATTGGCTTCCCCAAGGCCTATTCTGAAATCGGTAGCTAGGCCTTCACCCAGGGCTTCCTCTGGATTAGAACAAAGTTTCAGTAAGTGGTCGTACCAGGTTTGGCTTAAGATATTACTAGTAATTAATTCATAATCAGGTCTCGTCTTAGTTCTAATCAAATTTCAAATACGGCCAGCATCCTTCTCGACACTGGCCGTTTTCAGAGCCTGCCAGTGCTGCTCTTCCCACTCTTTCTTAGCTTTGGACACTGCCACCTTATAGTCCCTTCTTGCTGACTGAATCATAGGGAGGGACTTGCTTTTAACAGCCACAACCAGGGCAGATTGTTTACGTCTACAATTTTTTGTATACCACCTATCATTACCATTGGGCTTCTTGCGTGCTGTGCAGAGCCCTCCTCCGGCAGTTGTACAGAAAAAAGTTCCCAAGGTACTAATGGTTTTTTCATAAATCTTGGGAATCCTCTCAGCAACATCTAGATCTGTAAAGGCCTCTCTCATTCAACCTAAGGCCTCTACCAGGGTCTCTCTAATGCCATATACTTTCTTCTCATCTAGAGCAACTCTATGCCATTTCAAATGTCTACCACAATTAGAGGGGATTACTTCCCTTGTTGACATTAGGTTTCCTGTCCCTCTAGATCCGGGATTGGGCAGCCATAAGGATTTTAAGGTTAAACATAGTGGATTATGGTCACTATCGACGGTCGGTGCTATCACCATATCCATCAAATGTCGCCAAAGTTCGTAATTTATTAGGATGTAGTCGATTTGCGAGGAGCAACCTACCCCATTATAGGTTTTTGCCCCTTTTGAATCGGACAGTTTCCTACCATTGGTTGCCCTTAGCCCAAATTCTACGGCTAGAGAGTTCCGCTGAACAGCCAGTTGGGTCCTCCTTTTTATCGGGGGAATGCTCAGCGGGGGGGCAATTAGAAAGTTCAGCTTCCAAAGATGCAACTATAGGAGATTATGCTCTGCCTTTTGTTCCTCAGACATAAATGTTAAAAATTTCCAAGGTTCTACCTCCTGGTTATCACTGAAGGTTAATCTTAAAAGGTCAGGAGAAATACATTGGGTCTGTTTCATTGTGCAATCTAGAGAGATGCTAATCCATATTAGTAGGCCACCGGAGGGGCGCCCCTTCCCTGTTAATGGTGGTACTGCTGGGACACAGTAGGACACAAAGCCTACTTTATAATGGGGCACCATACTCCATGTTCCTTGAAAGATACAAACAGTGTAACCTTCAATAAACTGTTCCAATCTGGCAAAGGTAATTTCTTAGAGAGGCCAGCTATATTCCAACAAAGTATCTTTAGGCTTGGGCTATCTGATTTAAAATGCCCCAACTCATTAGCTGATTCGGGCTGGGCACAATTATGTTCTAGAGAACAATCTGTCAGAAAGGGGCTTGAAACTGTGTGCCTAGGGTAAAAAGCCATTCGGGGTGAGTAAGAAGGTTCTAGTTGGAATGGCCTAGCCTGATTGTGTACACTCTGTGAAACAATGGTGACAGTAGAGGGATTATCAGTAGGAGCTAATTCAGAATCGTATATACGCACCGTTGATATTTGGGGAGTTGCTGTTAGTCAATCATTGTCGCTTAATTGCGACCCTCTAGATAGCTCTGAGACCTCATCCCTCGTAATTGCATTGCAGGCCAGTGGAGAACATGTAAATTGGATACCCAAAGTGCCAGGAAGGCAAGTCCTATACTCTAGAGCCAGTAAGCCCTCAGCCTGGTGGGGGGAAGTAAGCGTGAGCTCAATAGTGTCTAATCGTTGAGCTTGTGAAGAATGCCTTGTTGCCTTAATAATGTCCTCTCTTATTATTGATCGGCACCCTCTAACATGTCGAATCCAATGTATGACCTTGTTACTTATTGAATCCCCATATTCACGACCCATAGACTTAGGAACATTGACCATGAAAACTGTCTGCTTCGAGAACAATGGACGGGGGGGGGGCGTCCGGAAAGATGTAAACCGGGCTCTGCTACATTATTTAGGGATACCTGGGATGTGGAGGGGGCTATTTCGATGTGATTAGGCCCGGATGGAACACTAGTTTGCTTCCTGCGCTGCGCCAATAAAACATTCTTGCTAGATGGTACTGACTTATGAGTTGGAATACCATGTGTAGGGAGATTTTTTACAGAACATGCTCCATCTATTTGGTTTAGATTTTTCGACAATGAATTTGGGGGCTGGAAGGTGGCTAATGAGTTATGTGGGATGTGATACGACACTAGAACTTCCACAGAGGCTCTTAGATCTGAGACTAAAGCTTTTAAGTCCCTCACCTCTGTTGTTAGAGTATTTATAATTGATATTAGGGTCGAAGTCCTAGCACTTGAGTCTACTCCACCCTCCACTTGTGCCTCAATCGGAACTTCCACTAGACCATGAGTTGGTAAATCGTCGGGAAAAGCCAGTTCATCAGCCAAAGCAGAAAAACGATTGGAGCAGACTATAACAGTATGCTCCAAATGGCTCAGCCAGTGCTGTGTTAGGGGCTGGGATGGTATTTGGGAAGGCAAAGGAATATCAGAAACAAGGTTACAAGGACTGATCCTTGTTACCAGTAGAGGTATTCGAGCAGGACAATTTACGAAACATCTGAGGTATGTGGATATGGGGTGACTGGGGGCATTTACCGGGTTCATCCGTCTGTGTTTAAGTAATGTCTAGACTTGCAACAGGGTCTCCTACTTCCACAATCATCAATCAGCGATTCTATACGGTCCATGACATCGATTTTGGACATCTTGCTGTTGTTTTTCTTTACTTTCTTTGCTTTCCTAGGGTCCTGTGCTATATTCAGACCTGGACCCCGCCCTGCCCCCTCCATAGTTTTTCTTTTACCCATATGAAGAAGCCTAGGAGGACAGTGTATCAGTTCCTGGGTTCTTTTAGTTTTTTATGACCTTGAGATAGAAAAATTACCTTCAGAGACAGTCACAGATTAGTACAGTTCACTCCACCGGATGATCAATGAAAAAGGTAAAGGGGGTGGCCCTGCTCTAGCTCTTCCTGGCTGTGACGGGCTTAGACGGGCCTGTCCTTGGCCCGGGATTCGCCCGGTGTGCGCCCCGCGTGCGCCCTGCGTGCCGGAGAAGGAGCTCGTTTAAATCCTCCTGATGATGTAGTGGGAGGGACTACTGGTAAGCGCTGGCCCCCACTGGTACCTGGGGCGTTAATTCCAGTTTCTCGCTGCCCCTGCAACACAGATGAAGCGTCTCCTGTGAAGCTGGAGGCGCAAACAGTTTTTCAAGTGCCTGGAGCTGGAGGGAGGGACTGCCGGTAAGTGCTGGCCCCCGCTGGTACCTGGGGCGTGTAGTCCCGGTTCTCGCTGCCCCTGCGGTGTCCCCACTGATTATATCTAAGACTGGGCTAGTAACATAGCCTAAACTGTAGTGAAGACGTACATTATATAGCAAATAGATCAGACTGTATAGTTAAATAATGTTTTATTTTACAAACAAATGTTTGAGTGGTATTGAAGGTTACATGACCATGTAAACCAATACAGTAATACAATTAGAACGGAAACCTAACCTTTTTGTTTTGTACTGGCTACTTTATTTAAAACCAGATGAGAAAGACAGAAGACCTTTAATCATATCATACCATGAACTAGTACTATGCTACTTAAAAAACACAATTCAGCTGTAACACAGATTGCTATAGGATTATTTGGACAGTTAAGCCATAAACGTAGACCAATAGTACTACACTATGCAAATTTAGTTTACAGTACTAGCAAATATGTAGTGTGATTTTACAACAAACTTTGGCTGTACAAAAATGTAAATAATGACATCTATGTCAGTGATATTTAAAGTCATATGACCATGTAAACCCATTATTTATATTTTATATACTGGGTGTTTTTTGAAAACCAGACAAAAAAGAGAGAACACTTTAATTAAATCCTAACATTTAGTAGTACTATGCTACCTAAGAAGCACATTTCAGCTGCAACACAGATTACTATTGGATTTTTTTTGCGATTAGATTATAAACATCCACCAATACTACCACACTTATGCAAGCAGGATTTGCATTAGTTGAGTAAATGCTGTGAGATTTTAAAATGCGCTTTGGATGTATAAATATCAAACTAATGATGACACTAATGTTGCTATTGGAAATGTATACAGTATTAAGGAACCAAAACATATTGCAAGGCCTACGGGAGGAATTTATGTACACAATTTAGTAAGAGTTTACGAAATCCTTTTGGACTTTAAGTACAACTCATTGTTGAAAAAGCCCAATATGTATCTGACCCTGCTGGGCCATAATTGAGGAGCAGGCTGAGGGCTGATTTACATATCAATCAATCAGGGAATTTAATCGTGCTACTCACACTTGAGGGTCTTGAGGCTCTGGAGGTGCGGTCTGTGTCAGCCGAAAAGCCAAGTCTTGAGGCTCTTCCTGAAGGCTTTCATAGTGCAGGAGCACCTGATGTTGACTGGAAACTTGTTCCAGGCCTTGGCTGCGATGTTGGAGAATGTCCTTCCACCCGCTCTGGTTCTATGGATGCATGGGGTTTCGCTAGGGCAAAGTCGGCAGAGCGAAGGTTTCTGTTGGGTGTGTGGAAAGAGACTCCTTCGTTGAGGTATGTGGGTCCGATTTTGTAGAGGGAATTGTAGGCATGGGTAATAAGCACAGGCCTAAAATCCGTTCCGTTCGCGGAATTTGCGGATTTTCTGCAATTTGGCGGTCCGCGAATCTCGCGAAATTGCAGAAAAATACGCGAAATCGCATTCGGGACGGATTTTCAAAAACTTAAGTACATGAAGCACTTACAGGGTTACATTAGGTGCCCAAGTTTAAGTTAATTTCTTTGTAACCCTTTATAAAATGGTTACAAAGAAATTAACTTCAACTTGGGCACCTGCTGTAACCCTGTAAGTGCTTCCTGAGCGGTGCCTCCAGAGTTGGTGCCTACTTGCAACTATTCTCTGACCCTGCTCTGACCCTCGAAGCAGGGTCAGAGAATAGTTACAAGTATGGCACAATGCTCCAGGCTGTCACAAAAATTAAACCACAACAGGAAGCACTTGCAAATAAGAAAGCAGGTGCCGGACTTGAAGCCCAAATTCAGTAACACATTAACGTGCCCCCGGTTGAGGCTGGGCACGTATGCTTTCTCCCCATAATCTACTGTGATGAACCAGAGGGTGGCAGTGATGAACCAGAGGGTGGCACTGGTGAACCAGAGGGGGTTGTGAGGAACCAGAGGGTGGCAGTGATGAACCAGAGGGTGACAGTGATGATCCAGAGGGTGGCAGTGGCAAACCAGAGGGTGGCAGTGATGAACCAGAGGGTGGCAGTGATGATCCAGAGGGTGGTAGTGGTGAACCAGAGGGTGGCAGGGGTGAACCAGAGGGTGGCAGTGGTGAACCAGAAGGTGCTGTGATGAACCAGAGGGTGGCAGTGGTGAACCAGAGGGTGCTGTGATGAACCAGAGGGCGGCAGTGAGGAGCCAGAGGGTGACAGTGATGAACCAGAGGGTGGCAGTGGTGTACCAGAGGTTGGCAGTGATGAACCAGAGGGTGGCAGTGATGAACCAGAGGGTGGCAGTGGTGAACCAGAGGGTGGCAGTGATGAACCAGAGGTGACAGTGATGAACCAGAGGGTGGCAGTGATGAACCAGAGGGTGGCAGTGGTGAACCAGAGGGTGCTGTGGTGAACCAGAGGGTGTCAGTGATGAACCAGAGGGTGACAGTGATGAACCAGAGGGTGGCAGTGGTGAACCAGAGGGTGCTGTGATGAACCAGAGGGTGGCAGTGATGAACCAGAGGGTGACAGTGATGAACCAGAGGGTGACAGTGGTGAACCAGAGGGTGGCAGTGGTGAACCAGAGGGTGGCAGTGATGAACCAGAGGGTGGCGCTGCTAAACTGCCCGGGAGCCCTGTGGGTGTGAGCCCCTGCGCTGCTGAGCTGCCCAGGGGTTGTGAGCCCCCGTGCTCCTGAACAGCCCTGGAGCCCTCTCAGTGTGAAAATCATTTGTGCTCAATTGCCTGGGAGCCCTCTGGGTGGTGCTGTGATGAACCAGAGGGTGGCAGTGAGGAGCCAGAGGGTGACAGTGATGAACCAGAGGGTGGCAGTGGTGTACCAGAGGTTGGCAGTGATGAACCAGAGGGTGGCAGTGATGAACCAGAGGGTGGCAGTGGTGAACCAGAGGGTGGCAGTGAGGAACCAGAGGGTGGCAGTGATGAACCAGAGGGTGACAGTGATGATCCAGAGGGTGGCAGTGGCAAACCAGAGGGTGGCAGTGATGAACCAGAGGGTGGCAGTGATGATCCAGAGGGTGGTAGTGGTGAACCAGAGGGTGGCAGGGGTGAACCAGAGGGTGGCAGTGGTGAACCAGAAGGTGCTGTGATGAACCAGAGGGTGGCAGTGGTGAACCAGAGGGTGCTGTGATGAACCAGAGGGCAGCAGTGAGGAGCCAGAGGGTGACAGTGATGAACCAGAGGGTGGCAGTGGTGTACCAGAGGTTGGCAGTGATGAACCAGAGGGTGGCAGTGATGAACCAGAGGGTGGCAGTGGTGAACCAGAGGGTGGCAGTGATGAACCAGAGGGTGACAGTGATGAACCAGAGGGTGGCAGTGATGAACCAGAGGGTGGCAGTGGTGAACCAGAGGGTGCTGTGGTGAACCAGAGGGTGTCAGTGATGAACCAGAGGGTGACAGTGATGAACCAGAGGGTGGCAGTGGTGAACCAGAGGGTGCTGTGATGAACCAGAGGGTGGCAGTGATGAACCAGAGGGTGACAGTGATGAACCAGAGGGTGACAGTGGTGAACCAGAGGGTGGCAGTGGTGAACCAGAGGGTGGCAGTGATGAACCAGAGGGTGGCGCTGCTAAACTGCCCGGGAGCCCTGTGGGTGTGAGCCCCTGCGCTGCTGAGCTGCCCAGGGGTTGTGAGCCCCCGTGCTCCTGAACAGCCCTGGAGCCCTCTCAGTGTGAAAATCATTTGTGCTCAATTGCCTGGGAGCCCTCTGGGTGGTGCTGTGATGAACCAGAGGGTGGCAGTGAGGAGCCAGAGGGTGACAGTGATGAACCAGAGGGTGGCAGTGGTGTACCAGAGGTTGGCAGTGATGAACCAGAGGGTGGCAGTGATGAACCAGAGGGTGGCAGTGGTGAACCAGAGGGTGGCAGTGATGAACCAGAGGGTGGCAGTGATGAACCAGAGGGTGTCAGTGGTGAACCAGAGGGTGCTGTGGTGAACCAGAGGGTGTCAGTGATGAACCAGAGGGTGACAGTGATGAACCAGAGGGTGGCAGTGGTGAACCAGAGGGTGCTGTGATGAACCAGAGGGTGGCAGTGATGAACCAGAGGGTGACAGTGATGAACCAGAGGGTGACAGTGGTGAACCAGAGGGTGGCAGTGGTGAACCAGAGGGTGGCAGTGATGAACCAGAGGGTGGCGCTGCTAAACTGCCCGGGAGCCCTGTGGGTGTGAGCCCCTGCGCTGCTGAGCTGCCCAGGGGTTGTGAGCCCCCGTGCTGCTGAACAGCCCTGGAGCCCTCTCAGTGTGAAAATCATTTGTGCTCAATTGCCTGGGAGCCCTCTGGGTGTGAGCACACATTGTGCTAAGTGTACCCCTGCCCCCAGTACATATATACCCATACTGCACAGCACCATTATGCTCTTGCACCATGAAGTCTGGTGCCTGGATGCTCCTGATCCGTGTAGGTGGCACCACCATCTGGTGCAGTCAAAATGTAAAGTCATAACTTGCTACATAGCACCAATAAACACGTGTCCCCCCTGGCACCGGTATGCGCATGTACCAGGCGTGGAGCACCCGCATGCCACTACACCCTACTGCCCAGCTCCAGCATATGCCTGTACGTGGCAGTTTAGTATGAGATGGGACATTGTCCAGCAGCAGCAGCTGCATGCGCCTGAACCCATTGAGCAGGATCAGAATGGCTTTGTACCAACACGCGCAGCAGAGCTATCTTGGACATCTGAAGGATTCTGGGGTCCTGTGCCAAATGTATTTTTGCATCCATGAGTTGACCCGAGCACCATCCCCGTGTAGCTCCTGTGACCAGGAGGCTGCTTTCTCCTCATCTGCTGCTCTGCGCGGTCTCTGACCCTTTATAAACAAGATGCATGTGAACTCGCATAGAAGCCCCACCCGTTTGGCCCCATACACCACACACTAGCGGTATGAAATGTCTTCCTGCTCGTCCCCACTATAATGGCCAGCTCACTCAAGGGACCTCGGCGTCTTTTGGCGCGCTGGCAAAGTTACAGGCACACGTGGTCACATATTTGTGCAAATTGTTCGTGGAAAAATTCGCGAACTCGCAGACTTTTTTTGCAATTTTGCACGAATTCGCAGACCGCAAATTAGCAAATTTCGCCCATACCTAATGGGTAAGTAGCTTGATGGTTACTCTCTTCTCGGCGGGGAGCCAGTGGAGGTCTAGCAGGTGTTGGGTCATGTGCTCACCTCGGGGGGTGCCAAGGATGAGTCTGACCACGGAGTTCTGGATGGCCTTGAGTTTGTGTAGCAGGGATTTGTTATTTCCAGAGTGGAGGACGTTTCCGTAGTCCAGTCTACTGGTTATGAGTGTGTGGGTGATGGTCTTCCTGGCTTCGAGGGGGATCCATTTGAAGGTCTTGCAGAGGATGTGGAGGGATTTGAAGAAGGTGGAGGCGACGGTGTATAGCTGGGTCGAAAAGGAGGTGACATGGAGGAAAAGAATGACTGGTTGGAGTGCTACTCCAAGCTATTACCAGTGGTTACAGTTTTTGGGAGCAGGCTGCCATCACCTTTTGTGTATTTCATTGACCTTTCTCAGTGGAATGGATATGGCTAGATGTGGCTTTCGTGCTCACTGTGCCACTACACCCAAACTGTACAAGGCTGATGACCCAATAACTAGGGCAGAAACAGTCCTGGTTTGCTTCAGTTCTGGTTCAGGGAGATCGTGGCTAAGCAGTTCGGGCTGGACTATTTCTATGGCAGGCATGATCAAAACAGATCTGCATATAGCTGGGTTCAAAATATGGTTTTATGATGACCAAAACAATGATGTCTTGGACTGCTATCATGAGCTATAGCTAATGGTTAGACATTGTGCTACCAGCCACTCATCACCTTTTGTGTGTTTGCTATACCACTGTAAGTCTCATGGGTATGAATACACATGGGTCCCATGCTCACTGTGTAAATGTAGCTACACTGTACCGAGTTTATGCGCCCATAACTAGGGCAGAACTGCTGCTGGGATGCTTATTTTCTAGGTCAGGGAGGATCTGACTTGTCAGTTCGACCTGCACTTTTTTCATCAGGAACACGGTTAAGACTATTTTGCATGGCTGGTTCCAAACTGAGGTGGCAAGTTGACCATAACAAAGATGGCTTGAACTGCTACTCCAAATTATTAACAGTGATTTCATTTATTTTGAAGCAACCCGCTATTACATTTTGTGTGTTTTATATACTACTGTAAGTAGCATGGGTGGCTTCTCTTTTGCTTGAGGGGAGACCTGGTTTGCCAGATCAGACTGAACTGTTTCCATTAGGAGCAGGGTCAAGAGTGATTTGCATATGGCTGGGAAAAAACATACATTGCATTGTGAGAAAAAGAATGATGTCTTTCAGTACTAAGCCAAGCTATTATCAGTGGATAGACTTATTGTAAGAAGCCTCCAATTGCTTTTTGTGTGTTTTCGGTGATACACTAAAGCATACATTTGTAAATAAATTATTAATACTATATGAACAAGACAACATTTTTTTACTCATTATGTCTCTATGCAAATAACCGTTAAGGAAATGTTTCATTTTTTACTGTTTAAAGTTACAAATTTAAATTTTAATTTTATCTTCTTAAAGCTCTACCCCATTACTGTAGGTAATGACATATACTAGCTTCACCCCCCTTCTCCTTTACCTTTCTTTTGTACATATTACTAACTGCTCCTGTAAGTTAAAAAATACAATAACTAGCAGCTCTTTATTATACTGAACTGGAAAATAGTTCTGAGAAGAAATATTTTTTGTTATTTTTTTTCCATTCATTTATTTATTTTTTACTATAGGTCAACCGGACCAACAATACAACGAAACAAAAAAAGCTACCAAAAGTCATAAAAAACAACCCTGGGGGTTTTGGGATGGGAAGCAATGCAGTATTACAAGCTTATGGTGGATGTTAAGGTCGCTCTCCCCAGCTACCATAACTGTTGGGCAAGTTAAACTGTAGGTCACTGTTCCAGCACAAGACTCAACAATGTTTCCCTGCTCTGCCTCAGGAGGTTCACATTCTCTGCCAAACCAAGTAGTGGAATGGTAAGTGGTGCAGAAGTACTTGCAGTTGAGAGTACTTGGGTGTCCATGGCTGAAGTAGATGGTCCAGCTGTTGTGATATCCCAAGCTCAGACAGATGCTGTCATCTCCATTTGTGCCAGCTCCAGCTTTCTTCTCCTTTCTGGCTGAGCTGGATGGGTGAAATACATGGCGTGAAGGTGTTTCCACATTCCTGTTATCACTAAGGAGTACTGCTGGCCACTTCTACAGGATATCACCTTGTGACACAGTGAGCATGGCACATGTCAGATGTTCCCTTTTTTATCCCCATCGGAACAGTAAAGAACTGCAACACCACCAACTCTTTAACCTCATCATTGCTATAGTACATTCCTGTGCTGTGCTGCAATTTTAAAAATCCCTTGATATGTGACAAGGTCAACTCGTCATAAGCACAGCGCAGGTAACACCCATGACGAGTTGACCTTGTCACAAGCATCGAAGGGGTTAAGTAGCTTTTGCCACTCCGTTCTTCCTCCTCAACAGCAATGACCTTCGCTTCCTCCTCCATTGCAGCAGGAGTAAACAGCAGCGTGTAGTCTTCCTTCTGCCATGATCAAGATTTTGACTCAAACACCGCAAAAGAAGCAGCACAGCTGTTGTACCTCTGAACAGATAAACAGCACACCAAGAATGATCAGAAATAAAAAGATGTTTTCTATTGATTGAATAATAATAATCCACATTTGTAAAGCGCAACAATCACCCGTAAGGGTCTCTAGGCGCTGGGGGCCATCGGGAAGATTAAGCAAGCTATTGCCCATGGTGCTGGGGAAACCTGCCGCCGGAGTTGGGGATCGAACCGTGATCCCCAGATACCAGCATCAGTCGTTCTGGCTGCGGTGCCACACCTCTCCCCCGAACACGAATACTGCCAGCATATCAGAAGCTTTCTTAGAAACGCAAAGTTCCATGGTATGTCCAAGATAGTACAATGGTACCTGCAACATTTGAAAAAATATACATGGTTCCGGTTCAGAGTTGGTGTTTGTTGGTGTTCGCCTCAAGCCTGCGAAGCTCTGACGTGCCGTTGCTGATTTCACTGTTGCTGCCACTGATTCCAAGCCCCCTTCGCGGAGGTGGCACGGTGCTTTGAGGTGGAGACTGAGTGCGGCCTGCAGGGTCCCATCCGGCTGCTTCGCTTTCCCGCTTTCAGCCTTCAGATCTACCCCATGCAGAGGCAGCCTGGTGTGGTGGAGACAGGGTGCAGCTTGCGACTTTGGCAAGGTGCTAGCGTCAGCGCTAAAATCAGCGCCAGTAGAGTCGCCAGCAGAAGCGGGCAGTGAGTTGAAGGGATTGCCTCGCCCCGCATTGTCAGGTTTTGTTTTGGCACCTCTAGGGCTCTTTGAGGCCCTGCGAACCTGCACTTGCCCTGTCCCCGTCTCATGGTGGCATGAAGGGGAGACTAGAGGATTACGGGCCTCACCAAGGACACAGGGCACAATAGAGAGATCAGATAGTGAAAGTATCTTACAGTGAGGAGTGAGGAGGAGGGGAGGGGGGTTCAAAAGTAAAGGAGCTTCCCTCATGCCCTAGCTCTAAGAGAGATCCACCATCAGCCCACCTACAACTTGGTGCCCCTACCACTTCCCTATACCTGCACCTGCATCTGTTTCCGTGTCTGTGCAGTCTAGTATGATCCAGTCTGATCAATTTTGAACAATCTGAGGCCAATATTGATCTCCCCTGCCTCGTTTAAAAGCTTGCTGAATGTCTAGCTCGACCAGATTGATTGACTGATCTTAGTTAGGTGTTATAGTGATCATTGCACCCCTACAACCACAATAATAGTTACAATAACAATTGTGGTTACAGGCAATACTAGTGGGGGTATCTTAATATCTCTAGGTAACTTCAGCAGTGCAGTTGAGGATCAAATGTTCAGTTGAGGGTCAAATTTATCAATCAAACAGTCACTATTTGACCAGCAGATCAGTCAGCTCTAGCGGTCCCAGAGTCAAGGCAAGGCAAAACAGAAGGCAGAACACATAAAGAGAAAAGGATAAATAACATATAGGAAAAAAAGTGTGCAACAAGCCCTGTGAATCCATGGTAAAGATAGCCATGATGTCAGACCATCACCATGGGACAATGCTCCAATTACAAACAAAGCAACGGAAAAAGAGATTGGACAGAAATGGAGCTGAGGCATCATGCAGTGGTCTAAGCACTGCAACAACACCCCTGACTTTCCCCTCAAATGCCCCTGAGGGACTATTCCCAAAATGACATAATGAGACCTGTCAGCAAATCATCGTAGATTATTTCAAATCTTTTTGGAAAATATGGTAAGTTATACAGACTCTGAAGTCCAAAACAAAACAAAAATGGACAAAGTTAAAAAGACGACAGATTTAAGCTATATAAATCCTGATGCAATAATAACCAACTGCATAGCTTTCCCAGGGAAAGAAGAAGCGTTAAATACGTTTTCAATAGCCAGCAAAAGGCCTGCCTAGTAAATCACCTAAAGCCAATAATGCAACCTCAATTCTGGAGATGGGCTCTAGCCCACTGTTTTTTAAAGCACAAGTACCTGCTCCTGTACCCCAACAGCAGTGACTCAGCCAAGACGAATGACCAGTGAGCTAGCAAATGGGTCAATAATTGCTTCCAATACCCTCAATGGGCCTGTGTGAAAAAAGTTAATGACAGATCCCAATGTAGATATAATTTACAGACTTGAACAGGAACTAAGCTTAAATATGAACAATGAGGTGAATAATCTAATATCTGGCAGTGACTCGAATGCAAATGATGAGGTATTTTTGTTGTCACCAATACGATCACCTAAGTTAGTCTTGTCAAATTTTTTAAAAGCTGAGAAATGCCAAAATATGAAACCTGAAGCTTTTTCAAGCCCTTATGATGTTAAGACCAGAACTGAAATATATCCATTCAGCCCAATTTCAGAAACAGGGGATATTAATCCTGACCTGAAACCGACTCTAATCCGGGAGGTAATCGATAATGGGAGTGCACCCACTATAAATGGACAAGGTAAGGCAGAGCAAGCCGACTCCATGATCAATCCCCTTAACTCAGCTGACCTGTCATTATTAGCTAAATATGATGAACATTTTTTCGTAGGATCAAATTGAATAGCGGATCCAACAGAGCCACAAACAGGAATATGGGACAGCCTGCTCAACAACATGGTTACTATAAATAACACTCTGAACTATCATTCAGATACATTGAATTATAAGGTGGATTTACTAAATACGCTTGTCCTCTACGTAAGCGGGATTGACTCCAAGTTACTGAATTTATCAAACTTAGTAGTAAGGGCACAATCTCCTAGAGATAACAAATGATAACCCGCTTCCATATGATAGATAAAATGTCAGATTTACAAAGCATAGTTAGCTCACTCATAGCTGAAGTTAAGATAATGTCATCGCAGAATAATAAGGAGTGAGCAGGTATATCAGATAATAGGCACTGTCAGTGCCAAAATATTAAAGTACTGATAGTACAAACATCCAGACAAGCCCTGAAAAAATAGATTTGGATGGTATAGGAAATGAAAAATTAAATAACAACAATGGATCCCAAAAGTATAAAGATCAACAACAGATGAAAACACATTTTTTCAAGGAAGAAGATACAAAGAAAAATTATATAGTAAGGGAGAAAAGTACAACATGTGGCTTTACAATACTCCCTGGATCTCTCTAACAACAGTGAAACACACAATTATCTCCAGCTCAAGCTGACAAAGAGAACCACGTTTCAACCAGACTTATCTTCTAATCCAATATCAGTAGGGCTCAGAAGGAGAGCAAGTAAAAAGCAAAGAAAAGCGCACAACAAAATAAATAAAAAACCCCTACAAGTTCACTCAATATAGCCGAGATACCCGCCACCCCCTCTCAACACAATCCCCAAAAGGAGTGAAACCGGAAACAGTTCTTGAAGTTTTTGGAAGTGGGATGGAGTGACCATCCCGGCCGTATTTATTAAAACAAAATTAAAACATTAAACGTTTCATGTTATGTACAATTTCATTACCATATTGCGATGTTTGGCTAACCTTAACAGATTCTCTAATACAGAGGTTCTCCTAGCCGAACTAGCAACCTACAAAACATTTCTTGACATATTGAAATTGTACAACCTAACGTTTAAGGGCCAACGGCAAGGTCATAACCGGTGTCAAGATCCCTAACCGGACTTACCCCTCCCACTTGGGATGGGCGACAGCACGGAGGCGTACCTCAAGTGCAACTACTACCAATTTCCCTTGACTTGACGGGGGCACCTAAAACTCGACGCCAGTTAAAGGTCGTTCGAATACTCGTGTGAGGTATCTAGAAGGTATCGTGGCCCTTATCCCAACCCCACACAACTTACCGCATCTGCCGTCGCAGATGTCACTGGCCCCGGGAAATTCCCCAGGAGGGGGCTGTAACCCCTCCTACAAAGGAAGGGGCCTTGACCGCCTTTCCTTTACTTCCGGCGACCCATCCTTAGAAGGGACCGCCTCCCCATTGAGGGGCCAATGGCCACCTCTCCCGAGCGCTCCCATCCGTGTTGGGTGACGCCCACTCATAGGGATCTACTAATTAGTGCTCACCGATCATGACCTTACCGCCTACCAAAATAAATACGACAGTGCAAATTAACCTAAGAATACATTGGCCACTATGACCGAAAGAGCATACATCAAAATTCGACACTAACTGAATATCTTTAATGGCAAACATACTCAAAACGAACATTCTTTATTAACTCAAAATCAACATGGCACTACAACCTGGAAACGAAAACAAAACAAAATTAATCAACTTTATTATACACAACTGGCTGTCTTCAGGGGCTGGTGGGTGGGTCAAAATTGGCTCTTCGTTCTGTCCCGAGCTCACGTGCAGCGAGGAGGTGCAGCTTCAGGGCACAAGAACAAGAGGATGTCTTCTGGTCTTGCGTCCCTTTTTATCCGTCTTCAGGGCGGGCGTATACCCGCCCCTGCCTGCCCCTGAGGGCGTGGCTGGCTGCGTCGGTGTCTAGGCCAGCCTACTCTAGGGCGGGAACGAGCGCGCCCCAGCTACGCCGCTTCGGGCATACCAGCTGAGACGCGCCTCCCGCCCAACAATGGCTTCCCGGGGGGATCGAGGCACTCGGCCATAAGTTCGGGGGGACCGATTCGGTCGCCCCTTTCCATATAGCCGAGATACCCGCCACCCCCTCTCAACACAATCCCCAAAAGGAGTGAAACCGGAAACAGTTCTTGAAGTTTTTGGAAGTGGGATGGAGTGACCATCCCGGCCGTATTTATTAAAACAAAATTAAAACATTAAACGTTTCATGTTATGTACAATTTCATTACCATATTGCGATGTTTGGCTAACCTTAACAGATTCTCTAATACAGAGGTTCTCCTAGCCGAACTAGCAACCTACAAAACATTTCTTGACATATTGAAATTGTACAACCTAACGTTTAAGGGCCAACGGCAAGGTCATAACCGGTGTCAAGATCCCTAACCGGACTTACCCCTCCCACTTGGGATGGGCGACAGCACGGAGGCGTACCTCAAGTGCAACTACTACCAATTTCCCTTGACTTGACGGGGGCACCTAAAACTCGACGCCAGTTAAAGGTCGTTCGAATACTCGTGTGAGGTATCTAGAAGGTATCGTGGCCCTTATCCCAACCCCACACAACTTACCGCATCTGCCGTCGCAGATGTCACTGGCCCCGGGAAATTCCCCAGGAGGGGGCTGTAACCCCTCCTACAAAGGAAGGGGCCTTGACCGCCTTTCCTTTACTTCCGGCGACCCATCCTTAGAAGGGACCGCCTCCCCATTGAGGGGCCAATGGCCACCTCTCCCGAGCGCTCCCATCCGTGTTGGGTGACGCCCACTCATAGGGATCTACTAATTAGTGCTCACCGATCATGACCTTACCGCCACAGGCCCGGATAGTTGACCGGCTATCCGGGCCCCCCACCAAAACTCCTAGCTAAAGGTCATGTTCCAACGTTTTTAACCATGCTAAGAAGTCTCCTATGAGTAACTCATTTCCCACCCGAGACAAATGCACACCATCCCCCATATACATACTGTCATCATTAATACAACCGTGCGAGATAGAATGCAATGTCCTGGAACGGAACAACCTACTCATTTTGTTATTAAGTTTCCTAACAGAATGGTTCAAAGCAGGGATCGAAATAGCCCCCCGCCACACTTTTCGTGGGATCATATGAGACCACGCAATTATGCACCCCGGAACTTTCCTCGCCAACCAACTTACGGTGGAAAGCATTGCCTCCAGGAGAAGTCGTCTACCGGTGGTGACCAAATCATTGCCCCCTAAATGTACTATGACTATAGACGGCGGTGACCTCATCCGCCCTAACAAACCCTCAAAGTAAGCTTGAAACTGGTCAATACAGAGACCGCCCCTTCCGTAGAAGGACATCCTGTACCCGTATTCCCCAGCTACGTGAATCATGTCACCTGCTTTGAATACGTCTGCGGCACGCCTCACGTATGAGTGGCCCACGACCCACACCTCCTTTCTCACAGCCGGTGATGTCTGACCGCTGGCCCGGTGTTGGGTCGACTGCATAGTCCGCCCCGCCTCGAAGGCTTGCGTAACTGAAAACCAAACAAAAGACAAGAAGCGTGAGTACATTGTTACAGCTTCACAACATGTGCAACCGCACATACCTCTTATAACAATTGGAGGACCAACGCCCCACTCGTTTTACTTGTTCCACATTAAGACCCCTGGCTGCAGCTTCAGTGGCAGCCCCTATCCGAAAGGAATGGGTCCCAAACTCACCCGGGTCCAAGCCTGCTGCGGTAATTGACATCGCGAGCACCCGCTGAAACTGAAACTTTGTCAGTGGGGTGGCGTCCGCGTGTCTCAACATTGTCCCCCCCCATGATGCCACCCTTTGTGCTAGGTAATCCTCTAAACACCTCACCGGACACATGGAGGACCCTGGAATCCTGCGAATGACTATGCAGTCTCCCACCCCACTTTGATCGGTTTTTGACTTGACAAAGGATACCGTCATAGTCTCACCCCTGATCTGAACGTGTTCCCGGCACAAACCCCCGCCACATCCCGCTTGCTCCTTGCCACCAGCTCACTTATCCTCATAGCCCCGTGAAATGCAAGCGTAAAAGCGGCTCGGAACAAACAGGCCTCGAACTGAGACGAGCATATGTCGGGGAGTGTGGCCAGCAACTGGGACAACCTATCCAGACCTATCGGGCGCCTCTCATCTACTCTGCGACCCTCAAGGCGTTGCCACCCACGCAGCGCTTTCTGTACAGCAAAAGACGCTGTCGGGTCCTGGATATTATGAGCCCTGGCAACAAAGGAGATGGCAGCACGATGCCTCTGGGCTGTAGCCACCGACTTCCCAGCCTTACGCAAGGACATCAGAAAATGTACTACCCAATCCTCATGCCCCCAAAGTCCCCCTCTCTCAGTCCCCAAAAAGGCCAAATAAGCCCGAAACGCCCCTTCGTATGCCTTCCTCGTCCTTGGTGCTAGACTCTCTCCCACGAGGTAACGAAGTTCGGGGCACCGAGAGACCAGAGAGCTTCGGGAAAGGGTGCTGGCTCGGGGTCCGCTGAGGGAAGGAAACCCGAGAAAGCCTGCATTTGAAAACGAGACAGTGCATCAGCAGCCTGATTCATCACCCCCGGGACATGTTTTGCTCTGAATACCACGTTCAGTTGCATACACAGTAAGACAATTTCTTTAAGCAGCCTCAAAATCATTTTACAACGTGCTGCCTGACTATTAATGCATTCTACAACGGTCATATTGTCAGACCAAAATATGACAGAATGATTTTTGAAACCATCGGGCCAGGATCTGAGGGCCACCAAAATAGGAAACAGCTCAAGGAAAGCAATATTACTCGTCAGCCCCTCATCGTGCCACCATGTTGGCCACTTTTGTGCCGACCATTTTGTGCCGAAGATGGCGCCGAAACCCATGCTTCCCGCTGAATCCGTCCATAGACCCAGCTCTTCAGAGGACAAGGCCGGTTTGTTCCAGACGACTCGACCATTGAAATCCGCCAGGAATGCTAACCAAATACGCATGTCTTGGCGGACCTCGGCCGATAACCTCGTGCGATGGTGACCCTCTTTTAGGCCGACCATCGCCTGTGCAATCGAACGGGAGAAGGGGCGTGCCATCGGGATCACCCTTAAGGCAAAATTCAACTTCCCCACCAATTGCTGCAATTGATGCAGCGTAACTTTAGATGCAGTGATACACATTTGCAGGGCTGTCTTGAATTTCGATACTTTGGAAGCTGGTAAACGAAAACAACCCTCACTAGAGTCCAACTCGATCCCGAGGAACTCGAGGCAAGTCGTGGGACCCACAGTTTTACCTGGTGCCAACGGCACGCCAAATTGATTCATTAAAACACAAAATTCAGTCAAGGCCCGGGCACATTCATCATCCCCAGCGGCCCCAAGGAACAGAAAATCATCGAGGTAATGCATCACATTCCGAAAACCTGTTTTCTTCGTGTAAACCCATTGCAGAAAACTACTGAATTTCTCGAAATAAGCACAAGATATCGAGCACCCCATTGGCATACACCTGTCCATGTAATACAAACCTTGAAACGTGAATCCCAACAAACGTTGATCATCCGGGTATACCGGGAGCAAACGGAACGCTGACTCGATATCTGATTTCGCCATCAGCGTCCCGGGCCCCAGGCGATTTAACATGGCTACGGCCTCATCGAATGATGCGTACCGCACCGAACACATTTCTGGATTAATTGCATCGTTTACAGAAAGGCCATGAGGGGCTGATAAATTGTGAATCAATCGAAACTCACCCAGGTCCTTCTTGGGGACCACCCCTAAAGGAGAACAAACAAAGTTCGGTACCGGGGGGACAGGAAACGGGCCGGCAACCCGACCTCGGTTAACCTCTTTCCGGATCTTATCCTGTACTACAGTAGTATGCTGCAAGACGGAAAGTTGATTTTTGCACGACCCGACACCCTGAAAGCTACCCACCGGGATGCGGAAACCATATGAAAAACCGTTTCGTAGCACCGCAGCAGAAGTACGATCTGGGTATTCGCTGAGCCAGGGAATCATCGCCAGGGTATCAATCGGGGTTGGTAAATTAGACCTGTTTAGCGCCTCCTCTACCCCCATTTTCACCCGATTTGGCTCTGCACGAGGACACAACTACTACATTCGTGTTTGAACTTACAAGACCCCGGGGGCCTAGTACATTTGCTTCTGTTGAAATTGAAACAGAACCCCCTCTTCCCTGTATTGCCGGCGGGTCTCGGGTAATCGTCTGTACCCGTACCCGACCGAAAGGGCGTCCCCCCATTTTGGCGGGAGGACTCACTAACAGCACTCCCTACCAATGGCACTTTCAACATTCCCGACTCTTTCATCTTATTCCATGTTAAAGAATCGTAACAGTCCCAGGTTAAACTTTTGTTATGCTCCATCGCTTTCCTGAAAAGGTTGTCATAACAGAACCATTGGTTACCTTGGTGTGATGTCGAGTACCCCATAATTCGTGACTGATATACTGGAAATTCAGGGAGCAAATCAGGCCTCCGTTCCCCCAAAATTGCCGTGAAAATTCCCCAAGCATTACCCCAGTTACCAATATTTTCATTCACTTTAAAGGCGGCCATTTTTGCGCGCCAAACACTCGGATGCATCAGATCCTTTTGACCCTTAACAGTTTCGACCTCATAGTGATCAACGAGCAGGGAGAAAATGTTAACGTATTCCCCCGCCCAAATCTTTTCCTTTATTGGCAAAGGAACATGTTGCCCCAATCTTTCTCTACGAGAGGGTGTTGACTCATCCCTTGCAATCGGCAATGGCCGCTTACCTGCACCGGACGCTGCTTCCGTCCCTCGTGGCTTGTCTATCGCCGCATCCGGCGCGGGCACCTTGGCTGTATCACGTTTCTCGCGCAACTGCTTTATGAGAGCTTGCGCTTCGGTAGCCATGGCGCCCCCATTACTGTCCCCCAACCATGCTGCTAACTGTGCCGCCAACTCGGGAGGCATATCTCCGGCAGACGTCGGGGTAACTATCACGGGAATCGGATTCCCCTCATCCGGTACCGGGGCCGGTACCGGGGCTGGCGCCTCGAGCGGGTAACAGGGAACCGGGACGTCTCCCCCGACCGGCCCCCTTCTCGGCCTCTTTGGCTTCCCTCCGGCCGGTGGACGCCCCGATCCCTCCTCGCCGTCTCGCTCCGCCAACCGCTTCTTAATTTCGGACATGTCCTTCATGAGTGCCCGAACCAACTGGTCAGTCGACATTCTCTTTGCTCCTTTCTTGGGCATCCTTCCGACGAAGTATCTAAAAGACAAAGAGAGAGATTAAAACGCTCAAAATTGGCTCTTCGTTCTGTCCCGAGCTCACGTGCAGCGAGGAGGTGCAGCTTCAGGGCACAAGAACAAGAGGATGTCTTCTGGTCTTGCGTCCCTTTTTATCCGTCTTCAGGGCGGGCGTATACCCGCCCCTGCCTGCCCCTGAGGGCGTGGCTGGCTGCGTCGGTGTCTAGGCCAGCCTACTCTAGGGCGGGAACGAGCGCGCCCCAGCTACGCCGCTTCGGGCATACCAGCTGAGACGCGCCTCCCGCCCAACAATGGCTTCCCGGGGGGATCGAGGCACTCGGCCATAAGTTCGGGGGGACCGATTCGGTCGCCCCTTTCCATAAACCAAATGAAAATGATTCAATTTTTAAATCACTAGAAATACCCTTGTGTGAATTAAAAGTGAGGGATAATGGGCCGACCACAAGTTTAAATAGACAAGACTTGCCACTTTCTTCTGGAGACGTCACCAATAAGTCAATATTAACTTATTCCAGTGAAGCATTACATTTCCACGTGTCTGGCAAGGCCACAGACAATGGCCTTTACCAGAAAGCAGAGATTTACAGATATCAGTGCCAGATAAGGATAGGGGAAGGTGAAAGAAACATTTTAGTTTTACCACAAAACAAATCTGCAAATACTGCCCCAGTAGAGGACTTTCCAAGATACATGAAGGTACAAAGCTTAACTTCATTTCTCGTCAATCATTGCCACATAAAAATGCATTATCAATTAGGGACTATTGCTCTGCTTCCTTTGCAAAATTACTATTTATTCCATGGTATGTCTCAAGAGCCAGTTACAATATTTTAAATCGCAGTAATACACTTCAGCTACTAACTTTAATTCCAGAGCGTAACAATCTAAAATCTGATGCTTTAGAATCAGTCCTATTCAAACAAGATTCTGGCAACCCCATATAATAGGTAACTGGTACTACTTGCCGTAGCAAAAGGGATCATCAATACATTCCTAGAAAGTAGACCACAATTTGAGAAATGGGGCATTGAAATAAGGAAATGTAAGGATAGTCAATATCCAACTTTATTATGCCCAAAGCCAGAGACAAAGAGAAGTATTCAGACAAATTCAAGGATAAGTGGAACAGGTGGAGGGTGTATTAAAGTTTTTGAAGGAGCAATAGACCCACTATTCAATCCTGCTTTATCTTCCAGCGTCAAAATTACAAGTTGTAACTCAGGATCACAAATTTGCGGAGAAATACTGAAAAATCCGGTTTTTATCGATGATTGGGCCTGGCTTCCTAAAATACTTAAATCTGAAGGGAACGATTGATGATTGAATAGCTCAGCCAGTGCCAAAAAATCTATTAATATTTGTTCATGGAATGTCCATGGCTTGAAAAGACTGCTAGAAGATCATTACACAGTAACTTTTATACAGAGCTTCAATGTCCTAATGTTTCAAGAAACTTGGAAAATGTGTAACAAGGCCGTAATTGGTTAATAGGAGTATGCTAATTTGCATCCCGTTCATCTGCTTATGGTCGAGCAAAAGGCGGGTTATCTACCTATGAGTCGTTGGACCTGGATTCCAAGCATCACACAAATGATTTCTAACTAACTTGGCTATTATGCATCAAAATAGAGTTTGAAAAGTGGACCATATTATTAAATGTATATTTAAGTACAAAGAGATCAGATAAGATAAATCAGCTTACTGTCCTATGGGAAATAATTAAAACCTTGGATTATCAACATCCTGCCACTAGCCTAATCATTACGGGTGATTTTAATATGCATTTGTTTTCCAGGAACCATGCTGACAAACTAAGTAGAGATTTATCACAGATGTGTTGTTCCCAGCTACTAAAGTATGATCTCATGCTCTTACAGGAGGTCGCTAAACATAATATTGTGAGCACTCCAACATTTAAAAATTCATGGTAACAGTTAGCTAACGATTACACGATTATTTCAAAGGAATTGGTATCTGGCTTCATTGGGTATCAAGTGGTCCCTTGAGTGGAAAGCAACCATAACCCCAAAATATGATATTGTCAGTCACGTTTGACTATCTATCAAAGTCGAGAATCCTCGAATATGAACCAGTCACCTATAATCTGAAAAGGCTGGTATGGCACTCAGCAAAACAAAAGGAGCTATTGGTCTTTCTAGAACCCACACTAGAATCAGCACTTCGAAGAGTCGATATGGGATACCAATGGTTGAAATTTGGCCCCACCTCTGCTCCTCTTTAATTGATCACTTTTTGGTAAAGACAACAACCAGGGGATACCCTATTAGGCCAGCAAAAATTGGGTGGTACTCGCACAGGCTCTATAATTGATTGTTGATTGTTAAAAAAAACAACCAGGGGATAACCGATTAGGCCAGCAAAAAACGAGTGGTACTCGCACAGGCTACATCTGAAAAAAAGGCACTTAATAAAGCATAAAAAGTATCAATAAGAGAGAGAGGAATGACGGATAGACTTGTTCACTTCCCCTTGGTATATGTAGAAATCAAAGAGAACTAGCTATTGGTTAGAAATTCAAAGTGTGTGTTTCAGAATAAGCCCTCACCCACCAACCTAGTTGGTGGCATGCTTCATCATCGGAACCCACCCAGGGCACCGAGTGTGCCTCTGGTGTGCGGCGACGTCTGCTTACAGTGGAGCAGATTTTATTATGTGAGTGTGTGATGTTGGTGTTAAGAGTGAGTATAAAAACTGTCCTAAGGATCCCTGTGTCCACAGTGCAAATGTCAATAATGAGCCCTTGGCAGTGTTAAAAGCAAGGCAGCGGATGTGTGCGGAGGAAACTATGGGTTCCCACATCTATTGTGGTCAACATGTTTCAGCCAGGCCTTTCGTTACCACAGGCTTTCTTCAGGACCTTATGTGAAGTGTGAATTACAAATGTGGTTTACAACATATGTTAACCAGCTAAGTGATGCACTTGCTAAGGTGCGATATATGAAAGAGGATAATTTCCTCTAGTTTCGTACTCTTATATTTTTAGAGAGAAACATCATGAGTCCCGGGAGGGGGTCCGGCTTTTGTCACACATTCATCACAGTTTGTGGCCCGCAGCTCACACCTACTTTGCCTGCTCCAGGACTCCGTCGATGGAGCCAGTACTAATGAAAGGCCTGGCTGAAACATGTTAACCACACTTTAGAATGCTACGAGACAAACTGTCATGTCCCAGATATGAGCATTTACTTAAGGTAATGAAGTCAAAGTTGATTCCTTCTCTAGCCTCTGGGTCAGTAGTCTTTCTTAGCAAAGACTTCAAAGTCCTTGATAATCTGCAAATAAAAGTTTTAAAATCCATTTTTAAGGCACCAAGAAGCGCCTGGCATGCTAACGTTAGATTGGAATTTGGCCTGGAAGACAAACCCTAGTGAGACAATCTGCGTTTCTAAAAAGTTTATATTTGTTTTTCCTGTCTGACCCCGGCACACTTGCAAATCAATGCTGGCAGGAAATAATTAAATATGAGTATGCAAACGCTTGGAGATCTTATTTAATGGTGAGTCTAAACACTTTTAGGTCCCTGCCTTTTGAACATTAGGATAGAAATAAAGTTGTGATTAAACAGATACTAAATCAATTGGCAAATGTCCTATCAACCATACTGGTTAAGGAGGAGTTTGCAACAAAAAAAGCATGCCTGGTGGTTAATAATTCATTTAATACAATGGAACCACAAACATATTTTATCTCCTATTTTAAACCTTTTTTAAAGGATACATTTCTTATGCTAAGATTTGATCGATATCCCTCAAAGAATGGAACTCCAATATGGTTACATTATTGGCCAACATATACTTGTAGATTATGTGGTTTTCACAATGAAACAATATCACATATTGAATCCATTTGCCCCCAATTGCATCAGGAGAGGCAAGCTTTGTTGAAATCCATCTTTACACTAAACGCCGTGTCAACGTGCCGCCAAGCAATTATAACTTGCCTTTCCGGAAACTTTACTCGTTTATCAACACATTTTGTAAAGTTTATCCTCATAGCAGAAAAAAAGTTACACCAGGAGTGCCTAGTATTCTGTCCATATTATTTTATTTTCCTATTGGTCATGAGACTTAAGCATGGTGAGATTGGTTATTGACATTTTTAACAATTATTTTGCTGAAGGAGGTAAAAATGGGTCTCAGGTATGGATATATTTATTGACTTATCACCTCCGGAAATCCATATAAATTATCACCAATAATTATTTGAATTACTCAACTTATTTGACCTATGACAAACAGTGTTCATGTGATTTCTTTTTTAATATATATACATAATTGAAAAGAAGCACGTAGACATCTTATAGATGTAGCCGAGCTATTTGACTTGCACTAATTTTCCTAAGAAGTTAGTTATTTAACTATTCAATATGGCTAACTGATAGTATATAATATGGGACATTAATACATTTATAAATATTTTAATTTATGAAGTGTAGGGTATGTGTTTATAATGTGCCAAGATCTGTTCTTATGAGAAATGGAGATTATCTTTGTGGAAGCAAGAATGAAGTTATTTAATAGATAGTACATTTCCCAATTATTGTAGCAGAACTGTTAAGAATTGATATGCCTTATTACTTGTGACTCTAATTGATTTAGTTCAGATTTGAGAAGAAGATTCCCAACTGTTGTAGGTAAACTATGATACAATTATAATTAATAGATTTATTCTAGCCTTGTGCAGAAGCACAGAGATATTCTACAGATCAAATTCAAATGTGTTTCTTTTATTTTCCATGAAATATGGCTCAAGTAAAAGTAGCACATTTTGAACGAAAAGCACAGTGGCACTTTAATACAGAAAATGCAAAGAAATTAGGTAATGACCTTATGTATGGAAGGCTTTACTAGTGTATAAAGAAGCAATGCCTTAATAATGAAAGAAATGTAAAATATGATATGAAATGTAAACAGTAGAATGAAATGCTATCCAGTGATGGACATTTGTAATATCAATTATCCAGTATGAGATGTTATCTCTACTTTACCTTAATACAAGTAATATATTTGTTCTGAAATTGATGATTGAAGAAATTAACACTGCTCCTCTATGAATTTTTTTACTTTACTCTTTTAACTAAGTTAATGCATTTTATAATGATTGTTATTGATTGACAATAAAGATTGACTATATATATATATATATATATATATATATATATATATATATATATATATATATATATATATATATATATATATATATATCTCAAAACAATCCTTTCTCAATCGAAAAAGAAGGCTGCACACCAGCAGCTGCATCAACGGGTTTATTGTGCACAAAGAACGACGTGTTTCAGCCCGGGGCCAGTGCCGGAAAAAGCACAAAAGAGCCCAAAAAACCAAAGCGGCAATATTGGCGCAAAAACAAGTAAGTGACAACACAATAGTCAATTTGTCTTCCATTGACCTAACCATGGCTGAAAAACAACTTTTAAGTCTTGGACTTTCATATTGTCCAACAACTGACTTTAACTATGCCAAGACTCGTGTAGACGTATACATGTACATCAGGAAACTTAAGCTCAAAAAATTCTTTGACATTAAGGAGGGTCTTAGTAACAAGACACCACAAGGAATTGGAGCTACTATAAACATTCTTCCCAATGTGTCCACACTTCCGGCCAGTGACACTAGAACGGTATTAACAGTTCTGAATCTTTTGGGGAACGATGAACCAAATAATGACCTTGCATCCACACAGGATGAATTAAGAGCAGCAGCCATTCCCCAAATAGGAGCTAATATCAGTCCTTTCAAACAAGCGTCCAAATTCAATCCTACCATGCCTAGAGACTCTATAGATGTCTTCCAGGACGTGGTAGTGGAAGACCTTAAGCACTTGCATCATCGGATTAAACATAAAAAACGATACAGGAGCAAACAGGAAATTGATTACCATTCATTGGTCAAAAAACTGGGCAATGATCACAATATTATTGTAACAACGGCTGACAAGGGGGGCAATGTGGTCATCTGGCCCCAGGATGACTACATTAAGGAAGCCAAGAGACAGCTAAGTGATAATACATGCTACTCTATTACCAACATGAGACATTTTGAAACCTCCAAGGATGCACTTAAGAAATTACTTTTTAAGTACAAAAGGGAGGGCATGATTTCCTTACAAGAGTTTGAGTTCCTCCATGTTGAATTTCCTGTTTTGCCCAAACTTTATTTACTCCCTAAAATTCACAAGCTGACCAGACCGGTACCTGGCCGACCAATCATTTCGGCTATTGCAGGTGTGGCAGAGCATGTCACAGAATACATAGATTATTTCCTGCAAGGCCTTGTCCAGGACCTGCCAACATATGTGAGAGACACGGGCGATTTTCTTGCCAAAATTCAAAATACTCAGTGGAATGATGGAATGCTCATGATTACTTTAGACATTAAATCGCTCTACACGAGCATAGAGCATATGTCGGGCTTGAAAGCATTGGATTTCTTTCTTGGTAAAAGGCCTATGAACTGTTACCATCATAACAAAGTACTAATTGAGCTAACATCATGGTGTCTTAATAATAATTTCTTTCTTTTTGGGAGTGATTTGTATCTGCAAAAGCGTGGGGTCGCAGTGGGGGCCTGTTTCTCTCCCAGCTACGCGTGCTTGCACGTGGGCTGGTGGGAGGAGCAGGTCCTCAGGCGGCAACATGCCCAAGTTTTTTCCAGTCATGTTTTGCTTTGGCTTCGTTATATTGATGACGTTTTTCTGTTATGGCAAGGTGATAGGAACAGTGCACAAATGTTCATTGATTCCATCAATAACAATAATGAAAACCTTAAATTCACGAGTTCCATCAGTGATTGTGAGGCTGAATTTTTAGATGTAAAAATCCTTATCCGCAATGGCCAGCTAACAACTAAGCTACATCGAAAAAGCACTGCTGGCAATAGTATTCTTCACGCCAGTAGTGCACATCCGCGTCATGTAGTTGATAATATCCCTCTGGGTGAACTCTTAAGAATTAAGAGAATTTGCAGTACAGATTCTGATCTTGAATCATGTACCAACGAAGCCTTGGTCAGGTTTCGGGCAAGAGGTTACCGTGAATCGGTGTTATAAACAGCAGTGGAAAAAACCAAGAGTAGAACTCGTGCCTCTCTATTAGAGACCAAAAACACTGCTGATACATCAACCACGACCGATGATAACACCACCAATCCCAGGTTCATAACCTCTTACAGTAGACAGGCCAGACAAATAAGATCGATTCTGTCCAAAAGATGGCCTGTCCTTATAACGGATCCTGTACTGAAACCCCAACTCGCTGAAGCTCCCATTGTCACCTTTAGAAAAGGTCCCTCACTAAGGTCCCATATTTGCCATGACTTTCCTGAACTCAGAAAAAAGCAGGAATGGATGAAAACTAGGTCAGGTTTTGTACGCTGCACCTCTTGCAGGGCCTGCAAATTTGGCAAAAGTACCCGGCAGTACCACACGCCTTTCAGTCCTGATCTAATTCAGATCAAGGGTCAATACAATTGTAAAACTGAATTTGCCATTTATGTTTTAACTTGCACATGTGCATTAAGGTATGTCGGCAGCACACGACAGCCTGTACATGTTAGGATCCTCCAGCATTTACGAGCCATCGTCAACAATGACCCAGCCTATCCGGTGGCCAGGCACTTCAAGGCGGTACATAACAACAACTTGGAGTGCCTATCCTATTTTGTTATCTCTGCAATTGAGAAACCTAGAAGAGGCGGAGATAGGGTCAAAATGCTCAGAAGAATGGAATCTCATTTCATTCTTGAGCTGGACAGTAGATCCCCCAATGGCCTTAACAACACGGAGGACCTACATGTGTTTCTGTAATTTAGTTTTGCACAGGCCCCCCTTTCTGTATTGCTTTGGTTATGCGAGTTCTGGTAGGCTGCCGCCCTCCCCCATGTGATTAATCTCATATCTCCTTGTTGGGTTTATGCACGTAAATTTTTCTTTTTATTCTTATAATGTTTCACGGTGATTCCCATTTGTGTTTAGGTATTACTTTTTGGTCAACACCTACCTTTTGAGGACATAGACAATAGGCTTTCTCTGTTCTTTCCTGATAAGTACACTTCTTTACAATCGGTTAGGTGACAATGATATTCTTGTGGTATTTAGATCAAATAGTCCTTGCCCTACAAACATGCTGCTACAGTCGTATGTTTACATATTGCGTTGATTTGCACAGAAATATGTATAGATGCAATATTACAATGTTTACAATATGGCTTAGTTTGCACAAATAATTAGTATTACTAATTTTTTATTGCATCTATCCTGACATTCATTTTTTATGATGCACTTTGCATTTTACTACGCAATTTTGCACTATTAATATGTTGTGTATGCGAGGGCTTTGATTACAAATGTTTGGTATTACATTTATAGGCATTTTATGCATTTCATGTTTTTTGTACCATTTTTCGACATATCACATTTTTTAATATTGTCACAAAAATGTGTGGATTCTAACCAGAAATTTCATTCTATTTCCGATTGTTTTGATATTGAAATGTTTGGAAAACAGACTACTTCATGCAGTATTAGTAGTTTGTCCTCTCTTTCCATTACCACGTGGTGCATGACACAAAAAAACGAAAAAAATGCACTTTTCACTGTCAAGCATTTGTTATTTAAACGTAAGCATTTCCACTTCTGATTGTCTGTGAGCAAGGGCGGATGCCCGAAACGCGTCAGATTGCTTGGTTCAGCTCTCAATAAAATCTGTGCTTGAAAGTAAGTTACTGGATCTGCGTGATTTCCTGGGTCGCTGTGGTCGGAGCCTGGGAGGTTACACTTGTTTGATAAATTTATATATATATATATATATATATATATATATATATATATCTCAAAACAATCCTTTCTCAATCGAAAAAGAAGGCGGCACACCAGCAGCTGCATCAACGGGTTTATTGTGCACAAAGAACGACGTGTTTCAGCCTGTCGTCTTTCGTCAGGTTCAGCGGTCAAGCTGCCATGAGATCATTTTAAAAGGAGCGTTCCTCATTACAATCATGGAAACAAAGGAAATACCTCAAGGATCAACCCCGGAACTGCACAGAAACATTGTGTTAACTTTTTGTAAATAAAGTTTTGAGTAAAATACATAAAAAACACTGTGTTATTTAAAAAGCAGTCAATATAATACATGAATTCATGAATGTTGCAGCATATATCATTGTTGTAAGCAGTATATAGACTTGTGTGATTTAAATTGCATCACAGATTTGGGGGTGATCGTCAAGCGGGGGCCGAGAAAAAAAGGGGGGTCCCCAAAGGTTGTTTTCCCCATGCAATTTTCCATAGGGACCTTTAGCCAGGGCTACAGCCTGAACGGCTGAACAGAATTACACCAAATTTGGCAGAGAGGTAGAGTTCGGTTCGCAGATTGTGCTTTTTGTTAAATGGTGTAAATCGTTCAGTAGTTCCTGAGAAAATCAAAAGTAAAATCATAGCGATATCTAGAGACGAAGTACAGCACACGTACGAAAAGCCGTACAATTACGAGCATAAGCTGCATGCTGATTGGATGTCAACTGTCTGTCAACACTCCAAACCAGGAAGTTTTGGCAGCCATCTTGTGCCTTGGTAGCACTGAGTCACAAGAAAACAGTAAAACAAAGTTGAAAAATAAGGAAAGGGAGTAGGGTAGAAGCATATTGACCCTCTAGGCCTGCTCAGGGGGTCTCACATGGATATTTAGGCGCAAATTTTGTTATAATAAATAAAAAACCTGCGTTGTCCGACAAAACGGAGGTAATGATCTTCGGAAAATTATCCCCACACTGGTCTAATAAGTGGTGGCCAACCTCGCTTGGAGCCCCCCCAGAGCCGGTACACAAAGTCAGAAATCTGGGAGTTGTCTTTGACGACAACCTCAGTGTCGTTAACCATGCCAACCAGGTAGCGTCCTCTGCTTTTTACAAGCTTAAGATCATCAGGAAAATATTGCCGTTTTTACCCGAGAGTACAAGGAAAACAGTTGTGACTTCTTTAGTACTCTCGTCCCTCGACTATTGCAATGGACTCTTTGTAAATGCACAAGCAAAGGTGGTGGCCAAACTGCAGCTCATCCAGAATGCTGCGGCAAGGCTGCTAGCAGGCATCCCCAGATTCCAGTCGACCAAACAGGCAATAAGAAATTTTCATTGGTTAACAGTGAGGAATCGCATCAGATTCAAGACCTTGTGTCTTACCTATAAAGCGCTCAAAGGTCAAGGTCCAGCGTTTCTTAAACAGAAACTGCGTTACTATCTTCCGAAAAGAGCCCTTCGATCGGAACAGAGACTTCTTCTGGTGGTGCCTCGAACCAGAACGGTTAAATGGGGCGATCGATGCTTCATTAATTCCGCAGCCAAACTCTGGAACACGCTTCCTATGGAATTAAAAGCTGCACCTTCACTAATCCAATTCAGAAAACTTGTAAAAACATGGCTATTTGACCAATAGCGGTCCTACACCTCTCTTCATAAGGTTGACTGCATGATTAATTGAGATTGCCAGCTTAAGTCACAGCGCCGAGACACCCACGGGTATTTGTTGCGCTTTAGAAATGTTTAAAATAAATAAATAAATTGTACTAGTACGCGGTGGAAATGGAAAAAAAACCTAGAAGTTTGTTTTATTCCTAATTAGCTCCCGGGGGGGGGGGGCAAATCCCAGGGGCAATTTTTTTCTATAATGGGGGCCTTGGTAGTGACCAACAGGAAAAAAATAATTTTTTTTAAAAGTAATGTCGAGGACAGTGATGCTCCTACTTCCTGCGTTTTATCAGGTCAATAGACTGTTTCCCATAACACAAAAGTTTATTGCAATGAATGTATAGAAGTTTAACTTGAGCAAAATCAGGATGAATTTGTGTGCGTGGACTGTTTGCTGAAAATGCTGGTGCAGCAGTTGATGTACTTGGTGCAGTAGCAGATGGGTTGTCCTTCAACCTCTGAGTTGCAGCTGGAGCAAAGTTGTTGGGGTGTAAGTTCTTTACGTGTTGCTCCATATTTGCTGTGCTAAAGGAGTTTTTTTGAGATGGATCACCCCTTGAAAGAGTTTGGAAAATTTTACAGGTTACTTTTGGAGCATTAACCTTTTTTTGCCCTTCTGGAAAAGTAAAAATCTGCCAAATTAGATCTTCTTTCCTCTTCTTTGGAGTTTCTTTAGAAATGAAATATTCTTCTGAAGAATGGCTGGAAGATGAGTCAATTGCTGTTAATATGGTAAACTTTGTTCTATTTGACAAGATTCTCAGAAGAGATGTTTCTTTTTAGAAAGTCAAAGTAGAATTTTTAAAATGGGACGGAAGTTTCAACAGTTGTAATAGGAAGTGTTATGAACCAATGAAATTTCTTCTTTTTAAAGTCACATGGCTTTGCGTACTGTTACGCTGTTATTATGGTAATTTTTGGATGCGAGTACACATGACTTTTCACCACGATTGGTGTAATTGCTTTTAAAAGTAATATAGGATTATTGGTACTTAAATAAAAAATGCTTTCATAATTATCCTAGATAATGTGTTCTGTTAGTATGTTCAATAAATACATAAATATATGTTTTTTTAAAATTAAAAACATTCGCGTCTTTGCGTACAGGGCGCCGAACATGACATTACACGGAAGCTTTGATGCGACGCGTAACGTGAACGCGTATTCGTAGCGTATGCTGAGAATGATTAGCAGTACAAATTATGGTGCGATCACTCTCTCACTGTCAAATCAGGACATAGGGGGCGCTATGAGAATGGTTAAAAGTGGTCACTGATTGGAAATCCGATTCAGCTGTGTGGCTAATCCACTGTATCATAACGTTACTTTTTAGCCTGTTTAAGTTTGAGGTTTGCATGTAATACTATGCTATAGGCAGATATGGATGTTTAGGCAGCGCTTATCTCCATTAAGCTTGGTTATTATCATTTACATATAGGTGTCTGAGGGAGGGAAAAGACTACATTAATCCTTAATTTGTAGACACATACAATTGCATGGCTCTTGTAATCAAGATGCGCCTAATTTGGTGTGAGTTTTGAAAGGCACTGCGACACCTGCTATCATACCATGGTTTAGTTTACTAGAAACATGAGTTATTTAATTTGAAATAATGCAGATTGTTGTGCAATGTTACCAGGCATTGGTTACATGATTACGGTAACTGAGTGTGTGGTTTGCTAAAAAAAAGTTGTGTTTACTCCTCTGCATGGGAAGCTGGATGTTTCCATCTGGCCGTTGATTCTGATCTTGAAAGAAGAGTCAACCAAGTGAGCCTTATAAGAGCGCTATTGTCTCAAAAAAGAGGTCGCTCTTAGTCCTTCATGTAGTAAACACCCGCACAGAAGTGTATGATTTATTAAATACAGACGTGCCTTTGTATTTTGGGGAGCTAATTCAGAGTATCTTTAATGCGTCCTTGACTACGGGGTTACCTTACTTTTTTAAAGTTAGAAGCAGTAGTCTTGTGAGTTCTTTTGAAACTATATTTGGTGTCTTTTCGGCATTTTTTCATTCGATTTTTTCCAGCATCTTTGGTGGATTCCTCTTAATAGTCGCATTAGTTGCCGGTGTGCTTCAATTAATTTGTTTACTTAAATATGGATGCACATCCTCCAGCACACGACAATATTTCTCGGCTGTTGCGGCTCCGCAACTGAATGCTTAGTTATTATGGAGCGCTGCCTCTGGCTACATTGAGTGCAGTTTATGGACTATCATTTCGATTCTCCTTTTTCACATGCATTCAACCTGTCTTCCTTTGCCTGAGCTGTGATTTTGACTGGGCCCTGGATTTGTGTCTCTGCAGTACGGTGTCTCCCAACGCCGATTATGACCAGCTGATGAGCCCCTTAGTGGCTCATGACTTGCTCTGTTTTGGTGGCGGGATTATGACCTTAGCAGCGATACATGGAATAATGGGACGTTGGAATGTTTTTGCAGCGGCGCATGACTTCTTGGCACGCAGTTACATTGAAGATGACCCGAGTTTTCCTCCGATGGTGATAGAGGCTTCGGTCATTAAGGAACATGTATGTTCATTTTCACTATTGAATTGGATGGCTGAAATGTTTTCAGATGAGAACAATGACTTCCTCTTGGAGGCTGTTGCTACATACTGTGCTTATACGCTGTTGGAATAAGATTTTTTGATTTTTCTACCTTTTCTTTATTGTTTAGTTACTGTTTTCTATCAAACAGTGAATAATTTTTTATGCAAATTTGAACTTGACACTGCTTTTCAGGCTTGGACTCTACGTTCCTAGTTCGCCCATGTTTATATCACGTGGTTCTATCGAGGGAGGGTGTTGTGGCTGAGCCATGCACTCACACTGTGTTAAGTTAGCATGGGTTTATTAGAAGCTTAAACGCCATTTTTGCTTTCCTGCTCTGCTTTGCACACGACACACAATTTTGATATTGTTTAGAGAAGGCTGAGTATTTTGTTTCACATGAGAATAATTTGTTATGCTACATTTCTAGACTGCCTCGCTAGTTTAGTGTGTATAGTAAGAGCATGGAACATCAAGGCTATCTTGGATACTGTGTCTGTTATTCGGAATGATCGAATGATCCTCGCACACATATGCAGGTGTGGCCACGTCTGATACTGGCGCATTTAATAATGTATTGTGGAGGCATAATTAGACACAGTTGGAGAACTTTGGTATCCTGACAGTTTGTGCAGAACTCAATGTGAGCAATATAAGATGTTTTCTCACTTTGTATTTTATGGAATAGTTACAATGCTGAGAACTTTGTTTCTTATAATATGGTTGGTTGTATTATCTAAGGTACTGTGCATGAGATTATGGCGTTAGAAATAAACATTTCAAACTTGCACGTGTCTTTATTTACTCCTTGTTTTGGACTGGTGTAAGACTATAACGAAAGAGTGTTCTTTTTATCTATCTTATTTGAGGTAATCTAAGTCGTATGTTCTGGGTTGACTAGTCATTGGTGTTTTTGCTATAGGACGAAGAACCAGTGAGTCACTGATTGCTAGTCTGGTAGGGGGTTTGGGTACTAAGGTGAGTTTTGGTAAACTGTAATAAGTAGGACTGTTAGCGCTCTAGTTGTTCTTTAGAACACTCTGGGACATTCTGTCATTGGGCTATACTTGGGCTACATCTGGGTGATATTTGGGCTACATTTGGGCTCTTTTGTCTCTGGTGGCCATTTTGGGAGACTGCATGTCAGAATTTTTTAATGAAATAGAAGAGGATTTGAAAAGTCACTCAAAATGTGCCCTAATTTTTCTTTCTGCAGCACTAATAATACCTTCTATTGCATAATATACCCCCTCATTTTGTTCCTTTTTAAATGAAATGCTTTAAGAGTTACCACTTTATTCCCATCACGATGGCTCCAGGTGTGCTATACCTTTGTAATAAGTAGGACTGTTAGCGCTCTAGTTGTTCTTTAGAACACTCTGGGACATTCTGTCATTGGGCTATACTTGGGCTACATCTGGGTGATATTTAGGCTACATTTGGGCTCTTTTGTCTCTGGTGGCCATTTTGGGAGACTGCATGTCAGAATGTTTTAATGAAATAGAAAAGGATTTGAGAAGTCACTCAAAATGTGCCCTAATTTTTCATTCTGCAGCACTAACCATACTTTCTATTGCAAAATATACCCCCTCATGTTGTTTCTTTTTAAATTAAATGTTTTAAGAGTTACCACTTTATTCCAATCAAGATGGCTTCAGGTGTGCCATACCTTTGTAATAAGTAGGACTGTTAGCGCTCTAGTTGTTCTTTAGAACACTCTGGGACATTCTGTCATTGGGCTATACTTGGGCTACATCTGGGTGATATTTGGGCTACATTTGGGCTCTTTTGTCTCTGGTGGCCATTTTGGGAGACTGCATGTCAGAATGTTTTAATGAAATAGAAAAGGATTTGAGAAGTCACCCAAAATGTGCCCTAATTTTTCATTCTGCAGCACTAATCATACTTTCTATGGCAAAATATACCCCCTCATGTTGTTTCTTTTTAAATTAAATGTTTTAAGAGTTACCACTTTATTCCAATCAAGATGGCTTCAGGTGTGCCATACCTTTGTAATAAGTAGGACTGTTAGCGCTCTAGTTGTTCTTTAGAACACTCTGGGAGGCTGCAGTAGAACACAAAGGAATCAACTGACAGTCCCTGTCCTTGTTGGATGTACATGTTTTACTGAGAATGTCAGACTTCATTTTCACATGACTGAGAAAGATAATGTGAATTTACAGAAAATATGCTTTCAGTTTAGCTTATAGATCCCCTTCCAAACCACTGTGGGAAAATCATGAGATATTAGTTTTCTTTCAAACAATGTTCATGATATCACAGCAGAAGGTTTTTTCACATGGTAAAATCACCTTAGAACCCACCACAATTCCTAAAACGAGTATGGTACCATCAACAAATGATTTATAATGTAACTAAAGTCCTAAAACCCTCTATTAACTACAATGCTTTTTAATGAGGTGCTATCATGTATATTGGTCCCAAGATGGCTGCCAACACTTCTTGGATGAAGTGCTGACAGCCAATCAGATCAGATGTGTGGTTAGGCTCCGCCCAGATATATATCTTTTTTTGAACCTAAATTACTCAAAATCAACTGGAGCACATATATTGAGACCTAGCAAAGGCACATCGGGCTAACACTCCCTACAATTTTGCCAAGTTTCGTGCAAATCCATTCAGCCGTTCAAGCTAAAAGTGAGGCCAACCGCCCTATGGAAATTAACATGGGAAAAAAGCGTTTTGGGACCCCCTTTTTTCTCGGCCCCCCCTTGATGAAATCCCCCCAAATTGTCAGGGGCTGCTCAGAAACAAAATGTTCCATTTTCCTGAAAATTTCAGCCAATTCCGTCCACAAACGCCAAAGTTATTAGACATAGAATTTTCAAAAATCCCATAGAGAAAAAATCCTAACTATATATACCTACTGGCGACCGCCAGTAGGTAATATATATATATATTACCTACTGGCGATAGCCAGTAGGTATATATAGTTAGGATTCTTTTCCTATGGGACTTTTGAAAATTCTATGTCTAATAACTTTGGCGGTTGTGGACAGAATCGGCTGAAATTTTCAGGAAAATGGCACATTTTGTTTCTGAGCAGCCCTTGAAAATTTGGGGGGGTTTCGTCAAGGGGGAGCCGAGAAAAAAGGGGGTCCCAAAACACATTTTTCCCATGTTAATTTCCATAGGGCGTTTGGCCTCACTTTTAGCTCGAACGGCTGAATGGATTTGCACGAAACTTGGCAAATTGTAGGGACTTTTAGCCCGATGTGCCTTTGCTGGGTCTCAATATATGTGCTCCAGTGGATTTTGAGAAATTAACATTTTAAAAAATTTATATATCTGTGACAGCGTCCTGGATAGCTCACCAGTTCGCGTACTTTTCGCGTAACGGAGCTTTGCGAAGCGAAGCAGATTGGCTCTCCGGTGTCTGTCAACATTCTAAACAGTCCGTAGCGGCCGCCATTTTGTCTCTCAGTAGGATCGAGAGACAAGAGGAGGCCCAACCGAAGGGGGAAATAAAGGAAAGGGGGCAAGGTAGACCCCTTCTGACCCCCTAGGATTGATGAGGGGGATATTAAAGTGCCACGCGGGTCCTAAAAAAAAAAAAAAACATTTGTTTTTTTCGTGGGGTGCGGCCGGTTCGCGTACCGGAAAGCGGTCTGGGGAGCGTACTATAAGGAAACAAGAATGATTGACTTTTAACTTATTGTATGTTTATTGATTGTTCGTTTTGTTTTTTTTTATTTACGTAGCTACATGTAGGTACCAATGCAGAGTCTATAATTTAATAAACGCCGTCTCCTTTGTAAATATCTTGCCTGTTGTTATAGAAGTTGTTGTGGTATATGGAATTCATACCATAGTCTGTCTGGAAAGCCGAAACAACATGGTGGCAGGAGATGATAAAGAGATGTTAAATACACATTGGGGATTATATAGTGGGAGAAAGGAAGTAACTATGAACAAAGCTAGTATGTAATACCAAAAAGTTGCACAGTATATTTTAAGTCTGACTTCACGTTATAATGCATTTGCTATAGTTTTCAATATACATATAAAAATAAATAATGTGTCAAACAATTTTTGAATTAAGAAATTAAAATTTATTTTTCATTTTGTTTTTCAAAATTTAAAAGAAAATCTAAAAAATCGTGATCATTTTTTTCTTCATTTTTCAGAAGAAAATCTACTGCATCTACACATTGCACAAGTTCATTGTTTATTGTGTCGTCGCAGAAATCCATGTCAACTTCTGTCTCCATTTTTTTTTCTGTTTCAGTTTTCATGTTGTTTTGTTGTTCTTCCATTTTCAATTCTGAAAAATGAATTTTTAAAAAAATATATCAGTACAGATAGGGCACTGTTGGGTTTCAGTACAGATAGGCAGTTTGGTTAATTAAAAAGTGTTTTTTTCTTTGGGCAGTGTATGGTATCAAATTGGAAGTAGAAATATGAAGAAAATTATCAAATAAACTCTTAGTCAATTCTGAATTATACTATAGAAGTCTAACTCTATCCTTAACTCAGGGCTGGCGCTAGGCATGGGCAGCGTGGGCTGCCGCTCATGGTCTCGCACTCAGCCCACCAGCATGGGGCCACGCACTGGTGATGTGTCCTTTTGTTTTCCTGGAGATATATCATAAAGAAAGGTATCGCCTGCAATTAAGGTCCATTGGAGGCGGCCCCCTCCTTGTGCCTCCCATGGATTGTGTCAGGAGGTATAGGGGAGGGAGAAGGAGACGCTCCCTCAATTGCAAGGAGAACATTCACAGACACTGAGGGGGCCCCATTGTCCAGCATTTTTGCGCACCCACAGTTTTAACTTTTAGACCACAATCAATTCTCACACCTATGAAGGTGTGAGAAATGCGTGTGGAGTAAAAGTTAAAACTGTGGGGGCGTCAAAATGCTGGACAATGGGGCCCCCTCAGTGTCTGTGAATGTTCTCCTTGCAAGGGGCCACTTATGTAAATTGGAGGGGGCGTCGCGCGCGTTCCTTTTTAGCCCAGTGCCTCGCAAATCCTAGGACTGGCCCTGCCATAACTAAAACAGAGAAGTCTATTTTTTTCTATAAGTATTACAGAGTGATAGAATATAGCTGTCAGAAAATGTTTTTCTAATTAGCTTTCAGTACAGAACATACTTCAGTTTTATAAATAATATCTTACCTTTTAAATATAAGTTGAAGTTATCAGTTGATTTTTTTGTTGTTATGCACTTCACGAAGTAGTAGTCAAAATGGGTGTGTTTCTCTCTCTTTGTATATATATATTCAGGTACATAACCAATGAAATGTCATGATATAATAGTAGAAATTGAAAGTAATCTTTTAATTGGTTGTCATTTCCAACACTTTCGATATGTTTTGTGAAGTAATTTACCTCAGGGATTTTAGAGAGTTCTACATGCTAAATGGTTAAATGGTATTCCAACAATATTTGTGAAAATGGTAGGGATTGGTATGTAGTATGAGCTAATGATTAATTGGTGAAAGTGTCTCCAGTTGTTTTTCTGTAAATTACTTTCCCACCTTTTTTGAGCGAGTGCTTGTCAGTGTGTTTCCCGGTACGTGAACTTGCAGCGTTACGGGAGTCCTCCATTTTGTGTTTCGGTAGAATTGAGATACAAGATGGAGGGTAAATAATGTTCAGAATGGGTAGATGGGGTAGTTTAGACGTATCCTGTCTCCCTAAGTTTTCTGAGGGTGGCTCAGGAGGCTCATATATGTCGTTAAAAAAAAATTGTTTTTTATCGCGTGGTTAGCTGCCGGTACGCGAACTAGTTAGCGTACCGGGAAGCGAATATAGGTGAAAATAAGTGAAAAAAGGTACATTCGAAATTTCAAAAGAGTACACTAAGTTAAGGTAGCTCTGAAAAGAGCTTTTGGGTTTTGTGTATGTTCTAGAAACTTATAAGTAGGAACCAATACACATTCTTAAATTTAGTATGAAAACTTTGTTCCCCTCATCTGAGAAATGCACGCCATCTCCTCTGTAGATATCTTGCATGTAGTGATGCAAGTTATTGTTGTAGATGCAGCCCATTCCATGGTCCCTCATGTAAGCTGAAACAGACTTATTTACATGCTTCCTCGATTTTTCTATTTGTGGACAAAATTGATTGGACCACCTCCATTTTTGTCTTTGGCATATATTGGAATATACCAAGGCAGTTTGAGGAAAAGTGTCATCAAATGCTCAAAGGTGTCTTTTAGGAGCATTTCCAGACCCACCCCAGTCAAAGTGCCTAAATCGTTTCCGCCACAGTGCACTATTATGAGGTCAGGGTTTGGCAAATGTAAAAAGGTTTTCACCAATAGTATCAATTGGTGACATTTCAATCCTCTTCGGCCAATCCATTTAATTTCCACATTTTGTAAATTGAGGTTGTGTAAATTTCTGTTATCAGCATACCTGTGAGCCCAGTGGATGTAGCTATGTCCAAGAATCCAGACTGAAAACATGGCTAGAGGAGTTTTTGCTGCAGTCAGATGAAGTGTGGGAATGAAATGGCAGTTGAAATAGTGAAGTTTGTAATGAAAAAAAACTGTGGAGTTTAAGTGCAAATGATTCATTAGCAGTGATTGGTGTATTTCCATTGCTGAAAACAGAAAGTTAGGGTGCATGGATGTGTTCTTTGAAAGATGTAATTTGAATGGTTAATAAAAAATTATGTTATGAAAGATTTCAGTGGATTAGCAGGTGTACTGAGAGTTCAGAGTTCATTTGAAATATTGTTGTGTGAACTTGTGAACATGAGATGTCTGGCAGGCGGTAGTTGCTATGGAAAAGAGGTAGAAAGGGCAGAGGGGGGAAGGGTGTTGATTTGAAAATAGTGAGGGAAGAGTTTTGATTGGCTGACATGAGAGATATGTGTGATGAATATCAGCGTTTCAGTGCCTTTGTTGGTTCCAGCCTCTGGAGTGCATACCTTTAATTCTGCTAAAGAATAATTGGTGTGTTTCTGAGTCTGTTTTGAATTTCAAAAAGAATTTGTAAAGGTGAGTTATCGTTTATATATTTTAGATAAAGACTAGTATGCTTTTTTGCGTAAATAAGAAAGTCAGCTGTGTATTTAAAATGATGTTTTGCGTCAAGTGTTTTGCATTCTGCTTTCAAAGGTGATTTTGGATTCTTTTACCAATTGTAATTGTAGATAATGTAAATTATTAGTACTGACAAGGTGTGTATGTACATAGGAGCTGTGCTGTGTTTTCAAATTATGATCAGAAAATCGTTTTTAAGGAAAAGGCATGCTTTAAAAAATTATGAGAAACTATGTACTTGTGATGTGACTCCTGCAATGCGTCGCTTTTGCGGAACAGATATATGATGCATTTGTGTTGGTATTGTTACGGTGTATATGTAAAAAATGATGCATAAGTGTTGCACGGGCATTGAAAATACTCTCCTATGTGTGCTTAGCAATTTCAAGTCACTTCCTCCGGGTTCAAGGGCCTTGTGAATACGTCCCCATGTGTGTCTGGTCATTTGAAGTCACTTCCCCGTAGTGCAAGGCCCTTGTAAATACGCCCCCATATGTGCCTGAAAAATTTTCATTTTGATTGTTTGAGTTACATAGCCATGTTAAAAGTTATTGAAAAAAAGGTGCAGGTTCCTTAAAAAAACTTTTTCATGTGTATTAGGGCATCTTAAGTCTGTTCCGCATGAATGTAGGTGTATTATTGTTTTACATAAAAGGTTTAAAAACTTTTTTTGAAATCAAATGCATGCATACTTAGGGCCCGATGTAGGTGGTCGTTTCAGGCCATTTACCGACCGGTTACGGCCGATATCGGCCGCTTCCGACCGGTAAATGGCCAATCGGTATGTAGGGGCCTAAATCCAAGGCCACATGTAGGTAAATCTACATTTACAGAATCGGAAAAATTATCGGTTTGGTAAAATACCGAATCGGTAATTTTACCGATTCTGTAAATTTCCTATGTAGGGGGGACTCTTCTGAGTCTCAAAGGCCTTAACGAATAGGTATTTTAGCATGAAATCCAACTTCATGGTAAAATACCGATTTCGGTGTGCATGCACACCTATGTCATGTGAAAGGCAGACCTGTCCTTAGGGCAGGTATGCCTGCCACATGGCACCTGTGCCTGTTTTGAGGGTGCCAGAGGGTGTTAAAGTGACACCCCCTGCACCCTTGTGAATTCTTTAATTACCGATTAGGTAACTACAGAATCGGTAATGCCTAATCATTGTAATTGTAGATAATGTAAAGTATTAGTACTGATAAGGTGTGTATGTACATAGGAGCTGTGCTGTGTTTTCAAATTATGACCAGAAGAGTCCTACCTACATATGGGTGGCTTTAAATCGGTATATTTATCGATGTTTTATTTTACCGAATCGGTAAAATTACCGATTACCGATTCTGTAATATTTTGCCCCTTACATGACAAATTTTGTTATCTGGTCGGTAACGGCCGAAAATACAGTTTTTCGGTGGTTACCGACCGACCTACATCTGGCCCTTAAAGTCTTAGAGACAGATTTATGATGGTTGTGCGCCTCTTTTGTGCTGTTGGTGCGTCACTTTTGTAATGCAGGAGAGATTTACAAGAAGCACCATGTTGCAAAACCGCAGCCACGGGTCAAGGAGGGAGTTACGGTGGGGCAGGCATGCGGGGAGGGGGAGGGGCAGGGTGGAGGGACGTAAACACTGGCATATGGATTATTGCAGGTAAGTACACAATTTAATGTGTGTAAAGTTTTATGTGGGCTTTTTTTTGCAGGGTGGGTAGTCATTTGCATGAAAGCCCTGTAATACTATCACTATCACAGTAAAATTAAAAAAAGTTTAATGAATCATCTTTATAGCGTTGCTGAATCAAATTCTTACTGTTGATTTACTGTTTGGTATTAGTGGTTAATAGCATTTTTTATTATATTTTACCACAGATTCAACTGCAGATTATTGAGAAATTAGACAATGCCATCTAAAGATAGAATCCGAAAGTCTACGAAACGTCAAAGACAGCAGATTACTACATTTTTGCAGCAGTCCTCTACATTTAAATCACCTCAACGCACGAAGAAAACTTCGGGTAAGCGAATGAAATCATTTCTTAGAAACATTTGTAGAAACAAAAGTATAACTACAGAACAAGTTTTAGTGCCGAAAAAGAGAGCCAATTTAAATGGAAAGGAAAGGCCCGTCAAAAAAGTTTCTGCTACAGCTGGAGATAACTCTGTGCATGGCAGTAGAAGGGAAATTGTATTCAGGGACATTCGTAGGCGAATGTTCCGCAACAGGGTAATTGTCAATTTGCTAAAACAATTCAAGAAAGGCCAACCGAAAGCGGCATTTTATAAGAAAAAAAAATGTAGAGAAAATTATTGATCAGGCTTTCGAAATTAAGCGAAAGTTATTTATTTTGGTAATTAATAGAATTAGGAAACTAAACAAGGTAATCTATGTTTTCAAATCTAATAGTAGATGGAAGAGAGAAGTAAATCGAAGTAATTTTTGTGATGTTTTCTCAGGAGAATGGATGCATAGTTCAAATAGTGAGGCATTTTTTAATGAGGAGAGTTATTTTCAGGACAATGATTTGGTGCATGCAGTTGACACCAGTGGTCGAGCTTATGAGGTGAAAGACGGTCAACCGGTTGAAAAAGAAATACTTTGTCTGCAGATGCAGAAGAGACGTTAAGTGATGAGGTTTTAGGGAGACGTCCTAAGGGACCAGTGTACACCTGGGAGTGTAGTTCTATTTGCAGTGTGCAACAGGATTCCATCAATTTGCTTTGTGATTTTATACGGACATTTCATAAGAAACGTGTAAAGCAAAAAATAAAGATGTTGCAAGAATTAGATCCTTGCAGAGTGAGACAAGTGACAGGTTTGCATGGTCATTCACTGGCTTGTCTTTCCAGGAGAGTATGCCAGAGTGTATTTCATCATTTCAGGATGCTAGCAGTGCATCATAATAAAGTGAGGAAATTAGTGAGAATGTTGTATTATGCTAAGAGTCCAGCAATTATGCTTAAACAATTAAGCAGTGCTCTTTTGCATAGTTCTGAAGTAGATGTGAAGAATATTTGTCAAGAAATTGAGTTCTGTTACTTTGCTGGTAAAGAGAACAATGTTGATATTGAATCACTAGAAGAAGGTAATGTGGAAGACAGTGTACAGATTTTCAGTACAGATAAGTTTCATAAGGATATTTCCACGTTTATGGTGAAATCAAGTGAGAGGCCTAATTTTACTTGTGTGTGTTGTCGACGGACTTATTATAAGAATCAGACTAAGTTAGTGGATATATATGCAAAAAGTGATATGGAAAACAATAGTGAATGGAAAGATTTTGCCACATACTTGATGGTAGAAAATTGTTTTGATTTGGGAGCGGACCAACGTATGTGTACTTATTGTTTTAACAAATTAAACCAAAACCAGATGCCTGCTAGGGCGGTTCATAATAATCTGGAATTGGTAGAGATTCCTTCTGAATTGAAGGATTTAAATACTTATGAATCTATTTTGATTCAAAGTGTGCATCCCTTTCAAGCTATTGTAACAATGGAGCCAAAGACAGGGAAGTTGCCTCCAGCAGATTTACAGAGAGGATTAAAGGGAAGAGTTTTTTATTTGCCTCTAGATTTGAACAAAAACATTAACACAATTGGAGTAGAGAAAGTGGAAGAGGAACCTCTAGTTATCATAGTTAATGGTGTTCCGACAAAGAGTAAGAAAATATGGCAAGATTTAGTGGATGTTAGGAAAGTCAAAAATGCAACATTGTATTTAAAAAAAAATAATAAGTACTATAAGAATGTATATGTTGCAGAAGAGGAAGTAAGTGAGGAAGAGGATAGCGATTTGTGTCCTGGTAAAATTGAAAAAGTAGAAGCCTCTATAAAGGAAGAAATGTATGAACATTATAGTGTTCATCCTTTGCATTCCAAGGAAGCTATGGGGAATGCTATTGAGTTGTTTCAAATGAAACAAGCCAAAGGGAGTCCCATTAGTGTTTGTGAGGAAAGTTTGGAAGCTTGGTGTTTCCCACAGCTATTTCCCACAGGTCGAGGAGGACGATATGATGAGCAACTTGTTCAAATTCCTGCTTCAGAATACCGGACTTTACGATTGTATGCAGAAGATGCTAGGTTTCGACAATGCATTCCCTATTTGTTTCATCTCCTGTTTGAAAGCGATCTGTCAGGACTGTCATATGCAGTGAACCACATCTTGAAAAGTGGTATACAGATGCGAAACATCTCGGCAAGGGACTTTATGGATAAAGTCAATGTCCAAGACAGTATTTTGGATTCTCACCTAATTAATCTCATGGCGTGTCAGCGTGGTACTAATGAGTACTGGTACCGTCGTCATGGTGATTTAAAATGTATGCTGAGGAACTTAGGAGCTCCGACATGGTTCCTCACTCTCAGCTGTGCCGAGTATAGCTGGGAAGACTTACTTGAATTTCTACGAGAGGCAAATGGAAACATTGAAAATATTGAATTCAAGACACCCGGAGAACTGTGCTCTTTAGATCCAGTGAATGTATGCAGGTACTTCAATCATAGATTTGAAGCTATGATGTCTTTCATCATGAATAAGAAGAATCCACCTCTTGGAGAGGTGTTGGATTTTTTCTGGAGAAAGGAGTACCAAGCAAGAGGTGCTCCTCATATACACATGCTGCTGTGGATCAAGGATGCACCTAAATTTGGAACAGATCCGGATGACTTAGTGATGAGTTTCATAGAACAGTATTCTACGTGTGCTGTTCCAAACGCAAAGGAGAAGAAAAGCCTAAGAGAACAAGTTCTACGTTTCCAAAGCCATCGTTGTGGAAAGTACTGTCGTCGTAAATTCAGAAACAAGGACAAGTTCTACACCAAATGTCGTTTCAACTTTCCACGACCGGTGATTTCTAAAGGAAGAGTAAACAGTTTGATGTCTTCACTGCGACATAATGTGACGAGGAAATCACCCAAAAACACATACAATTTGAAAAGAAACGAAGAGTCCAAGTACATCAACGATTACAACCCTGTGATTTTGTCCATGTGGAATGCTAACATGGATATACAGTTTGTGGCTGACAACTGTATGGCTGTGGCTCGGTATGTGACTTCTTACATCACCAAAAAAGAAAAGACAGAATTGAAGAATATGTGGGAGGATATTTCCCATGAAAAGAGCCTCAGCAAGAAGTTGTACAGTTTCAGTTTGAAGATGTTGTCGCATCGAGAAATCGGAGCTTACGAATGTTCTGACCGCTTGTCTTCAGCAAGTCTCTATGCCAAATCCAGGAGTATCGTTTGGGTGAGTCTTGGTCTTGCTGCAACGTGAAATCGAGTTCTAAAACCTGTCCGGGAAATTGAGTATTTGGCGGAAAAGGAGCCAAACAGTACCGACATTTTGAAGACCAACATGTTGGATACATATTATCCAAATCGAAGCAGTCACCTGGAGAATGCTTGTCTGTATGATGTTCTTCAAAATTACGTTTTCAAAAGGAACATCAAAGAAGATATCGATAAAGGAGTGTATGCTGTAATTGGAAGTGAAGGATGTCTGGTCAAGCAAAAAAAATGTCAATTGATAAATCATCGAAAATTGGATTGTGAATCTTCTGAAAGAAAAGAGTTTTTCTATTTAGCTCTTTTGCAACTTTTCAAGCCTTGGCGTGCAGAAGAGGAACTGCTTGGGGATTTTCTCTGGTACGAAGACTCCTTCAATGCAGCCAAGGAGTCCATAGAATGTCCTGTTTTTCCCAAATATCTACAAATGTTGAATGCAGAAATTGAGCAGGAAGCGACAATTGCCGCCGAGATTGCTAGAGACAGTTCTCAGGACAGTCAGAGTTCTGTTTCATTGAGTCAGGATCCACTAGGAGAACCAGTTATCGAAAATGAAGCTGCCACTGCCATGATTGAAGTGGAAAGAGCCATGGCACATGCTCAGAAGGATGCAGTTAACTTAGAAGAATGGAAAGGGGCGACCATTTGGTCCCCCCAAACGTATGGTGGAGTATCACGATCCCCCCGGGAAGCCATCTTGGGCGGGAGGCGAGTCTCGGCTGGTATGCCCGAAGCGGCGTAGCCGGGGCGCGCCTTTTTCCCGCCCTAGAGTGGGTTGTCCTAGACACTGACGCGGCCGGCCACGCCCTCGGAGGCAGGCGGGGGCGGGTTTACGCCCGCCCTGAAGACGGATAAAAGGAGCAGAAGCCAAGAAAGCATCCTCTTGTTCCTGTGCTCTGAAGCTGCACCTCCCCGCTGCACGTGAGCTCGAGACGGAACGAAGAGCCAATTTTGAGCGTTGTAATCTTTCTTTTTGTCTTACAGATATTCCGTCTGAGAATGCCCAAGAAAGTCGGGAAGCGGGTCAGTACCGATCAGATGCTCCGCATGCTCATGAAGGAGGTAGCCGATTTGAAGAAGAAGGTGGCGGCTAAGGACGGGGAGGGAGGACCGAAACGGCCTTTGCCGGGAGCAGGCCCCGGCGGGAGAGGCAAGAGGTCCAGAAGGGGGGCACTCGGGGGGGAAACCCCGGTTCCCGATACCCCACTTGAGGAGCCAACCCCGACGCCGAAAGAAGGGAATCCGATCCCGTGGTGGTCACCCCCGTGAACGGGGAGGATATGCCTCCTGAGTTAGCGGCACAATTGGCAGCGTGGTTGGGAAAAGATAGCGAGGGCACCACGGCTGACGACGCCCGCGCAGTAATGAGGCAACTGCGGGAATCTAGGGAGGCAGCGAAGGCACCATCTTCCGTTAACGCATCAGGCCCAGGTTCGGTGGCAGATGCAGCGTCTGGTTCAGGTAAGCGGCCATTGCCGATTGCGGGGGAGGGGTCTGTACCTTCACGAAGGGAAAAGGTGGCTCAGCATGTGCCACTGGAAGTTAAGGAAAAGATTTGGGCGAATAAGTATGTGAACATTTTCTCTTTGCTTACCGATCATTACGAGATGGAGCATGTGAAGAGCCAAAAGGAGCTTATGCATCCGAGTGTTTGGCGCGCAAAAATGGCCGCCTTTAAGGTTGACGAAAACATTGGTACTTGGGGCAGAGCATGGGGCATTTTTACCTCCATCATGGGAGAGCGCAGGCCCGAGTTGTTGACCGAGTTGCCAATTTATCAATCACGTATCATGGAATATTCCGTAGCATATGGGGGCAATCAGTGGTTCTGCTACGACAATCTTTTTAGAAAAGCGAAGGAACACGACCCGATTTTGACTTGGGATTGTTACGACTCCGTGTCATGGCAAAAAATGGAGAGTACAGGAATGTTGAAGGTACCATTGTTAGGGAGTAACGGGGGGGAATCTTCCCGCCAAAACTCTGGGACACCCTTTCGGACGGGTGCAGGTAACGAGTACCACTCGAAGCCGAGTGGCAACACAGGTAAAAGGGGGATCTGTTGGAATTTTAACAGAGGGAAATGTACGAGGCCCCAGGGGTCATGCAAATTCAGACATGAGTGTGGGGGGTGTGGGCAGCCATCCCATCCTGAGTCCATGTGCAGAGCCAAAACGGGTGATAACGGTGGTAAGGGAGGCGCCAAACAGGTCTAATATAGTCCGAGGGGCGCCTTTACCTACCCCGATTGATACCATGGCAATGATTCCTTGGCTCAACGAATACCCGGATCATGCTTCCGCTGGGGTGTTACGAAACGGGTTTTCATATGGTTTCCGCATCCCAGTGGGGGATTTTCAGGGTGTAGCAAACTGTAAGAATCAACTGTCGGTCTTGCAGCACACGGCGGTGGTGCAGGTAAAGATTGGGAAAGAGGTGACTCGAGGTCGTGTCGCCGGTCCATTCGATTTGCCACCGGTTGCTAACTTTGTTTGTTCTCCTCCAGGGGTGGTCCCCAAGAAGGACCCGGGTGAGTTTCGGCTGATACATAACTTGTCAGCCCCACGTGGTCTTTCCGTGAATGACGCGATAGACCCGGAAGTGTGTTCGGTGCGGTACGCATCTTTCGATGAGGCCGTTGCCATGTTGAATCGCCTGGGGCCCGGGACGCTGATGGCAAAATCGGACATCGAGTCAGCGTTCCGGTTGCTCCCGGTACACCCAGACGATCAGCGTCTCCTTGGTTTTCAGTTTCAGGGTCGCTATTACATGGATAGATGTATGCCAATGGGATGCTCGATTTCCTGTGCCTATTTCGAGAAGTTCAGTTGTTTTCTGCAGTGGGTATTCACAAGGAAGACAGGTTTTCAACATGTTATGCACTATCTCGATGAATTTCTGTGTTTGGGGGCAACCGGGGATCCTGAGTGTGGACAGGCTTTACATGAATTTTGTGTCTTAATGAATCAATTCGGTGTGCCATTGGCGCCAGGTAAGACTGTGGGTCCCTCGACCTTGATCGAGTTTCTGGGGATCGAGCTCGACTCGGTCGAAGGTTGTTTTCGATTACCCAAGGAAAAAGTGTTAAAATTCAGGTTATCCCTTGAGACATGTATTCGTGCAACGAAAGTAAACCTGCATCAATTGCAACAGGTGGTGGGTCAGTTGAATTTTGCCCTGAGAGTGATGCCAATGGCGCGCCCCTTTTCCCGCTCGATTGCACAAGCCATGGTCGGCCTGAAGGAAGGACACCACCGCACGAGACTCTCGGCAGAGGTTCGCCAGGACATGCGCATTTGGTTGGCATTTCTGGCGGATTTCAATGGTCGAATTGTCTGGAACAAACCAGCGGTGTCCTCCGAGGAGCTGGGGCTTTGGACAGATTCGGCGGGGAGTATAGGTTTTGGCGCCATATTTGGTAATCACTGGTCAGCGCAAACATGGCCGTCATGGTGGCACGAGTGCGGCTTGACAAGTAACATTGCTTTTCTCGAACTTTTCCCTATTTTGGTGGCACTAAGAACTTGGCCCGAGGGGTTCCGTGATCACTCTGTGGTGTTCTGGTCTGATAACATGACCGTGGTTGAGTGTATCAATAGTCAGGCAGCACGATGCAAATTGATTCTGAGACTGCTCAAGGAAATTGTGTTGTTATGCATGCAACTGAATGTACTGTTTAGGGCAAGACATGTGCCGGGGGTGATGAACCAAGCGGCTGATGCCCTTTCTCGTTTCCGTATGCAGGCCTTCTGGGGTTTTCTGCCCACAGCGGACCCGGTGGCGGCACCCTTTCCCGAAGCTCTCTGGTCTCTCGGTGCCCCGAACTACAAAACCTCGTGGGAGAGAGTTTAGCACCCAGGACGAGGAAGGCATATGAAGGGGCGTTCCGTTCCTATTGGGCCTTTTTGGGTACTGCTAGGGGAGAACTTTGGGGTCAGGAAGAGTTTGTAGTGAAATTTCTGCTCTCCTTACGTCAGGCAGGCAAATCAGTAGCTACGGCCCAGAGGCATTGGGCCGCTATTTCCTTTATGGCAAAGGCTCATGGGATCCAGGACCCGACAGCGTCTTTCGTTGTGCAGAAAGCGCTACATGGGTGGCAACGCCTTGAGGGTCGCAGAGTAGATGAGAGGCACCCGATAGGTCTGGATAGGCTAACCCTCTTATGGTCTGTACTCCCGGCAACGTGTTCATCCCAGTACGAAGCAGTGTTGTTCCGAGCCGCATTTGCACTAGCATTCCATGGGGCTATGCGGGTAAGCGAATTAGTGGCGAAGAACAAGCGGGATACGATGGGGGGATTGTGCCGGGAGCACATTCAGGTCAGGGGGGAGACGATGACGGTCTCGTTTGTTAGGTCCAAATCCGATCAGGGTGCAATCGGGGACTGCGTAATCATTCAGAGGATCCCCGGTTCTTCCATGTGCCCTGTGGTGTGCGTAGAGGAATATTTAGCGCAGAGGGTGGCAGCATGGGGGGGACCTTGTTGCGACACGCTGACGCCACCCCACTGACGAGGTTTCAGTTCCAGAGGGTGCTTGCAATGTCGATTTCGGCCGCGGGCTTGAACCCCGGCGAGTTCGGGACCCATTCCTTTCGGATAGGGGCTGCTACTGAGGCTACAGCCAAGGGTCTGAGTGTAGAGGAAGTAAAACGCGTGGGGCGTTGGTCCTCGAACTGTTATAAAAGGTATGTGCGCTTGCACATGTTGTGAAGCTGTAATGATATACTCACGCTTCTTGTTTTTGTTTGGTTTTCAGTTGCGCAAGCTTACGAAGCGGGGCGGACTGTGCAGTCGACCCGACACCTGGGGACCAGCGGTCAGAAATCACCGACTGCGAAAAAGGAGGTGTGGGTCGTGGGCCACTCATACGTGAGGCGTGCCGCGGACGTATTCAAAGCAGGTGATATGATTCACGTGGCTGGGGAATACGGGTACAGGGTGTCCTTCTACGGAAAGGGCGGGCTCTGTGTTGACCAGTTTCAATCCTTTTTCGAGGGTTTGTTAGGGCGGACAAGGTCACCGCCGTCTATAATCATAGTCCATCTTGGGGGCAACGATCTGGTGGCCACTGGTAGACGACTTCTTCTTGAGGCAATGCTTTCCACAGTAAGTTGGTTGGCAAGAAGAGTTCCAGGGTGCACAATCGCATGGTCCCATATGATCCCACGGAAAGTGTGGCGGGGGGCTATTTCGGTTTCTGCTCTGAATCATTCCGTAAGGAAAATAAATAACAAAGTGAGTAGATTGTTTCGTTCAAGTACACTGCATTCTGTTTCGCATGGTTGTATCAAAGGGGACAGTATGTATTTGGGGGACGGGGTTCATTTGTCCCGGGTGGGGAATGAGTTACTCATAGGAGACCTCATAGCTTGGTTGAAGGGTTTAAAACATGACCTTTAGGCAGGAGTGGGGGGTCCGGATAGCCGGTCAACTATCCGGCCTGTGGCGGTAAGGTCATGATCGGTGAGCAGTAATTGGAAGATCCCTATGGGGGGGCGTCACCCATTACGGATGGGAGCGCTCGGGGGAGGTGGCCAATTGGCCCCTCAACGGGGAGGCGGTCCCGTCTAAGGATAGGCCGCCGGAAGGAAAGGAAAGGTGGTCAAGGCCCCTTCCTGGATAGGAGGGGCTACGGGCCCTCCTGGGGAATTTCCCGGGGCCAGGACATCTGCGACGGCAGATGGGTAAGTTGTGTGGGGTGCGGGAGGGGGTTTACGCTACCTTTTAGACACCTCACACGAGTCCTCGAACAACCGTTAAATGGCGTCGAGTTCATTGGGGCCCCCGTCAAGTCCAAGGGAAATTGGTAGATGCACTTGAGGTACGCCTCTGTGCGGTCGCTCCCCTCACAAGTGAGGGTGGTATTTCTGGTTTAGGGATCTGACACCGGTTACGACCTTGCCGTTGGCCCTTAACGTTAGGATGTACAATTTCAAGTCGAATGTTTTGTAGGATGTTAGTTCGGCTAGGAGAACCTTTGTATTAGAGATCTGTTAAGGTTAGCCAAACATCGTAATGTGGAAATGAAATTGTACATAATATGAAACTGTTATTTTAATGTTTTGATTTTGTTTCATATTTTAATAAATACGGCCGGGAAGGGTAACTCCCTTCCCGCCTTCCAAAAGTTCAAGAACTGTTTCCGGTTTCCCAATTCTTGGGGATTGTGTTGAGAGGGGGTGGCGGGTATCTCAGCCATATGGAAAGGGGCGACCATTCGGTCCCCCCGAACGTATGGTGGAGTACCACGATCCCCCCGGGAAGCCATCTTGGGCTGGAGGCGAGTCTCGGCTGGTATGCCCGAAGCGGCGTAGCCGGGGCGCGCCTTTTTTCCGCCCTAGAGTGGGTTGTCCTAGACACTGACGCGGCCGGCCACGCCCTCGGAGGCAGGCGGGGGCGGGTTTACGCCCGCCCTGAAGACGGATAAAAGGAGCAGAAGCCAAGAAAGCATCCTCTTGTTCCTGTGCTCTGAAGCTGCACCTCCCCGCTGCACGTGAGCTCGAGACGGAACGAAGAGCCAATTTTGACCCACCCACCAGCCCCTGAGGATAGCGAGTTGTTTTGAATAAAGTTGATATGGTAACTCTTTTTCTTGCAGGTTGTGATGATTGTCGTGAAATTTTTGAATATGCAATAAAGAATGGTTATTTTCAGTATGTTTTGCAAATAAAGTAATTTTGCACTAGGATTGATCAGTATTTATGCTTGTAATAAGTTATGTTTGTTTGTAATCTTAGTAAGTTAGGTAGAACTGTCGTATTTATTTTGGTCGGGCGGTAAGGTCATGATCGGTGAGCAGTAATTGGAAGATCCCTATGGGGGGGCGTCACCCATTACGGATGGGAGCGCTCGGGGGAGGTGGCCAATTGGCCCCTCAACGGGGAGGCGGTCCCGTCTAAGGATAGGCCGCCGGAAGGAAAGGAAAGGTGGTCAAGGCCCCTTCCTGGATAGGAGGGGCTACCGGCCCTCCTGGGGAATTTCCCGGGGCCAGGACATCTGCGACGGCAGATGGGTAAGTTGTGTGGGGTGCGGGAGGGGGTTTACGCTACCTTTTAGACACCTCACACGAGTCCTCGAACGACCGTTAAATGGCGTCGAGTTCATTGGGGCCCCCGTCAAGTCCAAGGGAAATTGGTAGATGCACTTGAGGTACGCCTCTGTGCGGTCGCTCCCCTCACAAGTGAGGGTGGTATTTCTGGTTTAGGGATCTGACACCGGTTACGACCTTGCCGTTGGCCCTTAACGTTAGGATGTACAATTTCAAGTCGAATGTTTTGTAGGATGTTAGTTCGGCTAGGAGAAACTTTGTATTAGAGATCTGTTAAGGTTAGCCAAACATCGTAATGTGGAAATGAAATTGTACATAATATGAAACTGTTATTTTAATGTTTTGATTTTGTTTCATATTTTAATAAATACGGCCGGGAAGGGTAACTCCCTTCCCGCCTTCCAAAAGTTCAAGAACTGTTTCCGGTTTCCCAATTCTTGGGGATTGTGTTGAGAGGGGGTGGCGGGTATCTCAGCCATATTGGAAAGACAACTCAACGTTGAGCAGAGGAAAATATATGACGAAGTTACCAGCCAAATTGAGCATGGATTAAGTCATGAGAAGGAAGAGTGCTCATGTACCTCGTTGAAGCCTGTTCGACTGTACGTGAGTGGAGAAGCAGGAACTGGAAACATTTTCCTCATTAAAGCAATTTCATGTTATCTGCAGAAAAGGACTGAATCATCGCTGTCTTGTGTTGTGACCGCTCCAACTGGACTGGCAGCTCATAACATTAAAGGGATTACTTTGCATCGGTTACTGATGCTGCCAGTGGAGCATGATAACAAATTACAATACCACAAGTTATCTGGAGATGCTTGTTGTGAAGTATCTAGAGTCCTGAAGAAGAAGAAACTTCTTATCATTGACGAAGTAAGCATGGTTTCAAATGTCATGCTTGCTTTTGTGCATTTGAGAATGCAGGAAGTTCTTAAAACAGAGTATGATGTGTTATTCGGTGGCAAACACATCATTGTTTTTGGTGATCTTCTGCAGCTGACACCAGTGAAAGGACAACCAGTGTTTAAACTGCTTACACATGAAGATACCAAGAAGTGCCTAGGGAGCATTGGCAACGTTAACATATGGTTAAACTACAGTTATGCTGAGCTGCGTGAAAATATGCGTCAGGCGAAGGACGAAGATTACAAGAATATTCTGCAAGATGTTAGAATCGGGAAAGTGACTGAGCGTGGTAAAGAAGCTTTACATGCACGCTTACTGTCAAATTTATATCCAGAAAAAGACGTTTTGCCATAGGATATTTTTCAGAAAATTACTGAGAAGAAATCTGGAATATGTTTGATGCCAACTCTTGCAGAATGTTCCATCTTCAACAACAAAATGTTGAATTTAGAAAAACAAGACATTGTAAAACTTGAAGCTATTGACAAAATAGAGCATATGGGAGCAACAATTATTTTGTCAGAGAATTTGAAATCTAAATTGGATTCATTAGAGAAGACTATATCTAAAACTGCGGGTTTTGAAAAGACTTTGAATGTATGCTTAAAATGCCGAATCATTTTGAGAAGGAATTTACATGTTGAAAGAGGTCTGGTAAATGGATCAATGGGTAATGTTGTTGATTTTGAGAGATACAGAAGTAGAGATGGAATTGAATTTTAAAAAATTTAATTTGATGGCATTGAGGAAGTACAGCTAATTGGTCGTTGCTCTGCTAGGTTTTTGCTTATTAAAGACTTATATGTTCGCCGTAAGCAGTTTCCTGTTTGCTTGGCATATGCGGTGACAATCCATAAATCGCAAGGTTTAAGTGTAGACACTGCTTTGGTGAATATTGGCAGTTCTGTGTTCAAGGAGGGTATGGCTTATGTAGCATTGTCACGAGTCAGAACTTTATCGGGATTGTACTTGATTGACTGTGATGTCACAAACATTTGTGCGGATCTAGATTGTGTTAAGGAATACAATAGGTTAAGAAGAGAGTATGCGCCACATTTGCCTCAATATCCTTTGTTTGAGAAACGTGTGGTAGGCCGGAAACGAAGAAATATCAGTAATAGTAGGGAGGTTGATGCAAAAAGACCAAAAGTCGATGAACCCAAAAGTGGAAGCAGGAATAAAATGAATTCTGTTGAAAATGTTGTTGGTTTTAAATTTGAAAATAGTTCTGGTGTCAACTGCTATGCTAATGTAGTTGTTAATGCTCTCTTTTCACTAGAGACTTTCAAAGAACAGATTGTAATCAATTCGGAACAAAGTTTATGCTGTTTGTTGAATTCTTTGTTAGAGAAATGTAGTGCTGATAAAACGAGAGTAGAAAGTGTGTCTGAAATTCGTTTTCTGTTAGAGGAATGTTCAGGTCAAACAGAATTCTCTGAAAATATTCAGCAGGATTGTCAGGAGTTTTTAATGTATATGCTTGATGTATTGCAAGATGAAGGTGTAGATGTAGATTATCTATTTGGCCTTTCTTATCAATGGCAACATGACTGCGAGAACTGTAGGCTATCAAGTACTAATAGTGTAGACTCAGAAAGATTTATATATTTAACATTGCCTGACAGTAAATCAGTATCCTTCAATAAGCTAGTAAAGGCAGCCGATCAAAATATGGAGTGCAGCCAATGTAAGTCTGGAATGCTGTCCACGTTAATTTTACGAAGTTATGGCCAGTATGTCATTTTAATGTTCCAACGATGTAGGCCTGATGGAACTAAATTGACAACTTTAATTAATAATTTTGTGGCTTCGCAGTTGTCGATATCAGGAAGGACTTTTAAAACTACTGCAATTATATATCATAATGGTCCTTCAACTAATTCAGGACATTATACAGCTTATTTGAAATCTGGAAACGGTTGGTCATTCTGCAATGATTCTGTTTTAACTTTCCAAAAAAGATTGCCTTTCCACCTTCAAAATTCTTACCTGGTGTTCTTACAACCTAAATTTTAGGAAAAAAAGCTTGGGATTTGTTCAGAGGAATTTCAAGATGTTCTAATGGCTCCTACTCTATATGGCCTTGTGGATAATTGTAGTACAGAGCGAAAACTGTTTGTTTTTATAAGCAAAGTCAAGTAGCAGATCAAAATAAGGAGTAGAGGAAATGTAAGTCTGCAATGCTGTCCACATTATTTATGGAAACTTATGGATGAAATGTCATTTTACAATTTCAACTACACAAACTGGAAGAAAATATGTTGTCCAGTCTAATTAAAAATGTTTTGGCTACATAGTCATCGATTTCAGGAAGAACATTTGCAACTGCAGCTATTATATAATGTACTGGTCCTTTGACAACATCTGGATATTACACAGCTTATTTAAAATTTATAAAATGGCTAGTCTTTCAGCAAACATTACTAATTGACTATGAAGCAATGTTGCCTTTTGACTTGTTTTTTGAAGTCAGAATTTAGGGTAGGTAATTGGACTAGAATGATTCTAGGTGTTGCTGTAATTTAGTTTGCTGTTTTAAATTGCTTTGTATGTCTCAGTTTTCTTAAAACAATTGAGTTTATCTTTCAGAAAGTGGCGGGCAGAAAATAGTAACAGCACAACAGAGTATAAGCTGTTCATAGGATATCCTTTGACGTCATAGAAAGTAAGTTACTTTGGAGAAGTTCCTATTTCTGCTTATTTATATTATTTGGGTTTTTTAAACACAATCATTTTGATTGTGTTTTTTTTCCCCGCTGTTATATGATGAATACCTTCAACTCACTGTTTTCAGTGAAATTTGATATTTTCTGATAACAGCAAAAATAAACCATTAAATATGTTTAATTAATTTTCTACTTTGAATTGTGATTTCTAATATATATATGGATTGGTGTGGCTCACTGGTTAGAGGTGGTAGACCCGGAAGCAGAGGTCAGCCCGGGACCAGGGTTCAATTCCTGACGTGGCAGGGTCTTGGGCCATCGTCAGCGGTCTCGATAATTCTCGCCTCGGTGCCTATTCCAACCATGGGTCCCACTCAGCAACTCTGGGCAATAGCTTGCTTAATCTCTACTAACGGCCCCATCAGCGCCAGGGATGCCTCGCTTCACCTTGGGGATGCCCAGGAGGGATCATCTCTCAGGGAAAGCCAGGATGGGTTCCCCAGCGGTATACAGCGCTGGGACGCCTCTTTGCTGGGGCAGCTGTGCGCTTTACAAGTATACCACATTTAACATTTAACATTCATTTTGTCTCATGCTCACACTTTTTTTACCACCTTCTATTAATTTAAATTTTTTTGTTCTTTCTTACACAGATTAAAAGTATAAAAAAGATAATTTAGTACGGCAATGACAATTAAAAGGTAAGTGTTTAGTACTCTTTACGTTACATGTCTATCAGATTTAACTTTTATTAGTTCCACTGCTTCTTTTCTTTAACCCTTAGTTTCCTGTCTTTGCTACTTCCTTCATTTCTTTTTCTTTTACTTACTTATACTACTCTTTTCACTTCTTCTATCAGTCCCTCTTTCAACAGTAACTGTGTGTTACTCCCTCTATTTGTCTTTCTTTTCACATTACTCTCTGTTTATTTATTCGTCTTTTTTTTAAATATTTTTTTTAGTTCGCTCCCGGTTCGCGTACCCGAACGCTAACCGGGAAGCGAATCAAAAGAAATAGAGGATGCTAGAGTGCTAAACATTCTAGCAATTTTTTTAAAAAGGGAAGGTAGTTCTGAAAAGAACTTTTTTCTATTCTTTTTGATGTTTTATATTTTTTTTGTGTTTTTTTTGAGGAAGGGGAAACAAAAATGATTCACTTCAAAGGGCTCAACAGGAGCAACAAAAAAAAAATTACTTTCTTGGACGTTTTGGACATTGATGATTTTCAAATGATGTATTTATTAAAGTAATACTCATCTCTCCGCATGAAATTAATTTTCCACATGCTAGACATGTAAATCTCATCTGCCCAAAGTTCTTTTGGAGATTTGGGACCGTTTCTCTTGCCTCTGACTCACTTATTGCTAAGTCATTGGTGGATATTTTAGCCGGTCGGGGGTTATCCATCAGATCTCGAAGTTGTGCTTTAGAAAAATTAAGAGGGTGCCACCTCTCCATGTGCCGATGCATGGTATGATTACCATAGCTATATTTTTTTTCGGTCCCTCTCGAGAGTTTTTTTTTGCAGATGAGGCAGGTAACGTATCTGGCATTAACTTTCTTTTTATGAGAAGGATGAGAAAAAAATTGCCAGATAAAATTCACTTTGATATGGGACGTTCTTGGCATTTCTTTAAGAAAGCCACTTGTCCCTTGCTCCTGTTCCTCGTCTTCCTCTTCTTCTTCTTCCTGGTTGAAGATGACCTGGCTAGTCGATCCTCTCTTCTTTGGTGGTGGTGGAGGTGGTGGAGATCCACCAGCTGCAGCTAATACAAATGCCATGTCTTAGCAAACAAAAACAGGTCTTTCTCTCATAGAAATGAAAGTCGGAGTGAGGAAAAAAGGTGGGATTTCATCATTTGAGAACTGAAAATGTTTTAGACCAATGAAAAGTGTTTATTTTACGTCATATGATCAAGCGTTCCATCATTAGGAAACTAAAAGTAAAATGAACCAATGAAAAGTTTTATAAACAAGTCACATGACCTGTTATGCTTACGTTCCGCGTTCCGCGCTGCACCTCGGATCGATTCCGAGCCTTTACGTTTCGCGCCTTGGTTCGCGTTCCAGAACGCTTCCGGGTGCGCTAATGCAGAACGTCTTAAGGGACATTACCTAGTAACGCGATATGTTGCGTTTACGGGACGCATCGCGATGTGCCTTTCTAACGCGGTATTTGCACTAACGGAACGTTTACCGTTTCGCGGATCGGCAGCGAAACAAGAAAAAATAATTTAAACTATAATATAAATTGAATTTAAAAAACTATAATACAAATATATATAAAATATATTTGTGAATTAGAATAAGAACATATGTTACAGCTATAGAGATTTCCTATTAAAAAACCATTGAAATTCACTGAAAAAACCATAGGTTATAGACCATATATAGTTAGGAATTAGCATTTACAAAACCTTGAAAATTCACTGAAAAAACCATAGGTTATAGACCATATATAGTTAGGGATTACAATTTACAAAACCTTATTTTACTCGCATAAAACCATTGAAATTCGCATATATAGTTAGTTGCGCTAACTATATATCGCGCACCCGCAATCCACTGCTGATGATGTCACATATTACATCATTCATGACATGGTCAGTGACATCACTGATGACATCACTGATCACATCTCAAATGACATCACTGATGACATCTCAAATGACATCACTGATGACATCACTGATGACATCTCATTTGACATTACTGATCACATCACTGATGACATCATTCATGTGATTATACGATGAACCTCTTCAGACTCTGATATAACCTTAGATACACTCAGTGTAAACAGACACTCACAGACTGTCACTCATCCATGGAGTTACTCACACACCTAGTCAGTCATGCAAAGAATCAATCACACCTCCATTTCCTCAACTATACAGTTATACACACCTTACTTATTCGAACATATACTAACACATATTTACTCTTTTATACAATCCCTGATACAAGTTCACAATGATCCATACAGCCACTCACACATTCACTGGCTCTTATGCACAGTAATTTATATATGTGAACTCTCACATGTACTGTGTTTTACATATGTACTTACTTTGACATGTAGCACTGAGATATCCATTCACTCACCAATACACTCGTACACAGTCAACCACCCATACAGCTGTTTCAACATGCAGTTTTGAACCCATAGATCTAGTGAATAAACTGTTCACACATGTATGCACAGAGTCACACACCTCCCAGCCACCCCCACACACACACTCACTCTCCCATACAAATACTTGGACAACCAATCAATAACCCATACAGTTACTCATATAGCTACTGATCAACACATGCAGCAGTTTGTAGAAAAACAGATATAATGATGCACAAATTAAGACAGTTTAGTCACTAACCCATGCACTCAGTGAGACACATTTAATCACTCTCTCATACAGTCAGTCATGCACCTACTAAATCCTTCATCCAGACACTTATACATCCACTCATTCTTCAATATGTAGGACATATTTTAACTTTACAGAAACAGACAGTCACTGGATGTTGTCATCAGTGATGTCATCAGTGATGTCATTTGAGATGTCATCAGTGATGTCATCAGTGATGTCACTGACCATGTCATGAATGATGTAATATGTGACATCATCAGCAGTGGATTGCGGGTGCGCGATATATAGTTAGCGCAACTAACTATATATGCGAATTTCAATGGTTTTATGCGAGTAAAATAAGGTTTTGTAAATGCTAATCCCTAACTATATATGGTCTATAACCTATGGTTTTTTCAGTGAATATATATATATATATGTATATATATATATATATATATATATATATATATATATATATATATATATATATATATATATATATATATATATATATATACCCATTACCATTACCCAATTACCCAATGGTTTGGTGGCAAAGGATTTCACAAATGTTCCTCTTGTCGGGCGTGCAAGTTTGGACTAAATACCACCCATTATCGCACTCCGTTTTCAGAAACTGAATTTCCGATTCACGGCAATTACAACTGCCGCACGGAGTTTGCGGTTTACGTCCTAACTTGCACCTGCGGTCTACGGTATGTAGGCAGTACCGGCGCACAGGTGCATGTTAGAGTACTGCAGCACCTTCGTGCTATAGTAAATCATGACACGGCATACCCGGTGGCACGCCACTTCAACAGCAGATATGACATGGATCTGTCATGTCTCAATTATTATTTTATTGATGCTGTTGCTCCTTTGAGGCGAGGTGGTGACCGTGACAAACTATTACGCCGACTAGAAACGCAGTAAATCATCAAACTCGACAGTAAACAACCAAACGGGTTAAATGCGACAGAGGACATGCACAACTTTCTGTAGGAGCATTGGTCCATTGTATATACTCTGTATATAGTATACATACTGATTTCAGACGTGAGATTATCCAAGAAAACATATAGAATTATGTATAAATTGTATATATATGAAATCTTGACCTCTAGCACCTGTTTCAGGTATCCTGTAGTCCTGTCTCTTAAATTTGAGTTAGCTGCGTAGTTTTCTGAACAGTGCAGTTTTTTAACAAACACTTTGGGAAATGTTTTCTTTTGGTGGTTTCTTTACACTGTACATTTACTCAAGCACTTTTTCCCTAAACACAATTGTTGTAAATTGTCCTTATATATTTATGATATTTAAAAAAAAAAATTTCACAATACAAAAAAATTGTTATAACAAATACATAGGACTGAAACTTGATTCTGTGTTTTTTACACTAAGGTGCTGTTTTTTGGTGTTACACATTATTTGTTTTCACACAAGCTATGATTTGCATCCTTATAATAATTTGTCATGCTTTGGTTTGGGTAATAATCTAGAACTGTTTGTTTGGTTTACTGTGAGATATATCATGCATTCATGCAGATAATTTTTTCTCATTTACTGATGCCCAATAACATCAGCGCATTCATGCAGTCATTTTGTTACCCACAAATTTTTGTTTTATATTTAATGTTACCAGAAATCAATTCGGATTGCCACCAATAATCAATAAGCATTCAGCATTGTTTCTGTTTTTTGATGCAACAAAGTTACATTGACATAGCGTTATTATGCACTGTATCTTTAAATTGTTTGTATCCAGCATTTGGTACAACCATGTGACTCACGCTTGGTAGGTGTGGCCCAATAGGGCGGGTCAGCACTGCAAAGATAAAAGAAGTTTCCGTTTTTGAAATGTGGTGTGTGAACAAGACTACGTTAGTAGTCGAAACGTTGCATTTTGGAAGGCACATGGAATAAATAACATCTTGCCTGGATTACGTGGGGTCTGTCTCTTCTTTCGCCGCTGCCTGTGGAGGTTTGAAGATTGTGCTTATATATATATATATATATATATATATATGGAAGAAAAGGTTGCCACCTAGGTGGGAATGCACTTACAGGTAGGAATTAATGCCAGCGCAAGGGCGTGAGCTGCGAACAGACTGCGGGTCCACGGCTGCCTCATTTGGGCAGCTATTTGTGGTACAGGAGGTGCCTTTACTTGCGGGGTGCTTGCGGGGACATTGGCAATCCCTTTAAAACTTTTTTTGCATGTGAATGGCGGCGGCGACCAACTTGGGTTTTATCGAACCACCAGTCCCAGAAAGCATTGCTTCAGGTTTCACACCTGTGCATAATGACTGAGGGTATTTACTGGTGCCTGCAGCTGCCGTCATGTCACATGTGCTGCCACTGAAGAGGGCGTTGGCCCGAAACGCGTCTGGCAGGAAAGGGACTCTGTTCGCAGCTCGCGCCCTTGCGCTGGCATTAATTCCTACCTGTAAGTGCATTCCCACCTAGGTGGCAACCTTTTCTTCCATTTGTTAGCGGCCGGCCACGGTCGCGGGTTTGCACATCCGCAGACAAACTGCGGGTCCACGGCTGCCTCATTTGGGCAGCTATTTGTGGTACAGGAGGTGCCTTTACTTGCGGGGTGCTTGCGGGGACATTGGCAATCCCTTTAAAACTTTTTTTGCATGTGAATGGCGGCGGCGACCAACTTGGGTTTTATCGAACCACCAGTCCCAGAAAGCATTGCTTCAGGTTTCACACCTGTGCATAATCACTGAGGGTATTTACTGGTGCCTGCAGCTGCCGTCATGTCACATGTGCTGCCACTGAAGAGGGCGTTGGCCCGAAACGCGTCTGGCAGGAAAGGGACTCTGTTCGCAGCTCGCGCCCTTGCGCTGGCATTAATTCCTACCTGTAAGTGCATTCCCACCTAGGTGGCAACCTTTTCTTCCATTTGTTAGCGGCCGGCCACGGTCGCGGGTTTGCACATCCGCGGACAAACTGCGGGTCCACGGCTGCCTCATTTGGGCAGCTATTTGTGGTACAGGAGGTGCCTTTACTTGCGGGGTGCTTGCGGGGACATTGGCAATCCCTTTAAAACTTTTTTTGCATGTGAATGGCGGCGGCGACCAACTTGGGTTTTATCGAACCACCAGTCCCAGAAAGCATTGCTTCAGGTTTCACACCTGTGCATAATCACTGAGGGTATTTACTGGTGCCTGCAGCTGCCGTCATGTCACATGTGCTGCCACTGAAGAGGGCGTTGGCCCGAAACGCGTCTGGCAGGAAAGGGACTCTGTTCGCAGCTCGCGCCCTTGCGCTGGCATTAATTCCTACCTGTAAGTGCATTCCCACCTAGGTGGCAACCTTTTCTTCCATATATATATATATATATATATATATATATATATATATATATCAACTCAAAGGTCAGCTCGGAATCTCCAGTGCCTCGGCGAACAAAAAAAAAAGACCAGCGAATCCCAAATAGTGGCAAAAGGGTTTCTTTATTCCAGAAAATTCAGCAGCGTTGCAGACAACGCGTTTCGGGCAGTTGCCCTTGATCACATCAGAATTTTTACCCACAATGCCCTCTGGAGAAGTGTGGAGAAGTGTGGCTCACCGGTTAGAGGAGGCAGACCCAGAAGCATAGGTCAGACCCGGGACCAGGGTTCAATCCCCGACGCCGCAGGGTCTTGAGCTCAAAATGTGCACAGACTCGATAATTCTCGCCTTGGTGCCTACTCGAATCTTGGGTTCAAACTCTGCAACTCTGGGCAATAGCTTGCTTAATCTCCACTACGGCCCCACCGCGATGGGATGCCTGGTTTTCACCTTGGGTATGCCCAGTAGGGGTTATCTCATAGGGAAAAGCCCGGACGGGTTCCCAAAGCAAGCGCCTTGAGACCTTACGGTGAAAGGCGCTATAAAAGAATGTATGAATTACGATTTATTTTTAACTGATCGTGTGCACACCATGTGATAAATGAAAATAAACAAAATACTAGTAGGCAAGTTCAAAATGCTGAAAACAGAGGTTGCAGCCATTCCACATTTGTAAATAGAAGGGGATTACTCTCGTATTCACAGAACTTCAATATCTGCATAAATGCTGGATAGTATAGACTGTTTTAAGGTCCTATATAAGCAAAATCTTCAAAGTGCGTTTCAATAGTGCAGTTACACATGTGCAAATTATCGCAATTGTAAATATACCACTATAGATATACATACAAATATAAATAAATATACATATAAAATATAAATCATTTTATGGTTAAAAAGTAATATTATGCATACTTATATATATACGGTGGCTGTGAGTGCCATACTTTACATTGTGGCTGGTGCTGCTGGCTGCAGCATGCACCGCAATCTCAAAAATTCAGTTTTTAGATTTCCCTGCACTACACGTAGGCACCATGCTGTGCCTGCCACATGGTGCAGGGAAAGCCCCCCAAACCCAAAACTAAAGTGCACAGGTTAAAGGGTGGACGCTACGGGCCCCCACAGTGCATCAGACATCTCAAATGACATTACTGATGACATCACTGATGACATCATCCAGTCATTGTGAGTTAAACATGTATAATAAGGTAAGTGGCTGTGAGAGTGCCTGTATGGGTGAGTGAGTGGGTGTGTAACCGGTGTACAGAAGAGGGAGTGGGTATGTGAGTGACTGTATAAATGAGTTGGTGTGTGTATGAGTTTTTGTATGGGTGAGCGAGTGGGTATGTCAGTGGGTGTATGAGTAAGCGAGTGGGTGTTTGACTGTTTGTATGGATGAATGAGTGGGTGTATCTGTGAGTGTGCAGGTGTGTCAGTTGCTAGAAATGGTGAATGAGAGGGTGCATGAGTGGCTTAACGGGTGTCGGAGTAGGTACATAAGTGTGTGTATTGCTGACTGGCAGGGTACATAAGTGACTGTCCGGGTGAATGAATGGATGTGTAAGTAGGTGTATGGGTGAGTAAGTAAGTGTGAGACAGGTTGTTTGGGAGAGTATGTACTTGTCTCAGTGACTGTATAGGTGAGTATATTTATTAGTATATGTATGAGTAACTGAGTGAGTGTGTGAGTAACTGTATGGGTGAGTTAGTGCCAGTATGATTGACTGTATGGGTGAGTGAGCAGGTATGTGAGTAGCAGTATGGGTAAGTGATTTAGTGTATAAGTGGCTGTATGGGTGTATGAGTAGGTGTGAAAGTGTGTTTATGTCTGTATGACTTGATGTGTGAGTAGCTGTATTGGTAAGTGAGTAGAAGCATGACCATTTATGTTAGTTAGTGGTTGTATTACTGTCTGTATGGGTGAGTTGATGTTTCATGCTGCATGGATTGGTGAGTAGGTGTGTGAGTGTTTATATGGGTATGTGAATGGATATGTTAGTGGTTGTGTGGAAGTGGATGTATGAGATTTTGTATGGGTTGAAAGTGGGTGTGTGAGTGCTTGTGTGGATGATGTCATCAGTGATGTCATTTCAAATGTCTCTGACCTTGTCATGAGTGATGTTATATGTGAGGTCATAAGCAGCACTTTGTGACGGCACGAGTTATAGTTAGCTCATCTAACTATAACTGCTGAATTTATCTGGTTTTGTATGAGTGAAGTGTCAGTATAAATATAATTATAATATCACTGAAACGTTTTTTTTTTAATTCTTAACTATAAGGTCCCTGTAACCTTTGATCTTTTAATGCTCATTGCGAAGTTTGAGGTCCTTATAATCTTTTGAGATTTTCGTGAATTTCTAACATAATTTAAAATGTTGATTTCCAATTATAAAATTCTTATGACTTTAGAATTTTGCAGTGATTTTTTTAATGGTTTAAAATTGTGTTTTGTAACTATATCATCTGTTTCTTTTTTAAATGTTTTCCAAAGATTCGTGTAACTTTACTTTGTAATTGCATTTTACACATTACAGATGTGTAACAAACCGATTAATTTTCTATTTTAGTGTGATACTACTTTTAATTTGTTATTGATTTTTTTAAACTCATTTTCTTGATTTTGCCATTATTGTGATGTTTCAATTGTGAAAGTATTGCCATGAAAAAAGCCAGTTTTTCTTTTAAAGAGTAAAACATATATTTACACTTGGTGTAAAGAATATTTAAGAAAGACAGTTTAATGACATGGTGTGTGAATGGGCGCCTGGGTGTTTGAGTGGGTCTGTGATTGGGTGTAATAGTCTCTGAGTGTGTCTCTAAGTGGGTGCATAAGTCTCTGAGTGAGTATTTGAGTGGGTGCATCACTGTTTGAGTGGGTATAGAAGTGAGTGCATGAGTCACTGTATGGATATACTAGTGGGTGCATGAGTCTCTGAGTGGTTATGTAAGTGGGCGCATGAGTCTCAGAGTGAGTCTATCACTGGGTGTGTAAGTCTTTGAGTGGGTATATGAGTGGGCACATGAGGTTCAACAGTGTTTGAGTGGGTAAGTGAGTGGGTGTATGAGTGTCTGAGTTTGTATTTGAGTGGATGTATCAGGCTTTAAGTGAGTATGTGAGTGGACGCAGGGGGTTTTGAGTAAGTCTGTGAATGGGTGTATGAGTCTCAGTGCATATGTGAATAGGTAGATACATTTCTCATTGAGTCTCTGACTGAGTGCAAAAGTGTCTGAGTGGGTACGTGAGTGGGTGTATGAGTGTCTGAGTTGAAACATAAATGGGTACATGACTGAGTGGGTATGTGAGTGGATATATGAGTCTGTGACTAGTTCTATGACTGCTTGTTTACGGCATCAGCATAAGATAAATTGATATAAAGTATATGAAATTACAGGAAAGGAGCTGGATACAAATGGAGGGAGAAAAGATTAGACCTTCTTAAGCTCCATTATACTTTGTGTTGGTGACCTAAGTACAGGGAATGTATTGACATAATGATAGGTTAACATCTCTTTTTTGAATTGATGGTGGGCATTTGAACCATAAGTAAGGTTGTTTACTTCATGTTTGGATTTTTTTTGTGTTTGTAATTTGTAAAAATATTTATATATGTGTATATATATTTGTTAATTGTTTGTAAATATATATATGTGTTTTCAAAAATAAGAGAAAGATAAATATAATATAAAAATCTATTTTTTCTGAGTCATTAATTTGACGAACATGCATGTATAGGAATGAAGTTTATTTAAAAGATAAGATTGATTTAATCTAAAAGATAACATATTGTGTTAAGGAAAGATTATTAGTGGTATCTGTCCTACAATTAATACATACACAAAACTGCACCGTGGGCATCGTATTTTTTCCTTTTAGTTCTATGACTAGGAGCATAAGTGTTTGAGTGGGTCTGTGAGTAGGTGTATGAGTCTTTTAATGGATTTCTGACTGGGTTTATAACTTTCAGAGTAACCCTCTGAGTGGGTCTGTGACTGGATGCATAAGTCCCTGAGTGTGTATGTGAGTGGGTGCATGAGTCTCTAAGTCGGTATACAACTGGTAGCATGAGTTTTTGTGTGGGTTAGCAAGCCTGTGCATGAGTCTTTGAGTGGATATGTGAGTGGGTGCATATGTCTGTGACTGGCTTCATGAGTCCATCAGTGAGTCTGAGAGTGGGTTTATGAATCTCTGAGTGGGAATATGAGTGGGCACACAAGTCTTTGAGGGAGTTTGGGAGCAGGTGCATAAGTCTCTGACTGGGTGTATGACTATCTGATTTGGTATGGGAATGGGTGTATGAGTGTTGGAGTGGACATGTGAATGGGTACATATTAGTCTGTGACTGGATCTATGAGTGGGTGCATAAGTGTCTGAGTGGGTCTGTGAGTGGGTGTATCAGTATTTGACTGGGTCTGTATCTGGTTGCATGAGTCTCTGAATGAGTCTGCGAGTGTGTGTATCAATCTATCAGTGGGTTGGTGAGTGGAAGCATAAGTCTCTCAGTGTGTCTGTGAATCAGTACTTGAGTGTGTGAGTAGGGCTGTGACTAGGTGCATGAGTCTCTGAGTGGGTCTGTAAGTGGGTGCATAAGTCTTTCTGGGGTGTGTCTGTGAAAGCATAAGTATTTCAGTGTGTTTCTGAATGGGTACGTGAGTGTCTGAGTGGGGTCTGTGAGTGCAAGTATAAGTCTCTGAGTGGGTCTGTGACTGTGTGTATAAGTGCCTGAGTATCTATGTGAGTGGGTGTATGAGTCTCAGAGTGGGTTTGTAAGTGGGTGCATCAGTCTTTTAGGGTGTGTGTTCATGAAAGCATAAGTATCTCAGTGGGTCTGTGAGTGGGTATGTGAGAGTCTGATTGGTCTGTGACTGAGTGCACACGTCTCTGAGTGGGTGCATCAGTCTGTCAGTGGGTGTGTGAGTGGAAGCATAAATCTCTCCCAGGGTTTCTGAATGGGTATGTGAGTGTCTGAGTGGGGTCTGTGAGTGGATGTATAAGTCTCTGAGTGGGTCTGTGACTGTATAAGTTTCTGAGTATGTATGTGAGTGGGCATATGAGTCTCAGAGTACATCTGTGAGGGGATGCATGAGCCTCTGAGTTCTTATGTGAATACTCAGATGGGTCTCTGAGTGAGTCTGTGTGTGGGTACATGAGTGTCTCAGTGGGTATGTGAGTAATTGTATGAGTGTCTGAGTGGATATGTGAGTAGGTACATGAGTCTGTGACTGTGACCAGCGAGTGTGTGTACATAGATATGGAAACTTTTTACACACACACATATATATGTAGATATTTTTTTTTATTTCACTTAATGAAACAAAGGTTGCAGGGTTGTTATAGTTAGGCTCAGATTTCACTTGTACAAAACCATTGAAATTCAGCAGTTATAGCTACCTGAGTTAACTATAACTTAAGCCCCCACAATACACTGCTTATGACCTCACATGTTACATCACTTATGACATGGTGAGTGACATCACTGATGTCATCTCAAATGGCATCACTGATGATATCACGGATTACATCATCTAGTGAGTATAAGTTTTTCATAAATTTATCTGAGACTTAGAGGTATATACCAAGCTAGTGCACAAGTTAAGTTACTATTCTTATTCTACTACTAATAATTGATACTGTTTCTAATGGATGTATGATGGTACAACGCGTACCGTCACAACGCATCCCTTCACACCGCATCCCTTACAACGCAAGTCGTTACCACGACTTGCGTTGGGGGCGCGGATTTCGAATAGTATAATTTACTATTTTAACACCAGTCCCCGTGGACCCTAGGGAAGGTGTTGGGATAGTAAATTTACTATTTTTAATCCTTTAGCGCCCTCCAGCACAAGTCGTGGTAACGACTTGCGTTGTAATGGACGCGTTGTAAAGGCCACGTGTGGTAAAATCCGCGTGGTAAAGGATGTTTACCGTTTCTAATATATGTAATCTAAGTGGCTGTATGACTGTGTCAGTGTGGGAGTAGATATATGTGTATAAGTGTGTGTGTGTGCGAGTGTATGTATAGGTGAATAACGGTATGTGTAAGTAACTATATGAATATGTGAGTGACGTTGTGAGTGGCTGTATTGGAGATTGAGTGTGATTGGCTGTATGGGTGAATCAGTTGCTGCCTTAGTGGCTGTATGGGTGGAGGAGAATGTGAATGCCTGTTTTGGTAACTGAGTGGCTGTGTGAGTGGCTCTATCGGCAGGTAAGTGGATGTGTTTGTGGCTGTATGGATAAGTTAGTGACTATTTTAGTGGATGCATGGGTAAGTGAGTGAGCCTGAGTGGCTGTTTTTGCACAGTAAGTCTCTGTGTGACTGGCTGTATAGGTGAGTGAGCGGGTGTGTGACTGCTTGTATGGATGTGTGAATGGTATGTAAGTGGTTAACTGGATTAGTGAATTGATGTGTGAATAGCTATAAGGGTAAGTGAGTGGCCCAGTGAATAGCTGTATAGGTGAGGGAGTGCTAGTGTGGGTGAATGAGTGGTTGTGTGATTGGCTGCATTAGTGAGTGAGTGGCTCTATGGGTCAGAGAATGCTAGTGTTAGTGGCTGTATGAGTGAGTGAGTGTTTGTGTGAGTTATTGAATGGGTTTGTGAATGGGTATGTAAGAGGTTATGTGGGTGTATGTGCCATGAGTTCAGTCCTTAAGACACATCACAGATATGGACCTTATAAGTCTATGCCTCATATATAGTCAAAAAAACACCCCTGTCCTGTGCATCCAGCACTCCAGTGAAAGGGTTGTGTATATTTATGTATGTTTACTTTTGTCACATATAAATAGGTTAATTGGTATTATGTGTTTAATGATAGGTTTTATTGCAACATGGTGGAGCGTATTTCAGGGCACATTACTGGTAATTTTATAACTCGATCTGCCGTGCTGGCTGTTTGAGAGCGACAAAGCCATGCAGAGCACATTTCAGATATGGGTTCACTTTAGGCTGCTTTTCGCTACTTGTAAAACGGCAGAGACAGCGGCAACCGGGAACAAAGAACAGCACATTACACGTGCACAAGAGAAAGCACTGTTCCGGTAGACACGTTGCGTCGCGAATGAACGCGAGCGATGTCAAAGCTTGCTTGGTTGTGGTCTTGGGTGTGGTAAAGGTATAAAACCTACACCCGAGCTACTGGAAGGCGCTTAGCCTTCGCATTGTCAGGACAAGAACCTTGCTGTCAACGGAAGGCTTGCCTTGGAATCCGGTTGCAGGGATTTAATCGGCAGCGGCATGCAGCTTCTGAAATAAAAAAAAGAAAGCTAAGTTAACCTTTTTTATTTCTTCTGTTCAAAGGCGCTCTACGCAAGACAGATGAAAACCGATTGAATAATCAAAGAAAATTTTTTGGAACCACCTTGGAAACATCAGTCTTTCAAATACATTGTGCATTTTAGAAATTTTGTGATATTTAAGGAAACATTTGGGACAATGTATTAGCGATATTTGGAAAAGAAAGCTAGTTCTATATTTTTGGTGCATGATTTCTATTTTCTTTTAAAGCAGAATTGTGTGATGAAAAAGGCCAGATAGTATACTAAGTGAACAGAAAACTAGAAAGAAGTGTATAAGTGTGTTGGTACTTTTGAACAGTAGAAAAGAAAGCTAATACTCATTTCTTGTTATAAATACAGAAATACAACAGGTGACGTCGTGCAACTAAGGTCTTCACAACTTCAACAACACTCTTCACGACTTCACGACTCAACAACACTTCTCATTAGTCAAGAAGCTCATCACACGACGACGCTCGGGACGCTAAGACTATTCCTGTAGATTTGCATGTAGGACGTTGACACTAAATATTTCCTTAGAAATGTGATAGGATTTGTATAGTCTAGAAAAAACAACCCACAATAGTAGAAAGCTCAAAATGTTCTTCTTGCCTCGCAGGTCGACAACAGGAATTTCATCAGCGTCCGAAATCCGGCCCTCCTCCCTAGATTTCTATTCTGTAGCCACAGGGTTTTTGCATACAATTCTATGGTTATAATTAGGGGTTCTGGGAGTTTGGGCCATAGCGTCTCTGCAAAACCTGTCAAGCACCTTACAAGTAAGACTACAATCATCTTTCAGGTAAAAGTGACTTGATAACCTTGACAGTATATATGGATGTATGAGGTTTTATGGGGCTGTGGGTAGGGGTGTAGGCGGGGGTGTGGGTGGTTCTGTGGAAGATAAGTGATGTTATTAGTGATGTCATTTGAGTTGGTATCAGAGATGTGATCAGTGATGTCACTGACCATGTCATGAGTTGTGCAATATGTGAGGTCATACCCACTGCATTGCAGGCATAAGTTATAGTTAGCACGGCTAACTTTCAATGGCTTTGTATGAATGATATCTGAGCCTTAATATAACATCCCTGAAACCTTTGGGGTTTTTTTCCAGTGAATTTCTAAGGTTTTTTAAAATTCTATTTTCTAACTATAAGGTCCCAGTAACATTTGTTTCCGTTAATTTTTATGTTTTTTAACTTTTTAATCCTAACTGTAACCAGTCACATTTGAGATTGTTGGCCAGTCGGAGACAGGCATTTAATCCCAATGGACGTCATTTCTGCTGTTGGGGTTATGATGCTTGGTTTATGACAGGCTTTCCATGCTGGGCTTTCTGACATGGAAAGCTTATTGGAAAGTGAGTTTGAGGGCACCAAGCAAGGCCCCCTTTTCCCTGCGGCCTCCAGTTGGGGCCGAGGTGCCCCTGTTAATCCCTGGTAATCCCTGCACCATGTGACAGGCACATTATGGTGCCTGCCACACGATGCAGAGATTGAAAGAATCTCCCATTTGTCAATCGGAGTTTACGCTACGGCCGTTTTGAGGCCGCAGCACAAGCTCCCAATGAGAAATGGGAATATAGCATGAGTGGTTGCATTGTGAGTACAGTGTCGGGACTGCCGTATGGAGGTCGATCGGCCCAAGACCCTGACGATATCGGCAGGAGGCAATTCCAAACCCATATTGTTTATCTCAAGGGGGCAACGTTAACTATTTCTCTCAGCTCCATCTTCGCAATCACAACAGTTTGGAAGTTATGGAAGGGGCTGATGGCTGAGGTTGAAGTTCCATTCAGCCAAATGAACTTCTGGACAAATTCTAAAAAGAAGACATTAAGAAAATACCTTGAGGAAATCTTGAAAATTGTCTAATTCCTTTATTCTCTAACCAACAGGAGTCACTCTATTCTTGGTACCCAAAAAGTTAAATGAGTTAAAGCTCTTTATATGAAGACTGACATCACAGGCACTTTTGGGTATAAGTACTGGGTCTCTTTTCCCCTATAATCAGACACTACTGGATGTGTAACTGAAGCTCTGCCATAAAAACTGCTGTGTTGCTTAAAGGACTCACTGGACTGCTGATCTGAAGGCCTGCCTTTCTGTTTATTGCGCTGCATCTTGCTGCGCTCTGCTGAAGGACAGCTGGACTCTGCCTTCACTCCAAGTGATCTCCAAGGGCTTATTGGCTTGCCTCCTGTTGTTTGAGTCTCAGGGATACAAAATCCTCTACTCCTGCTCCTGTGCCTGGCTCACTGGAAGTGGCCTAGATTCTTGCAACATGGATTTTTACGCATTTCCCACGCGTGTGTAGGAGAACTGGCCCATTGACCTGGTTGCTGGAGTAAAATCGATGCATTGCATCAGAACTAGTGCTTTGCTTCTACAGATCGATGCATCAGACAGCTGCAACTTGGTGAGTTCAAAGCATCCCCTCGACTGCCTGGCAGAATCCGGCACATCGCCTCTCAATTCTGACACCCATCTTCGGAATTGACGCATAGTCTTCATTGCATGGAGAAGACCTATACTTCCTGCACCAGTGTTACTCAATATCGACGCATCTGGCTGTTTGCGACCAGCAAAGGCACTTTGTTCACTGGGCCTGCTTGGGTTCTGTAGCCGCCCATCGCTCCATTGCCGTCGGCCCAAACTTTGGCTTTGTCCCAGTCTAGCGCAACCTAATGTAAACATTTTCGTCCTACTTGCTTTTAAGTTCTTGATTGCATTAATTCTTTTAAAATTCAATATCTCAACTTCTCCTTATTTGATTTTTGTTGCTTTGCTCTTGTTTTGTTCAGAATATGACTAGAGGCCCATAGGAATGAATGGGAAGACAATCTCAATTTGCAATTGTCAATTAGAGAATCGCAAATTGAGAATGCAATTTCAAGGGTGCCAGGGTGTCAAAAGGACACCCTGCTGCACCCCTGAAATCTGCATATGGGTACATTTTGCAGACACAAATGCCCTAAGGGCATGTCTGTGTGTAAAATGGAACTTTGAAAAATGCACTTTAGTGCATTTTTCAAAGTTTTTGCAAATTACCATGAAGTTCAACGTTATGGTAATTTGCGCCCGCTAATTTTTTTACTTTAATTCATTGCATTCATTGCATTTAAGGAATCTCAATTTGAGATTCCTTAAATGCAATAGCAATTTAAGTAATCGCAATTTTGCGATTTCTTAAATTTCGATTTTTGCGTTTGGGATGATGCATCCCAAATGCAAAAATACGGGTCGCAAAGGGGCAGATTCTGAGGATCTGCCCCTTTGCGAGTGGATTCTAGCTTGATGCATCTGGGCCATAATCTCCTACACTCCACGCAATCTGGGTTTAGGGCCAACTACAGCACTGAATATGCCGTGCTAGAAGTGACTGGACACCTCAGAGATCGGCTGGATGATGGGGGAAGAGCAATTCTGATCTTGTTAGATCTGTCGATGGCTTTCGATATGGTGCACCTTAAACAGCTTATAAAGCATGGGCATTGAAGGGAAGGCTATGGTATGGATTACCTCCTTTTTGGAACATAGGGAACAAATCAACTGGACTTCTCCTTTCTCACCACAATGCCAAACATAAAGGTAGGAGTCCCGCAGGGCTAAGCCTTAAGTCCCACCCTATTCAATATGTACATGTCACCAACAGCATCATTAGAGGAGTTACATGGCGCAAAAATGGTCTCTTATGCTGATGATACCCAGCTGATTTTTTTCATGCAAGAAAGGGGATGATTTTAGTTGGGATGTAATTATCTCCTGCCTCACCAATGTTTTTAAATGGCTGAAGCAGAATCAGCTTAATAGCAATGCAGACAAAACCAAGATAATTTTCTTCGGCCAACCAGTGGAGAACAATTTGGTTCAATGGTGGCCATCAGATCTCCCCTCTCCCATCACTGGCCAATCGATAGTGAAAAACGTACGCATCCACTTGGACAACAAGTTCTTGATGCGGACCCAAGTTCAAGACCAAGTAGGAACCTGTTTTGGAGTACTACGGATGCTTAATAAATTGCTGCCACTTCTCCCACTGGACGCCAGAAGCACAGTGGTTCAGGCTCTGATCACGTCCGGACTGGACTATGCTAATGCCCTCTATCTGGGTTTGCTGGACTACCTGCTACAGCGTCTACAGGTACAGGCAAAACACAGCAGCAAGAGCACTTCTTAAACTTGAACCCAGATCACACATGATCCCCCCATCTGAAGTCCTTACACTGGCTCCCAGTTAGGGATGCATTTTTTTAAAGTCTTCTATGGAACAGGTGCCACCTATCTTAGAAATGAGTCAGCTGTTATGTGACCACCAGGACACTTAGATGGACCAACACCAACCTGGCTTGCATCCCCAAAGCTCATATTGCATGCACAGGTGGCCGATCTTTTGTCTTTTTGGAAACCCACCTCTGGATTAAACTGTCGGCAGCTCGGAGATCTTAAACAGTGCACTCGCCCTTCAAAAAACAGCTGAAAACTTGGCTATTTAAAAACGAAGCCATGTAGGGTATGCAATTGTTAACTTGCCAGCGCCTAGACACTCCAGATGGAGTAGCTGCGTGCTTAACAAATACAGGTCATTCATTCATTCATTCAATATGTAAGTGTGTTGCACAAATTCTTTACACATTGCCTCTTTATGTAAGTCTGACTGCTCTGTGCCAAGCTACCAAAGGGTGAGCACACGTTATCTTTTAGCGTGTATTTAGCTTACCCTAACTAGAGTGGTGGTTCCTGCCTGGCGTAGGTGCATACCTCAGCCAACCAGGAATTCCATTTTTAACATGTACCTAGACTGAATCTTGATTTTTTTCCCCAAAACGATCAGAATGTCACCATCAAGTCCAAAACATTTTCACAGGCTTTGTATGAATTCATTAAATTGCAAACAAGAGAAATGTCTTTTTGAAACTCGAGAGTTGCAATATTTGGGATACATCCAGAATCCTGATAAAGTTGCCATGGATCCTAACCTCATCTAAATTTTTAACAGTGATCTGAAGATAATCTCATGGAATATTGCGGGTTTCAAAGATAGTCAGGAAAAATTATGTTTCTTATACTCTTTAGAAGCAGACGTAATTTGTCTTCAAGAAACGTGGGTGGAAGGAAAATTAAAGTTGGAAAATGGGTACTTTGTTCTGGAGGGGAGTGCAGTGCCCGCTAGGAGAGGTCATGCGAAGGGCGGAATAGCATGTTTACTGTCCAATAGAATTAATTGGAATTATTCCCACCATCTTGATCCAGATAAACTGTTTCAGGCAATAACTTTAAAAAATATGTTTAAGGATTGCCCAAATAAATTGCTTGTTTTAATAAATACTTATATTCCCCCAAATTCTTGTTTTAATGATGGTTTAAAATCACTTTTTTCCTTTATAACTAAACTCATGGATTCCTCTCCTCCTCCTTATATATTGTTACTTGGGGATTTTAATTGTAATATCTCTAATTGTGGCCTTGATTTGTTTAGAAATAAATTTAGGGAAGAATCTCTTCATATACCTCAGGCTTTGTTTCCAACGAATATTAAATCTAACAAAAGAGGTAAACTAGTTCTGGAAGGTCTCTCCAAGGTGGATTGCCTAATAATAAATGGTAGATTCCCTTCTGACTCTCCAGCAGCTTTTACACATAAATCAAAAAATGGAGAGTCAATTATTGATTATGTAGTCGCAGATTATTCCTTCTTTTCCTATATGAAGGATCTCTCAGTTGTGGATTCTGAACTTAGCGACCATAAGGTGCTGACTCTTATAGTTTCTCTCAGGCCTTCTCTGGCGGATTCTTGGCACATCGACATTGATTCAGTGAATTTTGGCGCAAGTTCGGGGAAATGTTATTGGAATCACCGTTCTTTTGTGTGTTTGCTGCCCCTCTTAACTTCTACTGTTGAGAATTTGTTTCAATGGGATGGAAGGGAATTATTAGGTTTTGCTGAGTTTTTAGAACGAGTAACCTCAATAGCTAAGAAAATTCCCTCTTTTAAAAAATCCTTAGTATTACCCGAATCGCTTCGGCAATTAAATATTGAAATAAATAAATTGATACGGGGTCAATACTTATCATTTAATCAGGAAGGCCACAATAAACTAGCACTATTAAAAAGAAGGAGATCGAGGTTAAAGGCCAGATTAAAAAAAGAAAATGAGGACTCCTTATGGATTCAACTCCGGGAAGCCTCATATAAGGGACATGCCAGGATATTCTGGTCATTAATTGGCAAGGGTTGCGGCACTAGACCCTGTCCTATGCCTATTGCCATTGATTGGCTTGGTAGTTTAGTCTGCCCTGTTCCCATGATGCACTGGGCCAGGGACAGACTGATTTGCATATAGCCAGGTTCTGAGCTGGGATGGTGCAGTGAGATAAATAACGGTGATGGATCAAGCTCTGATCTTTGGACTGGGTAAGAGTGGTCTGCTTAATTCAGACACTCTGTTCATCACCACCCCCTTTTCTGAATCGTTTTTGGCCACTATAGGTGTGGCAGGGTATACTCAGACATGAGTCCCTTTCTCACTGCACCATCAGGATTCAAGCAAGCCGGGCCGAAGAAGGCTGAAATGCCAGAAACCGGTCCCCGGTAGCTTGTCTCCTTTCTGGTGAAGAATTGGCTTGGTAGTTTAGTCTGCCCTGTTCCCATGATGCACTGGGCCAGGGACAGACTGATTTGCATATAGCCAGGTTCTGAGCTGGGATGGTGCAGTGAGATAAATAACGGTGATGGATCAAGCCCTGATCTTTGGACTGGGTAAGAGTGGTCTGCTTAATTCAGACACTCTGTTCATCACCACCCCCTTTTCTGAATCGTTTTTGGCCACTATAGGTGTGGCAGGGTATACTCAGACATGAGTCCCTTTCTCACTGCACCATCAGGATTCAAGCAAGCCGGGCCGAAGAAGGCTGAAATGCCAGAAACCGGTCCCCAGTAGCTTGTCTCCTTTCTGGTGAAGAATTGGCTTGGTAGTTTAGTCTGCCCTGTTCCCATGATGCACTGGGCCAGGGACAGACTGATTTGCATATAGCCAGGTTCTGAGCTGGGATGGTGCAGTGAGATAAATAACGGTGATGGATCAAGCCCTGATCTTTGGACTGGGTAAGAGTGGTCTGCTTAATTCAGACACTCTGTTCATCACCACCCCCTTTTCTGAATCGTTTTTGGCCACTATAGGTGTGGCAGGGTATACTCAGACATGAGTCCCTTTCTCACTGCACCATCAGGATTCAAGCAAGCCGGGCCGAAGAAGGCTGAAATGCCAGAAACCGGTCCCCGGTAGCTTGTCTCCTTTCTGGTGAAGAATTGGCTTGGCAGTTTAGTCTGCCCTGTTCCCATGATGCACTGGGCCAGGGACAGACTGATTTGCATATAGCCAGGTTCTGAGCTGGGATGGTGCAGTGAGATAAATAATGGTGATGGATCAAGCCCTGATCTTTGGACTGGGTAAGAGTGGTCTGCTTAATTCAGACACTCTGTTCATCAGCACCCCCTTTTCCGAATCGTTTTTGGCCACTATAGGTGTGGCAGGGTATACTCAGACATGAGTCCCTTTCTCACTGCACCATCAGGATTCAAGCAAGCCGGGCCGAAGAAGGCTGAAATGCCAGAAACCGGTTCCCGGTTGCTTGTCTCCTTTCTGGTGAAGAATTGGCTTGGTAGTTTAGTTTGCCCTGTTCCCATGATGCACTGGGCCAGGGACAGACTGATTTGCATATAGCCAGGTTCTGAGCTGGGATGGTGCAGTGAGATAAATAACGGTGATGGATCAAGCCCTGATCTTTGGACTGGGTAAGAGTGGTCTGCTTAATTCAGACACTCTCTTCATCACCACCCCCTTTTCCGAATCGTTTTTGGCCACTATAGGTGTGGCAGGGTATACTCAGACATGAGTCCCTTTCTCACTGCACCATCAGGATTCAAGCAAGCCGGGCCGAAGAAGGCTGAAATGCCAGAAACCGGTCCCCGGTAGCTTGTCTCCTGTCTGGTGAAGAATTGGCTTGGTAGTTTAGTCTGCCCTGTTCCCATGATGCACTGGGCCAGGGACAGACTGATTTGCATATAGCCAGGTTCTGAGCTGGGATGGTGCAGTGAGATAAATAACGGTGATGGATCAAGCCCTGATCTTTGGACTGGGTAAGAGTGGTCTGCTTAATTCAGACACTCTGTTCATCACCACTCCCTTTTCTGAATCGTTTTTGGCCACTATAGGTGTGGCAGGGTATACTCAGACATGAGTCCCTTTCTCACTGCACCATCAGGATTCAAGCAAGCCGGGCCAAAGAAGGCTGAAATGCCAGAAACCGGTTCCCGGTAGCTTGTCTCCTTTCTGGTGAAGAATTGGCTTGGTAGTTTAGTCTGCCCTGTTCCCATGATGCACTGGGCCAGGGACAGACTGATTTGCATATAGCCAGGTTCTGAGCTGGGATGGTGCAGTGAGATAAATAACGGTGATGGATCAAGCCCTGATCTTTGGACTGGGTAAGAGTGGTCTGCTTAATTCAGACACTCTGTTCATCACCACCTCCTTTTCTGAATCGTTTTTGGCCACTATAGGTGTGGCAGGGTATACTCAGACATGAGTCCCTTTCTCACTGCAGCATCAAGATTCAAGCAAGCCGGGCCGAAGAAGGATGAAATGCCAGAAACCGGTCCCCGGTAGCTTGTCTCCTTTCTGGTGAAGAATTGGCTTGGTAGTTTAGTCTGCCCTGTTCCCATGATGCACTGGGCCAGGGACAGACTGATTTGCATATAGCCAGGTTCTGAGCTGGGATGGTGCAGTGAGATAAATAACGGTGATGGATCAAGCCCTGATCTTTGGACTGGGTAAGAGTGGTCTGCTTAATTCAGACACTCTGTTCATCACCACCCCCTTTTCTGAATCGTTTTTGGCCACTATAGGTGTGGCAGGGTATACTCAGACATGAGTCCCTTTCTCACTGCAGCATCAGGATTCAAGCAAGCCGGGCCGAAGAAGGCTGAAATGCCAGAAACCGGTCCCCGGTAGCTTGTCTCCTTTCTGGTGAAGAATTGGCTTGGTAGTTTAGTCTGCCCTGTTCCCATGATGCACTGGGCCAGGGACAGACTGATTTGCATATAGCCAGGTTCTGAGCTGGGATGGTGCAGTGAGATAAATAACGGTGATGGATCAAGCCCTGATCTTTGGACTGGGTAAGAGTGGTCTGCTTAATTCAGACACTCTGTTCATCACCACTCCCTTTTCTGAATCGTTTTTGGCCACTATAGGTGTGGCAGGGTATACTCAGACATGAGTCCCTTTCTCACTGCACCATCAGGATTCAAGCAAGCCGGGCCAAAGAAGGCTGAAATGCCAGAAACCGGTCCCCGGTAGCTTGTCTCCTTTCTGGTGAAGAATTGGCTTGGTAGTTTAGTCTGCCCTGTTCCCATGATGCACTGGGCCAGGGACAGACTGATTTGCATATAGCCAGGTTCTGAGCTGGGATGGTGCAGTGAGATAAATAACGGTGATGGATCAAGCCCTGATCTTTGGACTGGGTAAGAGTGGTCTGCTTAATTCAGACACTCTGTTCAGCACCACCCCCTTTTCTGAATCGTTTTTGGCCACTATAGGTGTGGCAGGGTATACTCAGACATGAGTCCCTTTCTCACTGCACCATCAGGATTCAAGCAAGCCGGGCCGAAGAAGGCTGAAATGCCAGAAACCGGTCCCCAGTAGCTTGTCTCCTTTCTGGTGAAGAATTGGCTTGGTAGTTTAGTCTGCCCTGTTCCCATGATGCACTGGGCCAGGGACAGACTGATTTGCATATAGCCAGGTTCTGAGCTGGGATGGTGCAGTGAGATAAATAACGGTGATGGATCAAGCCCTGATCTTTGGACTGGGTAAGAGTGGTCTGCTTAATTCAGACACTCTGTTCATCACCACCCCCTTTTCTGAATCGTTTTTGGCCACTATAGGTGTGGCAGGGTATACTCAGACATGAGTCCCTTTCTCACTGCACCATCAGGATTCAAGCAAGCCGGGCCGAAGAAGGCTGAAATGCCAGAAACCGGTCCCCGGTAGCTTGTCTCCTTTCTGGTGAAGAATTGGCTTGGCAGTTTAGTCTGCCCTGTTCCCATGATGCACTGGGCCAGGGACAGACTGATTTGCATATAGCCAGGTTCTGAGCTGGGATGGTGCAGTGAGATAAATAATGGTGATGGATCAAGCCCTGATCTTTGGACTGGGTAAGAGTGGTCTGCTTAATTCAGACACTCTGTTCATCAGCACCCCCTTTTCCGAATCGTTTTTGGCCACTATAGGTGTGGCAGGGTATACTCAGACATGAGTCCCTTTCTCACTGCACCATCAGGATTCAAGCAAGCCGGGCCGAAGAAGGCTGAAATGCCAGAAACCGGTTCCCGGTTGCTTGTCTCCTTTCTGGTGAAGAATTGGCTTGGTAGTTTAGTTTGCCCTGTTCCCATGATGCACTGGGCCAGGGACAGACTGATTTGCATATAGCCAGGTTCTGAGCTGGGATGGTGCAGTGAGATAAATAACGGTGATGGATCAAGCCCTGATCTTTGGACTGGGTAAGAGTGGTCTGCTTAATTCAGACACTCTCTTCATCACCACCCCCTTTTCCGAATCGTTTTTGGCCACTATAGGTGTGGCAGGGTATACTCAGACATGAGTCCCTTTCTCACTGCACCATCAGGATTCAAGCAAGCCGGGCCGAAGAAGGCTGAAATGCCAGAAACCGGTCCCCGGTAGCTTGTCTCCTGTCTGGTGAAGAATTGGCTTGGTAGTTTAGTCTGCCCTGTTCCCATGATGCACTGGGCCAGGGACAGACTGATTTGCATATAGCCAGGTTCTGAGCTGGGATGGTGCAGTGAGATAAATAACGGTGATGGATCAAGCCCTGATCTTTGGACTGGGTAAGAGTGGTCTGCTTAATTCAGACACTCTGTTCATCACCACTCCCTTTTCTGAATCGTTTTTGGCCACTATAGGTGTGGCAGGGTATACTCAGACATGAGTCCCTTTCTCACTGCACCATCAGGATTCAAGCAAGCCGGGCCAAAGAAGGCTGAAATGCCAGAAACCGGTTCCCGGTAGCTTGTCTCCTTTCTGGTGAAGAATTGGCTTGGTAGTTTAGTCTGCCCTGTTCCCATGATGCACTGGGCCAGGGACAGACTGATTTGCATATAGCCAGGTTCTGAGCTGGGATGGTGCAGTGAGATAAATAACGGTGATGGATCAAGCCCTGATCTTTGGACTGGGTAAGAGTGGTCTGCTTAATTCAGACACTCTGTTCATCACCACCTCCTTTTCTGAATCGTTTTTGGCCACTATAGGTGTGGCAGGGTATACTCAGACATGAGTCCCTTTCTCACTGCAGCATCAAGATTCAAGCAAGCCGGGCCGAAGAAGGATGAAATGCCAGAAACCGGTCCCCGGTAGCTTGTCTCCTTTCTGGTGAAGAATTGGCTTGGTAGTTTAGTCTGCCCTGTTCCCATGATGCACTGGGCCAGGGACAGACTGATTTGCATATAGCCAGGTTCTGAGCTGGGATGGTGCAGTGAGATAAATAACGGTGATGGATCAAGCCCTGATCTTTGGACTGGGTAAGAGTGGTCTGCTTAATTCAGACACTCTGTTCATCACCACCCCCTTTTCTGAATCGTTTTTGGCCACTATAGGTGTGGCAGGGTATACTCAGACATGAGTCCCTTTCTCACTGCAGCATCAGGATTCAAGCAAGCCGGGCCGAAGAAGGCTGAAATGCCAGAAACCGGTCCCCGGTAGCTTGTCTCCTTTCTGGTGAAGAATTGGCTTGGTAGTTTAGTCTGCCCTGTTCCCATGATGCACTGGGCCAGGGACAGACTGATTTGCATATAGCCAGGTTCTGAGCTGGGATGGTGCAGTGAGATAAATAACGGTGATGGATCAAGCCCTGATCTTTGGACTGGGTAAGAGTGGTCTGCTTAATTCAGACACTCTGTTCATCACCACTCCCTTTTCTGAATCGTTTTTGGCCACTATAGGTGTGGCAGGGTATACTCAGACATGAGTCCCTTTCTCACTGCACCATCAGGATTCAAGCAAGCCGGGCCAAAGAAGGCTGAAATGCCAGAAACCGGTTCCCGGTAGCTTGTCTCCTTTCTGGTGAAGAATTGGCTTGGTAGTTTAGTCTGCCCTGTTCCCATGATGCACTGGGCCAGGGACAGACTGATTTGCATATAGCCAGGTTCTGAGCTGGGATGGTGCAGTGAGATAAATAACGGTGATGGATCAAGCCCTGATCTTTGGACTGGGTAAGAGTGGTCTGCTTAATTCAGACACTCTGTTCATCACCACCCCCTTTTCTGAATCGTTTTTGGCCACTATAGGTGTGGCAGGGTATACTCAGACATGAGTCCCTTTCTCACTGCAGCATCAGGATTCAAGCAAGCCGGGCCGAAGAAGGCTGAAATGCCAGAAATCGGTCCCCGGTAGCTTGTCTCCTTTCTGGTGAAGAATTGGCTTGGTAGTTTAGTCTGCCCTGTTCCCATGATGCACTGGGCCAGGGACAGACTGATTTGCATATAGCCAGGTTCTGAGCTGGGATGGTGCAGTGAGATAAATAACGGTGATGGATCAAGCCCTGATCTTTGGACTGGGTAAGAGTGGTCTGCTTAATTCAGACACTCTGTTCATCACCACCCCCTTTTCTGAATCGTTTTTGGCCACTATAGGTGTGGCAGGGTATACTCAGACATGAGTCCCTTTCTCACTGCACCATCAGGATTCAAGCAAGCCGGGCCGAAGAAGGCTGAAATGCCAGAAACCGGTCCCCGGTAGCTTGTCTCCTTTCTGGTGAAGAATTGGCTTGGCAGTTTAGTCTGCCCTGTTCCCATGATGCACTGGGCCAGGGACAGACTGATTTGCATATAGCTAGGTTCTGAGCTGGGATGGTGCAGTGAGATAAATAACGGTGATGGATCAAGCCCTGATCTTTGGACTGGGTAAGAGTGGTCTGCTTAATTCAGACACTCTGTTCATCACCATCCCCTTTTCCGAATCGTTTTTGGCCACTATAGGTGTGGCAGGGTATACTAAGACATGAGTCCCTTTCTCACTGCACCATCAGGATTCAAGCAAGCCGGGCCGAAGAAGGCTGAAATGCCAGAAACCGGTCCCCGGTAGCTTGTCTCCTTTCTGGTGAAGAATTGGCTTGGTAGTTTAGTCTGCCCTGTTCCCATGAGGCACTGGGCCAGGGACAGACTGATTTGCATATAGCCAGGTTCTGAGCTGGGATGGTGCAGTGAGATAAATAACGGTGATGGATCAAGCCCTGATCTTTGGACTGGGTAAGAGTGGTCTGCTTAATTCAGACACTCTGTTCATCACCACGCCCTTTTCTGAATCGTTTTTGGCCACTATAGGTGTGGCAGGGTATACTCAGACATGAGTCCCTCTCTCACTGCACCATCAGGATTCAAGCAAGCCGGGCCGAAGAAGGCTGAAATGCCAGAAACCGGTCCCCGGTAGCTTGTCTCCTTTCTGGTGAAGAATTGGCTTGGTAGTTTAGTCTGCCCTGTTCCCATGATGCACTGGGCCAGGGACAGACTGATTTGCATATAGCCAGGTTCTGAGCTGGGATGGTGCAGTGAGATAAATAACGGTGATGGATCAAGCCCTGATCTTTGGACTGGGTAAGAGTGGTCTGCTTAATTCAGACACTCTGTTCATCACCACCCCCTTTTCTGAATCGTTTTTGGCCACTATAGGTGTGGCAGGGTATACTCAGACATGAGTCCCTCTCTCACTGCACCATCAGGATTCAAGCAAGCCGGGCCGAAGAAGGCTGTAATGCCAGAAACCGGTCCCCGGTAGCTTGTCTCCATTCTGGTGAAGAATTGGCTTGGTAGTTTAGTCTGCCCTGTTCCCATGATGCACTGGGCCAGGGACAGACTGATTTGCATATAGCCAGGTTCTGAGCTGGGATGGTGCAGTGAGATAAATAACGGTGATGGATCAAGCCCTGATCTTTGGACTGGGTAAGAGTGGTCTGCTTAATTCAGACACTCTGTTCATCACCACCCCCTTTTCTGAATCGTATTGCCATTGATGAGCAGATTTGAGCTCATTACATCGAGAACTTATACAGCAACAATGGTCCCCAACGGGACGATGATGCTCCCATTGTAGACTCTCGTTTATATGATTCACCGTCCGAAATGGAAATTGAACTTGCCATCAAAAGCATGCGCTCTTCTGGTGGGATGGGTCCCGACGAGGTCCCTATTTCGGTGTTAAAACAACAAAGTGAATTATGGAGCAAAATTCATTATCCTGTGTTTAAATCCTGCTTTATTAGCGGAACAGTCCCCCCATCCTGGAAAGAGAGCATTTTAGTCCCTTTATATAAAAAAGGGGCTAGAGACCTCCCCCAAAACTATCGTCAAATCGCTTTGCTTGATGCCATTGGCAAGGTCTTCGCAAAATGTCTTCTTGCTTTAATTAACGATTGGGTATCTAAGGCCGAAATTTTGCCCTTTGAACAAACTGGCTTTAGGCAAAAGCACGGTACATTAGATAATTTGACTGCACTCCAGGTTATAACGGAGAAATATGTCAAAGTTCGTGGTGGACATGTGTATGGCGCCTTCATCGATTTCTCCACAGCTTTCGACAAAGTGGACAGGACATTGCTGTGGGAAAAGCTATTCGATTTAGGAATGCCATCTTTTCTTATTAAATTAGTCTGTGCCCTGTATTCGGACACTTGGTGCAGAGTGTTGCTAGGCGGGGAAAGAGGTTTATCTAGAACTATTCACACGTCCAATGGGTTAAAGCAGGGTTGCCTATTGGCTCCTCTGCTGTTTTCTTTTTATATAGTTGATTTACCTCTGGCTCTCTCTGCATGCTCTGGCATAGCTCCGATCCTGGGGGGTTCCCCAATTGTATGTCTCATGTATGCTGATGATATTTTGATTCTTGACCTAACACCCTAGGGATTGAATAATCACCTGCATGCCTTACATAAGTATGCAGGAAAACATTTTTTGTTGATAAATATTGCAAAAAGCAAAGTGATGTGTATGTCGGGTAGGAAGAAAACTAAATATGCGAATTTTCCATGGACTGTAGGGGGCCAAAAATTGAGGACAGTGAAATCGTATACCTTCCTTGGTAAAATTGTTATGAGCAATTTAAGCGAAAAAGCTCATATAGCTAATAATTCCCGGAAAGCTATTGTCCAGGGAAAGAGTTTGGTATCCTTGTATAAGGCTACAGGTAGGAGACACTTTTCAATACTGTTAGACGTATTTAGAGCAAAAGTCCCTGCCTCCTTACTCTACGGAATAGAGCTAATTGATATAAAAAATTGGAGCTTTTTACATTCCTCGGAAGGAAAAATTTTACGTAGCCTTGTATCTGTCAATACAGCGAGTTCAACGGCTGTCTTGAGACAGGAATTCGGCTTACGCAGTAGCTGGGTCCAAGGTTTGGCGGGGATCGTGCGCTGGGTTCTCAGCCTAGTAAGGGGCGAGCCGGGCACGCTAAAACATCTTATAAAAACTGAGTTGTTGGGAAATTTTAATGACTATTCATTAATTATAAAAAAAATTAGATATGCTGTGAGTCACTTACAACTAGATAAAGATGTTTTATTTTCTTTGTCACCATATCAGTTGAAAACTCTCTTGAAGTCTTCCTCGTGGGAACTAGGGTTCAGACTGGATAGAGAGCTTCGCATTCTGAAAAAGGGTATTACTCCAGTTATCGATTCCTGTCTTGTGAGGAAAGCTCAACCATATGTTTTATGGAATATTCCTCACGTGGTTAGACGTCTACTATTTCTAATAAGACAGGATTTAATGCCTTTGAAATTGCTCTTATATAAATGGTATGGCTCTTCAGCTGTCTGTGATTTATGTCATATGAAGGAGCAGGATTTGTTGCATGTTATTTATGTTTGCCCAGCACTGATGCCTTATAGGCGGAAATGGCTAAGACCCATTTGCTTTCAATTGAATATTTTGTCCGCTTCTGCTTTTAATGCAGCTATGATCAATCCCCCCAATGAAATGTTCTGTTTTAAACTATACACATTTTATAAATGTTTTCTGGATATGTACTAAGTGGTAATTCAGATGCCCTGATCTCTGTGTATCTTTATTTTATGTACTAGTTAGTATGTTTTCTCTTATATGATTTTATTTGAATATATTTCTATGTTTTTTATGTGGATCTCGTGAGAGTTCCGTTATCATAAATAAATAAAACTTGAAACTTGAAGCCATGGATCCTGAGAAGATAACTGGAATACTTGATTGACCTTCTCCAACTACCATCAAGGAAGCCCAGTGTTTCTTTGGCTTGACAACTTTTTACAGACAATTCATAAAGGATTTCCCTATGCATTCTTGTGAGAGCTCTCAAAATTTAAGGAAGGAACATCTTCAGCCAGGATTTAAATGAGATTGTTGAGTGAAGAGAGCCTGTACAGTTTAAATGTTTTCTTTTATTTAGGGGGCATTGAGGTTAGCTTTTTCTGCTGGGTTATTCCCAAAACGTTTTGACTTCAGTCTCCTGTTTTCTGAACACACTTTTGTTGTCTTTTAGGCCTCTAGGAACTTTACCACTACTAACCATTGCTAAAGTGCTTGTGCTCACTTCTTTAAACATTGTGAAATTTACTTACACCCAATTGTCACATTTAATTTACTTGTAAATCCCTAGTAAAGTGGTACTGCATGTACCTGGGGACTGTTAAATACCTGCTATTTGTGGACATGCAGCACTGATTGTGACACCCACTAAAGTAGCACTTTTAAATGTGTCTTTGGTCAGCCATTGCAGCCTATGTGTGTAGTATAAACTGGCATTTCGACCTGGTAAAATAAATATTTTGCCATGCTTAATTCTTCTTTTCAATACATATACGCCTTAAACAGCCCACAGGGCAAGGTGCAGCGCATTAAAAAAGTTAGACATGTACTTTTAAGTTTTACTTGTCGCGATAGAGAACAATTCTAAAATGTGTTGTTTACTAATGCAAGGCCTGCCTGTCTCATATGGTAACATTGGGTTACCTTATTACATTTACTAAGCTTCAAAATTTGGAGCAAGTAGGAATGTAAAGCTTGGTGTCTAAAGAACTGTCATTTAAAACCCTCCTTAATAGTAAAGTTGGATTTAATGTCACAATTCTGAAAATGACACTTTTAGAATTTTGCCTTTTTTGTCCTAACCATTTGGTGCGAGCAGCTGTATCCTGGGTCACATGACTAGATGTAGCTGGCAGTTGGTGTTTTCGTATTGCTCCCAGACAGTGATACAAAGGGGAAATAGATATTGGCTTGATGGGCATCTTTAAATTGATGGGGTGGGAGTTGTTACCTACCACAAGTACATATCACAAAGCCTCTGCATGAGAAAACTAACAACAGTTTTGACACTGGTCTTTTGTGACCTCAGACAGGTCAGAGCAGGGAGGCAGGAAATTTCAAAAACATTTGGAGTGGAAACCTTGAGAACCTTCTCCTACCTCAAAGCTGGTACCAAGTATACATATTGCACCGTCAGACCCAGCGCTTCAGTACAGCTTGGAACCTGTGGATGACTAAGTAGGTGTGCTGGTATGCCAATAGGACTGATACTCTGTTGCCCTGGTGCCCTGCTGCCCTGCCTCCTGAGTGAAAGGACTGGACCTGCATCTTGATCCCAGGACCACCAAGGGATTCTAAAGACTAGTTGACTGGCATCCCGTTCAGGGACCCCGGGACAGAAAAGCCTCCTACCACATTGAACCCAGGACCTAGACTCAGTTTGCTGTGAGCCTTGTCCCTCAAGTAGTGACACTCTAGTCCTGAACCCTTGGAAGTGGGCCGAAAGGTGCTCTGCCAGCCCAGCTATGGACCTGTGATTGGAACCAAAGCAGCACAATGCATCTCATGGCAGCTCCATTTCAGAACTGCAGCAGCTTGATGCATCCCTGACTCTGGAGCACACATCCCAGCCCAGAGTCTCCATGGAACCACCACTGTATGATGCATCCCAGATGTAAGCCTTCTCATCGCAAGTCTCTCATCGACAGCATCCTCTATGATGATGTAGAGCTTCCCATTGCAAATGCAAATAGAAGAATTAACACCTTTACTGCTAGGCCTTTCCCCCTTTTGCTAAGCCTTTTTTGGGCTATTTGGGGGAGTTTGCGCTTAGGCCCCTGTAACATTTTGACCACATAAGGTATCCACGCCAAATTTGGGTCCTTTTCTTCCAACATCCTGGGGATTCTAAAGGTACCCAGGGTTTGTGGATTCCCCTGGAGGGAACCCAGAAATTATCAAAAATACAGCTACATTTTTTTGGGGGGGGGAATAATGGGGAAAAAGTGCTGCAAATTAAAGCGACTAGGTTTTTCCCTACAAATGGTATCAAAACAAGGTTTGTGGGGCTGAAATCACAATTTTCCCAGACGTTAGAGAATGGCAAACCTTTGTCAGAAAACCAAAAAATTTTTACACAGTTTTGCCATTTTTTCTGGGTCAAAGCCTATGCTTGCTATTTTGCATGCTTTCAACCTCCTTCCAGTTAATGGTAGACATGGGTATGAAAGCAATAATGGATCCTGGAAAGCTATACATTTTTAAAGAGTAGACAAAAATCTTGATTTCAGCAAGGGGTCATTTGCGTAGATCTTTCAAGGTTTCTTCATAGAAACTAACAGTTAAATATAGGAAAAATTGAAAATTAGTTGACAAATACAGCCTTTTGTGTCAGCATTTTCACCTGTAACTTCTTTTAATTATGACAGCTCTTTGAAAGGAATGTACCGTTACATCCACTAGACCCTACTGGTTGTGGGGAATTATAGGACTTGTAGGTTCACTAAGAACCTGACGAATCCAGAGCCGAAAACTGAGCAGTGCACATTTTCAAAATTGGGAATACTCATACTAGCATGAGAATTATCAATCATTTTTCAAAATTACCTCTTTTTTACACATTGTCCTTGATTTGGAAGGCAGAAATGCATCGAACGTCAATAGGTTATAATAGTTGCTTTACAAATCTGTATTACCCTTAGTCTCCTGATAAAAATGGTACCTCACTTGTGTGGGTAAGCATAGTGCCCACGACAGGAAACGGCTCAAAACACAACGTGACCACCCCACATTTTCACAATGAAACAATACCCTTTTTTTGCAAAGTGCCTAGCTGTCGTTTTTGAACCAAAGCTCTGCCGGCACCTAGGGAACCCTAGCAAACCTATTCATTTTTAAAAACTAGACACCCGGGTAATCCGGGATGGGGTGACTTGACTGGCTCACACCAGGTTCTGTTACCCAGAATCCCTTGCAAACCTAATACATTGTTAAAAAAACCAAACACATTTTCCTCACATTTCTGTGGTGGAAGTTCTGGACTCTGTGTGGATCCACAACTTTCCATCCACCCCGCGTTTCCCAAAGTCTTCTGAGAAAAATGGTACCTCCCTTGTGTGGGTAAGCATAGTGCCCACGACAGGAAACGGCTCAAAACGCAACGTGACCACACCACATTTTCACAATGAAAAAATACCCTTTTATTGCAAAGTGCATAGCTGTAGTTTTCTAACCCTAGCTCTGCCGGCACCTAGGGATACCTAGTAAAACTGTACATTTTCTTAAAACTAGACACCTGGGGAATCCAGGATGGGGTGACTTGACTGGCTCATTCCAGGTTCTGTTACCCAGAATCCCTTGCAAACCTAAAACATTGTTTAAAAAAACACTTTTTCCTCACATTTCTGTGGTGGAAGTTTTAGACTCTGTGTGGATCCACAAATTTCCATCCACCCCAAGTTTTCCAAAGTCTTCTGAGAAAAATGATACCTCACTTATGGAGGTAGGCCTAGTGGCCGCGACAGGAAACGGCGCAAAACGCAACGTGGACACATCACAATTTCACAGTGAAAAATTACCCCTTTTTGGCAAAGTGCCTAGCTGTAGTTTTGGAACCCAAGCTCTGCCGGAACATAGACACACCTAGCAAACCTATATATTTTGGAAAATTAGACACTCAGGGGAATCCAGGATGGGGTGACTTGATTGCCTCTCACCAGGTTCTGTTACCCAGAATCCCTTGCAAACCTAAAGAATTGTCCAAAAAACCACATTTTCCTCACATTTCTGTAGTGAAAAGTTCTGGAATCTGCGTGGATCCACAAATTTCCACTCACCCCTCGTTCCCCAAAGTCTTCCAAGAAAAATGGTACCTTCCTTGCGTGGGTGGGTCAAGGACCCATGACAGGCAAGGGCCCAAAACCTATTGAGGCGACATCAAAATTCACTGTCACAAAACAACCTGGTTTTGCAAGGGGGTCCCCTGAGTTTTTGGCCCTGGTCTCGGCGGCCATCTAGGGAAACCTACCAAACCCACACTTTTCTGAAAACTAGACACCTGGGGGAGTCCATCGAGGTATGACTTGTGTGGGTCCGCCTAAGTTTTCCTACCCAGAATCCACTGCAAACCTCAAATTTAGCTGAAAAAAATCACAGTTCTGAAATCTAAGTGGATCCACATATTTCCTCACACCCAGCATTCCCCCAGGTCTCCTGATAAAAATGATACCTCACTTGCATGGGTGGGTCAAATACCCACGACAGGCAAGGGCTGAAAACCTCTTGAGGTGACATCAAAATTACCTATCACAAAACAACCTGGTTTTGCTAGGGGGGTCCCATGAGTCTTTGGCCCCGGGCTTGGCGGCCCTCTAGGGAAACCTACCAAACCCACACATTTCTGAAAACTAGACACCCGAGGGACATGGGTACTTGACCCACCCAAGCAAGTGAGAATTCATTTTTATCGGGAGACATAGGGGAACACTGGGTGGTAGAAAATGTGTGGATCCACGTAGATTTCAGAACTTTCCCACACAGAAATTTGAGAAAAAAGTGATTTTTTCAGCAAAATTTGAGGTTTGCAGTGGATTCTGGGTAGGAAAATGTTAGGGAACACACAAAAGCCATACCTTGTTGGACTCCCCCGGGTGTTGTTATGTTTTATCTAGGACCCTAAATAAATATTTCATATTTAGTAATAGCCAATGCAAACCAAATGCGGCAAGGCTACTTCCTTAGACTCCTAGAAAGCACAACGAGTTCTTACAACATACCAAACCTCCAGCAACCTGGGAATTCCCTGTGTGTTTGTTTTGATTTGTCTTAGAACTCCTGCAAGCACTGAAAGAACGGTCAGTTCTTAGTGACATCTTTAATTGACGTCTTATGTCCAACCTTACGTTAAACACGGCACCTACCAGGTTTAAATATACCAGCGTTTGCCATCAGCAACACACGGTGGTGTGGAGCAGAGCGGCTATCTACTATTCCAAAGCCCAGCTAATGCGAGTGCCGAAGGAAGCCGTCCCTCCCATTTGACGCACTGGGAAAAATGCTGTCTTTTTCTCCTGCCGAGAAAATCCAGCTCCGGTGTTTCCAGTCACCCTCGCGGGTAACTGGGAGATCGAGTCCTGAGAGTGAGATACAAGACCTCCTCCATTCTAAAAACCAAGGTATGGAGCTGATTAGATCCTTAGAGAATTCTTGGGTCCGAAACTTGGCAAAAACTAACTTAACTTAAACTGCAGCCCTTCTACTCCTTCCCACGTACTAGGCTTAGGTTAGGTACACCGGGGTAGGCGTATTTAGAAGCACCAGTTGAGTACGTTTAGTCAAGCTTTTATCTTTGTATGTAACTGTATATATTTTATACCTTTTAAGTATCATGTGGCTCAGAAACCATTTCAATGCTTTTACAGTATTATTTCATAATTTACTGTACGCACTTTACTTTATAACAAGTATTGCAATCATAGCAATTCATTTCTCTTGCATGAGAAAGAAGACTGTTTAATAAATAACACCTTTTTATTGAAAACGCCTGTCTCTCTATTTCTCTGCACTCTGGTGAAACTAAGTATGCACAACTGACTGAGTGAAATAGCTATCTATTGTTTTCACACAACTCTGGAGATGTACTCCTTATTCTGGGGGAGCAAAGTTGTCATGTTTATGCGGTGTCAGAAGCTGAATCCCTTCTTGTCTTATCAGGGAAGTTCACTCCTCCCTGTTCATTCGAGAAAGTTTCTAGTGACCTCTGAGCTAGCTGGCAAACCTAAATTAAGTCTAACATATTCAATAGAGACCTAGTCGACCTCAGTCCTACATCTAAACTATCATTTATGTTATTTCAATGCGCTGAGCCTATTGGGAAAATAGGAACAACACTACATGGCGCCCAATGTTTGGTAAGGCAATAATCTAACGCAAGATACTAGAGTAACTCAGTCGTGCTTTATCACACAGACTCCTTTTTCCCGTAAAAACTCCAATAGACGTCTGGAGTGGGTGAAAGGTTAATATCCGCCGGAACTTAGTAGGATGAGACTCCTATGTATTAGTTTATGGTATAATCAACGTTGAAGGATACAGTGTTCCAAAATATTGTGCACTTAATCTTTTGTTTCCTCAAAAAAACTTGCTCTGCAAGACACTTTTCATTAAATAATGTCGATTAACGGCGAGAACAACGAAACCGGTGGAGCCACAGTAAATGCGAATAAACCGGATGCAGACCTTACAGGGTTGAATGAAGACGACCATGATGCAGTAATCATCTCGGCCAACATAGGAAAAACCATAACTATAAAACTTATAGAAAATGGAGTAACATCAAGAGGTGGTACGGTCGTGTTTGTGGTAGAGGCAAATGAGTTTCGTCAGACAGAGGTATTCCATTCCTGGATAACTTTTCCAGCAGCAAATGCTGTAACACATGAGTTCTACTTCTACAAAGTAGCGGAATCTCCAGAGGAATACTCTCCTTTTGAGGAAGTTGAAATTCCACTAACATACCAAGAGCACCTGCTCTTGTTTAATGGTGCCCTAAATCATCAAAATCACATTACCAGGCTAGGTCCATTAGGTAGACCAGGAGCTACATGGCCGGTTCTAGCCAGCTACACACCACATCCTGAAATTGAAACAATGCCAGCCAGAGAACTTTTAGTTCAGTTAAAACAACAAATTAAATTACATAGACAACTAGTCCAATATGTCATGCGGACTTCAACAGTCCAACCTGCAATTAAACTTCCACATAACACCCTTCATCAGGGGAACACAAAGAAAATTACACCACAGAATATACAATCATGTCTTGGTAAAACACCCGCAAAACGGGAACAAATTCCATTCTGGTTAGCTCAAAAAATCACTCAGATAGAGGCGGTATTTCCTGATACTACCCCTCACGAAAAACACAGAATTCTGACTATCTGCCTCCCAATGGGGAACGCACCACATGTGGAGGATTGTGACACTTGGGGCACAGTCTTTGCTTCTATCTACACAAAAACACATGGTGTTCCGTCTATGGCAGTTATACCAGATGTACTAAGACAGATTCAAAATGAACACGGTCCAGAACCTGCTTTAACTCTGGGTATGAAATTACTAAAAGACTTTAAGCAGGTCTCGGCTATATTATTAGCCAACATTAAAGGGGAAGCAGCATGTGTGGCGATCCGCCAAAAATTGAAGGAGACAGATATAACACAACAACCTTTTGAGCTCGCAAAAATAATTGAAAAATCATATGAAGAATTAGGCAGAGATAGTTTGGGTGGTAAACCAGTAAAACCCCAACTATTTGAAAATCCTGAAAAAACCTTTATTAAAAATAATCTCAACTCTCAAAAGAAGAACTGGGAGGGTAACAAACAACCACTCCCAGAGAAAAACAATTTCAGTCCAGGGGATGGACTCCCCAACGGAGAAATAGATCTCCAGAGAGGGGGGGCAAGTCTCCCCAAAGGGAGCCCTCTGAGAAAAGATATAACCTTAGAAATAGGGACAATCTGAGAAAACCTGACAGATATCAAGATGTTGTTACACGTTCCTCTCGATATTTTCAGACTTCCTCAAAGAAATCGGAAAGAAGAGGATGGTCAGAACACAAGGAAGAGCACATCAAGTCCAAAGGCAAAGAACCTACTCATCAAAATAAAAAATCACAATTTCCCAGAAATAAGGCAGCAAGAATTACAATAAAACATGCAGAGAATCCTGAGGACACAACTGAAAGACGGAGAGTGGGCCCAGACAATGCTAGACAGCGCAGCAGAAGTGAGCATAGCTCGCAAGATCCTGATGAATCTTCTGGAGACAGTGGACACGAATGAATACATTCAAGTGGAAACCGCAGACACCCGAGTGAGCGTGCCCCATAAACTGTACGAAATAACATTGCGTATAGAGGGAGATAACACTAAGAAAATAAAGTCTCTTTTGGGAGAATCTATTGAAAGGCTATGACATCCTTCTAGCAGAAAAAGACTGGCCACCAGAGTTTGTCAGGGAGTGCCCACATGGCGAAGAAATGATTATGCCTGCCTTCTCAAATCACATTCCAATACAGAAAAAATACACACTTGCTAGAAAATGGGCAGTGGCCCAAGCCCCAGCATTATATAAAAATCATGTAGGATGGTATCATAAAATCCCATCCTACATGATTGTTTGATCCTCATCATAAAATCTAGTTAAAAAATCCACCTACTTCACAGAGGCAGTATCCGGTTAAGCAAGAAGCTAAAAAACAAGCAAAAGAAATTTTAGATCAACTTGAATATCAAGGGGTGATTGAAACATGCACCTCACAAATGAACAATCCTTTGTTTCCTGTCTCAAAGCCAGACGATTCATATCATCTAGTTTTGGATTACAGACATCAAAACAGACATCAAAACTCCTGCTGTAAAACGTTTGCAGTCCAAAACTCACACAGTGCAGCACTAATGAATAACATCGTGCGCAAAAAATATAAAACAACATTAGCTATCTCTAATGGATTCTTCTGTCAAAACATTGCACCAGAAAGCAGGTATTTGACCGCTTTCTCAATAATGGGGTCGCAAAAAACAATTTTGTCGTCTCCCACAGGGATTCAAGAACAGCCCAGGATTATTTTCATCAAGGGTAACAGAGTTACTACAAATCTATGATGATGAGGCATTATCTTGGGTCGACGACATCTATCTTACAGATGATGACCTGGAGACTCACTTGAAAAGAGTGAACACTAGAATACTTGGGTTCGCTTCTGAAGGGTACAAATGTAATTTTAAAAAAATCTAGAATTGCCCATTTAACTGTCCTATTTTTAGGATATGAATTATCAAGTGAAGGCAAAAGCCTGGCAGACAACTTCTTAGAGAAGTGAGCTGTACTCCAAGCTCCAAAAACGCTGAAAAACCTGCAATCAATACTAGGTTTCATTAATTTCGGAAGAACATACATTTTAAATTATGCAGAGAGGGTTAAACCTCTCTACGAACTAATAAAACCAGATTTTAAATCAATTAATTGGACTCAAAAACACACACAAATTTTAAGATCACTGCAGACAGATATGTTAACTAAAACAAAACTGCAAACACGCGCGAATGAACGCAACCTTGAAATCCGAGTCATCCCTGGAAGATGCGGATTCACATACCTGACCTCTAATGAGGGAGAAACAGTACCAATAGCTTACAAATCCCATTTGTACACACAAGCTGAAATGAAATTCAGTTCAACTGAAAAAATTCTAACTGCGGTTAAGACTGCTGTAGCAAAAGAAAGAGCCCTAGCCCAAGGTAAACGGATAATTATCGTTACACCAATACCTGCCCTAGAAGCAGTAACAAGAGCAAGCATCCCCAATGCTAAAGCTTTACATCCAAGATGGATACAATGGGTTAATTCTCTTGCTGCACCGGACGTAGTATATGAATTTGATCCTAATTTAAAAACACAAGAATTTCTGCAATATGAATATGAATGTCCTCTGCCGATAGAGCTTCTGTCTCTGGAACAGTACGATTGTATAATATATACAGACGGGTCAGCACAACCCGCGGTTGGGGATAAACAAGCCTATATGCTGCGTGCGCGATTGTTAAAGGTCGTTGGCACGAAGGAAGATTTAAACCTTTGGTAACTAAAACACAATCACTCGGAGACTGTACAGCTCAGCGAGCTGAACTACAGGCTTTTAAGATGACACTTGAGAATAGCGAACGAGAATTCCCCACGCTAATAGTGTGCGATTCCTATTACTGTGTCCAGTCTTACAATGAATATTTACAGAACTGGGTTCAAAACAACTTCAAAGACGCAAAAGGTGCCACAATAAAACATAAAAAACTATGGGAACAAGTAGTTCTTTTGCAGAAAGAACTACAAAAGACCCACGTGATACATACGCAGAGTCTTCAACGTGATGGCGTTCATGTTGCAGGGAATTTATTGGCTGGCAAAGCCACAGTGGCGGCTGATCACTCGGCTTCCGTAGTTATAAAAAAGCGTACGAAAACACAAATAGATGGCGAAACGCTACTTGCAGTAAAAGCCTCAATGGAAGGCAATTATGCGGTGTTACCTCTAAACTATCCACTCAGTAATACATGCATAATTGATGCAAACTCCGTTCCGTTTCCTCAAATCCCTGGAGTGGGGGGTAGAGTAATTCCAAACACGTACCGGAGAGTCTTCTTGATACAAGAAGCACATATGGGATTGGGTCTGAGGCACGAAGAGATCATGAAATCTCTAATAGAACTAAAATCTCAGTACTGGTGGCCGGGGATGAGCGTAGAACTTTATAAATTTGCAAAGAATTGTGAGGACTGCAACAGAGATCGCAGTTGTGAACCGGACCAGACACCAGCCCAGACACCACTATTAGAAAGCTTCAGGCTATCTAGGCGCTGACGTCCCGATAGACAAAAGCGGTCCCATAAAAAAATAAGACAGGAGTCATTTGGATGTGGCCCCAGCGCTTGGCTGATGCCAGAACTGTTATAAAAGATTTGAGAGTCTTTATCGGCACATACGCAATTGGCATGCTACATTCTGACCAGGGTCCTGCGTTTAGCTCTCGGGCTTACAAGGAGGCCATGGTCAGCATGGGCATTGCATTGCGGTACTCTTCTCCCTTCCATCCTGAGGGAAATGCGGTTGTGGAAAGAAAAAAACGGGACATAAAGCAATCTATAACAGCGAGGGTATTAGGTTTGGGTGATGGGTGGGTCAAACATCTAACAAGTGTCCAACGTAGTCTTAATAATATGCCAAGAAATTCTCTAGGAGGTGTCAGCCCGTATGAACTTTTATTTGGTACTAGAATGCTTATTCAGGACTTAGATCGTCAAACCTCAGTGGTGCAACAAAAAGCTTTTGATATCAAAGATCGTTTGGCTGTTTTACAGGACATAAATGAAACAAGAAAAAGTCTGAGTAACGAAAAATTAAAGCCAACTACCACTGAAGAAAAACCACCTGTCCCAGCAAGACCTGTCTGGATTCCAAAGATTGGGGATCTGGTCAGAGAGAAGATCACGGTGAAGAAGGAATTTGGGCCTTCTTACAGAAAAGCAGTACCTGTCTTAGCTGTCGGCGGAACAAGATCAGTAGTGCTACCGCCTATTGCTGGTAAAAAGGAGAACCGAGTTGTATCAATCGACCTGGTGAAACCACAACCATGTGGCCAATAATAAGTAGTAGGCCCAGTGGACTCCCAAAAAAATAGCAGAAGACCAAATCTTGCTACAATCCAAGAGGTTCAAACTGAGAGACTAATCACATTTGATAAACCTACGGTGTTTAAGAAAGGACTATGTAACAAAGCCATGGAACTTGTGCCTCTTGAGACCCAAATTGCTACAGTTCAACAAGAAACACCAGTCTACAACGATGTAGCTTCGGACTACACAAATGTAACAAAACAAAATGCAAAGATCAATGGAAATCCGGAAGCAATCCCACCAATTGACAGAACTACATCTGGCTATTTTATCAACTTTGATGATTTTTCTGATGATCCAAGTGAACATGGAGACAAGCCAGCAATGAAAACATTCAAAGAAAAAGTAAAAGAACTCTTTCATCAACTCAAAGAAATATATCTAACTCCTCAATGGATTAAATTGTAGATTGTGTTAGGCGTACTTTTCCTCTTTCTGTGGCTCATCTTGGTTTTAAGTTTGGGTAGATTTATTGATGGAAAATATAGTACAATGGACACAGCAAGTCAGAACATCAACTTGGTCCTGATACCACACAGATCATCACACATCGAAAAAAGAGAACTGTCATCAGTGAACATCACAGCCATCCCCATACCTGGTGGTATAGCATGGGACAAAACTGACTATGAAATTTATGGCCCGGTTGAGCTCTTGAAATTGCTACACCAATTTAAGATTTCTTTGAGTGACTTTTAGTCAAGCTTTTATCTTTGTATGTCACTGTATATATTTTATACCTTTTAAGTATCATATGGCTCAGAAACCATATCAATGCTTTTGCAGTATTATTTCGTAATACTCCTTTTACTGTACGCACTTTACTTTATATCAAGTATTGCAATCATAGCAATTCCTTTCTCTTGCATGAGAAAGAAGACTGTTCAATAAATAACACCTTTTTATTGAAAACACCCGTCTCTCTATTTCTCTGCTCTCTGGTGAAACTAAGTATGCACAACTGACTGAGTGAAATAGCTATCTATTGTTTTCACACAACTCTGGAGATATACTCCTTATTCTGGGGGAGCAAAGTTGTCATGTTTATGCAGTTGTCAGAAGCTGAATCCCTTCTTGTCTTATCAGGGAAGTTCACTCCTCCCTGTTCATTCGAGAAAGTTTCTAGTGACCTCTGAGCTAGCTGGCAAACCTAAATTAAGTCTAACATATTCAATAGAGACCTAGTCGACCTCAGTCCTACGTCTAAACTATTGTTTATGTTATTCCAATGCGCTGAGCCTATTGGGAAAATAGGAACTACACTACATGGCACCCAACGTTTGGTAAGGCAATAATCTAACGCAAGATACTAGAGTAACTCAGTCGTGCTTTTTCACAGACTCCTTTTTCCCGTAAAAACTCCAATAGACGTCTGGAGTGGGTGAAAGGTTAATATTCGCCGGAACTTAGTAGGATGAGACTCCTATGTATTAGTTTATGGTATAATCAACGTTGAAGGATACAGTGTTCCAAAATATTGTGCACCTAATCTTTTGTTTCCTCAAAAAAACTTGCTCTGCAAGACACTTTTCATTAAATAATGTCGCTTAACGGCGAGAACAACGAAACCGGTGGAGCCGCAGTAAATGCGAATCAACCGGATGCAGACCTTACAGGGTTGAATGAAGACGACCATAATGCAGTAATCATCTCGGCCAACATAAGAAAAACCATAACTATAAAACTTATAGAAAATGGAGTAACATCAAGAGGTGGTACGGTCGTATTTGTGGTAGAGGCACATGAGTTTCGTCAGACAGAGGTATTCTATTCCTGGATAACTTTTCCAGCAGCAAATGCTGTAACACATGAGTTCTACTTCTACAAAGTAGCGGAATCTCCAGAGGAATACTCTCCTTTTGAGGAAGTTGAAATTCCACTAACATACCAAGAGCACCTGCTCTTGTTTAATGGTGCCCTAAATCATCAAAATTACACTACCAGGCTAGGTCCATTAGGTAGACCAGGAGCCACATGGCCGGTTCTAGCCAGCTACACACCACATCCTGAAATTGAAACAATGCCAGCCAGAGAACTTGTAGTTCAGTTAAAACAACTAATTAAAATACATATACAATTAGTCCAATATGTCATGCGGACTTCAACAGTCCAACCTGCAATTAAACTTCCACAAAACACCCCTCATCAGGGGAACACAAATAAAATTACACCACAGAATATACAATCATGTCTTGGTAAAACACCCGCAAAACGGGAACAAATTCCATTCTGGTTAGCTCTAAAAATCACTCAGATAGAGGCGGTATTTCCTGATACTACCCCTCACGAAAAACACAGAATTCTGACTATCTGCCTCCCAATTGGGAACGCACCACATGTGGAGGATTGTGACACTTGGGGCACAGTCTTTGCTTCTATCTACACAAAAACACATGGTGTTCCGTCTATGGCAGTTATACCAGATGTACTAAGACAGATTCAAAATGAACACGGTCCAGAACCTGCTTTAACTCTGGGTATGAAATTACTAAAAGACTTTAAGCAGGTCTCTGCTATATTATTAGCCAACATTAAAGGGGAAGCAGCATGTGTGGCGATCTGCCAAAAATTGAAGGAGACAGATATAACACACCAACCTTTTGAGCTCGCAAAAATAATTGAAAAATCATATGAAGAATTAGGCAGAGATAGTTTGGGTGGTAAACCAGTAAAACCCCAACTATTTGAAAATCCTGAAAAAACCTTTATTAAAAATAATCTCAACTCTCAAAAGAAGAACTGGGAGAGTAACAAACAAACCACTCCCAGAGAAAAACAATTTCAGTCCAGGGGATGGACTCCCCAACGGAGAAATAGATCTCCAGAGAGGGGGGGCAAGTCTCCCCAAAGGGAGCCCTCTGAGAAAAGATATAACCTTAGAAATAGGGACAATCTGAGAAAACCTGACAGATATCAAGATGTTGATACATGTTCCTCTCGATATTTTCAGACTTCCTCAAAGAAATCGGAAAGAAGAGGATGGTCAGAACACAGGGAAGAGCACATCAAGTCCAAAGACAAAGAACTTACTCATCAAAATAAAAAATCACAATTTCCCAGAAAGAAGGCAGCAAGTATTACAATAAAACATGCAGAGAATCCTGAGGACACAACTGAAAGACGGAGAGTGGGCCCAGACAATGCTAGACAGCGCAGCAGAAGTGAGCATAGCTCGCAAGATCCTGATGAATCTTCTGGAGACAGTGTACACGAATGAATACATTCAAGTGGAAACTGCAGACACCCGAGTGAGCGTGCCCCATAAACTGTACGAAATAACATTGCGTATAGAGGGAGATAAAACTAGGAAAATAAAGTCTCTTTTGGGAGAATCTATCGAAAGGCTATGACATCCTTCTAGCAGAAAAAGACTGGCCACCAGAGTTTGTCAGGGAGTGCGCACATGGCGAAGAAATGATTATGCCTGCCTTCTCAAATCACATTCCAATACAGGAAAAATACACACTTGCTAGAAAATGGTCAGTGGCCCAAGCCCCAGCATTATATAAAAATCATGTAGGATGGGATCATAAAATCCCATCCTACATGATTGATTGATCCTCATCATAAAATCTAGTTAAAAAATAAACCTACTGCACAGAGGCAGTATCCGGTTAAGCAAGAAGCTAAAAAACAAGCAAAAGAAATTTTAGATCAACTTGAATATCAAGGGGTGATTGAAACATGCACCTCACAAATGAACAATCCTTTGTTTCCTGTCTCCAAGCCAGACGATTCATATCATCTAGTTTTGGATTACAGACATCAAAACAGACATCAAAACTCCTGCTGTAAAACGTTTGCAGTCCAAAACTCACATAGTGCAGCACTAATGAATAACATCGTGCGCAAAAAATATAAAACAACATTAGCTATCTCTAATGGATTCTTCTGTCAAAACATTGCACCAGAAAGCAGGTATTTGACCGCTTTCTCAATAATGGGGTCGCATAAACATATTTGGTCGTCTCCCACAGGGATTCAAGAACAGCCCAGGATTATTTTCATCAAGGGTAACAGAGTTACTACAAATTTATGATGATGAGGCATTATCTTAGGTCGACGACATCTATCTTACAGATGATGGCCTGGAGACTCACTTGAAAAGAGTGAACAACAGTATACTTGGGTTCGCTTCTGAAGGGTACAAATGTAATTTTAAAAAAATCTAGAATTGCCCATTTAACTGTCCTATTTTTAGGATATGAATTATCAAGTGAAGGCAAAAGCCTGGCAGACAACTTCTTAGAGAAGTGAGCTGTACTCCAAGCTCCAAAAACGCTGAAAAACCTGCAATCAATACTAGGTTTCATGAATTTTGGAAGAACATACATTTTAAATTATGCAGAGAGGGTTAAACCTCTCTACGAACTAATAAAACCAGATTTTAAATCAATTAATTGGACTCAAAAACACACAGAAATTTTAAGATCACTGCAGACAGATATGTTAACTAAAACAAAACTGCAAACACGCGCGAATGAACGCAACCTTGTAATCCGAGTCATCCCTGGAAGATGCGGATTCACATACCTGACCTCTAATGAGGGAGAAACAGTACCAATAGCTTACAAATCCCATTTGTACACACAAGCTGAAATGAAATTCAGTTCAACTGAAAAAATTCTAACTGCGGTTAAGACTGCTGTAGCAAAAGCAAGAGCCCTAGCCCAAGGTAAACGAATAATTATTGTTACACCAATACCTGCCCTAGAAGCAGTAACAAGAGCAAGCATCCCCAATGCTAAAGCCTAAAGTCTAGTAGGACTGAGGTCGACTAGGTCTCTATTGAATATGTTAGACTTAATTTAGGTTTGTCAGCTAGCTCAGAGGTCACTAGAAACTTTCTCGAATGAACAGGGAGGAGTGAACTCCCCTGATTAGACAAGAAGGGATTCAGCTTCTGACAACCGCATAAACATGACAACTTTGCTCCCCCAGAATAAGGAGTATATCTCCAGAGTCGTGTGAAAACAATAGATAGCTATTTCACTATTGTTTATGTTATTCCAATGCGCAGAGCCTATTGGGAAAATTGGAACTACACTACAGTGTCTAGTTTTCAGAAATGTGTGGGTTTGGTAGGTTTCCCTAGACGGCCGCCGAGCCCGGGGCCAAAAGCTCATGGGACCCCCCTTGCAAAACCAGGTTTTTTGTGATAGGTAATTTTGATATTGCCTCATTAGGTTTTGGGCCCTTGCCTGTTGCGGGTACTTGACCCACCCACACAAGCGAGGTACCATTTTTCTCAGAAGATTTCGGGAAATGCGGGGGTGAGGAATTTTGTGAATCCACTCGGATTCCAGAACTTTCCACTACAGAAATATGAGGAAAATGTGATTTTTGACAGATTTCCAGGTTTGCAAGGGATTCTGGGTAACAGAACCTGGTGAGAGCAAATCAACTCACCCCATCCTGGATTCCCCTGGGTGTCTAGTTCTTAGAAAAGTATAAGTTTGCTAGGTGCCGGCAGAGCGAGGGTTCAAAAACTACAGCTAGGCAAAAAAAGGGTCACTTTTCACAGCAAAAATGTGGTATGTCCACGTTGCGTTTTAGGCCATTTCCTGTCATGGGCAGTAGGCCTACCCACACAAGTGAGGTACCATTTTTTTCGGAAGACGTTGGGTGGGTGGAATTTTGTAGATCCACGCAGATTCCAGAACTTTCCAGCACGAAATGTAAGGAAATTGTGTTTTTTGGACCAATTTTTAGGTTTGCAAGGGATTCTGGGTAACAGAACTTGGTGAGAGCCAGTCAAGTCACCCCATCCTGGATTCCCCTGGGTGTTTAGTTTTCAAAAATGTATATGTTTGCTAGGTTTCCTATGTGCCAGCTGCAGTAGGGCCCAACATCCACAGGTAGGCACATTGCTAAAAACAAGTCTGTTCCTAGTCTGCTTTCTGCCACCCTGGCGGCGATATTGGGGAGGTGGGGTTGCCCCGATATGCACCCAAGCAGTGCAGAAATACTGTGGCTATTTGTTTGGGGGTGAGGGCATTGGTATGCCCATTCTGGGCAGCCCCAACCCCCATGCATAAAAAGAGCGGCGCAGAGTGGGCGTTCTGCCCCCCCTGGGGGGGCAGATCAGGGGTCACTGACCCATCTGCTCCCAAGGGGGGGCAGAAATACTTGAATTTCTTTGGGGGGTTATTGTCATGCCCATTTTAACCAGCCCCCACCCCTACATTGTTTCAACATCATTAAGTCATTCAAGAAATTCTTTGACTTTCTCCCCATTGATGCTAGAAAGTCTGTGGCGGTGGCTCTCATACTTTACCCGCTATGACTACTATAATGGTCTTATGGCCAGAGTAAAAAAAATGACGTTAAAAAAATTACAAAGCGTCCAACATGCAGCGGCTCGCTTGGTATTGAAACTCCTCAGGAAATCATCGGCCTCTGCGGCCCTTAGGAAATTGCATTGGCTCCCCTTACACAAAAGGATTCTTTTTAAAATTTTGTTGACCTCCTTCAGAGCTTTAAATAACATCGGTCCCAAGTATCTTATAAAAAGATACTCCCACTACTGTCCCACCAGAGTTCTGAGATCAGCAGGCTGTAATTTAGCCAATATCCCCGCCTTTCATCTTAAGATTAAAGGGGGAAAAACCCTCAGTGTCCTGGCTTCTAAGGCATGGAATGGGATGCCAAAGGAGCTAAGGCTAATTGACCGGGAAGCCTCTTTCTGTAACCAACTTAAAACTTGGCTTTTTAATTTGTCAGATGCTTATGTACTAGTGGCCATATAGATCTCACTGCTGTTGTTTTCCCCGTTCCTTAGCGCCAGGATGCTCCTTTCGGAGCGACAGTTTGCGCTCTATAAGTTCCAAGATAACATTAACATTAACATTAACATTAACATGAATACAAAAAAATCCCTGGTTTCTATTGGGCATTCTGCCCCGCTAGGGGGGGCAGAAAGACTGTAATTTTTGTGGTGGGGTGGGAGCATTGGCATGCCCGTTTTGGGCAGCCCTAACTCTAATTTGAATTGGCAAAATAAAAATCCCTGGCCTCTAGTGGGCTTTTTGCCCCCGATGGGGCACCCCATCTGCCCTCCACAGGTGGCAGAAAGGCTGTAATATTTGCACTGGGGTGGGGGCATGGACATGCCTGTTTTAGGCAGCCCCCACCCTAATTTGTATATATGCTAAAAAAAATCCCTTGGGTTTAGTGGGCTGTTTGCCCCCCGGGAGGGCATATTGGTGGCTAGAGCCCCCATCTGCCACCCCCCCCCCGAAAGACTGTCATTTTTTTGGCAGGGGTGGGGGCATTAGCATGCCCATTTTGGGCAGCCCCCACCCTAATTTAAATATGCCAAAAGAAAATCCCTGGTGTCTAGTAGGCTTTTTGAAACCCAGGGGGGCAGAAAAGCTGTAATGATTGCAGGGCGTGCAGGCATGGGCCCCGGTTTAGGCAGTCCTAACCATAATTTTAATTGGCAAAATAAAAATCCCTGGCCTCTAGTGGGCTTTTTGCCCCCCCCCGGTGGCACCCCATCTACCCCCCACAGGGGGCAGAAAGGCTGTAATGTTTGCAGGGGGTGGGGCATTAGCATGCCGGTTTTGGGCAGCCCCCACCCTAATTTAAATATGCCAAAAGAAAATCCCTAGTGTCTAGTAGACTTTTTCACCCCCTGGGAGGGCAGATTGGGGGCTACTGCCGCCATTGAAGGCTGTAATGATTGTGAGGGGGTGGGGGCATAACCATTTCAGGCAGCCCCCACCCTCATTTTTATATGCTAAAAAAATCTCTGGTGTCTAGTAGGCTTTTTGACCCCCATGGGGCAGATTGGGGGCTACTCTCCCCAACTGCCCTCCAGGGGGGGCAGAAAGGCTGTAATGATTGCAGGGCATGGGGGTATGGGCATGCCCATTTTGGGCAGCTCCCATCCTTATTTTGTATCCTACAAAAATCCCTTGTGTCTATTGGCTTATTGTCCCTCAGGGGGGGCAAAAAGACAAAATTGTGCCAATTTAATTTGGGGGGAGCAAAGGCCCTTGCCCAAGGGGCCTCTCCCACCTCCCTGGTGTCCTAGTGGGTAGATTCCTGCTTGGGGATCACGCTCCTAGGATGATCCTCAAGCAGGGATCGACTGGGGCGGGGTACCATTGGAAAGGGGAGAGTCTCCCCTTTCCAACAATACCTCTCTCGTCTTTCTACGTGCTCAGGCAGGCTGAGATAGGTCGTCGCCGAGTGGATGAGGATGAGGAGCAGCCGTCTGAAACTGAACTCGGACAAGACGGAGGTCCTCATCTTAGGTCCCACCCCCTCCGCGTGGGACGACTCCTGGTGGGCAGCTCCAACACCCACGGACCACGCACGCAACCTAGGATTCATCCTTGACTCCTCCCTCTCCATGTCGAAGCAGGTCAACGCCATCTCCTCCTCCTGCTACAACACCCTCCGCATGCTTCACAGGATCTACAAGTGGATCCCGACTGAAACAAGAAAAACAGTGACCCAAGCCCTCGTCAGCCGCAGGCTGGACCTCGGCAACACACTCTACGCAGGTATCCCGACAAAACACCTGCAGCGACTACAACTCATCCAGAACGACTCAGCCCGACTGATCCTCAACGTCCCCCGCCGCAGCCACATCACCTCCCACTTAAGAGACATGCACTGGCTCCCCGTCAGCAAGAGGATCACCTTCAAACTCCTCACCCACGCACACAAAGCATTCCACAACACCGGACCAGCCTGCCTGAATGACAGACTCAACTTCTACACCCCCGCCCGCCAGCTCCGCTCCGCCAGCTTCACCCTGGCCACCGTCCCGTGCATCCAACGAACGACCTCCGGCAGCAGATCCTTCTACTACTTTGCCGCTGAGACCTGGAACATCCTCCCCACCCATCTACGGCAGACCCAAGACCTGCTAGCCTTCAGAAGGCTCCTCAAGACCTAACTCTTCGAACAGTAGCAGCACTCCACCCCTCAACGCCTTGAGACCCTGACGGGTAAGTAGCGCACTCTACAAGTTCACTGATTGAGATAGTCCACTGAGCACGTAGAAAGCGAAACTGAAATAAGCCTAAAGGCTCATTTCAGTTTCGGTTTCAGTGAATTGACGTCAGCGCGACATGCTTGCTGGTCATCGTTTCACTGAAACGGGGGGGGGGGGTTCGGGAGCTGGGAAGCTCTTCCCCAGCTCCCGAGGTTCTTTATCTGAAAAGGGAATCCCTCTGATGCCCGCACCAGAGGGATATCCAGGGCGTGTGCTCATGATGGATGTTGGATTAGTTTCAGAGAAACTAATCCAACATTGTCACACACACTCATATGTGAAAAAGGTCGCAGCAGTAATGTTATTGTTAAAAAGAGGACAATGTGAGAAAATGTGTGGCTTCGCTGCCTGGGACCTAACCCGGGCACAATACAAACCTCTCAGCTCATCGGAACTGCCACTATATGACACATCATCGATGTGGGATCTGGCAAGACCCTGCATCCAGGATTTAAGGTACCTTGTTCAGCATGATTAATGCGGTCCCAGTATTCAGCCTGTACTCCATGATGGCTGGCCTGAACTTGTGACTTTGCCCCGTCTGGTGTGACCAGTCAACCACAGTTGGCACTTTGCCCTCCAAGTCATTATATTTACTTAAAACTTTAAAATTGCATATCTTCAGTTCAGTTGATTGGATAATTGAATTCTCAAATAAAATATTTTCATTTTAATTTATTTTTCTAAATTGCAGTGGGATTTTTCTTGGGTTGTGGTTTCATTTTATTACTATATGAAATGCGGCATAAAGAGCCATATGTACTAAAGCATTTCCCTATAGACATAAAATGGGTAAAGCCCTTGGATGCATTTGGCCCGTATACTTTCCATGTTGCCTCTAATTTAAGCTTGACTTCTTGTTTGCAAGCTACTAGAGTGATGAGCACAAGTTAATTTGTGATTTGCTTATGTCTCATACTGCTACTGGTTGCTTCTCGAATAGGTTTCACCACCCCTCAGCCAGTAACCCAATTTCTAACGGGGGTGAGAGATTTGCTTTCATGTAGTTACGTGAAATGTTGGCAAATTTATGTGGAATTATGTATAATGCAATTCTGTCATTGTGTGCTTTATTTTAGTGTGAAATGCATACTCATGTCAATTTTTGTTGCAAGGGCACAGTAAAGCAAAATCACCGCAAACAACAGCAAGTCACACTCTGTTGCTTGTGTGCGTTCACAGTTAACTTGGCTTAATGGCAAATTTCAGAAATGTTGAGTAACAATCTCATGCCTACTCTTAATATTTCTCCAGTCCTCCACCATTTAGATCCATCTTAAATGTTTATAATGAAGACAGATGCTTTAGAGTTAGCTATTGGAGTGTTAGTATTAAAAGAATAAGTAGATGACTACCAGCAACATTCAGTTTTCTACTACCCCCATTTTCTTTCCCCAGCAGAACGTGATTATTCAGTTCTGGATTGGGAATTATTAGCTGTGAAAGAAGTTTGTACCAAATGGAGCCTTTTTCTTACTAGGAGCAAGACATTGATTTGTAATTAGAACAGGCCATTTGAATCTAAAAGCTCCAAAGACAATTCAATGGATGAACAGTTGCCAAGTCATCTGGGTCTATTTTTTCCCTGAGTTTGATTTCAACATTAGGTCAATTTCAGGTACTCAGAATCGAGTTGCTGATGCACTTACAGGTGGAATCCTGATGAGAAGGAAATAGACATATTATCTTTGCCTTAATTTGGTTTTTAGATGAAATCCGCTAAGCTAAGCAAATGCTTGGGCAAGAATAAATCTAAAAATAATCTCTGTATGTCTAAGACAAACTGTATTAGAAAATGGCATTGTATGTTTCTACCGAGATACTGCAAAAAGAAAAAATGGAGCTTTGACACAAGACCAGATCAGCAAAACACCTTGGGCCAAATTATCTATCAAGAAAGGGCGATACATTATTGCCACTTTTATCGGCAGGAAACTGCTGCTAAAGCGGCGATAATGGGCTTGATAATATGTCCTTGTAAATTCCCATAGAAGCCCAGGTTCTGGTGTTAACCTGGGCTCCAAAAATGTCTAGTCTTGTTACTAGACATTTTTGGAGTCCAAATCTAGCAAGTGATGTTAAAGCCTGCCCCTTCTGCGCCCAGTTCAAAGCTTCCAAGCTTCCCATCAATGACTGGTAGGTCTTATTTGACCTCTGAAAACAGCTGCAGCACTTGGCAAACTGTTGTATTAAACTCCTTGTTGAATTACCTATTTTTGAAGGTAAAACAACATTCACAGTCATTGTGGATTCCTTTTCTGAGATGGCCCATATTTTGGCCTTGGCCAGTCTACCAAGTGCCAAAGTAAAGGCTTCATGTTTTATACAAGACATCTATTTACTCTATGGATACCCGGAAGTGATGTTCGTTACATAGTTTTTGTCTCACTTTTGGAAGACATTTCACTCTTCTCTAGGAGTATCGAGAGCCTTATCCTGAGGTTTAACTCCCCAGACCATTGGATTTATGGAGAGGACCAATCAGAATCTAGCGCAGTATTTAAGATGTTAATGTAGCATGACAAGTTATAATTGGGTAGCATTATTACCCAGCATTATTACCCTGAGTGGAATTTGCTTATAATAGCTGTGTCCACATTGTTGTTAAAGTATTTCCATTTTTCGAAATGTTAGGGTTCCATTCGACAAATGTGCCCCGAGATTATTAAATCTCAGGCTGCTGTGTCATCAGTTTTGCAATTAGCACAAGACCATGTAGAGATCAGGAGGCAAGTTGCTAAAAATATACAGGTAGCATGAAAAAGGATGAAATAACAGCATAGACAGCCTAAACCTTATTATCAAATTGTTGATAAGTATTTTTCTATTTTGCAGAAGATAATTCCTGATTTGTTTATCCACCACTTCCTATCACCTGGAAGAAACATCCCACCTTTCATGTATCTTAGTGAAAACATTTAATTTTGATCATTTTTCGTGAATCCCTCACACATCCCCACTCATCTACATCGATTCTCAGACAGATTTTGAGGTTTCATATGTTGTTGATTCTTGCTTCTGCTGAAAATACCTTCATTACTTAATTAGATGGAAGGGTTATCCTAAACCTGGGGCTGGGGGGATACTGTCAAAGAGTCCATTCACCACATGTGCCACCCACTGGGATTCCACGTGGCTAAGTGAAGCACAGGGTCAGAGCCTGAGACAGAACTTAATTGAGCAGTGATGGCAGATGCCTTCAGGGACACTGCAGGCAAGTGATCCGAACTGGGGTGCTGCTGATTGGTCCTGCATTCACCATGGATGTACTTCTTCCTGTTTTCAACATATTTGCCTAGCTGCTTCAATGTTGGATTGTAGTTATATTTCCCAATCTATGATGGAGCCTCATCAATCTTTCAGTTGCCAGCTCTGGCTTGTCCCTCTCTGGAAAGTTAGCAATATATAAGGGAGACGGGCCACCAGAAATATGCATCAAATCTATTTCTCTTGGATTTATAAGCTCCTGCATTATTAGTAGTTCTGATGATGTTAACCAGCTTCCATTTATTTTCCATTGACTCTGGTCATAGGTCTCTGGAGGTTTTTTGTGCCATTAGCTTTTTTCTATCCCTGAAGTGTATTTTTTTCTAGGGCCTCTTTCAGGTACAGCTTTTAACCGTCAGTCATTAGGGTGGCTTAGAGTAGGGATTGTCCATTCTTTGCACAGAAGATCTCACTAATCAAGGTATACCTGTTGTGATTAGCTATTAACACTCTGTCCCCGAATCCTGTGAAAAAAAATTAAAAGGGCACATTGGACTACGCCAGTTCCCTGTTTCTGGGTGTTAATCAAGCTGAGCTTGCCCGTCTTCAGCGGGTACAAAATTCGGAGGCTAGGATGCTGGTCGGCCTCCCCAAATTTGTTTCGGCTCGCAGCACTATCTGTGACCTTCACTGGCTCCCAGTAGGCCAAAGAATTAAGTTCAAGGCTTTGTGCCTTACTTTTAAAATTCTCAATTTGGCCTCCCCTCCTATTCTCACCCAGACCATCCTCCACTATGTCCCCTCAAGAGCTCTTCGGTCTGCAGGGTCTAATCTGGCCATTGTTCCTCGTTTTAAAAAGTCCAGAATGGGTGGACGCTCTTTCTCGGTGATGGCGGCTACACTATGGAACTCTTTGCCTGCTTCACTTCGTTCCATCCACGATTTGTTTCAGTTCAGGAAACAATTAAAAACCCATTTATTCTCCGCTGTATAGCTCTGTGTTCTGGTCATCATTGTTGTGTTGTGTCTTTTATCTCCAAAAGCGCCGGGACGCCTCTTGGCTGCGGCATCTGCACGCTATACAAAATTTAATAACATAACATAACATAACATAAGTGGACAGGGTGATCACACCTGGCACTCAAGCCCAAGTTGGTGGTCACAAGAAGTAGTTCTGCGTTAGACTGCAGGATTCAGCGAAGCCCCAAATGTTCTCTGCCATGTTGTTGTGATCCTGTGCAAGCAGCATTTGATACTGTTGCCTGCAGGACTGGGCCCGGTACCCTAGTACCTACACAAGTGAATGATGCTTGAAAAGGGAAGTGATAACTTGGTAGTGCCATCCTGTGGAGAGTTGACACCATGGCCTGGCTAAAGGCCAGGCCCTGAGGCTAACCCCCACCGGGGTATGACTGACGTCTGTCTGCAGTCTGTTAATGCTTAATTTGAGAATTAAAGTAAAGTGGTGTTGTGTAGTTCCTAAAAATACATAGGATCTGCATGCTTATTGGACAATTTAAACTAAGGGATTGGGAATGGGATTTAGCTCACAGTGCCACCATATGCTCTCTAACCTTACCAAGGAGCAAATAGATTCTAACAACCATTGAATATGACAACTCTTGACCCTTCAGGGATCGTGGAAACAGTACAGTACTTTCAAGTCAAGTCAAGGTATGCTTTATTTGATTGAAATATATGTAATCATAAAAGCACAAAACTTATCAAAAACGGCATACATACAACAATGTAAAACTTTAAAATGCAATAACAACCAATTAAAAGTTACGAACTGTAATTGGGATAGCATAGGTTCAAATGTTGCAATCAATACCATAGCCTCACATCAATATGCAACCACAGCATAAGTAAACTAGTAATCAATTAAAAGTAAGTCAGGCCGTGCATTGTTTTCCTGGTTCTGACCACCCCTTTCAGATATTTTGCAATGTGATCAGTAACAATTTCATCATCCAGAAACAGCAACTTAATGAAAGCGGGTCGACAGAGTCTCAAGCCTTGCAGTTTCAAATGGGGCAAAATCCATCTTTTCCTGAGTGAGGTATAAAATTTACAGAAAAATATTATGTGGATTGTTGACTGTGCTGCAGTGTCATCACATGGGCATGGGCAAAGAGAGCATGACCAATCATTTGGTTGGGGAAAGTTAACTAGATTATGAAAATTGCCTAGGCGTAAACTCATCAATAATAACCTATCATAATTACCATGGATAAATGATAAATAAGGTTGTATCCCCGCCTCAATCAAAAGCAATTGATTGGCCCGGACAGATGGTTTCATAATATTAGAGGATAGCCTGATCGACTCTAAATGATTTAAACATAATGCCTTCAGGTCCCTTCTCGTGAGACAGGACAGGGTCTAAGGATTATCAAAAAACGCAGATTGATCTAGATCTTGATTAAAAATGTTGATGTAGGCAAGCCAGGGAATGCATATTGCCTGATGAAGGTTCAGGCAGTCCTTTATAACATTCCGGTTGAGACCTGTGGTCGCACCTGTCCAGACCCTATGCCACAACAAGATCGGCTGGATTTTAAGATAGGTATGGCAGCCCCAACTCAGCATGGCAGGTTACGTAGCTGTGCTATTTGGCACAGCTAAGAGATACCTCAGGAACCCGTTCTCAACTTGCTGAATAGATGGAAGGGTTATCCTAAGGGTTATCCTAAACCTGGGGCTGGGGGGATACTGTCAAAGAGTCCATTCACCACATGTGCCACCCACTGGGATTCCACGTGGCTAAGTGACGCACAGGGTCAGAGCCTAAGACAGAACTTAATTGAGCAGTGATGGCAGATGCCTTCAGGGACACTGCAGGCAAGTGATCCGAACTGGGGTGCTGCTGTTTGGTCCTGCATTGACCATGGATGTACTTCTTCCTGTTTTCAACATATTTGCCTAGCTGCTTCAATGTTGGATTGTAGTTATATTTCCCAATCTATGATGGAGCCTCATCAATCTTTCAGTTGCCAGCTCTGGCTTGTCCCTCTCTGGAAAGTTAGCAATATATAAGGGAGATGGGCCACCAGAAATATGCATCAAATCTATTTCTCTTGGATTTATACGCTCCTGCATTATTAGTAGTTCTGATGATGTTAATCAGCTTCCATTTATTTTCCCTTGACTCTGGTCATAGGTCTCTGGAGGTTTTTTGTGCCATTAGCTTTTTTCTATCCCTGAAGTGTATTTTTTTCTAGGGCCTCTTTCAGGTACAGCTTTTAACCGTCAGTCATTAGGGTGGCTGAGAGTAGGGATTGCAATAACAACCAATTAAAAATTACGAACTGTAATTGGGATAGCATAGGTTCAAATGTTGCAATCAATACCATAGCCTCACATCAATATGCAACCACAGCATAAGTAAACTAGTAATCAATTAAAAGTAAGTAGGGCCTTGCATTGTTTTCCTGGTTCTGACCACCCCTTTCAGATATTTTGAGATGTGATCAGTAACAATTTCATCATCCAGAAACAGCAACTTAATGAAAGCGGGTCGACAGAGTCTCAAGCCTTGCAGTTTCAAATGGGGCAAAATCCATCTTTTCCTGAGTGAGGTATAAAATTTACAGAAAAATATTATGTGGATTGTTGACTGTGCTGCAGTGTCATCACAGGGGCATGGGCAAAGAGAGCATGACCAATCATTTGGTTGGGGAAAGTTAACTAGATTATGAAAATTGCCTAGGCGTAAACTCATCAATAATAACCTAGTATAATTACCATGGATAAATGATAAATAAGGTTGTATCCCCGCCTCAATCAAAAGCAATTGATTGGCCCGGACAGATGGTTTCATAATATTAGAGGATAGCCTGATCGACTCTAAATGATTTAAACATAATGCCTTCAGGTCCCTTCTCGTGAGACAGGACAGGGTCTAAGGATTATCAAAAAACGCAGATTGATCTAGATCCTGATTAAAAATGTTGATGTAGGCAAGCCAGGGAATGCATATTGCCTGATGAAGGTTCAGGCAGTCCTTTATAACATTCCGGTTGAGACCTGTGGTCGCACCTGTCCAGACCCTATGCCACAACAAGATCGGCTGGATTTTAAGATAGGTATGGCAGCCCCAACTCAACATGGCAGGTATACGTAGCTGTGCTATTTGGCACAGATAAGAGATACCTCAGGAACCCGTTCTCAACTTGCTGAATAGACTCCACATTAACATGTTCCCAGATAACAGCTCCATACAGAGCGACTGAGACACATTTAGCTTTATAAATTACCAACAGGTCATCAATAGGGCGCTTTCCCAGTTTCCTAGCAAAGTTTATTAAGGCACTGATTGCTTTGCAAAAAGCAGTTTTCTACAACTAATAGCTTTACACCAGGAACCCCTTGTATCGAATACAATTCCCAGGTATGAGAAGTGATCAGTGAAATTAAGTATTTTCACTATTTTTAAAGATTTCACGACACTTAACGCTGGGATTGCTTCATTACATAATTAATGTTTAAGAGATGTTGATTTTTTGATCAAGATTTGACATATTGGAAACAAAATGTGTCACTTTTCTCTGTAGGCCAGTTTGAGTGCGGGCTAACAAGACCGCTCGTTGGCATATAGCAGCGTACCAATTGACCTTTTGCCAATCCTGGGTAAGTCCTGGCAGTCCCTGGATAAGGTGTCACCAAAACTGTTGATGTAGAGGGTAAAGAGAAGGGGGGGGTCAAGACACACCCCTGTCTTACCCCCTTGCCAACAAGAAAGCTGCCACTGAGCTCCCCAGTTCTGCCATAACGAACCCTTGCCTGTGCCTCTAAATAAGACTTTTTAAAATAAATAATTAGTTGAGTTTCCACACCCATATCATATAGAATATGCCAAAGTTTCTCGTGATTGACACAGTTAAATGCCAAACTCAAGTCGGCAAAGCACATAAAGAGACTCCCTTTTATTGCCCCGGTGTATTTTCCCAATATGAGACTCCGGTTCAGGCCCTGTTCCACTGTGCCTAGGCCTTTGCGGAATCTGTACTGGACCCCTGATATGATGCCTGAGTCCTCCACCCATGACAACAATCTATTTAAAACAGCACGCCCGGCCCCTTTCACTAGAGATTCCAGCAAAGAAATAGGTCTATAACAGGCCAGGTCGTTTCTGTCACCTTTCTTAAATATAGGGACAAGTGTGGATGCTATCCAGGATGAGGTGCATTTGATCTCTAAGACGTTCTTCCAATGTAGGACCAAAATACATGTAGAAGCTAACTTATGTAACCCTGTAATATATTGTTCAACACTCTCTTCATTTTTTTGCATTTGTCTCCCAAATTGGTGTCTCTCAAGGACTGTGCTCACTTTTGGGAGATAGTGTAAGTCAAGCTTCTTTATTGCAATTTCAAATTCATTGAGACCCGTTGAATCACCATCCAAAAGATCGAGAAGATGTTCAAAGACTGCTTGCCCCTCAGATCCCAAGCAGTGCATTAAAATAGGGGCTTTTCTCTCATCACTGAGAGATGTTCCACAAACATATGCATAGTGATTAAACACTTTTTGCTACTTAATCCATGGAATGGTGGGTTCACCTGGTGATGACAAGAAAAACGTTGCAGCAGGAACGTTTTGCATTGTGGTAAATAATATATAATATATATATATATATATATATATATATATATATATATATATATATATATATATATATATATATATATATATATATATTCACTGAAAAAACCATAGGTTATAGACCATATATAGTTAGGAATTAGCATTTACAAAACCTTATTTTACTCACACAAAACCATTGAAATTCGCATATATAGTTAGTTGCACTAACTATATATCGTGCACCTGCAATCCACTGCTGATGATGACACATATTACATCATTCATGACATGGTCAGTGACATCACTGATGACATCACTGATGACATCTCAAATGACATCACTGATGACATCACTGATGACAACATCCAGTGACTGTATGTTTCTGTAAAGTAAAAATATGTCTTACATATTGAAGAATGAGTGGATGTACAAGTGTCTGGATAAAGGATTTAGTAGGTGCATGACTGACTGTATGAGTGAGTGATTAAATGTGTCTCACTGAGTGCATGGGTTAGTGACTAAACTGTCTTAATTTGTGCATCATTATGTCTGTTGTTCTGTAAACTGCTGCATGTGTTGATCAGTAGCTATATGAGTAACTATATGGGTTATTGATTGGTTGCCCAAGTATTTGTATGGGAGACTGAGTGTGTGTGTGGGTGGCTGGGAGGTGTATGACTCTGTGCATAGATGTGTGAGCAGTTGATTCACTAGATGTATGGGTTCAAACGTGCATGTGGAAACAGCTGTATGGGCGGTTGACTGTGTGCATGAGTGTATTGGTGAGTGAATGGATATCTCAGTGCTACATGTCAAAGTAAGTACATATGTAAAACACAGTACATGTGAGAGTTGACATATATAAATAACTGTGCATAAGAGCCAGTGAATGTGTGAGTGGCTGTATGGATCATTGTGAACTTGTATCAGGGATTGTATAAGAGAGTAAATATGTGTTAGTATATGTTTGAATAAGTAAGGTGTGTATAACTGTATAGTTGAGGAAATGGAGGTGTGATTGATTCTTTGCATGACTGACTAGGTGTGTGAGTAACTCCATGGATGAGTGACAGTCTGTGAGTGTCTGTTTACACTGATTGTATCTAAGGTTATATTAGAGTCTGAAGAGGTTCATCGTATTATCATATGAATGATATCATCAGTGATGTGATCAGTAATGTCAAATGAGATGTCATCAGTGATGTCATCAGTGATGTCATTTGAGATGTCATCAGTGATGTCATCAGTGATGTCATTTGAGATGTCATCAGTGATGTGATCAGTGATGTCATTTGAGATGTCACCAGTGATGTCATCAGTGGTGTCACTGACCATGTCATGAAGGATGTAATATGTGACATCATCAGCAGTGGATTGCGGGTGCGCGATATATAGTTATTGCAACTAACTATATATGCGAATTTCAATGGTTTTGTGTGAGTAAAATAAGGTTTTGTAAATGCTAATTCCTAACTATATATGGTCTATAACCTATGGTTCTTTCAGTGAATTTTCAAGGTTTTGTAAATGCTAATTCCTAACTATATATGGTCTATAAACTATGGTTTTTTCAGTGAATTTCAATGGTTTTTTTAATTGCAAATATCAAAAGCTGAAAAATGTATTCTTCTTTTAAAGGAAAAATATATTTTGTATGTATTTATTATAAATTTTTTATGTATATAATTTTTTTTTTTTCGCTACCGGTCCGCGCACCGGGTTGCTTCCCGTTAGCTCAATTTGGTGCCGCGACCCGATCCGCGCACCGGGAAACGTTCCGCTAGCGCAACTGCCGCATTCGAAAACAACATTGTGACGCGTCACGTAAGCGTGACGTATCGCGTTGCCGCGTAATGCGTCTTATGACGCGCCGCGTTAGCGCACTCGGAAGTGCTCCGGAGCGCGACCCGAGGCGCAAAGTGCAGCCCCCCGGAAGCGCTCCGGGCGCGGAGTGGGACGCGTAACGTAAGCGTAACAGGTCATGTGACTTGAAAATAACACTTTTCATTAGTTTAGAACATTTTTTTTTCTCAAATGATGAAAGCCCCCACCTTTTTTCCTCACTCTGACTTTCATCTTTGTGAGAGGAAGACCTGTTTCTGCTTGTTCAGTCATGGCATCTGAAGTAGCTGCAGCTGGTGGACCCCCACCACCACCACAACCACCTGGGAAGGAAGGACCACCTGCAAAGTTCCTTCCAAACCCAGAGGAAGAGGACCAAGAAGAGGAAGAGGAGGTAGAGCAGAGGCAGTTCTTGCGTGAAGATCCCCGGCAATCCCACCGCTTAGACCATTTTATAGGGCAATTTTTTTCTTACCCTTAAGGGCAAAAAAAGGTCAATGCCCGACTGGTGACATGCCTCATTGCGATGCAGTTCTGTCCCGAGGCACAGACAAAAAGTATAGTTTTGGAAACTATATTATGCACCGCCACATGCAGAAGTGGCATCCAATCAATTATAGCGTTGCTGAGGTGCGTCACCTCCAGGATAACCCACCAATATTATTTTACTGTTTCCCTTGGTTTTCCCCTTGTTACGCTGTCCGGAACGCTACCCGGTGTGCGGACCGGGTGCTAGCCGTGCAAAAATGTGAAAAAAAAGGCTGGTTTTTTTTACATATATGGGCCTCCTCAGCCACCCTCAGAAAACCTAGGGGGTAAGGATATGTCTCCCGTGCCCCCTTATACCCATTCCCAACATTGTTTATCCTCCATCTTGTGACTAAATTCGTCCGAAACACAAGATGGCGGACTCCCGTTACGCTACCAGTGAGCTACCCGGTTTGCGTACCGGGTAGCGCTTCCACCGCGAAAAATCGAAAACATTTGTTTTTAAATTTTTTTGCCCCGGGGGGCCCTTTAATAGCCCCACATCAATCCTTGGGGGTCAGGAGGGGTCTACCTTTCCCCCTTTCATTCATTTCCCCCTTCGTTTATTTACACCTGTTGTCTCTCTATCCTACCGAGAGATAAGATGGCGGCCGCTCCGGACAGTTTAGAATGTTGACAGTCACCGGAGAGCCAATCCGCTTCTCCTCGCGAAGTTCCGTTACGCGTCTGGTACGCGAACCGGGGCTCTAACGGGACGCTGTCACAGATATATATATTTTTTGGAACGTTAATTTCTCAAAATCCACTGGAGCACATATCTTGAGACCTAGCAAAGGCACATCGGGCAAACAGTCTCTACAATTTTGCCAAGTTTCATAGAAATCCATTCAGCCGTTCGAGCTAAAAGTGAGTCCAACCGCCCTTTGGAAAACTCAATGTTAAAAACAAAAAACACGTTTTGGGACCCCCCTTTTTTCTCGGCCCCTGCTTGACGAAACCCCCCCCCAAACTTTCAGGGGACGCTCAGAAACAAAATGTGCCATTTTCCTGAAAATTTCAGCCAATTCCGTCCATCAACGCCAAAGTTATTCAACATAGAATTTTCAGAAATCCCTATTAAAAAAATCCTAACTATATATACCTACTGGCGACCGCCAGTAGGTAATATATATATATATATATATATATATATATATATATATATATATATATATATATATATATATATATATATATATATATATATATTCACTGAAAAAACCATAGGTTTCACACCAGTTATAGTTAGGAATTAGCATTTAAAAAACCTATTAAATTCACTGAAAAAACCATAGGTTTCACACCAGTTATAGTTAGCTGGAAATTTTACTGATATAAAACCATTGAAATTCCCACGTTATAGTTAGTCGGACTCACTATAACTTGCGCGTGCAATGCACTGCTGATGACATCACATATTACATCACTCATGACATGGTCAGTGACATCACTCATGACATCACTGATGACACCATCCAGTGAATATGTGTCTTTCTGAAAAATAAATATTAGTGAGTTATGTTTAAATATTTAAATATATATATTAGTGTTTCACTTTGTGTATAAGTGGCTACATGTGTTGGTAAGTAGCTACATGCGTATGTATATGGGTTATTAGATATTTTTATTAGTATCAGTATGACTGTCTATATGGTTTAGTGGGGGTATTACTTAGCACATAGATGCATGAGTGACTGACTCTTTGTTTGTATGTGTTTTGAAGACAGCATATGTACAGGACTGTATGGGTGGATGAGTGTCTATATGTGTTTGTTAGTGAGTGAATGACTGTCTCACTAGTGTCTTTATCAGTACCTACATATGTTTTAATCTAGTATATATGAATATTGATGTATATAAGTGAGTATATGTGAGAGTAAGAGATTGTAAGAGTTCCTGTTTAAATAAGTATGTGTTTCTATAAGTGATTGTTTAAGAGAATAAATATGTGTAATTTTAAATAGAAGTAAGGTGGAAGTGTGTGTATAACTCTATATTCAAATAAATGGATGTTCAATAGTTTATTTGCACGTGTGAATATGTGTGTGAGTAACTTTTGGATGAATGTCGGTGTGTAACAGGATGTATAGGTGTATCACTTCATATGATGAGTGAGTATATGTATGAGTGACTATATAGAACTGTTGGTGAAAGAGTGGATGTGTATATAGATAGTGGAATTACTGAATTGCTTGTTGTAACTGATATAGGTATCTCCATTTTTTTTAAAATTTCAGTTTCTATTTTTGAATATGTGTCTCAAGGGTTACATTATAGTGAAAGGAGGTCTGTCACTATGTCACAAGGATGGTGTCATGAGTGATGTCACTGACCATGTCATGAGTGATGTAATATGTGATGTCATCAGCAGTGCATTGCACGCGCAAGTTATAGTGAGTCCGACTAACTATAACGTGGGAATTTCAATGGTTTTATATCAGTAAAATTTCCAGCTAACTATAACTGGTGTGAAACCTATGGTTTTTTCAGTGAATTTAATAGGTTTTTTAAATGCTAATTCCTAACTATAACTGGTGTGAAACCTATGGTTTTTTCAGTGAATTTCAAAGGTTTTTTTAATGCTAATTCCTAACTATAAGTTTCACTTTATAAATAAGACTGTTAGCACTCTAGTTGTTCTTTTTAACACTCTGGTACATTTTCTCATTGGGCTACAGTTGGGCTACATCTAGTTGAATTTTGGGCTACATTTTCAATTTTTGATCTCTGGTGGCCATCTTTGGGCTACATTGGGCTACTTTGGGCTACATTTGGGCTACATTTTGGCTCTAACATATATTAAGCCCAATGTAGCACAATACATATTTTTCTAAAGTTAATGTTTTTTACAAACCACTTCAGAATAGAGCTACCTGTCCCTACAATTTTCCCAATTTTTTTTTTTTAAATTATTTTGGGGAGCGCTCCCGGAGCGCGCCCCGGGGAGCGCCCCGAAAAGCGTATTTTTACAAAGCGCCCCGGGGCGCGCTCCGGGGAGCGTCCCGTGAGCGCCAATATCGCAAACGAAAACATAATCGTGACGTATCGCGTAGCCGCGACCGCGTGATACGCACGGCGTAAGCGCACCCGGAAGTACTCGAGCGAATACGATCGCACAACGTAAACTTCCGACGCGCTTACGCTGCGCGACCCGGGGCGCGCCCCCGGGCGCGCCCCGGGCGCGTAGCGTAAGCGCGTCGGGTCATGTGAGCAGAAAATAACACTTTTCATTGGTTCATAACAGTTTTGGTTTCATAATGATGAAGCCCCTGGTCTTGTGACCTGAAAATAACACTTCTCATTGGTTCAGGACAGTTTTTTTTTCTAAATGATGAAAGACCCCACCTTTTTTCCTTATTCTGACTTTGTCCTTTGACTGAGGAAGACCTGTTTGTTGCTCTGTCTACTTTTTTGCTCTTTGAGTAATATTTTGTACTATAAAATGGCTTCATTAGTAGCATCAGCTGGTGCATCTGCCCCACCACCACCACCACAACCACCAAGAGGACCAGCTCCAAATTATGTTGGTGGTCAAGAACAGGAGGAGGAAGAGGAAGAGGAAGAGGAGGAGGGGAGAAGAAGATGGCTGCCTGAAGAAAACACACCTTATAAACCCAAACCACACTTCATTTGGCAGTTTTTTTCAATTCCAGAGGGGAAAAAAAAGGTGAATGCGCCCAAAGTCACTTGCCTCATCTGCAATGATGAACTTTCACGGGGCAACCCAAATAAGAAATATTCTTTTGGTAACTATACCATGATTCGGCACATGACAAGAAAGCATCCAAACAACTACTCTCGTGCAGAGTTCCGGGAAATGGCCAGTAACCTCCGCCATTCATCAAGGACCCCCTCCCAAAGAAACCAACCCACTTCCTCGCAACCAGAAACATCCGAGGTGATGCCTTGCATTCAGCCGAGATTTGCTGATTTTAAAATTACTTGCACTGCTTGTGGCAAACTTATCTCCTATGGGGAAAAAAGTGTGAAACTCATCGTCCTTGCAGGTGATAATCACAAGTGCCCCAAAAAGAAGTAATTTTTTGGGTTTTTTGTTTTTTTGCTCCAGTTGAGCCAGTTTCAATTCCCTTTTTTTGTTTCTCCCCCCAAAAAAATACAAAAAAATATATAAAACTGTTTTGAAAAGCCCAAAAAAGTTCAAAAAGTTCAAAAAACACAAAAAAAATATAAAACAACAAAAAGAAGAAAAAAAAAAGTTCTTTTTAGAACTACCTCCAATTTCTAAATCAAAACTTCATTTTTTAAACACTCTGTCACCTTTTTTCATCATAGTGCGCTCCCAGGGCCGCTCCCCGGTGCGCGCACCGTGCGCTTCCCCCGCGCAAAACGAAAAAAAAAAATATATTTTAAATGCCCCGCGGGGCCCTTTTATAGCCCCCACATCAAACCTAGGGGGTCAAAGGGGTCTATCCCTGACGCCTTATGGTCAGTTCCCACTTTGTTTTAGCCACCTCTTATGTCTCGATTTTACCGAGACACAAGATGGCGACCGCTCTGGACTGTTTCGAATGTTTACAGACACCCGAGAGCCAATCAGCTTTCCATGCGCACCTCGCGTGGCGCGCCTGGAGCGCTCCCCGGTGCGCGCACCGGTGCGCTGCTATAGATATATATATTTTTTTGAACCTAAATTACTCAAAATCCACTGGAGCACATATCTTGAGACATAGCAAAGGCACATCGGGCTACCAGTCCCTACAATTTTGCCAAGTTTGGTGGAAATCCATTCAGCCGTTCGGGCTAAAAGTGAAATCGACCGCCCTATGGAAATTAACATGGGGAAAACGCGTTTTGGGACCCCCCTTTTATCTCGGCCCCCGCTTGACAAATCCCCCCCAAACTTTCAGGGAAGGACCGGAACGCCGCGAGGCCATTTTCAGGAAATTTTCAGGCAGATTCGTCAACCGGCGCAAAAGTTATTCCAAATAGAATTTTGAGATTTAACATTGAAAAAAATCCTAACTATAACTACCTACTGGCGACCGCCAGTAAGTAATATATATATATATATATATATATATATATGGGCTATAGTTGGGCTACATCTGGCTGATATTTGGGCTACATTTGGGCTCTTTGTCTCTGGTGGCCATCTTGGGAGACTGCATATCAGAATTTTTTGAATGAAATATAAGAGGATTTGAGAAGTCACTCAAAATGTGCCCTCATTTTTCTTTCTTCAGCAATAATCATAATTTCTATGGCAAAATGAACCCCCTCATTTTGTTCCTTTGCAGATTAAATGTTTTAAGTGTTAACAATTTATTCCAATCAAGATGACTTCAGGTGTGCCATACTTTTGTCATAAGTAAGACTGTTAGCGCTCTAGTTGTTCTTTAGGACACTCTGGGACATTCTGTCATTGGGCTATAGTAGGGCTACATCTGGCTGATATTTGGGCTACATTTGTTTTTTTTGTCTCTGGTGGCCATTTTTGGGCTACATTGGGCTACATTGGGCTACATTTGGGCTCTAACATATATATAGCCCAATGTAGCCCAATATATATTTTTCAAAGTAAATTTTCGGAAAAACCACTGGAGAATATATCTTGAGACATAGCAAAGGCACATCGGGGTACCAGTCCCTACAATTTTGCCAAGTTTGGTGGAAATCCATTCAGCCGTTCGGGCTAAAAGTGAGTCCAACCGCCCTATGGAAAACTCAATGTTAAAAACACGTTTTTGGACCCCCCCTTTTTTCTCGGCCCCCGCTTGACGAAACCCCCTCAAACTTTCAGGGGACGCTCAGAAACAGAATGTGCTATTTTGCTGAAAATTTCAGCCAATACCGTCCATCAACGCCAAAGTTATTCAACATAGAATTTTCAGAAATCCCTATTCAAAAAAATCCTAACTATATATACCTACTGGCGACATTTTTTTTTACAACCAAAACAGAGCAAAGCTGATGATCTTAAATGTAGTAAAGTGATGTAATAAATATTGTGTAGCAAACAATAGTGTTTCAAATATTAAAATAGCTTACAACCCACTTTTAAAACAAATAAGCACTCCTTCTTTTAACTAAGGGGTTTTAAAGTACTTCAAAAATTGAGTAGACCAGTGAGTGATCTCTAGAGACATTTTACTTTGTTAGATGGATTTGAAATGTAAATAATTTTTAAGGTGTGTGCATCACCGAGTGAATAAATGAAGCTGATGCACTCTATTGTGAAATAGTCATTCCAGATAATACGCTTGGTGTGCGTATCACCGAGTAATTATACTAACAATTTTTGTGTTGTAGAGAAAGTTGTGCGCATCACAATCAATGCGCATTGAATGTGGAACACACACGTTGTTGTATGACTGACAATGTTAGTGTTGTAGAAAAAGGTGTGCACATAACCGTCAATGCGCTTAGAATATAAAACAAGCGCCTTGCCGTTTGGTGTAAAAATAAAGTGGTAAAACACCTAATGGAAAGGTGTGTGTATCACCAGCAATACGCATTTCTAGGCAACCACAAACATCCGAGACTTCCTTCCTTTTATTTAAAGATTAAGATGGCCGCCACGCTACATTGTGACGTTACGACGGTGTGTAGAGGAGGCGTGTCCAACAGTGACGATGAGGCTGACGTTGGTGAGCCGATGGTTCTAGAAAACATAGACAAGGTGCTCACGTGGCAATGTAATGCTCGCGCTATCCTTGAGGATGTGCGTGAGGATTCCACGCGGAGATATTTTGAATTTTCTTCAGCATACGGTGTCAGAAAATGGGAGAAAATAGTACTTACGATGCTCTCAGGCACCCGATACAGTGATAAGTGCAAGTTGTTGTGAGAGACGTTAACGGAGGCTCACCATCACTTGGAGAAGGAAGTTGAAGAATCGTGAACAAGTAGGGTTGATGTGTTGGGGTCCATTTTCTTCGCACAGGTAGGTCTAAACGTTGACAAATGTAAGATATAGGATACCTTCAAGTAGACCGCAGGATAGCCAGTTAGATGAATCCAAGTAAGTTTATTGGAGTACAAGAACAACGACCCCATTCAACATCAGCTCTGGTAACTGTCAAATGACTGTTGCCTACATTCTAGTTCAAAGTGAGTTATACACATTCTCAGTTCTGATGACATATTAAGATGAGGGAGCTTCTAGTTATAATTCAAGAACACTACATAATACGGTATATTTTCTAACTTAAGAATTTTAGATACAGCACCATTCTATAAGTTCTTTCTAAACTTTAGGATTTGGGGGCAGATTTATCATTATTTGACACAATGCAGTGCAGCAAGAAACGTTAAAGGCGGAGCGTTAAATGGAGATGGCAGATTGCACCCTATCTACCAAGATAAGAGACAAACATAGGCACCCTTGCATCATTGTGCAAGGGTGCCTGCATTGCAGACAGGATTGTTTTTGTGCAGAAAGGGGCACCTTCATGGACAAAAAACAATCTTTAGAAGCGTTTTCCTCTTTCTAAGTGTGCTGCAGAACACAAACAATGAACCAAAAGAGGAAACAATACGGAGAAATAAATATATTTCTCTTTGTTGCACCTCTATAGTGAAGGCCTACAATTGTTATGAATGCCGAGGTGCACTAGTCATGGGAATGTGTCAAAAAAGCATGGGTAAATGTGTTGGAACACCCAAGCTCCACCCATGTAATACCTTCCTGGCTCAGAGTCCTGCAAGGCAGTGACTTGCGCTGACTTATGTTACTCTTGATTTACCAATTTAAGGAGGGCCACTCAAGGTGGTGTTGTGTGGCTTGGTAAATCTGAGTTAAGAATTGTGTTGCCCTTGCACGACACTGAGTGACACAAATGCAACGCAATTCTTTGAAACATATGGGCCTTACTGAGGCTGTGGGACAGCTGCTGCACTGAACACACAATGAGAACAACACACATTTTGTAAAAGAGGAAAGACATCAGTAATGGTCATCAGTAATAAAAGTGTTTATGGGCAATATCAAGCTGACTTCTCTACTGATTTCTATTGCATCGTTTGAAAGAAATACGGTCCTATACTTACACCTCCAATGTTCCAAAATATTATCAATGTTAAAATTGAGTTTGTTATGTTGCACTGGTTCCCATTACAGCCAGGCAGGCTTTCACAAAGTTCCTTAGACTCATTTTATTTTTCTTCTCAGAGGAGGACAGTATAATATTTTGCAATGAATGTATGCGTGGTATGTGTGTTTTTTTGTGTGCGTGCTGATTGTTTTTCTTATAAATACTCTCATACCTTGTTAATACTTCCTCCTTATTTTCAGCCTCTCGATATCTATGGTTGCTCTTCACTTCAAATCTAAAATTCATGAGACTGTCTGGATAAACCTACTACACTAATCTGACTCTTTTCTGAGCCTGATTTACTCTTATCTTTTGAGTCTTTGACACAATATAAACTCAGCTGCTCCTCTCGTACTCCTTTTAACAAAGAGCCTGTAGGATGAGATAGGATTTCCCTCTTGCCTCTCAGAAGTAGACTGTTCAAAAATGGAGCAGGCATCAAACGCAGTAATAGAGATTAAAGACACAAAAGTTCAAGGTCGCCAAAAAGCCATTGAGTCCACTCACTAGCCAGTGGCTGAAGTGTCAGTCGGTTGTTGAAAGGCGGGACAACAAGGAATCAATTTGTCTTGCAAATTGACAGCTGGACAAAGGGGCGATATTGGCGAAAAGTCTCCCATTCAGTCCACGCTGCGCGGCGCTTCAGTCTGAATCAAGGACTCGACGAAGACCTCCAGGTCCTCAGACGTGTCACCTCTGGGCCAGCACAGACACAACCCCAGATGACATTCCGTCAATTTGCTGGCTTCAAACCTGAGCCGTCCACTCTCCGAAACCCCCTTCTGGCCGACACACACATACGATTTAGACCAAAATAAGAGGCACGTCACAGGCTGTCTGAATTAAACTCTGCTAAATGTGTCACAATTGAGCCATCCGTACCTCGTTGCCTCAGCTACTTAAACCTAATTTCATTGCGTGGGAAAAAAGTCGAAAGAACAGCCCAAACGATTTTCCACTGTTTTGTCGGTGTACAAGTGCTGAATAAAAGTAATTGTGCCATGTAGTAACCATGTGTTTCTGCTTTTAATGCCTCTAAGCTACACTCTTTCTGCCATTCAGAGTTGTTATTTTGATAATGAATTGATTCATCATTACTTTTCTCGTAAAATTACCAGCTTTGCGAGGAGACCTTTGCTTACCTTTCTTGTTTATAGCATTCACCGCCGCAAAAATATTTGTAATATTAGCCAGCCTAAAGCAGTAAAACCATAGGGGACGAATTCTGCCTGAAGTATAAGAGACCAATGAAGTATTTACAGTACAAAGATTCATTTTATTTCACCAAAATGGAAGGCAGGCTAGAATTGAAACAAAGCAGGCCTTTGTGAGCCAATCAAATCCAAAGAGGCCCCATGCCTCTGATTAGTCCACGTTTAAGATGGCGACTGGAAGTAACACGCCATCATATAGCAACAGTGATTCACTACATGTACATGGTTGGCACAACCCGGCAACACCTCACTTTAAATTGACCTTGTCTTGTTACTGGTTATATGTTTGGCTTTAACGTGCTCTCTGAACAAAGGTCGCACTGAAAAACGTGTAAGCTGCTGCTTGGAGAAGACTACAACAAGCTCTGCAGAGTGTCTACAAGGAACAAGCCAGCATTTTATAAATCATAAGTAAATACATGAATTCCTGCATAGGTTTACCTTCGGCTCGCAAGAATTAAAATAAACCTATACAATGCACCTGGTTCCTCAGTTACCTTAATGTTCATTTTTGTGGATGTTTTTCACCATTCATGTTCAGCAAAAACAGTTGGATGGACTATTTTCTTGCTAACCAGGGACGTGTAAATGACAGAAGAAACGCAAGCTGCTGGGATCAGCGTGAACGATTGAGTGGAGAAATTTCTGCCTGTCACAATCTCATCTCCCTGCTGGCCCAGACATACCCCATGGGGTACTACCCCCGGAGGCTGGTGGGGTAGGGTGCATGATGGGGCTTGTTTTTAGTGCTGCCGGCCAGGGAGATTGCTGGCTGTCGAATCCATTTTAAAAGCACTGGCAAAAACAAGCCAATCAATGATCAGTATCCGCCTGCACAAACTTTAAAAACATTTGTGTTTGCAATTGGCATTATAGTCCATAAGTCAGACATAAAGAGCGAGGGTTGCCACCAGGTGATGAGCAGTGCTGCTGGCCTTATTACATAGTACACCTGAGACTTGCGCACAGCTTTTTTTTACGGAATGTTCAATGAGATGCTGTGAATTGCAACATTCAAATCTTTTATAAATACATGGCGCTTGACTGATGCAGCCTTCCTGCTGTGATAGGGCTCTACCCCATGGCTCCTCTCACCACGAGCCCTTAGTCAGAGGCGTAGCTATCTGTGGTGCAGTAGGTGCATTGCCACCGGGGTTAAGTGAGCCTGAATGCCCATAGAACCCTAGTTATTGCTATAGTTTATTACCCAGCAGCCTATTTTCCCTGCTTGTACTACGGTCTATGTTATTGTGTGCCTGGGACTTGAGAGGAGCCTCTTCAAGAAAATGACGCTATATCTGTTAATTAATTTATTTAATAAGGTATGTAACTCGCTTACAGTGGGTGGGCCTGCTTGCTGGATTGCTTTCTACATGCAGTATGGGGGCTGGTTCAACACAATTTGCAAAGGCTGCTTTTGGTTTCCAGTCCAGCTCTGACCGGCTGATAAAATATGTTGTGGTAAATCACTTAACTCTGTAACAACTTAGGGCCTCATTACGATGCCGGTAGGACACGCATCTGACCAGCACTACCCGAAAAGGAGTTTGCGGTCCTGCTTCCGATATTAGAATGCAACCACCTTCACGGCGGTCAGAAAGTGTATCTTTCCTATTGGGGCTTGTACTGCGGAATGCAGCACATGCCACAAGACAAAATATCCACTTTTTAAACATCTATGCAACGTGTGGCAGTCACCATGTGGTGCCTGTCACACAATGCATGTATGTTTGGGGGGCACCACAGGTGACCCCTAGGCCTCATAGCGGAGGCCCAGGGGCACAAGGGCCTGTTGAAGGTCCCCACAGTCCATTTCTGACAGCCTTTCTATGTTGGTTGGACCGCTATAGAAAGACTGTAGGAAACGTGCACCGTAATCGCCACGGAGCAACACCTCCATTTTGGGGATTACGATTGTCTCTCCGCTCGATTGGCTCTTTCAGCCTGTCGGATGTGGAGTTGATTCCCCCTGCAGGCATCGGTCGGACCTCCTTATCATAATAGGGAGGTGGGACCAATGCCACAGAAGTAGGGGTGAATGCCAAGGATGAGCTATTGGATGACCTTCCGCCTGACATTGTAATGGGCCCTAAGTATGTTTTATGGTCCAGCTTTTGCCTCAATGTTATGAAATCACTGATCCAACCTACTGTTGAAACTTAATAATTACGAGACCCAGAGGTGAGCAGTAGGGGGGTGGTGGAGGACAGTTAAGATAGTGACTGCAAGAGATTAGCCTATCAACTTTAAAATAATTCTCCCAAGTTCAAGACTAGTGCAGACAAGGTCAAATTAATAAAAATCACTGATAGTTACTGTTTAGTGTATGTTGGAGAGATTTACTCCATTCTTCTCAGAAACACTCCTCTCTTTATGTACCTAGAATTGATTTTAATAGTTGCTTTCAGGAGTAACTCTGTCCTTCACACAAGATTAATACATACATTGAAAGAGTAAATGAAAAAGAAAATTCAAGAAGAAATAGAGAAAAGAAAAAAGAAAAACCCTGCAAGACAAATCATTTATGATGGGGTCCATTTTCTTCTCAAAGCAGTTGGTCTAGTATCAACAATCTAGATTTCTTTGGAGGGACACTACGTTTCTAACAATTCTTCCTGCCTCCAATTTTCTACCATTATATACAGCTTATTTGTCAACTGATAAGTAGATCTTCCTTTCTGGCGGCTCACACTTCTTGTTATAAAATCATTCCAGGGGCATCCGTGAAAACAGTGTTCAAGTCTGTTTTACTTATTCTTCATGTACTTTTCTCTTTTACCCCAGCTTTGTACCAGAAACCTCAGCAGGCATCAAGCTACTTCTCCTGAGATATAACGAAGCAGGAAGATGCAATCTTCATCATTTTGTAAATGTTAATTTACAAAATTAATTTTGTAGCAATTTTAGTGACCACACTCCAATCTTGGCTATTGGAAACAACCTTTATTTCCTGAAGTTCATTAACTTCACTAGTTAAGAATGAGCTTGCTGAGCAGGATCAATAGCCCAGCTCGGACGGTCCACCTAAATAGTTTTCAAATGTTTCCTCCATATGTAGCTTGTCAAACTGTTTGCTGGTAACAGAATTGAACTTTTTAATTATCAGTGATGGGGGGGCTTTAGGTATTAATATTCCATCATAAATAGCAACCATTAACGATCTGAAATTTACAATGTATTTGGATTGTACTAACATGGATTCAGTAGAAGTAGTTCCAATTTGCACACCAACTTCTACCAAATACATTGGTATTTTGTGAATCAACCTATGCATTAATTGATTGGGTCACAACATATTGAATTGTAGTGGGTCTCATTACAGCCTACTTCAATATTATGCATGAGGTAGATCATAATTTATAACCTATTATATTTGAGTAGAGTCACAGGCACGGTGGCCTGCAAGGGGCAAACCAACCACCATGCCTGTGACTGCTTTTAACCCTTTCGATGCGCATGACAGAATGGTTCCGTCATGCGCCACAGTGCTCTTGTGAGCATGACGGAACCATTCCGTCATGTGCACACATGCACTAAATCCCTCTCATATAAATAGCAGAGGGGTTTCCTTTTTTTTTGCTTCAGGAAGTGGGAAAGTGCTTACCCAACCTCCTGAGGCATTTTCAATGTAATGATGATTGCACAGATGGCCTACTTACGTCATTACATTGAAACTGAAACTGAGATGAGCCGATCACCTTGTTTCAGTTTCACTGTTTTGGTGCTCATGGGGCTATCTCAGCCCGAAACACATGGGGGAGGTATCACTGGAAAGGGAAGAATCACCCCTTTCCAATGGTACCCCTCACTAGTGGATCTCTGCTTGGGGATCAACACAGAAGCGAGATCCCCAAGCAGGGATCCACCCATTAGGCACCAGGGAGGGGGGAGCGGCCCCTTGGACTAGGGTGTTTGCTTCCTTTTTTTGCATACACTCAGCCTTTCTGCCCCCCGGGGGGCAGATGAGGGCAATAGCCACCTATCTGTTCCCTGGGGGGGACAGAAAGCACACTAGGCACCAGGGATTTATTTTATGAGTATACAGGGGTGTAACTGCCCAAAATGGGCATGCCGGAGCCCTCCCAAACAACCTCCAAAGTCTTTCTGCTCCCCGAGTGACACATGGGGATTATTAAACCATACCTGCCCCCAGGGGGACAGAAAGCCTGCTAAACACCAGGGTTTCTTTTTGTTTTTTATAAAAGAGGGGATGGGGCTGCCCATGCACCCACCCAAATGTATTCGGAAACAGCCCCTGAACTCCCCCCCCACCCCTCCCCCCACCAGGGCGGGCAGAAAGCACACTAGGCACCAGGGCTTTTTATTTATGCACATTTAGGGGTGGGGCTGCCCAAAATAGGCATGCAATGCCCACACCACTTGAAAAAATTGCCAGTCTTTCTACCCCTGCCCAAGGCAGATAGAGCAATAGCCCCTGATCTGCCCCCCTGGGCAGAAAGCCCACTAAACACCAGGGATTATATATTTCTTTATATGTAGGGGTGGGGGCAGTGGCATGTGCATTTTGGGGAACCCCTACTAAGTGGCCAATTAGCCCCCGACCTGTTCTTGCAGCGGGGCAGAAAATCCACTAGGCAGCCAGGGACTATTTTGTTAGTAGTTGAGGGGTTGGGGCTGCCAAGAATGGGCATGCCAATATCCCCCTCCACAAAAAAATTGCCACAATATTTCTGCCCCCTCCCCCTGGAGGAATATGGGGCAATAGCCCCTTATCTACTCCCCGGGCATACAGAAAGCCCACTAGCCACCATGGATATTGTTTTTACAGGTAGGCGTAGATGCTGATCCAAATGGGCATGTCAGTGCCCCCACCCCCATAAAATCAATTAGACAGCCTTTCTGCCCACCTTTGGGGCAGATGGGGCAATAGCTCGCTATATGGCCCCAAGGAGGGCAGAAAGCACACTAGGTAATAGGGATTTATTTTATGTGTGTATATAGCGGTGGGGGCTGACCAAAATGGGCATACTAATGCCTCTACCTCCAAACAACCTCCACAGTCCTTCTGCCCACCCCCTACCTGCTCGCCAGGGGTGGCAGAAAGCCCACTAAACACCAGGGATGTATTATTTTTGTTTTATAAAAGAGGGGTGGCAGCTGCCCACATTGGGAAAGACCATGCCCCCACTCAAATATATTTGGAAACAGCCATTCTGCCCTCCCTGGGGGCCAGATGGGGGCAATAGCCCTGGTATGCCCCCAGTGGGGGGCAGAAAGCACAATAGACAACAGGGATTTTCATTTATGTACATTTAGGTGTGGGGGCTGCACAAAATAGGCATGCAGTACCCCCACCCCCTACAAAAATTGCCACAGTCTTTCTGCCCACCGAGGCAGATGGGGGCAATAGCCCCTGATCAGCCCCCAGGGGGCAGAAAGCCCACTAAGCACATGGATTATATTTTTTTTATACATAGGAGTGGGAGAAGGGGCATGCCCATTTTGGGCAGCCCCACAACTACTAATTGGACAATTACCCCCAATCAGTCCCCCGGGGGCAGAAAGCCCACTAGGCAGCCAGGAACTATTTTATTTGTAGTTGAGGTGTGGTAAATATTTGATTTACCGTCTTAATTTCTATGCAGGTAAGTACTTGAACAAAAATAACTCAATCGGAAAGAAAGAGGCAGAGTCCGTGGTGTTAGAGTTCTTAGGGGTTTTATTCCTTAAAAAGGAATGGTCATGGTACCAGATCGGATATCGGGTTCCTGCCACCACTGGGGTGCAGGAAGGGATAGAGCAATATTTTATTGACAATACATAGCTTATATACTTAAATCATATAATAGAAACCAATACAGTAGGCGTAACAGCTGAGAGAAACAAGATAAGAGCACACACGTGGTAGTGATACGTAATTAGAAGGCGTGAACTAGGCGTGAACTATAGAAAATGTCACATGTAAGTGTCACAAGTAGGTGGGTACAAAGTAGAATATTGCAATGTCAGCAGAAATCTGAAGTCTGGATGCGCGCGCAGCTGCATGACGTGGGCATGACGTGAAACTGGAGGGTGCAGGGGACTTGACATTTACACTAGCGGAAAGAGACAGAAGTCTGGCATGTCAGATCAACTCGTACCACTATCATATCTGATATCTGATGTTTAGGAACCATATTATCGAAAGGAAAAGGTCTCTGGGGCAGAAGCTATTCTATACTGACTGTGAGTGCGTGTATAAGCGTCTAAGTGTCTGCATGAGATGCGAGGGGGCATGGGCCTACCATGGTAACAGAGGCTATGAATTACTTGCACGGAGACAGTGAGGCCGGGCCCTTTGCTCTGCAGCTGGGGGGATGTTTACTTAAACTAGTAGGTAGGAATGTATTTTCGAGGAGCGGAACAGATAATGCGAAGGTTGAATTCGGTCTTGGCAGGCAGCAGGCTGAGCGGAGCGCCGTGAGCCGCGCAGGGAGTAAGGCAGAGGTCACGGGTACAGAGGCAGCCCAGGCTGAGGCGTTCAGAGTCAGAAGGCAGAAAAAGGCTCGATGGCAGAATTCGGGGCCTACTTCGCCAGAGCTGAAAAACGTGTAAAGTACACCACAAAAAGACGTTGGCATAGCATACTTAGGAACTGAATATTCAACCCGTTCATGGCGGGTCTGAAAGAGGACATGTTAACGTTGGACGCAAATGTATTTGCGTCTTCATAGCTGGCACAGGAGGGAAGTTACATGCACCTTAAGCTGGTACATGGAGACGGTGGGGTACACGTTAGGGAACATTTCTTGACCATAAAATTTATATTTCCTCATTCCCTCCTTGTTCCCTACGGACCCTTCATGATATATCGATCCTCATGAATCGATCAGTCTATTCTTGTAACATCATTTGCTCTTCGTTCTTCTTTTTGCGTTTTGAGTGGAAACTGGAATGTGCAATGCACGATGTGACGCACAGTCCACAAATCGCTGGCCCACATTGTAGGCACAGGCAGCAACTGAATACTATGACAAGAGCAATGCCTAGGAAGGATAGGATCTTCCATCCCCAAGCAGTCAATATTGTCCAGAACCAACCGGACCAAGTCCAGGTGCCTGGATTCTGATGTATCAAACTTGCAATTTTATGAAGACGTGTAATAGCTTGGTATACCGTTGGTGCGTTTTCTGGAATGAAAACACAGCAACTTGACCCGATGACCTTACAAGCTCCGCCTCTATCTGCCAAGATGACGTCAATAACAAGACTGTTTTGAAGAACAACAACCCGCATGGCGGACTGCTCCTCTGTTAAGTTGCCTAGAGCGGAGGTAGTTTCATTCACTACTGCTTCGAGTGTTCTAGTTAATCTACGTATTAGTTTACTGTTTTGGACGGGGCCTGTGAAGAAAAAGAATCCTTTATTGAAATCTGTGTATTGCTCCCATGCCGTTTCAGTATAGTCGACAATCGGGAGATCTCTTCTGAGTCTACTCTTTACTAGATTTGTATTTCTGTGATAATCAGGAGGGGCTAGGAAAACAGGTGGCAGAAGGAAGGCAATGTAACAGGTACCATCCCAATCTGGAGGCAAGCGTATGTATGCGGTATGGCCACAAACAAAATAGGAATGACGAGTAGCTCTAAAGGAAGACTTGCCATGATCACTGAATTCGACCACAGTAGTACATTTACTATGACCTAAGTGTACTGAACCCTTCTTTCTGACACATAAGTCACCTGTGACTGGTAATACTGACATAGCAGGGAGAACTGGTGCAGCTTCGGATTCAACAGTAAGAATCATGAGGTTAATTGTATAATTACCTAATCCATATACTTCATTTTCTAGATCAGTTCCTGTCCTAATGGGAAGTCCCTTCTTGTCAGGGTAGCAGACGTTGAGCAGAACTAGGTTCAGGTTTCCCCAAATCCAATTCCCCTCGAAAACAGCAATATCAGAATCTAAAGAATTAATTAATCTAAACCATGCACCACAGGAGCCATTGTGAGTGAACGGGTACGGAAAGAGAGGCAGAACTCCCTTATATTTCTGATAGGGAGGGAGTCGGCCACATATCCAACAGTTTGTAGCATTGTTAGTCTGATGGGAGTGATGTAACATACTAATGAATGTGTTGTTGCGCAGCGCAAGTCTGTAAGATAGTTCATGAGGCGGTAATTCACTAAAAGAATGTTCGGCAGTTACATTGTAAGCAGGGTGTTCACGCTTGAAGATAGGGTAGTATATTGGCAGTAGTATACTAGCAACAATAATCAAAAGACTTAGAAAAAACATAACCAATAATGTCACTATACAGTGACTGCGGAGTGATTTACAGTATGTACGTTTCTTGAGTTGCCTCTCTCTCTCTCTATCTCGATCTAGGGGATACATGTCAGAAACTATTTAACCGATTCACCTAGGGGAGGACTTAAACAATTAAACTGTCTGACTTGCTAGATCGAAGTTTTGTTCGATACTCCTCTTGGGGAGTTTTCTCTCGCTTGGTAACTTTAGAGTCACTAGATTCGAGGCAGTCCTTTGAGGGGGTGGACGAGTCAGTTTCTGGCAGCAGTTCGTTACATTTTTTATTATGACTGGTGTGGATCCACCCCTTTCGGCCTTCCACTTTAATCGCGGTCCTCGTGGTCAGAAGGACGATCTTCGGCTCTTTCCAGCGGGGCTCCAGCGGGCTTTTCCTGTCGAAATTGCGAATCAACACAGTATCGCCGGGACGAACATCGTGTGGCTTTACATCAGTGTTGTCGGGAAAGGCTGCGGCAACCTGTGAACGACATGATTGGAGTGCAGACATCAAGGAGGCAAGGTAATCTGTCAGCATATTACAATCAACATCGGTTATTTTCTTAGGCATGGGCGTCCCCTACATATTCGGTGGTATGCCAAAAACCACTTCATACGGGGATAGCCCTGATCTCGAATGGGGGACCATTCTCATGTAGAACAGTGCAACTGGCAGGGCGACTATCCAGTCGACCCCTTTCTCTTTACAGATTTTGGCAAGGCGTGTTTTCAATGTCTGGTTATGCCTTTCTACAAGGCCAGCGGCCTCGGGATGTCGGACACAATGGAATCTCCACTGATATCCCAGCAGAAGGGAAACCTGTTTCATGAGCTCGGATGAGAATGGCTGTCCGTTATCTGAGTACAAGATACGAGGCAAACCGTACCGTGGGAAGAATTCTCGGACCAGCTGCCTGGCAGTGGTCGGGGCAGTATAATCTGGGACTGGATATGCTTCGGTCCAACGGGAAAGTGCACAAACAACTACGAGGACATACTTAAATCCTCGACATCGGTCCATCTGGATATAATCCATCTGGAGGACTTCAAAAGGGTGATCGAGAGGATGAAATCCACCTTGCTCTACAGGGACGCTTTTACCTGGATTGAACTGACAACAGATCATGCAAGTACGCACTTTCTGTTTTGCTGCTGCTCGTAAGTGTTTGTTGTACCAGAGATTCTGTAAACTGTCTAACATAGCTTTTTCTCCTAGGTGTGCTGGACTATGTGCTGTATTTATTATGACTTGAACCATAGAGTCAGGGAGAAACCATGTAGATTTTCCCTTCGTCATCCATCCTTGATCTGTCTGAATCCCTCCTAGTTCAGACCATTTCTTGATTTCATCTGGAGTGGCATGTGTCTGAATATCGATTACATCTAGTGTGGGATCCCTAACTGTCATACAATGTGTCGGTACTATGGTCTTTGTCACGTCAGTTGTCTGGGTGTGAGTCAATGCTGTATGTTTTGCTGTTCGGTCTGCCAGGTCATTACCCTGGGAAACAGAATCTGTAACTTTAGTATGTGCTTTACACTTCATGATGGATATGCCTGAAGGCAGATGTATTGCTTCTAACAGGGCTTGAATGAGGGGACCGTGTTGGATCTTGGCACCGTGAGAGGTCAAAAAACCTCGTTCTTGCCATAACACTCCGAAGTCGTGTACGACTCCGAAAGCATAACGGGAATCGGTGTATATGTTAACATTTCTGTTCTTGGCTAGTATGCAGGCTCGGGTCAGAGCAATGAGCTCCGCCGCTTGAGCAGACAGTGTGTCAATACGATGTGTTTCTTTGACTTCAGTTTCAGTGGTCACTGCATACGCGGCCACTAATTCTCCTGTACTTGTTCTCATACATGAACCGTCCACGTAAAGTGTCAGGTCTGGATTTGTCAATGGAAGATCTGTTAAGTCTCGTCTGGGCTTTGTTACTGCATTAATGATCTCTATACAATCATGCGGGGCTGGATCTGTCATAATCGAAGGTAACAATGTTGCGGGGTTTAGAATGCTACAGCGTCTGATTTCTATGTGGGGCTGGAATAGCGTTAATTCATAACCTGTCAGTCGTGCTATAGTCAAGTGTTGAGTCTGGGTTCGGTTTAGAAGGACCTCTACAGAATGTGGAACTTGTACTGTTAATGGATGTCCTAATACAATTGAATCGCTCTGTCTGATTGCTAGGGCTGTCGCTGCAACTGACTTTAAGCACGCAGGGAGTGCCTGGGCTACTGAATCCAATGTACTTGAAAAATAAGCGCAAGGCTTATGTGAACCTGCTTGGTCTTGAGTGAGGACAGATAACGCTGTACCATCACGTTCTGTAACAAAAAGTGTAAAAGGTTTGCTGTAACATGGTGTTGCTAGAACTGGTGCTTGACATAAAGCTTTCTTTAATTCCTCAAAAGCCTGTGTATGTTCCTGAGTCCAAGGGAGGGCAGTCGAAGTCGCTGCCTCCTGTGTTGTCAACTGAATGAGTGGTTTAGCTAGAAATGCATACTGAGGAATCCATTGTCTGCAGTACGAGGTGAGGCCTATAAAGGCCCGCACTTCCTTTTGTGTCTGGGGTTGCGGCATATTTACAATTAGCTGGATGCGATCAGGAGTGAGCTGTCTCCCCACTTTGGACAGCAAGTGACCCAAGTACACAACTTGCTGAACACAGAATTGTAGCTTCGAAGGAGACACCTTGTGTCCCTTGTCGGCCAGAAAATGTAAAACCGTCAGTGATGCTTGCTCACATTCGGGTTCACTTCGTGCGGTGATCGACGTACTGTAGTAAGGCAGTGTTAACTGGCATTTGAATACAATCAAGTTGTCTTTTCAGTGCTTGGCTATAGATGCTGGGGCTTTCTGTGAATCCTTGAGGTGCGCGTGAAAATTTGAAACTTCGTCCATTTAAACTGAATCCGAAGAGATATTGGCTCTCTGGATCAATGGGCACACTGAAGAAGGCGTTCTTGAGGTCAATTACAGTAAAGAACGCTGCTTCTGAATCAATAGCAGTCAATAAGGATGAGATGTCGGGAACCACAGGGTACTGTGGAACAATGCATTTATTCAGTTCTCGTAAATCAATCACCAGCCGATATACTGGCGGTGCATTGGGATCAGTACGTTTAAGAATCGGAATGATAGGGGAATTACAGATATTGGAGTCGGTCTCTACGACCACTCCTTGGGCAATGAGCTCTTCAATGATTTCCAGTAAAGCCACTACAGCATCGGGTGGTAACTTGTATTGTCTGATTCGGGGTAAAACAACACCTGGCTTGAGTGTAACACGGTATGGTGTAATGTGCATGCAGCCTACATCGGTTGGGCCTTGTGCCCACAGGTGTTTCGGTACATTTTTCAATCTGACATCAAACTCTCGTAATACATAGTGACCCTTGAAGTCTCGCAAGAAAAGTCTAACTCCTTCCGGAGAACAGCATATCACAGCTCCTAGAGCCTTCAATGTTTTGATACCTAACAAGTTTTCTGGACATGATTTCGTTAGTAACAAGTCTGTAACACGTGATAATGGACCTACTGCTAGGGGGACAGGTTTCGATACTTCATTTATAATAGGCTGTTCTGAAAAACCAAGGGAAACATTCTGTGAGCCTGAGAGGGGTGCCCCTGGGACTTCATCATGGCTGATTGTTGTGCGGCTTGCCCCTGTGTCAATTAAAAACTTTCTGTCTTTTCCCAATACTTGACTGTGTACATAAGGACCCTCTTGATCTACAGGAATCTCAATAAGAGGCAAGCCAACCTCCCTCTCTAGGCTGTTTCATGTGTATCGCTGATAATCGGGATAATCTGATTGGGCATACTGGCACATCTGCCGTGAAACTTGCTGTGTCGCGGCAATGGGCTGTGGCTGTGATGCCGCTGCGGCCTGTCCTGTATGTGATGAAGCATGCATAGGTTGTGAATTCTGCGAAGCCTGTTGTTGGCCCTGGTCTTGTCTAGGCGGATGCGGTCTTTCTTTAGTTTTACCTGTTGCTATATTGTGTTTCAGGACTGGACATTCATGTACGTAGTGACCTGGCTGCTTGCAATAGTTGCATGTCCCTTTAACGGGAGCTGCTGAATTATTTGTCTGTGTCCCACCCTTTTTCTGACCGTCAGCTGGGGCTGTCTGGGCAACTAGTATTTTCATTTTCGTGTCTTTCATACGTCTTTGTTCATGTTCTTGTTCTTCTCTAATTCTGTTCTGATGATATTGTAACATTTGTAACATCTGGGATGGCGTATTTGCTTGCCATGTGCTTTCGACTTTATATACTCGATTCTTAACTTGCGTTAGGGAATTCTCTACTAATTTACTTACAAAAAGGTGTGGGTATGACTCGCTACTTGGTTTCAGGCCACTATTAATAATAAAACATTTCTCGAATCTTGAATAGAAGTCACTAGTATCTTCATCGTGTTTCTGTTTACAGGCTGAGATTGCGTCCCAGTCTTCCTTTTTAGTTGTCAATAGTCTTGGCAAGACCTGTACTATCAAACCTGGTAATGCTTTAGCTTTTTCCCCAAGGCCTAGCCCTGGAGTACGAATTTTTTCCTCGTCTTCTATTTCAGTCCATATAATCTTTTTATCTCCCACCTCCCATTCTCTTTCCTTGAGCTTCTCGTAGATGCCGGTAGGCAACAGAACCTTTAACAATTTCATAATATCAGTATAGGTGTAATCTCCCATGAGTAACATATCCTTCAGTTCTCTGTGAAAACCTGCGGGATCTTTATCGTGACAGGGTACTAGTTTCTTCATCTCCAATAATTCTAACTTGGTCAGAGGTGTGTATACATACACACGTTTCAGGGTATTATCGGTGCCCATAACTGGATGTACTTCTCGTAATGGGTTCTGCCTTTCAAAATGCTCCATATGAAACATTTTCCTTTCTGGGGGCGGAGCGGAAACATATTGTGGGCCTAAGAAAGTGTTATATCTGTGCCGTTGTTCTAGAATTATTTGAATTAACTTGGTACTTAGGCCTCTCCATCTATTCATAAGTAGCGCTTCTAATGTATCAGGTAAGGGACCTGGATCGGAATGTTGATTTCTGTATAACGTGAGGAGGTGCTGAATCATGTATATACCTGCTAATTTCTGCTCGTCTGGGGAAAGGTTCAGAAATGTCTGTGCTACTGTGTCATCATTGTATATATTAGGATTGTCAGCCCATAGTACTGCTGACCGGGCTAGTTCTTGTTCATCCATAGAATTGAGTACATGGTACCCCATTCGTTCTCGAAGCATTTTATCAGTGTCTTGAAACTGATATTCAGGAGAATTCGGTTTTGATATGCCAGAGAGAAAAACTCTCTTGCTTTCTGGGCGAATGCCTTTCCTAAGGTAAGTTCCCTTACCTACATACGCTATCGTATCTGTAGTCGTTTCTGGTTCTTCAGGTCCTTCCTCCTCCTCGGAGGAGACATTTTCTTTTTCTTTTTCGTGTATTTCTATTACTGCTTTTCTTATTTTCTTGTACATGCTAGATATGCAATTCTGTCTATCATGCTTTCCTTCGGCTATATTTTGACCCCACCTGTTTAGTGCTTCCATTTCTTCCTGGTCTACCCCAGGCCTGTCTCGGTCTCTTATTAAGCAATTTATGAAAAAACGTAATACATATGCTTGAGTGTCAACTTTCTGGTGTGCCAGGGCCTCCTTAATACTTTCAGGATTTTCCCCAGTCTGGACAAAATTATATATTCTATCTAGGTGATCAGTCATCCCCGGGAATAACACTAGGTAATCTGTGGCTTGTCGCAAACGTAGTGATGCTATTAACATTCTATCGTCTTTACCGGGTACTGGATCATATCTGCAAACTGGAAGGGGTTCTTTGAGTATGTCGAGACAGGGTGATTGGGGTGTATATGGCTTCAGCATGTCCCTAACGTGTAATCTGTGTGTTGGTGGCGGGGTCTGAAGACCCCCTGTTGCACCTCCTGGGGCAGAGGCTTGGGCATTATCTCTCTGTGGAGTCTATATGTGTACCTGAACTTGTCTCTTAATAGGATCAGGCAACAACGGATTTGGTATTTTAACCTTAGGTGTTGGAAGTGGTGGGGGTGGAGGGACAGGCTGTCGAACGGGGGAACTCTGTTGCGGTAATGGCGGGATATGGTCTTGAGCCGGGTTGCCACCTCCGTCACCGTCAGTAGGCGGCACGCGGGCAGGTGGGTTGGTGTAAGCGGGTGCTACATCATCTAGGTAGGAAGCCAGGAATATGTCTTTAGTGGTCCTGTGGTTTACTTTAGCTGGAACCAATGGTGGCGGCAGACCTTTCGGTATTTCTGAAGTGGCTTCAGGCGAACCCTCGGCCACTAAATACATGCCATTTACAAGATTGTTTCGTGCGCGGTCTACTTGTTCGGCTTTTACTCGGATCCCTTCTTTAACTAATTCGTTTTCTCGGACTCTATCCGGCGCTTCTCTAAGTCTATCTTCTTTTCGGAGTTCTTTTTCGGCTCGTTTATGTGATTCCTTACGCCATAATTCTATGGCATCTTTCTGTGATTGTCTGGCTTTCTTTCTCCATAGTGCTTCTTCTACTTTCAGGATGCACTCGGCATCCCATGTTCCTGTAGCGGGCCATCTGTGTCTTTCTTCTAGGTGCTTAGTATAATCGGCCCATAAATCTAGATACAGTATGGCGTCTATGCCATGCTTATGGTACATGTAATTTCCAGGCGTGTCCCTAGGGGGGATAGGAATTTCTTCCTCTAGCATCCCTTTCCTAGTTCCTATCTGCTTTAACTTATTGAAAAACGGCATCTTGTTTACTTAGTACTGGATACTCAATCCTTGCTACTTAACTCTGAACACAACTAGTTACACAAAAATACAATAATGCACATTAAACAATCACTCATACCACGACATTAATCACATGAGAGAACATTTTGAACATATATCTCTACCCTCGGAACTAGGTGTACTGCTAAACAGCACAGATACACTGTCGAAGACAGTGCAAGAACTTAAATAACGGATATACTGCTAAACAGTACAGATACACTGTCTAAAACAGTGCAGACCGCGTTGTGTACCCAAACCCGTCTTTACCGGATACATAATAATGCACCCGTCTAGATACGTCCCAGCAATGGTACTCACCGGGAAGCACGGAAACAGAAGGCCTCGGAAAACTCGACTGGACTGGACCGGACTCAACTCGACTCGACACGTGGATACTTCGGAAACTGGTGGGCCTCTTGACACCTCGGACCTTGCTTCTTTCGGCTAGGCTCTGGTCGGGATCCTCCGCACTCCTCACCGCCTCGTCTGGGTGCTGATCGCAGTCTCCGTCACCTCCGTGGGCCAGAGGGAGATACAGGAAATCCTGCTGGTACGCGTAGTTCCGTCTTGACTGATGGCAGGGGGCAAAGCTTGCAACGCACCAACCGGCGCGTGGGGTGGGGGAGGGGTCCCTATTCGGGCGCCAAAATAATGTGGTAAATATTTGATTTACCGTCTTAATTTCTATGCAGGTAAGTACTTAAACAAAAATAACTCAATCGGAAAGAAAGAGGCAGAGTCCGTGGTGTTAGAGTTCTTAGGGGCTTTATTCCTTAAAAAGGAATGGTCATGGTACCAGATCGGATATCGGGTTCCTGCCACCACTGGGGTGCAGGAAGGGATAGAGCAATATTTTATTGACAATACATAGCTTATATTCTTAAATCATATAATAGAAACCAATACAGTAGGCGTAACAGCTGAGAGAAACAAGATAAGAGCACACACGTGGTAGTGATACGTAATTAGAAGGCGTGAACTAGGCGTGAACTATAGAAAACGTCACATGTAAGTGTCACAAGTAGGTGGGTACAAAGCAGAATATTGCAATGTCAGCAGAAATCTGAAGTCTGGATGCGCGCGCAGCTGCATGACGTGGGCATGACGTGAAACTGGAGGGTGCAGGGGACTTGACATTTACACTAGCGGAAAGAGACAGAAGTCTGGCATGTCAGATCAACTCGTACCACTATCATATCTGATATCTGATGTTTAGGAACCATATTATCGAAAGGAAAAGGTCTCTGGGGCAGAAGCTATTCTATACTGACTGTGAGTGCGTGTATAAGCGTCTAAGTGTCTGCATGAGATGCGAGGGGGCATGGGCCTACCATGGTAACAGAGGCTATGAATTACTTGCACGGAGACAGTGAGGCCGGGCCCTTTGCTCTGCAGCTGGGGGGATGTTTACTTAAACTAGTAGGTAGGAATGTATTTTCGAGGAGCGGAACAGATAATGCGAAGGTTGAATTCGGTCTTGGCAGGCAGCAGGCTGAGCGGAGCGCCGTGAGCCGCGCAGGGAGTAAGGCAGAGGTCACGGGTACAGAGGCAGCCCAGGCTGAGGCGTTCAGAGTCAGAAGGCAGAAAAAGGCTCGATGGCAGAATTCGGGGCCTACTTCGCCAGAGCTGAAAAACGTGTAAAGTACACCACAAAAAGACGTTGGCATAGCATACTTAGGAACTGAATATTCAACCCGTTCATGGCGGGTCTGAAAGAGGACATGTTAACGTTGGACGCAAATGTATTTGCGTCTTCATAGCTGGCACAGGAGGGAAGTTACATGCACCTTAAGCTGGTACATGGAGACGGTGGGGTACACGTTAGGGAACATTTCTTGACCATAAAATTTATATTTCCTCAGAGGGGTGGGAACTGCCAAGAATGGGCATGGCAATATCCCCACCCCCAAAAAATCATCACAATCTTTCTACCCCCTGGGAGGCAAATGGGGCAATAGTCCCTTATCTGCCCCCCTGGATGGGCAGAAAGCCCACTTGGCCCCATGGATTATGTTTTTATATGTAGGCATGGAGGCTACCCAAAATGGGCATACCAGTGCCCCCACCCCCTAAAATGAATTGGACAGTCTTTCTGCCCCTCTTGGGGCAGATGGGAGAAGTAACCCCCTACCTGCCCCTCCGGGTGGGGCAGAACGCACACTAGGCACCAGGGATTTCATTTATGTGTGTATATAGGGGTGGAGGCTGCGCAAAACGGGCATACCAATGCCCCTTCCCCCCAAACAACCATCACAGTCTTTTTGCCCCCGAGGTGCAAATGGGGTTTAGTACCTCTTATCTGCCCCCACGGTGGGACAGAAAGCCCACCAAATACAAGGAATTTATTTATTTTTTTAAATGTAAAAGATGGGTGGGGCTGCCCACAATGGGCAAGACCCTGCCCCCACCCAAATGTATTTGGAAACAGTCTTGCTGCCCTCCATTGGGGACATATGGGGGCAATAGCCCCCGATCTGTCCCCCGTGGGGGCAGAAAGCACCCTAAGCACCAGGGATTTTTATTTATGTACATTTAGTGGTAGGGGCTGCCCAAAATAGGCATGCAATGCACCCACTCCCTAACAAAACTGCCACAGTTTTTCCGCCCCCCTGAGGCAGATGGGACAATAGCCCCTGGACTGCACCCCCAGGAGGCATAAAGCCCACTAAGAACCAGAGATTATACATTTGTTTTATATGTTTGGGTGGGGGAAGCGACATACTCATTTTGGGGGCCCACTCCCCTACTAATTGGACAATTAGCCCCCGATCAGTCCCCCCAGAGGGGGTAGAAAGCCCACTAGCAGCCAAGGACTATTTTTTTGTAGTTGACGGGTGGGGGCTGCCACAAATGGGCATGCCAATATCCCCACCTCCTAAAAAAATGCCACAATCTTTCTGCACCCCTGGTAGGCAGATGGGGCAACAGCCCCTTATCTGCTCCCCGTAAGGGCAGAAATCCCACAAGACACCTGGGAATATGTTTTTATACGTAGGTGTGGGGGCTATCCAAAATTAGCATGCCAGTGCCCCCACCCCTAAAATAAATTGGATAGTCTTTCTGCCCACCCCTTGGGGGCCAGATGGGGTATTACCCCCGCATCTGCCCCACAGGGAGGCAGAAAGCCCACTGGACACCAGGGATATACTTATGTACATGTCAGAGAGAGGCCCCGTAGACAAGGGTTGCCCCCCTTTTTTTCTAAGGACACACTTTTAGTTGTTTCAGCCACCCTTCGGTGCAGATCCCCACTGGGTACTTTTAGGCTCATCAGACCCCCAATAAGGGCTGAAAACCACTAGATACCAGGGAAAGTATCTGTGTGTGAACTAGAGTTCTGCTGACAGTCTGCGGGTACTGGCGTTTGGCTGGCTCTGTGTGTACTGGCATTTTGCTGGTGGTATATGTGTGGACTAGCGCTTGTTGCAGTGTTTGTAGACTAGCGCTTGCTTGGCATTGTGCATGGACTGGTGCTTGGCTGACAGTGTGTGTGGACTGGTTCTTGGCTGACGGTGTGCATGGATGGTGCTTCGCAGGTGGTGTGTGTGGATGGTGCTTGGCTGGTGGTATGTGTGGATGACATTTGGCTGGCAGTGTGAAGCAACAACAGCTCCTCCACTATGGAAGAGGAGTATTGCTCCCCAAAAAATGACAGGAAAGGGAAAATAAAACAATGATAAAGACCCAGTTTATTTTTTCTTTGTTGCCCAGTCTTGGGGGCGGGGTCAGGGGAGTGACTGAGGGGAGTAGTGGATACAGTCCCTTCACTGCGCATGACGGCTTGACTGGTCGTCTCAGGCTGGCCAAACCGTTATGTACCGTGAAAGCTCCCTTCAACCCAACAACGAAGCTGGGTTGGAGAGAGCAGGCACAGACTCACAAACTGTCCTGGAGAGCAAGTTGAGGGCACTCAGGCCAATCCTGAAGCTGCTCTTATGCATGAGAGCAGCTTCATGATTAGACCCAGGGCATTCTGGGAGTCTGTGCCGCTTGGAGGTGAATAGTGTGACGAGTCCTGTAAGGATATCAGGTACAATGACACAACAATGATAAAGGCACAAAAAATATAGAATGAAGCAGTGTACAGGAAAGATAGACTGAAAAACAATATCATATAAATCTGATTTATTTATAAATACACAGCATGAATTTATTAAAAACATATAACAATCAATCTATAAGACAGGTAATATAGAAGATTTCACGAGTAGAATGAGTAGAGATTACTCATTCATCCACTTGGTTGTTTTTATGAATGTATTTTCTTTTTATTCATGGATGTAATTTTATCTTAAACATGATGCATTATATATGTTGAAATCTTCTATATTACCTGTCTTATAGATTGATTGTTATATGTTTTTTAATACATGGCAAGCTTGAGACCATATGTTGCCACTAGACTGGGCTGTCCTTTATGACATCTGCTGGTATTGTGCTTGAACCTGGAGCTTTGCCTTTGGAGGATTCTGTAGTGCTGCTAAAATTCATCCTCTTTAAATATACTTTCCAAAAACTCTCTCCCTGCAGCTATGTCATTGCTTGTTTCTCTACCTTTGAGTATTCCCTCTTTGCCCTGTTCATCTACGCTTGGCAATTATCTATATGAGTGGACTGTTACGGAAAAGTGACTTATCCAGGCTTCCTCAGAATTGTTAGCCAACAGGTGTGCTTTTTGCCCCAAAACAATCTCCTATCTTCTGCCAACAGTTACACATGTCTTTCTCCATGGTGAGTGTTGTTCTTCCATCCATTTTATCTGTTTGCAAACACATTTGACACCGGTCGTAGTAAAGGATTACATGAGCTCTTGGTAGTCTGACACACGTTTCCCATGTGTGGTAGTTTAATGCGTTATTTTTGCGACACATCCTTGTGTCTCTGGCCCCTCTTTCCTTTCTTTAGTCTTTTGTAGAAATCCATGGGAGGCAAGGTTGTAGATCAAAGGTGGTTTATTTGAGTAAGCAGTACAGGTACAACCATCTGATCATGTCGTGGTCCAGGCCAGAGTGATCAGCCTGTAGAATGCACTCTGAGAACACAACAGGATTCCAAGAATCCATGGTAACAGAACTTAAGGGATAAACATAAGTAGAAATACAATTTATAGAGAGATGAAATACATAGAATACTACATCACCTCCTTTTCTCAAAAGAACAAAATAAAAAAAATAAAAAAACAAGGAAAACAAGAGAGAAAGAAACAGAAACAGAAATATTACTCTCTAAACCTCAAAGGTCTATTAACAATGCGAGAACTCTTCCTGACACCGAAGTCGGTGGCAGGAGCCTTCGTGGGAAAGGAATTAGTGGATTTTTTAGAGACATCTGAGGTTGAAGATGCTTTTGTGACAACAGAAGTGTTACTAACAACCTTAGCAACTCTGTTGAGATTCCACCAGAAACCTCCCTCAACTTGTACAGCATTTCCCACAATCTTAACCACTTTTACAGGAGGCCCAAACTTGCTTTCCCCTTTACTGACATGGACAGAATTCCTAATCCTCACACAGTCTCCAACTTCCAAAACGCTCTCTTTCGTACCTTTCCCTACATCAAAATGTTCCTTTTGCTTGGACTGGGCATGCAGAACATTGCCCTTTACAATGGACATGAGACTCGAAACATCAGAACTAGACTTCATCCACTTGGACATCCACCCAGGACAAAACGAAGTGTTAGGCTTTCGACCTCTCATTAATTCAAAAGGAGAGATCTTAGTGGAGGAGTGAGGAGTGGTCCTATAAAACCAAATCATGCTCTTCAACGCTTTGCTGACCTCAACATTACTACTCCTAGCCCACTTCACACAGTTGCCAATAACTCTGTTCATCCTTTCGACAAGACCATTCCCTTGAGGATGATAAAGAGAACTTTTGACATGCTTAACACCTGAATTGGATAAAAAGTCAACAAACTCATGACTCACAAATTGCTTCCCATTGTCGGAAACTAACACTTCAGGAAAACCTTCCCTACTCCAAACATCACACAAGAATTCAATAATACTTTTAGAATCAGCATCTTTTATTAACTTTTATTCTGGCCACTTGGAGGCATAATCAACCAAGAGTAAAATGAACTTGGAAGAGCCACTCAGCACAGAATAAGGTCCCATGATATCAATACCCAGTTTAGCCCAAGGACGATCCGGGCACTCAACCGGCATAAGAGGAGGAACCCAAGTCTTGAGACTCTTATCTGAAGATTTACAGATACAACAGTCCGCAACAAAAAGATCAATATCCGAATCCATAGCGGGCCACCAGAACATTTCACGAATTCTACGTTTAGTAAGTGAACAACCCAGATGACCCTCATGAGCCTTCACAATGATATCTTTTCTAAATGCAAAGGGAGGAATAATCTTATCATTGCGAAGTAAAATACCATCTTCAATGCAAATCTCATGGCCAACCTTAGAATAGGGTTGAAAAGAAGAGGACAAGACCTTCTCACGCGGCCAACCCAACTTGACAAAATTACAAACATCCTGAAGAACACTATCTTGTTCAAAAGACTTTCTCCACTCCACTTCAGAACAAACTTGTAGTTCAGGGATGTCTACACAGGCAACTAAACAATCATCACCGTCCTCTTCAATGAAATTGGAAAAAGAGATGTCAACATCATCATCGCACACAGCAGGCGGAAACCGGGACAAAAAATCTGCCCTTACATTTTTCCCACCAGCAATATACACAACATCAAAATGAAACTGCAAAAGCCTGGTCACCATCCACAAAATCCTAGGTGTGCAACATTTAGTAATACCACCACCCAAAATGTTAACCAAAGGTTTGTGATCAGTTTGAAGTAAGAAACGCCTTCCGCAAATGAACGGTCTTAACTTCTCAATAGCCCATGTACAAGCCAAAAGCTCCTTCTCTATTACGGAGTGTTGAATCTCAGCAGATCTCAAAACCCTGGATGCAAAACTGATAGTTCTTTCAACACCACCCTCACTTTGCGTTAAGGTGGCCCGAGACCAACACGACTCGCATCAACAGTCAAACAGCACAGCAAAGCAGGGTCAAAGGGTTTAAGGACAGAATCAGACATCAGAGACAGTTTCACTTCTTCAAAAGCCTTAACGCATTCTTCACACCAAACAAACTTCACTCCCTTTTTCAACAGGTTGCTAATAGGATGTACGATGGTCGCGTAATGGGGAATAAACCTGGAGTAGTATTCACAAATACCTAGAAGAGCCTTAACGCCAGTCTTGTCAGACGGGATTGGAGCTTTAGAAATAGCATCCAAAAGTCCAGGTCTAGGCTTTATTCCGTCTTGTGTCAAAATGTGACCAAGATACTCAACTTCAGTACACATAAACTTACACTTCTCCAATTTCAAGACAACACCATGATCTTGAAACAAACTCAGAACATTATCAAGGATCAAATCATGAGAAGAAACATCCTTGCCAAAAATCAAAACGTCATCTTGAAAGACTGTCACTCCCTTAACACCTTCCAAGATATTACTCATAACTCTCTGAAAAACCGACGCGGCCGAAGCTAGGCCAAAAGGCATACGTCGATACTGAAAGGTGCCCAAGGGAGAGATGAAAGCAGTCAAGTGACGGGAATCAGGATGCAGCTCGACCTGGTGGTAAGCACTGGCTAAATCTATTTAGTGAAAAACTTTGCTCCTTTGGTAGCTGCAAAAAGATCATTAATCCGGGGAAGAGGATGAGAATCCACCCAGATAACTTTGTTGACAGAGCGAAGGTCAACACAGACCCTAAGTTTACCATCCCTCTTCCGAGCTACGACTAAAGGCGAAAGCCAAAGGGAAGACTCTGCAGGTTCTATCACACCATTCTCACACAACATCTCAAGTTCCTTCTTCATATCATCTCTGACACTGAAGGGTACACCACGAAGCTTATGTTTAACAGGTGTTGACCCCTCTTTAACAATAATCTTGTGTTTGAACCCTTTTATTTTACCCAATCTGGAACTAAAAACAGAAGGAAACTTGCATTTAAGCATTTGTAAATAATCAGAACAGGTAGCAATAAAAACGTGTTCCTTTGCACCAGGCTTAAGTGTCATACCGAAGAGACCCTGATGGAACCAGCCCAAAATATTGACTCCTTTAATCGCAACATAGATTTTCCCTCTAATCTTTCTCCCCTGAAAACATAAGATGTCCTCAAAAAAACCAAGGAGATTAATTTTCCTTCCTTCGTAGGACACAGGAGCACGGTCTGGAGGAAGAAGAGGTTGTTCATCATTCCATGTATTGTCAAAAAGGTCTTTATCTATCATAGTGATCTTTGCACCTGAGTCGACCAGAAGTTTCAAAATCTTATCGTCAGCAGCAACATCAATAATAGGGTCGACACAAGAATCAGGATCACCTTCAATGACAGACCCTTCAGAGCAATCAGTGACAACACCAATAGTTATTTCTGATTCTGAGGAAGAATCAGAATCAACAACACCAACAACAGGTTTATTGAAATTATTCTTGTTTTTCAACTTTAAACAAACTTTTGCAAAGTGTCCAACTTTTTTGCAGTAGTTGCAAACAGCACTAGAAGCAGGACAAGGAGAACCCTTTTTGTGTTGCGGATTACCACACCTAATACACATTTGAGAATAAGACGAAGATTCTGACTTATTCAAAACCTTCCCTTTAGTAAAGTTAGACATGGATCTCTTTTTGTTGACTCTAGAAGAAGAATTCAAACTTAAAGCGTTTATAGGTTCAATTACTTTGTCTTCTAATTCCTTGAGAGAAACCATGGACGTTTCTACGCTCTTAGCTAACCTAATAGTGTCATCTAGGGAAGGATCACACATAGCTAAGATGTGAAGAACACTATCTTGTTCAAAAGACTTTCTCCACTCCACTTCAGAACAAACTTGTAGTTCAGGGATGTCTACACAGGCAACTAAACAATCATCACAGTCCTCTTCAATGAAATTGGAAAAAGAGATGTCAACATCATCATCGCACACAGCAGGCGGAAACCGGGACAAAAAATCTGCCCTTACATTTTTCCCACCAGCAATATACACAACATCAAAATGAAACTGCAAAAGCCTGGTCACCATCCTCAAAATCCTAGGTGTGCAACATTTAGTAAAACCACCACCCAAAATGTTAACCAAAGGTTTGTGATCAGTTTGAAGTAAGAAACGCCTTCCCCAAATGAACGGTCTAAACTTCTCAATAGCCCATGTACAAGCCAAAAGCTCCTTCTCTATTACGGAGTATTGAATCTCAGCAGATCTCAAAACCCTGGATGCAAAACTGATAGTTCTTTCAACACCACCCTCACTTTGCGTTAAGGTGGCACCGAGACCAACACGACTCGCATCAACAGTCAAACAGCACGGCAAAGCAGGGTCAAAGGGTTTAAGGACAGAATCAGACGTCAGAGACAGTTTCACTTCTTCAAAACCCTTAACGCATTCTTCACACCAAACAAACTTCACTCCCTTTTTCAACAGGTTGCTAATAGGACGTACGATGGTCGCGTAATGGGGAATAAACCTGGAGTAGTAGTCACAAATACCTAGAAGAGACTTAACGCCAGTCTTGTCAGACGGGATTGGAGCTTTAGAAATAGCATCCAAAAGTCCAGGTCTAGGCTTTATTCCGTCTTGTGTCAAAATGTGACCAAGATACTCAACTTCAGTACACATAAACTTACACTTCTCCAATTTCAAGACAACACCATGATCTTGAAACAAACTCAGAACATTATCAAGGACCAAATCATGAGAAGAAACATCCTTGCCAAAAATCAAAACGTCATCTTGAAAGACTGTCACTCCCTTAACACCTTCCAAGATATTACTCATAACTCTCTGAAAAACCGACGCGGCCGAAGCTAGGCCAAAAGGCATACGTCGATACTGAAAGGTGCCCAAGGGAGAGATGAAAGCAGTCAAGTGACAGGAATCAGGATGCAGCTCGACCTGGTGGTAAGCACTGGCTAAATCTATTTAGTGAAAAACTTTGCTCCTTTGGTAGCTGCAAAAAGATCATTAATCCGGGGAAGAGGATGAGAATCCACCCAGATAACTTTGTTGACAGAGCGAAGGTCAACACAGACCCTAAGTTTACCATCCCTCTTCCGAGCTACGACTAAAGGCGAAAGCCAAAGGGAAGACTCTGCAGGTTCTATCACACCATTCTCACACAACATCTCAAGTTCCTTCTTGAAATCATCTCTGACACTGAAGGGTACACCACGAAGCTTATGTTTAACAGGTGTTGACCCCTCTTTAACAATAATCTTGTGTTTGAACCCTTTTATTTTACCCAATCTGGAACTAAAAACAGAAGGAAACTTGCATTTAAGCATTTGTAAATAATCAGAACAGGTAGCAGTAAAAACGTGTTCCTTTGCACCAGGCTTAAGTGTCATACCGAAGAGACCCTGATGGAACCAGCCCAAAATATTGACTCCTTTAATCGCAACATAGATTTTCCCTCTAATCTTTCTCCCCTGAAAACATAAGATGTCCTCAAAAAAACCAAGGAGATTAATTTTCCTTCCTTCATAGGACACAGGAGCACGGTCTGGAGGAAGAAGAGGTTGTTCATCATTCCATGTATTGTCAAAAAGGTTTTTATCTATCATAGTGATCTTTGCACCTGAGTCGACCAGAAGTTTCAAAATCTTATCGCCAACAGCAACATCAATAATAGGGTCGACACAAGAATCAGGATCACCTTCAATGACAGACCCTTCAGAGCAATCAGTGACAACACCAATAGTTATTTCTGATTCTGAGGAAGAATCAGAATCAACAACACCAACAACAGGTTTATTGAAATTATTCTTGTTTTTCAACTTTAAACAAACTTTTGCAAAGTGTCCAACTTTTTTGCAGTAGTTGCAAACAGCACTAGAAGCAGGACAAGGAGAACCCTTTTTGTGTTGCGGATTACCACACCTAATACACATTTGAGAATAAGACGAAGATTCTGACTTATTCAAAACCTTCCCTTTAGTAAAGTTAGACATGGATCTCTTTTTGTTGACTCTAGAAGAAGAATTCAAACTTAAAGCATTTATAGGTTCAATTACTTTGTCTTCTAATTCCTTGAGAGAAACCATGGACGTTTCTACGCTCTTAGCTAACTTAATAGTGTCATCTAGGGAAGGATCACACATAGCTAAGATGTGAAGAACACTATCTTGTTCAAAAGACTTTCTCCACTCCACTTCAGAACAAACTTGTAGTTCAGGGATGTCTACACAGGCAACTAAACAATCATCACAGTCCTCTTCAATGAAATTGGAAAAAGAGATGTCAACATCATCATCGCACACAGCAGGCGGAAACCGGGACAAAAAATCTGCCCTTACTTTTTTCCCACCAGCAATATACACAACATCAAAATGAAACTGCAAAAGCCTGGTCACCATCCTCAAAATCCTAGGTGTGCAACATTTAGTAATACCACCACCCAAAATGTTAACCAAAGGTTTGTGATCAGTTTGAAGTAAGAAACGCCTTCCCCAAATGAACGGTCTAAACTTCTCAATAGCCCATGTACAAGCCAAAAGCTCCTTCTCTATTACGGAGTATTGAATCTCAGCAGATCTCAAAACCCTGGATGCAAAACTGATAGTTCTTTCAACACCACCCTCACTTTGCGTTAAGGTGGCACCGAGACCAACACGACTCGCATCAACAGTCAAACAGCACGGCAAAGCAGGGTCAAAGGGTTTAAGGACAGAATCAGACATCTGAGACAGTTTCACTTCTTCAAAAGCCTTAACGCATTCTTCACACCAAACAAACTTCACTCCCTTTTTCAACAGGTTGCTAATAGGACGTACGATGGTCGCGTAATGGGGAATAAACCTGGAGTAGTATTCACAAATACCTAGAAGAGACTTAACGCCAGTCTTGTCAGACGGGATTGGAGCTTTAGAAATAGCATCCAAAAGTCCAGGTCTAGGCTTTATTCCGTCTTGTGTCAAAATGTGACCAAGATACTCAACTTCAGTACACATAAACTTACACTTCTCCAATTTCAAGACAACACCATGATCTTGAAACAAACTCAGAACATTATCAAGGACCAAATCATGAGAAGAAACATCCTTGCCAAAAATCAAAACGTCATCTTGAAAGACTGTCACTCCCTTAACACCTTCCAAGATATTACTCATAACTCTCTGAAAAACCGACGCGGCCAAAGCTAGGCCAAAAGGCATACGTCGATACTGAAAGGTGCCCAAGGGAGAGATGAAAGCAGTCAAGTGACGGGAATCAGGATGCAGCTCGACCTGGTGGTAAGCACTGGCTAAATCTATTTAGTGAAAAACTTTGCTCCTTTGGTAGCTGCAAAAAGATCATTAATCCAGGGAAGAGGATGAGAATCCACCCAGATAACTTTGTTGACAGAGCGAAGGTCAACACAGACCCTAAGTTTACCATCCCTCTTCCGAGCTACGACTAAAGGCGAAAGCCAAAGGGAAGACTCGGCAGGTTCTATCACACCATTCTCACACAACATCTCAAGTTCCTTCTTGAAATCATCTCTGACACTGAAGGGTACACCACGAAGCTTATGTTTAACAGGTGTTGACCCCTCTTTAACAATAATCTTGTGTTTGAACCCTTTTATTTTACCCAATCTGGAACTAAAAACAGAACGAAACTTGCATTTAAGCATTTGTAAATAATCAGAACAGGTAGCAATAAAAACGTGTTCCTTTGCACCAGGCTTAAGTGTCATACCGAAGAGACCCTGATGGAACCAGCCCAAAATATTGACTCCTTTAATCGCAACATAGATTTTCCCTCTAATCTTTCTCCCCTGAAAACATAAGATGTCCTCAAAAAAAACCAAGGAGATTAATTTTCCTTCCTTCGTAGGACACAGGAGCACGGTCTGGAGGAAGAAGAGGTTGTTCATCATTCCATGTATTGTCAAAAAGGTTTTTATCTATCATAGTGATCTTTGCACCTGAGTCGACCAGAAGTTTCAAAATCTTATCGCCAACAGCAACATCAATAATAGGGTCGACACAAGAATCAGGATCACCTTCAATGACAGACCCTTCAGAGCAATCAGTGACAACACCAATAGTTCTTTCTGATTCGGAGGAAGAATCAGAATCAACAACACCAACAACAGGTTTATTGAAATTATTCTTGGTTTTCAACTTTAAACAAACTTTTGCAAAGTGTCCAACTTTTTTGCAGTAGTTGCAAACAGCACTAGAAGCAGGACAAGGAGAACCCTTTTTGTGTTGCGGATTACCACACCTAATACACATTTGAGAATAAGACGAAGATTCTGACTTATTCAAAACCTTCCCTTTAGTAAAGTTAGACATGGATCTCTTTTTGTTGACTCTAGAAGAAGAATTCAAACTTAAAGCGTTTATAGGTTCAATTACTTTGTCTTCTAATTCCTTGAGAGAAACCATGGACGTTTCTACGCTCTTAGCTAACTTAATAGTGTCATCTAGGGAAGGATCACACATAGCTAACAATTTTTGCCTAATGTTTTTATCCTTACAATGACAAACAAATTGATCCCTGATAAGCTGTTCATTAAAGTTTTCGAATTTACATTCAGATGCTAATCTCCGTAAGATAGAAATGTAAGTATCAATATCTTCCGAATCAGCTTGTTTTCTCTTAAAGAAAGTATGTCTACGAACCATTAAATTAGGCTGTTTGTCAAAATGAGTCTTTAGTTTCTGTACAGTGTCACTATAATCATAAGACACAACACCTTCAATATTAGGTAAATCTGGGAGATGCTTAAAAACAGACCTGCCCTCAAAGCCCAGAGAATGTAAAAGAAGGCACTTTTTTCTTTCTTGGCGAAATCTAGATGCTCCAATCGCTCCTAAATAATTTTCGAATGCATCATGCCAAATTTCCCACCTAATTGGAGTTTCACCAGGAGTTTCCAAAAAGGCTGGAGGTGGATTAAAAGATTGCAAGGTAGACATAACTTTACTATAAGAAAATAAAGAATGTCAAGCAAAACAGCGATGAATAACAGAAGAGCTGTAGAGATCAACGATGACTGGAAATGACACGTGATGAGCTCGTTAAGAACTTGAAGCTTTAAACTGTATGCACAAGAAATAAACACATTTCACACATGTTGTAACTAGTGTGTTGTAAAATGAAATGTATATGACAAATGAAGGCTGTGCGCACCAGCGGTGAGCAGATGGACAAAAGGGAAATGTGTGCACCAATGAGTAGTACGTAACAAATGCGTTGTGACTTGAAAAAGGAAGCTGTGCGCATCAGCGGTGAGCAGGTTGACAAAATGCGCTGTAATGTGAATAGGAAACGAAAACGTGAGCTGTGCGCATCAGCGATGAACACGGAGAATTCGTCGCTAAGCAACATTGACGTCACAAAACGTGAGCTGTGCGCATCAGCGATGAACACGGAGAATTCGTCGCTAAGCAACATGGACGTCACAAAACACAATAGTTAGTAGCCAAACCGAACTGCCCAAACTTTCGTCCAGTAGGAAGGCAGCACACAGCAGCGTGAAGATGCGCTCTTATCCAGTAAGAAGACAGCATACAGGAAAGTGATGACGCGCCCAAAGCAACGTGATGATGGATTACGCACTCCTCAGAGAACAGGAATGTCGGAGCTCGGAGACTCGGACACAGAAGGTAAGGCTCGAGGAGGCCCGAACTACAAAGAGTAGTATTATTTAAATGATACAGTCAACGGTAGAGACAGAATGGAGAGGCCCCAAATGTCACAAATAAAACTGCAAAATATTGAAAAAGTCTCAAAAGCAAACTCCGAAGAAAAGTTGAAGGATCCCACTTTCATTAGGCAGAAAGACACAAGGTCAAACACACGGACCGGGACATGAAAGTCTTACGGTTATGACGATGTCTCGGTGTTGACGATGTCAGTAGAAGGTTGTACTTTGCCGATGTCTCGGTGTTGACGATGTCAGTAGAAGTTTGTACCCTGCCGAGTTTAGAAATAATGATCCTCAAAATGACACAGAGTCAGCAGCAGGAGTTAAGGACCTTTGACGGAAAACGGAGCTCTCTTTCTCTTCTTAAAAGAAAACAACTTTGCGGGTCCCAAGGTGATCATAGATGTTGAGCACGCCTCGTCGCCAGTAAAATTATGTTGAAATCCACGTGAGGCAAGGTTGTAGATCAAAGGTGGTTTATTTGAGTAAGCAGTACAGGTACAACCATCTGATCATGTCGTGGTCCAGGCCAGAGTGATCAGCCTGTAGAATGCACTCTGAGAACACAACAGGATTCCAAGAATCCATGGTAACAGAACTTAAGGGATAAACATAAGTAGAAATACAATTTATAGAGAGATGAAATACATAGAATACTACATCTTTGTTTCCAGAGATTCATCCCATCTCACCCTTATCTGGCCTCCAAATACTATGTGCTGGTAAGGTCCTGACTCCCCCTCAATTTGTGAGATATGTTTCTGTTAAAGTCAAGTGACAGAGCATTGGGATCATTTTCCGTATGGCTGAGATACCCGCCACCCCCTCTCAACACAATCCCCAAGAATTGGGAAACCGGAAACAGTTCTGAACTTTTGGAAGGCGGGAGGGAGTTACCCTCCCGGCCGTATTTATTAAAATATGAAACAAAATCAAAACATTAAAATAACAGTTTCATATCATGTGCAATTTCATATCCACATTACGATGTTTGGCTAACCTTAACACGTATCTAATACAAAGGTTCTCCTAGCTGATACTAACATCCTCGCAAAATGCATTTCAAATTGAAATTGTACATCCTAACGTTAAGGGCCAACGGCAAGGTCGTAACCGGTGTCAGATCCCTAAACCAGAACTCCCCCCTCACTTGTGAGGGGCGGCCGCACAGAGGACTGCACTTCATGTGCCATACCAATTTCCCTTGTCTTGACGGGGGCCCCTGTAACTCGACGCCATCTACGTGGTCGTCCGAGGACTCGTGTGAGGTGTCTAGAAGGTAGCGTAGACCCCCCTCCCCACCCCACACAACTTACCACATCTGCCGTCGCAGATGTCCTGGCCCCGGGAAATTCCCAGGAGGGGCCCGTAGCCCCTCCTATCCAGGGAGGGGCCTTGACCGCCTTCCCTTTCCTTTAGGCGTCCCGTCCTTTAGAAGGGACCGCCTCCCCGTTGAGGGGCCAATGGCCACCTCCCCCCGGGCGCTCCCATCCGTAATGGGTGACGCCTAAGCGTGGGCGGAAAATCCGTTCCGCTCGCGGATTTTGCGGATTTTCGGGAAATTCGCAATCCGCGAGATTTGCGGATTTCCCGCAAAATCCGCAAATTCGCACAGAGCGGATTTTTTTGGCGGCGCGCGGCGTTGGTGATACAATTTTTGCGGCGCGCGGCGTTTATCATCGTTTGCCGAGTTGTTTTTCTCGATATTTTGCGAGTGCTGCGCCATTTTGGATCTTGCTGTGTGATCCCGCGGGAATTTGGCGAGCGCGATTACGTCATCGCGGCTTGCCAACTTGCACAGCGAGAGTTTGTCAACGCGAGTACGGCGAGATCACGTCTCGCGGTACTTCGCAATTGCGAGATTTGAGATGCGGCGAGCGAAAATATAAATTTGCAATTCTGCACAAGAAATCCACCAGCAAGCAGCATAAACCTTCTAGAAATGATGATTTTTATGTGAATAACTCCTTAGTTTGACATTTGCCTGCACTTTTTTAGCGAGGAGTCCATTTTGGGGAGGGGGCAGGGGGGTGGGAGGAAGGAAGTGCCCCATAGTCTTCAACTTCCTGTTCCTGTTCAGCAGGCTCCTCCCAGTGCTTTGTCCATCTCCTGGTCACTTTTCATTTGGATGTGGACCTGGAAGGATTACTTTTTGTGGATGCTGCTGGATCTTTGGATTTGAGGCCTTTTTGACTTTGTTTGGATCACTGTTGGATTAGAAATTTTACAAGTAAGTTTGTTTGGGGCATTACAGTTGCTGCAACTAAAATTTTGGGATTTTCGATTTTTGGGCTGTTTTGGGGCCTTTTGCCCAGGGGTACTCAGTGGTGGGTGGACTGATTTTTTCTGTGGGTTGTCTTGAACTTAAACATCATGGAGGCCATAGATGAATTGGGATTGTGCTGATTTTTCTGTGTTTTTTGATTTTTTTTTTTTGTAAAATTTTGTGTTTTTCGATTTTTGACCTGTTGTTGGGGCCTTGACCAGGGGTAGTGAGTGGTGCATGGGCCTAGTCTTTCTGTGGGCTGTCTTGAATTTAAACATCATGGAGGCCATGGATGGAATGGGATTGTGCTGATTTTGCAGTGTTTTTCGATTTTTGGGCCTGTACTTGTGGCCTTTTCACCAGGGGTATTTGAGTCTAGCATGGGCCTAGTCTTTCTGTGGGCTGTCTTGAATTTAAACATCATGGAGGCCATGGATGGAATGGGATTGTGCTGATTTTGCAGTGTTTTTCGATTTTTGGGGGTGTTCATGGGGAGGGACATGCCATGTGGCTGGTGGCCATTTTGAGTGCAGCTACAGGCACTGGCCATGTGCTGGCAGGCAAGTGGCCATTTTGAATGCAGGCTTTGTTGTTAGGCCTCCAACCATTTTGCCTACTTTTCAACCTTTATTTATGCCCAGGGGTAGTGAGTCTTGCATGGGCCTAGTATTTCTGTGGGTTGTCTTGAATTTAAACATCATGGAGGCCATGGATTGAATGGGATTGTGCTGATTTTGCAGTGTTTTTCGATGTTTGGGCCTGTACTTGTGGCCTTTTCACCAGGGGTATTTGAGTCTAGCATGGGCCTAGTCTTTCTGTGGGCTGTCTTGAATTTAAACATCATGGAGGCCATGGATGGAATAGGATTGTGCTGATTTTGCAGTGTTTTTCGATTTTTGGGCCTGTACTTGTGGCCTTTTCACCAGGGGTATTTGAGTCTAGCATGGGCCTAGTCTTTCTGTGGGTTGTCTTGAATTTAAACATCATGGAGGCCATGGATGGAATGGGATTGTGCTGATTTTGCAGTGTTTTTCGATTTTTGGGGGTGTTCATGGGGAGGGACATGCCATGTGGCTGGTGGCCATTTTGAGTGCAGCTACAGGCACTGGCCATGTGCTGGCAGGCAAGTGGCCATTTTGAATGCAGGCTTTGTTGTTAGGCCTCCAACCATTTTGCCTACTTTTCAACCTTTATTTATGCCCAGGGGTAGTGAGTCTTGCATGGGCCTAGTATTTCTGTGGGTTGTCTTGAATTTAAACATCATGGAGGCCATGGATTGAATGGGATTGTGCTGATTTTGCAGTGTTTTTCGATTTTTGGGCCTGTACTTGTGGCCTTTTCACCAGGGGTATTTGAGTCTAGCATGGGCCTAGTCTTTCTGTGGGCTGTCTTGAATTTAAACATCATGGAGGCCATGGATGGAATAGGATTGTGCTGATTTTGCAGTGTTTTTCGATTTTTGGGCCTGTACTTGTGGCCTTTTCACCAGGGGTATTTGAGTCTAGCATGGGCCTAGTCTTTCTGTGGGTTGTCTTGAATTTAAACATCATGGAGGCCATGGATTGAATGGGATTGTGCTGATTTTGCAGTGTTTTTCGATTTTTGGGGGTGTTCATGGGGAGGGACATGCCATGTGGCTGGTGGCCATTTTGAGTGCAGCTACAGGCACTGGCCATGTGCTGGCAGGCAAGTGGCCATTTTGAATGCAGGCTTTGTTGTTAGGCCTCCAACCATTTTGCCTACTTTTCAACCTTTATTTATGCCCAGGGGTAGTGAGTCTTGCATGGGCCTAGTATTTCTGTGGGTTGTCTTGAATTTAAACATCATGGAGGCCATGGATTGAATGGGATTGTGCTGATTTTGCAGTGTTTTTCGATTTTTGGGCCTGTACTTGTGGCCTTTTCACCAGGGGTATTTGAGTCTAGCATGGGCCTAGTCTTTCTGTGGGCTGTCTTGAATTTAAACATCATGGAGGCCATGGATGGAATAGGATTGTGCTGATTTTGCAGTGTTTTTCGATTTTTGGGCCTGTACTTGTGGCCTTTTCACCAGGGGTATTTGAGTCTAGCATGGGCCTAGTCTTTCTGTGGGTTGTCTTGAATTTAAACATCATGGAGGCCATGGATTGAATGGGATTGTGCTGATTTTGCAGTGTTTTTCGATTTTTGGGGGTGTTCATGGGGAGGGACATGCCATGTGGCTGGTGGCCATTTTGAGTGCAACTACAGGCACTGGCCATGTGCTGGCAGGCAAGTGGCCATTTTGAATGCAGGCTTTGTTGTTAGGCCTCCAACCATTTTGCCTACTTTTCAACCTTTATTTATGCCCAGGGGTAGTGAGTCTTGCATGGGCCTAGTATTTCTGTGGGTTGTCTTGAATTTAAACATCATGGAGGCCATGGATTGAATGGGATTGTGCTGATTTTGCAGTGTTTTTCGATTTTTGGGCCTGTACTTGTGGCCTTTTCACCAGGGGTATTTGAGTCTAGCATGGGCCTAGTCTTTCTGTGGGCTGTCTTGAATTTAAACATCATGGAGGCCATGGATGGAATAGGATTGTGCTGATTTTGCAGTGTTTTTCGATTTTTGGGCCTGTACTTGTGGCCTTTTCACCAGGGGTATTTGAGTCTAGCATGGGCCTAGTCTTTCTGTGGGTTGTCTTGAATTTAAACATCATGGAGGCCATGGATTGAATGGGATTGTGCTGATTTTGCAGTGTTTTTCGATTTTTGGGGGTGTTCATGGGGAGGGACATGCCATGTGGCTGGTGGCCATTTTGAGTGCAGCTACAGGCACTGGCCATGTGCTGGCAGGCAAGTGGCCATTTTGAATGCAGGCTTTGTTGTTAGGCCTCCAACCATTTTGCCTACTTTTCAACCTTTATTTATGCCCAGGGGTAGTGAGTCTTGCATGGGCCTAGTATTTCTGTGGGTTGTCTTGAATTTAAACATCATGGAGGCCATGGATTGAATGGGATTGTGCTGATTTTGCAGTGTTTTTCGATTTTTGGGCCTGTACTTGTGGCCTTTTCACCAGGGGTATTTGAGTCTAGCATGGGCCTAGTCTTTCTGTGGGCTGTCTTGAATTTAAACATCATGGAGGCCATGGATGGAATAGGATTGTGCTGATTTTGCAGTGTTTTTCGATTTTTGGGCCTGTACTTGTGGCCTTTTCACCAGGGGTATTTGAGTCTAGCATGGGCCTAGTCTTTCTGTGGGTTGTCTTGAATTTAAACATCATGGAGGCCATGGATTGAATGGGATTGTGCTGATTTTGCAGTGTTTTTCGATTTTTGGGGGTGTTCATGGGGAGGGACATGCCATGTGGCTGGTGGCCATTTTGAGTGCAGCTACAGGCACTGGCCATGTGCTGGCAGGCAAGTGGCCATTTTGAATGCAGGCTTTGTTGTTAGGCCTCCAACCATTTTGCCTACTTTTCAACCTTTATTTATGCCCAGGGGTAGTGAGTCTTGCATGGGCCTAGTCTTTCTGTGGGTTGTCTTGAATTTAAACATTATGGAGGGCATGGATGGATTGGGATTGTGCTGATTTTGCAGTGTTTTTCGATTTTTTTGTGCTCTATAACTGAACTGATGTTCCTCTGTCTTCCATTTTTTTTAGGTGCACAAGACTCAAGAGAACCACCAGTGCCAGGAAGAAGTCCTGCAGCGGTGTGTGTGTGCAGCATAACGTCACGCGACGTCACGTCTGGCCTCAGACAACTCTACAATTCGTGCAACTGCGGCCTGCTGTCTGACCTGCTCTGAAGAAGATGGCCCCGCCCCCAAAGAAAGTTCTCCGTAGCTCCTCTAGCAAGAAAGTTGCTAGTAAGGAGCAGAAGAAGCAAGTTACCAAGGAGGCTGGTGTGCCACCCGCCACTTTTTTTGGGAGCAAAAAAAAAAGTACGCCTGCAGCAGCAGGATCTGCTGGGGACCAACCTGAGAGCAGCACCCCTGCTCCATTGGGTTCAGTGCCTCCACCACCAAGGCAACTTAAGTCAAAGCCCTTGAGTGCTTCAGAGGCAGTCAGTGTACTTCTCCAATCACCCTCGACCAGTGATGTTGGCTCATCGCAAGAAAGTAGCAGCAATGTCCCTGAATCAACACAGGTTGTTGTAACTCATCTGACAAGTGTTGAACAACCACAGCCGCAACAACACCATGTGCAAGTACACGCCCAAGTACATGTGGAAGGAGAGGCAGCAAAAGGAGATGCGCAAGCAAAGGTGCATGGAGGTTCACAAGTGCCCACAATAGTTGTTCCTCCCGAAGTAGGGGCACATTTGGAAATCGACATTGAAGCTGAGGTATCATTGGAAGCCACTCCTCCTGATGATCATTCATTGTCTTCCACATCCCTAGCAAGGAAAAGATCAAGGGGGGTGTCTACATCTTCTTCAAGCCCACCTCGTTCTGGTGCAAGTGATCTGTCTTGGGAACCACAACAACTGCGGTCTGACAGTGAGGCAGAGGCACACCATGATCTGACACCGGCACCTAAGCGTAAAAGGAAGGTCGTCCAAAAACTCAAACCTATGGAGTGTGATGAGGCTCAACAAGAAGTGACAGATACTGCTGGTGATGAAGCCTCTCACGATGACGACGAGCCAGTCATCACAAAGGTCACTGCAGCCCCACCGGGCATGCAGCAAAGAGACATTTTGACCCTATCCCGAGAAGCTGCTGAGCGTGATGATGATGTCGGCGAGGAGGCAATGGAAATGGAATCATTAGATTTGGAGTTAAGTAGTACACCAAAACCTACCGCTTCCATATTTCTTCGCAAGAAGGTACCCACCTCGTCCTCGACCTCAATTCGTGGTGGTGAAAGTGCAAAACGTACTGAAGTTCGGCAATCCACATCCTCCACTTCATCTGTCATTAGCAGCAGGACCACCACCACCAGTATCGCCGCCTCCTCCGGCCCCCGAAGACATTTCAAGTCTCCAGTTTGGGACTTCTTTAGTGTTTGCCCAAAAAAGGAAAACATAGCCATTTGTAGCCTTTGTAAGCTTCGATTTAGTCGTGGTAAGCTTGGTTCTAACTATGGTACCGGAGGCCAGAGAGGTCATCTTGAGAGAAGGCACGCTGTCGAATGGTTTCCGCACCTAGAGGCGGTCAAGAAAGCCGGAATTGCACGTAATGAAAACGTTGATTTGTCATCTGCTGATGACGAGGAGGTAGAAGAAGACGATTCAAACACTTCACTTACACCCAGTTCCCATGTCAGCAGCACACCCCATGGGAGCCACACTAAGAGTGTGGGAGAGAGTGAGACATCAATGCGGAAAAGTTCATCAGCGAGCGTAACTGGGTCGAAGAGATCATCATCATCCCGTAAATCATTGGTCCAGGGCAACATTAAAAAGATGTTGTTTACAGAAGCGCAATATGAACGCAACCACCCAATGACCCGTCTGTATAACACTAAGCTGGCTAAAATGCTAGCTCTGGACCTTCTCCCTTTTTCTTTTGTAGAAGGGGTTGGTTTTCTAGAATTAGTGGCAGTGCTCTGCCCTAAATGGAAGGTTCCTAGCCGGTTCTATTTTGCCCGAGTTGCGGTTCCAGCACTACATGAAGATGTTCTGAAGGTGATTGGGGCAGCTTTGCAGAAGAGTGCTGTTCACACTATACATCTGACAACAGACATGTGGACCAGTGGCGCAGGCGCTGATTACATGTGCATCACTGCACACTGGGTCTCTTTTTCAGGGGCTAAAGCAAAGCTAAACTCAGGTGTTGACACTAACATTGTTTTTAAAGGTGCTCGGAAACATGCAACACTAGCCATGTTTGGTTTGGAGAAACGTCACACAGCAGAAAACATTTTGGATGTCTTTAACACAAAGGTCCTTAACTGTCTGTCCCCACTAAAACGCAAGGTTGGTTATGTTTCCACGGACAATGGCTCCAATATAGTTAAGGCCATGAGGGACGGTTACTATTTCAGAGTGCCGTGTTTGGCGCACTGTATAAACCTGGTTGTCCAAAAATTCTTGGGTAATAAACGCAGTGCAGCGTACAGTGTATTGGAGAACTGCCGAAAAATTTGCAAGCATTTCAGGCATTCTTTTAAGGCCCGCAAGCAGCTGAGGAGCATGCTATATCAATGTCAAATGCCAGTGAAAGCACTCATCCAGGAGGTGGTAACACGTTGGAACTCAACCTTCTACATGCTTGAGCGTCTGTATGAGCAGTATACGCAACTCGATCAATATTTCTTGAAAGAGGGTATAGAGGAGCTGAGGATGGGTGGGCCGCAATGGAACATAGTTGAAAGCCTAACACGCATGCTTCGTCCTTTTGAGGTCTTCACGCGTGCAGTCAGCAAGGAGGACTCTAATTTGGGAAAAGCTATCCCATTGTTGTACATGCTGGAGGACCAACTGAAGGAGGTGTGTTCTGTGTTTCGAAAAGATGACAAAAAGAAAGACTCTTTGCTTCTGGCTGAGCAATTATTAGAGCTCCTACAAGGTGATGAACGTCTTAAAAAGATCCACTCAGAACAGCATTACATTTGTGCTACTATTCTGGATCCACGCTACAAAAAGGCGCTGGCAGGCAGAGCATTCTTTCCTTTTGCTGATGAAGATGTTACAAAGTACAAACGTTGGCTAGCCTTGTCAGCCAAGAAGTTTGAAACAGAACGGCTGGAAATTGAAGGAAATGGCAGTACATCAGCAGGCCATCCCCAGTCAAAACAATCCACTTCTGCACCTGTGGCTGTGGCACAAGTGACCTCTCAGCCGTTAAAGACACCGGCAACCGGATCATCTGCACGAAAGACAACAGAAACATTGGAGGCTGAAGAGGATTGGCTAGCTCTGCGTGGGTTTGGTTCTCAAAAGGTCAGAGGCACAGCAAGAGCTACGCAAAGTGGAGGAACCTTGGAGGAGGACCTTGAGTCGATGGTGAAGGACTATCTGAATGACTCCACAGAGGTCTATGTTAATTCTGACCCATTGGCGTATTGGCATGGGAAAAAAGAATTGTGGCCACAGCTCACCAACCTGGCTTTAAACTACTTGTCTTGCCCACTCGCAAGTGTGTCTTCTGAACGGGTTTTCAGTGCGGCTGGTGGGATTGTAACTCCCAAACGGAGCCGCCTCTCGCCCAAAAATGTGGAGAGGTTAACAATGATCAAGATGAATCAGCACCTCATACCACCAGATATAAGAGTACGAGAGAGCGTGCCGGATGAAGAGGAGGTGGCCAGCACCATAGATGAGGGAATTTCTACTCTGTCAGGTGGCACTGACCTCACCCTGGCTGAATTCGCAGAGTATGATGACAAAGCCTTATTCTTATTCCTGGACCGTGATACCGACTTCGAGCCCTGAAAATGAGACAACGAATCAATAACTTTCTTTTTCATCCTTATTCACTTTTATTCCTGTGTGTCTGTCTTTCTTTGTTGTGCACAGTTAATATAATTCAAACTTTAATCAGATAATCACAAAAACAAGCCCATCAGCAGAACTGTCTTCACTTGTTTGCTAATTTATTTGAAGGTGCCGCAGTCTGCATTCCTCAGGTTCACAAGTTCAGAAGAACATGCTCCTCTATCCTCCTCCTCCAGACTCCTATTTCCATCAAAGCAGAGGGCTGGTTTACGCCCAATGAAGAAAGACTCAGCACTTGTGGGGAAGTTGTTCTACCTCTTTGCAGGTGAGTTGACGGGTCTGGGGCCATTGCTGGGAAGCACTAAAAGTGGTTTGTGCCAAATCCGAGGCGGAAAATTTTTTGTGTTTTTGATGACTTGCTTGCCTTTGAGGTGCTCTTAGGGGGGGTTCCGTCTGTTTGTGGGTGAGTTTCGTGGTCTGAGAGCATTGCTGGGACACTCTAATCTTGATTGCATTTGCTTTTCAGGAAATCCGTCGTGCCAACCCCGACTTATGGCCTAGCTACGCAGCGCGTTTGGACCGAAGGCCCAGAAATATTGCAAGTATGAGATTTTGCTTTTGGCCTGTTTGGGGGTGTTATGCTTCTTGGCGGGTGGGTTGCCGGGTCTTGGGGCATTCCTGGGAAGGTCTAATACCGGGTAGAAGTGGTTGGGACAAAATCCAGGCCGATTTTTTTTTGGGCTATTTCTGACATTTTGCTCGATGTAGCGTTTTCGGGGGCCTGTTTGGGGGGCTTCCTGGTGTTTGTGGGTGAGTTTCGTGGTCTGGGAGCACTGCTGGGACACTCTAATCTTGATTGCATTTGCTTTTCAGGAAATCCGTCGTGCCAACCCCGACTTATGGCCTAGCTACGCAGCGCGTTTGGACCGAAGGCCCAGAAATATTGCAAGTATGAGATTTTGCTTTTGGCCTGTTTGGGGGTGTTATGCTTCTTGGCGGGTGGGTTGCCGGGTCTTGGGGCATTCCTGAGAAGGTCTAATACCGGGTAGAAGTGGTTGGTACAAAATCCAGGCCGATTTTTTTTTGGGCTATTTCTGACATTTTGCTCTATGTAGCGTTTTCGGGGGCCTGTTTGGGGGGCTTCCTGGTGTTTGTGGGTGAGTTTCGTGGTCTGGGAGCACTGCTGGGACACTCTAATCTTGATTGCATTTGCTTTTCAGGAAATCCGTCGTGCCAACCCCGACTTATGGCCTAGCTACGCAGCGCGTTTGGACCGAAGGCCCAGAAATATTGCAAGTATGAGATTTTGCTTTTGGCCTGTTTGGGGGTGTTATGCTTCTTGGCGGGTGGGTTGCCGGGTCTTGGGGCATTCCTGGGAAGGTCTAATACCGGGTAGAAGTGGTTGGGACAAAATCCAGGCCGATTTTTTTTTGGGCTATTTCTGACATTTTGCTCTATGTAGCGTTTTCGGGGGCCTGTTTGGGGGGCTTCCTGGTGTTTGTGGGTGAGTTTCGTGGTGTGGGAGCACTGCTGGCTATATATACTTTACTTTGCAAGAGGTTTGAAGCAAATCCATGGTGGCTGAGGGGACTTAGGGCCTAGCTGCAGAGCGCGCGCGGAGTGATTTGGGAAATTTGTGAAAAAGTGACTAAGTCCCCATTTTTGTACTTTTGCTCTTTGGCTGTTTGGGGGTCTTCTACTCGTTTTCTCCTGGGTTGACGGCTCTGGGGCCATTGCTGGGAAGCTCTAATACCGGATAAAAGTGTTTTGGACCAAATCCCAGGCGGAATTTTTTTTGTGTTTTTGATGACTTGCTTGCCTTTGAGGTGCTCTTAGGGGGGGTTCCGTCTGTTTGCGGGTGAGTTTCGTGGTCTGGGAGCACTGCTGGGACACTCTAATCTTGATTGCATTTGCTTTTCAGGAAATCCGTCGTGCCAACCCCGACTTATGGCCTAGCTACGCAGCGCGTTTGGACCGAAGGCCCAGAAATATTGCAAGTATGAGATTTTGCTTTTGGCCTGTTTGGGGGTGTTATGCTTCTTGGCGGGTGGGTTGCCGGGTCTTGGGGCATTCCTGGGAAGGTCTAATACCGGGTAGAAGTGGTTGGGACAAAATCCAGGCCGATTTTTTTTTGGGCTATTTCTGACATTTTGCTCTATGTAGCGTTTTCGGGGGCCTGTTTGGGGGGCTTCCTGGTGTTTGCGGGTGAGTTTCGTGGTCTGGGAGCACTGCTGGGACACTCTAATCTTGATTGCATTTGCTTTTCAGGAAATCCGTCGTGCCAACCCCGACTTATGGCCTAGCTACGCAGCGCGTTTGGACCGAAGGCCCAGAAATATTGCAAGTATGAGATTTTGCTTTTGGCCTGTTTGGGGGTGTTATGCTTCTTGGCGGGTGGGTTGCCGGGTCTTGGGGCATTCCTGGGAAGGTCTAATACCGGGTAGAAGTGGTTGGGACAAAATCCAGGCCGATTTTTTTTTGGGCTATTTCGGACATTTTGCTCTATGTAGCGTTTTCGGGGGCCTGTTTGGGGGGCTTCCTGGTGTTTGTGGGTGAGTTTCGTGGTCTGGGAGCACTGCTGGGACACTCTAATCTTGATTGCATTTGCTTTTCAGGAAATCCGTCGTGCCAACCCCGACTTATGGCCTTAGTACGCAGCGCGTTTGGACCGAAGGCCCAGAAATATTGCAAGTATGAGATTTTGCTTTTGGCCTGTTTGGGGGTGTTATGCTTCTTGGCGGGTGGGTTGCCGGGTCTTGGGGCATTCCTGGGAAGGTCTAATACCGGGTAGAAGTGGTTGGGACAAAATCCAGGCCGATTTTTTTTTGGGCTATTTCTGACATTTTGCTCTATGTAGCGTTTTCGGGGGCCTGTTTGGGGGGCTTCCTGGTGTTTGTGGGTGAGTTTCGTGGTCTGGGAGCACTGCTGGGACACTCTAATCTTGATTGCATTTGCTTTTCAGGAAATCCGTCGTGCCAACCCCGACTTATGGCCTAGCTACGCAGCGCGTTTGGACCGAAGGCCCAGAAATATTGCAAGTATGAGATTTTGCTTTTGGCCTGTTTGGGGGTGTTATGCTTCTTGGCGGGTGGGTTGCCGGGTCTTGGGGCATTCCTGGGAAGGTCTAATACCGGGTAGAAGTGGTTGGGACAAAATCCAGGCCGATTTTTTTTTGGGCTATTTCTGACATTTTGCTCTATGTAGCGTTTTCGGGGGCCTGTTTGGGGGGCTTCCTGGTGTTTGTGGGTGAGTTTCGTGGTGTGGGAGCACTGCTGGCTATATATACTTTACTTTGCAAGAGGTTTGAAGCAAATCCATGGTGGCTGAGGGGACTTAGGGCCTAGCTGCAGAGCGCGCGCGGAGTGATTTGGGAAATTTGTGAAAAAGTGACTAAGTCCCCATTTTTGTACTTTTGCTCTTTGGCTGTTTGGGGGTCTTCTACTCGTTTTCTCCTGGGTTGACGGCTCTGGGGCCATTGCTTGGAAGCTCTAATACCGGATAAAAGTGTTTTGGACCAAATCCCAGGCGGAATTTTTTTTGTGTTTTTGATGACTTGCTTGCCTTTGAGGTGCTCTTAGGGGGGGTTCCGTCTGTTTGCGGGTGAGTTTCGTGGTCTGGGAGCACTGCTGGGACACTCTAATCTTGATTGCATTTGCTTTTCAGGAAATCCGTCGTGCCAACCCCGACTTATGGCCTAGCTACGCAGCGCGTTTGGACCGAAGGCCCAGAAATATTGCAAGTATGAGATTTTGCTTTTGGCCTGTTTGGGGGTGTTACGCTTCTTGGCGGGTGGGTTGCCGGGTCTTGGGGCATTCCTGGGAAGGTCTAATACCGGGTAGAAGTGGTTGGGACAAAATCCGCGCGGAAAAGCCTTTAGTTTTGGCACTTTTTGTAACTTAGGGTTCGTTAGGGTTAGCCCTAGCAGCAGGATTGCATGTGTTTCGGGGTGTTCTAGATTTTTCAAACTGAGTTCTGGGGTCTTAGAGCACTCGTGAGAATGTGTAATTTTGGTTGCAAGTCATTTGAAGAAAATCCATGGTGGGAAAGGGGGGATTTGGCATAGTTAAAGAAAGCCTTTGCCACTATTCTTAACTTAGGGTTCGTTAGGGTTAGCAGTATTTCTATTGCATGTGTTTGAGTGGGGGGGATTTCGAGTCTTGGAGCGATGCTGGCTATGGCTACTTTTGCTTGGTTGCTTGCAAGTGGTTTGAATGCAATCCACGGTGGGTAATGGGTAATTAGGGTACTTCGGCCTACTTTTACTTTCAAAGTAAGTTTTGTCACCAGTTTTCTGCTAGGCCTCGTTTTTTGAGATTTGATTGGGGGTCTTCTACATTTTTGCGACTGGCTTTAGTAAGGGTCTGGGTGGGAGCACTGCTAGGAAGATCTAATTTTGTTCTAAAACACAGTTTACAGCCTACATACCTTATATTTATTTATCAGTGGTGTTGTAATATTATATCACTTCCTGTTTTTCGTTGAATAATTACAGGCCGGGTTTCAGTCTCTGCAATGGGGAAAAAAGGATGGAGTCAGGCTTCACAGTAGCGAGCCACAATTCAGCATCAGGCAGGCAGTGGACAGGGTGTCTTCTGGTGACCAACATCGATGGACGAAGCGTCGGCTGCAATGGAGGAGTGCCGCTAATAGGAGGATTTTTTTTCTGCGGGCAACTTACTTACCACTTCCAACAGGACCACTACAACCACATAGATACAGTATCCCTTGCCTTTTTCTCTGACTGTGACTGCATTTCTTGGCTCTCTCTCTGCTTCTACATTGATCCCTTAACACATCACTTAGTCCACTCCACTATCACATCTGCACCACACATAGTCATTTGTAAGTGCTCCTACGTAATTCGCAAGTCGCAGCACGCCCCAGGCCGTAGAGGACTGGGATGGCCCCAATGATGAAGCATGTCACCAAGGGGCAACCCTGGTGAGTGAGGGGACACCTAGAAAAAAAGCAATTTCTCCTTTTCTATCTACTATACCTTCTGTCAGGTTACGCAGCCCCTAAGCGCCTACCGTACTATGAAACTACATTTCCCATGAGTAGGCGGGAGACTTGCAGACTATTTAGTGAGACTATATGAGAGTACCCTTGTATGTTAGGACAGCACTTCACTGATGCCTGTCTTGTCTTCTGTTACAGGTATCCTTTCCCTGCTGACCCTACCTTTACCCATCCCACATTTTTTATTTTAGTTTGTTATTTTTCTCCCCCGCCTAATGCCTCGAACACCCTGTGTTTACACTTCTGGGTGTTGGTGACATTTGGAGGTGGAACCATATTTGCATCGACTGGATCACGGGGAGTAAACCTGACACCTTCCAGACCAACCCCATTGAGTGTTGTTGTGAATGGATTTATAGTGACCAGCAAGGCTCTCAGGTATCTGGCTACAGAGACCTTATGTTGAATATAGTTATCAATATTTCCACCCACGCCCTGTACTGTCGCATTCTTTCTTCCACAGTTGTCAAAAGTACTAATTACTTTTAACTGACATGCATGCAGTTACAGTAGTGTATGCACTTTCAAAGATTGATGGATAGGTTTGTACCCAAAGATTTGTTTATGTTCACAATTGTTCGTCCATGCTGTGCTACTTTTTCTTGTCTCCCAAAACCTTTCCCAAAAACCCCCGTACCCATCCATTTTTCAAACCCTAACCCTCTTCCCCCGGGCTGTGTGGTTTTGATTGATGTGTGACTAAATTACAGCAATAAATCCACACACTTGCTGGGGAGGATAAGGTGATAGCAACAGGCTGGTGAAGAAATCCGAGGATATATTCTTACTCTGCTTGACAAAGACCCATGGCTAATGTCAAAGAACTTCAACCGAATTAGTTATACTTTAACATTTGTTAGGCTACAACGTGGCACTGTTCTAGTGTACTTCTGTCACCTGCTATATTCTGTATTGTACCTTTGTATTGCTCAGGAGGACAAACCAGATTTCATTTTCTTTTTTTCATAGGCAAGCAACTGCCACTGTGTCACACCACTAGTACCACCGCTATGAGGAAATTTTATCCGCCCAGGATTGCCAACCTTATTTGCTGTTTCCCGTGGAGCCAGCCCTGGGCCTAGCCCTACTTGCAAACAGAAATTACAGGTAAGATAGGCGTTTGGTTGGAGGTAGTATAATGGAGTATTAGGAGAGACGAGAGATTTGATTGACGGTAGTACTACTAAAGTCCTAGGACTATTCAGGAAAACAAACTTACTGTTATGTTAAACCCCCACCCACCAGACTCAAAAGCAGTAAAAAACAGGTATGGTCAGATAAAGTTTCAAAAAGTATATTTTTATAGCCCTAACAAAAGAATCTCCCGCAAGACCCTCCCTAACCCCAACGATTGTCCTTCAAAAGTCCCCAAAAATCCCAACTCCCAATTCCCACCCCCCAAAAGTCTCTAAAAAAGGGGCAAGGGACACTATGGCAGGGTGCTGTTGGAATTAGCAGCCAGGGCATCATGCTCCTTGCGGAGGGTGGCAAGTTCGAAGCGGAGGCCCTCCACCACGTTCTTATAATTATGGACCTCCTGCTCCAGGTAGGACAGTCTGAGGGATAAGCGGCGCCGGTGTGCCTTGCAAATCCTGTGAGGGGCAGCTGCTTTCTTTGCTGCTGGGCGGTGGCGTTTGGCTTTGGTAGCCCGGCTCCGTACCGCTGGAGCACTGCGCTGGCTGGCAGCCCGCACGGAGGAGGAGGCAGCTGTCCCAGTGGACGTTGTTGTTGTTCCAGACTGCGTCTCCTCCTCCTCCAGGGACACCAGCAGCCGATATTCAGCAACAGTGGCATCCAGCCTCCGTTGCCGGGCCATTCGAGCCTGCTCCTTCCTCCTTGATGGTGTCTTGGATTTGGAAGGAGCAACTACATGAAAAAAGAAAGACATAGTCTGTAACCAATGCTCCTTAAGATTAACACAAAATGATTGAGCAGAAAGTTGTCACAGTACAAGTAGCAAATTGAAAGCACAGTACATAACTATTGAGGACAGTATCTATGTAACCTCCGACTTCTTCATCCTTGCTCTAACATTAGTGGGAGTTTAAGGAACAAATTCTACGAGCACTATGGACTTCTACTACAGTCGACTATGACAGTACACCACTCTTATTCTTCTTCTTCTCTCTTGTTTAGGAAAATTGGTACGTTATCTTATGCAAGCCGGCATAATGCCAGCGCAGTGAACTTGCACCCGAGAAAAACAGACGCACACCATGGTGAGTGAGACAGACTTGCGTTACTGTACCGGTCCAGTACATGCAGGTGGTGAAGCTCTTACTTTTCTATTACGGGTGGCACTGAGAATACTCTGTTAAAAGGGCTACTGCTTAATTAATTTAGCTTTCACCCTACAGTGCAAATGAGTATTAGAAAAGGAAAATGAAGAAGCTAAATTATCTGATTATCTATCACTTCACATGGGATGTATTTGATGACATATGGGATGACTTTAGGTGCTTTGCTTATTATTGAGTGAACAGTGATACCCCCACACATGAATGACGTACTACTACTAAACTAAAGTTATTAAGGGAGGTAGGGAGTGCCCACCGTAATAACTGGATATATGCTGTGCTTGCAGTTGCAATACAAACTACTGCTACTATTCATGGTAGTCTTTGGACAACGTTACAACTTCTTTTCCTTGCCTTTCCTACACTGGAACGGACGTGCGAGACGGGTGCGGTGTTACATGCTCTTCAAAGTAACACTTAGTTCATCCAGTGACCGTCTACTCTCTCTAGATTCACATATGCTATCTAAGAGTCAGATAGTACCATGAATGATCCAGGCATCCATCCATTCAAAGTATATTGCACACATACAGTTTCTGTCTCACCCACCCAGGCTGTTCTCCTTCCACCCATCCTTGCTTCATCATTCACCCAGCCATGCACCATACCATTTTCTTACCTTCCCAGCCACCTCGGGGACCAAGCAAACACATATCATTCTTCTTTGCCAGTCATCATTACATTTCTCGTGCTTCCACACTTACTTACACCCTTCTTTCGCTTTTCGTTCATCCCATCCATCAAGTTCACCTCAGATCTGATTGGGATTCTTCTCGCCAAAAACTTCACAGCTAAGTCGAAGTACATTTAGAGGAGGCTACTACCTGCTTTTTTTATAATACACCCGTGCAGAAAGCACACTCTGCAGTCTTCAATCTCAATGACTAAGGAATGTATAGCTTACCTCTGCCCGCCACCACCGTGTGAACCCTCACAGGCATGTCCTTTTCCGGCACTTGCACCGCCTCCTCCCCAGAGTTGTCCTCCTCGTCCAATGCCACCACCTCCGCGCTGGCCCCGTCTCCAGATGTTCCACCTACAAAGTACATTTAATAATGTTAGAATACACCACTCACTACTATATAATATTTGGTCTAGGAGGAAGAAAGAAATGTGAAAAAAAGTGTACAATTTAATAATTTTTGACTGTGTACTCTAGAGTAAAAATGTCCCTTTTTCCAGGGAAGGCTGTTGTCTTGCTGCACTTTTTGGCACAACTGATGAATGTTTGCTTTTTACTTTTTAACACGCACCACTTTTTCTCCTAACAGACAGAACCTTGACTTCTAAGAACACGAGCAGGATCAAGTTCAAACCAGGTGAGAGCTCGGCTCGACCACAAGAAATGTGTCCAATTAATCGTCAGCACTAAGCACTTTTCCATTTTCAGTTACACGTTCACTTTTATGACAAACTTGAATTTAATAAATGTGTTTACTTTTAATAAAGCTTTTAAACTTAAATAGACTCTGTGGTTTTTGGTCCTCCAGACTAGAGTGGATGAGCTAAAGGTTTTCAAATTTTTGCAAGCATGAGTCCGTGCCTCTGCCATCGGTGACTTTGGGAGCTAAATGACTCTGCCACACTATCTAGTCAGTAAGGAGATTGGGGGTTCAACTACAAAGTCTGTTATCACTGAGGTATGTGGAAAGTCTAACAGTTACAGCACCTATTATAATTGATAAGCTAAGCGATGCATTATTTAGTGTCCATAGTTCTGTTTGTGCAGATTTGTCCCTGCAACAGTAGTAGAATGGATTGTTCTATCCAAACCAAAAGTAAAGTAGTATCTTATTATTTCTTGGTGGTGGTCATTCACCTTTTTATTGTTGGCAATGGTCAAAGCATAAACACTTAGAATACTTGAAAAGATATTATGGACAATCCCAGAGGACTACACTCAGTGCATAGAGCTATTGCTGACTAGAATGGGAGTCCAATGGAAATGCCAAATGTGCAATCTTAGTTAGCTACACAGACAGACTAATAAGAATAATCTAGTAATACCACACGGAGTCATAGGGATAAGAATTTAGATCCTGTCTACAAGAAGATCAAAGACGATTTAGAAAAAATCGAATGAGGAACGCTAGGAAAAAATAAGTACTCTATATTAAAATTAAAACTTACTGGGGCCAGCAAAGGAGCCCTCGACTGCCCGGTCCTGGCCTGCATCGACAACAGCACCCTCCTCCTCCTCCTCCTGTGTCCTCCTCTTGCCCCTGGGGGAAGCTGATGTACAACATGAAAGAAAGAAAAACAGAAAACATGGATGATATTTATTTCTCAACCAAATCAAACATTTAAAAAAGAACTAACAAAGTAACAAAATATTTTTGCGAAATAGCAAATAGGGAACGACTCCACGGGATATATTATTGACCAATCTCATGTGGTCGACTACGTCATTACTTTAGTATTGCTTGATTTGCGGACCGTCGAATTGGAAACTACCCTATGTAACTCACTAAACAAAGTACTAAAAAGGTTTGCCTAGGATTGGCAGGCAGCAGTCCGCAGCACGCAAAGTGACAGCCAAAGTCCATCGTGATTGAAGATCAGCGACAACACTAAAGTTTCCTACTACATTCACCAGTCATTAAAATACTCAAACTATTAATCCACCACCACTATTTCTTCTTATCGCCATGTGTACAAAGGAAGGACTGGACTTGAGTCTGTAGGGGCTGATTTATAAGGCCCTTGCAGCTCTTTTGCTCCATTGTTGCGTGACTTTTGTGACGCAGCGACAGCACAAAAGAGGCGCAATGGTGCGGCGTATATTAACAACGTGACGCATCTGGGAGATGCATCACGTTGTAAAGCCCTGCGCCAATAGGGGTGTTCCGGCGCAAGGGAGGGCGTTCCTGCGCAGGAACGCATCCTAAAAGTGGCTGAGGGAAATCTACAAGATTTCAATCAGTCACTTTGAGGACAATGATGCGTGACTCAAACCCTGCGCCTGCTTGAAGCAGACGTACGGCTTGACGCAGCATTGGGGAGATAGGGCACCCCAGAGAATTGATGGAGCTGCACCATCGTTGCGACGCAACTCCAGCAATGCGCCACCTTTACGGCACAGATGCGTAACGCTTTGGTGACGTTTTGGGCCCATGGCGCGCCGCATTGTAATACGGCGCACCATGGGTGATGGTGGCGTGACGCACAATTACTGGCGCATCCCTGCAACTTTGCAGGGATGCGCCGGTAATTAAAAATCTGAACCTTAGTGTGTAGCATTGCGCAGTTCTTTCAACTACACTCATACATAATTTCACAGGCCAATGAAATGAACACAAAATCTAAAACAAATAAGCATAGTAGCAACACTACTGAGAAGGAGAGCAGTGTACCTGAAATGCACAGAAGATTTTGAAATAAAATGTACCTACAATGTAATGAGCAGCATTATTGCTCTTGGTAAAAAACAAAAATTTGCAATATAATAACACAGCAGGAGAAAACATAGTAGTAAAGACATAGCTACTACTACTCACCAAGCCCGGGGATCTCAAGGCCAAGGAGGTCGAGCAGATCTCGCTCACGGGTCAGGACATCCGTCCAGCGGTGGGTGGCCTGGTTGTAGGTGCGCCAGACCCGAGAGTGGTGGTAAATGGCCTGGCACACCTTCTCCCACCGCTTCCGGCGCTCCCGGGCCCCGTACCCGGCACTGATCTTGCCGCCTCCCATGATGGTCCTGGGGAGGCGGCGCTGAACATAAAAAATGAGTTGGGCCACCTCCTCCGGGGTAAAGATCTCCCGTGGCATCACTAGCTCCCCCCTCAAACGCCCGCACGGGAGCCGGACACGGGGTGCGGGACCCTTCCCCTTCTCGGGATGCTTCCCGGCTCCCTTCACCATGGTCTGGGCGGAAAGGAATAAAGAAAATAGAATAGGGAAGAGAAGAAAAGAAAAGAGTTTACAAAAGTAGTTTAAAATTAACCAAAAGTAGCAGTAAACACAAAAATATAGGGCTAGAAAAATAGAGGGATAGATAATAAGTAAAATAGATAAAAAAAAACTTCAAACAAGCAAAGGATGGCAGAGATTGACAGAGGATACAAAGACCATGCCCAGAACCATAGCAATGAATGAGAAACAAGATGGCCGCGCCCGTTCACGACCGCGCGGGTAAGTTCGCGCAAGATTTTCCTTGCGAACACGCGCGAGACTGTACTGGCAAACCGCGGACTTTGCGAGATTACACTTCGCGCCCGGAAACGGAAATACGTCAGGCAAACAAGATGGCTGCGCCCTTGAACGACCGCGAGGGTAACTTCGCGTCTTGCGCTACGAGCGGCTCGCAAAAACGCACAAAACCTTGCCAACTAACACGCCGCAAAAAAAACAAATTGCATATTCGCACGAATTTGCGGCTTCCGAATCCGATCTTGCGCGTGTTCGCACCCCGCGAACCCCGCGAAATTGCAGAAAAACGAGTTTTTCAAAAGTGAAAGCACTCGGCAGGGGCAAGAGTTCAAACTCATCATTAGTAACAATTCCCGGTAGTGCTTCCTGACTGGGGCCCCTCCAGAATTCAGTTGCTAGTTGCAACAATTGTATGACCCTGCTCTGACCCTCACAGCAGGCTCATACAATAGCTACAAGTAGGCCACAAAGAAGGTCCTGGGGAAAAAAAATGCACTGCAACAGAAAGCAAAATTACAGATAAGGAAGCAGGTGCCAGACTGGAATTTTAAAACAGTGACACATTAATAAACTAACCCCAAATTAATTCATCTGAGTTGAAGCAGGGATGGTGTGCTTGCTTTTCCCCCCCATAATCTACAGTAATGATGAACCAGAGGGTGGCATTGATGTAACAGAGGGTTGCAGTGGTGAAACAGAGGGTGCTGGGAACCTGTGATGATGAACCAGATGTAGAAACAACATAATTCGCGACCGTTGCGCGACGAAATGTAAGTTCGCAATTGCGAACTGGTACGAAACCCTCGCGAACTGGCAGAAATCCTTGCGAACACAAAAAAAAAAAAAAATCCGCAAATTCGCAAGAATTCGCGGATTTTGCGGATTGCGAGTTCGCAAATCCGCAAATTCGCGAACGCGAGATCCGCAAAATTCGCCCATGCTTAGTGACGCCCCCCCCTAGGGATCTTCCAATGACTGCTCACCGATCATGACCTTACCGCCCGACCAAACAATAAATACGACAAGATTAATTACTAAAGAGAAAGAGACATTCCTACTTTAACAGATCAAAAACCTCTAAAACATTGCTAATCACTCTGATGCAAGTCTTTAATAAAGCATACTGCAAAATTCAACCACTTTATTGCAACCAAATCACAAACTTTATTTAGAAACAACCTGCAAGAAAACAACTACTACGTAAAATGACTTTATACCACGACAACTTGCTGTCTTCAGGGGATGGTGGGTGGGTTCAAAATTGGCTCTTCGTTCCGTCTCGAGCTCACGTGCAGCGAGGAGGTGCAGCTTCAGAGCACAGGAACAAGAGGATGCTTCCTTGGATTGTTGCTCCTTTTATTCTTCTCTGGGCTGGGCGTAAACCCGCCTCCTCCGGCCTCCGGGGGCGTGGCTGACGGATTCAGTGTCTAGGACAACCCACTCCTGGGCCGGAAAAAGCGCGCCCCGGCTACGCCGCTTCGGGCATACCAGCCGAGACGCGCCTCCCGCCCAAAATGGCTTCCCGGGGGGATCGGGGTACTCCACCATACGTTCGGGGGGACCGAGTGGTCGCCCCTTTCCATATGGCTGAGATACCCGCCACCCCCTCTCAACACAATCCCCAAGAATTGGGAAACCGGAAACAGTTCTGAACTTTTGGAAGGCGGGAGGGAGTTACCCTCCCGGCCGTATTTATTAAAATATGAAACAAAATCAAAACATTAAAATAACAGTTTCATATCATGTACAATTTCATATCCACATTACGATGTTTGGCTAACCTTAACACGTATCTAATACAAAGGTTCTCCTAGCCGATACTAACATCCTCGCAAAATGCATTTCAAATTGAAATTGTACATCCTAACGTTAAGGGCCAACGGCAAGGTCGTAACCGGTGTCAGATCCCTAAACCAGAACTCCCCCCTCACTTGTGAGGGGCGGCCGCACAGAGGACTGCACCTCATGTGCCATACCAATTTCCCTTGTCTTGACGGGGGCCCCTGTTAACTCGACGCCATCTATGTGGTCGTCCGAGGACTCGTGTGAGGTGTCTAGAAGGTAGCGTAGACCCCCCTCCCCACCCCACACAACTTACCACATCTGCCGTCGCAGATGTCCTGGCCCCGGGAAATTCCCAGGAGGGGCCCGTAGCCCCTCCTATCCAGGGAGGGGCCTTGACCGCCTTCCCTTTCCTTTAGGCGTCCCGTCCTTTAGAAGGGACCGCCTCCCCGTTGAGGGGCCAATGGCCACCTCCCCCCGGGCGCTCCCATCCGTAATGGGTGACGCCCCCCCCCTAGGGATCTTCCAATGACTGCTCACCGATCATGACCTTACCGCCACAGGCCGGATAGTTGACCGGCTATCCGGACCCCCCACAAAAACTCCTACCTAAAGGTTATGCTGTAAACTCCTTAACCAGGCTACGAGGTCTCCGATGAGTAAAGAATTCCCCACTCGGGACAAATGGACCCCATCCTCTAGATACATGTCGTCCCCCCTGATACAACCATGAGGAATCGAATGCAATGTACTGGTACGGAACAGTCTACCAAGCTTGTTATTCACCTTTTTCACAGAATGATTTATAGCAGACACTGAATTAGCCCCCCGCCATACCTTTCGTGGAATCATATGGGACCATGCAATCGTGCACCCTGGAACTCTTCTCGTCAACCAACTTACTGTGGATAGTATCGCCTCGAGAAGTAGTCGTCTACCAGTGGTCACCAAATCATTGCCCCCAAGATGTACTATGAGTATAGATGGCGGTGACCTTGTCCGCCCTAACAAACCCTCGAGAAAATGTTGAAACTGGTCAATACAGAGCCCGCCCCTTCCGTAGAAGGTCACCCTGTACCCGTATTCCCCAGCTGTGTGAATCATGTCACCTGCTTTGAATACGTCCGCGGCACGCCTCACGTATGAGTGGCCCACGACCCACACCACTCTTTTCGCAGCCGGTGATCTCTGACCGCTGGTTCCCAGGTGTCGGGTCGACTGCACAGTCCGCCCCGCCTCGTAGGTTTGCGAAACTGTAACCAAACAAAGACAAGAAGCGTGAGTACATGATATCAGCTTCACAACATGTGCAACCGCACATACTTTTTGTAACAATTCGAGGACCAACGCCCCAACTGTTTCACTCTTTCCACACTCAGACCCCTGGCTGTAGCCTCTGTAGCAGCCCCTATCCGGAAGGAATGAGTCCCAAACTCGCCCGGGTTCAAGCCCGCGGCCGAAATTGCCATTGCAAACACCCGCTGGAACTGAAACCTTGTCAGTGGGGTGGCATCTGCGTGCCTCAGCAATGTCCCCCCCCATGATGCCGCCCTCTGCGCCAAGTACTTCTCAACGCATGCCACCGGGCACATGGGCGATCCGGGAATCCGCTGGACTACTACACTGTCCCCAATTGCCCCCTGATCGGTCTTGGACCTGACAAACGAGACAATCATCGTCTCCCCTTTTACTTGTATGTGCTCTCGGCACAAACCACCCCCCGTATCCTGCTTGTTTCTTGCCACCAGTTCGCTTACCCGCATAGCCCCATGGAACGCTAATGCAAAAGCGGCCCGGAATAACACTGTTTCCGACTGGGATGAACATGTTGCAGGGAGTACGGACAGTAACAGGGCCAGCCTATCCAGACCTATCGGGTGCCTTTCATCTACTCTGCGACCCTCAAGGCGTTGCCACCCCCGCAGCGCTTTCTGTACTACGAAAGACGCTGTAGGATCCTGGATACCATGGGCCCGCGCCATGAAGGAAATGGCGGCCCGATGCCTCTGGGCCGTAGCCACCGATTTGCCTGCCCTGGGTAATGACAGTAAAAACTCTATGACAAATTCCTCCTGGCCCCAAAACTCCCTCCTAGCAGAACCCAAAAAGGACCAATAGGAACGGAACGCCCCTTCATATGCCTTCCTTGTCCTGGGTGCTAAACTCTCTCCCACGAGGTTTTGTAGTTCGGGGCACCGAGAGACCAGAGAGCTTCGGGAAATGGTGCCGCCACCGGATCCGCTGTGGGCAGAAAACCCCAGAAGGCCTGCATACGGAAACGAGAAAGAGCATCAGCGGCCTGATTCAGCACCCCTGCACATGCCTCGCTCTAAAGAGCACGTTCAATTGCATACATAGTAAAACAATTTCTTTGAGCAACCTCAGGATCCATTTGCATCGTGCTGCCTGACTATTGATACACTCAACCACGGTCATGTTATCCGACCAGAACACCACAGAGTGATCCCTGAACCCCTCAGGCCATGTTATCAAAGCCACCAGAATAGGGAACAGTTCGAGAAAAGCAATGTTACTTGTAAGTCCACACTCATGCCACCATGACGGCCATGTTTGCGCCGACCAGTGATTGCCGAATATGGCGCCAAAACCTATACTCCCCGCCGAATCCGTCCACAGCCCCAACTCTTCGGAGGACACCGCCGGCTTAGTCCAGACAACCCGACCATTGAAATCCGCCAGGAATGCCAACCAAATGCGCATGTCCTGGCGAATCTCAGCCGAGAGCCTCGTGCGGTGGTGCCCCTCTTTAAGACCGACCATGGCTTGTGCAATCGAGCGGGAAAAGGGGGGGGCCATTGGCATTATCCTAAGGGCAAAATTCAACTGACCCACTGTCTGCTGTAATTGATGCAAGTTCACCTTAGTTTCCCTAATGCATGCCTCAAGCGAAGCCCTGAATTTCCGCACCTTTTCTTCTGGCAACCGGAAGCAACCTTCTTCGGAATCGAGCTCTATTCCAAGAAACTCGAGCGAAGTTGATGGCCCCACAGTCTTGCCTGGCGCCAATGGCACACCAAACTGCCTCATCAGATCACAAAATTCTTTTAAAGCCTGTGCACATTCTGTGTCCCCGGCAGCCCCCAGGAACAGAAAATCGTCAAGATAATGCATAACATGCTGAAAACCCGTCATTCTTGTGAATGCCCACTGCAGGAAACAACTGAATTTTTCAAAATAAGCACAAGATATGGAACAGCCCATTGGCATACATTTATCCATGTAATAGCGCCCCTAAAACATGAAGCCCAGGAGACGCTGATCGTCCGGGTGTACCGGGAGCAACCGGAACGCGGACTCGATGTCAGATTTGGCCATCAGCGCTCCGGGCCCCAGGCGATTCAACATGGCGACTGCATCATCGAAGGATGCGTACTGCACCGAACAAAGCTCTGGGTCTATCGCATCATTAACTGACAAATCTCTCGGGGCTGACAAATTATGTATCAGTCTAAACTCACCCAAGTCCTTCTTGGGGACCACTCCCAAGGGTGAACAAACAAAATTAGGAACTGGTGGCATGTTGAATGGTCCCGCAACCCGACCCCGGGCTACCTCTTTCCCAATCTTCGCTTGCACCACTGCCGTATTATGTAGGACCGATAGTTGGTTCCTACACTGCGCTTTACCCTGAAAATTCCCCACCGGGATGCGGAAACCATAGGAAAAACCGTGTCGCAACACCCCAGCGGAGACATGATCAGGGTATTCACTGAGCCAAGGAATCATTGCCATGGTATCAACTGGTGTAGGTAAAGCCGCCCCTCGGACTATGTCAGACCTGTTTGGCGCTTCCCCTACTTCCGTTATCACCCGTTTTGGCTCTGTACATGGTCTCGGGATGCGAGGACTGTCCGCACCCCCCACAGTCGTGCCTAAACTTGCATGACCCCTGGGGCCTCGTACACTTTCCCCTGTTAAAGTTCCAGCATACCCCCTTCTTACCTGTATTGCCATTCGACCTTGGGTGATGCTCATTACTTGCCCCCGCCCGAAAGGGCGCCCCGGATGGTTGGCGGGAAAACTCACCCCCGCCCCCCCCCCAACAATGGCGCCTTTAACATGCCTGAGTTCTCCATTTTTTGCCAAGAAATGGAGTCGTAACAATCCCACGTCAGGCACGTGTCGAACTCTTTAGCCTTACGAAAGATATTATCATAGCAAAACCACTCATTGCCCGCATATGTCTGAGAAAATTCCATAATACGTGACTGGTACACAGGTAACTCGGTCAACAAGTCAGGTCTCCGTTCCCCCATAATTGAAGTGAATATGCCAAATGCTCTCCCCAATTACCTATCGTCTCATCGACTCTAAAGGCGGCCATTTTTGCGCGCCAAACACTCGGATGCATAAGTTCTTTCTGGACTTTTACATGCTCAATCTCGTAATGATCAGTTAGCAAGGAAAACATGTTTACATATTTCTCAGCCCATATCCGTTCTTTGATTTCCATCGGGATATGCTGAGCCAATTTCTCCCTTCTCGAGGGTACAGACCCCTTCCCCGCAATCGGCATTAGCTGCTTACCTGCGCCAGAAGCTGTAACCGCCGTTGCTGCCGAACTTGTGCCAGCTGCGGGTTGCTCTACTGGAGCCTGCGAGGAAACAAACGGACAAGGTGGTTTCGCGGCCTCCCGTGACTGCCGCAACTGCCTCATTAATTGCTTGGCCTCCTCGGCCGTGTCCCCCGGAGCCACAGGACCCCCGCTGCTATTACCCAACCATGCCGCCAGCTGGGCGGCCAACTCCGGGGGCATGTCCCCATCGTTCACTGGGGTAACCACAACGGGGATCCGCTGGCCCTCGGCAGGAGCCGGCGCGGGAATCTCCGCTGATCTAGGAGGGCTCGCCGGGGGAGCCTCTGGCACTGGGACCTCGTCCTCATTTGACCCATTCCTGACCCTCTTCCTTCTTCCGGCCGGGGCCTCCGCCGGGTTGGATCTTTTCGGCCTTCCCGCACCGTCCCTGGCCGCCATTTTTCTCTTCATCTCCGCCATATCTTTCACCAACATCCGGAGCATCTGGTCGGTGCTGACCTTCTTTGCGACTCTCTTGCCCGGCATTTTCCCCACGTAGGTGAAAGGTCCTGACGCGATTTGCAGTGCTAGAAGAGAAAAGAGAGAAATTACAAATTTCAAAATTGGCTCTTCGTTCCGTCTCGAGCTCACGTGCAGCGAGGAGGTGCAGCTTCAGAGCACAGGAACAAGAGGATGCTTCCTTGGATTGTTGCTCCTTTTATTCTTCTCTGGGCTGGGCGTAAACCCGCCTCCTCTGACCTCCGGGGGCGTGGCTGACGGCTTCAGTGTCTAGGACAACCCACTCCTGGGCGGGAAAAAGCGCGCCCCGGCTACGCCGCTTCGGGCATACCAGCCGAGACGCGCCTCCTGCCCAAAATGGCTTCCCGGGGGGATCGGGGTACTCCACCATACGTTCGGGGGGACCGAGTGGTCGCCCCTTTCCATTCTCCAGGTGGTCCTGGAATTGCAAATCTGGACCAGCTCTTGAACATCTAGGGCCTTATTTATGAAGGCCTTGCGTCAGTTTTGCGCCGCTGGTGCGTCACTTTTTGTGACGCACCAGCGGTGTAAAAAATGCGCCTCGTTGCGCCATATTTCAAAAGTGACGCATCTAGGTAGATGCGTCACTTTTTAAACCTCTGCGCCACATTATACCTGCGTCAGGTATAATGTATGCAGAGGGGGAGTTCTCCCGCAAAAAGCTTCTTAATAGTGACGCAGTGAAATCTATTTCACTGCGTCACTTTTAGGACGCTGTTGCGTCAAAATCTTGCGCCTGCCTCACAGCAGGCGTAAGACTGACGCAAGCCCTTTCACATGGGGCTTTCCCCATGTGAAAGGACGCATTGCTGGAGTTGCGTCACTTTTGTGACACACTCCAGCAATGCGTCACTTTTGCGCTTACAGATACGTCAGAAATACTGACGTATCTGTAAGTCCTTGCGACATGATGCATCATACATTAAATATGACGCATCATTGGTGTCGCAAGGAGTGCGCAGTGAAAAGTGAAGCATCGCAGTTTTCATGCAGCGATGCGTCACTTTTCATAAATGAGGCCCCGAGAATATATAAGTTATGACTGTTTGAGCTCCAGGGACCCAATAGGTGGGGATCTGTTTAGCCCTGTTTTCATACGAAATTATGGCTGAGATGAGACCTTAGCTTAAACAGAACTTGATGCGGTATTTACATCTGGCATCTTTACTTAGGAAGTTGTGGCAAACTCAAGGAATATGGAGGGCTGCTTTGAGTTTAATAAACACCTCTTTATCATTTCACCACTCTCCCATTTTGCAATTTAGATCATTTTGCAAAGAGTTTGATTTAGATGGTTTGATCAAAGCTTCCCTAATGCAGGGGAAGAGATTTTCATAGTATTCTAACCTCTATTGCTGTACATAGGTTTTTATTATGCGCATCACTGAGTTATCTGAGAGGGTGATCTCAAGCATCTGTAGGTTCTTGTGGATATCGCTTCATGCCTTTGTTTTTAGGCAACTTTCAACTTTTTAAGGGAATCTGTAACCCGCTGCTATCTCTCGATGTGGGTAGTAGTTAGGGGCACCTTCTATGGTAAAAATTACCCGGGATACCCCAGGCTTGATAACCATGTCTCTTGCAATACCAGAATTTAATGCCTTTTCAGAAAGCTCTTTAGGTCCGAGTCTCCTCAGTTTTAGGGATACCAGCTCCATTACCTGATAGGACTGTGGATTTCGTGGCTGATGCGTTTGTTCTGATCATGTCTTTTTAAACTGAGGATCTAGCCAGGATTGTTGTAATTGATTTTCATACAGAAGTACTAGCTCTTATAATTATACGGGGTCTCCCTATAGTACACACAAATCATTTTTAAAAGCAGACAGTACATGATACATGCTCGTGCATGTATCTTCCATCCTTCTCACCCAATAGATGCTAATTGTGAAATGCTGTATAACACACACTCATAAATATGCCACTGTCCTCCTTTTGGACCTGGAGAAATCCTGTAAAAATCCCAGTCACCAGGCAAATTAACAATTAGCTTAAAGATAAAGCATTTTTTGAAATTCATTGTGTTTTCACCATTTTTGCTTCATGGTCAAAACCGATATAGTAAATGTACTGCAGTTGTGGCTGAATAGATTGCTCATTTAACCTTTTTGATGGTGGTAAGTTAAGTATGCAGCGATTGATGTTAGCACAGTATTGCACCATACAATGAATATTTCATTGTTGGAAGTGATATTTCAATAAATAATATTTACATAATAATACAACTGCTGTCAATTTCAACTTCTAGAAAGATAAAGTGATTTACGTCATCTGGACACTATTGCCCACAAATGCAAATACATGGTCATATGATCCAACACTGAATTTCAATCAGCTGCAGCGGAGTTCAAATATTCCAATCTCTCCAAATGAGAGAATAAGGGGAAAAAAATCCCAAAGCCGTAAAATGCAAGAGTGTAAATTATGCAGTGCATGCATCAAGCTATCACATGTGGGTAGTATAAGATTTTCGGCCAGTCACATAAAATTACCATATGGCTTATCTGAGATGTTTGCATAATGTTTAGTGAATATTTTAATGTAAGTTTTTCGCATACAGGGACAACCATACTCAGTTCCCTAATCTTCTGGCCCATACCTGGAATCTGGAGATAATGCCTCTGCCCAGGCCTTGGCTTACCAATCACACAGCAATTCTCAAACCACAGCCACCACCTTTAATTGCCCTCAGTTTCCAAAATGGTGAGTGGAGGCAGACATCAGCAACGTAGAGCAATCACTGAATTGCTCATGCATTGTTTAGACTGGTCACCCTGTAACACCTGCAAGTCTTGGACTGTGAGAGTCATTAGGTCGAACATTCAATCACGCTTGTATATACTTTTGTATATACTTTAGTATATACACTTTAGTATATACTTATATGTGTATGTACTTTGTGGGCTCTGGAGATCAGCCTTAGGACTTGTCTGCTTCCTCTTAGGGACTTTTTTTTGTTCAACTACCTCTATTCAACTGTCTTGATAGAAAACGGCCAGCAGAGGTCAGTAAAATACTAGAATTGCATTCTGTTGAGGGACTTTTTTAAAAAATAAAAAAAATTCTGGCAACTGCCTTTGTTTAACTTTCTTGATAGAAAATGACCAGCAGAGGTCGGTAAAATATCAGAATCACTTCAGCATTCTCTAGATTGTAGTCCATAGAAATTGTCTTCCACGAGCACCCGTAGACAATAATATTTTTTCAAATCTTGTATCTTCAGTGATATGATCACTGAAGACCCTGCTTTTGCATTAAAAACAGAGCTTTGGGCTACACCATTTCCAGCTGAAAGGCAATATTTATCTCCATGTGTTAGAATACCTGGTGTGTCATGCAGTTTTGTGCTTACTTTCCTGTCATGTTAAAGAACAGTAGATGGTTCAGCACCCAGGCTAATGTGCTGCATAGCTAAATACATATAAGGTCCCAAAGGCGAGAGCGGTTGCATTGGAAATGCTTGTTTTTCCTTTTCTGGGACTAAAGGAAAGCCAGGGGAATCCTTCAGTCTGCTACACAGCAGAGCAGGAATTGCTGGGGATTCTATAAACTTTGAGTATGGGAAGAAATTAAGATGTTTTCAGGTCAGGGGTGTCAGGAGACACTACAACCCCAGCTTCAACCTTTCTTCCTGGCTGGCTGTTTAAAAATCAAGCAGCGAATCCTCCCAACCCTTCCTTACATGGTGGGTGTTTGGTCGGCTACTGATGATGGTGCAGGTTGGAATCCCTCCGGCTCATTTACCGTAATCTTGCCTCGGCCCTACCATGTAAATAGTGGTCACAAGGCAGTTCTGTGAGGTGGAAGGAGGCATAATTTTTCTGTAAAGGTTTAAAAAGAGGTGGTTGTATATAAAATGTAAACATTGCATACATTTGGAAAATTGTGTAGTGCTATTTTTAAAAAAAACTGCTGCTCTTTTTCCCAAAATGACACACATTTTTACATTATATTGCAAAAATTGAATTGATTGTTGCCACTGTCCTTCATTTCTGATCCACTTATGACACCTTTGCAGGCATGTGCTTAAATAGATTTGTAAATTCCATGGACAGCTGTTTTTGAATGCCTAGAAATTACTACTTGTAGGAAGTAACTGAAGGACAGATGTACTAACTTTGGATTAGCAATTTCCAAATTACGATTATATCTGAATCGCAATTATGAAAGCACTATTCCTAATGCATGACACTTTACATTTTAAAATAGGGTCACAAATTTATCTACCTCATTGGGCTTAGTGAGGTAGGTAGCACTGTGAGATCCACCAGGAATCAGTACCAGCATAGGGATGGTGGCTGGCTGGGGTCAGAAGACCACCATGTCTCTAATTGCTTTTTAGTAAAGCAATCATGTTTTTGTTAAATGCAGGCCGTTTTCCTTAAAGGGAAATGGGATGTGTTTCATTAAAGAAAATCACAGTTCCCTATGTGTATGCCAGTGAAACTTGATATTTCTTATATGTTACACCGTATTCTGTAATGTGTAAATACCAATTTACAAAAATTAAATAAAAAAAAAATGAAACCCTTAAATTGTATTTGTTAAATGTAGGCAGTGGTCAGTGCCATGACTGCCTGCTCTTAAGAAATATATTGTTTAACATTCTCAAAGGGGAAGGGGTCCCATGGGACCCCTTCCGATTTGCGAATGGGCACCACCTATTTTCAATTAGTGTTATGTTATGTTATGTTATGTTATGTTAAGGGAATTTTGTATAGCGCACTGTCACCGGAGGTATCATGGCGCTGAAAGGGTGCTGAGGAAACAGAGGGATTTTAGCGGGATTGTGGGAAAAGCCAGGTTTTTAATGATTTGCGAAATTGAATCAAAGTTCCGGAAATCCTAACTGAGAGGGGGAGAGAGTTCCAAAGTTTGGGGCCGAGAAAGGCAAATCTTCGACCCCCAGATCTACAGAGTTTGAAGGGAGGGACCACCAGAAGATGTAAGTGAAGTGATCTAAGGTTACGTGAGGGACAGTAGGGGCAGATCAGGGATTTCAGAAAGGCGGGACAGGAACCAGAGAGAGATTTGAGAATAAGACAGCCAACCTTGAAGGTGGTAAAGTATTACTGTTTTACAACCCGAATTACTCCACAAAGCATTAAAACATACCATTCTGATTTGGTTTTTGGAAGGGTTGCTCCTTCCAAATTATATATTGATATTTGGTAGCAAACACAAATTGTGATTAAGTGATATGTTGCCAAATCGCTATATAATGTTTGTACATACCAGAAAGCTTTTTAGTGGTCACAAATTGCCTGATTATGCGATTAGAGCTGTTTGAGACGTTAAAAAAGCTTTATACCGCTGTCCACGAGAGCGGAATGTACTACAGTGGGTGCATATTACAACTGTTCTTAGTAAAGTCTACAGCTGTTCTTAACATCAGCCTGTTAGGGTTTTCACCTCCCCTAAAAAAAAAGCTGTTGCTACATTCGACTGATGTAAGAAACAGAGCAAGAGTATGTAAGTTACTTGCTCTTGCGTTTTTTCCAACCCAATGCTTGCTTTTTAGACACACTATATAAAATACTCCTTTTAAAAGTGGAAAAAGATACATTTTAATTAAAGTTTGTCATCCTTTCTGTGCTCATCTAAAAAATATTTTCCCCTAATGAATTTTCTTTCTCCTCCTCCAACCCCGCCTTTTCCATGTTCCTTCTAACTCTTTTTGCAGCTCCTAAACCAGGACCTTGAAGTTGTATATTATTTGTACAGAAAATTTTGGGAGACACATTTACAAATGTTTGTTAATAAACACTGTGTACACCAAAGTTACATAGGATTTTCCTGAACTCTCCACTGGTATACTGATGTAAATGCCCCCAGTTGAAACCTAAAAGATAGCTTAAATGTGTAAGTACACTTGCATGATGTGCATACTTATGTCTCATTCGCTTACTTGTAGTTTTTGAACATTTGGTATAACATGGTAATCATGCAAGCACAAATTATCATTATTTAGTGGTGTAATACCTCTGTCAAACTCAAAGTGTATTTGCAAGTCAAGGCTAATTTTGAAATGATGAGCAAACAAACCCTGGTTACTCAGGACAAGTGATCCCTTCCCCCTTTGATTAGTTGACCCCAATTCCAGGTGTCAGAACGCCAAACAGAGATGGTGGAACAGGTGCAGGTGGGGTCTGAACCCATGGAAGGTGAACTAGATCACATACGTGGGTGTCTATTATCCTTCAGGGACCACCTACACCCCACAAAGGAGACCCACACTGCCATAGAGAGACATGCAGATGCACATTCACAGTACAGAATCACGTCCAGTATGTGTGTGGGGTGCTTGGTGCTGGCAACAACTTGAACAGTGGACACTAGTGCAACAGAAACTGAAAACACCTGCATAACAGAGTCAACTGCTAGGCAACATGGAGGGAGCAGGAGCAAGTACAGAGGTCACCTAACATGGAAACAGACATGTTTGTGAGTAGCAGTGCACTGAGGTTGGGGCACTAGAGCTGAGCGGACTCATGTGATGAAAATGACTAGGCTTGTGTCCATTCGGGATATTCCTGATGCAGATGGAGTGGGGTGTGTTAGACCTGCATCATCTTCCTCATCAACGTCCCAGGTCTCCCACACTGCCTGAGGTGAAATTGCTGCAAACCTCTCCACAGCACAAAACTCAATCAGCAACGTTCCATGGGTTGTGGTGCACGTGGAGGGCTGAGCATGGGATCGGGCAGATAATGGTATCCACAACAGGTGTGAGCAACTCTGTCAGCCTGCCAGTACCACTGTTTCGACTCTGGCAGCTGGCAGTTGGAAGTGGTCCTGGTGATGGTGGTGTGTGCCTCTTGCGGTGATGCCACATCCGGGCCGGTCAGGACTCGATTGGATGTGTAAGCCCTGGTGGACTGCAGTTGAGGACAGAGGCAGCGGACAGCGCAGAGCCACATAAACATAGCGTCAATGACCCCAAGACCACCGTCTCAGAGGTCATCCAATATCACAGAAGACCGGGTCCCTGATTGGACCAGCACATAGTTAGTGGCCCCGGATGCACAGCGGCCAGCACAGGCACCCCGCCACGGGACGGTGACTTGTGGTCCACTGAGGTAGGGCAACGCAGGCAGACTGGGTCCTCGTCGATGTCGAACGTGAATGTGGTGGAGGGTTGCGGGGGACAGTGGAAGGTGTCCTCCTGGGCATGATCCAGAGGTCTGATGATATCCAGAAGCAGCAAATGGAGGAGTGGAAAGTGACAGCCTCGGGCCACCACCAATTTGTTATCAGCTACATGAGGATGAAAACTACCACCTAGTCCATATACTCATACGCCACTGTACGACCACAGAGTGTCCATGAATGTTGGGGAACAGACTTAGTGACACCAGGTCTGAGAGGGGATGCAGTCTGTGATGATGCTGGTACACTGATATGAACTCCGCCATTGCTAAATCAAGACTCTGTGACCTACTGGGCCGCAGTGTAGACCAGAGGAAGCGGTCAGCAGTGGCCCACAGCCAAGGGTCATTGGCTTACGATGCACAGGGTAAGTGACACCAGGGCAGTCGTCGGTAGTGTTTGGTCATCTCCGTAACGATGACCCTTTTTTCCTTCCAAATGCAACGCGTCCTCGTCTTACGCCTCTCCTTGCGTGCAATGATATGTACTCTGCCTTTGAGAAATTGATGTTCAGCTCCAAATCTGTGACCTACTTGAGCACAGCGTAGGCCGAGGGCAGTAGTCCGCGTGGGTCCAAAGAATCTTGTGGTTGTGATGTACTACTACGACCTGATGGCACCACATCGAAGGGAGTATAGTGACATGAACTCATCCATTGTTTTTTTTTTTGTTGAACCTTTATTTGTAGTACATGCGGTTACAGGTATGGGCCTACAACAATCCCGGCCAGCCGCTAAACAGAGCTAGAATACTGCACGCAATATGCATAGTCGTAGCAGTTCGAAACCCGGGGTAATAAAATAACAGTACATAGCTTGTAAGCAGACACAACAGCTTGAAATCAGGATTTGAGAGGTTCATTTTCAAATAAGGAACTAAGGAAGGTGTCGCACAGTCGTACACAGTCCCGCAATAGTGTGCGAATCAGGATATCTGCAAACAGTAGTAATACGGGGGAAATATCGGGGGATAAGATATACAATGCAGGAGAAATGCAGGCATAACCCCATCGTGTAGCAAGTCTAACCCCCGCCCCTCAACACCAAACATACCGCAAGGAGCATCAGCGACGACGACACTAAAAAAGGAGAAGAAAGACTAAAGGGCCATAGAAACAAATACCGAGCAAACACCCATCCCGCAACCCCCCACCCTGCACACACGCAGAAGGCCATGGCCTACCCCCTCAGCAGCGTGCCTGTCGCCCTAATAGAGACCCGAAATATAGAAAGATAGGGGAAAGAGGAAAAGAAAATAAGCGGAGGAGGGCCCTCATCATGCCGCCCGGCCCCGCCCTTCACCCCTACACCTCGGAAATCCCAGAAAGGAAGTAATACTGTAATGAAGAATAACAAATCCCGAGCACAATAACGATGAAATATCGATCGAACATACTCACTGCACCGTCTGCCAATAATAAAGCCAATAGACCATGAACCACCTCATCCCTGACCCTGTCTGGCAGTGGTACCACCAGAAGTCCTCTCATTAATCAATTTAAAGCACAGTCCTGAGGGTCCAAACAGTATGGGTGGGTCTGGCTGGGGCGCGGCATAGAATAGCACAATAATCCAAATCCATCTAAGTATAGACATAAAGGATCAGGCAATATCAACGCTGGTCCTGGGAACTTCCCAAAGCTCACAGATAATAACACCATCCAGGAGAGGAGAGTCACACAGTCCGGCCACCGCCGCGACATAACCAGGCCAGACCAAGAGGGAAAACAGCGCTCCATCCCCAGCCGCCAGTTGGACATGTGTCCCAAGGAGACATCCATACGAGCAATCGAGTCGGCCCGCGCGGGCACGGGAGCCCGGTCCTCAAGCGGTTCCCGGTGCCCCAGAGGAGCCGAAACTTCCTCCATGGACTCAGCAGCAAGTTCATCAGCAGTCCCCTGGAATCGGACCGTGGCCGCTAGAGACGGCGAAACAGCAATGGCGTCCATTCTTTCACCCAGGTCTCGGGCATGGCAAATCATGGTCTCGTGCAAAACTGTTAGGGCAGCCAACACATCCCAGGATGTGAACTCCTTCGTATGTTGCGAGCATCCCGGCCCCATCCGTGCAACAGCCGTCTGACGTGGACGTGGGCCGTAGAGGAGGGCACCAGCCGCCATCTTGATCCAGTCGGCCCGTCTCTCTTCACCACATTCAGGGACCAGGCCTCACCGTTAGGGTGCCACGGGATGCGTCCCCAGGGCAAACAAACTGTGGGGCAGGCTCCAGAAAGGAGAGCCAACAAAAGGCTAAAGTCCCTGCCGGGCCCCGGGAGTCGCCCGCCTATGTCGGGGGCAGTCCTTGGCTATATCCGGGCAACAAAGCTTGGGGAGGGGGCAGGAGTCATGCGCCCCCTCCGATCCTGTGCCACCACACTGCCCCTCAAGGGTCACCGACAAGCGGACCGGGTCTTCACCGCTAGCAGCGGTCCTTCATGTCAACGGCACCCACCGGCAGGCCCCTCACCGCCATCAATGGCCGTTGGTGCTGCAGCTCCGGCCGGAGGCCCTGCCGAATCAACGCCCCAGTCTCAGCACCGCGTGGGCCGCGGAGCAGTCGGGGACAGTTCCCAGGATCTGCTGCACGCAGGAGCTCCGAGAGCAAACGGTAGGTGCTCGTTTTCTTTCTCCTATTAAAGTATGCCTTCGTGGCTCAGGATAGACGTCAGGATAGACTTGTGGGGTGAAAGGGCTCGCGGAGCCAAGCGACTATGCGACCATTTCGAATACCTGCTAGGCTCCTCCCCCCAAACTCATCCATTGTTAATGTGCTCTGCCACGGTGTAATCAAGGCTAAATTCCAAATGTGTGACCTACTTGTCCGCTGTGCATGCCGGTGGAGTACATCAACGAGTAAGGAGTACTGAGGGCCTTTGTTGTCGAGGCCGTGATGATCTGAGGAGGCTGCCATGGTCGCAGGGCTTGGAGAGTGCACTGGCATGTGGTGGTCCCTCTTTGACACACTCCGGTGTCGGCAGGTGGGCATTGAGGCCTGGGTGAGCAGGGACTGGCAGGCCTGGTTCGCGGACCAGCATCCCAGGGTGCAGCAGGTGTACCAGATCGCTGGCAACTCCACTCATGGTGATGGCATCTGCCTCGTGGCAGGATGAGAGGTGCCGCCCTGACAGAAACGTTGGGCATTCCGGAAGAGGACCATGCCCAGAGTTAAGTGCCTTTTATTCACACCCCTACGCTGGCCTGACATACGCTGGGCCAGCTTACCCCACTAACGCTTGCAGGGGGAACATAACAAGCTACATTTCCGCAATCTTCCCCACTGGCTGGGTTGATATGGTTGCGTCCACTGTCCACCACACTCCATATACCAGCGGGGTATGTCGACATGAATATGTGTGTGGTCTGTATCTTGCAATCTGTCCAGCACAACCACACCACACTTGGCATTGTGTACATTCATTCTCATCGGTCACTTGCTTCCATCGCACATATCTGGTCCCCACCTCTTCCCACATCCTGCTATTGTATGGCTGAACTGCCATGCCATTGATGGCTAATGTCCATGGCTGGCTTAGGTTCCCACAGTAAGTTGTTTTGTCGTTTCTGGTTGGTCTGCATGCTGTGATTGAGCTGGTGATGTGTGCATTTCCTGTATTGTGATTTACATGATTGTGGAGTTGAGGTGTGTGGTGTGTTCATTTAGCATTGGCCAACGAGCAGTGCATTTCCTTGAATGCCATCCCGGTAGCGCGGGTTGATGATGTACTGCCGGAAGGTGTATGAATCATGATGCTGGCGTAGATTCCCCGGTGGTCCAATGTTGCCTGGAAATTGGTAGGATGCGTGTGCTTTCTGTTGCGCTTATTATTTGCAGTGTTGCCAGGGGCCACTAGTTGGACATGTGTGCAGTCAATTGTCCCTTGACATGTGCGTGAAGCCAGCTGTGGTGTAGATGCCTTGCTTGCTCTCTGGCTGTTCCTGCACAGTGTGTGTGAACTATAGAAAGGTGGGGTACCAAGCTGATGGTGTCATCCATGAATGTTGTGAGGGTCTTGGATTGGCCTGGCTGTGTCACTCCTCTGTCTCAGGCGGTTGTTGGTTGGAGGGTACCAGAGGCCAACAGGTACAGCATGCCAGCAGCTTGGTCTGAGGTGGGATGTTGGGTGTCTGCTTTGTTGGTACCATCAGCCTGTGAACAATGGTTGTCAGGATGCGGAGGAGGGTTTTCCTTTTGAGCATGTAGTGGTCAATGACATTCTCTGGTGTTGGGTCTGTGAGGTTGGTGCATTTTCTGAGGGTCTCTGTCTTTGTCTGCGTTGCCTCAGTGTTGGTCCGAGATGGGCGGTGGGGGTCCGGGGGGGGGGGGGGTCCTGCTGGGGGTGGTGACCGGAGGTGTTGTGACCCTCTTGGGTGTACGGCCTGCATGTTCAGTGGCTCCATGGCGTCTGTTGTTCTTCAGGTGTGGCTCTGGGTTGGGCTCCCTTTTTTAGTGCAGGCTGTCATCTGACTTTGCACCAGGTCAAAGCAGGTGTTACTTTCCTGCTGCTAATGCATGTTCAGTGTTTTTTTCGCCAATCTGGCTGGTTTTTGAGAATGTTGTGGAGTGGTGTTGTTGCTGCTTTTGGCACAGAAACGCCTACTCTGCATCTCATTAGCGATAGTTGCCGGGGTCGTCTGTGGCAATGTTTTTTGCGGTTGCTATCATGAGTAAACTGGTGCTATGGGCAGTTAGCACCAGCTTGTGAATGAGGTGATAACTTTATTGCCACTTTGGCTGCGATAAAGTGCCGTTAACTCTGCGATGACTTCTTGAGAATATGCCCCTATGTATACACACATACAATATTCCTTCCTGAATTGTGTATTATGTTTGCATGCTTGGGTGATATTTTTCTGGTGTACATTTGACTCAGTGGAAAAACCTTTGTGAATTAATCCCTGCAGAAAGAAAGTACCTCTACCACCAGAGGTGAAGTTGAGCACTCAGGGCCGATGTATAAAGAGAGCCATCATTTCTGAGTGAAAAAATGTATGACTATATCTGATTTGGCATTTTGACAATATGGAGTATTTATGAAACATTCCTAACCAAATATGCAAGGCCTATAGCTGGTGGCAGGAAAAGACATGAAGGCATGATATTTGCAAAGCAAACACACTTAACTTTGCTCATTTTACTCACTGCTTAATGTACATATGTTTAGGGTCAGAAAATAAGATTGATTTGCATTGAACTTTCTTTGCCTTAAGATGCTTGTAGGAAATTCTGTTTTCCCCAATTTCTGCTGTCATGTTGAGACCTCTGGGAAGTGAGAGGAAGAACTTGTATCTCACCAATAAAAAATGTCACATGTGCAATTGCATACATGTCAAATTCCCAATGATAGATGAAGTCTGACCTTACACCACTCACATGTGGAATTAAAAAAAATGAAGAAGAACTGGCAAACAGCCTTTTGGCACTGCAGCACAGGTGGCAGTAGCAACATTTCAGCCTAATTAGTTTATATATGAAATTAAATACCTTAGGGCCTAATTGCAATGTAGGTCGGTGAAGCGTCTGACCAACATCTTAGCGGGAAGAACCACCTGACTATAAGTCAGGGATTCAACCAGCTGAATTTGGATGCGAGTACCCTATGGGGGGTCGGAAACATCAACTTTTCAATAGCAGTTTGGCTGGAAAAGTGCCACAGCACGAGCTGCAATCGAAAAAGGTATGTTTTCAAACATTCCTGTACCTTGTGCAGCCACCATGCGGTGCCGGCCACATGGTGCAGGCATGTTGGCCCCAATAATGGAGGTCCAGGGGGGTATGCGTCCCTGATAGGGGCCCCCAAAGTAACTTTATGCCTGCCTTTTTCATGGCGGGAAGACTGCCATGAAAGGGCAGGAAGAATGCAACCTCGTAATCCCGACGGCGGAGCTGAGGCTGGGCAAGGCTGGTTCTGTCATCATTATGGGATTACTATTCCACCCACTGGCCTGACGGGCTCTGTGAGCCCATCGAAAGTGCAGCAGAATTCCCCTGTTGGTATCCCTCTGACAGCAAGTATTGTAATACGATGATCGGATGGAAACCTGTGATGATGGGCGGAAAGCATCCAACAAGCTGTCGGATGGCTTTCAGCCCAACATCATAATTAGGCCTTTAATGTTTGTAGTAGTAGATGTACTTCATTCGATAAAAAAATTCATCATAAAAGTATGCAATTTATACAATACAATAAAAAAAATAAAAAACAAGAACCCACCAATCCTTGTATACATACAGCATCACATACTGCCTAAATTCTAAAATCAATAAAATATACACTAAAAACAGATACATGAGAACCATGAAAACATCCTACCAGGGGGCCATATGGCAGTTAGGTTGAATGGGGGGTGGGCTTGGCCCTCCTCATACGTGTCTGCCATGCACTACCTAAGTATTTAGCTACCCCACACACCATAGCAGTAGAGGACGTGTCGGTGCAGAGGACCCGTAGGGCCATTTTATGACACCTAAGACCCAGCCCCTTGCATAATGGTTTTCACCATATCTTCCTGTCGACCCTATATGCCGGGCAGGCAAAGAGAAAATGCACCACAGACTCGTTGGGGGCTGCACAACCGGCAGGCTTTTGATAGACCCCCTAGATTATTCCACCCGGAGATGAAATCATTCACCGGGAGGGTCCTGTGCCTAAGTTTTAGATAAAGTGATCTATCCAGAGGTTTCCCTATGAAGTCTAGGAAGGGTTCAATTTTTTTCCTTGTCCATTTGATCTCGAGGACCCGCTCAGAGAGAGGACCCCCTGCACCTCTGCATGTGGCCATCTCCTGGACCCAGTCCCAATAGAGCTTCTTGATCACTAACTTGGGAGGCGGTGTTTGGCTCATCCATGATTCACTCAAGCCCAGTTGCACAACCAGCTGCCTCAGATTGGACAGCCACTTGATCTTATTACCCGTATTGAGCAGAATAAGTTCATCTAGAGCTGCTGCATAATTCTGGAGCTCCCGGGTCCTTCTCAGTTGCACCCAAAAAAGTAGTGAGCGCAAGCGCACTATGTCTTTAAGGGGGCGCCTACCCAAATCTAGCCGTAGTGGGATTAGCGGTTGGAAACTGGGAGGGCCACCAGATCTCTCATGAACTTGTTTTCCGTTGTGTTCTCGAACCCCCACAGCTCGGAACCATATAGGGCAGCCGGTAATACTTGGCCTTCATAGATTGCGAGAGTCGTTGCCACAGGTTTTCTTGTCGACTCCCGCTGTTCCCTCAAGACCACCCCAGACACTCTTTTATGGTTTAATAGCATTTTGGCCAAGTGATATTTCCAATTCATCCGGCTATTTACCCTAACACCCAAATAGTCGAAGGAATCAACCAACTCCAAGGGGACACCATTAACCGAAATATTGTTCCTAAATCTCTTGGAGGGTGAGATGGCCATGAGCTTTGTTTTAGAGGTGTTGATGGTGAGGCCTCTGTCAGTACAAAACACACTAAAACAATCCAAGAGCTTTTGAAGGCCTGTGGGGGATTTAGAGATCAAGATGGTGTCGTCCGTGAAGAGTAGGGTAGGTGTTTTTTCCCCCGCCAGGGATGGCGCATCTGCCGCTTCCTCCCTCAGGTGGTCCACCACTCCGTTCACAAAGAGGGAGAACAAGGTCGGCACCATAACACATCCCTGACGGACTCTGCTCCTCAGGGGCCCCCTCTCTGTCAGTTGTCCCTGGGTGCCCCATCTAATCCTCGCATAATTCCCCTCCTGGAGCTTCACAATAAATCCCAAAAGTGGCCCTGGAAAGCCCATCTTCTCCAGGATATCCCACAGCCTTGCACGAGGGACCAGGTTGAGCGCCGTTTTGAGATCTATGAATGCCAGGTAGCGACTACCCTTGTTGATGGTCACAGCCTTCCAATTGATCACAAAAAAATGGAAGACCTGGTCCATCGTGCCCACCTTTTGTCGAAACCCTGCTTGGAAATGAGAAAGGACATGCTCCTCTTCCATCCAGACACCTACCCTGGAGATGATGACCCGGCCAACCACCTTCCGGATCACGTCTATCAGACTGATCGGTCTGTAATTGGCAGGGTCATTTCTGGCACCCTTTTTATACACAGTTACCACCTCTGCTCCCTTCCACGAGTCTGGCACAGGGTAGCCCTTGGAGATCAAATTCATTATTAAGGCAATGAGTCTAGCCCAGGCTACAGGTTCGTCCAAAAGGAGGTCCCCTGGTATCCCATGAGGGCCAGCTGCCTTCCTCGGGGTCAGATGTCTAATGGCAAATGATACCTCAGAGGGCAGAAATAGTTCCTCAAACACCAGTGGGGATTGAGCCCTAATATCGGGGTCTAAGGAAAGTGAACATATCACTTCTATCCCGCCATACAGTGCAGAGAAGTGGGAATACCATTGTTGATCTGTTATGTGGTTAGCGATAGGTTGCCTGCTTTGCTGCCTAGCCTTGTTAATCAGTTCCCAGAACAGCGTGGCATTCTTCTTATTGGCTGCGGATTTAAGATCCTGCCAATGTTGTTCCTCCCACTCTCGTTTGGCCAACACTAATACCCTTGCATAATCCTTCCTAGCCACTCTAACTAGTGAGGGATTCTTTTTAAGCAGGGTAACTGTTAACTCCTTCCGTTTTACCTTACACTGGTCCGAGTACCACGGGTTACTGGATTTGACCCGTTTATTATTCACTCTACCACTTTTACCCTGGATTAAAAAGTATTGTCCTACTTCCTCTATTGCGTTTTTATAAGCCAAGGAGAAGAATGGCCCCTGGGCACTACCATTTTCCAGTTCAAGATCCTCCCGCTCTACAGTCAGATCTGCTACGTGCGCCTTTAATGTTAAACTGTGCCTTTAAGCTCCCAAGCCCCAGGTGCAAAATAGTACAGAGGATAAACGGTCCCAGTGGGACAATTAGAAAGATCACAAATATTTATGCAACAGCACCCATTAAATCACTTGTATTATGAAACTCTGCTCAATATTATTTATTCATATTGAACACCAATCTGAATGCTCTAAATCCAGCAAAACATCTGTAAAAAAATACATATAAACAAGTGCCCCAAATGTGTAGAAGGACAAAAGGAAGGACTTGTGTGCAAAGTGAGGGTTAAATGAGGGTGGAAAGGGAGTGGCAATATATACATCAATAGTATTATTCAAATGGTTAGTCCTGCATGACAATTATATACAAAAATATTAATTAGCATCCATATGTCGCTGTAAAGGCACAGTGAAAAAAGCATTGTTGCTCACATTGGCATTTATATAACAACATGTCAAAGTTTTGACCCCTAACATACATAGGAGACATAGGGCCAGATGTAGGAGCCCTAATACCGGTCGGAAACGGCCGATTTCGGCCGTTTCTGACCGGTATTAGGGTTTTCAGATGTAGGGGCATGTTATTTTAAGAATCAGTAATTTTACTGATTCGGTAAATATACCGATTCTGTAAAATACCGAATCGGTATATTTACCGAATCGGTAAATCCATATGTAGGTGATACTCCTAAGAGTGCCACAGGCCCTTAAGAGTCGGTATTTTGCCACACAATCCTATTGTGTGGTAAAATACCTAATTCAGGTGTGCATGCACATCTCTGCATGCACACCTGTGCAATGTGACAAACAGACATGCCCTTAGGGCATGTCTGTGTGCCACATGGCACACATGCCTGCATTTGGGGTGCTAGAGGGTGTCACAGTGACACCCCCTGCATCCTTGCTGGAATCGGTATTTACCGAATCAGTAAATACCGATTTGGTAATGCCCATTGATTCCTATGGGCTTCAATGCCCATAGGAATCAATGGGCATTACCGAATCAGTATTTACAGAATCGGTAAATACCGAATCTTAACGATTTGGTATTTACAGATTCTGTAATACCTACATCCCCCCCCCCCTCTATTTTACCACTTCTTAAATACCAAATCGGTAAAATTCGGTATTTAACCTCATCGCTGCTGTTGATATTTTCCCCCTGTGCTGGGCCCCAATGATAATGGGTGTGGTCGTGACGGAACCATTCCGTCATCAGCACAGCTCAACCGTGTCTTATGACGGAATGGTTCCGTCACCAGCATCGAAGGGGTTAAGAAGTGGTAAAATAAAATTACCTACATCTAGGCCCTTGACCCTTACAATGGGGTCCTCCCAGGATTGTGAAGGCGCACCATGCACCACCATTGGCTGGGTGGTTGAAATGTTATAGGTGGGCCCGTGGGCTCCTAGGTCAGAGAACAGACAGATGGCAACTTCTTATTTGGTAATTCCACATTTCAACTATTTTCCTTATTTTCTTTTTTCACAAATATTCACTTTAAACCAAAGGGCCGAAATTGAATTCAAGGGTTCCCAATTACTCGTTAAACCGAGCTGGCATCTTTAAGTGGTGGACAAAAGTAAAAATTCCAAAAGGCCTCTAAGGTACCCAGTTTCTCAAAGTGAAATGAATCCATTCACAGCCTTGTGGCACTGCAATCCAATCTGGATTCCGCAACAACCACAGCACCGAGACCACTCTACTCGCCACCATAGACGACATCCACACCCACCTTGACCAAGGACACACCAGAGCCGTGATCCTGCTTGACCTCTCTGCAGCGTTTGACACGTCTCCCACCGCACACTCACTGCCAGACTCCAAGACGCCGGCATACAGGGATAACACCCTCGACTGGATCCACTCCTTCCTCACCTGCAAAACCCAAAGAATCAGACTGTCTCCCTTTCTCTCCCAACCCACAGAAATTAACTGCAGAGTACCCCAAGGATCGTCACTCAGCCCCATGCTCTTCAACATCTACATGGCTCCCTCGACACCATCATCAGACAGCAAGGACTCAGCATAGTATCTCACGCCGATGACACCCAGCTCATACTCTCCTTCACCAAGGACCCCATCACCAACAGACTTAACTTCCAGGAAAGAATGAAGGAAGTTGCATCCTGTACAAGCAGCAGCTGCCTGAAGCTCAACTCGGAGAAGACAGAGGTCCTCGTCCTCGGACCCACCCCTTCTGCATGGGACAACAGCTGGTGGCCCACCGTCCTCGGCAGCCCTCCCATCCCCACCCCCACGGCCCACACCCGAAACCTCAGCATTGTACTCGACTCCTCCCTCTCCATGACTGAAAAGGTCAGCGTCATTGCCTCCAGCTGCTTCAACACCCTCTGCTGCTTCCAAAAGACCTTCAAATGTGTTCCCCCGATTAAGGAAGACTGTCTTCCACGCACTCATAACCAGCAGACTGGACTACAGAAACACCCTCTATGCAGGCATCATTAAGTCTCTGCTCGGCAAACTCCAGGCCATACAGAACACCTCAGCCAGATTTATGCTTGGCATCCCTCGACACAAACACATCACCCAACACCTACGTAACCTCCACTGGCTCCCTGTCGAGGAGAGAATTGCCTTCAAGATACTCACCCACGCATATAAATGCCTCCACATCACCGGACCCCAATACCTCAACGAGAGAATTTCCTTCCATGTACCCAAGAGAAACCCCCGATCTGCCAACCTCGCCAAAACCCGGCACATCCGCAGAGCCAGAACAGATGGAGGAGCCTATTCCGACATCGCGGCTAATACCTGGATCGACATCAGACATGCTACCTTCCTGAACATCTTCAGGAAAACACTCAAGACCTGGCTTTTCAACTAAGCATTGCTTCCTACCCCCAGCGCCTTCAGACCCTCATGGGTGAGTAGTGTGCTTACAATCCTCTGATTGATTAATTGATTGATTGATTAGTCCCTACCATAAAAAAACTGTAACCTCATATTTATCTTTTGTTATGAACCCTCAATACAGATATGTATTATTGAGGTTCTGAATGAAAGATATTGCGCTGATGCTAAGTTAACTTTCCAATACCCATTCTATTGACGTCCTCTCCGTCTGTCCATGTGATGTGCGATCCCCCCAATGTAATCTCCATTTTATATTCTTTGGTAAGCTGCATACTGAGGAAAAGAATAGATACACTCTCCATCTTCTGAGTAATCTTAACTTTAGACAGTGTCGCCCAGTTCTTTATTATCTCCAACTATTAGCTGACCCCGTGCATGTTATTGCTTGGCCTCGTTCCTTTGGTCTGCCATAAAAAGGCGGAGACTGTATCCGTAATTTAGGAATATAAGGAAATAAAGGGGCAAGGTGGCATATCTGTGTGTGTGCATATATATATATATATATATATATATATATATATATATATATATATATATATATATATATATATATATATATATATATATATATATATATATATATATATATATATATATTCAGAGAGCAAAACAGGCCGGCTCTGAAAGGAAACCTATATATATATATATATATATATATATATATATATATATATATATATATATATATATATATATATAGATATATATATATATATATAGATATATATATATATATATATATATATATATATATATATATATATATATATATTACCTACTGGCGGTCGCCAGTAGGTAGTTATAGTTAGGATTTTTTTCAATGTTAAATCTCAAAATTCTATTTGGAATAACTTTTGCGCCGGTTGACGAATCTGCCTGAAAATTTCCTGAAAATGGCCTCGCGGCGTTCCGGTCCTTCCCTGAAAGTTTGGGGGGGATTTGTCAAGCGGGGGCCGAGATAAAAGGGGGGTCCCAAAACGCGTTTTCCCCATGTTAATTTCCATAGGGCGGTCGATTTCACTTTTAGCCCGAACGGCTGAATGGATTTCCACCAAACTTGGCAAAATTGTAGGGACTGGTAGCCCGATGTGCCTTTGCTATGTCTCAAGATATGTGCTCCAGTGGATTTTGAGTAATTTAGGTTCAAAAAAATATATATATCTATAGCAGCGCACCGGTGCGCGCACCGGGGAGCGCTCCAGGCGCGCCACGCGAGGTGCGCATGGAAAGCTGATTGGCTCTCGGGTGTCTGTAAACATTCGAAACAGTCCAGAGCGGTCGCCATCTTGTGTCTCGGTAAAATCGAGACATAAGAGGTGGCTAAAACAAAGTGGGAACTGACCATAAGGCGTCAGGGATAGACCCCTTTGACCCCCTAGGTTTGATGTGGGGGCTATAAAAGGGCCCCGCGGGGCATTTAAAATATTTTTTTTTTTTTCGTTTTGCGCGGGGGAAGCGCACGGTGCGCGCACCGGGGAGCGGCCCTGGGAGCGCACTATGATGAAAAAAGGTGACAGAGTGTTTAAAAAATGAAGTTTTGATTTAGAAATTGGAGGTAGTTCTAAAAAGAACTTTTTTTTTTCTTCTTTTTGTTGTTTTATATTTTTTTTGTGTTTTTTGAACTTTTTGAACTTTTTTTGGCTTTTCAAAACAGTTTTATATATTTTTTTGTATTTTTTTGGGGGGAGAAACAAAAAAAGGGAATTGAAACTGGCTCAACTGGAGCAAAAAAACAAAAAACCCAAAAAATTACTTCTTTTTGGGGCACTTGTGATTATCACCTGCAAGGACGATGAGTTTCACACTTTTTTCCCCATAGGAGATAAGTTTGCCACAAGCAGTGCAAGTAATTTTAAAATCAGCAAATCTCGGCTGAATGCAAGGCATCACCTCGGATGTTTCTGGTTGCGAGGAAGTGGGTTGGTTTCTTTGGGAGGGGGTCCTTGATGAATGGGGGAGGTTACTGGCCATTTCCCGGAACTCTGCACGAGAGTAGTTGTTTGGATGCTTTCTTGTCATGTGCCGAATCATGGTATAGTTACCAAAAGAATATTTCTTATTTGGGTTGCCCCGTGAAAGTTCATCATTGCAGATGAGGCAAGTGACTTTGGGCGCATTCACCTTTTTTTTCCCCTCTGGAATTGAAAAAAACTGCCAAATGAAGTGTGGTTTGGGTTTATAAGGTGTGTTTTCTTCAGGCAGCCATCTTCTTCTCCCCTCCTCCTCTTCCTCTTCCTCTTCCTCCTCCTGTTCTTGACCACCAACATAATTTGGAGCTGGTCCTCTTGGTGGTTGTGGTGGTGGTGGTGGGGCAGATGCACCAGCTGATGCTACTAATGAAGCCATTTTATAGTACAAAATATTACTCAAAGAGCAAAAAAGTAGACAGAGCAACAAACAGGTCTTCCTCAGTCAAAGGACAAAGTCAGAATAAGGAAAAAAGGTGGGGTCTTTCATCATTTAGAAAAAAAAACTGTCCTGAACCAATGAGAAGTGTTATTTTCAGGTCACAAGACCAGGGGCTTCATCATTATGAAACCAAAACTGTTATGAACCAATGAAAAGTGTTGTTTTCTGCTCACATGACCCGACGCGCTTACGCTACGCGCCCGGGGCGCGCCCGGGGGCGCGCCCCGGGTCGCGCAGCGTAAGCGCGTCGGAAGTTTACGTTGTGCGATCGTATTCGCTCGAGTACTTCCGGGTGCGCTTACGCCGTGCGTATCACGCGGTCGCGGCTACGCGATACGTCACGATTATGTTTTCGTTTGCGATATTGGCGCTCACGGGACGCTCCCCGGAGCGCGCCCCGGGGCGCTTTGTAAAAATACGCTTTTCGGGGCGCTCCCCGGGGCGCGCTCCGGGAGCGCTCCCCAAAATAATTTTTAAAAAAAAAATTGGGAAAATTGTAGGGACAGGTAGCTCTATTCTGAAGTGGTTTGTAAAAAACATTAACTTTAGAAAAATATGTATTGTGCTACATTGGGCTTAATATATGTTAGAGCAAAATGTAGCCCAAATGTAGCCCAAAGTAGCCCAATGTAGCCCAAAGATGGCCACCAGAGATCAAAAATTGAAAATGTAGCCCAAAATTCAACTAGATGTAGCCCAACTGTAGCCCAATGAGAAAATGTACCAGAGTGTTAAAAAGAACAACTAGAGTGCTAACAGTCTTATTTATAAAGTGAAACTTATAGTTAGGAATTAGCATTAAAAAAACCTTTGAAATTCACTGAAAAAACCATAGGTTTCACACCAGTTATAGTTAGGAATTAGCATTTAAAAAACCTATTAAATTCACTGAAAAAACCATAGGTTTCACACCAGTTATAGTTAGCTGGAAATTTTACTGATATAAAACCATTGAAATTCCCACGTTATAGTTAGTCGGACTCACTATAACTTGCGCGTGCAATGCACTGCTGATGACATCACATATTACATCACTCATGACATGGTCAGTGACATCACTCATGACACCATCCTTGTGACATAGTGACAGACCTCCTTTCACTATAATGTAACCCTTGAGACACATATTCAAAAATAGAAACTGAAATTTTTAAAAAAATGGAGATACCTATATCAGTTACAACAAGCAATTCAGTAATTCCACTATCTATATACACATCCACTCTTTCACCAACAGTTCTATATAGTCACTCATACATATACTCACTCATCATATGAAGTGATACACCTATACATCCTGTTACACACCGACATTCATCCAAAAGTTACTCACACACATATTCACACGTGCAAATAAACTATTGAACATCCATTTATTTGAATATAGAGTTATACACACACTTCCACCTTACTTCTATTTAAAATTACACATATTTATTCTCTTAAACAATCACTTATAGAAACACATACTTATTTAAACAGGAACTCTTACAATCTCTTACTCTCACATATACTCACTTATATACATCAATATTCATATATACTAGATTAAAACATATGTAGGTACTGATAAAGACACTAGTGAGACAGTCATTCACTCACTAACAAACACATATAGACACTCATCCACCCATACAGTCCTGTACATATGCTGTCTTCAAAACACATACAAACAAAGAGTCAGTCACTCATGCATCTATGTGCTAAGTAATACCCCCACTAAACCATATAGACAGTCATACTGATACTAATAAAAATATCTAATAACCCATATACATACGCATGTAGCTACTTACCAACACATGTAGCCACTTATACACAAAGTGAAACACTAATATATATATTTAAATATTTAAACATAACTCACTAATATTTATTTTTCAGAAAGACACATATTCACTGGATGGTGTCATCAGTGATGTCATGAGTGATGTCACTGACCATGTCATGAGTGATGTAATATGTGATGTCATCAGCAGTGCATTGCACGCGCAAGTTATAGTGAGTCCGACTAACTATAACGTGGGAATTTCAATGGTTTTATATCAGTAAAATTTCCAGCTAACTATAACTGGTGTGAAACCTATGGTTTTTTCAGTGAATTTAATAGGTTTTTTAAATGCTAATTCCTAACTATAACTGGTGTGAAACCTATGGTTTTTTCAGTGAATATATATATATATATATAAGGTACGTGGAGTTCCCAAAGTCAGCAAGTGCAGCAAGTATGGCCACTCGAACAAACAGGAACCAGCGAGACCCAGGAAGGTGCAAATTTTTCTTTATTAGTCTTTATCCCAGCACCAGTCCGCCATGACGCGTTTCGGCTAGAGATAGCCTTGATCACATGACAACGTCACAAGGGCTGACCACACATTTAAAGTGCAAGAGTGCCATCACATGTCATGGAAAACAAAGAAATACTACTGTTTCTACGGTGTCACATTCATTACATTACAGCATAAATGCCGGTATTGCACATATTAAAAATAAGTTGATCAATAATGTTTTTAAATTCCAGTAAAATACATTTAACATTCACAACTTAAAATTGAAAACCCCAGAGATCTAATGTAAACTTGAAAATTCATGGCAACGGCTATGGAAACTTCTAAAATTAGTATAAAAGTTAAAAGCCGAATAAATAATTATAAATAATTATATAGCCATTAAAATACCATAACACCACTGTTGCAAATGCAAATTAAAACCAGCAGCTATATGGAAAGTACAAAATATTCTGGTTGTAAATCCCGGTTGTCATGGATTCAAACAAAATTCAATGATGCCCAAGTGGGCTATTACACTGATCCTGAGGTAGAAACTTCATATGTGCAAATACGCAATTAGTGCAAAACATGTTGAATGGCAATAAAGTGCTACCAGAAAAGTGAAAAGGTTCGTTAAATCAAATCATATACAAAAAAGGTCATGAAGGGTCCAGGAAGCATGTTAAGATATCATGACTATTGTCCAAAGTTCATATTTACATAACAGACACAGTACTAGAACAAAAGTACAAAGTGCTTATAGCAAGAGGTTGATTGATTAGTCCCTACCATAAAAAAACTGTAACCTCATATTTATCTTTTGTTATGAACCCTCAATACAGATATGTATTATTGAGGTTCAGAATGGAAAGGGGCGACCAATCGGTCCCCCCGAACGTATGGTGGAGTACCACGATCCCCCCGGGAAGCCATCTTGGGCGGGAGGCGAGTCTCGGCTGGTATGCCCGAAGCGGCGTAGCCGGGGCGCGCCTTTTTCCCGCCCTAGAGTGGGCTGGCCTAGACACCAACGCGGCCGGCCACGCCCTCGGAGGCAGGCGGGGGCGGGTTCACGCCCACCCTGAAGACGGATAAAAGGAGCGGAAGCCAAGAAAGCATCCTCTTGTTCCTGTGCTCTGAAGCTGCACCTCCCCGCTGCACGTGAGCTCGAGACGGAACGAAGAGCAATTTTGAGCGTTGTAATCCCTCTTTTTTGTCTTACAGATATCCCGTCTAAGAATGCCCAAGAAGGTCGGAAAGCGGGTCGGTACCGAGGAGATGCTCCGCATACTCATGAAGGAGATAGCCGATCTAAAGAGAAAGGTTGAGGCTAAGGACGGGGAGGGAGGACCGAAACGGCCTTTACAGGGAACAATTCCCGGTGGAAAGAGCAAGAGGCCCAGAAGGGGAGCACTTGGGGGGGAGACCCCGGTTCCCGAAGCGCCACGAGAGGAGCCAACCCCGGCGCCAAAGGAGGGGAATCCAATCCCTGTGGTGGTCACCCCTGCGAACAGGGAGGATATGCCCCCCGAGTTAGCGGCGCAATTGGCAGCGTGGTTGGGAAACGATAGCGAGGGCGCCACGGCTGACGACGCCCGGGCAGTGATGAGGCAACTGCGGGAATCTAGGGAGGCTGCGAAGACTCCATCTCCTGTTCCCCCGCAGGTCCTGGCAGTTGGAAGTACAGCAGGCCCAAGTTCGGCGACAAGCGTGGGGTCTACTTCAGGTAAGCGGCCATTGCCGATTGCGGGGGGGAGTCTGCACCTTCTCGAAAGGAGAAGATTGCCCAGCACGTCCCACTAGAAGTCAAGGAATTGATTTGGGCGGATAAATATGTTAACATGTTTTCATTGCTTACCGACCATTACGAGATCGAGCATGTAAAGAGTCAAAATGAGCTCATGCATCCGAGTGTTTGGCGCGCAAAAATGGCCGCCTTTAAGGTCGACGAGACCATTGGTACTTGGGGCAGAGCATGGGGAATTTTTACTTCCATCATGGGGGAGCGCAGACCTGAGTTGTTGACTGAGTTACCCATTTATCAGTCACGTATTATGGAGTATTCTGTGGCATATGGGGGCAATCAGTGGTTCTGCTATGATAATCTGTTTAGAAAAGCTAAAGAACACAACCCGTTGTTGTCTTGGGATTGTTACGACTCTGTGTCTTGGCAAAAAATGGAGAGTACAGGGATGTTGAAAGTGCCATTAGTAGGGAGTAACGGGGGGGAATCCTCCCGCCAAAACTCTGGGACGCCCTTTCGGACGGGTACAGGTAACGAGTTCCACACGAAGCCGAGTGGCAACACAGGTAAAAGGGGGATCTGTTGGAATTTTAACAGGGGCAAATGTACCAGGCCCCAGGGGTCATGCAAATTCAGACATGAGTGTGGGGGGTGTGGGCAGCCATCCCATCCTGAGTCCATGTGCAGAGCCAAAACGGGTGATAACAGGTCTAATATAGTCCGAGGGGCGCCTTTACCGACCCCGATTGATACCATGGCGATGATTCCTTGGCTCAGCGAATACCCAGATCATGCTTCCGCTGGGGTGTTACGGAACGGGTTTTCATATGGTTTCCGCATCCCAGTGGGGGATTTTCAGGGGGTACCGGACTGTAAGAATCAAATGTCAGTCTTACAGCACACGGCAGTGGTGCAGGTAAAGATTGGGAAAGAGGTGACTCGAGGTCGTGTCGCCGGTCCATTCGATTTGCCACCAGTTGCTAATTTTGTGTGTTCTCCTCTAGGGGTGGTTCCCAAGAAGGACCCGGGTGAGTTTCGGCTGATACACAATTTGTCAGCCCCACATGGTCTTTCCGTGAATGACGCGATAGACCCGGAAGTATGTTCGGTGCGGTACGCATCTTTCGATGAGGCCGTTGCCATGTTGAATCGCCTGGGGCCCGGGACGCTGATGGCCAAATCGGACATCGAGTCAGCGTTCCGGTTGCTCCCGGTACACCCAGACGATCAGCGTCTCCTTGGTTTTCAGTTTCAGGGTCGCTATTACATGGATAAATGTATGCCAATGGGATGCTCGATTTCATGTGCCTATTTCAAGAAATTCAGTTGTTTTCTACAGTGGGTATTCACGAGGAAGACAGGTTTTCAACATGTTATGCACTATCTCGATGACTTTCTGTTTCTGGGGGCAGCCGGGGATTCTGAGTGTGGACAGGCCGTACATGAATTTTGTGTCCTAATGAATCAATTCGGTGTGCCATTGGCGCCAGGTAAGACGGTGGGTCCCTCGACCTTGATCGAGTTTCTGGGGATCGAGCTCGACTCGGTGGAAGGTTGTTTTCGTTTACCTAAAGAAAAAGTGTTAAAATTCAGGTTATCCCTTGAGACATGTATTCGTGCAACGAAAGTGAACTTGCATCAATTGCAACAGGTGGTTGGTCAGTTGAATTTTGCCCTAAGAGTAATGCCGATGGCACGCCCCTTTTCCCGCTCGATTGCACAGTCCATGGTCGGCTTGAAGGAAGGACATCATCGTACGAGACTCTCGGCAGAGGTTCGCCAGGACATGCGCATTTGGATTGCATTCCTGGCGGATTTCAATGGTCGAATTGTCTGGAATAAACCAGCAGTGTCTTCCGAGGAGTTGGGGCTATGGACAGACTCGGCGGGGAGTGTGGGTTTTGGCGCCATATTGGGTACACAATGGTCGGCTCAAAAATGGCCGTCATGGTGGCATGAGTGCGGGTTGACGAGTAACATTGCTTTTCTCGAACTGTTCCCTACTCTGGTGGCCTTGAAAACATGGCCAGAAGGGTTTAGGGATCACTCTGTGGTGTTCTGGTCGGATAACATGACCGTGGTTGAGTGTATCAATAGTCAGGCAGCACGTTGCAAATTGATTCTGAGACTGCTCAAAGAAATTGTGTTGTTGTGCATGCAACTGAATGTACTGTTTAGGGCGCGACACGTGCCGGGGGTGATGAACCAAGCGGCTGATGCGCTCTCTCGTTTCCGTATGCAGGCCTTCTGGGGTTTTCTGCCCACAGCGGACCCGGTGGCGGCACCCTTTCCCGAAGCTCTCTGGTCTCTCGGTGCCCCGAACTACAAGACCTCGTGGGAGAGAGTTTAGCACCCAGGAAGAGGAAGGCATATGAAGGGGCGTTCCGTTCCTATTGGGCCTTTTTGGGTACTGCCGGGAGGGAGCTTTGGGGTCTGGAGGAGTGTGTAGTGAGATTCCTGCTCTCTTTACGTCACGCAGGCAAGTCAGTAGGTACGGCCCAGAGGCATCGGGCCGCCATTTCCTTCATGACAAGGGCTCATGGGATCCAGGACCCGACAGCGTCTTTCGTTGTGCAAAAAGCGCTACGTGGGTGGCAACGCCTTGAGGGTCGCAGAGTAGACGATAGGTACCCGATAGGTCTGGATAGGTTGGCCCTGTTATTATCCGTGCTACCGGTAACATGTTCATCCCAGTACGAAGCAGTGTTGTTCCGAGCCGCATTTGCATTAGCATTCCATGGGGCTATGCGGGTAAGCGAATTAGTGGCAAGGAACAAGCAGGATACGATGGGGGGACTGTGCCGGGAACACATTCAGGTCAGGGAGGAGACAATGACGGTCTCGTTTGTCAGGTCCAAATCCGATCAGGATGCAATCGGGGACTGCGTAATCATCCAGAGGATCCCCGGGTCTGCCATGTGCCCTGTGGGGTGCGTAGAGGAATATTTAGCACAGAGGGTGGCAGCATGGGGGGGGACCTTGCTAAGACACGCTGACGCCACCCCACTGACGAGGTTTCAGTTTCAGCGGGTGCTTGCGATGTCGATTTCTGCCGCGGGCTTGAACCCCGGCGACTTTGGGACCCATTCCTTTCGGATAGGGGCTGCTACGGAAGCTACAGCCAGGGGTCTGAACGTTGAACAAGTAAAACGTGTGGGGCGTTGGTCCTCGAACTGTTATAAGAGGTATGTGCGGTTGCACATGTTGTGAAGCTGTAATGATGTACTCACGCTTCTTGTTTTTGTTTGGTTTTCAGTTGCGCAAGCCTACGAGGCGGGGCGGACTGTCCAGTCGACCCGACACCGGGGAGCCAGCGGTCAGACATTGCCGGCTGTGAAAAAGGAGGTGTGGGTCGTGGGCCACTCATACGTGAGGCGTGCCGCGGACGTATTCAAAGCAGGTGACATGATTCACGTGGCTGGGGAATACGGGTACAGTGTGTCCTTCTACGGAAAGGGCGGGCTCTGTATTGACCAGTTTCGATCATTTTTCGAGGGTTTGTTAGGGCGGACAAGGTCACCGCCGTCTGTAGTCATAGTACATCTTGGGGGCAATGATTTGGTGACCACTGGTAGACGACTTCTTCTTGAGGCGATGCTTTCCACGGTAAGTTGGTTGGCGAGAAGAGTTCCAGGGTGCACAATTGCATGGTCCCATATGATCCCACGGAAAGTGTGGCGGGGGGCTATTTCTGTTTCTGCGCTGAATCATTCAGTAAGGAAAATTAATAATAAAATGAGTAGATTGTTTTGTTCAAGTACACTGCATTCTGTTTCGCATGGTTGTATTAAAGGGGACAGTATGTATTTGGGGGACGGTGTTCATTTGTCCCGGGTGGGGAACGAATTACTCATAGGAGACTTCATAGCATGGTTAAGGAATGTACAGCATGACCTTTAGGTAGGAGTGTTTTGTGGGGGGTCCGGATAGCCGGTCAACTATCCGGCCTGTGGCGGTAAGGTCATGATCGGTGAGCAGTAATTGGAAGATCCCTATGAGGGGGCGTCACCCATTACGGATGGGAGCGCGCGGGGGAGGTGGCCAATTGGCCCCTCAACGGGGAGGCGGTCCTGTCTAAGGAGAGGCCGCCGGAAGGAAAGGAAAGGTGGTCAAGGCCCCTTCCTGGATAGGAGGGGCTACGGCCCCTCCTGGGGAATTTCCCGGGGCCAGGACATCTGCGACGGCAGATGGGTAAGTTGTGTGGGGTGCGGGAGGGGGTTTACGCTACCTTTTAGACACCTCACACGAGTCCTCGAACGACCGTTAAATGGCGTCGAGTTTATTGGGGCCCCCGTCAAGTACAAAGGGAAATTGGTAGATGCACTTGAGGTACGCCTCTGTGCGGTCGCTCCTCTCACAAGTGAGGGGGGTATTTCTGGTTTAGGGATCTGACACCGGTTACGACCTTGCCGTTGGCCCTTAACGTTAGGATGTACAATTTCAAGTCAAATGTTTTGTAGGATGTTAGTTCGGCTAGGAGAACCTTTGTATTAGAGATCTGTTAAGGTTAGCCAACATCGTAATGTGGAAATGAAATTGTACATTATATGAAACTGTTATTTTAATGTTTTCTTTTGTTTCATATTTTAATAAATACGGCCGGGAAGGGTGACTCCCTTCCCGCCTTCCAAAAGTTCAAGAACTGTTTCCGGTTTCCCAATTCTTGGGGATTGTGTTGAGAGGGGGTGGCGGGTATCTCGGCCATATGGAAAGGGGCGACCAATCGGTCCCCCCGAACGTATGGTGGAGTACCACGATCCCCCCTGGAAGCCATCTTGGGCGGGAGGCGAGTCTCGGCTGGTATGCCCGAAGCGGCGTAGCCGGGGCGCGCCTTTTTCCCGCCCTAGAGTGGGCTGGCCTAGACACCAACGCGGCCGGCCACGCCCTCGGAGGCAGGCGGGGGCGGGTTCACGCCCACCCTGAAGACGGATAAAAGGAGCAGAAGCCAAGAAAGCATCCTCTTGTTCCTGTGCTCTGAAGCTGCACCTCCCCACTGCACGTGAGCTCGAGACGGAACGAAGAGCAATTTTGACCCACCCACCAGCCCCTGAGGACAGCGATTCGTTGTAAATACAGTTGATATAGTATCTTTTGTTTTCTCTGTTTTCTTACAGGTTGTGATGATTGTCGTGAAATTTCTTAACGATGCAACAAAGATTGGTTATTTTCAGTATGTTTTGCAAATAAAGTAATTTTGAACAAGGATTGATCAGTATTTACGCTTGATAATAAATGTTGTTTTGCTTTGTAAATCTTAGTAACTTAGGTAAAACTGTCGTATTTATTTTGGTCGGGCGGTAAGGTCATGATCGGTGAGCAGTAATTGGAAGATCCCTATGAGGGGGCGTCACCCATTACGGATGGGAGCGCGCGGGGGAGGTGGCCAATTGGCCCCTCAACGGGGAGGCGGTCCTGTCTAAGGAGAGGCCGCCGGAAGGAAAGGAAAGGTGGTCAAGGCCCCTTCCTGGATAGGAGGGGCTACGGCCCCTCCTGGGGAATTTCCCGGGGCCAGGACATCTGCGACGGCAGATGGGTAAGTTGTGTGGGGTGCGGGAGGGGGTTTACGCTACCTTTTAGACACCTCACACGAGTCCTCGAACGACCGTTAAATGGCATCGAGTTTATTGGGGCCCCCGTCAAGTACAAAGGGAAATTGGTAGATGCACTTGAGGTACGCCTCTGTGCGGTCGCTCCTCTCACAAGTGAGGGGGGTATTTCTGGTTTAGGGATCTGACACCGGTTACGACCTTGCCGTTGGCCCTTAACGTTAGGATGTACAATTTCAAGTCAAATGTTTTGTAGGATGTTAGTTCGGCTAGGAGAACCTTTGTATTAGAGATCTGTTAAGGTTAGCCAACATCGTAATGTGGAAATGAAATTGTACATTATATGAAACTGTTATTTTAATGTTTTCTTTTGTTTCATATTTTAATAAATACGGCCGGGAAGGGTGACTCCCTTCCCGCCTTCCAAAAGTTCAAGAACTGTTTCCGGTTTCCCAATTCTTGGGGATTGTGTTGAGAGGGGGTGGCGGGTATCTCGGCCATATGAAAGATATTGCGCTGATGATAAGTTAACTTTCCAATACCCATTCTATTGACGCCCTCTCCGTCTGTCCATGTGATGTGCGATCCCCCCAATGTAATCTCCATTTTGTATTCTTTGGTAAGCTGCATACTGAGGAAAAGAATAGATACACTCTCCATCTTCTGAGTAATCTTAACTTTAGACAGTGCCGCCCAGCTCTTTATTATCTCCAACTATTAGCTGACTCCGTGCATGTTATTGCTTGGCCTCGTTCCTTTGGTCTGCCATAAAAAGGCAGAGACTGTATCCGTAGTCTAGGAATATAAGGAAATAAAGGGGCAAGGTGGCATATCTGTGTGTGTGCATATATATAGGACTCTGAATCATGGACTGAGGCATTTGAAAAAGGCTGTTAGCCGAAACCGGTCATGCCGACTTTTCTGAATAAATTACCCTGATGAGCCCCGCTGTGTTCCTTTCTTCTGTCCAGGAGGGAGAAGGTTTTCTCATGTTTTGCGCACAGCCTGTGGTGCGCTTAAAGGAACCCTTCCCGCAAGTTGGTCGTGGAGACACGGGCGTGTTGAAACTGTGTGTGGAGACAAGTTGTGTCCGAGGTATCGGAAGTCCACGATCGCACCTACTCACCTGTGGTTACCTACATGCTGCTGCGGACTGCAGTCCAACACTGCATGGAGAGGTGCATTCATCCGTTGTGTCTCCAGCCTTGGTGCCGCTTCGTGAAGAGGTGGGAAGTAGGGGACCCAGGGTGATTTATTCCTCCAGTATCGCCATTCAAGATTCCTACTGCAGCTCACGAAATTCCAGCCAAGTGTATGATGGGACTAGTGGTTCGTGGCAAGGGACCACTGGGCGTCGACACAGTAATGAGCGGCAGCTGGGCCCTTTGCTATTTGAGGTGGGAGGAGCTCATATGAACATTTTCGAGGACTCTGAATCATGGACTGAGGCATTTGAAAAAGGCTGTTAGCCGAAACCGGTCATGCCGACTTTTCTGAATAAATTACCCTGATGAGCCCCGCTGTGTTCCTTTCTTCTGTCCAGGAGGGAGAAGGTTTTCTCATGTTTTGCGCACAGCCTGTGGTGCGCTTAAAGGAACCCTTCCCGCAAGTTGGTCGTGGAGACACGGGCGTGTTGAAACTGTGTGTGGAGACAAGTTGTGTCCGAGGTATCGGAAGTCCACGATCGCACCTACTCACCTGTGGTTACCTACATGCTGCTGCGGACTGCAGTCCAACACTGCGTGGAGAGGCGCATTCATCCGTTGTGTCTCCAGCCTTGGTGCCGCTTCGTGAAGAGGTGGGAAGTAGGGGACCCAGGGTGATTTATTCCTCCAGTATCGCCATTCAAGATTCCTACTGCAGCTCACGAAATTCCAGCCAAGTGTATGATGGGACTAGTGGTTCGTGGCAAGGGACCACTGGGCGTCGACACAGTAATGAGCGGCAGCTGGGCCCTTTGCTATTTGAGGTGGGAGGAGCTCATATGAACATTTTCGAGGACTCTGAATCATGGACTGAGGCATTTGAAAAAGGCTGTTAGCCGAAACCGGTCATGCCGACTTTTCTGAATAAATTACCCTGATGAGCCCCGCTGTGTTCCTTTCTTCTGTCCAGGAGGGAGAAGGTTTTCTCATATAAATATATATATATATATATATATATATATATATATATATATATATATATATATATATATATATATATATATATATATATATATATATATATATATATATATATATATATATATATATATATATATATATATATTCAGAGAGCAAAACAGGCCGGCTCTGAAAGGAAACCTATATATAAATATATATATATATATAAGAAACAAGTAATGGATTTTAATCCGTAATGAACATATTATTTTAGCGAATTCCACATGCTTATTCTAATGTATTTTACATCTATTTTTGAAGAATTATGTGTCATTGTGGGGTGCTACGCCAAGTGTTTCTTCTATGTTTACACGCGTTTTTGCACAGGTGATGTTAATTTTATCACGTACTAGCACTTTAAAAGGTGTACCCGGAAGTTCAAGCGTTGTCATGTGAACAAGGCTCCGTTGAGCCGAAACGTCTGTGACACTTTCTGCCTAATAAAAGTTTGTAATACCTCGAGGTCCGTGGCCGGTGTCCTGTTTGCTGGCTGTGGAAGCAGCGTGTGCTGGAGCGATACGGAGTTCACGACATATAGCCAGTGGGATTCGTCCTGGCTTTAACACGGGACCCTCCTTGGCAATTGGTCGACGCCATCAAACGGATCTTTTTTCCTGGACGGCGTTCAGGAAGGTACAGGCTCCGGAAGGAGTACGGCGTTTGACCCCCAGCTTCCGGTATTCTATCAGAGTAACGAGCGAAGGATAATCAGGCACCCACGGCTGTATGCGACTCGGGCTCAAGTTGCAACCGGGATTGAGATCTACGGTGAAACAGAACCGAAGCAAAACAGGCGCCTGACTAAGTAAGCTCTTGATCATTGTTTAAAGCTGGGAGAGGAGAGAGGTTAATCTGGGAGCGAGTTTGGATTACCGGCAATCGTGCTCGGATTGCTGAACGGCACCAGTATAATTTAAACCAAATATTGCAGAAAGATGTCGGGTGACAGCGTAAGGGAACGGGAAACAATAGCTGCAACTTTGTTTTCCGATGACACCCCCATCCCAGTAGATATACATGGGAAAAAGAACACTGACGCTAGTGGCAGCAGCACGACAAAAATCAAAGACCTATTCAAAATACTTGAAAAAAAGTCATTTCAAGAGCAAGCTAAGTGGTGGGAATCGAAGTCACTGCAGCGCTACATTGAAGTGAACCGCATTCCACGCGGTCTAAGAATATTAACAGCCCCTACCTATGAGAGTCCAAACGCCGACCTGATGAAAGAGTGGGCAGAAATCAATTTGGATGCATCGCGTCGACAGGTACAGGTTCTCATTAAATATGCGGACATAGACAGAGCCAAACTGCTCACAGAAATTGCGGATATACAAGAGGAAATTGATGGACTGGGGGAAGAAGATGAAAAGACCAGACTTTCCAAAATTATGCAGGAACGTCTTAAGAAGGAAGAGGCAAAAATTGTGGCAAGAAAATCATATAAATTCCAGAGAGACAGGAATGATTATGAACTTGGCCAAATTTTCACTTTTGCACGTAAATTTGATACTCTACGCAAGGGCGGCTCCAAATTACCGCCTAAAGTGAAAAATCCCTCAAGCCATACAAGTCCTGCTACAACTGAATCCAACAGGATGAGTGACTCCTCCAATGCAACAATCAGCTCAGACCCTGACACAGACTCTGAAGCAGGCCGCCGCAGACAAATACAGGCAGGCCAGCCCAAGCTCACGCCAGGCCAAGAAATAGTTTTTTTAGGCCAGGACAGACGGAACACACTGAGGTCTCACACAAGGGGCAATCAAGAAAACACAGGGCAAATTACAGGCGCCGCCAGAGGTCGCGGGTGGCAAAAAAGAGGGTCTCAGAAGAAGAGAGGAGTTGGAAGAGGGCGAAGCAATGCCCCCCAACCGGAGTAAAAGAAACCACTAACCGCACTGTTGTGAATTTATCTGGGTTAATACTTACAAAGGAAGAGGAAAATATTCTCAAGCTTGGCCTATCTTATGCGTCCCCATGTAACTTTGACTATGCCAGCACGCGATGCAACATATACAAAGCAGTCAGAAAACTTAAGTTACGTAAGTTTTATGCCATGAAAAACAAAGATGGAACATCACCTGATGTGGACTCAACACTTGGTTTGGAGGAACCTGAAGCATCACAAGGAACTCAGGTCCTAAGGGAATTGTGGGATACCGAAGGTGCAGGATATGGGGAGACTTCGAATGTCATCAAATCCAATGAGGGTATTGATGAAAGTGGCAACAGAATTTCGTCAGCCACCCAATTCAGAGCACCTTCTACATTTTATCCCATCATGTTGAGAGACAATGTTGATATTTTCCACGAAAATGTTGTAGCTGATTTAAAAAAACTGCAAATCCAAACAGGTGGCAAAAAGCGCAGATATTCAGCTCAACTACAACAATACAAGGCACTGACTGACAAGTTAAATAAAGAAAAAAATCTGATAATAAGAAACAGTGACAAAGGGGGAAATGTTGTCCTCATGACAAAATCTAATTATGACAAGGAGGCATACAGCCAACTCAATGAACATTTGTGCTATGGGAAGATCAACAATCGGGAATTGTTGACAATAAAGGATGAATATCACCGCAAACTCTATAAATGGCAATCAGCAAAACTCATCACTGAAACTGAATACAAGTATTTAAAGACTGAACATCCTATTACTCCCATCCTGTATTTCATCCCTAAAATACACAAGAACCCCGAACATCCACCTGGAAGGCCAATTATTTCGGCACGGGAAGGCCTCTTGGAGCATACCTCGATTTATATTGACTACTTTTTGCAAGGTTATGTTCAACAATTGGGGTCATATATACGTGATACTGGGGATTTTCTGACCAAAATCAAAGAGGTGCAAATTCAGGAAGGGGATTGGTTAATAGCTTTGGACGTGACAGCATTGTATACCAGTATTTCACATAGTGATGGTTTGGAGGCAGTGCGGTACTACCTCTCCAGAAGGGAATCAGGTAATGAGAAACATACCAAAATGCTGCTAGATATGTTGAGTTTCTGTCTTACAAATAATGTTTTTCTATTTAACCAACAACTGTACCGACAAAAGCAGGGGGTAGCTATGGGGGCCAGCTTCTCTCCAAGCTACGCATGTCTGCACATGGGAGCTTGGGAGGAGCTGGTCCTCGGCTACGGGTACCAACATATTATCAGAAACAATCTAGTGGCATGGTTCCGCTTCATAGACGATTTGTTCGTCGTATGGAGGGGAAGTCATGAAGAAGCACTCAAATTTGTTCAGGACATAAATGACAATTCCCTTAATCTCAGATTCACGGCGACTTTGAGTCAAGAAAGCGTCACTTTTCTTGATGCCGAGCTCTACATCAAGGGGGGCTGTTTGGAGTCCAAGGTATTCAGAAAAAAGACAGCTGGCAACAGCATTCTCCATGCTGCGAGTGCCCACCCAATGCACCTTATCTCCAGCATCCCGTATGGGGAGATGCTACGTTTAAGACGCATATGTAGCAACCCCATAGATCTGGAGCAGGCACAAAATGAAAGCAGAAACAGATTCCTTGAGAGAGGCTACTCCATGAAATTGATTGACCGAGCGAAACAGAAATCCATGAGCCTAACTAGAGAGGAACTCCTTATCAGGAAAGCTGACAGGGAGCCCAGCACCATACATGATATTTCTAAATCTGGGAAGACGGAGCCTGAGTGTTTTAGAATAATAACGGGGTTCACCAAGCAACATCAGCAAATAAGAAAAATAGTGAACAAGCACTGGTCTATAGTGCTTAAAGACAACGTGATAGGCAGTGGCCAGCCTAAGCAAGTTTCGTTAACCTTTAGCAGGGCCCCCTCTCTAAGGGATCATATTGTTAAAACCAATCCGGATCCCTTCACCAAAACAGAATGGTGGCAGAAGAATAAAGGTTTTTACAATTGCAAGGTTTGCAAAGCTTGCACACATGGTGAAAACACTAAAACATTTATGGATGGATTTACTGGGATAAACCATGCGATAACCCAAGTTTTAACATGCAAGACAGAATACGCCATTTATGTTTTGCGTGGCCTTGTGGATTGCAGTATGTGGGCAGCACGAAGAATGCTGTCAACAAACGCATTCTACATCACTTGCGCGCAATAACCAATGTGGACAGTACTTACCCAGTGGCGCGCCACTTCAGAGACTTTCACCAAAGCAATAATAGCAGTCTCAGGTACTGGGTTATTAATGCGGTCATTAACAACAGAAGGGGTGGTGACAGGGATGCCAGGCTCAGGAAACTTGAAACTAAGTATATTCTTCTGCTTAACACGAAGGTGCCTAATGGACTTAACGTGACAGAGGACCTCCACACTTGCTTGCTCTGATAACACATGATTGGGGTGTGTGGTCTCCCCCCCCGTGAGTAATATCCTCGTCAATCGCCCGGCTGGGCGATGGCTCGGGTGGACCTCGAGGGGGCTGCGAACACACACCCATCATTATTTATCGATATAATTCGTAATGCCGCTTAGATTGGATCATCAACTTTTGATTATTATTTCCACTGTGCACTGGTTTTAACTTGTTAGGAATTTACAAGGAGATGCATACAACAGATTTCCTAACGGTTGTGGTTTTGGTTATTATTCAGGGTTGGGTTATGGGTCATCAAGACCAACCTCACATTTATTTACTTTTTGCACTAAATACTAAGACATGGCATTTGTGGCACCCTAATGCTTGAATAGCTACAAAATATGTTTGTTTTGTGATTGTATTTTTAAATGAATATGGAGTCCGTCCCAAATTTGGGGAGTGTACAACATTCTAGGTCGAACTTGGATGTAATTAGGATTAAGAGGACCGCTTTGGACCACCCATTCTTAATCTGCTAGGTTGAGAAATTTTGATTGTGGACCCAGGGACTGATTAGTATGCACAATTGCACAGTAATGCTGGATTTGCACATATATTGATGATGCACTTTAGCACGGTATGCACTTTATAGAGTAAGCACATAGCACTTTATAGTTACTTATCCGCTGTCCCTTGGGCTGAGTCTCAACTCGGAAACATACAGAGTGAGCTGGCATGAAGGCCTGAAACATAATAATGAGGTTTTTTTAGAACTGTTCTAATGTTTATAAATGTTTTAGAAACCGTGTTCATTATCTATATGGCGGTCCCATTTACCTTATCCTAACCAATCATGCACTAGGACTCTTCATTTAAATCATAAATTTTAAAACATGTATTTTACAATGATTTCCAAAGAAACAAGTAATGGATTTTAATCCGCAATGAACATATTATTTTAGCGAATTTCACATGCTTATTCTAATGTATTTTACATCTATTTTTGAAGAATTATGTGTCATTGTGGGGTGCTACGCCAAGTGTTTCTTCTATGTTTACACGCGTTTTTGCACAGGTGATGTTAATTTTATCACGTACTAGCACTTTAAAAGGTGTACCCGGAAGTTCAAGCGTTGTCATGTGAACAAGGCTCCGTTGAGCCGAAACGTCTGTGACACTTTCTGCCTAATAAAAGTTTGTAATACCTCGAGGTCCGTTTCCGGTGTCCTGTTTGCTGGCTGTGGAAGCAGCGTGTGCTGGAGCGATACGGAGTTCACGATATATATATATATATATATATTTATATATATAGGTTTCCTTTCAGAGCCGTCCTGTTTTGCGCTCTAAATCTTAATTGTATCTTTTCTTTATTTTTATAAATTATATATAGCGATTTGCTCTGTAGATCATAATGATTTTAACAAATGATGATTGACTGTGAATAAAATACTTTTAATGCCGTTCTTGTATCGATTAAATAAAGTTTAGTTTATTGATAAACACAAAATGTTCTTTGGGTGAGCCACTTTCATCCACCGTCTGAGTATAGCCTCATTGGTTTTCTTAGGGTTGTCCAAAACGCACAAAATTTAGTTTCTTGCAATTTTGTGAAATATCAGCAGAAGTATGGGAAAATACACTCATTTGCACAAAATGCAAATGTGTCATTTAGTGCTCTATATTAGCATGAAATGCTAGCTATGTGTCCATTTCGAGTTCTCCACATGCCCATTCGATCAAGCACTTTTACACTAGTTTTATAGCAGTCATTAAAGCCTGAGCAAGCTCTAAAGTCTCCATACAGCTCATGCCGCTTTGTGCTACGGTTCTGTACTCCCCGCAAAATCGATGTGTAAGGACATGGCCCTTCTGCAGCAGCTGGCCTGTGCCAGCACTGGGTAGAATCCACCGCTGCTCAACCACTGGTCCTCCTCACAGACTTTATGGGCACCAACCTGAGCAGTTTAGAGCATGAACTTGAAAGTGCTCTGGCAAGTCAAAAAAGGGCTGGAAGCAATGTGCTTCCTAGTCCCTGAGGAAGTGGCATGTACCCAGCTGTTGAACACTGCATTCCCTTTCCTGTTAGTGTTGGACATAACAGTGTTGGATAGCAACAACTGCCCCTAGAAAGCACCATCATACTCCATTCTCCTGACCTCCTTCCTTAAATGAGAGTTGCTAGGCACTGTTGCGAAGTAGGTGTTTACACAGTATACAGAGAATGCATTGAAAGTGGGTGTGGTTAGGTGTTTCCCACGCAAAATGATGATTATATCAGCGATGGTAAGGTTCTTAATCGGCCCTCTTGCACACCCTTAGCACAGCCTCAAAGAGCAACAGACAATATTGAGAATGATCTCTCATGAAGATGCACATAATGTTTGTTTTGTAATAGGTACCTGTTTCGCGCTTTGTGTACAGTGACACTTTTGAGGATATGCGCGATCATGAGAAAACCAGTCCCTCTTTAATTTGTGGTGCATTCTGCAGCACACATTAAGGAATATGCTGCTGTGCGTGAAGATTCACGTAAATATGCCCCCAAAATGTACACGCTTGCTTGAGGGGCGTAACGTGGGCACCTAAAACTCTGAAGCACTGGGCAGGGGCGGCTCTAGGCTCATGGTGGCCCTGGGCAGGGATCGTAGGTAGGGGACCATGGATCAGGCGGAGACCCCCGGAGCTCAGGAAGTTATTTTAATAAAACGTCCAGAAAAGGCGTTAGATGACTAGTACCTGCAGCTGGTCCTACCCTTCCGAATTTGTCTCTGAAAGATTACATTTAGGAGGAGGAGGGTATTGTGATATGTGACCTGGCCAGCAGTGGGTAGGAAAAAAAAGAAGCCAATCAGAACCAGGAGGAACGCAGGCGCGGAGGCCAGTGATGAGGGGGTGGTCAGGGAGTTTGGAAGTGGAACACGCCAAATCCCTGCCAGGGGCCGCCATGGAAATATGTATCCATGCTCAGAGGATTATTATATTAAGGATATATATTGGTGTGGGGGCCCCTGGGGTTTGATGGCCCTGTGCAGGTGCACAGCTTGCACATGCCTAATGCCGCCCCTGCACTGGGAGACCTCCAACCAAGCAGGGGGCCCGCAAATCTTCAGAGGGCCCCTATTCAGCGAATATATATGCCCTATGGGAGATTCAGGGGCCCCGCATTCATTCTGCAGGCAGACTGGCCTACTATATTCTTTTTTTTCAGTGCTTTGTTTCTTTCTCACGTCAGCCTCACCAGAGATAAATCACTGACACGTTCATTAGTTCACTTTGCTTAGTGAGTGTCTAGGCGAGGCATGTTTTACGTGACCGTTTTAACCTGAAAGTTACCTAAATGCGCAAGTCCGGGAAACAAAGTTTCAGCACACACTGACGTTTTTTCGTGGAAAAAAAACCCACAAAAAAAGAATACATTCATGTGGCTCCCAAATGCTATTCTCACACTCCTGGCTGCGCGCTTTATTCTTCAAAGCTCAATTTGCATTTTAGTCATAACTCTGAGTAATAACTTATTCCCGCAATCACAGCTTTATTCGCAGTCTATTTTAAGCCCGTGGGCATTGTTACTAGTATAATAGCTCCTTTTTGTCAACGAGCAGATAGTATTGTATGTAATTGCACCATGTATGACAGGCAATTTCTAGTTCATAATATGAGGCAACCTTCTATGGCAGTAATTATTTTTTAATGTAAGTAATAATAAGTGGATTAAACTCTCATACAGTTTTGTTTAGCGACAGCAATGCCAGTAAAAATGATGCAAAACAAAAGTGTCATTACGCACAACATGAATGAGTTCAATAGTAAATAACGTAGCTGAGAATATTTGGAGTGCAATTAGCAAGTCAGGGTTATATTTTAGAGCTTGTGGTTCTTGTTTGAATTGAGGTTAAAAAATGTAAGTACTCCCAGCAATTAAAGCAACCATACAAAGCAGAGCTGGCAAACACCAATGAGCAAAAATATTGGATGCTGAGCCATGAAGTTGCCAATAACTCTGAAGAACTGAGGCAACCTCATAACCAGACCTGGCAACCGTTTTGACACCAGAACAAAGCAGTTCCATACAAAGGAAGCAGCTGAAGAAACAGAAACTAGAAGGCAGAGGGCTTTAGAAAATTACTCGTTTGACCGAAGAATATGTTTCGAGCAGCTTTATTCCTACTTCTAAAGTTCAGGAAATAGTAACATTGTGAATCTACTGTTCTTTAAATATAACACAAAAAAATAGAAAAGATTTCTTATATTTGTTGGTAGAGGGTGTGGTACATGACTGGCATTTATGTACAAGGTATAGTGATTTAATACATACGCTAAATCAGAATGCACCAGACTGCGCAATGATCAAAGTATCGTTTATTAGATTAAAATAGAAACAGCCTTACAATAGTGAATTTAGGTACATGATTTCAACCTTTTCTGCAACTCCCCCCTCCTACCGAAGACTGCTCATGTATATTTGCCATCAGTGGTTCTGAAGCATAGATTCATACAAAACTCTCTAGTACTATAGGGAGGCCTGTAAAATACTTTCCTCTGCCTGAATCACTGCAACGTTCCAAGCCTGCAAGAAGTCAGAACAGAATTCCATTGTTGTGGTAGTCTATTTCTGAAGCTGCTCCCAAGGGTGGAAAAATGGTGCAGTTCTAGGGAGATGAGCTATAGGTTGATATGCAATACTCAAAATAAATGAAAAAAAAACGAATTTTATACTATTATATCCAATCATGAATAATAATTAGTGTGTTGATGTTGCAAACCCACAAACAAGTTTCCTTCCAATGGGCTCTTCATAAGTACGAGGGAAAGGATGCACCTTCAAATTATTGGTAACACAATCTTTGTATACTAATATTACCCAACATGAGGCACTTGCAATAATGAGGACTACACTAAACAAAAGGACGCACTTTGTCCAGGCACCAAACAATTTCATTATGGAATTTCTGGAACTGACTAACAAAGAACCAACTTTTAGAAGTATTTCTATTATCAAGTGAAAGGAGTTGCAATGGGGCTGGGCTTGCTCCTGATATTGCAGACGTATACATGGACCATTTTGAGCAACTACTTGTGTACAATATAAACAGTCTGTTCTGCAGAAATCTAACTTGGTGGAGCATGTATATAGAATATGTACTAATGATTTGGAAATGTGATCACTTGAGCTTGGAATCATACAACAATGTGTTCTGATGAACCATGTGTTCATTAAAATTTTAAATTCGTAAAGGCTTGGAACTAAATGTTACTAATAATATACAGATACCACGCTTCAATATAGGAGAGATTAATCACCCCCCTGGAGGCTATGAGTAAGACGCCTCAAGTTCCAACCATCAGGTGAGCAAGTCCCGCTGGGCTTCTCCATTCATTATGATAAGCAGTGCGCACACCCAATACTAAAACAGGCACCTTCTATCTAATTTTAGGTTGTCCCACTTCTTGTCCTGATGAAGACCCAAAACGGTTGCTAATAAATCAGCACCATACCGCAGGGTCGAAACGTCGACGTTAATCCACCAATTGGTCCTCACTGCATCTCAACAGAAAAATATGAATAACTATACTGATTGAGGAATTGAAGTTATTGTTGGACCTGTGTTTCTAATTGCATTTTCCATGAAACTGTATCACTATAACAGTCACCATTAATCACAGATCACGTTTATTCACTTCTGCACTTTTTTATTGTTATTACATTTTCAAACTGTATGGACAACCGAACTTTTAATGTTTGAAAAAAGCTTTGCAAAGTGACTGAATAATTACAACTTTGCTCACAGTAAAAACGTGTGGTGTGTGCGTTTCTCATGAAAGTATCTCCATGATTATCAATGAAAAAGGTACATATGAACAAATACTAAGTAAAGTAGAAATTGAGCAAAGAAATTGAGTATAATCCGACAGAACCACTAATTGCATAACACGTATTACCCAGGTTCTGAGGGTCACTGAGTCACCCCATTAAAATTAATGGTTAAATGTTTTGGGGTCATCCGTCAAGATGAATAGGAGAAAAACGAGGGGTGTTACAGGGTCGTTATAGTTAGGAAATAGAATTAAAAAATCCTTAGCAATTCACTGAAACAAACAAAGGTTACAGGGATGCTATAGTTTGGCTCATATTTCACTCATACGAACCTATAGAAATTCAGCTTGAGCTGAACTTGTGCACCCACAATGCACTGCTCATGACCTGACATATTACATCCCTCATGCCATGGTCAGTGACATCACTGATGACAACACAACATTGTTGACATCCCAATTGACATCACTGATGACATAACTGATAACATCATCCACAGAACCACTGACACACCCACTCACACACCCATTCTACCTCTCATATGCTGACTCACACATCCATACAACCACTCACATACCCATTCACAATCCCATACCAGTACTCCCACACCCACTTACTCTTCCATAGATCCACTCACACCCACTCATACATCCAGTTGCTTACCCGTACAACCTGTCACATAGCCACACACTCACGATAGAGCTATCAAACACCCACCTATTTACCAACACAGTCACTCACACACTCACTCACCTATACAGCCATTCAAAAAACACTTACACTCTAATGCAGCCCCTCACACACCAACTGACTCAACCAAACACCCACTCAAACAGCCACTCACTCACCCATACAGCCAATTACACACCCAGTCACTCACTCATACAGCCATTCAGACACCCACTCACCTACCCATACAGTCACTAAACATTCACTTACCCACCCATAGAGCCACTCACACAGCATATCACTCACCCACAAAGATGCTCGCACACACACTAAAACATCCATACATCCACTTATACCCCATACACACAATGATACATACAGCCACAAGGCCACTCACATAATATATGTTGGAAATAGTATCACTCAGTAGTAGTGCACCTAGCATACTAATTTAGCTTTTGTAGAAGGGCAGTATATATGTTTAACATTCATAAACTTTAAGAAAATACTTACACTCACTAGATTATGTTATCAATGATATCATATGATATGTCATCAGTGATGTCATCAGTAATGTCACTGACCATGTCATGAATGATGCACTATGTGAGGTCATAAGCAATGCACTGCACATGGGCATAAGTTATTGTTAGCTCAGGTAGCTATAACTGCTGAATTTCTTTTTTTTAAAAAACTTTTTTTATTACTAATCCGTGAATGCACGCAAAGGCACATAAGAAAAAGAGAATAGAGAAGGAAAGCAAGGCAGTCATATTGCAATACATTAAACCATATTTTCCATATAGTCTGATACATACACAAAAAACAGGGGGGTCTACCAGCTTAGTTATGTGGCTGCACTGTCAATCCAAGTTCACAGAAACTCGGGGAGGATAAGTCACATCAAGACAGCTTATTTCAAAACAAGGTGAACACTATATGTATAGGAAAGGCCAACATGGTACGGATCATTCATACATGGTTGACAAATCCAAAACAATTAGCAAAGGGTTACCATCAAATTGACTCAATGATCAGTCCTATCATATGGCCAAACCCCGGTGCAAATCAGGCTAGTCCCCTGATCATTGGGACTTCAAGCACCGCACCATTAGTTGCTGGTCAACTAATGGTAGCACTCGGGTGTGCTACGGTCTATGTTTGTTCGCAAGTGTGGGTGGTGCTATCGAAGTATAGCCCACTGTCCTCTGGGCTGACAAATAATCCCAAAAAGTGACACTTCCCTCAGGAGTGACGTCCCTTTGATGCACTCATGGATTAATGTTCATCTCAATAAAGTTTCTTCAACAAATGTAATGAATGCTTTAATTCCGTTTATTTCATGTTTTCTTTGATGCGTGTTATTCTTTCATAAAACGTTTCAAAGGATTTATTGCAGTTATGCCCAATGCATTTAGGGCATGTGCCCTTCATCAGGGGACTTATTAGTCCTGTGAAATGATACAAGAGTAGCATAGTTTCACTTAACAAGCAATACGCTAAGATTCAAAATACATGTCATTCTGTAATGCACGTGATTATATTGACATGCACAAGGAGGATTGGGGAGGGCAGTACTATGGATGTCCTTTATTTCTAATGTTACCCATGAGTTTTAATGACCTTTGTAATCTAGTGAAAAAATGGGGTACACTGTTGCTTATATGCTGGGAAGATCGTGATGAGTATAGATCCGTCAGGTGCTTCTAGGTGCCGGTCGTGAGCCACGTGCCGGTCGTGAGCCGCGTGTTACGTTAATTTATGGGTCTTATGGGAAATTGTTATAGCTACATGCAGCATGCAAGAATTCCGACATGCATTCGTAATAGGTTCTAACCTGTGATGTGCGTAGTCTTTGTACGCAAAGTTGTGATATTCGGTAACGGGTCATTCTGGTTAAAAACGGATGAAAACTACATGAATAAACACTCAAAATTTCAAACAGGCGTGCTGACTAAGACGTAACAAGCTTTTCATGGTGGCTTACCGTTTTGTGCCGTGAACGCGAGCGTATGTCTGGTTTCAACCGTGGTGGAGATGAAAATGTGTGTAATTCCCTCTATATTAACAGAGGGGATTGGTGTCCTCGAGGTCATGTGATTAGTGTGGAGATAGCCGTGATTTGATAGGCGGTAACCTAGCAACATGAACACGAGTGCTGTGTGTTTTTCCCAGTGTGAGACCGATTTGTATAAACTTTATTGGTCCGGCGGGTATTAAACAAGCACGGGTACTGCCCTATGAATGGAAAATACTAATATGATAGTATCAGACGTACATGCAGGTAACATTCATTGCGTGATGGATTCGTTATGCACAGAACATACAGTGCACATACATGGTAGTTTGAATGATCCTAGAGAATGTAAATGAACATAATTTAAATAAACATATGAGATAAAATGCTTAAGAACACTGAAATAAAAAGGTGCAATAATTATTGTTTGTACTCGAAATTATCAACAAAAGAAACAAAAATCAAACTCAGAGTCAATGGGACATGTGACAGTGCGAACCTCATCCATATGCTGAAATGTGTATGTGGCCTTGCTTACGTGGGGCACACAACAAGAAAAATTAAAACTAGACTCATCGAGCATAAAAGCAACATATGCTTAAAAACAACCAAATCAACCGTGGCGACGCATTTTAATGAACAGAATCACAATCCCAGCCAACTCAGATTTTGTATTCTGGAGACAGTGACCTCATTACCCGGAAGAGACAATACCCAACACATACTCAGACGCGAACTACACTGGATAGACCGTTTATCCACGGTACAACCAAAGGGACTCAATGAACGGCTAGAATACAGTTGTTACCTTTAAAATGCCAATTATGTATATATTGCAGGGTCTATTTTAGCGCTGGTGCAAAAGTATTTATTGGCGTCAAACCACTGACCTCTTTCTCGGTAGACACCTTTACTACCACCCTCCAACAGTGCACTTCATCTCTCCAAAGCCCCTCCCCATGACCTCCTCCTCAGACGTCCTCACAAATACCCTCCACTAGTGCCCCTCATCCCTCTGTAGCCCCTTCCCCATTGACCTCCTCCTCTGATTTCCTCACTGTTACCCTCTACCAGTGCCCCTCATCGCTCCAAAGTGCCTCCCCCTCATGACCTCCTCTGTGGATTCCCTCATTTCCACCCTCCTCCCAGACTCCCCCACTACCACCAGTGCCCCTCATCACTCCAAAGCCCCCCATGACCTTCCCCTCATGATCTCCCCCTCAGACTTCCTCCCTACAACCCTTCACCAGTGCCCCTTATTGCTCCAAAGCCCCTCCCCCCTCATCGCTCCATAGCCCCTCCCCCATGACCTCCTCATCAGAGTCTCACCCTCCTCCTCAGAGTCCCTCCCTACCACCCTCCACCAGTGCCTCTCATCACTCCAAAGCCCCTCCCCATGACTTCCTCCTCAGATTCCCTCACAAATAACCTCCACCAGTGCCCCTCATCTCTCCGTATCTCCACCCCCCAGGACCTCCTCCTCGGATTACCTCATTGCCACCCTCCACCAGTGCCCCTCATCTCTCCAAAGCCCCATCCCCATGATGTCTCCCTCGTATTCCCTTATTGCCACCCTACAACAGTGCCCATCATCTCCCCGTAGCCCCTCTCTCATATGCATTTTATTTGTTGTATAGCGCTACTCATAGTGTAGGGTGTCACAGTACTGTACATCACACACCCTATGCAGGAACAATGATTCATAGAAATATGCAAATCAGCCTATAGGGAATGTCACATGAGGATTAGCAGGTGTAGCAATCACATGTCATCCATGCTGCTGGGGTGTATGTTTTAAGAGGGTTGGGTCTGGAGAAGCACACACACAGGATTTAAAGTATACCCCAGTGGTTGGCTTTACTGATTAGAATGTATATCTGGCCAAATTCTTTTTTGCAACATTAGAATAATGAAAGACTGGGAAAATTCGAACTAACTAGCCATACAAAAACAAAACAAAAAAAATCTAATTATACCATTCTGGTTTGAATGCAGGTCTTTGATGGCAGTCCATAGGTCACTGTTCTATGTTAGGATTGTAACTTCTGAACTGCAAATAATCAAAGGATCTCTGTGACAAAGGCAGTAACCCACTGAGCTATCCACGTTAACTGCAGTTTCTCTGCATTTAAAAACTACAAACAGACAAAAGATTGCTCGCCAGCAGTATATTAATCCCCAGAGTTATCTGGACATTTAGTTGCCGTGCATCCTTGACAGAACAAGTGATGAATGATAATGATACGATTTAAACAAACGATTTAAATGAAGTATACCTGGCACTCAAAGATTGTGTCTTGCTCACAGGTTTAAAAACACAACAATAGCCACACAGTCTCTTACCTGCTAATTACGAACTTTGCACAGCCCGATCTGATAAACAGCTCAAGGGTTCAGGAAGGTCAGGAAAATGAATCGGCAAAAACAAACTCCTCTTCACCAGCTGAAAAGAATGAAGTATCCACGCAGCAGGACGGTACACAAATCCAGTGCCAATGAAAGGATTTGTCCCTTTCGCCATGCACCAATTGTACCTGCACGAGTGGGCGGAGACAAAGCCCACCTTTCCAATAGGAGATACGTGATTGGGGGTGCCTGCCCAGGCTCAATCACACAACGTTTAGCGAATGTTTTAAATTGCAGTGCACATTTTCTGCTGGCCTTGCTGACGTCACTGCCAGGGCCCAGGTTTATGTTTGGGTGGGACAAGCCAATGTTTGGGTGGGCCTGGCCCACCCGACCCAACCGCTAGAACCGGGCCTGGAGAGTAGTATGTAAGGTAGTTTCTCTGACCAAAAGCAATTCTGGCTCCCAAATGATGCAGGGAGGCGGCTGGTACAGTGGTGGATTTGGGGTTCTACCTACGGTCTTGAACGTTATATTTGAGGGTTGGTGGATGGGGTGTCCGGTGATTGTAAAAAATGAATAATATATGCTATTTATTTTTTTACGGTATATTTATTGTGCGCGTACAGTATGAATTTTGAAAGTTGTTCCATAAGCGTACATAAGCAAGAAAAATGAATTAAAAATACATCTTTTACAGATATTTATCAAGTTTATGTGTGTATATCTTTGTTGCTTGAAATGAGATGTTTTTGCTTTATTGGTACTTATAAGTAAGTGCTTATCCATAGTCTAAATTTGTTGAGGAGCAGTGTTTTATACAGTGCTGAACTTTTGACCTCTGTTGACAGTTGACTTTTGCATGATCTGTTGGGGGTAGGGTGAAAAGTTATGTCAGTTGGAAAGGTTTGGAATGGTAAATCAATAGAAATGTGTGTTTTGTTTTGAATTAATGTGTGCAGGATTTTAATTGGTTATTTATATGTATGTATGTGTAAAATGAGAGGGGAAAATGTTCCATTTGACGGTTCTGCTGCAAACACGGAACTAGAGAGATTCTGTACAAGAATATCCACTGTGTGAGTGGTATTCTTCTTAATCTACAAATCAATTTGAAAGGTGAGTTGATAAGTTGTATGGGAGTCTGTGCGGTGCATCTTTGTACATTAAGGAATTATGGGGTATATCAAGACAGGCGATATTATTATTGCTGTTTTAAGGGTAGAAAACTGCTGATAAAGCGGCGATAATGTTTTCGCCTGTCTTGATAATATGCCCCTATATTCGTCCGTTGTTAAACGTTTCATAGTAGTAAATGTGTTTTGCTATAATGCATGCTATTATGTTTTTTTGTTTAATATCAGTTTGTGCGTCTCTGTACATGAAGGTTTTATGGGCCATATTATCAATAAAGGGCGATACATTATCGCCGCTTTTATCGGCAGAAAACTGCCGGTAAAGTGGTGATAATGGTCTTGATAATATGTCCTTGTGAATTGCTATAGAAGCCCAGGTTAACACTAGAACCTGGGCTGCTATGGGAATTTACAAGGGCCTATTATCAAGCCCATTATCGCCGCTTTAGCTGCAGTTTCCTGCCGATAAAAGCGGTGATAATGTATCGCCCTTTACTGATAATATGGCCCTGACGGGCATATTATCAAGAACCGGTATTAAAATTATCGACTTTTTATGGGCAGGAAACTGCCGATAAAATTGAGAAAATGGTCTTGATAATACGCCCTTGTTAATTCCCATAGAATCCCATGTTCTGGTGTTAACATGGGCTTCTATGGGAATTAACAAGGGCGTATTATCAAGCCCGGACGCGGCCCGTGGAGGGAGTTGCGGTGGGACAGGTGGGGCGGGGAAGGGCAGGGTGAGGGGGTGCTAAACAACGGAATCTGGATGATTGTAGGTAAGTAAACAATTAAATTAATAAAAGGAATTCTGGGCCATATTATCAACAACATAAGGCAATACATTATCGCCGGTTTTATCAGCAGGAAACTGCTGATAAAGCGGCGATAATGGCCTTGATAATATGCCCTTGTGAATTCCCATATGAGCCCAGGTTAACACCAGAACCTGGGCTGCTATGGGAATTTACAAGGGCCTATTATGAAGCCCATTATCACCGCTTTATCAGCAGTTTCCTGGCGATAAAACTGGCAATAATGTATTGCCTTATGTTGTTGATGATATGCCCCTTCATTCCGCGCTCTGTATCGCATTTTGCGATGAAGGGCGCGCTACGAAATTTATGGCATATTATCAAGGACCGGTGTTAAAATTATCGCTGTTTTATCATATTTGTAGCGTATGCTGAGAATGATTAGCAGTAGAAGCTATGGTGCGATCACTCTCTCACTGTCAAATCAGAGCACAGGGAGCGCTATGAGAATAGTTAGAAGTGGTCACTTATTGGAGAGCCGATTCAGCTGTGTGGCTTATTGTGCGATGTTAGCAGGCATCGCTTATATGATTACGGTAATTAAGCATGTGGTTTGCCATAAAAAAGTTGTGTTTAGTCCTCTGTATGGGGAAGACCTTGAAAGAAGAGTCAACTACATGAGCCGTATAAGAGCGCTATTGTCTCAAAACGAAGTCGCTCTTACATCTGTTGGAGAAACATTTGTCCTTCATGTAGCAAACACCCACACAGAAGTGTATGCTTTATTAAATACAGATGTGCCCCGGAATTTTAGGGAGTTAATTTAGACTATCTTTAATGCGTCCTCGAGTAGGGGGTTAGCTTACTTTTTTAAAGTTATAAGCATTGGCCTTGTGACTTCTGTAGAAACTATATTTGGTGCTTGTCTGTGTTTTTTCATTTGATTTTTTCCAGCATCTTTGGTGAATTGTGCTTGCTCACATTAGTTGCCGGTGTGCTTGTATTAATTTGTTTACTTAAATATGGATGCCCATCTTGCAGCAGACGACAATATTTCTCGGTTGCTGCTGGTCCGCAGCCGAATGCTTAGTTACTATGGAGCGCTGCCTCTTGCAACGTTGAGTGCAGTTTATGGATTATCTTTTCGATTCTCCTTTTTCACATGCGTTCAACCTGTGTTCCATTGCATGAGCTGTGATTTGTTTCTCTGCAGTACGGTTTCCTCCAACGCAGATTTTGACCAGCTGATGAGCCCCTTAGTGGTTCATGACTTGCTCTGTTCTGGCGGCGGGATTATGGCCTTAGCAGCGACACATGGAATAATGGGACGTTGGAATGTTTTTGCAGTGGCGCATGACTTCTTGGCACGCAGTTACATTGAAGATGACCTGAGTTTTCCTCCGATGGTGATAGAGGCTCCGGTCGTTGAGGAACATGTATGTGCATTCCCACTATTGAATTGGATGGATGAAATGTTTTCAGATGAGAACAATGACATCCTGTTGGAGGCTGTTGCTACATACTGTGCTTATACGCTGGTGGAATAAGACTGTTTGATTTTTCTACCTATTCTTTATTATTTAGTTACTGCTTTTTATCAAAGATCGAATAATTTTTTTTGCAAAATTGAACTTGACTCTGAAGTCTGCGTTCGTAATTTGCCCACGTTTATATTATGTGCTTTGGTCAAGGAAATGTGTTATGGGCTGAGCCTTGCACTCACACCGTGTTAAGTTAGCATGAGTTTATTAGAAGCTTAAACGTCATTTTTGTTTTCCTGCTCTTTTATTGTACACAACATGCACTTGCAAGATTTTTTAGAGTAGCCTGAGTATTTTGCTTCATATGAGAATAATTTGATATACTACATTTGTAGACTGTCTCGCTACTTAAGTGTGTAGAGTGAGAGCATGAAACATCAAGGTTATGTTGGATACTGTGTGTGTTATTCGGAATGATGTTAGCACGTTCAAGCCATAAGAGATATGCAGCTGTGACATCTCTTATACTTGCGAGTTTAGTAATGAAGTGTGCAGGCATGATTACACACAGTTTGAGAACATTTGTATCTTGACAGTTTGTGTAGAACTCAATGTGATCCACTACTGCTGAGTAACAGAGGTATGGGTCTGCCTATGTAGTCGTATGTGATCTTCTGTAGTTATAAACTAACCGGCTAAGTAGGGAGGATGACATTTAGGTATATTTTAAATCTGTTTCCCTTTTGCATTATAGGATGCTTTCTCCCTTTGTATTTTATGGAATAGTAATAATTCTGACAACTTTGTTTCTGATAATATGTTTGCTTGTATTGTGTAAGGTACTGGGCATGAGATTACGGTGTTAGAAATAAACCTATAAAAAAAATATATATATATATTTATATATATATATATATATATATATATATATATATATATATATATATATATATATATATTACCTACTGGCGGTCGCCAGTAGGTATATATAGTTAGGATTTTTTCCCTATGGGATTTCTGAAAATTCTATGCCTAATAACTTTTGCGTTTGTGGACGGAATTGGCTGAAATTTTCAGGAAAATGGCACATTTTGTTTCTGAGCAGCCCTTGAAAATTTGGGGGGGTTTTGTGGAGGGGGGGCCGAGAAAAAAGGGGGGTCCCAAAACGCGTTTTTCCCATGTTAATTTCCATAGGGCGGTTGGACTCACTTTTAGCCCAAACGGCTGAATGGATTTTCACGAAACTTGGCAAAATTGTAGGGACTGTTAGCCCGATGTGCCTTTGCTAGGTCTTAATATATGTGCTTCAGTGGATTTTGAGAAATTAACGTTTAAATCAAGATATATATCTGTAACAGCGCTCCGGGCAGCGATCCGGTTAGCGAACCTTTCGCGTATCGGAACTTTGCGATGCGAAGCTGATTGGCCCTCCGGTGTCTGTCAACATTCTAAACAGTCCGGAGCGGCCGCCATCTTGTCTCTCGGTAGGATCGAGAGACAAGAGGAGGCCAAAACAAAGGGGGAAATTACCATAAGGGGGCATAGTAGATCCTCGTTGACCCCCTAGGTTTTATGTGGAGGTTTTAAAAGGGCCTAGGAGGGTCCAAAAAAAAAAATGAAAACATTTTTTTTTTGCGTGGTAAGCGCCAAGTTCGCGAACCGGAAAGCGTTCTGGGCAGCGAACTTTATGGATAAAAGAATGAAAGACTTTTCTAATACTGTATGTTAATTGTTTGTTGTTTTTCTTGTTTTTTTTTGTTTTCTTTTTTTTAAAGTGTTTTTTTTATTTTGATTCTTTTTCATAATTTATTAAACTTTCTAACATTTCAGTGTCTGAAATGTCATTATTTTCTTGAAATATTGTTTGCAATCGGTGAGGTGGTTGCAAAATGTCCTCATTTGCTATGAGGACATCTACTGCTTGGACACATTGCAGCAGTTCATTATCCAAGCTTTCATCCATAAATTCCAGGTCAATTTGTTCATTTAATTCCTGGCTGCTCTCTTGCAGGTCCATCTCAAAAGAAACTTGCTGCTCGCCTTCCATTTTGCCTGAAATTTGGATTAAAAAAAATATATATTAGTAGAGATAGGGCACTGTTGGGATTAATTTTAGATAGGCAGTTTTTATCAGTGAATTTATCTTTTGGTAGTGTATAGTATGAGAGTGGAAATAGGACTATAAAAAAGTGTATGTGATTTAACCAAGACAAGCCTTACTCCATTCATAACTATAACAGAGAAGTCTATCTAAATACATTACTACTACAGAGGGATAGTGTATATTTAGCAGAAAAAGCCTACTTTATTAAGTTATACTGCACAATATATTAAATTATAACTTACCTTCACAAAGAAGTTGAAGTTTTTTGAAGCTATTGAAATAGGAGGTACAACAAGAAGTAGTAGTCAAAATGGCTGTGTTTCCTTCTCTCCCTTTATATATATACAGGTATATAACCAATCAAATGTCAGGTAATAAAAGTAGAAAATGAAAGTAACATTTTCATTGGTTGTCAATTCCAACAATTCAGATGTGTTTTGTGAAGTAATTTACCTCACGGTACTTGGAGAGGTCTACAGGCTAAATGGCTAAATGAAATTTCAATGAAATTTGTGAGAATGGAAGGGATTGTTATGTAGTATGAGCTAATCTATATTTGGTGAGAGTGTCTCTAGTCGTTTTTCTGTAAATTACTTTCCCACCTTTTTTTTGGACCGCTTTCCGGGAAGCGGCCCGGTTAGCGAACCTTAAGCGTCACGGGAGTCCACCATTTTGTGTTTCGGTCGCATTAAGATACAAGATGGAGGGCAAATAATGTTTAGAATGGGTAGAAGGGGTCATGGTAGACTTATCTTGACCCCCTAGGTTTTCTGAGCGTGGCTGAGGAGGCATATATGTGCGGAAAAAAAAACTTTTTTTTAAAAAATTCCGCGAGGTTAGCTTTCGGTTAGCGAACCGGGTAGCGCTCCGGGGAGCGAATTTTGTGGAAAATTAGTGAAAAAAGTTAGAGAAAAATAATAATTGTGAGTGATCAGATGTAGGGTAGCTCTGAGAAGAGCTTTTGGGTTTATGGTACATTTAGGTACTTATAAGTAGGTACCAATGCACAGTCTTAAATTCAGAATGAAAATTCTGTTGCCCTCATCTGAGAAGTGAACTCCATCTCCTCTGTAGATATCTTGCATGTAGTAACGCAAGTTATTGTTGTACAGAGAGCCCATTCCATGGTCTCTCATGTAAGCTGAAACAGATTTGTTTACATGCTTCCTCGCTTTCTCAATTTGTGGACAAAATTGGTTGGACCACCTCCATTTCTGTCTTTGGCATATATTGGAATATACCAAGGCAGTTTGAGGAAAAAGTGCCATTAATTGCTCAAAGGTGTCCTTTAAAAGCATTTCCAGACCTACCCCTGTCAAAGTGCCCAAATCATTACCTCCACAGTGCACTATTAACAGGTCAGGTTTTGGCAAATGCATAAAGGTTTTCACCAATGGTATCAATTGGTGACATTTTAATCCTCTTTGGCCCAACCACTTAATTTCCACATCTTGTAAATTGAGGTTAGGTAAATTTCTGCTCTCAGCATACCTTTGAGCCCAGTGGATGTAACTATGTCCAACAATCCAGACCTTAAACATGGTGGGAGAAGGTTGTTCTGCAGTCAGATGAAGTGTGGTAATGAAAGGGCAGTTGAAAGAGTAGGAGTTTCTAAAGAAAAAAAACTGTGGATTTCCAATGCTAATGATTCATTAGCAGTGATTGGTGCATTTCCATTTCTGAAAACAGAAAGTTAGGGTGCATGGATGTGTTCTTTGAAAGATGTAATTTGAATGGTCAAGAAAGAAACATTTAATGAAAGATTGCACTGGATACGCAGGTGCACTGAGAGTTCAGAGTTCAATTGAAACATTGTTGTGTGAATTTGCAAACATGAGAGGTCTTCCAGGAGGTGGTTGCTATGGAAACAAGGCAGACAGGGCAGAGGGGGGAAGGGTTTAGATTTGAAAAAAGTGAGGGAAGAGGTATGATTGGCTAATATGAGAGATATGTGAAAAGAATATCTGTATTTCTGTGCTTTCAATAGCTGCAGCCTTTGGAGTGCATCCTTTTTCTTCTGCTGAAGACAATTTGGTGTATTTCTTAGACTGTTTTCAAAACTCAAAAAATATTTGCTAAGGTGAGAAAAGATTTATTTAATTTAGATACAGAATAGTATGATTTAAGGAGAAAATGATGAAGAAAGCTGTGTTTTAAAAACGATTTAAGAAATCAATTTCATTTCTGGATATGTACTGCTAGAGCTTCATAGGTTGTTTTGAGCCATATTTATAAGGTATTTGAGTGTCTAAGATGTTATGTTTTCCTTTTAAAATGTAAAGTGTTCCTCATGGGGCAAGTGTCTTGTAAATATGCTCCCACTTGTGCTTGGCAAATTTAGATTTTGATTATGGGAGTTACCTAGCCATGTTAATAGTGTCCCAAAAATGGTGCTAGGGAATTGCAGAAAACACTTTCATGTGTCTCGAGGACATTTTTAGTCATTTCTTCATGAATGCAGGTATACCATTGATTTATATGCTGTGTTTAAAAACGAATTTTGAAATCAATTACATTTCAGGATATGTAGTGTTAGAGCTTCATAGGTTGTTTAGGGTCATATTTAGAAGGCATTTTAGTGTGTTTGATGTTATTTTTCCCTTTTTAAATGGAAAGCGTTCCTCATGGGGCCCTTAGCAGTTCTTAGCCATGTTATTTAATAGGAAGTGGATAACATGGCTAAGAGCATTTGCTGGAAAGTGCATGAATATTGCTGACTTTTCTGCGATGTTATTTTTCCCTTTTTAAATGGAAAGTGTTCCTCTTGGGGCAAGTGTCTTGTAAATACGCTCCCACTTGCGCTTGGCAAATTAAGATTTTGATTATGGGAGTTACGTAGCCATGTTAATAGTGTCCCAAAAATGGTGCTAGGGCATTCCAGAAAACACTTTCATGTGTCTCAAGGACATTTTCAGTCATTTCTCCATGAATGCAGGTATACAATTGATTTATATGCTGTGTTTAAAAACGAATTTTGAAATCAATTACATTTCAGGATATGTACTGTTAGAGCTTCATAGGTTGTTTGGGGTCATATTTAGAAGGCATTTTAGTGTCTTTGATGTTATTTTTCCCTTTTTAAATGGAAAGCGTTCCTCATGGGGCCCTGAGCAGTTCTTAGCCATGTTATTTAATAGGAAGTGGATAACATGGCTAAGAGCATGTGCTGGAAAATGCATGAATATCGCTGACTTTTCTGCGATATTCATGCATTGCGGCCGTTTTTTTCACATTTGCAAGCACTTCTTAGACATGTTATCCAATGGGAGGTGGATAACATGGCTAAGAGCATTTGCTTCAAAGGTTGTTTGGGGTTATACACCATTTTTGGGAAATTATTAACATGCCTATCTAACTCCCATAATCAAAATCTAAATTTGCCAACCGCAGGTGGGAGCATATTTACAATAAATTTGCACCAGGAAGAACGTAAAATAGCATACTAGATACTCAAATGCCTTATAAATATGACCCAAAACATCTTATGAAGCACTAGTAGTGCATATTTCCAGAAATGTATTGGTTTTCATTTAATGATTTACTTCATTGGTAGGCCTTCACATGTTTTTTTATTTTGGTATTTTTCAGTGAAAATCTTATCTGCAACCATGTGTTGGCCTCACCTCAAATAAACAAAACAGGTGATGGACTGAATGTGGATGAATGACAAACATTTACCCCAGTCTAAAGATCAGGGCCTAAACAAATCTTTAGATAGGCTACATCTTATCGTCATCCATACTTAATGATTTAAAATATTAGGGAGTGATTTATGAGTGTTGTATGCCTTTTTTGTACCATTGAGTGTCATTTTTGTGATGCAGTGCTGGTGGAAAACATTTGCTATGTTAAATAATTAGTACGGCATTAAGTTTTAGATGACTGTTATTTATTTACTGTTTGCTAATAGTGGTTAATAACATTTTATATTATATTTTTCCACAGATTCAACTGCAGATTCTTTCATAGTTTGGAAAATGCCTTCCAAATGTCGAATACGAAAGGCTAGAAAACGTCAAAGACAGCAGGATGATGTTTTATTGCAGCAGTCCTCTTCCCCAAATACTTCTCAAAACACCAAGAAAGGTCCGGGTAAGAGCACGAAATCATTCTTAAGAAATATTTGTAGTAAAAAAAGTTTTGCTCAAAAAAATGTTTCAGTTCACAAAAAGAAAAGTAATTTAAATGGAAAGGAGAGACCCATCACAAATGTTACTGGTAGAGGAAGAGATAACTCTGTGCATGATAGTAGAAGGAAACAACAGTTTAGGGACATTCGAAGTCGAATGTTCCGTAATAGGATATTAGTTAATTTATTGAAAAGTATTAAAAAGAAAGGCCAACATAAAGCGGCATTTTATAAGAAGAAGAAAAATGTAGAGAAAATTATTGATCATGCTTTTGAAATTAAGCGAAAGTTGTTTATTTTGGTAATCAATAGAATTAGGAAACTAAGCAAGGTAATTTCTGATTTCAAAACAAAAAGTAGATGGAAGAGAGTAGTAAATCGTACTAACTTTTGTGAAGTTTTTTCCGGAGAATGGATGCATAGTTCAAGTTCTGAGGCATTTTTTAATGAGGAGACTTATTTTCTTATTTTTTATTGGAAAAGTGACCGAGCATGGAAAAGAAGCTTTAAATGCACGTTTACTGTCAAATTTATATCCCAAACAAGAGATTGAGCCTGAGAATATTTTTCAGAAAATTACTGAGAAGAAATCTGGGATATGTCTCATGCCAACTCTTGCAGAATGTGCCATCTTCAACAACAAAATGTTGAATTTAGAAAAGCAAGAGATTGTGAAACTTGAAGCTATCGACAAATTAGAGCATATGGGATCAACAATTATTTTGTCAGACAATTTGAAATCAAAATTGGATTCATTAGAGAAGACTATATCTAAGACAGCGGGTTTTGAAAAGACTTTGAATGTGTGTTTAAATTGCCGAATTATTTTGAGAAGGAATTTACATGTAGAAAGAGGTCTGGTAAATGGATCAATGGGTAATGTTGTTGATTTTGAGAAATACAAAAATAGAGATGAAATAGAATTTTTAAGAATTAAATTTGATGGCATTGAGGAAGTACAGCAAATTGGTGGTTGTTCTGCTAGGTTTTTGCTTGTTAAAGACTTATATGTTCGCCGTAAACAGTTTCCTGTTTGCTTGGCATATGCGGTGACAATCCATAAATCGCAAGGTTTAAGTGTAGACTGTGCATTGGTGAATATTGGCAGTTCTGTGTTCAAGGAGGGTATGGCATATGTGGCATTGTCACGAGTTAGAACTTTATCGGGATTGTACTTGATTGACTGTGATGTCACAAACATTTGTGCGGATCTAGATTGTGTTAAGGAATACAATAGGTTAAGAAGAGAGTATGCGCCACATTTGCCTCAATATCCTTTGTTTGAGAAACGTGTGGTAGGCCGGAAACGTAGAAATATCAGTAACAGTAGGGAGGTTGTTGCAAAAAGACTAAAAGTCAATGAACCGAAAGTTGTTAGCAGAAAGAAAGTGGATACTGTTGAAGAGATTGTTGGTTTTCAATTTGAAAACAGTTCTGGTGTCAACTGCTATGCAAATGTAGTTGTTAATGTTCTCTTTTCACTAGAGAGTTTAAAATAACAGATTGTGTTCAATTCAGAACAAAGTTTACGCTGCTTGTTGAATTCTGTGTTAGAGAAATGTAGCACTGATGGAACAAAAGTAGAAAGTGTGTCTGAAGTTCGTTATCTGTTAGATGAATGTTCAGGTCAAACAGACTTCTCTGAAAATAATCAGCAAGATTGTCAGGAGTTTTTAATGTATATGCTTGATGTATTGCAAGATGAGGGTGTAGATGTAGATCACCTGTTTGGGCTTTCTTATCAATGGCAGCATGACTGCGAGAACTGTATGGTATCAAGTACTACTAGTGTAGACTCAGAAAGATTTATATATTTAACTTTGCCAGACAGTAAATCAGTGTCCTTTAATAAGCTAGTAAAAGCAGCGGATCACAACATGGAGTGTAGCCAATGTAAATGTCATATGATGTCAACATTATTTATACGTAGATATGGCCAGTATGTCATTTTAATGATTCAACGTTGTAGGCCTGATGGATCAAAATTGTCAACTTTAATAAAAAATTTTGTGGCTTCTCAGCTGTCAATATCAGGGAGGACTTTTGTTACTGTAGCAATTATCTATCACGATGGTCCATCAACAACATCAGGACATTATACAGCTTACTTAAAGTCTGGAAACGGCTGGTCATTCTGTAATGATTCCGTTGTAACTTTCAAAAAAAAATTGCCGTTTGACCTTAAAAATTCTTACCTGGTGTTTTTAAAACCAAAATTTTAAGTAGAGGGAATGTAAGTCTGCAATGCTGTCTAGATTAAAAATCCAACTATATAAATCTGATGCAAGTAAGTCTGCTTCATAGTAAGCAGTATCAGTGTCATAGGAAAAGGAGAACATGAGTGACAAAGAAGAGTAAGATATTAGTAGTCCAGGATTGTGAAAATAATCTCAAATATTTTATTTTTGAAAGTTGCGAAAATAGAAAATGTCGGGATTTGATTGGAAGAATTACAAGACTTGCGAATCGCGGCAACATGATTTGGCCTAGTGGAAACATGTGATATAATGAGAGAAGTTTTTTTTCTATGTAACATATTTTACGTATCGATGGAGGTTTTCTTTCAGAAAGTGGCGGGCTGAAAATATTTGTAGCACAACAGAGTGGATGCTGTTTATAGGAGATCGTTCGACGTCATTGAAAGTAAGTTAATTTTAAGGAGTTTTGAAATCAGATTTCTTAGGTTGTATGGGTTTTTTAAACACAGTCATTTTGATTGTGTTTTTTTTTCCCCGCTGTTACATGATGAATACCTTCAAGTCACTGATTTAAGTGAAATTTGATACATTCTGAGAACAGGAAAAAGAAACCATTTAACATGTATAATTAATGTTATGCTTTTTGTCCTTATGATATACATTTAGAAATGTGAGGTACATATGGGTAAGCTGAGTTTTTTAAATATCAATTTTAATGCTTTCAGTGCTGTACTTCTGGGTAGTGTTTTTTTTAAAAAAAGAAAAGAGGGCTCACCTCAAAGAAAGCTCTTGAAAGCACACATCTTATTTGCATCCTAAATCAAGCATTTAAAATGTTAGACACAATTTTATGATGTCTTTACATCTTTTTTTGCGCTGCTATTGCATCACTATTGTGAGACATTAGCAGTGCAAAAAAAGCACCATGTTCCAAAATAGGCCTCAGTTCATCAACATCAAGATACAGTTTCTTTAAAATATATATCTTTAGGATTGTGTAGGGGACGTAGAGAAGCAGAGACTTCTGTAAATGTCAAAGTTGTTGAAAAACTGTTTGTTTTTGAACCTTTTCCCTTGTCTTTTCTAATTTTTAAATACATGTTTTAATATTTTTGAAAATGTTTGTTCTTTGTTTTACAGATTGAAAGTATGAAAAAATATTTAAAAAAGGTAACAAGAATTATAAGGTAAATGTTTTCTACTCTTTTTACCCGCAATGCACTGCTGATGATGTCACTGACAGTATCTCTCATTTACTCTCTATAGCTGTCTTTCTTTTTACATTATTCTCTGTTTACTTCCCTTATACTAACTCTTCTTTTTTTTTAAAAAATATTTTTTTTGGTTCGCTTCCAGTTCGCGAACCGGTCAGCGAACTTGAAGCGAACCAAAAGAAATAGTGCTTGCCAGAGTGATAAACATTCTAGCAATTTTGTTTGAAAGGGGAGGTAGTTCTGAAAAGAACTGTTTTTTTTTGTTTTTGTTGTTTTTTTTTTTTTTTGTTGTTTTTGAACATTTTTTGATTTTTTTGTATTTTTAGAACTGTTTTATGTTTTTTTTGTGTTTTTTATGGAGGGGAAACAACAAAAAACAGGCATTGAAAACGGCTCAACTGGAGCAAAAAAAAAATTACTTCTTGGGTGCATTAGGGCATTTATGATTTTCGAATGCCGTATTCATCAGGTTGATGCTCATGTTGCCATAGGACAGCATAGCACCACAGTGTATACAAGTTAACTTCATATGTTGGAAGTTGGGTTGAATGTTTGGCACAGTTTCATGTGCCTCTCTTCCCGTCAAAGACATTGTGGATGTAGATCTGGCCACAGGAGTTGTCGTGGGATTGTCTTGTAGATCCCTTAACTCAGCCCGGCTGTAGTTTAAGGGATGCCACCTGCTCATGTGTCGATGCATCGTATAGTTGCCCATACTGTATTTCTTCTCTGTGCCTCTCGACAATCTGTAATCACAGATGAGGCAGGTGGCATATTTAGCATTCACCTTCTTTGATCCAGGAGGGATGGAGAAAAACTGCCAGATGAAACTTGTTTTTCGTTTTGAAAACCGGGGCAACTCTTGGACAAATTGTGGTTCCTCTCTGTCCTCTTCTTCTTCTTCCTCCTCTTCCTCCTCTCTGGTAGTGATAAATTGACTAGGTGGTCCTCTCTTCTTATGAGGAGGTGGAGGTGGTGGTGGGGGTCCACCAGCTGCAGCAAGTACAGAAGCCATTGTTCAATTCTAGCTAAATGGTCTTTCTCTCACCAAGATGAAAGTCAGAGTGAGGAAATAAGGAGGGGTTTACATGATTTGGGGAAAGCAAAAGTTCTGAACCAATGAAAAGTGTTATTTTTAGGTCACATGACCTAGTCATACATCATTTGGAAACCAAAAGTGAAATGAACCAATGAAAAGTTTGATAAACAAGTCACATGACCTGTTCCGCTTACGTTACGCGGCGCGCGCCGCGTCCCAGATCGCTTCTGGTTCGCGGTCCGGAGCACTTCCGGGAGCGCTAACGCGGCGCGTCATTAGACGCATTACGCGATAACGTGATACGTCGCGCTTCCGCGACGCGTCACAGTTCCGCTAACGTAACGTTGACCGGTCCGCCGACTAGATCGCGGCATCAAGATGAGCTAACGGAAAGCTTCCCGGTTCGCGAACTAGAAGCGAAGAAAAAAAAAATATTAAAAAAAAAATTATCAATAAACATCTAAAAATATTTTGGGATTTAAAAAAGAATACATTTTATAGCTACAGATGTTAGCTTTTAAAAAACCAATGAAATTCACAGAAAAAACCATAGGTTATAGACTATATATAGTTAGAAATTTGCATTTAAAAAACCATTGAAATTCAATGAAAAAACCATAGGTTATAGACCATATATAGTTAGGGATTTGCATTTACAAAACCTTATTTTACTCGCACAAAACCATTGAAATTCCATATATAGTTAGTTGCGCTAACTATATATCGCGCACCCGCAATCCACTGCTGATGATGTCACATATTACATCATTCATGACATGGTCAGTGACATCACTGATGACATCTCAAATGACATCACTGATGACATCACTGATGACAACACCCAGTGACTGTATGTTTCTGTAAAGTTAAAATATGTCTTACATATTGAAGAATGAGTGGATGTATAAGTGTCTGGATGAAGGATTTAGTAGGTGCATGACTGACTGTATGAGTGAGTGATTAAATGTGTCTCACTGAGTGCATGGGTTAGTGACTAAACTGTCTTAATTTGTGCATTATTATGTCTGTTGTTCTGTAAACTGCTGCATGTGTTGATAAGTACCTATATGAGTAACTATATGGGATATTCATTGGTTGCCCAAGTATTTGTATGGGAGACTGAGTGTGTGTGTGGGTGGCTGGGAGATGTGTGAGTCTGTGCATAGATGTGTAAGCAGTTGATTCACTAGGTGTATGAGTTCAAGAGTGCATGTGGAAACAGCTATATGGGCGGTTGACTGTGCATGGGTGTGTTGGTGAGTGAATGGATATCTCAGTGCTACATGTGCAAGTAAATACGTATGTAAAACACAATACATGTGAGAGATGACATATATAAATAACTGTGGATAAGAGCCAGTGAATGTGTGAGTGGCTGTATGGATCACTGTGAGCTTGTATCAGGGATTGTATAAGAGAGTAAATATGTCTAAGAATATGTTTGAATAAGTAAGGTGTGTATAACTGTATAGTTGAGCAAATGGAGTGTGATTGATTCTTTCCATGACTGACTAGGTGTGTGAGTAACTCCATGGATGAGTGACAGTCTGTGAGTGTCTGTTTATACTGAGTGTATGTAAGGTTATATTAGAGTCTGAAGAGGTTCATTGTATTATCACATGAGTGATGTCATCAGTGATGTGATCAGTGATGTCAAATGAGATGTCATCAGTGATGTCAAATGAGATGTCATCAGTGATGTCATTTGAGATGTCATCAGTGATGTCATCAGTGATGTCACTGACCATGTCATGAATGATGTAATATGTGACATCATCAGCAGTGGATTGCGGGTGCGCGATATATAGTTAGCGCAACTAACTATATATGGAATTTCAATGGTTTTGTGCGAGTAAAATAAGGTTTTGTAAATGCAAATCCCTAACTATATATGGTCTATAACCTATGGTTTTTTCATTGAATATATATATATATATATAAAGTAATGATAGTAATTGACTCTCTGACAGTTTGAGCCCCTCTACTCCTTTAAGGAGTGCTCTTTATTTATTCAGAGAGAGACCGACAGGTATGCTCTTAGAATTGTGTGATTTGGGAAATCAGTTTTAGAGTTTTTAGAATTTTATGAATTTGTATTGTTAAATTATATTTTTAAAGAGTGTTTTATTAGTAGAAAGTAGAAAAAGCTTTATTCGATTTTAGCAGAATTATAAAATCATAAAAGCAACATCACCAAAAAATCAATACATGTGTTTTAGTAACTATCTAATCCCGTATTGACGATTGTATAAAATGGTATTAATTTTCCCTGCTTTTTGCCAGTATGTATTTTTGAAACTTGGAATTCATCTTGGATCTGTATTAATTATTGTCAATAAATGAATGTGCTTTTATGGCTATACCTAGCCGCAATAAAGTTTTGAAATGAAATGAAAATATATATATATATTGACTGAAAAAAACATAGGTTTCACATACGTTATAGTTAGGAATTTGCATTTAAAAAACCTTACAAATTCACAGAAAAAACCAAAGGTTTCACACATGTTATAGTTTGGAATTAGCATTTAAAAAACCTTAGAAATTCACTGAAAAAACAATAGGTTTCACACACGTTATAGTTAGGAATTAGCATTTAAAAAACCTTAGAAATTCACTGAAAAAACCATCAGTGATGTCATCAGTGATGTCATTTGAGATGTCATCAGTGATGTCATGAGTGATGTCACTGACCATGTCACGGGTGATGTAATATGTGACGTCATCAGCAGTGCATTGCGGGCGCGCGAGGTATAGTTAGCTGAACTAACTATAAGAGGGGAATTTCAATAGTTTTGTATGAGTGAAATGTCCAGCAAACTATAACGTGCGAAACCTATGGTTTTTTCAGTGAATTTCTATGGTTTTTTAAATGCTAATTTCTAACTATAACGTGTGTGAAACCTATGGTTTTTTCAGCGTATATACATATATATATATATATATATATATATATATATATATATATATATATATATATATATATATATATATATATATATATATATATATATATATATATATATATATATATATGTATATATATATATATATATATATATATATGTTTTTCACACGAAAAAATTATTTCCAGCACTCCGTTAGTTTTGAATTTTAGGGTTTATTGCAGTGCTCAAGTACAAGCCTACGCATTTCGAACCTGATGGTTCCTTCTCACGGCGGCATAAACAGTTGTCCTACTTCACTTTCAGTATTTAAGTGATTGTAGTTACTTGGTGCATTATGGGATGTGTAGTTTTTTAACTTACATTTCAAATATAGTAAATTATACATTTGTTCATAAAATTCAAACAAAAGCATCTTGAATGTCTCTTTTAAGGCTGAGTGCCTTAGATGTAATTAAGGTCCCAAAATTTGCACTTTTTGGCAACCAGGCAGTGTTCAGATCTGCACATTTTGTGAACAACGCATGTTCCTATTTACAAGAATTTAGATATTTTTTATAATATCATGTGTGCAGAGTTATTTCGTTACTCGGGCTGAGTGCCCTTGCCACTGCCACTATAAGGTCGCCATGATCAAAAAACATCAATTGTCAGCCAAAAACAGAATTATAACATTAAGTTAATGATTGCTGTGTTATGCAATTCTGAGGTCTGTTAATTAATTGCATATCTCTAACAGTGACACTATTTATAATGATACATAATCATTTGCAGTATATAGGAAGTGTCAAGAGATATTTTTACAGGTGGAAATGAAGCTCCTCATCCCCGTTCAGGCCTGTCGGGATCTTGGTCCTGAACCTCATAATTAGTTTGGATTCCATTCTGCGTAGTTTTTGTTTTCTGTTTCCTCCACGTTCATGTTGTGGGATGGTTGCAAGACCAAAAAATTGCACATCTAGCCATGATTTGTTGGCGTGGCTTGCTATGTGTTTGGCCATTGCATATGTTGAGTCCCCATTTTGTATCGCACGAATGTGCTCCAGGATGCGCTTCTTTAGCAGGCATGTAGTACTACCTACATATCTCTTTCCACAATAACATTGCAGCATGTATATCACAAAGCTAGTTTCACAGGTTATGTTTTCCCTTATTGTGAATACTTTGCCCGCTGGGTCTGTTACAGTCTTGACATTTTTTCCTATTTTGCAAGCTTTACAGTTTTTACATCTTACAAATCCTTTGTTTTTGTCTGATAGCCAGTTATTGGTTTTTTTGGTGTTTTCAAAATGGCTATGCACCAAATGATCGGAAAGGTTCAGTGCTCTCCTATAAGTTACTAGAGGTCTTTCTCCAATATTTTTGCCTATATCTGGGTCTTTTTGAATTAAATGCCAATATTTTCTCAAGATTGTCTGTATCTTATAGCTTTCTTTACTGTATGTGACAATCATCCTTGGCAGTTCGTCATCTTTGTCTCTATCCTGTTTGGTAGATTTTTTCGTGGGTAGTAGGGTTTCAGCTCTGGTTTTCTTTCTATATATATATGTATATATAAATCCGTATACCAGGAAGAAATGAGAAATGCTGGTAGCATTCCAGGATGCAGTTGCTAGTGCAGATTCATTTGGTGCAGTGGGTTTTGGTGAAAATGCCTTTGTCAGAAAAATCCCCATGTTAAAGTTGCCACCATGCCTGGCAGGCCACCAAATGAAAGCAAATACAGTCTTCCCCACTGATTCTTAAACATAGCATATTCATAAAATCTTTATGATCTAGTAAATTAACAGAATCGTTATCAGCACATCTATCAACCCCAAACAAAAGTTGCAGACTGAGATTTAACAATGTGAGTGTTCATAGCACGGTCTACTTCTTCTACTAATTAGTCTACCCATATTTTAATTCAGCAATGTATATCAAAGATGTACTTGCCCCAACAGTTCGATAGAAATCCAATGAAACAATCATCTTTACTGATGCATTAAATGGTTGAACATCATTTTAATCCTATGAGAACATCAAATTAATGTATGCCCTGGACCGAACCTTAGATTACATATATGGCCTGGATACCCGTCACCCCCTCATATCATGTACAATTTCATTTATACATTACGATGTTTATTGGCTAACCTTAACATATCTCTAATACAAAGGTTCTCCTAGCCGATTCTAAAACATCCTGTAAATGCATTTCTCAAAATTCAAATTGTACATCCTAACATTACGGGCCAACGGCAAGGTCGTAACCGGTGTCAGATCCCTAATACCAGACTCCCCCCCTTACTTGTGAGGGGCGGGCGCACAGAGGACTGTACCTCTATGCCAACTTCCAATTTCCCTTGTCTTAACGGGGGCCCATACTTACTCGACTCCATCTTGGTGGTCGTCCGAGGACTCGTGTGAGGTGTCTAGAAGGTAGCGTAGACCCCCCTCCCACCCCACACTGCTTACCACATCCGCCGTCGCGGATGTCCTGGCCCCGGGAAATTCCAAGGAGGGGACCCGTAGCCCCTCCTCCCCAGGGAGGGGTCTTGACCGCCTTCCCTTTCGGCGGTCCCATCCTTAGAAGGGTACCGCCTCCCCGTGTGAGGGGCCAATGGCCGCCTCCCCCCGGGCGCTCCCATCCATAATGGGTGGCGCCCCACCTCTAGGTATCTTCCAATTACTGCTCACCGATCATGACCTTACCGCCCGACCAAATAAATACGACATTGTTTAATCTACTGAGAACGACATATACAGTTATACTAGCATTTCAAGTATAAACTTTTATCTCTACAAAACACTTCTTTTATCACAGCTGCGATACTCGCCTGAGTTCATGATAAAAGAGCAACCATTTATTGTAAATCAAAACATCAACTTTATTAGAAACAACCTGAAAAAGAGACATCACACTTTATTAGAAACCACCTGAAAAAGAAAGAGATCATATCATCATCAATCGACTTTATTGCAATACAAAACGCTGTCATCAGGGGCTGGTGGGTGGGTCAAAATTGGCTCTTGTTCCGTCAAGGGCTCACGTGCAACGAGGAGGTGCAGCTTCCAAGCACAGGAACAAGAGGATGCTTCCTTGGATTGCTGCTCCATTTATTCTTCTCCGGGAGGGCGTGGACCCTCCTCCGACCGCCTACAGGGCGTGGCCAACGGTGTAGGTGTCTAGGACAACCCCTCTTGGGCGGGAAAAGGCGCGCCCCGGCTACGCCGCTTCGGGCATACCAGCCGTGACACGCCTCCCGCCCAAAATGGCTTCCTGGGGGGATCGGGGCACCCGACCATACGTTCGGGGGGACCAAGAGGTCGCCCCTTTCCATATGGCCTGGATACCCGTCACCCCCTCCCAACACAATCCCCAAGAATGGGAAGACGGATACAGTTCTTGAGCTTTTGGAAGGCGGGAGGGAGTTACCCTCCCGGCCGTATTTATTAAAATATGAAACAAAATTAAAACATTAAAATAACAGTTTCATATCATGTACAATTTCATTTATACATTACAATGTTTATTGGCTAACCTTAACATATCTCTAATACAAAGGTTCTCCTAGCCGATTCTAAAACATCCTGTAAATGCATTTCTCAAAATTCAAATTGTACATCCTAACATTACGGGCCAACGGCAAGGTCGTAACCGGTGTCAGATCCCTAATACCAGACTCCCCCCCTTACTTGTGAGGGGCGGGCGCACAGAGGACTGTACCTCTATGCCAACTTCCAATTTCCCTTGTCTTAACGGGGGCCCATACTTACTCGACGCCATCTTGGTGGTCGTCCGAGGACTCGTGTGAGGTGTCTAGAAGGTAGCGTAGACCCCCCTCCCACCCCACACTGCTTACCACATCCGCCGTCGCGGATGTCCTGGCCCCGGGAAATTCCAAGGAGGGGACCCGTAGCCCCTCCTCCCCAGGGAGGGGTCTTGACCGCCTTCCCTTTCGGCGGTCCCATCCTTAGAAGGGTACCGCCTCCCCGTGTGAGGGGCCAATGGCCGCCTCCCCCCGGGCGCTCCCATCCATAATGGGTGGCGCCCCACCTCTAGGGATCTTCCAATTACTGCTCACCGATCATGACCTTACCGCCACAGGCCGGATAGTTGACCGGCTATCCGGACCCCCCACAAAGCTCCTACTAAAGGTCATGGTTACGTAAACTCTTTAACCAAGCTAAGAAGTCTCCTATGAGTAAGACATTTCCCTCCCGGGACAAATGGACCCCATCCGCCAAATACATATGGTCCCCCCGGATACACCCGTGTGGAATACACTGCAATTTACCTGTACGGAACAACCTACTCAATTTGTTATTAACCTTCTTTACTGACTGGTTCAAAGCTGGCACAGAGAGGGCCCCCTGCCACACCTTCCGAGGAATCATGTGTGACCATGCAATTGTGCACCCCGAAACCCTTCTTGCCAACCAACTTACTGTGGACAAAATTAACTCGAGAAGCACTCGTCGACCAACGGTCACCAAATCATGGCCCCCAACATGCACTATGATTACAGATGGTGGTGACCTCGTCCGCCCTAACAGTCCCTCAATGAAACTTTGAAACTGGTCAATACAGAGCCCGCCCCTTCCGTGGAAGGTCACCCTGTACCCGTATTCCCCAGCCACGTGAATCATGTCACCTGCTTTGAATACGTCTGCGGCGCGCCTCACGTATGAGTGGCCAACGACCCACACCACTCTTTCCTCAGCCGGTGAACTTTGACCGCTGGTCCCCAGGTGTCGGGTCAACTGCACAGTCCGCCCCGCAAAGCCTGCTCGCGAAACTGTAAACCAAACAGAAAACAAGAAGCGTGAGTGCAAGACATTAACCTCACAACATGTGCAAACGCACATACCTTTTATAACAGTTTGAGGACCAACGTCCCAACCGCTTTACTTTTTCAACACTCAGACCCCTGGCTGTAGCCTCTGTAGCAGCCCCTATCCGGAAGGAATGGGTCCCAAAATCGCCCGGGTTCAAGCCCGCCGCTGCGATTGCCATTGTTAGCACCCGCTAAAACTGAAACCTAGTCAGTGGGGTGGCGTCGGTGTGCCTCAGCAAGCTTCCCCCCCATGATGCCTCCCTCTGCGCTAAATACTCCTCAACGCATGTTACCGGGCACATGGGAGATCCCGGAATCCGCTGGACTACCACACTGTCCCCGATCGCTCCCTGATCTGTCTTGGACCTGGCAATTGAGACTACCATTGTCTCCCCCTTAATTTGAATGTGTTCTCGACTCAGACCTCCCCCCGTATCCTGCTTGTTCCTCGCTACCAGTTCGCTTACCCGCATAGCCCCATGGAATGCTAATGCAAAAGCGGCCCGGAATAGCACCGTCTCTGAGTGAGATGAACATGTCGCAGGGAGTACGGACAGTAACAGGGACAACCTTTCTAAACCTATCGGGTGCCTCTCATCCACTCTACGACCCTCAAGGCGTTGCCACCCACGCAGCGCCTTTTGTACCAGAAAAGACGCTGTGGGGTCCTGGATGCCATGAGCCCGTGCCATGAAAGAAATGGCGGCCCAGTGCCTATTGGCCGTAGCCACTGATTTGCCTGCCGGATGTAGTGATACCAGAAATTTCAGGACATACTCCTCCTGCCCCCAGTGCTCCCCCCTGGCTGAACCCAAAAAGGACCAATAGGAACGGAACGCCCCTTCATATGCCTTCCTTGTCCTGGGTGCTAGACTCTCTCCCACGAGGTTTTGTAATCCGGGGCACCGAGAGACCAGAGAGCTTCGGGAAAAGGTGCCGCCACCGAGTCCGCTGAGGGCAGAAAGCCCCGGAAGGCCTGCATATGGGAACGAGAGAGCGCATCAGCTGCCTGGTTTAGTACCCCTGGCACGTGTCTTGCCCTAAAGTGGACGTTTAATCTCATACATAGCAGGACAATTTCCTTCAGCAATCTCAAAATCCATTTGCAGCGTGCTGCCTGATTATTGATACACTCAACCACGGTCATATTATCAGACCAGAACACCACAGAGCGATCACGAAACCCCTCTGGCCAAGTTTTCAAGGCCACCAGAATGGGGAACAGCTCCAGAAACCCAATGTTACCAGTGAGTCCATTATCGTGCCACCACTCAGGCCAGGTTCGTGCCGACCATTGATTGCCGAATATGGCGCCAAAACCTACACTCCCTGCCGAGTCGGTCCACAACCCCAATTCTTCCGAGGAAACTGGTGGATCGGTCCACACAACACGACCGTTGAAATCCGCCAGAAATGCCAGCCATATGCGCATATCCTGGCGAACCTCTGTTGACAGTCTTGTGCGGTGGTGTCCTTCCTTGAGGCCCACCATGGCTTGTGCGATAGAACGGGAAAAGGGGCGAGCCATCGGTATTACTCTCAGGGCAAAGTTAAGCTGACCCACAGCCTGTTGTAACTGATGGAGAGTTACTTTTCTCTCGCCAAGACATATTTTGAGCGAGGCCCTGAATTTCATCACCTTCTCTTTGGGCAAGCGGAAGCACCCCTCTACAGAATCGAGCTCAATTCCCAGAAACTCGAGTGTAGTAGATGGCCCTACCGTCTTACCTGGTGCCAGTGGCACGCCAAATTCCTTCATAAGATTACAGAATTCCCTCAAGGCCTGTGCACATTCCGTGTCCCCGGCTGCCCCCAGAAACAGAAAATCATCAAGATAATGCATAACATGTGTAAAGCCCGTGGCTCTTGTGAACGCCCATTGCAAAAAACTACTGAATTTCTCAAAATACGCACAAGAGATGGAGCAACCCATTGGCATACATTTATCCATGTAATAGCGCCCTTGAAACATAAAACCTAGGAGACGCTGATCATCTGGGTGTACCGGGAGCAACCGGAACGCTGACTCGATATCTGATTTAGCCATCAGCGCTCCGGGCCCCAGGCGATTCAAAATGGCGACGGCCTCATCAAAGGATGCGTACCGCACCGAACAAACTCCCGGGTCAATCGCATCGTTCACCGAAAGACCCCTAGGAGCTAACAAATTGTGTATTAACCTGAACTCCCCCGGGTCCTTTTTGGGGCCCACTCCCAAAGGTGAACAAACAAAATCGCCAACTGGTGGTATGTCATATGGTCCAGCAACCCGACCTCGGGCCACTTCTTTCCCAATCTTTGCCTGCACCACCGCCGTATTCTGTTGAACCGATAGTTGGTTCTTAAATTGTGCTTCCCCCCCGAAAAAACCCCGCCGGGATGTGGAAACCATATGAGAAACCGTCTCGCAACACCCCGGCGGAGATATGATCAGGGTATTCGTTCAGCCAAGGGATCAGTGCCATGATATCAACAGGGGTAGGTAATGGTGCCCCTCGGTCCATTTTAGACCTGTTTGGCGCCTCCTCTACCTCCCGTATCACCAGTCTTGGCTCTGCACGTACTCTCGGGGTGCGAGGACTGTCCACACCCTGCACACTCATGCCTGAACCTGCAAGATCCCTGTGGCCTAGAACACTTGCCTCTGTTAAAGCTCCAGCAGACCCCTTTCTTACCCGAGTTGCCATTATTCTTTGTGCTCTGATCACTGCTTGTACCCGCCCGAAAGGGCGCCCCCAAAGAATGGCGGGAAGGCTCAACCCCGTTCCCGCCTAAAGATGGCGACTTCGCCGTGCTCGACCTCTCAATTTTTTGCCAGGAAATGGAGTCGAAACAATCCCACGTCAGGGATGAGTCGTGCTCCTTGGACTTACGAAATATGCTATCATAACAACACCATTGATTACCCCCGTACGATTCATAAAATTCCATGATACGTGTCTGATAAACGGCTAATTCCACCAATAATTCGGGCCTACGTTCCCCCATAATTGCAGTGAACATTCCAAACGCTCTGGCCCAATTGGCGATCGTTTCATCTACTCTGAAACCCGCCATCTTTGCGCGCCATACACTAGGATGCAAAAACTCTTTCTGTTTTTTTACATGCTCAATCTCATAGTGATCGGTCAACAAGGAAAACATGTTTACATATTTATCCGCCCAAATCCTTTCTTTCACATCAATCGGGATATGTTGTACGACTTTTTCCCTCCTTGAGGGTAACGATCCCTCCCCCGCCATCGTCAATGGCTGCTTACCTGAACCGGTAGCTGTGACCGTTGTCGCTGCCGAACCAACGCCCGATACTGGTTGTTCCTCGGGAACCTGCGGGGAAACAAGAGGACACGGTGCCTTCGCAGCATCTTTTGATTGCCGCAACTGCTTCGTTATCGACCTGGCTTCTTCCGCCGTGGCCCCCTCGTTCTCTCTGCCCAACCATGCCGCCAACTGGGCAGCCAGCTCAGGAGGCATATCCTCCTCGTTCACAGGAGTGACCACCACAGGGATCGGTTGTCCCGCGTTCGGGACCGGAACTGGGGCCTCGATCGGGGTGACCGGGTTCGCTGGAGGTGATTCGGGAACCGGAGCCTCCCCACCCGATGCCCCCTTCTTGGCCCTTCTACCTCTCCCGTTAGGGACTACTCCCGGCAATGCTGGTCCGATGACTCTCTTTGGTCCACCCGCACCATTCATTGCCGCCATCTGCTTCTTCATGTCCGCCATGTCCTTCATCAGCATACGAAGCATCTGGTCGGTTCCAACCTTCTTTCCGACCTTCTTGCCAGGCATCGTCCACGGATAATCCTCAAGGTCCTAGGTCAGGAAGCTTCAAACTCGCTGAAAGAAGAAACACAAAATTACATTCTCAAAATTGGCTCTTTTTCCGTCAAGGGCTCACGTGCAACGAGGAGGTGCAGCTTCCAAGCACAGGAACAAGAGGATGCTTCCTTGGATTGCTGCTCCATTTATTCTTCTCCGGGAGGGCGTGGACCCTCCTCCGACCGCCTACAGGGCGTGGCCAACGGTGTAGGTGTGTAGGACAACCCCTCTTGGGCGGGAAAAGGCGCGCCCCGGCTACGCCGCTTCGGGCATACCAGCCGTGACACGCCTCCCGCCCAAAATGGCTTCCTGGGGGGATCGGGCACCCGACCATACGTTCGGGGGGACCGAGTGGTCGCCCCTTTCCATTAGAATCCTTCTTACAGCTGTTGGCCACATTAGACTGCATACACAAACCCCATGAAGCTCCATGTATCATCAAAAAAGTCAAACAGGGCATATATCATGTATATGCATGTAAACAAGTAGGCATATGTACTTGCTAGATTGGTCTAATAGGTCAATCCAATTAAAGGATATACAGTTACTCAAAATGCGTTACTGTGGTACTGCTTTGAGTCCATTCATAATCAATTTAAATCCATTATTTCCAGAGGCTGCCATAAATACTTCATTATGGACCCTGCCCATGTGGGCAAACCATAAGGCTACATCCCAATCAATCTATTGAAAATTATTACTAAAGACCCATCTCTGCATCCAGACCTAAAAATTAAAAAGCAATGATATATCTATCCTAAGCACATCAATGCACCAGAAACAGTGATTTACATAAGTCACCCATGATAATTGGATAGCTCCTCATCCATATTCAAACCATCTGCGTACTTGTGCCGAGGTTCATAAATTAGCATGATTCCAGCTTCCTCAAATTTCTGGTCCTATGTGCCCCTCTTCTAAAGGGCAACAGCCTGTCTATTCCAAAATAACTCTGGTATAGAATTATGCCACTCTGCGAAATGCCTAGCTACCAAGTATGTGCCCTCTCTATTTTTTACTGCTTGCATGTGTTCTAATATTTGCTTTCTGACATGAAAGACAGTACTCCCCACGTATTTCAAATCACAGGGGCAGATAAGGACATAAATGCAGTAATCTGATATGCATGTGATACATTTGTTACTCAACTCTGTCTGACCCAAGCTGTTGAGGTTCTCTCTGGTATTGGTGCCATTACAGGCTTTACAAGGACCACATTTCAGAGACCACTTATTTTCCATCATTCACCCTCCTCCAGTCCTAGCTTTGAGGTCACTATGTACCAGATAATCCTGTATTGACCAAGACTTGTGAAATATCAATGAAACATGCCTATGCCATTCCGAACCCTATATGTTGTCCTCTTTGATGATGTTCCAAGACCTATTGATGATCCTGTGTATCTGTGTAAATGCTGAATTATATGGGGTAATACATCTTACTTCCTGGGGTTATATTTATGTTTGTATTGCCTAAAAAGCAGGGTATTCCTTTCAAGTTTATCTACTTTCTTGCAGACCTTCAGTAAAACCTTTGGTGTGTAAACCCTTTCATGAGGGTCATAGGAGGGTCACAACCCTGTTAATGTGGTTAACTGTACCCCTAGTGGGTACAAACCTGTGTTGTCGTATTGAAACTAATGGGGAAATGACTTTGACCAACCAGGACACCTACATTTTTGCATATATTTTCCTGTCACATTCCAACGGGGACATAGGTCGATAGGATCCCGGGAGATCCAATGGTTTATCCTTTTTTCTACAGGAGATGATATTTGTCTCATCCCAGGATGCCGGTGCAGCACCACATTGCGCCTCTTGAAAGACCGCCAACATATCTTCCTTTAATTCCTGAAAAAAGGTCTTATGAACCTCCAGTGGTGCTTTATCGGGCCCGGCCACCTAACCACTGGCTAACATATTTATGGCACCGCCGAGTTCCTCCATAGTGATAGGCATGTCCAGGATAGCTACCTCCTCCTGCCCCAGCCACTCACTAAGTTCTGCAAATGTATCTCACTTGCTTGCCCCCCGGGGTTATCTTCTGTATATAATTCCTCTCACTTCCTCTTTTTTTTAATGTAATAAGGTAAGTGAATATTATCTTATAGGAGAGGTAGGCCTCAGTGTAATGAAAACGAATTTAGGAGTTTTTACTACCAGAATAACCTTAAATAAAATGTCAATATATACAATGCTGCTGCCCTATCGGAGTGAGCTAAAGAATGATGATGGACTAAACCCAGATTAGTTGACGGGGTGAGTGCTTGCAATGTTCAACACTCCGTCCACCATCACCCCCTTTGGTTTTACTATGGGCTGTTTAGGGCCTACCTTAGGTATGTCTTATGTGTATCAGAAAAGGAGGTTTAGGCCTGGCAAAATTAAATTTTTCCAGATCTAATTTGCAGTTTAAGACTGCACACAATTGCAATTGCAGGCCTGAGACATTTTTAAAAAGGCTACTTAAGTGAATGTTGCAATGAGTGTGGAATGCCCACTAGTAGCATTTAATTATAGGGTCTGGGGGCATGTTCTACCACTTTACTAGGTACATAAATGTAAATTAAATGGGACAATCAAGGTGTAGGCCAATTTTACCATGATTTAAGGCGAGAGCACAGGTATGGTGGCCCTTAATTGCAGGCAATGTTCACTGAGTCCTAAGACCAACAAAAACGAAATGCAGAAAAGAGAAGCAGTGAACGCAAAAAGCTAGGAGGTAACCCTGCAGAGAGGGCCAAGTCCAACATGGCCATTGTACTCTTTTTTAGGGTTGATAAAGCTTTCAGTCAGTGATCTGTATTCTAGCTCTGAAAGTGTGATTCATGGCAGAATTGGTTTTAAACCAATTTTGGCTCGCACCCTAAAATATATTTTTATAAAGTAATGTTCCTGCCAAATTTGTAAAAAATTCAATTTCAGCACAAAATTCAATTTTATACACCACGCAGAAAATAACTTTTAAACAGTTTTCTAGGCTTTTCTTGAATTGAGTTTGGGAATTAAAATGTGAATCCCATAAAAATGTACTTAGGGAAACGTCTACAGGGCATACACAGAGAAATAGCTATTGACTTTTATTTTTACTGTGAGAGCACACTAACACCAATATGTAGTGTACCGTATTTCTATATATTAGCACTATGCCCAGCCAATTTACAAGGCACACTTTAGGAGTGACTTATGAATACATAACATACATCTTTCCAACGTGGCTAAGGCATTTTCCTTGATGTGTCACTGCAGGGCATTTAAAAGTCAGCCCAGACAGCACAAAGTAGCGTTCCCTATAAACATAGATTTTTGTCTTATATGTGGGTGGAGTAAATAGAGATTGAAGTCCACAGTTGATGTTTAACTTTTCATTCCACAGGTGCACATTAGTCACCATTTGTAATGGACTCCTAGGAAAGTTAAAAAGGCAAAATGAGGAGCCCAAGAGTACAACACATATTTTAGAGTGGAATCACAGGCACTTTACTTCTGTTTTGAAGTGGTAAAGTGTACACACTCCTAAATCCAGCAAAAGCCGGGTCCAGACAAGGTGACAATGTAGAAGAGGCAGAGTTGCTATGACAGGTTGTCCTCAAAGCAATGTTTTCAGACTATCAGCAGACTCAAATTAGAAAAACATAAAAGGCCCCATTGGATAAGAAGGCTTTTTGTTCCAGTCGCCCATTTTGGATCTGTTTTCCCAAAGTTGGATTAATTTACAAAAAGGCTGATTGGCTGTCCACAAATGAAATTTTTCTGCTGCTGCCGCCTATACTGGACACACGCTTATGCCCTGCATCCTGTAAAAAGATATAGCTTTCTGACAAAATTGGTGCAATTCTGTTCATCTGTTTTGGCTGTAGTCCTGTTAAAAAATTCTTATGGAAATTGCATGGGGAAATTGCATTTTAGGACCCAGTTTTTCCTCCACTGCCACTTGAAGGCTGTCTCTAAAATATTCTATGAATGTGCTCAGAAGGGTGAACTTTTTTCTGGAATGTTTAGTGAACATTGACTCAATTGTGTCAAAGTTATTAGCAACATAAAAAAGAAATGTCCTATGGTAAGTAGGTCCTAACAATAAATACACAGTGGAGACCACCCCTGTGTAATATATACTAAATGCTTGTTAAAAAAACGAATTTAAATTAAATCTATATATAGTTTTACTAAACTTTGATAGATATTACATTTAAATTAAAATGTTAGTATGGGTGGGATTTTGTTGTAAATTATTCTTTTAGAAACATTATTAATAAACTAAATAACTATATTTTAAGTACTGAACTATTTAAAACACCTTTAATTTAATAAGCTATTGTGCTGTTATTTTATTAGTCCAGGGTTATAATATTTATTTACTATTATTTTCTAGTTATGTCATCAAATGTATAATAATTTTTCAAGAATAATATAATTTAATAATTTTCCCAAAACTTTCGGATGGGGAGATCTTGTCACTGTCAGTAACTTTACACTCAGAATTCCTTTTGTGGATACTCCCCGGAGGTGAATCCATGTAAGTCAACACTTAGGTGTAAATCAACACTCGTAACTGGTGAATAGCAAAAGAGTGTAGTCCATTGGCTGTGCAAAGCAGGACAAGGTCACATGGTCTGTTTAACCTCCTGAGTCTCCAATTCCAGCAGCAGCCTGTGTCTAGCCTTCATCTGAACAACTTTGGCCTCTGACTCCAGCTACTGTGGGAGAGAACTTTAGATGGCATGTGTGACCTTGTTGCCCGTCTTAAAGGTCCATTTTAAGACATTTGTAATGTATACCACTCCTTAAATAGTACTATTTATTTCAATTTTCAATTTCAAGAAGTCTTTATTCGATTATTCATCATAAAAGACATGCTAACATGCGATAATATAACACAATTCATACAAGGTTAGCAATATGTTAAGAAAATAATTTAGTGAAAAATTAAAAGTTAAAAAACACGATCTAACACAGAATTAAATCACTTATATTTGACTTCATTTGTAAGAATAAAAAGGGATAAAAAAGTTTAAAAAAGCAATCCATATACACACCCCATCTATGCGAGTGTGCTTTCTTTTGGCAGTCATAGATCAAAAACATCCTGAGAGTACACAACATCAAAGTGCTTATGACAGATTAATTAGTCGAGACCATAAGGTCCATGCCCAACCAAGAAATTTAGCAACCCCAACAACAATCACAGTAGACGTATCTGATCTTAAAATTCTACTAGCTTCTGATGCTGAGAGGGTGCTCAATGGTAGTGTCCCAGTTCTCAGTTGGTGGAATAATTTCTGATCCAGTGGTTTAGAAATAAGGTCCCAATACATTTCTAGGGACGAGACATCCTTCAGCAGAACGAATGCCGGGAGTGAGCTGGACGCTATTTGAGAATGCCTTCTACCTATGACCCAATCCCAATATCGATCCTTCAACTCCTTTTTAGAAGGAAAGACAGCTCTAAGCCATAGTTCGTCAAGCCCCATTGCGCTAAGGGTAAATCTTATTCCTTTAAACCACCCTATTTTACCAGAGCCCAAAAGGTCCCTAACTTCAGAGCAAGCTTTAGCGTAAAGCAAAAGCTCAGGCGTTGTCCAGAGACGCCTCCAAAACGCTAGGGGGCGATATCTTGCTAGGTCCTCCACTGGTTGCCACCCTAGGTCATATAGAAGTGGGATGCACGGTGCTGATTGCGGAGGACCTGTGGCTACCCTAAGAAATTTATTTTGAGCCACTTTGAGCGAATCAAAATTGGAATAGCCCCAAAGCTCAGCCCCATATAATACTGAGGGCAGAACCTTTGTGCCATAGATTTTAATAAGAGGTGATATGGGGCGAGTGTGGGATCTTTTATGCTCCTTGAGGAGGGCTCCTCCTAGTTGGGCGTGTTTAAGAGCCAGTAACTCAACCTGCGGTGTCCAGCTGAGATTTTCACTCAATGTGACTCCCAGGTAGGTAAATAACTTAGCCTGCTCAAGGGAGATACCACCTAGAGTGACCTTGGCAGCAACAGGTGTCGATCCTCTTAATACCATTAATTTGGTTTTGGACATATTCACCTCTAGCTCATGCTCGTGGCAAAACAACTCAAAACGAGACAGGGCCTGCTGGAGTCCCTGCCTCGTCTTGGAAATTAACAGAGTGTCATCCGCGAACATGAGCAAAGGGATTTTCATCCCCGCCAGGGTGGGAGCATCAGTGGGATGAGATGTAAAGTAGTTAGTTACCCCATTAATGAATAGGGAAAACAATGTGGGAGCCAAAACACACCCTTTCCTTACGCCTTTGTCCTCAGAAAATCTATCAGTGACCTCCCCAGGCTTTCCCCACCGAACTTGTGCAAAGGTGTGGGCATGTAGGTTCACTAAAAGATGAACTATAACAACTGGCAAGCCTAGTTTCAACAAGCAATCCCACAACTTGACCCTGGGAACAAGGTCAAATGCGGACCTTAAATCCACAAAGGCTGCATACAGCTTACCTTTACCAAGGACAACTGTCTTCCAATATATAAGCATAAACCTGAGTACTTGATCTAGCGTACTCACATGTGGCCTAAAACCTGCCTGTAATGGAGTAAGGACATCAAAATCACTGATCCATTCCTGGATGCGTCCTAACACAAGTCGAGCTACTATTTTTTGCACCGCATCTATGAGACTGATCGGTCGATAATTGGAGGGAACTGAACGATCACCCTTTTTATATACTGGTAAAATTTCAGCCCCATACCAAGAATCTTGGACCTTTGCTCCAGATGCTAGTGCATTGTCCAGTTTAGTGATATAAGGAGCCCAAAGTTCCTGGTTATGTAAAAATAAGTCTGCAGGGATGCAGTCGGGACCCGGTGCTTTACCCCTTGGGATACTTTGTAGGACACGAGTAATCTCAGGGATGGTGAAAATTAACGGTTCCTCATATTCAAGACAGGGAAGAACAACCGGGGCAACACTATTATTCCTAAATTGATCTTGAAAAAAGGAAACCCACTGCTGTTGGCCAACGGATGCAGAACTTAGATGGCTGTCCTGACATTTCCCCCATTTGAGGAGGTGCCAGAATTGCTGCATATTCCGATAACTACAAGCTTCAGTAAGGGATACCCACCGATCCTCATCCCAATTAATTTTTGCTTTATGCTTTGCAACCTTATATGCTTCCCTACATGACTTAATACATACATGATTTTTAGACTTTATTGCCAAGAACAGAGCCCCTTGCGTTCGCCGACACTCGTCGTCAAACCAGGTATTTATCCTAGACTGCTCCCTCTTAGCCTGTATCATGTTGGGTTTGACAAACAATTCTTTTAATCCCAGAAACAGCTCAGTATGTATGTCTGTAATGTTTTCTATAATCTCTACCTGGGACCCACAATTGTTCAATGCTTCTAGGGAATTGGACACTAAGGTTCTAATCACTGTTTGTGCCTCTTCATCCACGGCAATTTTAGGCCACCGCACCCTTCTCATATCATTACTAAGTAAGGCCTCAACATGGGTAACCTCAGCGATACCACTTGATGCCCCTCGAAAGCTATAGTCCCTTAGGACCAGCATTAGCGGGTCATGGTCACTTTCTGGGCGTTCCTTAACCTCCATGTCACCAACTGCAGCCCACAGTTTCACATCGACTAAAATATAGTCGATACGACTACTGTGCCTGCCATTGTTGAAGGTGTGCCTACCCTGCATGTCAGATCTTACCCTACCATTTACGGCTCGCAGCCCCAGATCGAGACAAAGCCCTTTGATAAATGTAGCAGAGCAGGTCCATTTCCTAATCGGTGGCAACTCCAGCTGTGGGATACCCCATGACAGGTCTTCCTCCTCTGTAAGAGAACCATCGACTAATCCCAGGGGCTCAAAGCACGTGTTGAAATCCCCCAGCAATATCCTATACCCATCCTCCGATACACTAGAGAGGTAATCGTCCAAAAGCAGAAGTGTGGGGAAAACCCTACCCCTTTGGCTGTGCAAAGCAGGACAAGGTCACATGGTCTGTTTAACCTCCTGAGTCTCCAATTCCAGCAGCAGCCTGTGTCTAGCCTTCATCTGAACAACATTGGCCTCTGACTCCTGCTACTGTGGCAGAGAACTTTAGATGACATGTGTGACCTTGTTGCCCGTCTTAAAGGTCCATGTTAAGACATTTTTAATGTATACCACTCCTTAAATAGTACTATTTATTTGCTTCTCCCTACATAATTAGCTGTTCAGGATTGTGTGCCCTAAGAGAACATTCCACTAAAGGAGCACAGAGGAACACACCTACTGATTTAATAAACCAGGGCCATAAAACAGCTGATGGTGCCGCACTGCAGAAGGTGAAGAGAGGCCCCCAGAGTTTCTCATATTGCACAACTATTTAGAGGCTTTGGACTGAAAGGGGGACCCATAACGCTTTTTGTGTGTGGAGGGGAGGGGTAGTGGCGTAACAAAGACCCCCGCAACAGGGCCGGCCCTCCCTCCCCACTGGGGAGGGGGGGTTGGAGGTGCCGCCAAGCTCTTTGCCAGGGCTGGTTTTGTGACGATTTTTGTACAGGGCCGATTTTGTAGCTATGCTGCAAAAACGGCCCTGTAACAAAAACGTCCCCCAGGGGCCCAAAACCGCCCCCCACCCGTGATGCGTAAAGGGAGATTGCCTGGTGCCTGCTATGGCGGGTCCGGCCCTGCCCGGCAGACCCCTGCAGTGCGGGGCCCCCGAGGTCCTTGCAAGCCCACTCAGCAGCACTCTTGATTGAGTCCGGAGGGGGCCTGCTATGTACTTTGCAGGTGTCCCCAGCAAGTTTTGTCACGCCACTTAGAGGGGGGGGCGGGGTGGTACAGGGGCTTCAAGTCCCAGTGTTACGCCACTGGAATGAACATTCCCCATTGAACACATTGGTGGGAAATTTCTACGCGCACGTCCAATATAACAGATAGGGGCAAATCAAATTTGTAATATCTGATTCTAAGCTGACACAAAAATGGCGCAGTTCATCTAAAATACAGTTTTGCTCAACTTCCGTTATCCATACACTTGATGAAATCCGTTACGATATTGTATGATAACAACAAATACGTTATAAGACAGCTTTCATATCCAAGCTGAAAACAGTTATGGAATTATGGAAAACGTATTTGAAAAACTACATTTTTTGCAAGATTGCTGTTAACAGTTTGGGATGCGAGGTTCTTTTGCGGCAGGCAGGAAGAAGAACACGTGACTAATGCCACACTAGTTGCTACAGGAAATATATGAAGAATGGTTTTTACGTCTGCGCTGTCTGTTGATATGTCTACTTTCACCCATGGCTTCATTTTTCACAATTATTCTTTGAAATACGAACGTTCAGTTTAAGTCGGAAAAAAAACCTCAAAACACATGCAGCTCTCGCCTGTAATTTGCAAACCAATATTTCAAACATCTCCTGTTCAACCATAAATAACCTACCCGCCTTTAAATTGCTGTCCAATAATCTGCCCATTGCTGATTTATTCCGACGCTAAAGCCTGGTTCTCTCATTTGCTAACCAGTGACTACAATTCTGCACTCACCAACCAATAATTCTGCCATCTCTAATTTGCCGATAAATAATTTTGCAGTCTCAAATTTGCTAACCGGTAATGTGGGCAATTTGCTGACCAATGATTGTTCCAAATAGTAAAACTCAAGTGCTCCTGGCAAGTAGTAATTTGCTAACCAATGCTTGGACCGCTTTCCTTTAGCAAAAGAAAATGTACAGTGGGTCCTTCAATTAGTATGCATTAGCCTGTCAGGTGTTCGCGCAATTATAAGTGAAGAGACGATTTTACTAAATATTTGTTTTATAAGCCTGCCTCTACAGACTTGCATCTTCCCCTAAGCGTAATTGCAAGCATGCAAATACGCAATCCACATGCCTCTTGCTGTAGCTCTGAGTGACTGTTTCTAAATCCATTTCAGAACTATGGCTCACATGGTGGGGTAGCAAGTGGCCTTCTGTCCTCTGGTTGGATAAACAAGCATTGGCAGGGCCAATACCTACTCGCTCTGTTGTAATTATTGCCATATCCTTTTCCTGTTTCTCCTTTTCTCCCCCCCTTTCCCCTTTCTTTTATCTTCAATAAAATCAAACTTAAAAAAAAATTACGCAAAAGTAGCGCAAGGGGCTAGTAAATCTGCCCCAATGTTTTCTTCCAGTGCTCTTTGATATCGTCCAAAAAGACACAAGGACGCATCCACTGAGGGAGGTTGAGTCATTCTTAGGAGCTTGGATGCGTCATTCATTACCCATGCGCACAACTAGAGAATGACATGGCAATGTTTTCATTTTTTTTATTTGACTGATCAAAGATAGGAGGCACCACTTAGATCGATCAATTTACAAAAAAGCACTGCATGTGTGCAAAAGCACTTTTGTAGAGGGATGGCAGCAATTTTTAACCTGGCCATTCAAAATAACAACAAAAATATATATTTTCAATAGATAATAGTGCAGGAGGAGTGGGAGGACAACAAAGGAGAGTGTGGGGAAGGGGCCTGGGGATGGGGTAAAGCAATGGGCAGTGGGCAGGAGACACAAGAAAGAGGAACATATGGTTTGGTGAGAAGCAAATGAGGGAGAGAACCCAGAGCATAGCGAGCGTGTAGGTGGAAAAAGCGAACACTGAGGGTGGAGGACGGTATTTTAGGTGGGGAGAGAAACAAACAAAGAACAGAGCTGAAAACAGCTAATTGAAAGCTTAACTGAGAAGGAAAAAAAGTAGGTCCCTAAAAGTAAGCAGAGGAAGGAAAAAAGTCAGACAGTCAAAAGAATGTAAAAAGACTATGCTCTATGAGAGGGACTAACACCAGCTGGACAAGGAAAGCCATAAAATAAGAACCCAGACGTGGGTCCCAGGCACTCCACACCACTGGAGTCAAGCTAGCCGGGCTGATGAGAGGTGTTACCTCGAAACCGGTCCGGTCCTCGGATGCTTGATTCCGTTCTGGGAAGGACATGGCTTTTGTAGTTCGGACTGGACTGTTCCCATGGGGCACAGGGTCAGAGCTGATTTGCATATCGCCATTGTCTAACCCAGGGTGGTGTGGAGTGCAAAAAAACGATGGATTAGGACCCAGATCTTTTGACTGGGTTGAATGTGTGACATTGATCCTCATTCGGTCCATCACCTGTTGTTTTTGCAAACTCGCTATAAGTGTACTGGGGATGCCCAGACGTGGGTCCCAGGCACTCCACACCACTGGAGTCAAGCTAGCCGGGCTGATGAGAGGTGTTACCTCGAAACCGGTCCGGTCCTCGGATGCTTGATTCCGTTCTGGGAAGGACATGGCTTTTGTAGTTCGGACTGGACTGTTCCCATGGGGCACAGGGTCAGAGCTGATTTGCATATCGCCATTGTCTAACCCAGGGTGGTGTGGAGTGCAAAAAAACGATGGATTAGGACCCAGATCTTTTGACTGGGTTGAATGTGTGACATTGATCCTCATTCGGTCCATCACCTGTTGTTTTTGCAAACTCGCTATAAGTGTACTGGGGATGCCCAGACGTGGGTCCCAGGCACTCCACACCACTGGAGTCAAGCTAGCCGGGCTGATGAGAGGTGTTACCTCGAAACCGGTCCGGTCCTCGGATGCTTGATTCCGTTCTGGGAAGGACATGGCTTTTGTAGTTCAAACTGGACTGTTCCCATGGGGCACAGGGTCAGAGCTGATTTGCATATCGCCATTGTCTAACCCAGGGTGGTGTGGAGTGCAAAAAAACGATGGATTAGGACCCAGATCTTTTGACTGGGTTGAATGTGTGACATTGATCCTCATTCGGTCCATCACCTGTTGTTTTTGCAAACTCGCTATAAGTGTACTGGGGATGCCCAGACGTGGGTCCCAGGCACTCCACACCACTGGAGTCAAGCTAGCCGGGCTGATGAGAGGTGTTACCTCGAAACCGGTCCGGTCCTCGGATGCTTGATTCCGTTCTGGGAAGGACATGGCTTTTGTAGTTCGGACTGGACTGTTCCCATGGGGCACAGGGTCAGAGCTGATTTGCATATCGCCATTGTCTAACCCAGGGTGGTGTGGAGTGCAAAAAAACGATGGATTAGGACCCAGATCTTTTGACTGGGTTGAATGTGTGACATTGATCCTCATTCGGTCCATCACCTGTTGTTTTTGCAAACTCGCTATAAGTGTACTGGGGATGCCCAGACGTGGGTCCCAGGCACTCCACACCACTGGAGTCAAGCTAGCCGGGCTGATGAGAGGTGTTACCTCGAAACCGGTCCGGTCCTCGGATGCTTGATTCCGTTCTGGGAAGGACATGGCTTTTGAAGTTCGGACTGGACTGTTCCCATGGGACACAGGGTCAGAGCTGATTTGCATATCGCCATTGTCTAACCCAGGGTGGTGTGGAGTGCAAAAAAACGATGGATTAGGACCCAGATCTTTTGACTGGGTTGAATGTGTGACATTGATCCTCATTCGGTCCATCACCTGTTGTTTTTGCAAACTCGCTATAAGTGTACTGGGGATGCCCAGACGTGGGTCCCAGGCACTCCACACCACTGGAGTCAAGCTAGCCGGGCTGATGAGAGGTGTTACCTCGAAACCGGTCCGGTCCTCGGATGCTTGATTCCGTTCTGGGAAGGACATGGCTTTTGTAGTTCGGACTGGACTGTTCCCATGGGGCACAGGGTCAGAGCTGATTTGCATATCGCCATTGTCTAACCCAGGGTGGTGTGGAGTGCAAAAAAACGATGGATTAGGACCCAGATCTTTTGACTGGGTTGAATGTGTGACATTGATCCTCATTCGGTCCATCACCTGTTGTTTTTGCAAACTCGCTATAAGTGTACTGGGGATGCCCAGACGTGGGTCCCAGGCACTCCACACCACTGGAGTCAAGCTAGCCGGGCTGATGAGAGGTGTTACCTCGAAACCGGTCCGGTCCTCGGATGCTTGATTCCGTTCTGGGAAGGACATGGCTTTTGTAGTTCGGACTGGACTGTTCCCATGGGGCACAGGGTCAGAGCTGATTTGCATATCGCCATTGTCTAACCCAGGGTGGTGTGGAGTGCAAAAAAACGATGGATTAGGACCCAGATCTTTTGACTGGGTTGAATGTGTGACATTGATCCTCATTCGGTCCATCACCTGTTGTTTTTGCAAACTCGCTATAAGTGTACTGGGGATGCCCAGACGTGGGTCCCAGGCACTCCACACCACTGGAGTCAAGCTAGCCGGGCTGATGAGAGGTGTTACCTCGAAACCGGTCCGGTCCTCGGATGCTTGATTCCGTTCTGGGAAGGACATGGCTTTTGTAGTTCGGACTGGACTGTTCCCATGGGGCACAGGGTCAGAGCTGATTTGCATATCGCCATTGTCTAACCCAGGGTGGTGTGGAGTGCAAAAAAACGATGGATTAGGACCCAGATCTTTTGACTGGGTTGAATGTGTGACATTGATCCTCATTCGGTCCATCACCTGTTGTTTTTGCAAACTCGCTATAAGTGTACTGGGGATGCCCAGACGTGGGTCCCAGGCACTCCACACCACTGGAGTCAAGCTAGCCGGGCTGATGAGAGGTGTTACCTCGAAACCGGTCCGGTCCTCGGATGCTTGATTCCGTTCTGGGAAGGACATGGCTTTTGTAGTTCGGACTGGACTGTTCCCATGGGGCACAGGGTCAGAGCTGATTTGCATATCGCCATTGTCTAACCCAGGGTGGTGTGGAGTGCAAAAAAACGATGGATTAGGACCCAGATCTTTTGACTGGGTTGAATGTGTGACATTGATCCTCATTCGGTCCATCACCTGTTGTTTTTGCAAACTCGCTATAAGTGTACTGGGGATGCCCAGACGTGGGTCCCAGGCACTCCACACCACTGGAGTCAAGCTAGCCGGGCTGATGAGAGGTGTTACCTCGAAACCGGTCCGGTCCTCGGATGCTTGATTCCGTTCTGGGAAGGACATGGCTTTTGTAGTTCGGACTGGACTGTTCCCATGGGGCACAGGGTCAGAGCTGATTTGCATATCGCCATCGTCTAACCCAGGGTGGTGTGGAGTGCAAAAAAACGATGGATTAGGACCCAGATCTTTTGACTGGGTTGAATGTGTGACATTGATCCTCATTCGGTCCATCACCTGTTGTTTTTGCAAACTCGCTATAAGTGTACTGGGGATGCCCAGACGTGGGTCCCAGGCACTCCACACCACTGGAGTCAAGCTAGCCGGGCTGATGAGAGGTGTTACCTCGAAACCGGTCCGGTCCTCGGATGCTTGATTCCGTTCTGGGAAGGACATGGCTTTTGTAGTTCGGACTGGACTGTTCCCATGGGGCACAGGGTCAGAGCTGATTTGCATATCGCCATTGTCTAACCCAGGGTGGTGTGGAGTGCAAAAAAACGATGGATTAGGACCCAGATCTTTTGACTGGGTTGAATGTGTGACATTGATCCTCATTCGGTCCATCACCTGTTGTTTTTGCAAACTCGCTATAAGTGTACTGGGGATGCCCAGACGTGGGTCCCAGGCACTCCACACCACTGGAGTCAAGCTAGCCGGGCTGATGAGAGGTGTTACCTCGAAACCGGTCCGGTCCTCGGATGCTTGATTCCGTTCTGGGAAGGACATGGCTTTTGTAGTTCGGACTGGACTGTTCCCATGGGGCACAGGGTCAGAGCTGATTTGCATATCGCCATTGTCTAACCCAGGGTGGTGTGGAGTGCAAAAAAACGATGGATTAGGACCCAGATCTTTTGACTGGGTTGAATGTGTGACATTGATCCTCATTCGGTCCATCACCTGTTGTTTTTGCAAACTCGCTATAAGTGTACTGGGGATGCCCAGACGTGGGTCCCAGGCACTCCACACCACTGGAGTCAAGCTAGCCGGGCTGATGAGAGGTGTTACCTCGAAACCGGTCCGGTCCTCGGATGCTTGATTCCGTTCTGGGAAGGACATGGCTTTTGTAGTTCGGACTGGACTGTTCCCATGGGGCACAGGGTCAGAGCTGATTTGCATATCGCCATTGTCTAACCCAGGGTGGTGTGGAGTGCAAAAAAACGATGGATTAGGACCCAGATCTTTTGACTGGGTTGAATGTGTGACATTGATCCTCATTCGGTCCATCACCTGTTGTTTTTGCAAACTCGCTATAAGTGTACTGGGGATGCCCAGACGTGGGTCCCAGGCACTCCACACCACTGGAGTCAAGCTAGCCGGGCTGATGAGAGGTGTTACCTCGAAACCGGTCCGGTCCTCGGATGCTTGATTCCGTTCTGGGAAGGACATGGCTTTTGTAGTTCGGACTGGACTGTTCCCATGGGGCAGAGGGTCAGAGCTGATTTGCATATCGCCATTGTCTAACCCAGGGTGGTGTGGAGTGCAAAAAAACGATGGATTAGGACCCAGATCTTTTGACTGGGTTGAATGTGTGACATTGATCCTCATTCGGTCCATCACCTGTTGTTTTTGCAAACTCGCTATAAGTGTACTGGGGATGCCCAGACGTGGGTCCCAGGCACTCCACACCACTGGAGTCAAGCTAGCCGGGCTGATGAGAGGTGTTACCTCGAAACCGGTCCGGTCCTCGGATGCTTGATTCCGTTCTGGGAAGGACATGGCTTTTGTAGTTCGGACTGAACTGTTCCCATGGGGCACAGGGTCAGAGCTGATTTGCATATCGCCATTGTCTAACCCAGGGTGGTGTGGAGTGCAAAAAAACGATGGATTAGGACCCAGATCTTTTGACTGGGTTGAATGTGTGACATTGATCCTCATTCGGTCCATCACCTGTTGTTTTTGCAAACTCGCTATAAGTGTACTGGGGATGCCCAGACGTGGGTCCCAGGCACTCCACACCACTGGAGTCAAGCTAGCCGGGCTGATGAGAGGTGTTACCTCGAAACCGGTCCGGTCCTCGGATGCTTGATTCCGTTCTGGGAAGGACATGGCTTTTGTAGTTCGGACTGGACTGTTCCCATGGGGCACAGGGTCAGAGCTGATTTGCATATCGCCATTGTCTAACCCAGGGTGGTGTGGAGTGCAAAAAAACGATGGATTAGGACCCAGATCTTTTGACTGGGTTGAATGTGTGACATTGATCCTCATTCGGTCCATCACCTGTTGTTTTTATAAAATAAGAACCAAGCGCATGAAAGTGGCAATAAAATAACCCAATGATAATTTGCACTATCTAAGCCCCTGTAAGTCTTTATACGCCTGCAATAGGTCTATCCCAATCAGACAGCGTGAACTGTCTGGTGGGCTTGATTTAAAAACAGCCAGACTTTGGATGACTTGATCCCTAAACTCCTCTGGGCCCCAGTGCCCCTGCTGCACAATTTATATCAACAACCCTGGGTTAATGCTATGTTATGTTAAAGAAAATGGTAGAGCGCACATACACCATATGGTTTCTTGGTGCTAAATACAGGGAATAGCATGCAGCTCATTGATTCATTCATATGTTTGGGAGGAGTACCATGTTTTTAAGTGTTTTCTGAATCAAAGATAGCACAGTGATGATCTGATATTCGGAGGGAGAGAGTTCCAACAACAAGGGGCCAGAACAGAGAAGCTGGCTCCGCCTGGCCTTGAATTTTTAAAAGTGGGTATAACCAGGAGGTTGAGATGGAAGGACCTCAGGTTCCGAGCAGGGATATACCTCTGGATGTGTGTAGAGATTATTTTTGGGCAGGGGCTGTGCAGGGATTTGAAGATGAGACACCCAATCTTGAATGCACCACGTTTTTTTACTTGTAGGCAGTGCAGTTTCCTCATTAAGAGAGTGATGATGCCCCTTCTAGACTGTTAGTAAATCATTCTGGCTGCCTGGTTTTGCACCAGTTTCAATCTTTTTGTTAGATATTCCGGGAGGCCATAGTAAAGAGAATTAGCATAGTCAATATGGAAAATGACTAGTGAAAGAACAACCTGGACGAGAGCTTCAAAGGTAAGGAATCGAACAATTTTCTTGATCTTCCGAGCTGGAAGAAACAGGTGGATAGTACAGACCCGATCTGGGATTGTATAGAAAGATTGTTGTCGATAATAACTGAGGCTTTTCACTGAGGTAGAGTGTAGGGGGAGTGTATCCAACACAGGGGGCCAAAAATTAGAGCTGCAAGGGCTTTGTTAGCCACCGACTAAGACCAGCTCTATCTTGTCTGGATTTAGTTTTAAATGATTGCTATTCATGCAATTGTGGATAAATAGCATAGGGCAGTGGTTCCCAAACTTTTTTGACCTGTGGCTCCCTTGACCTAATCGGCAGTTGGCCGTGGCTCCCCACCATTTTTTTTACCAGTGGGTGGGTGGTATGTACCTCCTGTTATCTTCCTTAAAGTAATTGGGACGCATTCTTTCACTCATCCAACCATCCGTTCACTCATCCAGCCATCCGTTCTCTCATCCATCCACCCTTTCACTTCACTCATCTATCCATCCTTTTGTCCATCTACTCCCTTTCACTAACTCATCAATCCTTACATTCACCCTTTCACTCATCCATCCATTCACCATTTCACTTATCAATTCATCCATCCACCCATTCACTTACCCATCATCTACCCTTTCATTCATCCATCCATCCATCCTTTCACACACACATCTACCAATTCACTCACCCATCAGCTGCCCTTTCACTCATCCATCCATCCTTTCACACACCCATCCACACTTTTACCCATCCATCTACCTTTCCACCCATACATCCATCTATATACCTTTTCTCTCATCATTCACTCATCCATCCATCCTTTCTTTCATTATCTATCCATTCCCCTTTTCATTCATGCATTCATCCTTTCAGTAATCCATCCAGCCATTCAGACATTCCTTCACTTATTTACTCACTCACCTTTCCACATTATGAGCTGAGCCTTTGTCTGCAGAGTTGCAGGCAGAAGAGGCCCATCAAGAACGAACTACAGCAAGGGGTGGGGTGCGGTGGGGGAGAGTTCAATATGCCCCTGCACATAGGCAGACTGAAAACGTAGAAGTCATGAGTCACACATGATGCACAGTGCCAGGATGTGAGGTTACTGTAACATGGTTTTGTTTCCAGGGCTTTAAGCGGTGTAAAATAAATGGGGGGTCTCTTCAAAGGGGGTGTTGGATGTAATTAAGAGCGCAGTTTAAAAGACCAAAGCTAAAAATCTGCTCTTAGCATGGTGTTCTGCCCGTATTATGTTATTTCTGTCATTGCATCCAGTACTGCAAGTATCATTACACCAACAACAAGCTAGGACTATTGGCTTTGTCAATGGTTGCTAGTTCCTTAAATAAAAAAGCAGCAACCATGGCCTTGTTGAATATAATATAGAAAATACTTCAGTTAAAAAATGATGAGACAGCGAAAGAACGATAACCCGTTCTTTTAAAGTTATTTCACAGGCTTCTTTAAATGAAGTGTTTTCTAACATTGCAGCATGGGCGTTTTACGTTTTTTATCTAACAGAATGCCCTTCTGTACACTGAGGCTGGAGGAGCCCGCCACATGCTTGAACACCCCTGAATGCCCCATTGTCATTCAGTAAGTGGCAATCAGCCCCATACAGAATTTCAATGGGCAGGAGGGGCTGCTCCTGTGCTCCTGGAGGAGTGCGAGGCGGCTCCAGCAGCGGGGGTGAGGCCTCTCATAGGGGAGCAGCACTGCTCCCTGTGATGGCCACAATTACAGATAAAAGGCGTGGGGACATCCGTGGAATTTACGGACAGTTGGTCACCCTAGTGTGCGTGGCTCCCCTGGCACCTCATTACGGCGCACTGGGGAAGTTGAGTCTGGTGGTGGTGGGGTCTTTGGTGAGGGAGAGGATGAGCTGGGTGTCATCGGTGGAGGATACTATGCTGAGGCTGTGCTGTCTGACGATGGTGCCGAGGGGTCCATGTAAATGTTGAAGAGGGTGGGGCTGAGAGATGATCTCTGGGGTATTCCGCAGTTGATTTCCATGGGTTTGGAGAGGAAGAGTGGCAGTCTGATTTGTTGGCTTCTGCCAGTGAGGAACAAGTGGATCCAGTCGAGGGCGGTTCCCTGTATGCCAGCGTTGTGTAATCTGCTGGCAAGTGTGCAGTGGGAGACGGTGACGAAGGCTGCTGACAGGTCGAGTAGGATCCGGACTGAGATTTGGCCTTGGTCGAGGATGGCGCGGATGTCATCTGTGGCGGTGAGTAGTGCTGTCTCGGTGCTGTGGTTGCTGTGGAATCCAGATTGGGAGGGGTCGAGGATGGAATTGTCTTCGATAAACTTTTCTAGCTGTGCGTTGATGATCCTCCCCACTACTTTTGCCGAGAAGGGGAGGAGAGAGATGGGCAGGTAGTTTTTTAGGTCCGTGGAGTCTGCTGTGGGTTGATTGAGCAGGGGTCAGACTTCTGCGCATGTCCAGTCATCGGGGAAGGTGCCGGTCAGGAAGGTGGTGTTGATGGTGTATCGTAGTTCTGGTGCGATGGCAGTGGCGGCTCTGTGGTAGGTGGGAGGTGGGCAGGGGTCTGTGGGGGCCACTCGAGTGGATGCCTTTCATGGTGGAGGTGGTCTTTTCAGTTGTGACTGGTGTCCAGGAGGTGATAGTGGGCGGGCTGTTATTGTTGGAGGGCGAGGTGGCTGCGGCGTCCGTTGATTGTCATTGAAGATGTCGTAGAGGTTCTTGATTTTCAGGTGGAAGTACGTTCCAAGCTTTTCGCAGAGGTCCTGGGACGGGGTGATGTCTGTGGTTTCGCTGGGTGGTTTGTTGAATTCCTGGATGACGCTGAATAGCTTCATAGAGTTACTGGCGTTGGCGAGGATTCTGTGTGGATGAAGGTTCATTTGGCATTTCTGATGTATTGGTGGTATTCCGTCAGGGCGTATTTGTAGGTGGTGTGGTTTTTTGGGAATCTTGTTATTTCGCCAGTTCTTCTCTAGGCAGCTACAGGCTTTCTTGGAGGTCGGTGGGGAACCAGGTGGCTTTCTTGTGGCACTGTCTGTCGGAGTTGCGTAGCGGGCAAGCTTGTATGCACAGCTGGCGATCCAGGTGAGGAGTCCTCTGGCTGCGAGGTTGGTGTCTGTTATGGTGGTGGTGGTTTCGTGGATGAGGGTGGAGTTGAGCTGCTCCTCGTTATTCTGCTCCAGTTTCTTCACGGAGGGAACGGAGCAGGTTTGGGTGGCCTGGGTTTGTTGACAGAGAAGTGTACACAGTGGTGGTCAGTCAATGATGCTTGTGTGGTGTGGCTGAAATAGGTTCTGTTCCCATTGCGAAGATGCGGTCAAAGGTGTGTCCTGCCTTGTGGGTTGACGTGGTGATGAGTTGTTTCAGTTCGATGTCGGCGAGGATGTCAAGGATGTTGGTGGTCATGTGGTCGCTGGGGGTTGTCGAGAATGTTCAGGTCTCCGATGAGTATGTAGTTCATTGAGGCGATGGTGTGGGGTGCGATGAGGTCTGTGATAGTCGAGGTGAAATGTTCGCTGGCCGGAGGGTCTGTAAGTGAGGGTGCCGTGGAGTTGGGGATGGTCTGGACCTGGCAGTGCAGGTTTTCGGCAGAGGGGAAGGATTCGCTTGAGGTGGAGAGGCGATGGTGAGGCCTGGCGCGGTTCTTCCTCTGGATCTTGTATCCATCCGGAGTGGCGATGGAGATGTCAGTGTGGAGGAGGCGTTTGTCCAGGTCTCTGTATAGAAGGCAATGTCTGGTGAGAGGGTGTCAAGGAGGTTCCAGTTGTTTGGAAATTTTAAATTGAGCCAGGAGTATTATCATTTGTGAAAATGAATTGCTTGTCATCAGCATAGTTGAAGGTGCACAAGTTCATTTTCCTCAGGAACTGTACCAGTAGAAGAATGTACAAATTGAACTGGTGTGGGGACATAGATGATCCCTGTGGCACGCCTAAGGTCAGTTTGACTTTGGGCGACCTGTATTGAAAGAGTCAAACTAATTGGGAGCATCCATCCAAGAAAGATGCAAACCATACAAGAGCTGATCCCTGGACACCGCTGCCCAGAAACAATCCACCAGAGGTTCATGGTCGACTGTGTCAAAAGTTGCGTATGGATCAAGGAGCACTAGTACCTGTGTAGTGCCCTTGACGGCCTCCTTCCTCATTTTGTCCAGCACAGTCAGAACTACTGTCTCCGTGGAATATGAAGGACAGAAGCCAGCTTGGTGAGAGTCGAGGATTTGAGATTGAGATTGCTCGACAAAGGAGCAAAGGCGGTTAGCAATGTGGGCTTCCAACACCTTGGCCAGGAAGGGAAGCAATGAGATGGGGCGATAATTAGTAAGGACAAGTGGATCTGCATCAGTTTTCTTAATCAGTGGGACTGTAATTGCTCCTTTAAAGGCTCTGAAAACAGAGTTCTGTTTTAATGAGGCATTCAGTAAAGAGAGAACAGGATCAGGGAATGTGTGAATTGCTTCCTTCAGGATATGAGGGGGACAGCTATCAAAGGGGAAGCAGGGATTTGACTTTAGTCAACATATTATGAAAAAGTTATTTGCTGATTATGGGAAGCTTAGTCAGGGAATGAGGATTCCTGAATGTACCCAATTGATTGCCAGGAAGGGGATTAGAAGGTACACTGGCTTTACTGGAAATAATTATGTCAATGAAAAATGAATTAAGTATGCTACAAAAAAACAGATAATTTTACTGTTACTCTGTCAGGGTTGGATAACTCAGAAACAATTGCAAATATGTCTTTAGATTTGTTTGTTGAGTTGCCTATGAATGGAGGTGAAGAAAAGGCAAAAGAGATTATAATGGAGAAAAACATATGCGAGCAGTGATTTTTCATTCCATTGTGCCAAAATCAGAATCGGGTGCAAATTGTGCTCCTGTTAATTTGTGCAGCACAGTAAGGCAACTCAAGCTCTTATCAAAGTTCAATGCTAAACAGATCAAAGCTCAAGAAAACCTAAACTAAGAATTATTTTTTTGTGGTTGAAAGCTGTTTGCAGGAGTCTCAAAACAAAATCCATTTGACAATATGCATGTAAAGACAAAATTGGATTGACACTTTACAACTTCAGGGGTAATAGATACAAACATTGAAAATCATTTGTAACTCTGAAAGGCTTGTTAGTAAAGCTGCTCATATTTGATCTGACTAAAGGGAAATTGAATTTTAATACAAGGGGATACAACTAAGGGATAATTTATAGTGATTGGCTAAATGCTTATGTGGAGAAACTGAAAAGATATTCTTCAATACCTGAATATAGTAACATCTCTCCAAGTTCTTGCTTCTAAGGCTGCAAGCTGGACAGATCTGAGTTTTAGCAACAATAAAGAGGCACAAACGTGGGAAATATCTATCACTCATACTCGCCTGGAAGGTGCATATTTAAGAATGCGACTGCATGCTTGATAGGATGATATTTATTTATTGCCTTCTTTGTCACCAGTTTTTCGAGATAAAACATATAAGATTAAAATATAATAGTAAAGTATTTTTAAAGTAAATAAATGCTCAAATGTTAAACCTACTTTAAATGCATGTAAGGGACATTTCTTAGAAAAAGGGAACATGAAATAGTTATTTTGTCCCAAAGTGTCTCCTTTTGTTAGAAGTGAACTCAGTGGCATAAAATTACAAATTATAGTAAACCCCACCTTCCTGAAGACACACAGAGCTATAGAATACGGACAGTGCGGTAACTTCCCTAGGTTCTAAGAAACAATATCACTAAATGAGGCAAGATAAAGTCACACCTAGAACTTCTGGGCCAAATAACCCAGGAGGAAATTACCAAGGGGTGCGATAGGCAATTATCGCCGGTTTAGCAGCCGTTTTCGGCCGCTAAGCTGCGATAATTCTATCGCTTTATTAGCAAGCTGTGGCTAACTGATGTTAGAGGCAGCTTTTAGGCGATAGCGAGCGGTTTGGGGCCCGCTTTACATGTTAGCCATATTTATCGGTAATGACATACAAAGTGGGCGTACCCAACCTGTTAGCGACTGAAAGCAGTCGCTAATGTCGCTATCGCCTATTAGCAAGGCGGGCGTAGCAATGGAAATATTCCCGCTATCGCCAAAAACGAACTCCTGCTCAGACCAGTTCTTAGCCATGTTATCCAATGGCAGGTGGATAACATGGCTAAGAGCATTTTGTCGCTAATGCGTGAATATCGCTGTATTCTCAGCGATATTCACGCATTTTGCCGCTATCGCTGGATATTTTAGCACAATGGAGAAAAACGTTGCTAATAGCATTTTTTCCCCGCTAACATATCCAGCAATAGGCAGCGATAAAAAAATCGCCGCTAAGCCTGTTTAGCGATAAATATCGCTACTTGGTAGATATATGCCCCCCAATTATTTTTGACTCAGTTTAGAAGCAGCCTTCTAAGAGTCATGAGACCTACTCAGCTTGGGATCCATGCCCTTCACAGATGATCTATGGGGAAAGGGAGAACCTAAGGACATACTCCAATCATCATGTTTGAGTCTTCGGTATCTCAGTTCCTGTTTGTCGAGCATTTTTGTCTCTGATAATTGAAGATCATGCAAAATAATGGATAGAAAACACCCACATAAAAGGTGTGGGTGGTTGTTTTCTGTGTGACCATATGCCAAGACAGTGCCAAGTCATCCACAGATGGCCACTGATACTGTACAAAGACAAAATTACAGACTTCTTGAGGATCAGCAGGTGATAAAGGCCTTTGATAAAAATATCTAAACATAGGTCATACCACGCCTACAAGAGGCCATGTTGCCTACATGATACTACATTCTTAACCTAAAAGATGGAGAACAATGGTTCTGTGGGATTCCTCCATGAAAAGTCACATACATATATCCAATCAGTCAGGATGTATTTGCTGATCATTTAATAAGCAATAAATGCACGTATGGGCTAGTCTCTGTTGATGTCAAGATATTGTATTATTGTATCATTATAATGCAGTGCTGCACAATTTTCACAAGGGTTTGATGTATAAATATAGAAACTCAGAAAGCAGCAGGAATTGTACTTCAATTATCAATCAACCAGGTCCAATCCACATTTTATGCATCTGTGTTCAGAAAGTATATCAGAGATAACCCTGTGCTTATTGCGAAGCTTCGACCTTAAGCTATAGATTCTTGGGTCTCACCAGGACAAGGTCGTCTATCTAATTGCCTGTAATCAAAACAAAATTGTGCTCTTAGAAAACTCTAAACAAAAAGTGCTCTTAGAAAACTCTGAATAAACAAAAAATGCTCTTAGAAAACTCCGAATAAACAAAAAGCATTATTAGAACACTGAATAAACAAGAAGAATTTAGAGAGTGGTTCCAATAAAGTCTCATCATACCTCTCCTTAAATGTTACAGTGAATTAATATGTCATGGTAAATCCGTCACCTCAATCCATACTCCCCTTTTATGAGTAAATAATTATGGCCTGGGTGCGAGTAGAATACAGAGTCCTATCACACAGGCAGTGAATGTGTTTAGTAATTATCTCACACAGTGAGTGGAATTGGGAGGAAGAGGAACCCCTTTATACTGCCATTTGTTCATAATAGTTAAATCTAGACCTAGGGTATGAACAGCTAACTATCCCTGGCTGATCTATTCTTTGAACTGAAAATCATTTAACTGCTATAATAATAATAATACTTTATTGTCTCAAATTTTGTAAAAAAATAATAATATGCAATGCATGGTCATATACCATAAGAAGCTCAAATCTAAAATACATACAAAATATGCACCCTAAGACTAAATATATTAATTCTAAAACTACATAAGAGTATAAAAGTATCAACACTGTAACGTTTCCCATCTTGTTATTGCTTGTGACAGAAATGTTGTTATGTGACCAACAACATTTGGGGCTCGATTCCGATCCGGTAAAAAAAAATCCCCCGTACGATTCGTATTCGTAGCCGTTTCCGTACGACTCGTAAACACACCGTACGACCCGGCGAGTACGATCTGGACTGGGTGATCAGGACGCTATTCGTACGGTCCGCGTCAGGTAAGTGCGATTTGTACAGAAAAGCGCTCAATCACATACACACCGTATGCCGCGTACCCCCATGATCGCCGGGGTACGCGCCGTACCCCTGCGATCATGTGGGGTACGTGCCGTACACCCAGCGTACATGGCGTGCGCACCGTACACCCACCGTACATGGGGTACGGTGCATACCCCGTGTACGCTGGGTGTACGCCGCGAACCCCCATGATGGCAGGGGTACGGCGCGTACCCCGGCGATCATGGGGGGTACGCGCCGTACCCCTGCGATCATGTGGGGTACGTGCCGTACACCCAGCGTACATGGGGTGCGCACCGTACACCCACCGTACATGGGGTACGGTGCGTACCCCGTGTACGCTGGGTGTACGCCGCGTACCCCCCATGATCGCAGGGGTACGGCGCGTACCCCGGCGATCATGGGGGTACGCGGCGTCCCCAGGGGGGGGCGTTCTGTACTTGTTTCGGCGCGAACTATGCGTTTACGGCTGTTTCCAGCTCCCGTAAAAAAAGTCCTGTACGACTCGTACGGTCTTTGGCTCCTGGTACGGATCGTACTTCGTCGTACATACGGGGACGTGTACGGGTACGATTCGTACGGGGAAAATTGCTCCGTACGACGATTCGGAGCGCATTTTACCAGATCGGAATCGACGCCTTGGTGTGGAGCCCCTAAAACAAAATGCCATAGTGTCTTTGATTGGTCGGATTCCCTGGAAATATGTTCCAAGGATTCTGGACCTGTGTGACATGGACCTGTTTCTATACACAACAAATTTAAACTACACAAACATTAGACAATCTAAAGCTAAAATTATAATTTAACGTTATAATTTATGCCCCATCCAAAACTTACTATAAGTCGCACACATTGTGAATTCACTAGGCAGACTACATTAACTACAACTTGCTCTGCTACCATGCACAGCTTAAACACTTTAATATTATCACTTATAGCATGTTAAATTATAGCATTCATAACAAGACTCATGGCATCTCATATGACTTCATTTATGAGAACACTGTGCATGGTAGAGGAGCAAGTTACAGTTAACGTAGTCTGCCTTGTGAGTTCACAATACAACATAGCAATTAAACCTGCATGTGGGCTTCTACGGTTTTTATCACCCATCAGCACAGGAAGTGAATTTACTGGATCTCCCATTATCTACCTGCATAGGAAGTGACAACACTACATTTCCCATCATCCTTCTGCACAGGAAGTGACATTAATGATTTTCCCACCACAACTGTCTTTAAAAGAAGAAGCCAAGCAGGGGACTTCATTTCCCATTACCCCCTTGCACAGATAGGAACATCACTGGATCTCCCATCATCTACCTGCACAGGAAACAACATCAATACATTTCCAATCATCCTCCAGGACAGATAAGTGATGTTATTGGTTTATCCACCAAGACTATTTTTAACAGAAGAAGCTATCAGTACAGTGGATTACATTTTCTCCCATAACACCCTCATCAGAAGACTCCACGAGATTGACATATAAGGATCCAATCTAAAATCGATGCATTCCTTCCTGACAAGAAGAACCAAAAGGGTCAGGCTGCATCAGAGACCAAGAAACTGATATAGAGTCCAAATGGGATTTTCTCTCCACCCCACCCTTTTCAACTTATACATGACACCGCTCACCAATATAATCCGATTACAAGACATCACCGCCATCTCCTATGCTGATGACACTCAACTCATCCTCTCCCTGACAGACAAGACAACAACCACCACAACAAACTTCACCAACTGCATGACCATGGTAGCAGACTGGATGCAAACCAAATGCCTCAAGCTCAAATCCAACAAGGCATAAGTACTGATCTTCGGCAACAAGCCCTTCCCAGAGGACTCTACCTGGTGGCCGCCAGAGCTAGGACCAAAGCTCATACCCATGGACCACAAAAGAAATCTGGGGTTCATACTATATGGCATGTTCAACATGAGAGCTCAAGCCTACACAGTGTGCCCCTCCAGCTTCGATATCCTATGCATCCTGCAAAAGATCTCGAATGATTGCCTTAGAACACCAGAAGGACTGTCATGCAAGAACTCATCACCAGAAGGTTGGACTAAGGCAACACTCTCTATGCCAGAATCTCCAAACGTCTCATGCACAGACTTCAGAGTATTCAGACTATCACCACAAGACTATATTTGACCTCCCATGCTGCACCACTCTGCACTTCAGAAGCTTCACTGAGTCCCTATTCAGAAGCACACCCAATTCAAACTTCCCGCACACACATACAAAGCCCTACCCAAACAGGACCAGAATACCTGAACAACAGCATACACTTTCACCAACTCCCCAGATACCTTTGCTTTTCAGAAGCTGTAATGTTATCCTATGGGTGGAAAAACAAGTACAGCATTCATGTACAGTACAGCAACTTACAGAACCAATCTCCGGGACATAAGGTGAATATCAGCCAAGGTCCAAGGCAGCACTAGCAGGTCACCACCAGTGGCAACAGGGAAGCTGGGTGCAGTGGTGCAATAAGACGTCTAGTACCAAACGTGATTCTATGAGGATCAGTCCTCCTGACAAGAGACTGCAGGTTTTGAACTGGAGGCCAGTCGATTGAACCAACTGGAGGACTCAAGTGTTACAGTACTAGGGGATGTGGGGAAACCAGTGGTCCTGATCCCCATGATCTGGAGAGGCTGGCTGCTGAGCGTCTTTGAGATGCCAGGTTTCTTTGTCCGGGAGCACAGAGGCTTCAGGTGATGTCGGGGAGTCCACGAAGAGTTAGCTCAAGGTGGACTCAGTCTCTTTAGGGCTTTGTGGCCAAGCTGACACAATTGCCCCACTTCTACACGGGCTGGGGGGCTCAAGAGCAGTGGTGCTTGGCCTCATCGGATTTTAGCAGTTCAGGAGTCCTCATGGTACTTCTTGGGGTGCCTGCAGGATACAGGGGAGTAATTCCACTACTTCACAGAGTTCTTGAGTCTTTATTGAAAGCAGGCTGTCCTCCCAGACTCTGGAGGCACAACAGTTGCAGGGCGAAATGTCTCTGGCGCAGGCTCGACCGGTAACAGCAGACAGGTTGGCAGGACTGGTGCCAGGCCAATTGCTTTCCTTAAGTCTTTTGTTTTCACTGCTCCTCAGTGTCCTTCTTCCTCGAAGGTCATCAAGATCTGATTTTCTGGTGCAAGGGGCTTCCCTAAATACTAATAGCTAATGGGCTACTTACCCCTGTGGTCACTATACCCTCTATATCACCAATTCCCGTGGAAAGTGTGCATAACCCTCCCCCAAATTACCTAAGTTTGCCATCACCAAAATGGCTATCTCTGAAAAGTCACCTCCACTTCAGATAGCCCACCTTAGGGGTGGCACTGACCTGAAAGTGGACACGTCTATCTGACTGGCTAAGTTTCCCACCTGTCCAGGTACCAATGGGCCCTGAACAAAGGGGTCAGGTTCTTCGCCTGTGAGACAAGCCATATGTGCATAGCAAAGGCGGTGGGCTCTTTGAAGCTCCCCTGCTTTGGAATTCTAATCTGCAGGTCATCCTGTGGGAAGGGATGTATGCACCCCTGGCCCAAGCAAACTTGGTTCCTGGCCTTCTGAAAACAAATACCCCCACCTTTAGGATCAAAAACTTGTCTCTGGGGGCAGGCTGGCTAAAAACAGTCAGTCAGCAGACCAGTAGCTGGTCGGTTTTCAGGGCACAGCTCTAATGTGCCCTCTGTGTGCATTATTAATAAATCCAACACCGGCATCAATGTGTGTTTATTAATATGAGATGTTTGAAACCAAACATCTCTATTTTCAGTGAAGCTATTATGTTGCTGGAGAACTCGTTATCACAGGGTCCAGTACATATACTCAAGATGGCTTCCTCCTTCACTTGTACTGGCAGGTATAGAGTAAAAATATCGAGTTTTTATTATCGACTAGACATAATATCGAATAAAAAATATAGAATAGACATAATATCTACTAGACATAATATAGACTACCAAAATATCGACTAGAAAATTTTAATATCGAATAGAAGGGACATAATATTGAATCAAAAATATAGAATGGACATAATATCGACTAGACATAATATAGACAAAACAAATATCGAATTTAAGGTAAGTTAATATTAATTTTTAATTTTTGTGTAATATAATTCTGAAGCGGGTTGTGAGTTTATAGGGGAATAGGGTGGGAAGTAATTTAATTATAATTAATTAAATATGTTATTTTATTTATTGTTATTTAATTAGAATTAATTGTTAATTATTAATTCATAATTAATTAAAATATAATTGGTAATTAATTTTAATTGATTAATTGATAAATATGTTAATTTTAGTAATTTCTTTTCTGTAGTGGGTTGTGGGTTTTTAGGGGAATAGGGTGGGAAGTAATTTAACTATAATTAAATAAATATGTTATTTTATTTATTGCTATTTATTTAGAATTAATTGTTAATTAATTATTAATTGGTAATTAATTAAAATTTCATTGGTAATTAATTTTAATTGATTAATTGATAAATATGTTAATTTTAGTAATGTATTTTCTGTAGTGAGTTGTGTGTTTATAGGGGAAAAGGGTGCGAAGTAATTTAATTATAATGTATTAAATATGTTATTTTATTTATTGGTATTTATTTAGAATTTATTGTAAATTAATTATTAATTGGTAATTAATTAAAATATCATTGGTAATTAATTTGAATTGATTAATTGATAAATATGTTAATTTTAGTAATGTATTTTCTGTAGCGGTTTGTGGGTTTATAGGGGAAAAGGGTGGGAAGTAATTTAATTATAATGTATTAAATATGTTATTTTATTTATTGGTATTTATTTAGAATTTATTGTTAATTAAATATTAATTGGTAATTAATTAAAATGTAATTGGTAATTAATTTTAATTGGTTAATTGATAAATACGTTAATTTTAGTAATTTATTTTCTTAGTGGGTTGTGGGTTTATAGGGAAATAGGGTGGGAAGTAATTTAATTTTAATTAATTAAATATGTTATTTTATTTATTGGTATTTATTTAGAATTATTTGTTAATTAAGTATGAATTGGTAATTAATTAAAATATAATTGGTAATTATTTTAATTGATTAATTGAAAAATATGTTACTTTTATTACATTATTTTCTGTAGTGGGTTGTGTGTTTATAGGGGAATAGCTTGGAAGTAATTTAATTGTAAGTAATTAAATTTTTTTTAAAAATGTTGTGTCTAATTTTTATTTATTTTTATATTGTACATTAATTCATTGGTAATTGGTAAATAATGAGTATTAGTAGGTAATTTTTATTATTAGTTAATTTGTATTTGTAATTTTAATTGATTAATTAATATGTTTCATAAAATTGTAAAATATTTTAATTGCTTTGTTATTTTGTAATTGGTATTAACATTTATGTTATTTATATTTATATATGAAGAATTTACTTTTCCTACTATTGCACTCACTGGAGTGGGAATAGTAATTTTTACCCCTACGCTATCCAACGCTTTCACTACTGTTGCACTCACTGGAGTGGGAATAGTAATTTTTACCCCTATGCTATCCATCGCTTTCCCTACTGTTGCACTCTCTGGAGTTGGAATAGTAATTTTTACCCCTACGCTATCCAACGCTTTCCCTACTGTGGCACTCTCTGGAGTAGGAACAGTAATTTTTACCCCTACGCTATCCAACGCTTTCCCTACTGTTGCACTCACTGGAGTGGGAATAGTAATTTTTTATCCCTACGCTATCCAACGCTTTCCCTACTGTTGTACTCACTGGAGTGGGAATAGTAAATTTTACTCTTACGCTATCCAACACTTTCCCTACTGTTGCACTCTCTGGAGTGGGAATAGTTATTTTTACCCCTAAGCTATCCAATGCTTTCCCTACTGTTGCGCTCTCTGGAGTGCGAATAGTAATTTTTACCCCTACGCTATCCAACGCTTTCCCTACTGTTGCTCTCTCAGGAGTGGTAATAGTAATTTTTACTCTCTCACTATCCAACGCTTGCCCTACTGTTGCACTCTCTGGAGTTGGAATAGTAATTTTTACCCCTACGCTATCCAATGCTTACCCTACTGTTGCACTCACTGGAGTGGGAATAGTAATTTTTACCCCTACACTATCCAACGCTTTCCCTACTGTTGCGCTCACTGGAGTGGGAATAGTAATTTTTAACCTTACGCTAGCCATCGCTTTCCCTACTGTTGCACTCTTTGGAGTGGGAATTTTAATTTTTACCCCTACGCTATCCAACGCTTTCCCTACTGTTGCACTCTCTGGAGTGAGAATAGTAAATTTAACCCTCTTGCTATCCTACGGAAAAATATTGTATATGTTTTGTTAATAATATGTCTATATATATGTTTTAAAATTATTATTTTTTAAAAGTTACATTAATTATTTATTAATTTTAAGTTTATTTAAGTATTTTAAGCATGTTTAAATCAATTATATTTATTAATATATTACTTTTAAATTACTTTTAAGATATTTAAAAAATTTAATATTTTTTCCTATCTATATTTTGGAGTCGATATTTTTGTACTTACCTGTTTGTAGATAGGAAGTCGATATTCTGGCATTCTATATTTTTACCTCGATATTTTGGCAAGTCGATATTTTGACTGTCGATATTCTGTCAGTGATCTGTACTGGCAGCATCAGAGCTGATCAGCACAGGGGTATATCTGCCCAAGCACACATGTCCTCAAATGTAGTATAGTGCACCCTGCCTTAGGGCTATAAGGCCTGCTGTACGGGTGACTTACCTACTCTGCATGTAGTGTCTGTGGGCATGGCAGACAGGGATGTGAACCATGTTCTGCATTTGCTTTTGTCTGCATCAAGACACGCAGCCTGCAGTGTCAGTCTGTATGTGTTTGGTGAGGGGTCCTTTATCGGTGGCACAATATGTGCTGCAGTCCATAAGCTCCCGCTGTAGCCTCCTTGCCCTGGGTACCAGGGGCACCACTTAATAGAAACTTCCAGGGAATACCAAAGGTATTGCCAATTGGAGAAACCTGGGGCACTGGGGACCTGGCTAGCAGGAACCCTTTGCACATCCAGTCACAATCACATAAAATACCAGACAAAATGTGGGTATGACCATGTTAAAAAGAGCACTTTCCTACAACATGTATAATTCATGCCCAGCCATACATACCACCAATAACATCAGGATGTGTTAATATGCAATGATGGGAGTCTAAAACTGTTTCGAGGCCTATTGTTATCACAGGAAATCACTAAACTAAGGGGAGCACAATACAATTTTCAAAGGTGAATGGAATATTTACATTTGGATCTAGATGCTCAGTGTAATTTTACTGTTGTACAGTGGTTCTGTCCAGTACAAGATGAAAATGTTACATTCTGAAGTTTAACCTGTTTCAGCAGGACTAGGGTGTCATTTGGGATCCACAGCTTTCTTCAGGACCTAAATTACTTTAGGATGTGGAGCATTTTCAGTTTCACATGCCCTGTCTTTTTAAGCTTGTATAGGACAGTGACGATGCAAGGCTTGATGTACTCCTTCCAGTACTCCTGTAGTTATGGTTAAACATCCTCTTGTGGGACAACTATGATAGCAGGTGAGATTACCTTATTATTGATGATGAATGTGTTGAGTTTCAAGAATTTAGTATGTTCCTAATGAGATGTACAGTGCAATAAGGCTAGCACTGAAGTAGCTGAGCACATGCTGACAATGAAGTATGGACTCATGCTGACATACCCAGATGTCATTTCACTTTGTGTACTCCAATTTGTGTTTTCCCAATACTCTACTGTTTTTTACAGTAACATTTGCATAATTTGTGCATGAGGGGTTTATGCTGGAACTTGATAAAAAACTCAATGACAATGAGTACAACTTGATTTTTATGGAACACATCAGTAAAAGGGAAATTGAATTTCTTGATGCGGTTGTGCAGATTAAAAATCAGATGGTTCAAACGTGCTTGTTCTGCAAAAAAAAGGCTGGAATCTGCATTTTAAGTGCGTCCAGTGCCCATCCCCGTAAATTGGTCTATAGCATATCCTATGGTGAGCTATTGCGTGCTAAACGCAATTGCAGCTCTCAGGCCAGCTATTTAAGGGAGAAAGAGACCATGTCCCAACATTTCAAAGAAAGAGGGTATAGTCGTAAAACTATATTGGATGCATGTAAGAGAGTAGATTTAGTCACTTGTAATCAGTTACTGCACCCAGTGAAGGAATCAACTGAATCTGAAACCTTGAGGTTTATTACGACTTACTCAGGGCAATCACAGGATATTCATATATTTCAAAAACATTGGCATGTCTTGTTGACTGATAGCAATTTGAGGGAAAATCTTAACAGCTATCCCCAGATTACATTCAAGAGAAACAGTTCTTTGAGGGATGAATTAAGCCCCAACTCAGTAATTACTAGGAGTAAATGCAATATGTCTTCCCGCCCAGGGTTTGGATGCTGCAGGAACTGCAAGGCCTGCAGTTATAGTAGTGATTGTACTAGGTTATCTATTGCCAGCATTGATAGAGAATGGGAGATCAAAAAGACTCTGACATGTAACACAGCACATTGTTTATATGCCTTAATCTGCCCGTGTAACAAAGCATACATAGGCAGTACCATTCATAGTGCTAATAAACGTGTGTTGGAACATGTAAGGGCGATCAGCCACAATAATAGGCAATACGCGGTGGAAAGACATTTCTTTGATAATCACCTTCAAAATGAGAAACTTTTAAAGATGGTGGTAATTGATGCAGTACCTGAGAATGTACAGAGAGGCAATAGAGTCTTGACTTTAGGACAGTTGGAGTCGAGGTACATTGTGGAATTGGAGACCAAGGCCCCATTGCATTTAAATTCGAGTGAAGAATTAGCAGTCCACCTGCATGTGTACATGAAATATTGTATTTTGATTATTAATAACAAACTGTTTGACTGTAATGTTTTCTGATTTTAATCAGTTGTATATTTGTATTTTTATAGGTATGTGTCAATCACTTAATCGGGCTTCTCATCGATGTGATGGTTAAAGAAATATTATCAATATTATCCCACTGGAGCTTGATTCTGGTGGACTTGGAAATTACTGTTTTGCCTCAGGATATGAGAATGCCCACTTGGGTAAGATTATCTTGCATTGGCTGTATAAAGTTCCTGCGCATACGCTGTGTGCAACAGTGCAATTATTGAGGCATCAGGCATTACTGAAATGTGTTATCATGGCGAAGGGACATGTGATCCTAGACTCCTAGACTCTCGCAAATTCTGCGGCAATGCACATGTGTCTCTCATATTTAATAAGAGACAGCGCTTAACATCAATTTGCTGCAATCAAATATATTTTTATCTTAAATATTTTTATCTAAGGGTATGGTCTTGAGTTTATGAAAACTCTTCAGAGAGTCTGAGATTTATAATATGAATCTGCCATTAAATGCCCGAACTGCAATGCGCTGTTAATTATGTGGATAAATTATATATTTTAAATGTGTGCTCTCAGGAGTGAGTCATTTCTTAAAATCAGAAAATTACAGAACGACCATAAGAGATGTCAGTAACAACTGTGACGCTGTGTGTTGTATAAAATGTATTGAAACTTTATCGAGACACCATGCAAAGATGGCGCCCGATATTGCACTAGGGTTGGGTATCAGTCCTCTTTCTATTTTTGACAGATTTTGAGTATATATGTTGTTATGTTACTCAGCGTTTCCAGCGTGACCAAGGCGAAAGCTGAAACGCCTTGTTTTTCTGCAGCAGTAAATCGTATTCTTCTGCAACATTCCAAGGTGTCCGTTTATCTCTCTGTTATTTTGAAGGGTGTGGATTTGCGTGTTTTGGGGTCTCCAGTACCTCGAGAAAGGACTGCCTTGTCGGACAGCCTCGGTTTTGTGCCGGGATCTGTGGAGTGTATATATATATATATATATTCACAGAAAAAACCATAGGTTATAGTGGATATATAGTTAGGAATTTGCATTTACAAAACCTTGAAAATTCAATGAAAAAACCATAGGTTATAGGCCATATATAGTTAGGAATTAGCATTTACAAAACCTTATTTTACTCGCATAAAACCATTGAAATTCCATATATAGTTAGCTAACTATAAGCGCTAACTATATATCGCGCACCCGCAATCCACTGCTGATGATGTCACATATTACATCATTCATGACATGGTCAGTGACATCACTGATGACATCACTGATGACATCTCAAATGACATCACTGATGACATCACTGATCACAACATCCAGTGATTGTATGTGTCTGTAAAGTTTAAATATGTTTCACATATTGAAGAATGAGTGGATGTATAAGTGTCTGGATGAAGAATTTAGTAGGTGCATGACTGACTGTATGAGTGAGTGATTAAATGTGTCTCACTGAGTACATGGGTTAGTGACTAAACTGTCTTAATTCGTGCATCAGTATGTTTGTTGTTGTGTAAGCTGCTGCATGTGTTGATCAGTAGCTATAAGAGTAGCCATATGGGTTATTGATTGGTTGCCCAAATATTTGAATGGGAGGCTGAGTGTGTGTGTGGGTGGCTGGGAGGTGCGTGACTCTGTGCATAGATGTGTAAGCAGTTGATTCACTAGGAGTATGAGTTCAAGAGTGCATGTGGAAACAGCTATATGGGCGGTTGACTGTGCATGGGTGTGTTGGTGAGTGAATGGATTTCTCATTGCTACATGTGCAAGTAAGTACGTATGTAAAACACAATACATGTGAGAGTTGAGATATATAAATAACTGAACATAAGAGCCAGTGAATGTGTGACTGGCTGTATCGATCACTGTGAGCTTGTATCAGGGATTATATAAGAGAGTAAATATGTGTTATTATATGTTTGAATAAGTAAGATGTGTATAACTGTATAGTTGAGGAAATGGAGGTGTGATTGATTCTTTGCATGACTGACTAGGTGTGTGAGTAAGTCCATGGATGAGTGACAGTCTGTGAGTGTCTGTTTATACTGAGTGTATGTAAGATTATATTAGAGTCTGAAGAGGTTCATTGTATTATCACATGAGTGATGTGATCAGTGATGACAAATGAGATGTCATCAGTGATGTCATTTGAGTTGTCATCAGTGATGTCATCAGTGATGTCATTTGAGATGTCATCATTGATATCATTTGAGTTGTCATCAGTGATGTCATTTGAGATGTCATCAGTGATGTCATCAGTGATGTCACTGACCATGTCATGAATGATGTAATATGTGACATCATCAGCAGTGGATTGCGGGTGCGCGATATATAGTTAGCGCTTATAGTTAGCTAACTATATATGGAATTTCAATGGTTTTATGCGAGTAAAATAAGGTTTTGTAAATGCTAATTCCTAACTATATATGGCCTATAACCTATGGTTTTTTCATTGAATTTTCAAGGTTTTGTAAATGCAAATTCCTAACTATATATCCACTATAACCTATGGTTTTTTCTGTGAATTTCATTGGTTTTTTAATAGCAAATATGAAAAGCTTTAAAATGTCAAGTACGTGATAGATAAAAACATTTTCGTATTTATGCACGCTGATGTGCTTTGAACGCTGCCCCCCCCCCTCCCCTCTTTTGCCTTAGTAGTACTCTCTCTTTGCAGATACAGAAGGGTAGTTAACGCAGGCCTTTACCCCCGTTGTAATCCGTCGTACCTCCTTGTCTCTCCATTTGATTGATTGTTGTCCAAGCATTTACTGTTTTAGAATTGGTTCTCTTTGGATCATTCTCTATTTACAAACAAGCACAAAGTCGCAATACTCTGTTTAGTCTTTGCAGATAGTGAAAAATCGTGTAAAAAAATAAAAGTAATCGAGCAAAATCAGTAGGCCACTAATTGGATCTCTTTTTGACCTCGCTAAAATAGAAATATTAGGAACAACCCTTCTTGAGAAATACGAAAATAGTGAGATGAACTGAGCTCCACACCATGAGGGCTGCAAGACAGCTCAGCTCCATCACCCATCCCGCACAAAATAATGACAAACCCTATGCAAATATAAAAAATATAGACAACACACCAGCAAAGAAATAGGGTAAAACATTTTATTAAAAAACTATTTACATAACGTTGGTTTATAAGATGATGTCAGTAGTGGACCGATGTGTGAATAGATCGAAAACAGCACAAGGCTCCAAGATCCGGATAGCAAGCTCCTGGATGTTGGGTGCCATAGTTTAGAGTTCTGAATTTCAGCCTTTTTCAATGCCTGTGCTTTGTTGAATCAAAATGGCGGCTTGACACAAAGCTGACTCAAGCGTTGTTACTGATGCTATGCAGACCAAAACTGGTTTTCAGTTTGTACATTTTTCTAGATTTTTCAATCCAAGTTTGGTTGACTTTGTAGAACGATGGCTTCAGATTTTCAACATACGGTGTGGTGGCGCTGACTGGGAGGGGGCGCTTCGCTCCTGCCCCCTCCCCAAGTAAGATTTTCATACGTGAAAGTACGTTAATGGTTTTGGTCCCTGAGATGCTTCGATGTCACTACCATTCTCAAATAGCATAAGTTCTGGATGTTGGGTGCCATAGTTAAGAGTTCTGAGCAGCGCTTGTAACACTGTCTGAAGCTTATTTCCACCTACTGCAGCTTCACTATTCTCAAAGTAAGTGAGTGTCGTTTGTGGACCTGACTGCATTAGAAAACAATATGATATGTTACCTTCCTAAACAGCTTGACGGAGGCCCCTGAGGGGCGCTGTGATGGCCATGGACTCGGAGAAGACGCTTGGCTCCGACACCCTCCCCAAGTCTTATAGCACTGGTGTAGCCTGAGATCGCCCCCGACATAGGCGGCCGGCTCCCGGGGTCCGGCGGTACTTTTTGCCTTTTGATGACTCTTCAATTCTGGACCTTGTCCCACAATCCGTTTGACCTGAAGACAAGCTGTAGTGAGGCGCCCCTTTATCGTTTTAGTTGCCATTCCGCCCGCTTTTGCTACACTGTGCCTCTTCCGCCATTCAGCTGTTTTCCGCCCGCTCTTGCGACTACAGCATCTCGCTCACCATGTAGTTGAGATGCGCCCGCTCTTGCGGTGCAGCGATAGGCGGCTGCCACAGGACTCTCAAAATGGCGGCCGGCTCTTCGGTTTTGGGCCTGGTCCACTAAAATGGCCCTGGGACACCTTGGAACTCGGACGCTTGTCTGCTAGGGCTTGGATCCCATTCTCGAAAAGCGTCCCCTCAGCCGTGAAGATTCTACAAAAGTCTTGGGGGCCTCCGACTCCCGCAGGCTTCTGGTGGGGAGCGGCTGCCATGATTGCTCGTGGAATGGCCACGACGGAGCTACGAGATGGTAGTGGTCTCATGCTGACGCCAGCTTTAGTCTGAAACATCCAGAAACACTGTAGACTACCAATTCGATCAGTTCCGGTAGCGCCCCAACATGACCCGGAAGAGAAGAACTTGCCCTCCCCTCTTTGACTGATGGTTCTTGTTGCCTGTCCCCTCTGTTGTCATTTAACAGAACTTTTTGGACTGCTGAAAGGGGTTGTGTTCTGAACGCTGGTTGGTGGAGACATTTTGACTATATTCTTGACCTACGTTGTCGCGTAATGCGTTATATGACACGCCGCGTTAGCGCACCCGGAAGTGATCCGAGGCGCGGCGCGCAGCGCGTAACGTAAGCATAACAGGTCATGTGACTTGTTAATAAAACTTTTCATTGGTTCATTTTACTTTTGTTAATTTAATGATGAAAAGCTTGGTCATATGACCTAAAAATTACGCTTTTTATTGTTTTCGAACAATATTTTTTTTTCAAACATATGTTATAATATTCCAGGCTAATGTACTTTCCCGGAAAATTTACAACTGTCTTGCAAGTAAAATATATTCCTTTTTCGAGAAAAAGGGCGTTTCTTCCTTCCATGACGGAACCGTTGAGTAAAAGAGATTCGGCCTGCTGTCTTAGTCGCCGATACGCCTGATTATCAGATTCTTATCGATCACTTTATGTTGCAGACATGAAAAACACAACTGCCCTTGACCATTTATCTTTACTGCGTTCCTACATATTATACCTTTTATCCGTCATGTAATTGGACTGCTTTATTTCACTTGCCTTTTACTGATTCGAAAACAGTGACTAAAAGTAAAAACTTTACCAATGTAAATACTACTACCGTGTTTTGTTTTAAAAACCTTTATTGTGAAAATGTCAGTATACAAATACGGGCCTATAACCACGTGGGCCGGCCACGGAGCAAACTGAAATCGTATATGATGAGGAGACATTTACACTGTAGAGGAACGTAACGAGCGGGCCATTAGGTTGCAAGAACTAAGGTGTCTAACAGTTGCGGAATCGGTGGACATACATTTTGTAATTAAAATAGGACAGGGCCACTTACAATAACATTTTCTAGATATACATTTGCGGGCAAGGAGTTACGAGTCCCATTTATACCGGCGCCATTTTGGGCGAGGCCGGGCAGGTCCAAGATATAGTCAAAATGTCTCCACCAACCATCGGCCAGACCAGAACCCCTTTCGGCCCTTTATGCTACAAGATGGTGTCTTCCATTCAGAAAATATTGTTGGCAGCATTTTGAAAGGAAACAGAAACAGCCGTTCTCCTAGTGAGTTTCACATTGTTACATTTAGGAAGAATGTTGAAGAGTAGTATGTGGAAAATCTGAAGCCATTTTTCTACAAACTCTCAATCAGACTTGGATGGAAAAAAAAAACATGAAGAATGTACAAACTGAAAACCAATTTTTGTCTGTATAGCATCAACAGTAACGCTTGAGTCAGCTTTGTGTCAAGCCGCCATTTTCATTCAATCAATAGCGTCCCCCTGCACACATTCAGGGACCTGGTCGTGTCTTCAGATGAAACGGATTGTAGGAAAAGAAGCAGAAAGGAAAAGGCAAAAAGTTCCGCCGGATCTCGGGAGCCGGCCGCCTATGTCATGTGCGACCTTTGGCCACACAAGGGCAATAGTGAAGCTGCAGCAGATGCAAATAAGCTTCAGACAATCTTACAAGCACTGCTCAGAAATCTCAACTGAGGCACTCAACATCCAGGACTTGCCATTCGAATCTTGGCGCCTTGTGCTGGTTCCGACCTATTCACACATCGGTCCTGGATCTCGGCGCGTTCGACTCACTGTACCGCAACAGTGACCGCAATTCAGCTGGACAAGCCGCCATTTTCATTCACTCAATAGCGTCCCCCTACACACATTCAGGGACCTGGTCGTGTCTTCAGATGAAACGGATTGTAGGAAAAGAAGCAGAAAGGAAAAGGAAAAAAGTTCCGCTGAACACCACCTTGGGCAATAGTGAAGCTGCAAAAGGTGCAAATAAGCTTCAGACAGTCTTCAACTTACTCTGATTCTTATAATAAACTTCAGATAGTCTTACAAGCACTGCTCAGAACTCTCAACTGAGGCACTCAACATCCAGGACTTGCCATTCGGATCTTGGCGCCTTGTGCTGGTTCCGACCTATTCACACATCGGTCCACTACTGACATCACCTCATAAGCCAACGGGGCACCCCACGACGACTTTCGGCGCAACATTGTAGGATGGCCACACCAGTGCGGCAACTTGCTGGACACAACATCGGGGCCATCCAGATCTCGGCGCGTTCGACTCACTGTACCGCAACAGTGACCGCAACTCAGCTGGACACGCCGTCTTTCGGCGCAGCATTGTAGGATGGCCACACCAGTGCGGCAATTTGCTGGACACCACCTCGGTGCCATCCGGATCTCGGCGCGTTCGAGTCACTGTACCGCAACAGTGACCGCAATTCAGCTGGACACGCCGTCTTTCGGCGCAGCATTGTAGGATGGCCACACCAGTGCGGCAATTTTCTGGACACCACCTCGGTGCCATCCGGATCTCGGCGCGTTCGAGTCACTGTACCGCAACAGTGACCGCAACTCAGCTGGACACGCCGTCTTTCGGCGCAGCATTGTAGGATGGCCACACCAGTGCGGCAATTTGCTGGACACCACCTCGGCGCCATCCGGATCTCGGCGCGTTCGAGTCACTGTACCGCAACAGTGACCACAATTCAGCTGGACACGCCGTCTTTCGGCGCAGCATTGTAGGATGGCCACACCAGTGCGGCAATTTGCTGGACACCACCTCGGTGCCATCCGGATCTCGGCGCGTTGTGCTGCCTTCGGCCTATTCGCACATCGGTCCGCTACTGACGCCGCCTCACGTGCCAACGGATTTTCTACGCTTTTTGTAGCCCTATGTCGCATAACAGGTCATGTGACTTGTTTATAAAACTTTTCATTGGTTCATTTTACTTTTGGTTTCCTAAAGATGGAAGGCTTGGTCATATGACCTAAAAATAACACTTTTCATTGGTTTAGAACATTTTTTTTTCCCAAACGATGAAAGCCCCACCTTGTTTCTGGATCATTCAGACTGAAGCTGGCGTCAGCATGAGAGCACCACCATCTCGTGGCTCCGTCGTGGTCATTCCGCGAGCAATCATGGCAGCCGCTCCCCACCGAAAGCCTGCGGGAGTCGGGGGCCCCCAAGACTTTTATACAATCTTCACGGCTGAGGGGACGCTTTTCGAGAATGGAGCCCAAGCCCTAGCAGGCAAGCGTCCGACTTCCAAGGTGTCCCAGGGCCATTTCAGTGGACCAGGCCCAAAACCGAAGAGCCGTCCGCCATTTTAAGAGTCATGTGGCAGCCGCCTATCGCTGCACTGCAAGAGTGGGAGCAACTCAACAACATGGTGAGCGAGACGCTGTAGTCGCAAGAGCGGGCGGTAAACAGCTGAATGGCCGCCACCTGGGGAGGCCCGTTCACGCCGCCTCCCCCCCCCCCCCGGGCCGCCGCACGCCAATTTTCGGAGCAGCATTGTAGGATACCAAAACCAGTGCGGCAGTTTACTGGACATCACCTGGGTGCCTGTCGTACATGTTGTGTCAGCCATGTGACACTGGACACAGACCGCTACTGACGAGGCCTCCCCCCGCACCACCCGGGACGCCCCACGCTGTTTTTCTGTGCTGCATTGTAGGATCCCTAAACCAGTGCGGCACCCAGGCGACATCACCTGGGTGCCGTCCAGAACTCTGCACGTTGTGCTGCCTTGGGACTATTCGCACAACAGACCGCTACTGACGAGGCCTCCCCCCGCCCCACCCGGGACGCCCCACGCCAATTTTCGGAGCAGCATTGTAGGATCCCTAAACCAGTGCGGCACCCAGGCGACATCACCTGGGTGCCGTCCAGAACTCTGCACGTTGTGCTGCCTTGGGACTATTCGCACAAAAGACAGCTTCTAACCATTGTTGCTTTTTGTGTTAATAAATGTTTAAATGTTTTTAGTTTTTGTTCTGTTCATTATCGTTAAAAGTTAATAAAGTTTTATAACCTTACTTTGTTGGAGTGTTATCTATTTTTTGAAAAACGGGTGAATGGGGCCTTGAATCGGGTTATTGTCATGTGTGGGCTTTGGAAGTGTGCTGCTGCAGGATCGGACATTTCAAACTCAAATGCACGTTCTTTTTCTTACCTTTCCGAAGCATGGAGCGCAATAGCAGGCAGAGAAAGGGTGATGCACGTGTTGAACACTACCTGACCTGGCAAGTTGCTGGCAGTGCCCCCCCGCCCGCTCCTGAAAGAGGGCACACACACACCGCCGCCCCGAGTACTTCACAAATCTTTAAAAGACCATGCGCTTGTTCATGAGGCTTAAATGGTTTATCACCTCTTCTAGAACCCCTACATCGACCCTCTGACGTTTCATGGAAAAATTACCATGTAACACAATACCAAGCCCTATCAGCTGAAACCCCCAAGGAATCGTGGGGCATATTATCAAGGGGGTTTATCTCCGCTTTTTTGGCTTTAAAAACCATGAAAGCGGAGATAAAATTATTTCCCTATTATCAAGCTGTCGCTAACACCAGTTAGTGACACCTAAAAGGAGATAGCGACCATCTTGGGCCCGGCTTTGCATGTCAGTGATACTTATCACTAATGACATGCAAAGTGGCGTGCCAAGATGTTAGCGACTGGAAACAGTCCCTAACATCGCTACCTTCTATTACCAACTTTTGGAGATATTCGCGCTAAGCGCGAATATCTCCAAAATCTAACACCTGCCCTGAGCAGTTCTTAGCCATGTTATCCAATGGGAGGTGGATAACATGGCTAAGAGCATTAGGTCGATAATACATGAATATCGCTGACTTTTCTGCGATAATAGCAAGGTTTATCTGCGATAAAAATCGCCGATCTGCGGCGATAATTTTTGTCTCTAAACAAGTTATAGACAAAAATTATCGCTAGTTGTTAGTAATATGCCCCCGGGTTTTTGCTTGCAGAAATCGGGAGGCGGGAGACTAGCACTGAAATCAGTACTCACACGCCTGAATCAGGAGAATTGGCATGTCTGAATTCTCTACAGCTGGGGCCATAAACTACATCCGCAGGGGTAGGTGATAGCCTGGGACCAGCCTGGCATCTAAAATGGCTGCCGTGCACGACAAAATTGTGGCATTCGAAAAAAGGCAAGATGGCGCAGCCGCTGGAAGAGATATATCAACATATATCAGCCTCCTCAGCCACCCTCAGGAAACATAGGGGATTAGGATATGTCTCCCGCACCCCCTTATACCTAGTACTTTAATTAACGAAGCACAAAATGGCGAATTCCCGTTTCGCTACCAGTTTGCGGCCCAGTTCGCGGCCCGTGAAGCGCTTCTACCGTGAAAAATCATTTTTTTTTTATTTTCCCCACGGGACCCTTTAATAACCCCAACAACATTCCTAGGGGGTCAAGAGGGGGATACCTTGCCCCCTTTCATTAAATTCCCCCTTAGTTTTTCACCTTTTCTTCTCTCTCGATCCTACCGAGAGACAAGATGGCGGCCGCTCCGGACTGTCACGCAGCAAAAAAAAAAAAAAAGCTCACGCACAGCCGCTGGAAGAGATGTATCAACATATATCAGCCTCCTCACCCACCCTCAGGAAACATAGGGGATTAGGATACGTCTCCCGTACCCACTTATAACTAGTAATTTAATTTACGAAGCACAAAATGGCGAATTCCCGTTTCGCTACCAGTTCGCGGCCGCGCTTCTACCGTGAAAAATCATTTTTTTTTTATTTTCCCCACGGGACCCTTTAATAACCCCAACAACATTCCTAGGAGGTCAAGAGGGGGATACCTTGCCCCCTTTCATTAAATTCCCCCTTCGTTTTCCACCTCTTCTTCTCTCTCGATCCTACCGAGAGACAAGATGGCGTCCGCTCCGGACTGTTTAGAATGTTGACAGACACCGGAGAGCCAATCAGCTTTCTGCGCGCAAAGTTCCGATAAGCGAAAAGTAAGCGGACCGGATCGCTGCCCAGAGCGCTGTTACAGATATATATCTTGGTTTGAACGTTAATTTCTCAAAAACTACTGGAGCACATATATTGAGACCTAGCAAAGGCACATCGGGCTAACAGTCCCTACAATTTTGCCAAGTTTCGTGCAAATCCATTCAGCCGTTCGAGCTAAAAGTGAGTCCAACCGCCCTATGGAAAACTCAATGCAAAAAACGCGTTTTGGGACCCCCCTTTTTTCTCAGCCCCCCCTTGACGAAACCCCACCAAATTTTCAGGGGCTGCTCAGAAACAAAATGTGCCATTTTCCTGAAAATTTCAGCCGATTCCATCCACAAACGCCAAAGTTATTAGACATAGAATTTTCAAAAGTCCCATAGGGAAAAAATTCTAACTATATATACCTACTGGCGAACGCCAGTAGGTAATATATATATATATATATATATATATATATATATATATATATATATATATATATATATATATATATATATATATGTCATAAAAAAGCCCCTGAGCTTTAAGAATGCACTCCACAAAGGGGCTTTTTTTATGACATTTATAAATGGCTGCTCCGGCAGTGAAAGTTTGCACCGCCGCACACTCCGGATTAAAATCTGTGGGGTTGTGAACTGGATTACAGCCTCATTGTAGCGCAAAGGAATCCACATAGGGGAGCAGACTAACATGCCTTAGGCCCACCGGAAGGCTGAGAAAAACGAAAGAATATTGGCAATTAAACAACAGTTGACAGACAAAGGAACCCCACTGATGGGAAAGAATCGGAACTGCAACTCCCGGCATGTCGCTCACTGGAGAGCGTATGTCAGAAGGGAAATAAATGGGGCAGTTCATTCCTGGTTTTCCAACTTGCATACCCTCTGACGAAGGAGAAAGACTCTCTGAAACGCGTAAGGGACATTATTAATCGGACTGCTAAACCGCATCCAGTGAATAAATGATTCTGCCGAATTTCCTTCGTGGAGTGCACTCTTAAAGCTCGGGGGATTTTTTTGAGGACATTTATACACGGCGGGTCTGGCCGTGAAAGTTTGCACCACCGCACATACCGGATGAAGGTCTGCGGGGTTGTGAACTGGATTACAGCTTCATTGCAGCGTGACGGAATCCACATTGGGGGGCGGACTAACATGCCTGAGGCCCACCGCAGGGCTGAGAAAAATGAAAGAATATTGGCAGTTAAACAACAGTTAGCCGACAAAGGAACCCCACTGATGGAGAAGAATCGGAACTGCAACTCCCGGCATGCCGCTCACTGGGGAGCGTATGCCAAAAGGGAAATAAATGGGGCAGTTCATTCCAGGTTTTCCAAGTTACATACCCTCTGACGAAAGAGAAAGACTCTCTGAAACACGTAAGGGACATTATTAATCGGACTGTTAAACCGCTTCCAGTGAATAAATTGTTCTGCTGAATTTCCTTTGTGGAGTGCATTCTTAAAGGCTTTTTTTGATGACATATATATATATATATATATATATATATATATATATATATATATATATATATATATATATATATACAAGAATTTTTAATAAATGCTGTTGAAGAAATGTATTTGTTAATAAAATATTTCAAATATGTGAAAAGGGACAATATATTATGATGTAAAGTGTATATATAAAAGATGCTGTGCAAAAAATAACACTAAGAGATGTCCAAAACCCCCCAGAAAGGTATGAATGTCTAGGTGAAAATTATGTAAAAAAAGGTTTTGAAAAGTATATGTATAGTAACAAATTTAGTAATAAATAATTAATATAAAGCAATGTACAAACGGTTTATATATATGTTAATATATCAATGTGTATATATAATTGCTAAAAAGAAATAGAAAATTGTACACCACTTAATATTAAAATACAAACACATATTCATTAAATGTTATGTATTATTACCATTCTAATTGATACTACATTGGGGAAAGCTTTGAACATTGAAGGGGTTATATTTACTATTCCCACTCCAATTTTAGCTATATTGCGGAAAGCGTTGGATATTGAATGGGACATATTTACTCTTTCCACTCCAATGTAAGCTACATTGGGGAAGTTGTTGAACATTAAATGGGTTACATTCACTATTCCCTACCCAAGCTAACCTACATTTGGGAAAGTGTTGATCATTGAAGGGATTAGACTTATTATTTTCACTCCAAACTAAGCTATATTGGGGAAGGCATTGGGCATTGAAGAGTTTAGACTTCCTATTCCCATTCCAATTTAAGCTACATTGGGAAATGTGTTGTACACTAAAGGTGTTACATCTCCTACTCTTACTCCAATCTAACATACATTGGACAAGATGTTGGACATTGAAGTGGTTAGATTTCCTATTCCCACTGTAAGCTAAGTTACATTGGGGAATGTGTTGGAAATTAAAGGAGTTTGATTTACAATTCCCACTCCAGTGTAAGCAACAAACTTAGGGGGTCATTATGATTGTGATAAAACCACCAGCGACGGGCTCTTGGTGGCGGTCTCACCTCAATCGGGAGCACCTTCACCACCAGCCACATTAGGATGGTGGGCAGTGTGATGGCGGTTGGAAACACTGCATTCGACAGGCACCTTGAGCACGCTGGTGCGGCAGAGGACCTCGCAACCCCTGTATTGGTGTCGGTGCCTACCAGGCACCGCCGTAGGGGTCATGATGTGCCTCCCTGCCAGCCTTTCCATAATGGTTCACCCGCGATAAAACAGCTGGCAGAAAGGAACATAGGGGACTCGTAGCGGGGTCCCCTTCCCCACTGGCCCTAGGCTGTGGGCACCATGTCCCTGCACCAAGTAACGCAGGAATATGTGTGGTGACCCCTTTTTGAATTGCGGCATGTGCTGCAGCCAGCAGCATATGCAGCAATACAAAAAATAGGCAATGCAACCACTTCAGTGGTGGTCACATTGTAATTCCTACTGTGGGACTGCCGCCTTGTAGGCGGGCGGTCGCAAATAGGAAACGATGGCTGATGGACTGAAGTCCATCCACCATCGTAATCAGGCCCTAACATTGTTGAACTTTTGCCTTCCTTTGCTGAACCAGTTTTTGTTGACGGAAAGTAAATGGAAATGGAAAATAAAGTATTTAAAGACAACATTGCTGTCTCCACGATGATTTACAAAAAGAGAAAAAGTGATGAAATGATGGAATGAAAATACATAAACACAAAAAGAAGAAGAAAACATTGACTATGATTGGTTTAAGGAGCGAGTTTTTCTTGAGAGGTATAATCCGTCACAACACAGTGCAACAGTTGGGTGCACACATGTTGCACCCTGTGTTTGGATTTTTTCGCTGTGATTGGGACGGTTCACAGCCACTGTTTGCATGCATTTTAAATAAAAAACGGTTGACTTTACGCTATACAGGAAGGGAAGGAGTGCATCTTCACATCTTCATGTTGTTTGCTATTAGAAAATAGGCATTCTCCTGCATAAACCAAATGTGCCTTTTTGCTGGTGTCAACTTACTGCAATGGCTCACCTGTGGTGTGATGTGTATTCCTTTCAGGCATGGAACAAAAGGACATTGGGTATGGGGAAGGGTGTTCCTCGCTTGAGCGGGATGACCTGGGGTTTGTACTTGCTGTGCTTCAGAAGGTAGCCTGCAGACTTTGCCCAGCATTTTCTTTGCTTCTGTGGCTGTCTGTTCTGCCACTAGCAAATGCAATTAACATCTGGATCTAGCTGCCCTTTCTTCGCCTAGAAAGTTTGGAACTCAACTGGGGGAAAGGGGAAGAACATACCAGAAGCAATTTAGGGGTGGACAAAGAGAGGGCCAAACACACAAGCTGAGACTGGGTATCATCATTACACTCCTGGACCTGTGGAAGATTCAGAAGAAGGACTCACCTGCTGCATGAAGAAGGAAGAATGGACCTGCTTCTTTGATGAGGTTTACCATAATTGACTCCAAAGGTCAGTTTGACCTCCTGTTTGATCTACAACAAGCTTCCAGTGGTCTACCCTGGAGCTTCCCAGTTGACCAGCACCCCCTGGAACTGCCTGAGACCTACAGCTGACCTCTGCTGGAATGAGTAATGATCCTCAAGAGGTTCCACCACCCCAGGTCCTTGGCCCTTGATTGTCATCAAACTGTACTTCTCCTGCTTCAAAACTGAGGTACTGGTGAAAATTGACAAGTTTGGGACTCTTTGTGACCTCAAGCAGGCTCTTCCTGTCAGTAACGATCGATGCACCTCTCGCCCAACAGTGTTCTGCTCTTCATACCCAAAAGTGATCTGCTCTTCACGCCAAACAGTGATTGCTTGTGTTTTCCGCCAACTTGATGCTTCAGTGACAACCTGCTCCCTGTGCCAGCAACTACCGCCTTGCGGCCCCTGCCAATGCGAAGTCCCAGCTGAGGCTCCTCATTTGGTCTTAGATTTGAGAAGGTACACTCCTCCCCGGGATGAACCATGTCCATGTATCCCATCCAAAGCTCCATTGTGGTTGGCCTGTAATTGTGGCTTTGACCCTGTCCAGATCAGTCAAGTAACCTCAAGTGAATCCTTTTGCTTTTGGATGCTATTTTCACCTGAAACTTCCATTTTTCTAAATTGGTTTGGGATTTTTAGTGTGTTGTGTTTTTTCTTTTGAACTGTTTTTAGTCCTGCATAAATGCTTTCCAACTTGCCTCTAAGTTAAGTCTGAATGCTTTTGTGCAAAGATACCAGAGAATTAAGCATAGATTTGTTTAGGGACTTTTGTGGTTCACCCTCTCAACTAATAACCCAATTGCTTACAAACATACATTGGGGAACATGTTGGACAATAAAAGAGTTAGATCTACGATTCTCACTCAAAGCTAGCATACATTGGGGAAGGCAGTGGACATTGAAGGGATTATGCTTAATATACCCTCTACAATCTAAGCTACATTAAGGAAGATTTTGGAAATATAAGGGGTTAGACTTACTACTCCAACTCTCTTGTAAACTACATTGGGGAGGGTGTTTAACATTAAATGGGTTATACTTACTATTACCACTCCAATCTAAGCTACATCGGGGAAGGCAATGGACATTGATGAGTTTAGATTTACTATTCTCATTCCAATCTAAGCTACATTTGGGAAGGTGTTGGACAATAACCGCATGCGCGCTAGCGGGTTTTCCCGCTGTGCGCTGAAATTTGAAAATTGCGCGGTTTGTGACAAAGCCAGCTCGTCATCCGCGTAGCGCAGGTAACGCCCATGACGAGCTGGCTTTGTCATCTGAGCGAAGGGGTTAAATGGGTTACATTTACTTAACACTCACATTTCAATCTAAGCTACATTGGGAAAGGTGTTGAACATTAAATGGGTTGAATTTAGCATTTACACTTCAATCTAAGCTATACTGTAGAAGGTTTTATACATTAAAGGGGTTATATTTCAGTTTCAGTTTATCTTTATTTCGATCACTTAAGACCACAAAAGACAGTAAACAATAATACATGCAGCGTGTCCACTAACAGAGAAGAAAAGTCAACCCTAATCCCATGATGGTTTCTATATAAACAAGATTATTTACCATTGCTAATCAAGGGTTGCGGAACCATATGTAAGTTAGAGGGTTTGCTAAAACCACACATATTATTCTTAAAATACTTTAAAAAAATATGTTGAATTCCTAAAAATATAGTAAAAGTGTACAATTAATAAACCAAGAGAATATGCATCCTCAAATAACCATGAACTGATCAATATTAGGACTGTCAATAATACATCGATATATGTGATACTAACGTGAATATAAAAATATGTGATGCTACGCCTATAGCTGGAGTTAGGATTAGACGTTAAACGTTGGGCTGCCAGCGTAAAAGTATCTTACCCGTTTACATATCTGATTACTCAATTTGTGAGTCACTGGCTGGGTGGGTTTGGGGCTCTTAGTCAATTTCTCGTGAATTAGCCGCATCTAGCTTAGGAATTTAGCAACAGGTATTACACACTTTGCATTTGTATTAGTTAACAATATTCTTAGTACAGTAAAACTGCACCTAGTACCTATATTTCTACATAGGGGTTTCAGCCATTTACTCCGCTGTGCCTTATAGGCCGCACCGACAAATAAGATATGCGAGTAGGTCTACTCATACACCACACACAACTTGCACTTACTATCATTTAAATTGTGCCATTTACATGTGAACGAGTTCACTGGTAGTGAGCCCGTCCGGAATTGAAAATAGAGGTGTCTATCCCCTGGATTGGGTATAACATCCCAGAAATATTCATACTGAGGACAGGGCTAAAACTCTAAATATTTGCCTGTCAATGACATAGTCTTTGTGGCTTGGATACTATTTTCGCAAACATAGACCAGTAAAACTCTTTCATTCCTTTTTTTGAGGGGAACTGTTGGCCCTCTTGCTCATCCCATAGATGCCGCTCTCCCATACTAACCAGTGTCTTTTTAACATTTTGCAGCCACTTAATTTTACATGAGGTGTCAGGTTCCCAAACATCTTTTAGGGCGGTGGCATAGTGTGAGAGATTGGGGGTGGTCCATAATCTAAGCCAAAACGCTATTGGGCAGAATTTAGCAATCTCATCCAGTCTATTACAATTGAAATCACAGAATCTTGGCTTGAGTGGAGTGCTCTGGGGTAGACCGGTGACGTTTCTCACAAATTTATTTTGGGCTAAAACTAGTGGTGTTAAGTTGTCAAAACCCCAGAGTTCAGCACAGTATAATATGGAGGCTATGACTTTGGTGTTGTAGATCTTAAGAACTGGGTTTATGGGCTTGGTTAATGAAAACTTGTATTCTTTCAACAATGCACCAGCTAGGTGACAATGTTTTAAAGCCATGGATTCTATCTGGGGCTTCCAGTTAAGTTTGTTTCCAAGCGTAATCCCTAAATAATTAAGAACATCTGGGTAAGATGTTGGACATAGAAGTGGTTTACTTATTCCCACTCTAATCAAAGCTATACCATGGCAGGTGTAAAACATTAAAGGAGCTATATTTTTATTCCCACGCCAATCAAAGCTACATTGGGGAATGTGTTGGATATTTAGCAGGTTCGTTTTACTATTTCCACACCTACCTAAGCTTTTCTGGGGAAGGTGTTGGACATATACAGGTTATATTTACTATTCCTACTCCAATCTAAGCTACACCAGGGAAGGCAGTGTGCATTTAAAGGGTCACATTTAATATTCTTACACCAACCTAAGTTACATTGGAAAAAGAGCAGGACATTGGAGAGGTTATTCTAACTATTTCCACTTCAATCTAAGATAATGTGGGGAGGGTGTTGGCCATTGAAGGGTTCAGATTTACTTTTCCAACTGCAACCTTAGCTACATTGGGGAAGATGTTGTACGTTAAAGGGTTAGATTTACTAATCCCACACCAATCTAAGCTACATTGTGGAGTTGTTGAAAATAAATTGGTTAGATTTACTATTCCCATTTCAATCCATGTCACACTGTGGAAGGGTCAAATTTAATGTTCACACTCCAATATAAGCTACATTGGGGAAGTTATTTAACATAAAAGAGTTAGATTTACAATTACCACTGTAATCTACACTACTTTGGGGAAGGTATTGGACATTGAAGAGGTTACATTTACTAGTCCAACTCCAATCTAAGCCACTTTGGGGAAGGCAATGGACATTAAAGGGATCACATTTTCTACACTCAGTCCAATGAAAACTACATTTATTCAAACATAACACTCTAAGTTATCAAACACATAAATGAAATGTAATGTTTTTTCAAATAGAGTTTTCAATATATATTTCTACAGTAAAATATTTAATGTCATTAACTTATTAGATAAAAAGATATGAAGTTGTAAAAGTTTGGAAATTTAAAACTTTATTTTGTCGAATTTATTATCAATTTTAAATAATAAATGGTATAAAACATAAAATGTAAGAATATTATTAAAGTGAAATCACTACATACTAGCATCTACATTTCCTAAAGGTACAAAAATAAGATAAACTACCCAAAAATTTACTTTTTATAAACAATTAAAATATAATTTAACATTTTTAACCTTGAAACATTTTTTACATAAATTACATTTTAACATAAAAATATAAATCAGAAAATATGTATATTATACTTTGTCAAATGTACTATGTTTTCATGTATTTTCATGTATATGCAATACATTTAAAAATAACAAAATATAACAAATAAAAATTAAAAAAAAATATTTCAACAGTACACAAAAAACATTATATATATACATATAGGCATATCATTTTAAATTAATCAGTGGATCATTTATCTGCATCCAGGCAGTCAAGACATAACAAGCAGTTATTAATGTATTTATACAGTAATATTTATTTGTGCAACTTCCAAACAATGTGCATTGGGGTGGAATTGAGATCAGCGTCATCATATTTATCGCTATGTATGTTAAATGGATTATTGCGACATCGTCCAATATCTTTGATTTTCAGCATATTCATAGCGGCGCATTGTTGCTTTAAATTTCTTAAATCCGGGCCACAGGTTGGACCATGTGATGCACGTGTGGGAGGTGTGGCCCATAGGTGGGGTCAGAACCAACAACATAAAAGAAAACCAAAAATACAAATGTGGTGTGTGAACAAGAGTACGCCAGTACTCGAAACGTTGCATTTTGAAGGCTTGTGAATAAATAACCTGCCCGGATATCGTGGGGTCTGTCTCGTCTTTCGCCGCGCAAAATATATATATATATATCATAAGCATATTTTAATGAACTCCCCCCTTTCTCCAATATTATTCATACATCCTGCTATGAAAAACAAATACCTTGATTAAACATAAACTAATGAAACACAGTAATACTTTAAAATGTATATATATTTTAAATTTTTTTAATTAGTCAAAAGGTTTCCTAATACTTGTTAACATTTTAATCCCAAAACATTAAAACGTATCTAACAATCAAAACTCTAAAATAATATAAAAAAGGATATAGCATAGAACAATATTTTTAACAACAATAAAATAACCCTCACAAAAAAACAAGTTTTTTACCTTCGATTTTCCTCATAACAGTATTTTGGATGTCCCAATATTCTTGCGGCCATATTATGGTAAAACAATATTTCCAACCCGATTTGTTGGTCAAACACCACAAAGAGAAAATCCGGCCAAAGGCATCTCTGATACTGCATATGAATAGTACCACAGTACCTGGGGTTTCCACAAGTTGTGCAAATGAAGGAGTTAATGTATTGTGGACCAGAAAGGCATTAATGTCTGCTCAAAGTGTTTTGTGATCTTCACTTGCCCTAAAGCATGTCAACTTCTTTATTCTTCAGTCAAAGCAAAGCTAGGAAAAAAATGTGAGAGTCCCCCAGATTTATTGAAGATAATATTTACTAATAAAGTCCTGATGTTTTATGTGTGGTTATCCTACGGAGCAATTGAACAGCACATGAAAAAATGAATTATTTAATCTAAACGTATTAGTGGGCTTAAATGTGACATATATGTAATGTATGTGGTCAAAGTAACTTAATAAACAGAAACATATTCATTTTATTATTTTTGTGGTGTCTGTGAAGTGCTAGGTACCATCTTTTGCTATCCAATTACTAAATGAACATCCCTCAAAGTCCAATAACAATAGAAAAATGTGCTCAAATCCTTTGTTCTAGGATTGCAACAACCCAATACTTGAATCATATGCATATCTATCCATACATTGTTTATCAGAAAAAAGATTAAATCAAACTCAAAAGCAATCTGATCAGGAAATTCTCAAACAACATTGGAGTCCACTTTGCTACATACTGTAATCAAACTCTTCACATCCTTTAAAGCCCCTAAATATTATTCACAAAAACCATCCCTGCACAACAGCTCCTAATAGAAATCTACACATACTTAAGGAATAGTTTTGTAAACAATGTGCCTCATTTACAAGGAATTAACACAGCACTGCAAGCCATTTGGCTGTGCCACACTGCTTTAATTACGAAGCACAGGGATACATCATATCTACAATGATATGATGGATTCCTTTGCTCTCCCCTGTGTACGTGCTCAATTTGCTGCCATGCACTGACGCAGTTACCCTTACACCATAGTGCAAGAGTGCCTTCGTTGAGGGGAATGATTGTTTATGTGCAGGAGGGTGTCTCTTCCTGCACATAAACAATCTGAAATGGCGTTTTTGAACTTCTATGTTTGCTGCCTAATGCAGCCAACATGGAAGTTGAAAACAAATTTATTTTCATGATTGTTTATGTGCAGGAAAGGACACCTTCTTAGAGATAAACTATCACAAGAGGTGATTTCCTCATTCTATGTGTGCCTCAGAATGCAGCATGCATTGAAAGAAGAAAGGACTAAGAGAAATGAGAATATTTCTCCTCGTTGTGCCTCCCTACACCTCCCCTGGAGAAACGTAGCATTCTGACGCATTTCCAGGGTAACGATTTCTCGTGAATCTGGAAATGTGGCAGAAGACATGTGTGTTGCATGGGAACACCCACAGCAACACCCATGGCATGCCCCTTTCATGCAAAGGGTTGCATGTAAAGGGCCAGATTTACAAGGGCACGACAAGCCATGCAGGCTGGTTTTATATTTGCTTGTAAATATAGGGCAGCAGGTTGCGCCACTGCTGCATTGCAAAAAGTGATGCACCGGTGGCGCAAGGGGCTTGGAAATAAGCCCTAATATTTTTGTCACAACATTTTGGTCAGATGATATTTTTTGTTGTTATACTGCTTTCAGGACACTTGAGAATAGATCTGCCAACTTAGGACATAAATATTGTCTGACCGCCCTATCATGAATTTGGCAGTCAGACTGTTATTGGACCGTCCACGCCAACCGTTGTTCCCTTGAGATGGCGTGGCAGTCCTCAGGCAGCAATATGCTGTCCTGCCAAGCATATTATGAGTTTCCTCTCCACCACCGTTTTAATGGCAGTTCCACCACTATGAAAACCGTGTCACAGAGGAAACAGAGGGGGCCCTATAGGGCCCCCTTTATGCCTCATGCATTATGCATACACACAGAGGGGCACAACATGTGCCCCACTTTGTGCATGCACACCAGTTCCTGCTAAGCATGGACATTAAAGTCCATGCCGTGCAGAATCCTTGGGTGGCGTTCCCATTGCAGTGCCTTTTTCAAAGGCAGCACAGTGGGAACAGCCACGCCCCCGCCTGCCAGACCACTTTTAAGTTGTAATCTGGCAGGTGGAGGTGCAGAGGTGGTGTGCCACCCGCCCCCGCACCGCCAAAAGTTGTAATCGGGCCGTTATTCTCAATAGCAGTGCATTTTGAGTCAACTGAATTGTTTCATGCAAATCTTCTCGAGAAGCTATGACAGTCTTCTCTCCCTTAAATTTCATTCAAATTCACTCCCCTGATGTGGTTATTGGGATGAGGTTTGATACATCTTCCTTACTTGCCTTACCTTCCAGATTTTTTCCGGCTGGCCTTCTTCCTAAAGGTGCCTGAGTACAATCACAGCTATCTTATTATGCCTTTCCAGCTGTTTTATCCATCAATTCTCTATGGTGTCTCGTTCAATAGTGGGCTGCTGAAGTTCACAATGCATGTTATTATTCACCCCATTCTCCCCTGCTGGTTAGTCTAATGCTGTTACTGCCTCAAACACTCTCTTCTGTAGACCAGCACCCCAACAGAGAAGAAGATTCTTAGTATTCGCTGTCCCGGGAATCTTGAACCGTTCGTTCCCTGACTCTGCAGGGCCAGGAGGGTCAGATAAGTCATCCGCCCTCCTTGCTCCCTGTGGCCTATCCAGAACCTTATATGGTGTCATTCTGCCATTCCTGTCAACCTCATTGAACATCTCTTCACATACCACAAACCTATAGGCATCCTCTTAATGTCAAACTAAAGTTGCATCAGGAAATAGCACACCTGTGGTTAACATCTTGACTGTTTATATCCATAGTGAGGCATAGGATCAAAGCTGTTATTTAGCTCTGTTTATGGCTTCAAGCCAGATTCATTGAGTCAGAAGGCTCCATCAAGTCAATAACTGCTCTCTGGCTGCCTTCCTCCTTTGCTAGTCAGACACATGGGTGCTTTGGGCTCTGCATCAAAGGAAAAAACATAAGCAAATCTCCGGGGTGTACTACCTTCATTGAGCGACCCAGGTCCCACCGCTATGCCATGATTTTAACATCTTCTTAGCTGCGGCAAGTACTAATATAACACATTCAAAGATTTGAAGGAGTCTGGTCAGGCCTGAGAAGCATTCCATAGTTGTCCAATTTTGTTTGCAGTGACACCATTAACAATACACTATTGTGTCAGTTATCCACTAGGGTACAAGTGGACTCGAAATGTTGAAATATATCCCCGAAATGGTCTTTCAAATGGTAGACTTCATCAGAAAATTGCCAACACTAGCATGAATACTTCAAACCAGCAGGCATTAACATTAAAATTCAGTGTACAGAGGAAATCTATATTTCAAGAAAAATGTATCTTTTCAGTTTACATTAACGATGGCATAGAAATGAAAGAGTGTCATCACAATTATGCGCGCTAGAACAGAAATCACTTAGCACATCTAGATGTGCGAGCACAGGGAGTTTTCATAACAACGGGGAGTGACGTTTAGTACACCAAACAGCAGTTAATTGAAATATTAAATGAATGGTTCCATACTGAATAAATGTTTCACCACGATTAATTAATTATTGATTTCACCACTCTGGATGTGCCGGTGTCTTCCAGGTATTACTGTGCTTTTTCTGCGTCTGTTGCATATCTCTGGTTTTAATACTTATTATGCTGCAATTCTTAAACTGCCTTTCATTGCTTGTTTCTCTGTCCTCTTCACGTTCAATAGGAAAGCAGTCAAAGCACAAGCAAACACAAGACTGTGAGTGAATCTCAAGTGTATTATTACAATAGTAGCTGGATTACCAACCCTGTTAGAATCGGTGAAGCTTTTAATTAAAATATTTATATTTCAGAATAGTTTATAACGTGAATTGTGCTGAAAATAACTCCAATGTATGGCTAGGCATTCTTACAATATTAGCAATGGCATCCTTTACGCATTGCTGGTGTCTTCAACAGTGAACTGAAAGTGTGTCAGTCATTCAGATACTGTATACATCTTCTGTCCTCGCACCTTGAAGGAGATATATTTATTTTTCTTTTCTTGAATAACTACATTTGATAACTGTATTTTTAGCTAGTGAGAGCACACCTAATGTAACAATATTTATTGGCGTGATGGTACATGAAAACATTGTTAGTATGCAGTAGGAAGAGAAGTACTGAGAGAATGACAGCAAATGAAAGGAGGGGGCGAGAGGATATGAAGATGGAAAAAACAAAGGGGGCCTGATTCAAAAGGTAAACTTACACTTTTGTGTGGTTTATGTTATTAGCTATTCACAAATATGTTTTACTTGAAGTTTCCTTACGACTGTAGAGTCTCCACCCATTAAAAGATAGGACTGCCCTGTCTTTTTATGCACAGAGACTCCACAGTCGTAAAGATACTACTCGTAAAATACCTTTCTGAAAAGCAAACAATCGATCATAAACTTACACAAAAGTGGAAGTTTATCACAGTGAATAAGGCCCTATATGCTGAAATGTTTGTAAAATGCCACCTTTTACAATTTTTTCCTAAAATATTAATTTGGAGGAGTACCTCTCAGGCTCCCCTTCAAATGAATGAGGTCACTCACATGTTCTGCCCACTCTATGAAGGCCTAGGGCTGATGTGGCAACATTTGTCGGACTTTACTTTGGTCCCTAATAGGCCCTGATAAATTCATCATGCAACATATAAGGGGCAGTATAAAGATTCCGGGGCAGGTTTATAAGGCCTTGCTCCACTTTTGCGTCATTTTTAACATGGGAAAAGTGATGCAAGGGCCTTGTATATAAGCCCTTCTGCTTTTAATCTGGGTAGTCGTCTAACAAATTTCGTAAGACTTCATCAAAAATATGAACCGGAATTCCAAAGATATGGGCTTGAAGAGCTTAGTCTCTGAATTTCAAGTAAAGTTCCTTGATCTTGTTATTTATATACAAGACACTTGAACTCAAACATAGCTTCATGGCAAACATTCTGGGTCACTGCTTCTCTTTATCGCATAAGCGGTCACCCTAAACATCAGGTTGCAATATTCAATATTGGAATCTTTATAAATGAAAATAAACTCTAGAAACAATGAGGTATTTTTTGGAGTCCCAGCCAGACAAGTAAAAATAGATTTCTCAGTGGCGTAGATTGACAATTTGCTGTCTGTGGCAGCAGCCCCACAATAGGCTCATGTAAGAGCGGAGGGGGGGGGTGCTACTTCTGCCTCCCCGCAATGGTCAGAGGTAAGAGTGGGGGGGAGGTTACCGCCCCCAAAACATGTGCCACCCGGGGCGGACAGCTCCCCCTTGCTATGCCACTGAGATGACTGACTAGAGGACACAAATTAATTATTTTTAATAAAGCATCTGATACAGGTAATCTAAAATGGACAGTTGTCCTCGCAGATCAGTCTAAAGAATTAAAAAAAGCACAAGAAGATTCATGCCTGATTTTCATGAGGGTCATTTTCAAATCATGAAAACTGTTCCGAAAACTAGTCCCATCTTGAAAGAACGCCCTCTATGATTAGAAGAACTGCAAGATCAAGTATGACCTATATGTCATGGTGGAAACTATGTAATCTTCTAAATACCTGTGAATGTAGATATTTGCATCCATCAAGATTACCAGTGCTTGCCTAAGTTCAACGTTTTCACTCACTCTTGACAGAACTGCACCATATGTAAATTGGAATAAACAATCCAAAATTATTTATTTGAAGAGGGCCCTAAGAAATATATATTTTTGAGTTCCTAAAATGTTGCAGCACCTTTCTAAAAGTTCACATTAATCAGCTAGGTTACTTGTCATGTATATTGAAAGTGCTATCATACGGTTGAAAATACTTATTTTGAAACATTACAGAAACATTCACAATAATGACTCAAAACGTCCTCAAGTTTAACACTTAAACACGTGTATCCACATCATAAATTGAAAAAGAGTGGACAAAAGATAAAACATAAGACTGAGACATGGGACAAAGACAAAAAGAAAGTATCTGGTTGCTCAATCTAGATAGTGTTATAGATGGTCTGAATAAAAAGAGTGAGGGTTTTCAGGGGAGAGGATGTAGCCTAACGGTGAGGCGGGGACTTCAAATCTGGGTAACAGGGTTCGGGTAGCGGCAACAACGCTCAACATCCTGTGATTACTCCAACCCCATGATGGAGGGATTGCCCCTCAAAGTAAAAATGACCGCCTAGCAGGCGGTTATTTATAATGCATTGTTAAAAACCATCACAATAGTTCCTGTCGATGCATTTCGCTGATTGGTGCAGGACTGTGTCAGCATGATGAAATCCTGCACCGAACAATTTCTTTCTCAATTTCAAAAGAAAATCCCAAAATAGGATTTGCTTTGTGAAAATAAAAAAATAATGATCCTCTCGCCATGTGAGTCATCACCCTTGGTGGGCGGAGCATTATAAGCACTTTGACAGGCAGTGAAAAAAATGGCTACATATCAACCCATTCCGATTGGGTGGGCAGAGATATTGCCATTTCTCTGAAGGCCCTTAACTCTGTTGGACCCTCAGAGAAGTTTAGCTGTGGCCGTGATGGAGTGGTCATAAGTGTAGCCAAACTTGTAATCTGCCCGCAATTAAATTGGGTGGGTGGATCATTATGGTGGCGGTGCATACTATTATGTTGGCTGTTTGTATACTCCTTTGCTGCTGATATGCATTATTCTCACCCCTGGCCATAATATGGTTGCATATGACTCTCCCCACTACATATGATTTGATGTGAGTGGAGTAGGTTTCCCTCAGTGGCAGATGCCCTTCTTGGTAGTTCACGACTCCAGGCTTAGATTGAGATGTGGGTGTACCTGTGTCGATGTGCCCTGAGGGTTTCACCTGCAATCCTTCTTCCTAGGCCTTGCAAGTGCTGACTCTCAGGGTGTGGCCACATCTGAGGCCTCTATAGGGTGTTGCAGGCTCAGGGACTCACTTACTGACTCTGGAACGAGCTGCAGTGGTCAGCACCAATAGTGAGGCCCCTGTGGGAATGTCTCCACCTACTTCACTTCTACTTTTGCTCCCTGGATGATGGGTACTGTGACTTAGGCTGGCTTCTGGAAGCAGAGCAGGGGGAGCCTGGACATGAGTGACTCCATTGCCCTGCATCAGGAAACCTCAAGACACTTCTTCCTTGGTTAATTCATAGGCCCCCCAGGGGTAGTGTTGAACAGTACACTCTCTCACTAGGTGGTGCACGATCCATGGTACCGCAATCACTATACCAATGCAACCACTCAGGAGCCTTCATTAAGTTGCCAGGTGAGCTTCTACACTCTGCTCTCTTGTCTTCCTTGGGGTTCCCATGTCACCTACCCTGGACTAGATTTGCTGGGTCCATTCCTTCCCTTGGGAAAACGCAACCCCATAGCAGATGCTGCAGTATCACCTTCCTGCAACCTGCTACTTCTACATGAAACCCAGCGTGGACACATTGTGATGCTCTCCTTGGTCACTCCTGATTCTGAGGTAGCTTCAGGCTTGCAAGTAGGTCCATAAGATCCTTTGGATGCTTGGATGAAAGTACGTCCGAACATTGCTCTAGCTGAGGGTCAATGAGCCTGGCCCTGACTTCGGCCCTGGAAAGAGATTTTCTCTTTTTGCAGCATCAAAATGGGGAGATCACGGCATACCTGCTCAGAGGTCTTTTTGGAAGCAACAAAGATAGATGAAAGCATGATGGATGTTGGCCTCCTAAGAGCTGATCAGAAGAAACTAGCAGAGGGAGTCTCATAGGCAGAAAAAGAGCCTTCAGATCTCTGTTCCATATCCCAGGATAAACACCAGCAATTCCAGGATGTGACCAATTGGATATTGCTTCTCAAGGGAAGAGTTGAAGATGCCAAAAGGTGCTCTTGGGAGCAACCTAGGATCAATGAATAACATCATTGAAAGCAATATTGATTCCTAAAAATATTGCACTTAAAAAATTGCTTACAAAAATATCAATATCCTACTCTTATTTAAGACCAATGCTAATATCGAGAACCAAATATCACTGTTAAAAATATAAACTTCTACTAATATATACACCGCAAATAATAGAAACTAAAAATTTAGTCACCTTCTAATAACTACATAAAAAGGAAAAAATATTGAAATGCACAACTCCAAATATGTTAATATTGCAAAATATAAAGCCAATGCCAAATATTACAAAAAACAGCTTTGCTTAAAAAAATAACATTAAACTTGACTTACGTTATTAAATCATCTAAATACATGATATAAATACTATACCATTAAAATAAACACATTAGTATATTAAAGGAGTAGAAAATGTCAACACTTACCACACTAAAAACACTTAGGGCCTCACTACGGGTTTGGTGTCTGTGGATCACCACCCTGCGTTGGCGGTCTGACGGTGCTAAGCCATCTGACATATTACAAGTGAGGCAGATCTTCCTTAGGAACACTGCCGACTGCCAGGGCCAGAGTCAGGTGAAGCCAGCCTCCATTGGGTGGTACAGATGTACAACACTGCCTTCCGTAATATGAGTTTTCTTCCCGATAAGCCAACCGTGGCAGTCGGACCACCGCTTATAGGTCGGTAGAAACAAAGGATTTGGGGGGGCATGCTCCAGTTCTTCCCAACAGATTTCAACATGGATCCCTTTCTCCAGTCCCCTCTACACAGGAGCATCTTTACCCCAAGGAATACTATCCCATCTTCGTTAAAATACAGCAAAGTGCTTTGGTACCATGTACCCATTACTGGAACTGCCCCCATATGGGTCGGACTCCGACAAAGGATAGGTAGTATTTTTCCACATCTATCATGCATATGTGTGCATTCAACACATATGCAGTTGGAATGTACACACAGGCATCGATATATATGGAAGTACATTGCCCACCACCGCAGCCACACCGCCAGCCCCTCAGGAAACTCGGAATATGGTGGGAGGAAGGCCACAGGCGCAGCACTCTCCTAGCAGTCGCGGTCTTTCGGTGGTCGGTTCGCTGACCTCGTAATAAGTCCCTAAAGCTGCAAAGCAGTAACATTCTGGTGGATTGCCAAAAGAAAACACGAAAAGAAAAGTGGAAGAAATTATACAACTACTTTCACAAATGAGTAAAAACATAAAAAATGTACGTAGCAGGAATGAGATTATTATAAGCATATTACGGTACAAATAACTAACCAAATTCTTGTTTTTTATGTATCTGCAAATCTAAACCTTAAACAATAAAAACAAAAAAACCCTTACAACCTACCTACAAAATAAACATTAGAAATATATAAAAAATATCACTAATCCACCCTTTTTCCCCAAAATAGAAATAACCCCTGAGCTACATTGATATAGCGTCAACTGAAAACTGAAAAAAACAGCAGACCTGCCATTACAATTCACAACACACATGTAAGTATAAAATGCAAAATGATTGTTTGTATACATTAGCAAAGCAAATATAAAATTACTACAAAGTATTTAACTGTTTTCTAAACTAATTTTCAGACAGAAAGATACCATGTCACAGAAAAGCAAACAATTACACTTGCACACGGGGTACAAGAAATGTACAACATACTACTCTAAGGCTTGTAATGGGACGGTTACTAAGAAAAATAATATTGGTATTAACACAAGAGAACACAACCACCCCCCAATTTCACAGAAATCAAAGTTATACATATACTTCAAGATTTAAAAGAGGCAAGCATTGTTTCCATAGAGACCACTACTAAAATTCTAAAATATACTCACCAAAGTCTCTGAACATACAACAGGAGAGCTACCAGCTACACCTGCTTTACCATGAAATGCACAAATGAAAAAAAGCCACCAGTGATACTCCTGCTTCCCTGGAATATACCAAGAAATCCGCCAAGACATCCAAATTCCTGAACAATTAACCACAACACATAATGATGAACCCTTCCTACTATATAACACTTTTAATAATGACAAACCTATTATTTTATTTACTAAAGCAGATCATTTAGTTTAAAAAAGGGTCTGAAATGCGTCAACATTTTTTCAACCAACATGTGGATCTAAAACAATGGACAATGGGTCTTGGGGAGACAATTCAGTAAACATTGTAATATTGTTTATTGCAGTAGGTTTCTATTTGGCCACTATGTGGCTGTGAAACCTAATGTGTAGAAGCATCAAAGGTATGACGTTATTAAGCTCCTTGTACAGCAAGTGAATTCAGAACTTGTGCACGATATTCCAGTTTATGTGTGTAAAACATGGGTTTAAGATATTTTTTATTCACCGAGTTGAGAACAAACTCCATGGAACTCCGTGGAGAACAAACTCTGTGGAACTCCGTGAAGCTCTGCTACACCACCCGCCGCCTACCTCCCCTATTAACAATTGCTTAAAACTTAAATAAAACAACTTTAAAGTAACTAAAAACCACTTACCTTGGCTGCGGCGTCCCCAGGCTGCCCGGGCTGCCCTCCTCCTCTTCATCGCAGTCTCTGGGAATACTACGCATGTGCATGCACCCGCGCAAGTACATTTCTCATGAGAAACCTGCACGTGCAACTTTCCCAGAGACAGCGATGAAGAGGAGGAGCGCAGCCTCGGGACGCCGCAGACAAAGTAAGTGGTTTTTATTTACTTTAAAGTCATTTTATTTAAGTTTTAAGCAATTGTAAATAGGGGGTGTGAGTCAGGGGCTAGCCAACTCCGCTCCGCTGCTGAGTGTGCGGAGATTTGCCTACCCCACGTTCTCCGCAGAAAGTCGAGTAGGCAAATCTCTGCACACATCGCGGGCAGAGCGGAGGTCAATAGTAAATCATATATGCCAATCATGTATGAACCAATCACCAATACAATTTAGACAAAAAACATATGTAGTTTCGCACTGGTTAGCAGTGGTAAAAGTGCCCAGAGTCCTCAAGCCGCCAAAACCAGGTCAGAAAAAATATAGGAGGAAGTAAAACGGTTTAGGGGTAACCCTGCAAAAAGGGTCAGGTCTAGCACTTGCCCATCAGATTCATCCCGAATCCAGGGCAGGGGCTGCCCCATACTCATATTGGATCGGTTTAGACACCTCTGGCAAAACAGCTAATGAAAGTGTACGACGTGTTCTGGTATATACTGCAGCAAAGAGGATACCCCAAGTGGAGCATTCTTCCACCAGGAAAGCCATCTCCATTGGCAGACATATAGTGAGAATTTTGTGTTTTTCCAGAGGTCCTGTATTGGGAAAGAATTTTACCTATGTCTGCTATAATAGTTTGTGGACTAATGCAAGGTGTAGTCAATTGTGGTTGTGCAGCTTGAGCAGCCCTTGCAGGCTTTATTGTCGTTAGCCTCATGATAAATTGTGTTAAAAACCTTTATGTTCTAACCAGATCTATGTATAGCGTACGCAGGCCTGGAGCTGTCACATTTTCTATTTCTGAATAGGGTGTGCGACCAGCTAAGACTGGCCTTGTTTCCCCCTCAATTCTAAAATTCTGTGTTCCCCTGGGGCTTTATATTATAATGATCGATTGACTTACTTCAAGAACCCAGGGGAATGACGGCTTTTTAATCTTGTGATACATTACATCTATGATATTTACATTGGAAGGAGCCGACTATACTTGAGATTTATTTGGACTGTATGTACAAGACAATCCCAATTACGTTGAACACTAATGAAAATTGGAAGCATGTGTCCTGTTGTACTTTGAGTAAGCCCTGAAAAAGTTCCTGTGGCACTGGGGAACAAAACGCATTGGCTGTGTGCCGGTTTTACCCCTTCCCATGCTCATGACGAGCTCAGCTCATCATGAGGCACGGTTGCGCTCTGCTCATGACGAGCTGAGCTCGTCATGACAGCCGTGGCACTCACACCCGGGGATAATTCCCCTGCTGTGCTGAACGTTCCACAAAAACGGGCGTGGTCCTGGCAAGCTCAACTTGTCATGAGTACAGCGCCACTGTGCTCTCGTCATGAGCACCGGGGCACTGCACGCGCCCCACCCCCCCAGCACAGCGGGGGAATTACCCCCGCGGCGAAGGGGTTAAAACAAACTACGTTAATAAAGAGAAGATTTTTGGATAACGTATGTCTCCTGACGGTCTTCAATCAGAGTACACCTTCCTCTCTTGCGGACTTTCTCCAATGATTTGGAGTCCTCAGCCTGGGCTGAGGCAGTACTGAGAATTGGTGAGAAAATGCTTGCAATCCCACACTGGGTGTATATCAAATTCAGAGCACAGAGCAGAACCCAAAGTGAAAAAGAGGTGCTGGGGAATAGAAGAATGGCCAAGCCCTCCAAAAGAAAAAGCAAGCAGACTGGGGAATCAGCTGTAAATCATACGCAAGATGACCCTTCTCTTCAGGGGGAAGAATATTCTGGCCCAAAGAGAACTGAGCCTCAGAAGCTGGAGCCTTACCATGCTGCGCTTTTGGGCACAGAAGGGCATTTCATGGAAAAGCTGTGCCAGGGACAGAGGACTTGCCCCACTCTTGAAAGCCTAAAAAACAAGCTGCTGCACAGGAAGGAGGTGATGTCAGTGTTACCTACAGAACCTATTGAGAGGACGGGATTCTTTACACTGAGGGCAGATACCCCAAACCTAGTGACACTAGGAGAGGGGTAGTGGCTCAGGCATCTAGGAAATTCCTCTTCACTTTGGCCCCTGACATTCTTTAGCTGGACACTTTGGACAGACCAAAACTTGGAGCAGGCTAGTCAGCTACTTCTACTGTCAAGGGATGCACCGGAAGGGAAAGACGTTTTGTAACTCCTGTCCCACCTATCAAGCCAGTGGCAAGATGGGTGGGTACCCAAAGGCCTCCTTAATTTCACTTTGAGTGGTTGGGGTTCCCTTTGAGAGGTTAGGGATTTACTTTGTTGGTCCCCTTGACCCCCCTACAGCATCAGCAAACAGATATTTTCTGGTGGTAGTGGATCATTCCAGCAATTATCCTGAGGCTTTTTCCCTTCGGACTACCACTGCCCCTGCAGTGGCTAGGGCTCTCATTGGTATCTTTACCAGAGTGGGCTTCCTACCTCCGTGCCCGCTTTTTTACTACAGAGAAGTGCCACAGAAGGGAGTGGGGTTCTTTCCATTTGAACTTTTGTATGATCATCCTGTGAGGGAACCATTGTGAAAAAGGGATGGGAGAAGCCCTTGGTGAACCTAAACATGACATTGTGAACTATGTGCTTGGCATCCACTCCAGGATGGCTGGATACATGGAGAAAGCAATCTAAAACCCTGAGGCCACCCAAGAGCTACAGAAGCAAGTATGACAAAAAGGCTGCTATGGTGGAGTTCCGACCAGGGCAGAAGATGTGTGTTTTTAGCCTGTGGCTCCTAGGGCTCTCAAAGATAAGTGGAGTTGACCCTACCCTATCCTAGAAAGAAAAGGAAGGTCACCTATCTGGTGGACTGTGGCTCTTGCAGGAGCTCTAAGAGGTTCATCCATGCAAACCGCCTCAAACTCTACTATGACAGGGCAGATTTGACCATGTTCATGGTGACATATGAGGATCAGGAAGCAGAGAGTGAACCTCTCTCTGAACTCCTGTCCAACAATCCAAGAGATAGGCTAGTGGCATTAGTGGTCTTTTCAGACATCCTCACTGTCCAGCAGCAAACTGATTGCAGACAAGTCAAAAATCAGTTTGCTGAGCTTGTTTCTTTGACCGCTTATCAGTCTAGCTGGTGTAACCATGATGTGGACACTGATGAAAGCCTACCTCTCATAAACAAAATCTACAGGCAGTCTGATCATGTGCAAGAGAGAATCAAAACTGAAAAAACAAGATGCTAGAATTGGGAGCCATAGAGCCATCTGAGAGCTCCTGGGTCAGCCCAGTTTTGTTAGTCCTCAAACCTCATACCCAGTGTGGTAAGAAAGAGATGAGGTTCTGTGTGGACTATAGGGGCCTCCATGCTGTGACCAAAACCAATTCACACCCAATCCCAAGGGCAGATGAATTAATCGACAGGATGGGAGCAGCCAAAAATATGAGTATCTTCGATCACACATCTGGGTACGGGCAGATAGGTCTGAATCCAGAGGTAAAAGAAAGGCCTGGATTTTCAATCACCGTTGGGCATTATCAGTTTACTGTGATGGTGTTTGGACTTAAAAATGCACCTGCCACTTTTCAAAGGTTGGTGAACAAAGTCCTTCCTGGCTAGGAATCCTACAGTGTAGCTTATATATAAGATATTGCTGTATTTAGCTCACCTAGCTAGATCACCTGAACCACCTTGGGAAAGTATTAGAGGCTCCGAGAAGTGCAGGCCTCACTATCAAGGCGAGCAAGTGCCAGATAGAGCAGGGAAAGATGGTACATATGGGCCACCTTGTAGGAGGAGGCCAGGCTCAACCATTACATCACTACCCAGATCATTCTGAATTGGGTAGATGCAAGAACGCAAACTCAAACCGGGGCCTTTTTTTTCTTGACTGGGTACTACAGAAGGTTTGTGAAGGATTATGGCACCATTAAGACACCCCTCACAGGTCTGACCTCTAAAAGAATGCTCAAAAAGGTCAACTGGATGGTGAGCTGTCAAAACGCTTTTGCCACTCTAAAGAAAATAATGTGCTATGCAACTGTTCTGAAAGCTCCAGATTATGCCAAGCAATTCACTGTGCAGACTGATGTTTTTGAACATTAGAACGGGGTAGTCATATTCCAAATAAATGACCAGGGTCAAGACCATCCTACGACTTTCAACAGTAGGCCCAAGGAATAGTGTGGGAGTGCCATTGAGAGGGAAACATTTGTTGTGGTCTTGTCCCTGAAGCAGCTGAGGCCATACCTGTTTGTTGCTCACTTCATTGTTCAGACTGACCACAGGCTTCTCAGATGATTAATGCAGATGAAGGAGAAAATATCAAACTGTTAAGGGGGTCCATATACCTAGTGGGAATAGACTTTGAAGTGCAACACAGCCTGGGAATTCCCATGCCAATGAATGCATGAATGAATGAATATGAGATTTCTAATGCACAAACTTAGCCCGAAAGGGCATCAAGGCGCAATGCAGATGGACTTTCCAGGTTCTTTCACCTAGATGATGATGATGACTCTCTAGGGGAAGGTTAGTCTCATCATATTTCATTTGGGGGGGCCATGTAGGAAAGTGCCTCTCTTGACATGTATTTTAACCACTTTTTGCCTGATGTCTGATATGATTTTGAAAGTAAGTGCACTGGGTCCCTGATAACTAGGCCCTCAATGCCAGATCTCATTCCCAAAACTTGTACCATGATTGGCACAACTTCAGTTAGCCGTGTAAGTACAGATTCAGTGGTACCCCTGGTATTTAGGGCATGGGTACTGAAGAGGGCCCTCTGGGACTGCAGCACTGGTTGTGCAAGGCCAGGGACCCCTCACCAAGGCTATGCACCCTTCCACTTAATGCTGCACGTATTGATGCAAAGAAATCCAAAGATTCAAAATGGCACACAGCCCTGTGTACAATGCCACCCATACACTGCATAATATGTTGGTAAGTCAACCCTGCTGCAGGTCTTTAGCACTAAGGCTGGGTGCACTATATCTTATTTGTGGGCATAACAGCATGAACAGATTTGCCCCTAAAATGTCCAGTCTATTCATAGATGTTGTAAGTGCACACGTAAGCTATAAAGAGTACAAGGATACTTGTCAACACAAGTTTCCTAGCTCCATGATGGCTTCAGTGATTCCTGAGGGGTTTGGTACCAAACATCTTGTCTTAATAAATCCTCACTGATGCCAGTGGTAAATGTAATAATATGTTCACGCAGGAGACCCTTTTAAAGGGTCTCCTGAGAACCTACCAAGAACTGGTGTGGTTCTTGACTTGTTTTCACCAGCCTGCCACTACCAGACATGTTTCTAACCTGATGGGATGAGATCCAGTGCTCTCAGAGACTAGAGACAAGGCCTGATCCAGGAGAGGATGGCCTTCCCGGGAAGGGAGCTTCAAAGGTGATGCCGCCTTTGAAATCCAACAGATAGTGGGGGGAGCCAAGCCCCCTTTCCTGCTCCACGTTTGGTAGGAGGAAAATCTGGAAAATTAGTTAGATTAGGAGAAGGGTCCCAACTTAGCCTGCACTAAACCTAGCACGGTGCAGGCAATGTGAACCCCTCTCCTGAAATTCTACCATCTTGAGATGGTGAGAAAACCTCCTATCAGGACTAGAGTAGTGCCTCTTCCAAGACGGCTGGAATGCCAGAAACCGGTCCTCGGAAGCTTGTTTCCGGTCCAGGGAAGACATGGCTTGGCAGTTCGGGCTGGACTGTTCCCATGAGGCACAGGGTCAGACTGATTTGCATATAGCCATGTCTGAACTGGGGTGTCAGAGTGGGCTAAAGAACGGTGATGGATTAAACCCAGATCTTTTGACTGGGTGTGAGTGTTTGATTGATTCAGATTCTCTGTCATTCACCGCCCCCTTTTTTACATCTTTTGGCCGCCATAAGTGTGGCAGGGTATGCTCAGAGGTGAGTCCCTTGCTCACTTTGCCACTGGATTCAAGCAAGCCGGGCTGAAGACGGCTGGAATGCCAGAAACCGGTCATCGGAAGCTTGTTTCCGGTCCAGGGAAGACATGGCTTGGCAGTTCAGGCTGGACTGTTCCCATGAGGCACAGGGTCAGACTGATTTGCATATAGCCATGTCTGAACTGGGGTGGCAGAGTGGGCTAAAGAACGGTGATGGATTAAACCCAGATCTTTTGACTGGTTGTGAGTGTTTGATTGATTCAGATGCTCCGTCCATCACCACCCCCTTTTGTACAACTCGTCATAAAGCACAGTGCTCATGTCATGACCACACCCTGTTATAGTGGTCCTCATCACCGGAGAAAAATATCTCTAGCAGCGATGGTGTTAAGGTGCGGCATAAATGTTGTATGGTTTTCCAGAAAACAAGCCTAATTTATTATGCCTGAGGATTCTCAGAATCACAGCAGGATTACAATCTTATCTTCTGCATAAAACCTATGTATAAGGGTCATCACTTTTGTCAACCTCGGTCGACATGACCCAGCAAGGTAGAACCCCTGAGGGAACCTTTTGGGTAAAAATACACCATGTCTTTGATGGGGCAGGCAGAGGTGAAAGACGTCCATGCTGGCACACTGATGTGAGATGCTGAGGTTCCTGCATGCAGACACTTCAGCTCGCAGTGGTCTGACATTGCTCGCAGTTTGTCCATCTCGAGACAAAGACAGGGTCCCACAGTCTCTCACTTCAGGTAAAGGGGATAGCTTCAGCCTAGGGTGGTTCTTGGTTCCAAACCTACATACATGCTAGGCACATGTAAATACATCTAGTTAGGATTGCATCACAGGAGTATGTTTTTTATAGTCCTATATTTATATACCTGCCTGTATTCATTGTTTTAGCACTATGGTAGGAATCTACCATCCTTTACCTTATTGGTGCTTATAATAATTTAAATCTGTTTCTGTCTCATGGTTGTTTCCGCACACTAATGCTTATTGAAAAACATCCCCATTATTTATTTTGGTATCTCTCTGAAACAAAGTGTGCATGTGTGACTGAGCGAAAAGTACTGTACTGTTTCCCTGATCCCTGATGGGACAGGGTTGTCATGTTCGATAATTGCCAGGAACTATTCTCTCCTTGGTAAGAGGAGTTTTAGTGTCACTGTGAGCTACCTCGTATACAGATGAGCATACCCAGTGGGGATATCTGGAAACAGCCTGGACACTAATCCCACAGTATATGTTGTCTAGATGCGCGGATCCTACATAGGTTTATAGGAACTACACACTAGCCTCACCAAGTTGCCTGCTCCTGACCGCAAGACGCATGACACCCTGCTGACCTATTCGCTCTACAGCCGACTCCAATGGCCCCAGCACCGACCAACCAGCTCTGCTCCCATGGTCACCAGGCCCGGCAACCTGCTCCCTTTACAGTGACCCACCAGACTTAACTGCAACTCCCTCAGTGCAGTGCATTTTCAATTGGCCACCTTCATCTCGGCACACCTTTTTCCAAGACCTACGTACTCTGCTCTCGGCCAATCCAGGTACACTCCTGAATTTCTCCTGCTGAAATTTTGGACCTGAACTGAACATCAACCTAAAATGAGAAGGTGAACTTCATTAAAGCATTTCCTGACTTTCAATGCATTTTTCGGTGTTTTCCTGATTGTTCCCTATGGTGCATAATTGCGCATAGAAGTGATATATTTATCGAAAGTTGCAAAATCGTAACTCCGAAAGTACTTACCTTAGAAGTGAGTTCTTGGTCTTAAAAATTGTATAAAAATGTATATTACTTTTACAAATTGGTCTCAGATTTATTCTTGAGTGTGAGTCTCATTTATTAGCTCTGTGAGTACCACAAATACTTAACACTACCCTCTGATAAGCCTAACTGCTTGCCTGTACAACCACAAGAACAGAGTTAGTATTATCTACTGATAACTCTGCATACCGATGGGGGATTTCCCAGATTCTCTACATAGTCTACTTCACTTTAGTACATTGTACAGAGAGACGGTTTCCTACACCAAGCTAGAACTTTGGCAGGGCCATGTTGTACACCTTATACTTTCCCAAGTAGAATTGTGCATTTTCTGGACAACATACCCATCAGAACTGTGTGAGACTAACTCCATACACATCGTCCAAATACGTTGGCCTTAGTCCTGCTAGCCCACAGGGCATCACCTATAACCCTAACCAGACAAAGTAACAAATGAACGTGCAACCTCAGAATATAACAACCCTGACTCCCCAAGAAAATTGTGGTCACAGATCTAGAATACACAGTAAAACGTTTCAATATTCATTGAAGTATTGTGATTCTTTAGTAAAATACTTGTGCTGCAGTAATCAATAGAAGGAAACAGAATAATGTGATTGCCATTATTAGAATGGTGGAACAGATAAACAGTTCAACCATTTTGCCTATTACAGAGAATATATACTTGCATACAAGTACTGTAAAATATTGTACTCCTACCTACAGCATACTAACTTATCATGTCTAGGGTTAGTGAATCTGCCAAACCTCTGTCGGGTCATCTAACTCCTCATTCCTGTGCGTAAGTGTCATCAGGCTGCCTGTCTGGTGGAGACCTGGGCAGCATTCCTCTCATGAGGTAAAAAGGAATCAGCTGGGCTGGAATTCTCGCATGTGGGTGACGTCTCAGTGCCCGTGAAATGCTCCCCTGTCTAAACAAAGAATTGATGTATACATAATAACATCATTCATATTACCATTCCGAAGCCCCAGTCAGGAGGCTATTCAATCAATCAATAAATCAAGTGACTTGTAAAGTCCAACTACACACCCATAAAGGTCTCAAGGTGCTGGGGGCTATTGTTTATTCTATTGTGACAGCTGTGTCACCAAATGGCCAAAACAAATTACAACATTTTGTGTGATGAACTTAGCCCTTGTATAGAATGTTCAAGGTATTTGATAGTGTGCCTATAAAGTAGAAGTGAAAGCCAAAACTGAGTTTGAAGAATATTATCCTGTATTTGAATGCAAATCAATGTGTGCCAAATGTCATCATGTTTAAGGAGAGAAGCCAACTGAAGAATGTGAGCATGTAAAATAGCATTTCTAGCCGAGCCTAATGTAACAATGTGACATCAAATTAACACAAAAAACAAAAGCAACCACTTCACTCCAGGTATTTACTTGAACTGACACGTTTCGACCTCAACGGTGTTTGTTAGAGACACTGCCCACACACGGACGTGCTATATTTTCTATGAAAACAGTGAATAAACAAAAACAAACATGGAAAAAAGACTCCTGGTAAAATGTATAGATTACATGGTACATTTCCTGTGGAGAAAACAGACTATTTCAATATAGTCAAATAACTTGAAATACATTCTTGAATATGTCTGAAAGAATACCATAATAATTAAATTAATAATCATGATTAAAGCACAGGTTTACAAAAATTCATGTAAAGTGTTTCACCATCAATCAATCAATCACTCAATCACTGACATTTATAGAGCTCGCTACATACCCGTAGGGTCTCAAGGCGCTGGGGGTGGGGGGGGGGGTGCCGCTACTGCTCGAACAGCCAGGTCTTCAGCTTCTTCCTGAAGGAAAGGTGGTCTTGGGTCAGGCGCAGGTCGGTCGGGAGGGAGTTCCAGGTCTTGGCGGCCAGGTAGGAGAAGGACCTTCCTCCTGTCGTCGCTCTTCGGATGCGGGGGACGGCGGCGAGGGCGTGGTTGGCTGATCGGAGGTGGCGTTTGGGAGCGTAGAAGTTGACTCGGCTGTTGAGGTAGCTCGGGCCTTGGTCGTGTAGGGCTTTGTGTGCGTGGGTGAGGAGGCGGAAGGTGATTCTTTTGCTGACGGGGAGCCAGTGAAGGTCTCTCAGATGTCCGGAGATGTGGCTGGTTCGTGGGATGTCGAGGATGAGTCTGGCTGAGGCGTTCTGGATCCGCTGGAGTCTCTTCTGGAGCTTGGCGGTGGTACCGGCGTAGAGGGCGTTGCCGTAGTCCCTTCTCCTGATTACTGTCGGAGCAACCAGTGAGGAACTACGATTTTGTGGAACGGCAGGGGTGCTGCTGCAACCGCTGAACACAAGCGTGTGTTTCACGGATGACGGCAGGAGGATTTTCGGAGATCCTAGAATGAATTCATTTCTCCCTCAGAAGTACATGCACAGCGGATTATAAAACATGTGCGAGGCTAGTCGTAAGAGGCTCAATGTGGCCAAAACTTTATTTAATGAGGCGGACGATCTCCTGGAGAACTCAGTTACAGGTGGAGCACCCAGGGACTCAGGAGGCACAAAGTCGCTGAAACAGGATCTATTCCGTTTTGAAAAACTGTATAAAAAAAAGTTAATAGAAACTGATAGGTTATCTCCCTGGATAATTTCATCGAGGTTGACACAGACCCAAGGAGACTGCATATACTGATAACACCGACTAACCAGAATCCTAGCCCCAAACTCCTGGAAGAATTGTTGTTGCTAATGGCATCCATCTGTAAACAGATGCTGGGATTACTATCCAAATATGCAGCATTAGAATTAGAACGAGTGGGGACAGAGAACAAAAAACTAAAGGAAGCCCTGGACAAACATACCTCATAGGATGAGATTGAGAAGTTCATGAAAGAGATGGAAGGATGACTGGTGGAATATGAGCAAGGAATCAAATCCCCCAAAAAGCGTAAGATGACGAATAATATTTGCGGGTCCTGCGCCCTCCAAACCGGCACCAACCCTGCATGGTGGATGCGGCCTGAAGAACTGCAGGAGCAGTTTGCCATATTTATCTATATATACACATATTTATCTGTCTATCTAGCTATCTATATATCTATATCTATCCATCTCTCTCTCTATGTATACATATATATCATATGTATGTGTTGAAATCATTTAACTTAATATTGTTTCCTCTGTAATTATGTCACTGCCTCGATTATTTTGTTTGAGAGGGTTGGAGAACCTATGAATTGCCATGTATTGTGCTAGACTAACTTCAAGGCTGGGCTGGTGTACATTTACTACTGTTTTTTACCTTTGGGGATTTGATAACTTTAGAGTTGTAGGTTGTGAATGGGAATGATCTAACTCTTTTGTGGGTAGCTGTTTGTATTAGTCTGTTAAAAAAGATGATTTATTGGAGACTATTTACTGTGAAATCCCTGCAAACAATCTTATTGACCCTTACCCAGAGACAACTCACCATTTAGACAAGTTTCCCTTGAACATAATTTTCACGTCTGCAGAAGTCGAGCAGGCAATTTGTGAAAGCGCAAATTTAAAAGCCCCGGGCCCAGATGGTATTCCTGTTGATATATTCAAAGACAGTCTGGACCTCTGGGCTCCGCTCCTCACACACGTTCTGAATGCCTACAGCCAAATAGGTTTTCCTGTCACGTGGCAAGAAGCCATTGTAATCCCAATTTTCAAAAAAGGCGATAGACAGGATCCCAAATGCTACAGGCCTATCACCCTGCTTGACTCTCTGATGAAAGTGGCAGGAAGAGTTTTATTGACTAGATTACAAGCCTGGGCTGATGAAGAGAGGGTTCTTTCAAAATGTCAGTATGGTTTTAGGAGAGGTTTGGGCACAGTCGAGCAGGGACTGAACCTGGCCCTAATAACCAGTAAATATATGATGGCAAAAAAAGGCAACCTGTTTATCACATTTGTCGATTTAAGTTCGGCTTTCGATTGCCTAGATCACAAACTGTTATGGTCAACTCTAATGAAGTTAGGTTTAGATCCCCCTATTTTGAATTTTATTAAGGAACTATATAGAGGTGCAGGAGCAAGGGTTCGTTACGGCAGAAATGGTGAATGCACCAGGAAATTCCCCATAGATAAGGGGGTTAGGCAAGGATGTATCCTAGCACCCTTTCTTTTTAATCTTTATATCAACTAAGTGGCAGACTTTTTAACCAATTTAGAAGTTGATTACCCCAAAATAAATGGCACGCCGGTTCCAATTCTGTTATATGCCGACGATGCCGCAATAATATCACGAACCCAGATTGGCCTACAAAAGGCACTAACTGTTTTCTCAACTTTTATGGGGTCTAGAGGATTGAAGAACAACGTAGGTAAAACTTTTACCATGTGCTGTACTTCTAAAAAAAACCTAACATAGACTGCAGGACCTTCGTTAATCAGTCTAAGATAAGCTTAACTAAAACTTTTTCATACTTAGGCATTACATTTAACAACAGAGGAACCTGGACAACAGCGATAGCTACACGTAACTTGGCCTTCTCCCGTACCATTGGAGCGGTTAAACAATTTGCCAAACGACTGGGAGGGAAACCGATTGACACTTTGAGTAAAATCTATGCAGCCAAATGCGTATCGACGGCAACCTACGGCGCTGGCATATGGGGGACGGTCGATTGCTCACAAATTCAAACAACAGAAAATGCCTTTTTCAGACACCTGTTAGCTGTTCCAAGATCTGTTTCTACCACCATTTGTCACAAAGAATTAAATTGCGTGCATATCACAGATCTGATAAAGGTCACACCAGTTATGCTGTGGCATAAGATTTGGACCACAGATGAGATGACCTTTAGCAGGGACGTGATCCAGGACTGCATGAAACAATCAGCGGCTAAGAAGATCATTTGGCTGCAATACATTAAAAACTTTATGAATTCCATTGGCCACCCCGAATTCTTCACAACTCCGAGTTTATGTTCTTTAATTTCGAAAAAACATTTAAAAGACTCTTGTCTCGAATTGTTGGAAGAGAGAAGGTGGTACTTGGATTATAATAAATCAACGATTGTCTCTCATCGCCACATTTTACATGGTCCAGGATTACATCCGTATTTGGCTCCAGAAATTCCTAGTTATACAAGAATGCTTCTAACTAGGATGAGAACAGACTGCTTTTTTAGGATGGTAACATTCCGTACCCCAAATGACTGTTCGGTGTTACAGACAAAATGCCCATGTGATGACGTTTCGACTCAGTCAAATATTCATAGCATTCTTTTTTGTAAATATTATGAGTGGGGGAGAAAGAGATTTTTGCTACCACTCCTAAGACTGTGGGGCCTGCGTCAATGCAGACCTGCTCTAATTAGACTGTATATGCTACCCGATGAACTTACTGTGAATACAGCTGCCAATTATCTGAAATATGTGGTTAGAACAAAAGGCTCCATGAATTAACGTTATAGTGGAAATCTATATATACGTAGCTAATAGCATTCCTAAATATTTGAGTTCCTCTGATTGCCTTTTTTACAAGATGTTTTAATATTTTCTTCTGCTGTAATATAGACATATTTTAATGTTTTTATGCTATGAATTTTCATTGTGCTTTTATGGTCTTTTAATAATACCGAATAAAGCTATCTTGACTTGACTTGATAGGTTATCTCCCTGGATAATTTCATCGAGGTTGCACAGACCCAAGGAGACTGCATATACTGATAACACCGACTAACCAGAATCCTAGCCCCAAACTCCTGGAAGAATTGTTGTTGCTAATGGCATCCATCTGTAAACAGATGCTGGGATTACTATCCAAATATGCAGCATTAGAATTAGAACGAGTGGGGACAGAGATCAAAAAACTAAAGGAAGCCCTGGAGAAACATACCTCATAGGATGAGATTGAGAAGTTCATGAAAGAGATGGAAGGATGACTGGTGGAATATGAGGAAGAATCAAATCCCCCAAAAAGCGTAAGATGACGAATAATATTTGCGGGTCCTGCGCCCTCCAAACCGGCACCAACCCTGCATGGTGGATGCGGTCTGAAGAACTGCAGGAGCAGTTTGCCATATCTATCTATATATACACATATTTATCCATCTAGCTATCTAAATATCTATATCTATCCATCTCTCTCTCTATGTATACATATATATCATATGTATGTGTTGAAATCATTTAACTTAATATTGTTTCCTCTGTAATTATGTCACTGCCTCGATTATTTTGTATGAGAGGGTTGGAGAACCAATGAATTGCCATGTATTGTGCTAGACTAACTTCAAGGCTGGGCTGATGTACATTTACTACTGTTTTTTTACCTTTTGGGATTTGATAACTTTAGAGGTGTAGGTTGTGAATGGGAATGATCTAACTCTTTTGTGGGTAGCTGTTTGTATTAGTCTGTTAAGCCACTAATCCACGAACAACGTGCTAAACGCTTCTTTAAAACCTCTGACAATAGCTCAATGTTCGATCTGCTTGTGAAGTATGTGTTATGGTCATATGTTGATTCTTACAAGGTATATTTTGATATTTATAACAAGAACCTACCTCAAGATCAATAAAGCATTGCACATTAATGTTGGAGCGAAATTGGGAGAACTTCATATTACCATATACATTAGTGAGATATTACACGTTTTAATTATACAATTGCATTCTATTTCGCCTGCTTATACATCATATATCTAATATTTTTAACAAAGGGAAAGTAAGCGATTTGCCAAGAATCGCTCATCTTTTGGTCATGTGGCAAAGCTGGGTTTAGAAACCTGGGGCCTCATGTATGAAAAGTGACGCATAGCTGCGAGAAAACAGCGATGTGTCACTTTTCACTGCGCACTCCTTATGACATTCCTGATGCGTCATTTTTAATGTATGACGCATCATGTCGCAGGGAGTTACAGATACGTCAGTATTTCTGACATATCTGTAGGCGCAAAAGTGACGCATTGCTGGAGTGTGTCACAAAAGTGACGCAACTCCAGCAATGCATCCTTTCACATGGGGAAAGCCCCATGTGAAAGGGCTTGCAGCAGTCTTACTCCTGCTGTGAGGCAGGCGCAAGATTTTGACGCAACAGCGTCCTAAAAGTGACGCAGTGTAATCTCATAGATTTCACTGCGTCACTATTATGAGGCTTTTTGCAGGGGAACGCCCCCTCTGCATACATTATACCTGATGCAGGTATAATGTGGCGCAAGGGTTTAAAAAGTGACGCTTCTACCTAGATGCGTCACTTTTTAAATATGGCGCAATGAGGCACATTTTTTACACCGCTGGCTGGTCAGTCACAAAAAGTGACGCACCGGCGGCGCAAAACTGACGCAAGGCCTTTATAAATAAGGCCCCTAGGTCTTTGATTCCAAGTTGTCAGTACTTTCTTCAGCTTTAAACTTTTGCTAATAGGCAAAGCCAATATGCAAAGAATACTTGCATCATCACTGATACCTACCGTTAAAATGTGCGTCAGTTTTGGAATGTTGCGCACTACTGACATTCCCACACCAGGACAGATAGTCAACATCTCTCTGAACATAAGAACAGATGGACAAGTGAACTATATAGTGTTTAAAATGTAGAAAAGAAAAATCATCTCCTGCCAAGAGCAGTCAACATGCATTATAAAGATGTCCAGGATATTATAGCTCGCGTCGATTAGTCCTTTCAGGGTTAATATTGATGCAGATATCATTTCTAGCCACGGTATCCATTTGTGTGAAATATTACGTCTGGGAGTAGCCGAGGCCGTGAATCACCTCCATTGATAGAGCCGTTAGCCCCGCAGTCAGCGCTGCCTCTGCGCCGTGCAGTGAGCATGAAATATTATGGAGATGGCTCTTTAAAGTGATCGCTTCATCATCGTTTGTCTGCGGCCGGGCCCGGTCCCTTTCCGCCCGCCTCTCCTGTTGGGCTGCAGCTGTCATAACTCAATCAGCCGTATAACGCTGCTCGCAGCACCTCCGGAGCAGGTATTGAACCCGCCGATGGCCGCGGAGGGAATGACACTTATCCCACTTGACGTCCCGTAACGGCACGGCGATATTTATGTCAGTTTATATATGTATGATATGTATTCCTTAAATGTAATTAGAGAGCTGTTAGTGCATGATGTATCTGAACGGCCCGGAGCTGCTTCTGATTAAGGCATTGATTCCAGCACCGTGCGCTGCTTCACTGGAGAATATGACAACCTTCATCACCCCAGGCTCGCTGATCAGCCCGGCTGTCTGTGCGCACATACGCACTGTACAAACTTGTCACTTGTGTTTAACCGTCCGGCAAGGCTGACTGTAATCGGAGGTTATTAAATTAACTGCAGGACGTTAGAACAGACAGAAACAGGGCTGGGAGCTAGAAAAAATGACGCCCTAGTCCTCCCACTACTGCCACCCCAGAGTACCTTGCTGTGTTGACGAGTGACACGACTGCTGTCACAAAGTATGCAGGAGGGAAATCCCAAGATGACAGCGTGGAGGATAGGTTTGGTCATCTCGAAAGGGAACAGGAATTTGTAATGGATAGTTGTCAGGGAACATGGAATCATCTGTAAAAAGTATCACTCATAATAATACAGTTGGACTGCCTGAAGGAAATAGCTTACTCAATGATCTGAAATAAAGATTCTATTTTATATTGGTATATTACAAGCTATTCTGTATTTTTTTTCACCACTATGCACAGTGAGTATCCAAGGTCCCTGATTTAGATTTGGTGCTCTGCCTATTTATTTATTTATGTATTCAGTGTTTTGAATAGCGTGGACAAGACCCAATTTGGGTATCAGAGCGCTTCACAATTCTATAGCCGTAACTTTCGTCAGCAAGTTTGACAAGTCCTTTAAGAAAAATTGCCAAGCATATATATTAATTTTTGAGTGTAAGACATTTGTACTTACAAAGCATACATGCCCTAGCGATTACTAGAGATCGACTTGTATTTTAATAGTACGTGACCTAGATATTACCCTATAAGGGCCTCATTTATGAGACCCCTTGCGCCTCCGGAACTTCACTTTTTGTGACGTTCCGTGGAGCAGGAGCCTGCGTGATATTTATCAGGCAGCACTAAGCCACAGTTTTTGGGCTTAATTCTGCATGATAAATATCAGTCCCTTTAACGCAGTGTTCTGCGTTAAAGGGGCATGCAGTGGGTGTTGCTGGAGGCGTTCCCAGCAACATCCAGGGCCTTTTGACACTACCCCAGATTTACGAGAAATCGTAAATCTGAGGCAGCGCCGAAAGCTTACGCCTCCCCAGGGAAGGCGTAATGGAGGCGCAACAAGGAGAAATATCTTTAATTCTCCTTGTTTTTCCATTTTCTACCTGTGCTGCATTCTGCAGCACACATAGAAAGAGGAAGAAGCTTCTTGTGATTATTTTTGGACAGAAAGGTTTCCCTTCCTGTACAAAAACAATCATCCCTGCAACACAGGCACCCTTGCACCATGGTGCAAAGGTGCCTGCGCTGGCGTACGGCAGCCCATTGTGTGCAGGGGAAAAGGACAGGAATGTGCTGTATCTTATAGACACAACGCATTCCTGCCCTTTTCTTTTGCCGTAGGGAAGAGCAGCAGGAATGCCTGATGCACTGCCCTATGGCAAAACCTCATAAATGAGGCCTTAAGTGTGAAGTCTGCTGTTAGTTATGGAAGGAATTTGCTCATAAGATAGGTCTTAGCTTCCTTTTTGAATACTGAAGTGGTCGGGATTCTTCTGATGTTCGGGAGGGAGTGAATTCCAAATTCTTGGTGCAGCTCCATAGAACGCTCTGTCACAGGTTCTCTTCTTACGGAAAAATGCGGGTTTCAGTAAAAGATCTCCGGTGCTCCGAGAGAATCTGCTTCCTCCAGAAAACGTGATTTTCTAGACTAGGTATAGTGGCGTTTCTTAGTGTATCGTTTTGTGTGTGATACATGCCATCTTTAGTTGGATTCTTGCTTCTTAAGGCAGCCAATTAAGCACTTTCAGATGTAGAGTGATGTGGTCAAATTTTCTAGAGCCTATTATGAGTCTTGTGGCTGCATTGAGACAATCTTATAGTGGGGCTGTTGAAATCTTGGGTAGCCCTGACAAAGTTGTGCATCCGTACTAAATCCTCATGATGACTAATGCCTTGACTACTGTTTTAAGGTCTGATGTTGTGATGAATGGTTTCATTTTTCCAAGATAGCTCAGATCGAAGCGGGTATTTTTTGCTATCGCGTTGATGTGAGTTTGCATGTTCAGGTTCTTATCTAGCGTAATTCCTAGAGACTTGGTTGAGTCTACTAGACTAGGAGTACAGTTTAGCGCAGTGAGCATCTTGGTCCATTCCTTCATCCTCTCTGAGCTTTTGGGGGGGATCAGAAGGAATTCTGTTTTATGCGAGTTGAGCTTGAGATAATTATTAGTTAGCCATTGAATGGCCCTCTTTAATGCCAGGTTCATCATGGTGATCTCTTTCAGCGATGTAATCTTGATATACAACTGTGTGTCATCAGCATACATTCGGAAGGAGATTTTTGCCTGTGTAAAATTTCAGTTAGTGGCTATAGACTGAATAGTGATGGGGATAGTGTTGATCCCTGTGGTACTTCATTTTGATTTGAGGATGTTAAAGACAGTTTTTGATTCACCATGAATCTTTGCAATATGTTCTCTAAGAAGGATCTAAACCATTCTAGGACTGTTCCTGATAATCCATTCTTTCCTCCAGCCGGTCTAGTATTTTGACATGGTTTACAGTGTCGAATGCGGATGATAGGTCGAGCAAAACGAAGACAGTTTTCAATCCAGTCTTGAGCAAGTAGAGCGTCATCCACTATGTGCAGAATTGCTGTTTCAGTACTGTGATCTGGTCTGAACCCCGATTGGCAGTCACCCAGTAGGTTGAATTCAGTAATATGTTGGCTCAGTTGTTATTCAACCCATTTATCCAGTACTTTGGCTAGCATGGGAATGTTTGTTACTATTTAAATTCGTTTGGGTCAGAGGGGTTCTTGGTAGGTGTTTTAAAGATGGAGATGACTTGGCCCACTTTTAGGCTTTATGGTAAGGATCCTTGCAATAGCAAAGCATTAATTAATCCTAATGAGGCCAATGATGGGTACATTGTTTGGCCCATCTTTAGAGAACATTTGACTTTAAGATTCCACCGTTAGTGCAGCCTAGCGGGTCAAAATTAGGGGTGCATGAGTTTTTTATTGCATGAACAGAGTTGGTGTAAATTCCTATTATAAGTATACCTATAATTAGCAGAGTTTACCACTTTTCTTCTTCTACACACTGCTGTTTTTCTATGCAGCTTGAATATTTTACCCGCAAAAGTACTCGTTGGTGCTGGAACCCCATGAGGTATTTAGTTGTGAGTTATCTTTATAAATGTTTTCCTCATGACTTTGAGAAACCTCACAATGTGAGCTTAAAATGGGCAGCAACTCCTGACGTTTAGTGTGAAACCCACATATGGAGAACTTAGGAAACTCCGAGTAGTATTAGTCCTCTTTGTGAGAATCATAGGAAGCTTGTAAAAATAAACTTTTCAAAATTGCACACTCCTTGTCAAAATAGATTATCAAATGACACTCAAAAGGGAAAAACCTTTGTGATCTCATCCAAGTTCTGACCATCAAAATATAATTTGAGGGCAATACCCGAAGAGACTTGGTGCCTGATCTATTTATTTATTTATTTATTTGCGTGTTTATACCGCGCTAGGATCACCTCCCGAAGGAGTATCTCCGCGCCTTTGGCGACCAAAAAAGAAAAGCAAATAGCGGACCCTAACCATAAACATAGATCAATTTTGAAAAAGGAATGTCTTTAATTGCTTCCTAAAAGGAAGGTGGTCCTTGCACTGTCTCAGAAACAGTGGGAGGCTGTTCCACAAGGTTGGACCAGCAACCGTAAGAGATCTTCCCCCTTGTCTTACTTTTCTAAATTTTGGAATCTGTAACAATGCCTGCTCACTAGATCTCAAAGAGCGTGTCGGTGTGTACCAGGAGAATTTCTTAATCAAATATGCTGGGCCATTTCCCTGTAGACACTTATGCATTGTACAGCAGATCTTAAACTTTACCCTCTGTTTGATGGATAACCAATGTAACTTCTCCAGAAGGGGTTTAGAGGGGGTGCGAGAGGGCTGGTTCAGGACCAGACGGGCAGCTGTATTCTGGACCACCTGGAGTCTAGAGACTACCGCTTCATTTGTTGACAGCAGCAACCCATTGCAGTAGTCCAAGCGACTCAATACTAGGGCCTGCACCAAAGTTCGCCTAGTAGAGTCTGGTAGTAGAGGAAATACCTTTCGTAGCATCCCGATGATATGGAAGCAGGAGCCCACCACTTGATTGCTATGATGTTTTAATGAAAGCTCCTGATCAAGTCGGACGCCAAGGTTTTTCACTACCTGCTTGGGCTCTGGAGCCGGGCCAAGATCTTGAGGCCACCAGTCTGGGGTCCACAGAAGTTTGGCCTCACCGAACAGCATCACCTCCGTTTTTGCAACATTACACTGCAGGAGGTTAGATGCCATCCAGTGTGCCACCGCCTTCATCCCCTGAGCAAAGGAGTTCCTGACCTCCACCGTAAGGGTCTCAAACGGAAAGAGGAGTTGGGTGTCATCTGCATATGACACAGGAATAAATCCATACGATCTCATGATGTTAGCTAGGGGGGCCACATAGATATTAAAAAGAGTAGGGCTCAGACAGGAGCCCTGTGGCACCCCCTTAGAGATCTCCAACTCCTCTGACCGATAATCCCCCAGGGTGACCCTTTGGGTACGACCTGTCAGGAAACTCCTCAGCCATGACAGCGCCTTGCCTTCCAGGCCGATGTTAGCTAGCCTGGTTGTCATGATGTCGTATGACACGGTGTCAAACGCCGCAGACAGATCCAGCAGAACCAGGATAACAGAATGACCTTTATCCTGGAACATGCGTAGATCGTCTGCGACTGACAGCAAGGCGGTCTCAGTACTGTGTCTTGGTCTAAAGCCCGACTGGGATGGATCCAGACCGCCTACTAGCTCAATATAGCTGGATAGGTGGCGATTTACATATTTCTCTATAATTTTCCCCAGAAAGGGGAGAAGAGAGATGGGCCTTAAATTCGCCAACTCCGTCCAGGGAATGGCAGTGTTTTTCCTCAATGGCCTTACTAACGCCCTCTTCCAGTCCATAGGGACCTGCCCTGTACAAAGGGAAAGATTAATCAAGTTCTGGATTTCTGGTCCAAGAACTTCTACCAGTTTAGGCAAGATACGGGCAGGAATGCTATCATAAGGACTTCCACTCTTGATCTGTGCAACCAAAGAGATTACCTCCTCCAAAGAGATAGGAGGAAAGCTAGAGAGACATTGAGTAGGTGGTCCTGATTGTACACTCGACTGGGATCTGTTGTTATTATTCATTCCCTCAGCCGTCTTTGAGGCCATTATCTTCTCATAGATAGCCTCTATCTTCTTCATAAAGATGTAGGTAAATGGAATAAACAGACTCTAAAATATCGAATTTTACCGATTCATTTTTTTAGAATTGGTAAATGCAATGTAGGTAAAAATTCAGTATTTTTTACCGAATCGGTAAAAATCGGAATCTGCCATTCGGTATTTACCGAATCGGTATTTACCGAATTGGTATTTCCCATTCATTCCTATGGGGCTTTTGGCCCATAGGAATGAATGGGAAATACTGATTCGGTAAATACCGATTCAGTAAATGCCGATTCGGTAAATACCGAATCGGAAAGCAAAGAAAAGTGAAACTGAATCAGGCAGCCAATCAGGTGCTACCACCCTTCCCCTCCCTACCAAGAAGTGGCTACACAGGCAGCTGCAAGTAATTAGAAGCTTCGCGAGAGGCAGTTGGAGCTGAGCTGAGTCCCTGAGCCACAGAAAAAGTTTTACACTTTTAAACTGTGAAAATGGCAAGCAGCAGTGAAAAGGAACAGCCAGAGAGGAAGAGGAAAATAAAATTTAGCAACATGGAGCTGCAGGTCCTTGTGGACGAAGTGGTGAAGGAACACCAGAAATTGTTTGGCAAGCTGTCCCTGACTGTGGCTGAATCTGCCAAAAGAAAGATTTGGCTGAGCATTCAAGCAAAGGTGAATGCTGTAGGAGTGACTCCAAGGGACATAGATGACCTGAAAAAGAGGTGGTATGACCTCAGGAGCCTGACAAAGAAAAAAATTGCCGAGCTCCACAAACAGGCAAACAAAACTGGAGGAGGGGAGAACCGTGCACCCCCCCTGACTGACCTGGAGGAGCTGGTGGGGCCCACCATTGAACCAGAGAGCGTCTGTGGACTGGGAGATGCAGACAGCTCAGCCAGAGCTGCCACCAAAAATGGTAAGACGCATGCACAGCAATCACCCCACCCCATCAGCCTTTCCTTTACCCTATGTGGCAAAGTTAACCACAGTCCAGTAGTGGTAGCACTATACAGGAGCAATGTATCATGGGACATGTAGTCAGAAAATGAAAGACCATGTCATACAGCACAGCAAGCAACACGTTAGGCAAATCATCTCAGACATAGTGAAGCGCAGGCAACATGTACATTATACAAATGAAAATGATCTAATTGTAGTGGCTGTGAGGCAGTTGCACCAAGCTAATATACGCTTATATGTCCACAGGCGAGATATCTCGCAGGTGTACCAGGGAGACGGAAGGCACAGCAACAGAGAGGGATGACAGCCAGGAGCCGGGGCCAAGTGCAGAGAATGTCACAGAGGATACAGGTGCACCAACTACACTGCCACCATCCCAAGACACAGAAATGTTTCCACATCTGCAGGCGTCCCCAGAACGTTCAGTTTCCCCTCTGCTACTGTCCTTACCTGAACTGCCTGCATCACTGCCTCTGACAACTCCTGCATCACAAAAGAGCAAGAGGCATGTAGTTGGCCCACTTGTCCAAATGGAGTCATCAGTGGGTGACATGAAGGGGGATGCCACACCAACCTTGCCTGGGGAAGGTAGCCCTGCCACACAGCAGTCCAGTGCAGAGGTTGTCCATATAGGGAGCAGACGCCGCAGGCACAGAGAAAGCATTGTAGTAGCTCATGTGGAGGGTCCCAGTGTCTTTCGTCGGCTTGAGGGTAGCATGGTGAAAATCCAAAGGATGCAGGGGAAGGCCAGCCTGTCTGTGCAACGCGAGATGAGGATCTTGAACACAAATGTGGAAGATATAGGGAAGAACATTAGAGAACTGGTCGATGTTAACAAGGAGATGGCTGCAGGGATGCAGGACATGACACAATCAGTACAGCTTCTGTGCAGCAAACTTGACCAGGACATGTTAGCAAGGCGCAAGGAGAGGCAGTGTGCGCAGCAGCAAAGTAAAGCAATAAACCGCCTGGCCACAGCCACTTCCCTGCTATGCAGACAATGCATTAACATGCAAGAGGGGCTCACCCACAACAGCAATGAGGTGTCTAGAGGAATTGCTGGTTTGAACAGTGTTGTAGAGCTGATGATGTATGCACAGACCAATGTAAGGAACAAGGGGACCCGTCTAGGTAGTTGAGGACCTCGGGGAGTTAATGATTTTTTTAAAAAAGACAAAGGTCCTAAACTTTTTGATGCAATGTAGAACAATAAGCAAAGACTTAAAATAAGAGCTGTGTACATTTTTCTCCAATGTCCAGCCGGACAGAGGAATATTTATTTCAAAAAATTAAATGAAACGAAGATTCAGGATTAAAGTGAAACACAACACAACATGATAACTGGGCACAAGCCTGTACCAAGTAAGAAGGAAACAATACATGGGGGAGAGAATGACAGGCAAACAGATTGGAGCAAGAGGTGGCTTACAATACAATGCAATCTTGTGTAAGCTCAAACCAACAGTAACTGCAACAGATAAAACACAATTGAAAGAAGCAGTACTGTTGAAACAGCAAGATGTCAAGCCGCAGCAGTTGTGTTGCAGCAGCCGGCACCTTAGTTTGTATAGTGGCAGCTCTGGCCAGGCTGCTTGGAGGGGCAACAAATTAATTGTTCTGGCTCACTACACAATGTTAGTCTACTATATCTTTCATATGTTGTGGTGACGTAACCCCAACTGATTTGCAGTTTTTGTAGTTTTTGCTTACATTTACTGATGGGCATATTGTCCTTGGTTTGGTTATGGATGCTTGCAAAGTAAAGTACCAATTGATAGTCACAAATTGTTTTGTCCTATGTCCAGGTGAATGTCTAACTGAGGTGTATGTACCTTTCAAAAATAGTTGTTAGCAATCTGGTCCCTGTGCCTTCTCCCCTCTGCTGCAGCGCTACCATTCCTTTGATGTAGGGCAGGTGGGCCAGGGTCCTCATCCTCCGAATCTGTTTCAGGCACTTCCATGGGCATTCCACCACTGCAGACCAGGTTGTGCAGCATGGCACATGTTGCAATGATTTTACAGACTGTCTCTGGTGCATACTGCAGGGCTCCCGCACTCGTGTGTAGGCACCTGAAGCGAAATTTCATGATTCCAAAAGTACATTTAATCACTGTCCTTGTGTGCCGTGTTGTACTGCCTTTCATGTATATTATTGGAAGACAGATACGGTCTGAGGATCCATGGACGCAGGGCATACACACTGTCACCTGTTGTGAGATATGTGATGGTGAGGTTATATGCTTACAGACATACAAGTGTATAAACATTTACCTGGGGACTGGCAATAACATTACCTAAGTGGTATCCCTCATCAATCTAGCCTTTGGTATAGACCTCTGTGTCTGAAAATGTATGCATCATGGCTGCTTCCAGAGAATTTTGCAACAATGTCTGTGATGATGTTTTTAGTGTCACACACAACTTGGATGTTGAGTGAATGTGTGCTTTTCCTGTTATGGAAGATGTATTCAATGCGGGAATGGGGACATGGCTCTCATCTATGCAACCTATGACGTGAGGAAACCTTGCTAATCTGCAAAAAAACGAGTTTTGGTTGTCTACCTCCTCATTATCTTTGGGCATGTATATGTTGATGGATATGATATAGAATGGCGTCTAGGAAATTATGGAAAAAACGCAAAAGCACACTCTGAGACACACCACCAGCCACTGCAATTATGTCCTGGTAACTACTAGTGGCCAAGAGGTGGAGGGAGCACAAGACCTTCATTTGTGTGTGAATTGCCTTGCTGCGCAGGGTTCTGCTCTCAAGTTGTGGCTTTAAGGGGTCTATGAGGTCTAGTATCACACTGCTACTAAGCTTGTACTGCTCACAACTCTCATCCTCTGTCTTATCCAATGATGTTAGCCTGACTCTGAATATCCTCTCTTGTCTCCTCCTCCTCTGCAGGGCCGCCATCATCTGCCTCCTCCTCACTAACACGTACAGGGCAGCCACTGTGGTAAGGTTTCTGATGCATTCTGGGTCTGTTTTTATCGTTTGGGCCTATTTGTGCTTAATTGCAATTTGCGACTGCTCAGTACATTTTGCAAGTCGCAATTTTAGGGGACGCAAAAATCGGTTGCATTTTGTGCAAGTCGGTATTCACTTGCAGCACAATTATGTCAATTGTGAGTGCCTTCCGTACACTGTATACATCCATTTTTGCATGCGCAAATCATTTTCCAACTGATTTTTTGCATGCAAAGTCGTTGTACATCTGACCAGCACTAAGGCCTGCTCATACTACTGATTAATAAAAATGGAATGGCTTCAGCACTGTGCCTGTGCTTCTTAGCTTGGGATATGAGCAGTAGCCCTTCACCCCTGAGAGGGAAACCAGTTGTGTGTCCCTTCTAGTCTAAGGAAGACCGCAGTTCATGAGACAGGCCTGGATCATGGCATATTTGCATGATCCGGGTTCGCCTGCAATCAGAAATTGTTATAAAGGATCCAGAAATCACAGCAGCTAGGTCATTCAGGGAAGGGGGTTCATGTCTAATACCATGTGAGAGACTTTCCCGTCCCCACAAAAGTGTAGTAATAGTTCGCTTCTGCTCCCAGAACCCAGCAATCTCCCCAATCACTGGTTGCCGGTATCTTTGCCTTTCACCCTTCACAGTGTGGGGCTGCCTTTTTAGCTAGGTTGGCCTTAGACCGATACCAAATACTTACATACATACGCATCCCAAACTTTAAGTGCTGCAAAGTCAATCTGATCACATTATCTCACATAAGCCAAATAATATACAAGATAAACTAATGTAGAATAATCAGTGCCTAGGGTCTAAAGCTCTAGAAATTGCTTAGTACAGACTCCAGAAACCAATTAAATTTGGCCATAATTAAAAGGAATGTGAAGATGAATCTCTAGAAAGAGATTTTCCTGTCTCACTTAAAAAGTTTCAAAATTGTCCTAACCTCCAGAAAGGGGACAGGGACTTAAAGTGAAGTGCACCATCACCAGGAACATAAAGCTCAATTATAGAGGACCCACCCTCCCTCTGATAGACCCTACTGGAAAAGTTTTTACATCCAAATAAATAAACAAATAAATAAACAATCACTGCACAATTATAATAGCATCTGGCAGATAGCTGGGCAAAGTAAAGCAGTATTTGTTTAAAGAGACTAGTAAAGGAGAAGAGCAAGGGTGAGCAAAGAAGTTGGATATGATCAACTCCACTCTTCGTTTTTGGATACAAGATCCTGCCTACAACTATTCTTTTAAAGTCAGTAAAGTAACCCAAAGTTTGGATTTTTGAAGGCAGCCTATTCACATGAACACATATCTAAGAAAGTAAAACACTGGTTTATTGCAATCACCTCTTCATCATCAATTTAGTCATCTTCATTCTTTCATACCTCTCAAGCATTATCGGCTCCTCCACTAAAGCGGAGGAGCGTTGCCCCACTGCCTTTCGGCACGGCAAAAAATAAAAATAAAATGATAATAAATCCGTGTTATCATCATTTTATTTTTCCATCCTGAGGTAGTTTAGTGAGGCGGGCTAGGCTGGGCAGCAGGGGGGAGGAGAGGTGGCATCCTTCTAAGTGCGCAAAAATGTCTGGCCAGCCCTCTGGGGACGGCCAAACATTCATGCGCACTTTCCTTGCCCTCCTCCCAGGCTGCATTACAGTCTGGGTGGAGAACATGCCCAGTCTCCCAGTCCCTACCTGAGCGCTGGACCATGGTGCTCAGACCAATGCCAATGCTGCTTTGCCGCATTGTGATTGGCTTAGTGGAGCCTGGGTGCTTTCTGTGCTAACAAAAGCCAGGATGAGAGGATGAGAGGACGGAAGAGATGCGGTGGCCGGCAGAAGGCTGTCCTTCAAGAAAGTGATTTTTTTTAACCTCCCTGCCCCACGACTCATTCCCAGGAGCAGCCACGACTGCTCTCAAGGGCCCCTATAAGCTTTTGAAACCAGGCTCTCAGCTATCATGTGCAGCTAAATGTATCCTGGATATATATGTATGTATATATTCACTTAAAAAAACCATAGGTTTCAGGCCTTATATGGTTAGGAATTAGCATTTAAAAAACCATTGAAATTGCTCCTATATAGTTAGTTGTACTAACTATATTTCGCACACCCGCAATCCACTGCTGATGATGTCACATATTACATCATTCATGACATGGTCAGTGACATCACTGATGACATCACTGATGACATCTCAAATGACATCACTGATGACATCACTGATGACATCTCATTTGACATCACTGATGACATCACTGATGATATCATCCAGTGACTGTGTGTTTCTGTAAAGTTTAAATATGTTTTACATATTGAAGAATGAGTGGATGTATAAGTGTCTGGATGAAGGATTTAGTAGGTGCGTGACTGAGTGAATGATTAAATGTGTCTTACTAAATGCATGGATTAGTGACTAAACTGTCTGAATGTGTGCATCAGCATGTCTGTTGTTGTGTAAGCTGCTGCATGTGCTGATCAGTAGCTATAGGAGTGGCTATATAGGTTATTGATTGGTTGCCCAAGTATTTGAATGAGAGACTGAGTGTGTGTGTGGGTGGCTGTGTGACTCTGTGCATAGATGTGTGAGCAGTTGATTCACTAGGTGTATGAGTTCAAGAGTGCATGTGGAAACAGCTTTAAATCGTGGGGTACGCGCACGGTACGCGTACCCTACGCGTACGGTGCGCATACCCCGCAATTTTTTTTTTTTTGCCCTTGTGGGTCCTTTTGGGACCCCCTGAGAAGGGCTTAAGGGTTGGGGGGTCTCTACCCTGCCCCCTTTTCGTGTTTTCCACTCTTGTTTTGGGCTCTCTTGTGCCTCAGTTCTCCTGAAAAACAAGATGGTGGTCAACACTTCCTGGTTTGGACAGTTTGGAATGTTGACAGTCGACTGCCAGCCAATCAGAAACTCGCTCGCGCACGTAAGGGAATGCGCATGTATGCGTACGGTACGCGTACGGTGCCCGTATGGTGAGCGCATATAAATATTTAATTTGATCAAATTCAATTTTCTCAACAACTACTGGAGGGATTTTCACCAAATATAAAAAAGGCACTACTGCATGCCTGTCCCTACCATCTTGCCAAGTTTGGTGTAATTCCGTTTAGCCGTTTGGGCTGTAGCCGTGTCTAATGTCCCATAGAAAATGCCATTTAAAAAAAATTCAAATTCTATTTTCTCAAGAACTACTGGAGGTATTTACACCAAACATACAAAAGGCACTGCTGCATACCAGTCCCTACCATTTTGCCAAATCTGGTATAATTCCGTTCAGCCGTTCAAGCTGTAGCCTTGTCAGAATGTCCCTATGGAAATTAACATGGGGAAAACACGTTTTGGGAACCTCCTTTTTTCTCGGCCCCTGCTTGACGAATCCCCTCGCAACTTTCAGGGAAGGAGCGGAGCGCAGCGAGGCAAATTTAAGGAAAATTACAGGCAGATCCCTCAATCGGCTCCAAAGTTATTCCCAATAGAATGTTCGGAATTTCCTATGGTAACTAGGTCCTAACTATATATACCTACTGGCGACCGCCAGTAGGTAATATATATATATATATATATATATATATATATATATATATATATATATATATATATATATATATATATATATATATCCTGAGGTAAATTACATGACAAAAACACATAAGAAAGTGTAAGAATTTACAACCAATTAAAATGTTACTTTCGTTTTGCACTTTTATGTGCTGACATTTGATTGGTTATGTACATGAATATATATGAAAAATGAGAGGGAAACACAGCCATTTTGACTAGTACTACCTGAGGTACATTTGGAAAGGATTTTCACTCAAAACTTCAATTCATGGAAGGAGCGGAGCGCAGCGAGGCAATTTTTAGGAAATTTTCAGGCAGATTCCTCAACCAGCGCCAAAGTTATTCCCAATAGAATGTTGCGGATTCCCTATGGAAAACAATCCTAACTATAACTACCTACTGGTAGGTAATATATCTATATCTATATAGATATAGATATATTACCTACTGGCCGCCAGATGGAGGACAAACAACGTTGGGAATGGGTAAAAGGGGGCACGGTAGATACCCCCTGACCCTCTAGGTTTTCTGAAGGGGGTTAGGCCCATATAGGCCAAAAAATATATATTTTTTAAATTTCGCGGGGGGAGCGCCCGGTACGCGCACCGGGGATCGTACCGGGGAGTCTACTTTGGTGAAAAATAGTGAAAAAAGTTAGAGTAAGATAAACATTTTGAGTGATCAGAGGTAGGGTAGCCCTGAAAAGAGCTTTTGGGTTCTGTGGATGATTTAGGTACCTACAAGTAGGTTCCAATGCACAGTTTTAAATTCAGGAGGAATATTCTATTCCCCTCATCTGAGAAGTGCACACCATCTCCTCTGTAGATATCTTGCATGTTGTGACGCAAGTTAATGTTGTATATTGAACCCATTCCATAGTCTCTCATGTAAGCAGAAACAGATTTATTCACATGTTTCCGTGCTTTCTCAAATTGTGGACAAAATTGGTTGGACCACTTCCATTTCTGTCTTTGATATATATTGGAATATACCAAGGCAGTTTGTGGAAAAAGTTCCATCAATTGACCAAAGGTGTCCTTTAAAAGCATTTCCAGACCTACCCCAGTCAAAGTGCCCAAGTCATTTCCACCACAGTGCACAATTAAGAGGTCAGGGTGTGGCAAATGCAAAAAGGTTTTCACCAATGGTATCAATTGGTGACATCTCAATCCTCTCTGGCCAATCCACTTGATGTCCACATTTGGTAAATCAAGGTTGTGAAAATTTCTGATAGCTGCATACCTTTGAGCCCAGTGGATGTAGCTATGTCCAATAATCCAGACAGAATACATGGTGAGAGAAGGTTCTGGTGCAGTCAGATGAAATGTGGGAATGAAATGGCAGTTGGAACAGTAGGAGTTTACAAAAAAATAACTGTGGCGTTTCACTGCTCTTGAATCACAAGCAATGATTGGTAGATTCAGATAGTTGAAAACTGAAAGTTAGGGTGCATGGTTCTGTTTTGTGAAAGAAGTAATTTGAATGGTTAAGAAAAAGTCATTTAAAGAAACATTGCACCGGATAAGCTGGTGTATTGAGAGGTCAAACATCCTTGCTGAGTTCATTTGCAACATTGTAGAATAAACTTTTAAACCTGAGAGTTCAGTGAGGAGGGAGTTGCTATGGTAACAGGTTGAAAGGGCTGAGGGGGAAGGGTGTTGGTTTGAAAATAGTGAGGGAAGTGTTTTAATTGGTTGACATGAGGCATATGTGTGTAGAATTAGAGGTTTTCTGTGCCAGTCATGGTTGCAGTGTCTGGAGTGCATACCTTTTGCTCTGCTAAAGAAAATTTGGTGTGTGTGTCTGACTCTGTTCACAATCTCCCAAAGCATTTGTAAAGGTAAGTAATGATTCATTTATTATAGATAGATACTTGTATGCTCTATGGAGAAGATTTGGAAGCAGATTGTGGTTTTTTAATGTTGTTTTGTGTCATGTTTTTTTATAATGCTTGGTAAAAAGATTTTGCTGCATAGGGGAATTGTATTTTGTAAAATTGAGAAGTTTCAGTAGTGACATGGAATGCTTGTACATAGGACCTTTTAAAAAACGATTTTGGGGTAAATGAATGGCTTTTACATTTTTGAGAAGGAATAAGTACTGTCTTCCTGATTAAATAAATATATTTGAACCTTTCACAATGATGTCACCTGCGTTACCTCAGATTAGGAAGCAGATTGAGCTTCTTTCTTGTTGGTTTGTGTCATGTTTTTTGATAATGCTTGATATCAACATATGCAAGATAGAGGAATTGTATTTTGTGAAATAGTGAGGTTTCAGTAGTGAAATTGAATGCTTGTACATAGGACCTGCGCTCTGTTACTAAAATGTTATTTTATAAAACGATTTGGGGGTAAATGAATGGCTTTTACATTTTTGAGAAGGAATAAATAGTGTCTTCCTGATTAAATAAATATATTTGAACCTTTCACAATGATGTCACCTGTGTTACGTCAGATTAGGAAGCAGATTGAGCTTCTTTCTTGTTGGTTTGTGTCATGTTTTTTGATAATGCTTGATATCAACATATGCAAGATAGAGGAATTGTATTTTGTGAAATAGTGAGGTTTCAGTAGTGAAATTGAATGCTTGTACATAGGACCTGCGCTCTGTTTACAAAATGTTATTTAAAAAACGATTTTGGGGTAAATGAATGGCTTTTTCATTTTTGAGAAGGAATAAATAGTGTCTCCCTGATTAAATAAATATATTTGAACCTTTCACAATGATGTCACCTGCGTTACCTCAGATTAGGAAGCAGATTGAGCTTCTTTCTTGTTGGTTTGTGTCATTTTTTTGATAATGCTTGATATCAACATATGCAAGATAGAGGAATTGTATTTTGTGAAATAGTGAGGTTTCAGTAGTGAAATTGAATGCTTGTACATAGGACCTGCGCTCTGTTTCTAAAATGTTATTTAAAAAACGTTTTGGGGTAAATGAATGGCTTTTACATTTTTGAGAAGGAATAAATAGTGTCTTCCTGATTTTATAAATATATTTGAACCTTTGACAATGATGTCACCTGTGTTACCTCAGATTAGGAAGCAGATTGAGCTTCTTTCTTGTTGGTTTGTGTCATGTTTTTTGATAATGCTTGGTATCAATGTTTGCAAGAGAGAGGAATTGTTTTTTGTGAAATAGTGAGGTTTCAGTAGTGAAATTGAATGCTTGTACATAGGACCTGCGCATTGTTTCTTAAATGTTATTTAAAAAACGATTTTGGGGCAAATGAATGGCTTTTACATTTTTGAGAAGGAATAAATAGTGTCTGTAAGATTAAATAAATATATTTGAACCTTTCACTATCATGTCACCTGTGTTTCGTCAGATTAGGAAGTAGATTGGGCAGATGAGGTGAGGCCTGTCCAGGGGTGTAGATGAGGTGAGGCCTGTCCAGGGGTGCAGATGAGGTGAGGCCTGTTCAGGGTTGCAGATGAGGTGAGGCTTGTACAGGGGTGCAGAGGAGGTGAGGCCTGTATTCAAGAGTGTAGTGGGAGAGAGGCCTGTCCAGGGGTGCAAAGGAGGTGAGGCCTGTGTGTAAGAGTGCAGTGGGAGAGAGGCTTCATGAAGTCCAGTCCACTGCACTCTTAGACACAGGCCTCACCACCTCTGCTTCCCAGGACAGGCCTCACCTCATCTGCACCTCTGGTCAAGTCTCACCTCATCTGCATCCTGTTATGATCTATTATATCTAATACATTGAGGCTTGTCCAGGGGGCACGGAGGAGGTGAGGATTGTCTAGGGGTCAGAGGAGGTGAGTCCTGTCCATTGCACTATTGGACACAGGCCTCACCTCCTCTGCACCCCTGGACAGGCCTCACCTCATCTGCACAATCTGCTTACTAATCTGGGAAAACACAGGTGACATGATTGTGAAATGTGCTAATATATTTTTTAAATCATGCAGATACTATCTATTCCTTGTCCATAATGTAAAATCAATTCATGTGCCCCAAATCTTTTTTTAAATAACATTTAAAAAACAGAGCACAGGTCATATGTACAAGCATTTCATTACAATGCTGAAACCTCACTCATTTACAAAATACAATTCCTTTATGCACCAACATTTCTTTACCAAGCATTATCAAGAATGTAATAGTCTCTCTTATATTCTCTTCCTGACTTACTCTATTTTTCCACCTGTCCCCTTCTAACACCCTCTCTCTGACTTATTCCTTTTTACATCCTGACTCTGTGTTACACCCTCTTACACTCTCTCTTTGACTTACTTTCTCTTACACCCTGTCTCCGATTTATTCCCTCTCTCTCTTTTTTACAGCAATTTCTAAGTCATACTCTCTCTTACATCCTCTTCCTGATTTACTCCATCTTACAACCTTTCTCTTTATAACATTCTCTCCCTGACTTACTCCCTATTACACCTTTTGACTGTTTTACACCCTCTCTCCCTCTTTCTGACTTTTTTATTCTCTTCCTCTCTTCCTGTTACACCCTCTGTCTGACTTACTCCTTGTTACATCCTCTCTCTGATTTAGTTCCTCTTACACCCTCTCTCAAACGGACTCTCTCTCTCTCCCTTTTACAGGCTCTCTCTGTTTTAGTCTCTTTTATATCCTCTTCCCTTCTAACACCCTCTCTCTGTCTTACATCATCTTACACCCTCTCTCTGTCTTACACCCTGTTACACCCTTTTTCTGACTTACTCCCTTTCTCCCTTTCTTTGACTTACTCCCTCTCCCTATTACATCCTTTCTCTGTCTTACAACATATTATACACTCTCTCTGTCTTACTCCTTCTCTATGTTTTACTCTCTCTACCTGTTTCTTTGTCTGACTCTCTCTATCTCTTTGTCTTACTCCCTCTAGCTCTTTTTCTCTGTCTTACTCCTAGTTACATAGTTGCTGTGGTATAAACTTAGATATGTTGTAAACTAGTGTTTATATCGTTTGCTTATTGTCATTGCTTTGTTGTTTGGTAATAGTGGTCTATAATGTGTTATTTTTTTCTTTACCACAGATTGAAATCAAGATTTTAATAGCAAAGAATTATGCCCTCAAGGCAGAGGAGGAGGAAAGATGCCAAGTGGAAAAAAATCAAAAACAGCAACGGAATTAAAGCACTCTCCTACAACAAATACTTCAAAAAATACAAAAAAAGCTCCTGGTAAGACAACTAAGTCTTTTTTTCGGAACATATGTAGATAAAAAAAAATGTTAATGGGAATGTGAATATACCGAAGGAGAGAGCAAATTTGAAAAGGAAGGAGAGGCCCCCCAAAAATGTTACTACTGGAGCAGGAGAGAACAGTATGTATAGGAATAGAAGGCAAAACCAATTTAGGGACATTCGTAGACGAATGTTTCGCAATAGGGTAGTTTTAAATTTGTTAAACAATGTTAAGAAAGGTAAACAGAGAGCTGCTTTTTACAAGAAAAAGAAAAGTGTAGAGAAGATTGTTGATCAGGCTTTTGAAGTTAAGAAAAAATTATTTATTTTAGTAATCAATAGAATTAGGATACTTAACAAGGCAATTGATGTTTTCAAATCGAACAGTCGATGGAAAAGAATAATTAATCTGACTAACTTTTGTGAAGTTTTTTCTCGAGAATGGATGCATAGTTCAAGTTCTGAGCCATTTTTTAATGAGGAGAGTTACTTCCAGGAGAATGTTTTGGTGCATGCAGTTGACACCAGTGGTCGAGCATATGAGGTGAAAGACGGTTGTCGGATGGAAAAAGAGAAACTTGTGTCTAGAGATGCAGGAGAGGTGTTAGCTGATGAGGTTTTAGGGAGACGTACTAAGGGTCCAGTCTACACTTGGAAGTGTAGTAGTATTTGTAGTGTGCAACAGGATTCAATCAATTTGCTTTGTAATTTCTTACGTACATATAGTAATAAAAGTCTAAAAAAGAAAATGAAGATGTTGTAAGACTTAGATCCTTGCAGAGTGAGAGAAAATACAGGTTTGCATGGGCATTCACTGGCTTGTCTTTCTAGAAAAGTATGTCAGAGTGTTGTTCATCATTTTAGGATGTTAGCAGTGCATCATAATAAAATGAGGAAATTAGTGAGAAGATTGTGTTATGCAAAAAGTCCAGCACTTAAGCTTAAACAGTTAAACTGGGCTCTTTTGCATGGATCTGAATTAGATGTGAAGAACATTTGTGAAGAAATTGAGTTTTGTTATTTTGGTGAAAAAGAGGACAGTGTAGAAATTGATACAGTAATAGAAGGTAATGTGGAAGACAATGTACAGATTTCAAGTACAGACAAGTTTGACCAGGAAATTACCAAGTTTAAGGTGAATTCAAGTGAAAGGCCTAATTTTACTTGTGTGTGTTGTCGACGGACTCAATATAAGATTCAGACTAGGTTAGTTGATTTATATGCAAAAAGTGAAATGGAAAATAATAGTGAATGGAAGGATTTTGCAATTTATTTGTTGATGGAGAATTCATTTGATTTGAGTTCTGATCAGCGTATTTGTAATTATTGTTTTAAAAAATTAAATGAAAACAGAATGCCTGCTAGAGCTGTTCATAATGATCTTGAGTTGGTAGACATTCCTTCTATTTTTGATTCAATGTGTCCATCCTTTTCAGGATATTGTTCGCAGGGAGCCTAAGATAGGGAAATTGCCTCCTTCAGATTTACAGAGAGGATTAAAGGGAAGAGTTGTTTATTTGCCTCTAGATTTCAAGAAAAATATTGATACAATTGGTGTAGAAAAAGTAGAAGAGGAACCTCTGGTTATTCTAGTTAATGGGGTTCCGATAAAGAGTAAGAAAATCTGGCAAGATTTAGTGGATGTTAGGAAAGTCAAAAAGGCAACGTTGTATTTGGTCAAAAACAATGAGTACTACAAACATGTATGTGTTGGAGCAGAGGAAACAGCTACAGAAGAAGACAGTGATTGTTCAGCCGGCCACATTTAAAAAGTTGATGTGTCTAGAAGTGAAGAAATATATGAACATTATACTGTTCAACCTTTGCATTCTAAAGAAGTAATGGGGAATGCAATTGACTTGTATCTAAGGAAAGCAGCAAAAGGAAGTCCCATTAGTGTATGGGAAGAAAGTTTGGAAGCTTGTTGTTTTCCACAGTTATTTCCAACAGGTCGAGGTGGACGATATGACGATCGACCAGTTCAAATTCCTGCAGCTGAATACCGGACTTTACGATTATATGCTGAAGATCCAAGGTTTCGTCAATCCATTCCGTATTTGTTTCATCCACTGTATGAAAGTGACTTGTCTGGGCTTTCTTATGCAGTGAACCATATACTGAAAAGTGGAGCACATCTGCAAAATGTTTCGGCGAGGGACTTTATGGAGAAAGTCAATCTGCAAGACAGTATTTTAGAATCTCAGCTAATCAATCTCATGGCATGTCAGCGTGGTACAAACGAGTATTGGTTCCGGCGTCATGGAGAATTGAAATGTATGCTAAGAAACTTAGGAACTCCTACATGGTTCCTCACTCTTAGCTGTGCTGAGTATGCATGGGACGACTTACTTCAATTTCTACGAGAGGCAAATGGAAACATACAAAATATAGAATTCAAAACACCTGGAGAACTGTGTTCTTTAGATCAGGTGAATGTATGCAGATATTTTAATCAAAGATTTGAAGCTATGATGTCTTTTATTACCCCCCAAAAAAATCCTCCCCTTGGAGAGGTTTTCGATTTCTTTTGGAGAAAGGAGTATCAAGCGAGAGGTGCTCCTCACATACATATGTTGTTATGGATTAAAGATGCACCCAAATTTGGAACTGATTCGGATGACACAGTGATGAGTTTCTTTGAAGAATATTCAACATGTGCTGTTCCGAAAACTACCGAAGAAAACAGTTTAAGGCAACAAGTTTTACGCTTTCAATCCCATCGTTGTGGAAAGTACTGTTGTCGAAAATTCAGAAACAAGGACAAGTTCTACACAAAATGTCGTTTCGGGTTTCCACGACCAGTGATTTCTAAAGGAAGAGTAAATAATTTGATGTCTTCTCTGCGACATACTGTGACGAGGAAATCACCAAAAAATACATACAATTTAAAAAGAAACAAAGAGTCCAAGTACATCAACGACTACAACCCAGTGATTTTGTCCATGTGGAATGCTAACATGGATATTCAGTTAGTTGCTGACAACTCTATTGCTGTGGTTCGACATGTGACGTCTCACATCACAAAAAAAGAAAAGACAGAACTGAAGGAAATGTGGGAGGACATTTCACATGAAAAGAGTATAAGTACAAAATTATACAGTTTCAGTCTGAAGATGTTGTCGCATCGAGAAATTGGAGCATATGAATGTTCTGATCATCAGCAAGTCTCTATGCCAAATCTAGAACAATCATTTGGGTGAGTCTAGGTCTTGCTGCAACACAAAACCGAGTTTTGAAATCTGTACAAGAAATTGAGTATTTGGTGGAGAAAGAACCAAACAGTACAGATATTTTGAAGACAAACATGTAGGATACATACTATCCAAATAGAAGTAGTCATCTTGAGACACTTGTTTGTATGAAGTTCTGCAAAACTATAGTTATAGGAGGAACAACACAGAAGATATCAATAATGGAAAATATGCTGTCATTGGGTGTGAAGGATGTCTAGTGAAGCAGAGAAAAGGCCATTTGATTAATCATCGAAAATTGAGTTGCGAATCTCCAGACAAAAGGGAATGTTACTATTTAGCTCTTTTGCAACTCTTTAAGCCATGGCGTACAGAAGAGGAACTACTTTGAGATTTTCTCTGTTACGAAGATTCTTTTAATGCAACCAAGGATACCATAGAATGTCCTGTTTTTCCAAATTATCTGCAAATGTTGAACAAAGAAATAGAGCAAGAAGCCACAATTGCTGCAGAGATTGCTAGAGACAGTTCTCAAGACAGTCAGAGTTCTACTTCATTGAGTCAGGATCCATTAGGAGGACCAATTATCCAAAATGAAGCTGCCACTGCCATGGATGAGGTGGAAAGAGCTATGGAACAAGCTCAAGAGGATGTAGTTAACTTAGAAGATTTGGTGAAACAACTAAATGTTGAGCAGAAACAGATATATGACGAAGTCACAGAACAGATTGAACATGGATTCAGTCATGAGAAAAAAGAGTGCTCATGTACATCATTTAAGCTTGTCCGACTGTACGTGAGTGGAGAAGCGGGAACTGGAAAAAGTTTTCTGATTAAAGCAATTGCAACTGCGGAAAAGGACTGAGTCACCGCTGTCTTGTGTTGTAACAGCTCCAACTGGGCTGGCAGCACATAATATTAAAGGGATTACTCTACATCGTTTACTGATGCTACCAGTTGAGCATGATAATAAATTACAATACAACAAGCTATCTGGAGATGCGTGTTCTGAAGTTTCCAGAGTCCTGAAGAAAATGAAACTTCTTATGATTGATGAAGTAAGCATGGTCTCAAATCTAAAGCTTGCTTTTGTGCATTTGAGAATGCAAGAAATTCTTAGAACAGAGTATGATGTGTTATTTAGAGGGAAACACATTATTGTTTTTGGAGATCTACTGCAGTTGACTCCAGTGAAAGGACAACCAGTGTTTAAAATGCTCACACATGAAGATACCAGGAAGTCTCTAGGAAGCATTGGAAATGTTAATATATGGTTATATTTCAAATATGCAGAACTGCTTCAAAATATTCGCAAGGCAAAGGATGAAGTTTATAAAAATATTCTACAAGATGTAAGAATCGGAAAACTAAGTGAGCATGGGAAAGAAGCTTTACATGCACGATAAATTTCAAATTTGTATCCAAATGGAAACATTCTTTCAGAGAATATTTTTAAGAAAATTACTGAGAACAAATAAGGGATGTGTTTGATGCCAACTCTGCAAGAATGTTCCATTTTCAACAACAAAATGTTAAAATTAGAAAATGAAGAGATTGTGAAACTGGAAACTATAGATAAAATAGAGCATATGAGAGCAACAATTATTTTGTCAGAAATTTTGAAATCAACATTGGATTTATTAGAGAAGAGTATATCTAAAACTGCTGGTTTTGAAAAGACTCTGAATGTGTGTTTAAATTGTCATATCATTTTGAGAAGGAATTTAAATGTTGAAAGAGGTCTGGTAAATGGAGCAATGGGTCATGTTGTTGATTTTGTGAATTATAGAAATAAAGATGGAATTGAATTTTTAAAAATTAAATTTGATGGCATTGAGCAAGTACAACAAATCAGTCGTTGTTCTGCTAGATTTTTGCCTCTAAAAGACTTATATGTTCGCCGAAAACAGTTTCCTGTTTGTTTGGCATATGCGGTGACAATTCATAAATCTCAAGGTTTAAGTGTAGATAGTGCTGTGGTTAACATTGGAAGTTCTGTGTTTAAAGAGGGTATGGCATATGTGGCATTATCACGAGTCAGAACTTTATCAGGATTGTACTTGATTAAGTGTGATGAGACAAAGATTTGTGCAGATCTAGATTGTGTTAAAGAATACAATAGGTTAAGAAGAGAGTATGCTCCACATTTGCCTCAATATCCTCTGTTTGAAAAAAGTACGGTAGGCCAAAAAAGAAGAAATGAGAATAATTGTAGTGAGGTAGTAGCAAAAAGACAAAAAGTAGATGAAACTATAATTGTAAGCAGAAAGAAAAAGGATTCTTTTGAAGATGTTGTTGGATTTCAGTTTGAAAACAGTTCTGGTGTCAACTGCTATGCTAATGTAGTAGTTAATGTTGTTTTTTTCTTCAAACTTTACAAGAACAGATTGCTGAAAATCGGGATCAAAGATTCTGCGGTTTATTGAATTCTGTGATTGAGAAATGTAGCAGTGATGGAGCAAAAATAGAAAGTGTTTCAGAAATTCAAAATCTTTTAGACATATGTTCTAGTCAAAAAACAATTTCACAGAATATTCAGCAGGATTGTCAGGAATTTTTAATGTATATGTTTGGTGTATTGAAAGATGAAGGAGTAGATGTAGAAAATCTTTTTAGCGTTTCTTATCAATGGCAACATGACTGCGACAATTGTAGTTTATCAAGTAGTACTAGAATATACACTGAAAGATTTATATATTTGACTTTACCAGACTGCAAATCAGTGTCTTTTAATAATCTAGTTAAAGCAGCTGATCATAATATGGTGTGTACCCAATGTAAGTGTCCAATGATATCCACATTATTTATACAAACTTATGGTCAGTATGTCATTTCCAACGATGTAGACCTGATGGAACTAAATTGACAACTTCTATTAAAAATGTTGTGGCTTCTCAGTTATCAATTTCAAGAAGAACCTTTGCAACTGTAGCTATTATTTATCATGACGGTCCTTCGACAACATCAGGGCATTATACAGCTTATTTAAAATGTCGAAAAGGTCGGACTTACTGTAATGATACTCATTTGACTTTCAAACAACGTTTGCTTTTTGACTTAAAAAATTCTTACCTAGTGTTTTTAGAACCACAATTTAAGTAAAGGTAATTGGCCTATGAAGACGGGAGCAGTTAATAAAAGTTAGTCTACTGTTTAAAATTATATTGTGAGTAAAAGTGATCAAGATAATATAACAATTCAAGTTCTCATATAGGTACTGTAAGTGGATCTCATAGTAAGTGATATCAGTATTATAGGAAATGTTGAACATGAGTGATCCAGAGATGGAAATATGAATATTTAAACATTGTGAAAATGTTGTATGAGCTTTTCTTTCAGAACATCGGGAAAACGGTAATTTCAGAGTTTGTTTTGAGTAATTTGAAAACATACTGACACATCTGACACTATTTGGCCTTAAGGAAAGGTGAAGGAATGAGCAAAGAGTCATGACTTAACACAAGGAGGAAATGAAAACATTGAGACATATTTCAGATGTTCTTGGAGCTTTTCTTATAGAAAGTCGATTAAATGGAAGTTTTAGAGAACAGCAGAGTATTTTCCAACAAAAAGAAGCTTCATGATGCACTATTTGGCTGAAAGGAAAAGTAAGTGAATAAAAGATTAGTGTACATATGTGATTTTTAAGTTTATATGGTTTTTTTAAACACAATCTTTTATATTGTGTTTTTTTCCACCTGTCATATGATGAATAGTTTGAACTCACTGTTTTTAGTGAAATTCAATATATTCTGAGAACAGCAAAAATAAACTATCTAACATGTTGTACAATTTATTATATAGTTCACTCCTTTTCCCTCAATCCTTCTATATTATCCTCACTCCCTTCATCCCTTCACTCTGTGACTCCCCTTCACTCACTCTCAGTCATCTTCCATTCCTCATTCTTTTAAATGCATCCTCAATCAGACTCCTTTCTCTGTCACTCATTCCCCTTTTATTTACTCCTCTTTCCAGATTTTGGGGGTCATTATGATTGCGGATTTTCCGCATCCTCGGGGCCGGCGGAAGCCACCGCCGGCCCTGAGGATGCGGAAAAACTGCAGCGGACTGACCAAAGACCCACCGCCAGATTAGGATGGCTGGTGGGTCCTGGTTTCTGTCCGCAGCTTTTCCGCCGTGGTCGGATTACAACCGCGGCGGAAAAGCTCTAATATGGTGACGGTGTCTTCCAGACACCGTCCACCATATTAGGATGGCCAGTAAATTATGCTTTTCCGCGGCTGGTTTTCCGCCGCTGAAAAGCATACGGAACTTCACTGCGGGGGCCCGTTGCGGGCCCCCTAGGTGAAGGGGGGTGGGGGGTGCACATGGGGGGTACCTATGGTACCCCCCTGCATTTGCATGCAAAAAGCGGCAGGCACCGCGCGGTGCCTGCCTCTTTCTGCATGCAAATGCAATGCGTGCATTTTTAACATTGCCGCGGGTGCAGCTTCAAGCTGCACCCGCGGCAATGTTAAAAATAGAGGATGTGACCGCCAGGGTGGAGGTCACATCCTAATTGCACAGGAGGGAACTCCGCATGCCATGCGGAGGTTCCCTCCTGCTCTGGGGTCGCGGACGGACGTAAGGGAAGGAAGGAAGATGCACTTGTCACTTTAAGTCAGAGAGGGGGGTTAGGCAAGGGTGTATACTTGCCCCCCTCCTCTTTACTTTATACATTAATGACCTTGAGGCAGTAATGATAACATCCCATAGTGACATTCCGCGTGCAGGTGAGATAAAGATACCTGTCCTCCTGTACGCGGACGATGCCGTCCTTTTGGCACGCTCTGGAGTTGCGCTAAATAAACTTCTCTCATCTTTCGGAGCTTTTATGTCATCACTGGACATGAAAATTAATACAGAAAAATCACATGTAATGATTGCTGGAGCCGCAGGCAGGAAAAGAAAGTCGTTAACATTTTACTGTGCGGGGAAGGAGATCAAGAGAGTCCCTTCTTTTCCATATTTAGGAGTGACTTTTGACGAAAGGGGCACTTGGGGCCCCCAGCTTTTGGCCAAAAGCAGCGCTGTCGCTAGAGCGGCTGCAGGGCTGCTAGGTTTCGCTAAAAAACTGGGCGCCCGTCCCATGGAAAGTATCATCAAAGTTTATAAAGCAAAATGTTTGTCAGTTGCCCAGTATGGTTCTTTTTATCTGGGGACATACTAGTTCCGCTAAAATACAGAATGTAGAAAATAAATTTTTGAGATCTCTGCTTTCTGTTCCCCAATCAACCTCGACCTTTGCATTGCATACAGAGTTAGGCTTGGGCTATATTTCTGACATTTTAAAATTAGCCCCAGTGATTGGTTGGATAAAAACATGGCTTAACCAGGAGCTTACTCTAAGCCACATTATTTTAAAAGATTGTTTAGCCCTGGATAGAGCCCTTAACATTCCATGGGTAAGATATGTGAAAACGCAGCTCACTTTAGCAGGCCGCCCGGAGCTCTTCTCATCTCCAGATGGAATAACTTATGAAGATCTAAAATCAGTCAAAAATACTTTGACAAATTTATATGTCATGGAGAGGGAAGATGCAGAGCTAAAAAAACCTATGGTAAGGAAACACTGTATGCTCTCCTCTGTTCCAGGAATGGAACCTTATCTCCTTTTGGTAACAAATTCTTATCATCGTTTTCTCTTAACGAGATTTCGCTTTGATCTAATTCATTTCATACTGGGCAACTTTAGAATCTGGTCTAGACCTGACGATGCTGAACCATGCGACTGTGACCATTTTTCAACACAGGACACGATGCACTTTATCATGTTTTGCGGACATTACATTGAGACAGGAAAAGATATCTGCTCCCTATTTTACGTAACCAGGGCTTTATCCAGGTAAAACCAGCCCTGTTGTTTTTGCAACTTCTCCCTAATGTTAAAGTAGCTTTCTCTGTCGCTAGTTTTCTAGTTGCAGGAGCACGTTTAAATAAGCACCGCATAAGGCACAGGCACTTTATCTCTGAAAAAATGAATTTCCTCTTTTCTCATTTATCTGAATGAGTTGTGTTTTAATAAGCCCTTCCTTTTATCTCTTTTTAAATATTTATGTATGTCTCATTGTAGTTCTAGTGTTTCTAATATAATGATTGTATGTTTTAAGTTTGTTAAAATTTGTGCTCTGATGAAATCGTGATATGTAATTTTGCTCGTTCTTTTAAGATTTTCAATAATCGAATAAAGATAATTGACTGACTGACTGACATTAATTATATGGTACGTGTGACTAAAAAAATGTAGTTTGTCATCACCCTTTGCTTTAACCTCACTACTATTCTCTCACCCTACCTCAACCCTGTTTCCTTACTCTGCTTCCCTCACTTATTCTTATCCTCCATGTTTACTTCTATTTTCCTTACTTTCCTACCACATTCAACTTCTTTCTGACCCCCTGCTTTACTTCCCTTACCCTCTGTTCCCTTCGTTCACTCCCTCACTCATTCACTTTCCTTTACTCACTTACTCCACTCCTCTCACTTCTTCTCTCAGTCCCTCTGTCCTCACAGTTCTTCACTCCAGTTCCCTCACTCCGTCTCTCTCACCCTCACTGCTTCTGTCCTCTCACTCTGTCACTACTCTTTCGTCATGCTCACTCCCTATAACTCACCCACACTACCTCACTTACCTTTCTTTTCTGCTTCACTCAGTCCCTTTCTGTCACTCCTTCCTTTACTCTCTCTGTCCTTTCTCTCTGTCACTCCCCATGTCTTACCCTTATTCACTTTTATCCACCCTCTTTCGCCCCTCTTTACTTACACTCACTGCTCTTTTCTTACCCCCCTCACCGCTGTTCCTTTACTCTGGTTCCGTCACTACCCCTCATTCCCCATCCTTTACTCTCCTTCCCTTTACTTTCAACACTCACTCACATTCTCCCAGTACCTCTGCTTTAGTCTTCTTCCTCTCTCTTCTCTTCTTTTGCTCCCTTATTCATTTTCCTTTTCTCAGTTACACCCTCTTACACCTTTTCTCTGTCTTACTATCTATTACACAGTCCCTCTGTGTTCCTCCCTCTAGCTCTCTTTCTCTTAACATCACTCTCTCTGTCCCCTTCCCTCATGCTCACTCCTTCAGTATTTTTTTTAATTATTTTTTTGGGTGCATTAACGGGACGCTCACTGGTACGCGCACCGGGGCGCGCCGCAAGACTGTGCTTACCGGTGCGCTTACCGGTACGCGCACCAGGAGCTCTCCATGGTAAAAAAAACAAATAAAAAAAAATACATGAACAATATACATAGAAAAGATAGTGTTACATAAAAATACAATATAGGATTCATTATACAAAATATTATATTACATAGCTATAGAAATTTGCTATTAAAAAACCTTTGAAATTCACTGAAAAAAACATAGGTTTGAGGCCCTATATATAGTTAGGAATTAGCATTTAAAAAACATATGAAATTCACTGAAAAAACCATAGGTTTCACACCAGTTATAGTTAGGAATTTGCATTTAAAAAACCTATTAAATTCACTGAAAAAAACATAGGTTTGACACCAGTTATAGTTAGCTGGAAATTTAACTGACATAAAACTATTGAAATTCCCACGTTATAGTTAGTTGGACTCACTATAACTTGCGCGCCTGCAATGCACTGCTGATGACGTCACGTATTACATCACTCATGACATGGTCAGTGACATCACTCATGACATCACTGATAACACCATCCTTGTAACAGAGTGACAGACCTCCTTTCAGTGTAATGTAACCCTTGAAACACATATTTAAAAATAGAAACTAACATTTTCAAAAAATGGAGATACCCATACCAGTTACAACAACCAATTGAGTAATTCCACCATCTATATACACATCCATTCATTCACCAACAGTTCTATATAGTCACTCATACATATACTCACTCATCATATGTAGTGATACACCTATACATCCTGTTACACAACGACAGTCATCCAAAAGTTACTCACACACATACTCACACATGCAAATACACTATTGAACATCCATTTATTTGCATATACAGCTATACACACACTACCACCTTACTTCTAAGGAAACTTACACATACTTACTCTCCTAAACAATCACTTATAGAAAACATACTTATTTAAACAAGAACTCTTTCAATCTCTCACTCTCACATATACTCACTTATATACATCAATACTCACATATACTAGATTAAAACGTATGTAGTTACTGATAAAGACACTAGTGAGACAGTCATTCACTCACTAACACACACATATACACACTCATCCACCCATACAGTCCTGCACATATGCTGTCTTCAAAACACATACAAACAGTGAGTTAGTCATTGATGCATCTATGTGCTAAGTAACACCCCCACCAAACCTTAAAGACATACTGATACTAAAAAAACATCTAATAACACATATACACACACATGTAGCTACTCACCAACCCATGCAGCCACTTATACACAAGGTGAAACACTGATACAAACATTTAAATATTTAAACAATACTCGCTAATATATGTATTCACTAAGATACTCTTAATAAGCCAGTTAACCAATCAATTAAAAAAAAATCCATTGAGACACTTATTTAAACATTTATTCTTCCATCGACCTTTACATATACATAAATAAAACATATTTATTTTTCAGAAAGACACACATTCACTGGATGGTGTCATTAGTGATGTCATGAGTGATGTCACTGGCCATGTCATGAGTGATGTAATATGTGATGTCATCAGCAGTGCATTGCAGGCGCGCAAGTTATAGTGAGTCCAACTAACTATAACGTGGGAATTTCAATGGTTTCATGTCAGTAAAATTTCGATCTAACTATAACTGGTGTCAAACCTATGCTTTTTTTCAGTGAATTTAATAGGTTTTTTAAATGCAAATTCCTAACTATAACTGGTGTGAAACCTATGTTTTTTTCAGTGAATATATATATATATATATATATATAAAATATTACCTACTGGCAATCGCCAGTAGGTAGTTATAGTTAGGACCTAGTTTCCATAGGAAATCCGCAACATTCTATTGAGAATAACTTTGGTGCCAGTTGATGAATCTTCGCGAATTTCTCAAAGAAGATGGCCCACTCCGCTCCTTCCCTGAAAGTTTTGGGGGGATTCGTCAAGTGGGGACTGAGAAAAAAGGGGGGTCCCAAAACATCTTTTCCCCATGTTATTTTCCATAGGACGATTAGACACGGCTACAGCCTGAACGGATGAACGGAATCACAAGAAATTTGGCAAAATGGTAGAGTCTGATTCACAGATCACGCGTTTGCTCAAATGGTGTAAATCCCTCCAGTAGTTCCGGAGAAAATCAAAAGAAAAAAAATATATATGTAGACGTGCGTACCGTACGCGTACCGTATGCGTACCGTACCCGTACCTTCCCGTGCACGAGCTGCATGCTGATTGGCTGTCAACTGTCTGTCAACACTCCTAACCAGAAATTGTTGGCAGCCATCTTGTGCCTCGGTAGACTGAGGCACAAGAAGGCAGAAAAACAAACATGTAGAACGCAAAAATGGGGCAGGATAGAAACACCCTGACCCCCTAGGTCTGCTCAGGTGGTCCCATAAGGACCACATTTTTTTTTTTAAACCCGGTCTGCTTTTTTTCAAATTACCCCCCGAGGGGACCAAATCCCGGGGGCATAGTGAAAAAGAAGTGTGGGGGGCCCAAGCCCTCCCCACACTGCCCCGGGGACCGCCACCCCCTGGGGCAAAGCAACACAACCCCCTGGTGCATACTGGAGGTTCCAAGGGGAATTAGTTCCCCCTCTGCAAACGCGCCCGGGGCTGCGTTGCGGAGAGGTGTAAAAAGGGGCGTGGCCTCATTACACCTGTCTGCAATGCAGTCCCCTGGCGCATACTGGAGATTCCTGGTGGGCTAGTTGGCCCCCAGGGACCCCCATTATGTAAGGTGTCCTAATTCCCCAACTTAGAACACTCAACAGGGTGCGTTAGCACAGTGGTGAAGGTAGGGGGCGGGGCTTGAGGTGATGTCAGTGCAAACATGCCCTGAGGCGCGTTTTGAGTTGGGGAATTAATTCCTGTTCAATCCAGAGGTCCCCTAGGGGGCAACTAGTCCAACAGGTATCTCCAGTAAGCGCCACAGAGCTGTGTTGCAGAGTGTTGTAAAAAGGGGGCATGCCCTTAGAACACCTCTCTGCAACACAGCTGCCTGGCGCATACTGGAGGTACCTGGTGGGCTAGTTGGCTCACAGGGGACCTCAGGATTGAAGAGGAATTAATTCCCCAATCTAGCTCACTACTATTCCTGAAAAGTAAATTTAACTGTACTTACCAGTAACTTGAATTTCCTTCCACAGAATATCATTGCCTGCTATATAAAATATATATACATTTAAAAATATTAAATTAAAAAAATATATATTCCAATGTAAACATTTTTTATAAAGTATTTTTTTTCAAATTATATAAAAAATATTCAATATAATTAAAAAAATAAAATATCTAAAAATAAATAGTTTAAAATAATGGAGTAAATTGGTATAAAAAAATATAACAATTAATACATTTAATAATTATCATTTACAAAACCTTTGAAACTCACTGAAAAAACTTTAGGTTTGAAACACGTTATAGTTAGGAATTAGCATTTAAAAAACCTTGCAAATTCACTGAAAAAAACATAGGTTTCACACATGTCATAGTTAGGAATTAGCATTTAAAAAACCTTTCAAATTCATTAAAAAAACAATAGGTTTCACACATGTTATAGTTAGCTGGACATTTCACTCATACAAAACCTTTGAAATTCCCCCGTTATAGTTAGTTCAGCTAACTATAACTCGCGCGCCCGCAATGCACTGCTGATGACGTCACATATTACATCACTCATGACATGGTCAGTGACATCACTCATGACATCACTGATGACATCTCAAATGACAACACTGATGACATCACTGATGACATCATCCTTGTGAAAGACTGGCAGACCTCCTCTCAGCGTAATATGACCTTTGATACACACATTCAAAAATAGAAACTAAAATTTTCAAAAAAATTGAGATACCAATACCAGTTACAACAACATATTTAGTTAGACCACCATCTATATTCACATCCACTCATTCACTACCAGTTCTATATAGTCACTCATACATGTACTCACACATCATATGTACTGATACACCTATACATCCTGTTACACACCGACAGTCATCCATAGAGTTACTCACACACATGCTCACACATGCAAATAAACTATCAAACATCCATTTTTTTGCATATACAGCTATACACACACTACCTCACTTACTTCTACGGAAACTTACACATACTTACTCTCTTAAACAATCACTCATACAAACACATACTTATTTAAACAGGAACTCTTCCAATCTCTCACTCTCACATATACTCACTAATATACATTAATACTCACATATACTAGATTAAAACATATGTCGTTACTCATAAAGATACTATTGAGACAGTCATTCACTCAGTAACACACCCATACACACACTCATCCACCCATACAGTGCTGCACACATGCTGTCTTCAAAACACATACAAGCAGTGAGTCAGTCATTCATGCATCTATGCGCTAAGTAATACCCCCACCAAACCATACAGACACTCATACTGATACTCAAAAAACAACTAATAACCCATATACACACTCATGTAGCTACTCACCAACAAATGCAGCCACTTATACTCAAAGTGAGACACTGATACATTTATTTAAATATTTCAACATTACTCGCTAATATATGTATTCACTAAGATACACTTAATAATTCAGTTAACCAATCAATTTTACAAAAAAACATCCATTTAGACACTTATTTACCCATTTATTCTTCCATGGACCTTTAGATATACATATATAAAAAATATTTATTTTTCAGAAAGACACACATTCACTGGATGATGGCCACAGTAATGTCAACAGTGATGCCATTTGAGATGTCATCAGTGATTCATGAGTGATGTCACTGACCATGTCATGAATGATGTAATATGTGATGTCATCAGCAGTACATTTTCCGCCACTGTTTTATTATGTATAAATTGGTTTAAATTTGTTTAATACAAGTTTTGTATGTATGACTGCTAATTTTTTTATAATTAATTAGTGCATATGATTTTGCACTGAGTCTCTTTTTTAATATAAATATGTACATTTAGAAATAAATTCAACCTTGTACTTTTTAATTAGTTGTTGTACTTTTTAATTATTTGTTGTGCTTTACATACGGTTTGGTTCCCTAACTGTAATATCAAATGTTTAACTTTTCACACACTGTTTATTTCCCTGTATTACACATTCAGTATTTGAACAGGGGGTCCTTGTTATTTACATAGTAATATGTGATGTCATCAGCAGTGCATTGCGGGCGCGCGAGTTATAGTTATCTGAGCTTACTATAACAGGGGAATTTCAAAGGTTTTGTATGAGGGAAATGTCCAGCTAACTATAACATGTGTGAAACCTATGTTTTTTTCAATGAATATATATATATATATATATGAATAGGTATGGTGGTGTGGAAAAATAGAAACAAAGTGGTGCATGCGTGGATTGAATTCCTGATCCACCGCACTGTTAATGGTCTTTGTGGTCAACATGTTTCAGCCTCGCTGTCCAGGATATGCTAGAGGCTTTCTTCAGGACCAGTAAGTTTGTGGTAGCACGTTGTGGCTACTACAGTAAGTGGTTTACTTACCACTTTAGTTGTGTGCAGTCAGGTCAATTGTACCTGTAGCTGAAGATAAAAGAAAGAAAAGCCTAATTGTATATTTTCCTATATCAGAGTAAAATCAAAATGATTTTTGCATTGTGTTATAGATGGTGGGTCTACACTAGTAAGGTCAGCAAGACATTTGTAGAGGAAATAAGCGCAACAGAGTGAAGCACATTAGATTCGAACATAAACCTTACCCTCATATTGTCAGCGCGATGATGTGTATTGTGCAGAAAGAATCATACATTTCATAATCGTTGTCGGAATTTCTTGTGAGCCAGGTGGTATAGCTGACTCCTGAGTATAGGTCATAACGCTATCATGGTACAAAATGGGTGTCATTGTTAAATATCTAGTCCATTGTGCCACTTAATGTAATGGCAGTACACGCAATCTGGTTGAGCATTTCATGTTTGTTGTCGGTTTTAAATTTAGTTCTGGTGCTGTGACTGATGTCTGTGTGGAAGTCGTAGTGCCATGATGTTACAAATTCAATAACAATGTGAATTATCTCGTTCATAATGCTACTTTGTGAAATAGGGGAGACAGTGCACGTAATTTACTTGATCAATTGTTTTTTATTACTAAAAGCAGGACAGGGAGTGCGTGTAACTGTTAGCGCAATGTTATGTTTATGTGAGTGGGAGGGCCGGTGATAGAGCTTTATTGGTAGTGCTGCTGTGCTTTAGTTATTAGGTATTAGGTAATGCTGCAGTCAAGGAGCCATATTATCAAGAAAGGGCGCTACATTATCGCTGCTTTTATCGGCAGGAAACTGCCGCTAAAGCAGCGATAATGGGCTTGATAATATGCCCTTGTGAATTCCCATAGAAGCCCAGGTTCTGGTGTTTACCTGGGCTTCTATGGGAATTCACAAGGGCATATTATCAAGCCCAGTATCGCCGATGTAGTGGCAATTTCCTGCCTATAAAAGCAGCGATAATGTAGCGCCCTTTCTTGATAATATGGCCCAAAGAGTCTTTGTTATAAATACCCCGATATTCCCATTTCAGGGCCGCCTTGAGGTGCCGGCAGTCTCTACGGACCTATTCGAAAGGGATAAATAGAGGTTAGTTTGCCTTACTTCAGAGGTGAGGTGAGCATGTTCCTTGTAGAGTCTCTGACCAATGGCAGTTCGGTTCTAACTTGTGCTGGCTCAATGCACGGCGCCCCGGGTAAACCGGGCCTGTGATGAGCCGGCATTATCTACGTTCTGACAAGATAAACAAGGTAGATAGACTTTCTGCACTGTTCGTGCCTCGTGTTAATCCTCAGTGTTGAGAAGATCATCAAAAAACATAACTAAATAAAGGAGCAGAGAAGCATAATTGATATACTTGGTTTTTAAGCCTTGGTGTTATTAATAAATCTTACTAGTGAAATCATTTTAGTATTTTAAGAAAAGGGTAGACAGACTGTCTATAGTATGTATGTCACGTGGAATGTTCTCAAAAATATAATGCTAATAGGTTTACTCGTGACATCTAAAGGTGTCAATTGATTCTAAGGTGTTGTGGGATTGTAGGCAGTGCTCGTACTGTGACACATCCTTTTATATACCTTTCAGTTTGTTCTATGGTGCACTTGTGCACGTCTCCTTTTGTTTCTTTTGTGTATATGTGGTTGCTAGGATCAGTCGATGTGACACATGATTGATATCCTTTGGTTTATAAATGGTGCAGGTGGTATTAACCTTAAGTTAATGCATGCCAAGGAATATTGTCCTTCAATCCTTTTGTATTTGTCTGAAGACGGTGGACCCAACGTTAGTTCTATTTCTAATAGAATTCTTTCAGCATTGTGACATTTCACTGGTAGTGTCTTGATTACTACCCAGCTCAGTTCGGTCACAGAGTGATCTAAGTCAATATAGTGGTTGCTCATTTTTGTAGTGGCTCTTTTACAGTTCACTTTGCTCCTATGCTTGCAAATATGTTGTTTTATTTGGTCGCAAGTCATCCCTATATATTTGAGCTCACAGGGACAGGTGATCATGTAGATTACATGTGTTCTGTTACAGTTAGTGTGGTGACGTATTGTCCATTTAAAGTTGGAAGACAACTGCAAAGTTTTTGTAGCTTTAGTCAGTTTATAAACCGAGCATGGTCCATATGGGTAATGTCCTATGATGGGATTCCATGCTGTAGCAATGATTTTGTCTCTCACTGTTGGTGTACGAGAATGTCCTTAACCCTTTCGATGCTGATGCCGAGCTCAGCTCATCATCACCCACGGGTGGCGTGTGCTGATGACGAGCTGAGCTCGTCATGTATCGCGGAAAAGGGAAAACAGCCGCACAGCGCAAAAATCGCCGCAGCAGCGATGCGGTTATAGTTCCACATTCTCTTGTTCGCAAATCTTGACTTGGGCCATTGTAAGGAGCCTGAAGTGAGTGTTCTCCAATGTTTAGTTATGATCTTTCTCACTGTATTTGTGGCAGTGCTGTAGGTTGTGACACACGTCAATAAATCTTTGGGTGGTTCTTTTGGTGTGGTATCGAATAAGCATTCTCTCGGTTGGTTACATGCTCTCTTTTGGCACTTATTTATTGTTTTTGTTGGATAGTTTCTTTGCTTGAGTTTCTGACTGAGTTCCTCTGCTTGTGCTTTGTAATCCTCTATTTTACTGCAATTGCATGAGGCACAGGAACTGCCTGTAGGGTACATTTTCTCTCAGTGGGCGAGGGTGAAAGCTTTTGTATGGGAGCAGGCTGTTTTTGGCCGTGGGCTCGTGGAATGTTTTTGTTTAGAGAGTGTTGTTTTCCACATATATAGTGATGTCCATGAAGTCAAGTTGTCTCCTGTGTGCTGTGTAGGTGAATTTAAGACATTCATCTCTTGTATTTATCCATTCTACCAATCTTTGTAGATTTTCGTTTTTGTCTTCCCAAACCATGATGATGTCATCTATGTATCATCTACAGAAAATTACCTTCTCGATGTATGGATTTTGTTCATTTTGAAAGTGTTGTTTTTCAAAATTGCTCACATAAAGCCCTGCTACACTTGGGGTGAAGGTACTGCCCATCGAAGTGGCGTAGCATTGTACGAACAGTGTGCCCTAATATTCAAAAAAGTTTTCAGTTAGGGCCAGCCTACAGCATTCCAAGATGAAGTATCTAGGTGTTCTGTGCTCCCATTGTGCAGAGAAGAGAATTTCCACTAGTGTGTTCAAGGTTTTCTGTTGTGGGAGGCTCATGTAGAGGCTCTCCATGTGAAGACCTACGAGGTACAAATTGTCCTCGTCATATAGTTGTCCTTCCAGTTGGTTCAATAGATCATGTGTGCCTTTCAGGTAAGTTGGCGTTCTTTGAACTAATGGCCTAAGGAACTGGTCCGCAAATTGTGAGAGTGCCTCCAGTATAGACCCTATCCCTGAAACGATAGGGCGTCCTGGGGGTGGAATTCTTTTTTTATGGGTTTTTGGAAGTAAATAGAAATAAGGTACTCTCTGTGATTTTGTTTCCAGAAAATCCGCTTCATGCTGTGAAATCCACAAATTGATTTTGGCTTCATCAATCATTAGTTCAATGGTGCGTTGTAATCTTTTGGTTGGATCCATGAGTATCTTTTTGTAAAATCTATCATCTGAAAGGAGATCGAGGCACTGTTTATTGTAGCCTTCCTTGCTGAGGAGGACAATAGCCCCCCTTTACCTGCAGGTTTTATGATAAGATCTTCTGACGGAGATCATCAAGGGCTTTTTGCTCTCGCTTCGTGAGGTTAACAAAGGGTTATTTGTATGTGTCTTTGATATTCTCTACTTCCTTCATAATGGCCTGTTCGAATGCCTGAATTTTGACAGGAACCAGATGGTTAGGTGGGCAAAAAGACGATTTTGGTCTTAAGTTGGTATCGCTTACTGGAGTTTGGTCTTCTTTGTTCATGAAGAAGGCCTTCAATTTTATTTTCCTGTAAAATTCGGCAATCTTTTTGGATTTGTTTGGTCATAGGCTAGAAAATGTCTAGCAAATAAGTGGGCGCTGCTCCTTTGACATGCCGCTATCACTGTAGCCAGCGACCATTCTACTATGGTCTGATCTAAATATGATTCACATAGACCTATTTTAAACAGTGGTAGCCTTTCAGTATCCCTATTCCGATGTCGGATAGCAGGACTTTTTTAAAAAAAGGATTTAACTACGATTTGAAATTACTCATGTAAACATTTTAAGGATCATTCAGCATTCAATTTCATCGTTCTGAAGATGGTCTAAAGGATGCTTATACCATATAGACCGGAACATCGACAACCACATCTAATTCCTTTGTGATTTACTTTCCTTAAGGATTTGTTTTCTGTTTTGAATAGTTACATTTGAATTCTACACATATTGTTTGGAATAGATGCTCACATTAGTGACCATAAGGTGTTTGTAACAACACATCATTTGTAAACCTCAGTCGCTGTGTGTTGCATTATATTTATATCTGTAATAGTTTTTTGTACCCTTTGAAAAATCCTTTTTTATTATAAAGTTTGCATTTTGAAACATCTACACCCGTTTGAAGAATATTTGTAGCAGATTTATTCTGATGGAAATTAGTAAATTCAATTTTTGAATAATCGAATGTGAGCTACCAGACGGAACATTGTTTTGCATAATGAATGCTGAACTGAGTGTACTAAAAGAAATCCCTTGTAGGCACAGTTTCCTGTTAATATATATATTTCCCAAGCCTCCAAGGCTTTATTGGGTTTCCCACTTTTTCTTGTGGTAATTTTCTGACACAGGCAGTCATGAGCGGACATGGATAGAGGGCTGGTTCTCGAGTAGATTTGCTGCCGCTCAAGTAGAATTTCTCTTGCTCAATGTTTAGTACCTTTCTCACTGATTTTTCAATAATGTCCATGCTACTGACACTAAGTTGCAGTGAAAGCAGCGCAGCATGCATTATTCCATCCGGTTGGCGGAAATCAATTGAATCGTGCAGTGTTTTTATGTGACTCAGAGGAATGCCGCAAAGTGGAACTCCGTGAGTTCAGCCCATCCCTGGTCAAAATTATTTCAACCAATATCGAATATCATTGTATTTCTATTTCAACAATTGTTTAATTTTTAACTAAAGACATTATTCATGTGTATAAATTAAGTTAGCCACCACCTTTGATTCTTGTTTGGACAGATCAACATCTAGTCCATGAGGTCATCATATCAAAGTTTGATTAAATAATCAGTCAAAAGTTGGCCAAAGTTATCATAATTAGGAGATCTCAAAGTAAAACGCAAAAAACAATCCATGCCTTTCCAATGTCACATTAACTAGCTTATCCTGTAAAAAACATAATGTTAATTAACACAAGCGTTAATTGCAAGTGCAAGTTCCACATCCATAATCAGGCCCTTCACATATAGAGTGTCAAAATTAATAAAATGTCTCGATTCAAATGTTTACAGCTTGAGGTCCCTATCCCTACCTTCAGCGTGATTATCAGCTCTGCTATACCAAAGTGTGAGAGAAAACCATAGTTGCTGCTATGCTAGTCAGCAAAGTGCTGTGACCGAGTATGATTCATTCATTTGGTTATTGCTTTGAGATGTTCCCATATTCTTTATGTAACTGTAAATCATATTGCACCATACCATTTTCTACACAGATTTTCAAATTTGTAAACAATATAGCAGATAAGGCAAGTAATTAATTTTGTTATTGTCCACTTACCCTTCATTCCAGGTATGAAAAAAGTTCGGAAATCAGTATTGTTCTTACAAGTTATAAAATTATGACACATATGGTAGACCTATTGGGGTTGCTGGTTAATTGTGGGATTGAAAGTTCTTAAATAACTCCTTACTAATTCATCATGTATGGATCTCGTTTTTCCTGAATGTAATTGATGGTGTCAGTCACAGAATTCTATTTATTTAAAATATTTTAGTTGTTTTTCAGTATGCTCCTTACTCTCTCAGCTTGTACATTATACGTCATGATAAAGCTCATGGCCACTACCTCAGTGAGCTTCTTCATTTGTGTAAGAATGTTTGCTTTCTTGATATGTCTAATTTTTTTGAAAGATTCTATCAGTAAATGTTTGGGAAATGCACACTCCCTGAACTTAGTCCACATATTTTCTTGTGTTTTTCATGGAACTGGAGTCTATGCTACAACGTTTGTCACCCTTCACACCTTGCCATACAGGTTGCACCTTTTGAGGTTGCGCAGGTTGTTGCTTTTTGCATATAACAGGTTATTTCTAGCTGTAAACGTATGGAACAGCTCAGTTTCTGAAAGGTCTAATAAGGACAATAACGTTAAATCCGCATATTCTACTTTCCTGTTGCTAATCGCATATTTGAGTACCAAATTAAACTAGTGGTTCAGTTTACGAAATCTATCTCTTTGTTTTCCAGATACCTTCTTTACAGATCAACAACAAAGAATCAATGTATCTCAGACACAGGGCAATGTCCGTTGTCTAACCGGCAAAGCACATAGACCATACAACTTGCTTGTCCCACCAAGCCATGAATAATTTGCCATAACTAAAAGCAAAGCATTTTCCCATGGTGGTACTCCTCAATCGATGATGCATAGCATCCTGGCAAAGAAAGATGTAGTTGTATAAATAAAATTCAAACCTTTCAAGTATCATTTTTGTACCTTCATAGAAATATATGATTTTGATGACAACAAATATTTGCCTGTTATAAGGCTGTGTTGGTATGGAAAGCAAGTATATAGCCAGGTCACATGAGCTTATAAAATGAGGGACTTTACCTTCGTACTGTAGTAATAAATGAGCGAAATTGTATTTAATAATAAATTTGTTCCAAATAACATGTGTTATTTAGGTATTCTGTCATTGCGATGAAGTTCCAAATTGTAGAAAGTCACCTAACAAAATTAGGTTACAAAAGCTTTATGTTGGAAAAATGTCACAAAGACAATGTACATTTTACACACAAATAAAAATATTTCGTGGAAAAGGGTTATGAGCCTGGGATTGAATCAATGCTCCAAAAACGTATTATTATAATTCCTAATATTGCAGGTATTGTACGAATTCAAGTTTTTAAGGAAAAAATGGGAGGGGGGGTCATAGTAGTTCTTCCATTTTGTCTACTATGACCCGATAGATGAGGAAACAAAAATAAAGACAAGATAAACATAGGTTGGAAAATGGGATGGGAAAAGAACATACCTGACAACTTGAAAAAAAATCTCACAGTGTGAAGAGAGGGCGAGGACTTTGAGGGGGCAAGACCTCATTGTGAGAAGTACCTAAGAGGCACTTTTGAACCCCATGCTGCTTCCTCCTCCCCCCAAAAAAAGATTTCTGAGGCTGGTGCTTATGCCCTTGGGCGTTTTCACACCCCTTAATGGACGTGAGCAGGTCAAAGGCTCAGAAATCGAGCTGGAATACCACTAATTACAGTGATGTTCAGCTTGTTTTTCCTACCACCGTGTGATACCGGCTCCTCACCGGGTGACCGTGTGATGGGAGCCGATATTGCGTGTCATATGGTGGTACTATGTGAGTTGACAGGTATGAAAGATAGTAGAGTTGTGTCAACAGCGTGGAAGAGGTAGTTGGAAGGGGGCATCCACCAGAAGATGGACTGCCACAGAGGAGGTCTTAAGGCAGTGGTGAGTGTAATAAGAACAGGGAGGGAGGAATTAAAGGGAGTACCACTCTTAAGGAAAAATAAGGCACAAGAATTAATTTGGAAGGTTAACAAAAGGAAAATCAGGTTTGAGAAGATAATTTTTCCTCAAGAGAAGCTTTCACCACATAGATTTCGTCAACAAAAAAAATTCCTCAGGAGTGATTTGACGAAATTGTTTTACCATAACCATTTTCTTACAGTTAGTTTGTAGCAGTAAATACATACAACCATTATTTGGCCCTATTTATTTTCACTGCCCTACAATAATGTATACCACTGGTTAGTTATAGTTACGTCTGCTTTTCCATAGACAGAGCACCTTTTGCCTAGCTAATAACCACTTGACGAATCTTCGTGAAACGTTTCCAAAAAAAGTTCCTCCACCTCAGCTCCATCCTGAAAGATTTTGGGGTGATCTGTCAAGTAGGGGCTTCTGATTGGCACAGGGAGCCTTTTTCCCGCAGGACCAGTGCTCTGATTGGCTGCCAGCAACATGAGAAAAATGGTCCTGGCAGCCATTGCAGGACTCTAGGACTTAGTCTTCTGTCCTGAAGTTTAAAAATAAAAAAACGCAAGTTTTGTTTACCATATAATTATATAAATATAACTCGCTACCCCATCATGCACAATTTTCTCATCAATAATTTTACTGTAAATGTTGCACTGATATTATTAATATTGCCATGGAAGATTTCATGAATGATGTAATGAGTGAGTTAATTAGCAGTGGGCTGTACATGAGTTTTCATAATAATATGGTTACTTGTATCTCATAAGCCTTCCTTTGTGTTTACACCATTTCTTCCTTCTAGAATACCTGTATGTATTCGGTCTTTTTATGCAAAGATCTACACTCTTCAGTTGGTGGTATTGTCAGCTGGCAGAGTGTACGTGCATAGCGAGGGTGCGAGTTATAGTTACCTTCGGGCATGAGTTAGATTTGCTGAAGAGAACTATAACTATAACTGCTGAATTTCTATGGTTTTGTGTGTGTAAAATCTAAAACTATCTATAACTTCCCTGTAACCCCTGTGTTTTAGTGAATTTCAAAGATTGTTTTTAAATTCTATTTCTTAACTATAATGTCCCTGTAACATTTTTCTCCAGAGAATTTCTATTTTTTGTAATGTTATCTCCTAACTATATGTCCCTGTAATCTCTGGTTAATCACAAACCCCAAATCTGATACAAGCATGACATCTTAAAATTAATCAGCCATAGTCTCCATGGATAAGCCAATAGGACTTCTTCCGTCTTTGTGGAAATTAAAGAGCCATGTAGTGCAGAGGGAACAACAGTTCTCTTTAAACTGTCCTGCATTTCTAACCATTACCAACAACAGGCATTCTAGAAAGTTCATTTGTTGGATGATATCACCAGGAGTTTTGAGATGTATTACAATATCATTTGCCAGATGGGCCTTTAAATATCCACTGACTAATATTTGCCAGTAACACTTTCATCCCTAGCTTGTTGAATGGTAACGGCAAAGTAATACTTTTTAAACCAGTGGCTAATCTAAAAATTAGAAGGTTGTTGCAATTTTCTGAAGTCCTTAGCTATTGTGACATGTGCTTTTGAAAGCTGCTGCGTAGAGTATGCCATGTCGTTCAGTCCTTGGAAGAATTATTTGTAAGCTGCTCACCAACAGCCACAAAACCTTGCTCCCCACAAAACATGTTGATTGGGGAGTTAGCACAATTCTACCTTATACACTGAGGCACACACAGCTTTGAAGCTGCTGCTTGGAGTACGCCATATGATTCAGTCCTAGGCAGAATTATTTGTAAGCTGTTCACTAACAGCCACAAAACTCTGCTCCCTACAAAAAAAACATGTTGATTAGGAAGTTAGCACAATGCTACCTCATATGCTGAGGCACATACAGCTTTGAAGCATAGGATGGGTGCTGCTGAGACTAGCCAAGTCTGGTGATTCAGTGGACTAATGCATCCACTCAAGGAATTTGTCTGACCTCATGGTATCCCTATGGCTCCATTCAGCCTTTCATCCAATAGGTCGATGAAATGAACACCACTGAGCTTGTTACCAATAAACGTGTTATTCAGCACCAGGGAGCAAAGGTGCACTTTAGAGATACATATTGTGTTACACTTCAAGTATGCATTTAAGCAGCACCAGTAAACAACTACTATGCACACCTGTTCACCCTTTGGGTCAAAATTCACTACCTTGAAAAGTTTATGCCCACGGACATGTCCCTTAACTATCGGGGTCAGACATGGTGTGAGAAACTGGGTGTCTTTTGCAGTACCCCATACTTTTTGCCTGGTTTTTGATGCAACTTTATTTGAGGTGTACTGGGTCCCTCCTACCCAGGTTCCTAGTGCCAGTGTTCTTTCCCTAAAAAGTACCACAATTGCCACCACTTCAGCTACCCCTATAAGTCCCTAGTAAATGGTACCCCTGGTACCTAGGGCATTGGACTGAAGAGAGTACACTGGGTCTGCAGCTGCCACCCCAGGCACTCTTCTCCAAGGCCCTGCATACTGTTATTGGAGGTTGAGTATTGCAGGCTGGGTATCTAGGTGCAGAGAAAACCAAAGAGTTAATATATCACACAGCCCTGTGTGCCATGACCCCCATGCACTCCATAAGGTATAGGTAAGTCACCCCATACTGCAGGCCTTTAACCCTACGGCAGGGTGAACAATATCCTATGTGTGGGCATATTAGCATGAGCAGATATGCACCTACAATGTGCAGTCTATTAGGAGACATTGTAAGTGCACAGGGAAACCATAAAGAGCACAGAGGCTGCATACTTGTCAAAAAGAGTTTCCCAGGTCCATGTCTGCTTCACTGATGTCTAAGATGTTTGGTACAAAACATCTTGTATTAATAAATCCTCACTGATTCCAGTGGTGGATTTATAAATAAATTCACAAAGGGGACCTTTTAAGAGGGTTCCCTAAAAATCCACCAAGCCTTAGGGTGGTGTCTGACTTGTTTTTGCCAGTCTGCTACCACCAGACATGTTTCAGACCTCATGGGGCCAGTGCTCTCAGAGGACAGAGACAAAGCTTGCTGTTGGCGGAGAACAGAGTGACCTTCTTGGGCAGGAAGCTTCAAAGGTGATGTCGCCTTTGAAATTCAACCCAGGAATCTCCAGCTAGTGGTAGAGGGCAAGCCCCCTTTCCTGCTCCTCTTTTGGAAAGGGGAGAAAATTGGTTTGATTAGAAGAATGGTCCCCACTTAGCCTACACCATTCCTAGTGCGGGCCGGCAAGGTGAACCAGTCTCTTGAAATTGCACCATCTTGGGATGGTGGATAAACAACCTAACAGGGCTAGGGTAGTGCTCCTTCCCATTGGAAGTGACCACTAGAGAGTGTAGGAATTCGAAAGGTAGGTAGCCATTGGCTACTACCTGTATCCCCTTGTAACACCCCTAAATTCAATATTTAGGTGGCCTCCTGAGACCTGAACATCAGATTCAACAGACAAGAGAAGACCAGGACTAAAATGACCCGCTGCAAGAGAAGTGAAGCCCCGCTGCAAAAGGCACTAAACCCTGCTTGCTACCTCAAGGACTGGACAATTGTTGCCTGCTGTGTCGTCCTGAAACTGAAACTACTCCAAGAACCTCCACCCTTCAAGAAAACACTGAAAAGCTCCCTTGATTGAAAGTATCACTCCCCTATACACCACAGGCACTGATCACATTAAGTCTGGTTTGTCGACTTGCTGCTCCCTGACTACTTTCCTGACTACTTCGAAGTAGCACCAAAGCAAGAAAAGGTACAACAGCTTTGGAGGGTTAGACCTGTCTCCACACAAAGTTTGGGGACACCAGGACCTACCGGAGCCACAGTGTACCAATACCCGGGGTACCGGACCCCTAACCGCAAACAATGAGAAGAAGAGTCTACACCCGACTCCCAATACACCAGAAGCAAACTACCATGAAGGGATGCTTAGAAACCCAAGAGCCACTTCCTGAGTGGACCAGCAGTCCCAAGCGCACCTCTCCACTTTGGCTGCTCCTGACCGTGAGGGCCTCAAGATGCACGACACCCGTCTGACCTGTTGGCTCTGCACCCGACCCAACTGCCCCAGCACCAACCAACCAGCTGTGCTCCCATCGTCCCCAAGTCTTTGCGAACTGCTCCCTCAAAGGAACCCCATCGGACTTACCTGTAAGTCTTCCTGTGCAGTATACCTTCAAATGTCCCCCTTCATCTTTGCACAACAGCTTCCAAGACCCTCAGCACTCTGCTCCTGGCTAATCCAGGATGCTACTGAACTTCTCCTGCTAGAACTTTGGACCTGGCCCTGACATCAACCTAAAACAAGAAGGTGAACTTCATGAAGACAATAACTGATTGTATAAATGCATTTTTCAGTTGTTCCCCAATTGTTTCCATTTGTGCGTAATTGCGCACAAAAGTGATATGTTTTTGGAACTTTCAAAAATACTTTTTTGGTCTTAAAAATGACATAAAAATCGATCTTATTTTTTAGAAATTGGTCTTGGATTTATTCTTGAGGGTGTGTCTTAGTTTTTGGCTCTGCGAGTGCAACAAATGCTTAGCACTACCCAATGCTAAGCCTAAATTTCTCGCGCACCACAAAAAGAGCATTTGAATTATGTGCTTTTACCTCTGTATACAATTTGGAGATTTACTGGGCTTTCTGCAAGGTGTACTTCATTTTAGTACACTATATAGAGAGCCAGCTTCCTACACATATCTGCAAGGTGTACTTCATTTTAGTACACTATATAGAGAGCCAGCTTCCTACACATAGCTTCAAAGAATGTGACTGGAGCTGATTTCCCTGAGGTTCAATGTAACCTTCCATTACCATGACACTGTATGTGATCTAAGACAATGCTAAGGGGCTTTGGTGCAACCAAATTTGAGCTTGTATGTTGTGTGGCTTTTGTCAATTGACGAAACTTAACCCACACTAGATGACAATGACAATTCACCACATGTATCATAGTGTAACCCAGCTGTCTCTAACAGCGCACCCCCAGCCACAGACTAAAGCCTTCTCTGTAAATTTGGTGGGACCAAGTCCCCTTTTGAAACCTCACTACACTAATCATTAATATACAGAAAGCCAATTAGGTCTAGAGTACATATGAGCAGTGCATCCAGGATCTAGTGGAAGTAAACTGTACCCTGATTGCAGTTCTATAAAGGAGGTGTTATAAAGCATCATTTATAATCACGCAATAAGCTTTGTCATTGTATTCCATGTCATCAGCCGCAAATGCCACCTAAAATATTTCAAGCAAATACAGCTAATTCAGAACTTGCCCTAGGCTAAGTTGTTGATAAGTTGTACAATAACTGGCCCCTTAAGAGAGGGTTACAATTTACAGTATTTGTCACTTTAGGGTGGAAATTATAAATCATTAACATGTCATCACTGATATGGCTACCATATACAAACGCCAATGACAGGTTAATTATAACTTTAAAAAGTACCAATCTTTTTAATATGATTACTTTCACCCCACAGAAACAAATAAAACCAAGCCTACTCAGATCATTAGGCAGTACTGTGGGTAAGTGGCAAACATACCAGCATCAATAATTCAGAAGAAAAAGACACAACAGTGCTTTCATGCTTTTCTCACACTAATGAGAACAAAGCTCTGGGCTGATAGTCCGGTGGGCAGAGCACCTGACATGCAGTGGAGAAATGTGGGCGTGGGGGCCAGGGCCAAGGGGTCTCTGCAGCCACACATATACGGGCTCCTGTGCTTCAATGCTGCCTGCTTTCTCCCGTGTGTACCAGGATGGATCCCGGTGTGGAGAGTCCTGTCGACGCTGGCTGGAGCCGGCTACTCAGGACTTTAACAATTACGGGGGCCTGGAGAAAGTCTGCCCATGTCCTGGGGAGTCTTGACTGCTTTGTCAGCGCCTCTGTGAGTACTGATGCATCACCTTTGAAGTATTAACTTTTTGGGGGGACTCGGCTGAGTCTAAGTCTAAGATGGTTGTCAACACTTCCTGGTTGAAGTGTTGGCAGTCAATCAGATCTCATCATGAGATCTGTGTTTAGGCTCTGCCCATATATCTATATTTCCTTTTTCTTTAATAACTCCAAAACTACTGAATGTACTTACACCAAATTACAAAAAGACATCTTTCTGGACCATCATCTAGTTTCTGCCAAATTTGAGGTAATTTCATTCAGTGGTTATGGTTGTAGTCATGTTCAAAATCCCTGTAGGAAATTGCATGGGTAAAATGCATTTTGAGACCCACCTATTTCCTCGGCCCTCGTTTGACGAATCATCCCAAAAAATCTCAAAACAGCAGCTGAAGTGAGTTGCAAACTAGTTTTGAAAATTTCGTGAAAATTCATCATCGGCGCCAAACTTATTTCAAAACAAAAAATGCTTTGTCTGGAAACTAGGGGCCTGATTTAGATCAAATTATTATGTGCAAGAAAAGCAAAATGTGCAAATAGCAAACTATGTTTTTTCAGATGGGCATTTTTTATATCAGTGCTCTCCATTATTTTGGAGGATTTTTTTGCTTCTATTCTTGGTAAAGTACAAAGGGACTTGAGAGAGTAAACTGTGTTCTTCAGATATAAAGTGTCCTTATGTGATTTGTCAGTTACATTCCCAGATAAATTTTTTTCCACTTTTTTCAAGTATCAGATCTCAAGCTAGCTTAAATTAAATTAAAGACAATTCAGAGTTCCACATATATTTTTGCTTCCAACCATTCACTATCTGGCTTTAACCCTATGATCAATTCATGGCAATTGTGCAGGATCATATAGATGTTGAATGAATGTAAAGTGCATATGCTTCATGTGAATATGTGGATTCCAAGAGAGTACCAACTTAAAATGCAAGTGCCATAGGCACTTAGAAAAAACATGGTATGGAAAGTAAGGTCTTGATAAATAGTCTCTCAGATAGTTTCTGTAAATGTACTCTGTGGCAGCAGGTGGGCAAATTGGGATGTGGGTGCCATCAATACAGCCGATCATCATGGGGAAATGTGCTATTTGATAGAAGTCTGTCTTGGTCCTGAGCGTTCTGCGTGCATTTCAGGGAAGCTGATGTAATGATGCATTCTCCGCATCATAGCCTCTAGGAACTTCCTAAAGAAACGGGACAGGCAGCTCTGGGACACGCCACCTACCGCAGCAATCAAAATCTGGTAACTCCCAGAGGCAAGCAGGTGTAGGCTACACAGCACCTGCACATGTGGCGGGATGGCGTGCGCCCTTATGGTTGGGTGCTCCAAAAGTGGGTGCAGGTCCCTGATCAAGTCCAGGACAGTTTGGGGGTGTAGCCTGTACCTTTGTAGGATCTCTGCCTCAGTTAGTTGGAATAGGGTGATCCTCTGCCTGCAGACCTGCTCATCCCTTCTCCAGACCCTCTCTCCTTCTGCTTGTAGCCGTAGCCGCCTCGCTATCACGTAGAATGCCACCATTCTGGTCAAAGTGTTGCATTTTGGGGGCTTTTTTTATAGCCTGCACCTGGTTACCACCTGCTTTCAATCCATGGTAAATACCGACTCTTAAATACCTAATTTTATGCAAATTCGGTATTTTAGAGGTTACCTACATCTCAAAAGTCATTTTTTCCATTTCATATTTACTGAATCGGTACATTTACCAATTCGGTAAATTTACCGATTCGGAAGTTATTTGGCCCCTACATCTCAATATCCTAATACCGGTCGGTAACGGCCGAAAATCGGTATTTTCGGCCGTTACCGACCGGTATTTGGTTACCTACATCTGGCCCTAGATCTATGATTGGCTCTGGGAAAAATCGAATATTGTGTAATGTTGTCTTGGATGTGCATTTATTTCTGTACAGTAAACCACATCAGCTGCAGCTCATTTTATAACTAGTATGGTCCTTCTTGAATGTGCTGTGGATTTGTGAGCTATTGGTTCTAGTGGGATGCTGTGAAGACTGTGCTAAGAGTATATTGGGGAAGGTTGTTAAAGAGAGAGTTGTCTGCTTTTAATAATAAATGTTTGATTTTGTAGTGAGGAGATGTTAATAAACTGTACTGTAGTATTAAAGTCATAAAATTAGGGAGGTAAAAATGTTTTTGGACTCCAATTGTTTTCACGGATTTGTCGCAAAAATCTTGAATAAGTCGCAAATATGTACAAATACCCTACCATATTAGACTTCTTTATAAAAGTGCATGAAAAACACATGCTAACTATTCAGAAGTGGAGAACTAAAAAATAAAAGATATGTTTTTATTTGCTGACTTTCCCAATATCAGAGTGCAAAGTTGAAAAGGTTTCTATGATTGGTTGTTTTGTATGAGAGTGGTGTGCCATTCTTATGCTTAGCTTTCATATTTCCAGAGATTATTGAATCTATCTAATAGGAGCAAAAATCATATTTCATCAACAAACTGAATTTTCAGGTATGTGAATTACATTTAATTTTGAGAAAAAAAATTAATTGAAAAGGTAAATGTGTATATGAGGTTGTTGAAATTAAGTATGAAATATATATATATAAGTTTTGAAACTGCATGAGATTATCTATGAGTGGTAGTGTGAGTGGTTTTATATATTAAGTATTTCCATTATTTATTGATAGGTGAGCAAGTCATGTTCTCAGTGTGTGAGTATATAACATTTACTCTGAGGGGGAGGCTAAGTGTGTGAAACGTTGGATGACAATATGTTGCACTGGAACTGTATATTGTACATGTGCTGTTTTTCTGCATTTTCTAATTGGTAGAAATAAAAGACTGCTTGCTAAGGGTTCAAGTTATACTTAACCATGTATTATAAAACATCCAAAGTGTTACATGTCTATACGTGATGTGCTGCTTGCAAATAATGTTTTCTTTCAATTCTAGGCCTTGTAGTCCTATTTATTCAATTTTAAAAGAGGACAACAAGACTACCGGCAAATCAAAGCAAACACAAACTCCGCTCTCAACAAACGTGAGATGTAAAATCTCTCCTACCTGCTGAGAGCGGAGTTTTCGCCTCTTTCCCAGCCCCCTGTCAAGCAGCAAGACATAAATAAAAGGTGAAAAACAAGCAGAAAGAGGCAAAATAAAGATGAGAAATGAGCAGAAACAGGCAGAATAAAGGTCAGAAATTTGCAGAAAACGGCAGAATAAAGGTGAGAATTGGGCAGAAAGAGGCAGAATAAAGGTAAAAAACTAAAGAGGCAGAATAAAGGTAAAAAAAAACTAGCGGGTAAGAAATGAGCAGAAAGATTAGAATTAAGGTCAGAAATGAGGGGAAAGAGGCTAAATAAAGGTCAGCAACGAGCAGAAAGAGGCAAAATAAATGTGGGAACCAAGCAGAATAAAGGTAAGAAACAAGCTGAAAGGGGAATAAAAAAGGTGAGAAGGAAGCAGCAAGAGGCAGAGTAAAGGTCAGAAATAAGTAGAAAGAGACAGAATAAAGGAGAGAAAGGAGTCTAAAGAGGCAGAATTAAGTTCAGCAATGAGTAGAAAGAGGCAGAGTTAAGTTGAGAAACAAGCAGAAAGAGGCAAAATAAAGGTCAGAGATGAGCAGAAAAGGTAGAATAAAGGTCAGCAGCGAGCAGAAAGAGGCAAAATAAAAGTGCGCAGCAAGCAGAAAGAGGCAGAATTAAGATCAGAAACGAGCAGAAAGAGGCAAAATAAAGGTAAAACACCAGCAGATAGAGGTAGAATAAAGGTCAGAGGGGAGCAGAAAGAGACAGAATAAAGAAAAGAAATGTGCAGAAAGTGTCAAAACAAAGGTGAAGAGCAAACAGAAATAGGAAAAATCGTGGGCAAAATTAGAAGAAAGAGGCAAAATAGAGGTCAGAAATGAGCAGCATGAGACAGAGTAAAGATCAGGCATGAGCAGAGAAGAGGCTGAAAGATGAGCAGAAAACGAGCAGAGGAGGCACAAAACTGAAGGCAGAAGAGGATAGTGGACTGTAGGCAAGCTGGATGGGAGGACTGCCACATGGTGAGCAGGCCTGAGGACCTGCTCCTCTGTGCCAGCCTTCTTTTTTACAGCACCCCCAATGACAGACCCACACATATACTCATGCACACACTCAACGACCTACTCAGAGACTCACACATCCCTGACAGATATACTCAGACACTCATGCACCGACTCACAGATCTATTCAAGCACTCATGCACCCATTCACAGAACCACTGAGACACACCCACTTACAAAACCACTAAGAGACTCATGCACTCACCACCAGATTGACTTAGACACTTATGTACCGACTCATAGACACACTTAGACATTTATGCACCCACTCAGAGACCAAGTCAAATGCTCATGCACCCACTCACAGATCCATTCAGAGATTCTCGCACTCGCTGACTAACCTACTCTGACTCTCACTCATGGACCCACTCACAGATTCACATAATCACTCACAGACCCACTTGGACAGTCATACACCTAGTCACTCACCCACTCAGAGACTTATCCATCCGCTCACAGACCTTCGAAGACAGTCATGCATCTACTCACACACCTAGACAGAGACCGATGCACTAACTGAGAAACCCACTATGACACTTATGTACCCACTCACAGACCCATTCAGACACTCATGTAACCAGCCATAGACCCACTCAAACATTGATGTACCCATTCACAGGCCTACTCAGATACTCATGCACCCACTCACAAATCCACACAGGTACTCATTTACCCACTTACACAGCCATGTACACACCCATACAGCCACTCACACACCTAAAAATCAAAACCCCTTACACACCCACTCACAGACCCATACAGCCACTCACACACCTGCTCTCAAAGGTTACAAGTTACAGTTAGGAAATAAAATTCAAAACATTTTGAAATTCACTCAATAAACCAAAAGATACAGGGATGTTATAGTTAGGAAATAGAACAAAAAAACTGTAGAAATTCACTTAGAAAAACAAAGGTTACAGGGACGTTATACTTAGGAAATAGAATTTACAAAACCTTAGAAATTCACTGAAAAAACAAAGGTTACAGGGACGTTATAGTTAGGCTCAGGTTTCACTTGTACAAACCCAGTGAAACTCAGCAGTTATAGTTACTTGAGCTAACTAAAACGTACGCCTCCACAATGCATTGCTTATGGCCTCACATATTACATCACTCATGACATTGTCATATAGCTATTTAATTTCTATATACTGTGTTAAGTTAGCATGAGCTTTTTAAATGTTTAAACGCCATTTTTCCTTTTGCTTCATTTTGCACACAACACATAATTGTTGTTTTAGCTTTCAACCCAGAAGAGCTTCATGATTTACTTGAGAAACAATATGTTATTGCTCTGATATCAGTTTTGCTTGGATGCCAGGATGTCACATTTATTTTTGACGCCTCATTGCGGTCGCAGGAGTACTTACAGTATGAATTTGTTCATCCGGCTCCTTTAGCAATGCGACCCTTGGAGGATTTCCATTGCATCATTTACACTGATGGTTCGGCGCAGGTTGCGCATGGCTCTAAACATGCCTACGTTTCCGCATGCGCCATTGTGATCGTTGCCATGGTGAACGATGAGTTCAAGTCCAGTGTCGTGCACTCGCAGACACTAGGGGACTGCACTGCACAATTAGCAGAACTTTGTGCTCTGATGCTTGCATTGGAGTACGCTGATCCTGGTGTGACAATACTTATCGTAAGTGATTCTTACTACTGTGTCCAGTCTTACAATGAGAACTTGTTCTTTTGGATTCAGAATGACTTTCGTGATTCCAAGGGTAGCACAATAAAACATAAGATGATCTGGGTCCGAGTGGCTGAGCTTAAAGAGCAGTTGCCACTTGTGTTTGTGATTCATACTCTCGGCCATCAGCGTGTTGGAGTTCACGCTGTCGGTAATTCGCTTGCTGATGAAGCGGCGAAATCTGCAGTATCAACATATTTAGTTGCAGCAGTTACACAACACCGTACAAGTTCAAATAAATTAAATTCCTTACTTCCCACGAAGAACGAAGTGAACGCTGTATCCTCATGTAGATCTTAACTCCCCTGAAACAGTACTCCCACTGTCGCCAATATGTTGTGAAATAACCAGGTCCTCAAAAGTAGGTTTGGTTCCAGGATCAGGATTTAATTATAGATCAGAGGAACAGCTTAACAACCACGGAGACTGGCAACCAGGACAGTCAGGCTTCAGCTGACTATCACAGAACCTTTACAAGAAACATCTACAAGAACATTCTAAGTTCTAAGAAGCTTGCATGCCAAGAAGCACACAAGTAGCATACAACACACGGTCCAAAAGTAAAATAGATGATGGCATCTTGGCAGCTGTAGCTGCCACTGAGAAGGGAAGTAAATATCCTACGGGTTTCCCTTCGAAGTACACATACCACTTAAGTCCCGATAAGGTTCCTTGTGTGAAAATTCCTGATGTTGGGGAACGGTTGATTCCTAACTTGGATCGCAGAGCTACATTAATTACAGCGGCGCATGAAGGTGTGGCATCTGCGCATGCGGGCGTCTCAGCCACTGTAACTCAGCTACAACAACAGTTCTGGTGGCGGGGACTGTACAAACAGACGCGATTATGTCCTTCAATGTGACATTTGCCAGCAGATTAAGCCTTCGACTGCTGCGCGTCCGCCTCAGACACAGTTGTACATATCTAATAAACCACTGGGTCGCGTTTATTTGGATCACTGCGTTCCTTTTTCTTCTGATACTGCGTAGAAGTACATCTTAGTAGCAGTTGATTCATGCACACGCTTTGTGTGGGTATGGCCCCATCGCAGCGCTGATTCACGGACTGTCATAAGAGATTTGCGTGTCTTTGTAGGGATTTTTGCCTGTGATACCTTCCATTCGGATCAGGGTCCGGCTTTCGCCTCTAAGGCGTATAAGGATGCTATGATTTCCTTGGGGGTCCAAGTCAAGTTTTCGTCTCCATACAGCCCTGAGGGTAATAGTGTAGTGGAGCGAATGAACCGTGACTTAAAGCAATCTTTGACAGCACGAGTTATAGGCACTGGCAGAAACTGGTTGGCCCATCTCAATGGTGTGCAGCGTGCACTAAATATTCTCCCTACAAGGTCTCTGGGTGGGCGGACCCCGTACGAAATGCTCTTTGGTATCAACATGTATGTCCCTGACCTCGACGGTCTAGACTGCGTGGCCCAAGCCACGGCCTTTGACGTGGATGAACATTGCAATGTTTTACAGGATCTACAAAAGACCAGAGACAGTCTTGCAAAAGAACATTTGCCCTCCACATCGGATGATGCGTTGCAGATCCCGGTAGTTGGCTGGCCACCCAAAGTTGGAGAACTGGTTCGAGAGAAGATCGATAACAAGAAAGAAGTTGGTCCTTCCTATCGAGCACTGGTTCCCGTTCTTGGAGTGAAGGGCACAAGAACAGTCATTTTACCACCACTTCCAGGTCGTAAGGAAAACAGGTTTATCTCTATTGACAATGTCAAGATACACAGGGTGGCCGATTCTTCATAGTATGACACCGGCGGTCTCCTGTCCTTCGATTGTGAGAAATTCTGTTTTGGCCACTACTTCTAATGCTGAGCCAGAAGTGGCCCTCAAGATGCCTGCTGTTTCCAATCCTTTATTAAACACTTTACCCGTTAATAACATTGATGACCTAGATTACGCCTATCCAGCTGATTTATCTATGCCTGATTTAGAAACACGTTTGGCCACAGAATCCAGGTTCTCCTTTGACTCTGTTTCAGTGACTTAAAAAAAAACCCTCACGTTGTGCAATTTATGCCTCTTTATTTAAACTACATTTTTTGATTGCCCCTTGGACATATATTTGGCTGGTACTTTTCTCAGTTTACCTTTTTATGTCAATTGGTTTTGTGTTTTATTTTTTCCGTCTCATCGATGGACACTATGTCGAGGAAAGAACTTGCATTCGGCATCTTAATGGAACTTTGGCCCCACATTCCTCGTCACATACAGCACACAGACTGAAGAGAGACTTAAATTTTGTTAACATCACTGCTTGGCCTGTTCTTGATGGGATTGTGTGGGATGCAGTTAGATTTCAAATACATGGCCCTACTGAAGTGGTTATTGTCCCTAATGTGCTCAGAGTGAACATGGGGGATGTAGGAAAACAAAACATACTTTCTGATTATTGGGATATTCAGGCGTAGAGTCATTATTCTCTGATTTGAAATATTATGCTGCCTTTGATGCTGAAGATTTATATTTAGAGTCTGCTAATTATGGTGAATTATTTTGCTTTCAACATTACGGTAATCATTTTCTGCATTAAACGAGTTCCAGAAGGGGTACTGTAAATTACACACAGTGGGAACATTGCCCAGCACCATTGCAAGGCAGCTCCAGTACATTTTTGAAAAAGTACACTTATTTTACCGACTTTAATCAATCAAGTCCTGGGTCCTTTTATTTTAAAATGGCACAAAAGTCCATGTCCAAAGTTAGACTTACCGATACTAAATGACTATATTCTAAGTCCTTTCTAGTTAGCTGTAGAGGGCTAAGAGCTATGAAAGGAAACCATTGACCTTAAATCGGTTTGGGGTACTAAAAATTGGCAGGTACAAGGCACTGAGGCTTTGCACCGTGCATGTCTCATCCCAAATCATATGTTGTTTTTAAATTCTACGATTTCCCAGACAACATGCTTTGGATTGGCTACTTCTAAAAAATTAAATACACCTACTATCCCTGAATTGGAAGAATATTCCGGTTGGAATAATTTTACAAAGTTTTCCATTCCTGAATTGCAAACACTATTGCACAATTCATCCTTTAATGTATCCAGTTTGGATCCGAAGGGTTGGCTGATGTGGCACAGAAGCTCTGATTCTTGCTAACGTTGCTTTCTGGGTTTAACTGAAGGTTTTACACAAGTCAGGCCTGATCCCCGTTTTGATACTGATCATTCTGTCACCTCTTACTCAGTTGGCAAATTATGTCAGATTTGGCTACAACATTCTACATTAGCTGCATTAAAATTACATCTATCCAAGTTGACTGATAATGTGGATTTAAATGATTTAAAAAAAAAGCCCAGCCAGTGGTAGATCTAAACGGTGGATTTATGCAGTTTACAATGAAATCTGGAAACTTTCACAAATTGAGGCTGCTAAGCGCCTTAGAGCTATTGATCAAGCTAATTTGGAAAAGGTGCTTGCAGTTGTCGATAACAGTATTAACATTCTTTCTTCCCGCATTTACACGTTGAATAATATTGTATCTTCTGTTGTTGATATTGTACATGATGAAGTGTCTGTGTTATACCATGGTCAAAATCAATTGCATTCTATTATGCAGTTTGCGTGGACCTTGCAGACGCTTAAGGCTGGTAGGGTGCCTTGGAATTACATGAACGTGTCCTCCCTCTTTGCCCCATTTAATTTAACAGACAAACAACGTCTGCTTTCAATGCGTGACGCATCCTTTTCCATGTTACACATTGAGAGGTTGGAATCTTTACTATTCTCTGTAGCTGAGGCCACTGCTGCAACGTGGCTTATCCACGGATTAATCACATTACCATTTGCCCTATACAATTTTACTAATTGTATGCGATATATTGCGATAGGGAGATATGAAACATTAGGCAGCTAATTCCTCCATGACGATGGTCTCTTCACTTATAGGTGCCTGAAAGACGAGAAAGAAGTGTATCCTAATGGGGAGGAATGCACAGAGTTCCCTGAGCATTCATTGATATGCAGACACATCCAGTTACATGGTTCTTGTAATCAGGACCGGCATAATTTAGCCTGTGTTTTGAAAGGCACTCCGGTTCCCGCAATTGTTCCCACTTTCACATTACTGGCGAACAGTAGTTATTTACTGTTGAATAACGAAGAGTGTTGTAGGTTAATTAAAGGTATCGCTTATGTGGTAACTGTATCAGAACGTGTTGTCTGTTGCAAAAACGTTCTGTATCCCCCTACGCATGGGAATTCAGATGTTTCCATCTGGCCGCGCATCCCAACCTTGAAAGCAGAGTTCAATGGTATGAGTAGAATAAGAGCCCTTTTGTATCAAAAAGAGGTGGCCCTGAGTTCAGCCCGAGAAACATTCGTCCTTCATATAGCTAACACGCTCACAGAGGTGCAGGCGCTTTTCAATACTGATTCGCCATTACATTTCAGCGAGCTGGTTCATCAAATCTTCAATGCCTCCTCCACTTCTGGCCTTGCTCACTTTTTTTAAATAGTTAGCAGTGGTCTCGTGACTTCATTCGAGAAAATATTTGGAGTCATTCCTGCCTTCTTTCATTCTATATTTTCAAGTCTGTTTGGTGGCTTCCCTGTTTTGCTAGCATTAGCTGCGGGCGTTTTGGTGATATTTTGTTTTATTAAACATGGATGCCCATCCTGCGTTAGAAGCCGCAGAGCCCCTCCTGCCACTGTTTCGCAAACGGATGCTTGATTACTATGGCACCCTGCCGCTTGCGACTTTAAGCACGGCATTTGGATTATCGTTTCAGTTTTCCTATTTCACATGTGTCCAGCCTGTATTTCATTGCCTGAATTGCGATTTCGACTGAGCTCTTGATTTGTGTCTCTGCATGACGGTGTCTCCTGACGTTGATTTAATCATCTGATGAGCCCCGTAGTTGCTCACGAGTTGGTTTGTTCTGGCGAAAGGATTATGGCCTTGGCAGCGATGCATGGACTAATGGGTGAGTGGGACATACTCGCAGCAGCGCATGAGTTCTTGGCACAGAGCTTTCTTGAGAACCCACAGAGTTGTTCTCTGATGATGCTAGAGGATCCAGTGCTGGAGGAGCACGTATGTTCTTTCCCACTACTTAATTGGATGGCTGAACTGTTTTCGGATGACAACAGTGATTTCATGTTGGAGGCTGTTGCTGCATATTTTGAATATTCAGTCCTATCCTGAGAAGCCTTGGAGACTTTTGTTATTAAGCACGTACCTAATTGTTTTTTTTAGGGTGCTTTTTGCTTACAGACGATTCTTTTTCTGCACCCCAGGCCTATTGACTTATACGAAAGTGGGCCTTGTGTTGAAAAGTTTAGACCATTTTATTTGGCCGCTGTAGGCCATCATATCTGCTTTTGAAAGATTAGCTTAGCTCATTATTATTGAACTCTGCTTTCATGTTATGCCCCTGTTCTGGTCTTACCTTACCTTAATTTTTGACCGTGCTTGGATCATTGGGGGGGTGTCATATAGCTATTTAGTTTCTATATACTGTGTTAAGTTAGCATGAGCTTATTAAATGTTTAAACGCCAGTTTTCCTTTTGCTTCAATTTGCACACAACACATAATTGTTGTTTTAGCTTTCAACCCAGAAGAGCTTTGTGATTTACTTGAGAAATAATATGTTATTGCTCTGATATCAGTTTTGCTTGGTACACTGTCTGCACAGTGAGTGCTGAAGGCTCCAAGGATAACTCAAGACAGTGTTGTTGTGAGGTCTGATCTTCGCACCTCCATAGACATAACACACATGCTGCTGCCAAAATCTGGCTCTAAGCGGGTTTTATATTGTTGTGCTGAAAACACACGAAACACACTTGATGGTGCTTCGCATGTAGAGAGCTGGTGGAAGATGATGTGATCCTCTGCCACTGAGATTTTGAGGTATGGGCCCGCCCTGCTAAAACCCAAATAAGACCTTCATAGATATAAATATACTATGCTAAATAGGGAGGGTGAGAATTAGGTGTTGTTAATTCCTATTCATTTCAGCATCTTAGTATGCTGTCACCATTCGCCTTTTATGGACTAGTAACTATGCTGATAACTTTGTTGCTTATAATATGTTTGCTTGTATTATATAAGATACTGCGTTTGAGAACCTTGCATTAGTAAATAAATATTTCAAATATGCACGTGTCCTCATTTACTCCACGTTCTGGTTTGAAATGATTATATAGCGAAAGAGTGTTCATGTGTTCCACGATACCTGAGGTAATCTAAGTTCATGTTCTGGTTTGTCTAAACATTGGGAGTTTGTTATGACCAATGAGACACTGTAGCTAGCTCGGTAAGGGGATTTTGGGTACTGAGGTGAGTTTCGGGCCATCCTAATTCACCGAGGTTCCAGGTCTCTATGCACAGTTCTGTAGGAGAACGAAATTCCCACTATAACATGGTCAGTGACATCACTGATGCCATCTCAAATGACATCACTCATAACACCTCTGATGATATCATCCATAGAACCACTCACATACCCACTCACACCCCATAGAACCTTTCATATACACACTCCCACCCTCACACCACTCCTCACATACCCATTCACAGACCCATACTAGTACTCACACATCCAATGGGTCAGCTATAGAGCTGCTCACAGAACCACTCACTCATACTGCCACTCAAACACCCACTAACTCACCCATATAGTCACCAGTTGAGTGAAGATGTCTGATGGGTGTGTAGAAGGAAAGGCAGTAGTTGAGGTATGCTGGTCCAGTGTTGTGGAGGGTTTTGTACGCATGCATGAGGAGCTTCAATGTGATTCTTTTGTTGCTCGGGAGCTACTCACATACCTGTGCAGCCATTCAAACAGCGACTAACTCACCCATACAGCCACTCAAACACTTACTTTGCAAAACATTCACTCACAGACCCAATCACTCACCCATACGGCTACTCACATACCCACTAACATATCCATATAACCACTTACACAACCACTCACATACCCATATATCCACTCAGACATCCAGTCACACACTCATGCAGACAGTCAGTCAGCTAGTCAGATGAGATATGTCAGAAATAGTATGACTAATTACTGGAGCAGAAAGAATAGTAGTTTAACTTATGCTGTAGCTTAGTATATATATTTAAGTCTGAGAAACGTTTATGAAACACGATTATGGGATGATGTCAACAGTGATGTCATTTGAGATGTCATCAGTGAAGTTATCAGTGATTTCACTGACTATGTCATGAGTGATGTAATATGTGAGGTCAAAAACAGTGCATTGCGGGGGCATGAGTATAGTTATCTCAGGTTACTATAACTGCTGAATTTCTCTGGTTTTGTATGAGTGATATGTCAGCCTAAGGTTTTTTTAATTCTATTTCCAAATTGTAACGTCCCTGTAAACTGTGTTTTTTTCACTGAATTTCTACGGTCATAAGTGATGCATTGCTGGGCACTAAGCTATAGTTAGGTCAGTTAACAGACCAACTCAGACACTCACGTACCCAGTCACAGACTCTACTCAGACACTAATGCACCCAATCTTAGACCCACTCAGAGATTGATACACTCACTCACAGTCCCACTCAGAAACCCAGGTACCCACTCACAGTCCCACTGAGAGACCCACACACCCGCTCACAGACCCACTCAGAGACTCACATACCTACTCTTATAGCTACTCAGAGACTCACACACCTACTCACAGATTCACTCAGAGACTCATACACCCACTCACAGACCCATTCAAACACTTATGCACCCATTCAGACATATATACTCACTCACAGACCCACTCAGACACTTATGCACCCACTTGCAGAACCACTCATACTCTCTCAGACCCACTCACAATCCTACTAGGAGACTCACACACAGACTCCAGATCCACTCAGATATTCACTCATCCACTCGCAGAACCACTCAGACACTCATGCACTCACTCACAGACTGACTCACACCCTCATGGAGGCACTCCCAAAACCACTGAGACACTCTCAAACCCACTTGCAGACCCAATAAGACAGTCCTCCACACACTCAAACTCCACTTAGACACTCACACACCCACTCACATACCCACTGAGACACTAATGCAATCACTGACACACTCACACTCAAAGGTTAGAGGTTACACTTAGGAAATAAAATTTAAAAACCTTAGAAATTCACTGAAAAACATAAAGGTTACAGGGCCGTTATAGTTGGTCTCACATTTCACTCATTCAAAACCAGAGAAATGCAGCAGTAATAGTTACCTGAGCTAATTATAACCTACACCCCCAATGCACTGCTTAAGACCTCACATATACCATCACTCATGGCATATTCAGTGACATGACTGATGGCATCCCAAATGACATCACTGCTGACAGCATCCAGAGAACCACTCACACCCCCTTAGAACCTCTCATACATCTAATCCTACACAACCTCTCATATAAACATTCACAGGCCCATACCAATACTCATCCATGGAGCCACTCACACATCTACTCACTCATTCTGCCACTCACACACTCATTAACTCACCAATACAGCCACTCACACACCCAATCATATAAACATACACTTACACACTCACTTATACATCCTTACACCCACTCACACACGCATTCAATCACTCATACAGAAACTTACACAGCCACTCACTCCCCCATACAGGTATTCACACACCCACACACTCACTCATATAGCGACTCACACAGCCACTCACTCACCAATACAGCCACTCAAACACCCACTCACTTACCCATTCAGCCACTAACACTGCCACTCACTTACCAATACAATTACTGACACACCCACTCATGCACCCATACAGCCACTGACACAGTAACTCACTCACCCATATAATCACTCATACCTCCACAGAATCACTTACATACCCATTCACACTTCCAAACAACCACTCATATACCCACTCACTCATCCTTATAGCTAAATGCACAAACATTCACTCTCTAATACTGCCACTCACTTACCTATATACACACTCAAACAGCCACTCATTCACCCATACATCCACTCACATACTCACTCCCTCACACATACTGCCACTATAACAGATACTCAGTCACCCATACAGTGACTCACACACCCACACACCCACTCACATACCTATGCAGCTACTCCCATAGCTACTAACTCACTTATACATCTACTCACACACCCACTCACTCTTCAATACACTCAGTCACCCATACAGATACTCATATACCCACTAGCACATCCAAGTAACCACTTATACACTCACTCACTCACACACCCATACAGCCACTCAGACCTTCACTCACATGTGTGAGTCTCTGAGTGAGTGGGTAGGGGAATGGGTACATAGGTGTCTGACTGGAACTGTGAGTGGATACATTAGTAACTGACTGGAACTGTTAGTGGGTGTGTGAGTGTCTGAGCAGGTCTGTAAGTGCATGAGTTAGTGCGCCTGTGAGTAGGTGTGTGAGAGTCTAAGTAGGTCTGTGAGTGGGTGTATCAGTGTCTGAATGGGTCTGTGAGCGGATGCATGAGTGTCTGAGTAGGTCTGTGAGTGGGTACATGAATATCTGATTGGGTCTGTGAGTGGTATGTGCATGGTTGAGTGGGTCTGTGAGTGGCTGCATGAAAGTCTGAGTATGCCTCTGAGTGGAACGCTGCTGCGTTACAAAAGTGACGCAGCGGCGGCGTAAAAGAGGCGCAAGGGGCTTGTAAATCTGCCCTTAAGTGTTTTGCCATACAGATTGTGGGGAAAGTGAATACCATCATCGCGTGTATCATTTTCGGCGAGGTGCCCACCCCGAAGAAAGAAATCAAGACTTTGGGAGTCTGGCTTGAACCTAAGCTGTCCATGAAGACCCAGGCAGCCAAAACAGCAGGAACCTGCTTCGGACTCATGCGTTCCATCCGCAAGATCCTTCCGCTACTCCCTCCCCTATCAAGGAAACTCTTGGTTCAAGGTCTGATCCTTGCTCGGCTAGACTATAGCAACGCTGTCTATCTAGGAGCCCCCAAATCTACCCTGGCTAAACTTCAGCGCACCCAAAATGCGGCTGCCCGGCTCCTTATGACTCTCCCCTCCAGAGCCTCTGCCAGACCAGCGCTCAAGGCCCTACACTGGCTTCCAGTGCGACAGAGGATAGAATTTAAGGCTCTGTGTACCGCCCACAAACTCCTCAACGGTTTAGGCCCTTCTATCTTGAGAGACATGGTCACCCCATACAAGGCTCCCAGACTCCTGCGCTCGGATAATGAGCGTTTGGCCAATGTCCCTAGATTCAGGAAGGTGCGCACTGGCGGTCGACGCTTCGCAGTAAAAGCGTCCTCAGGTTGGAACTCGCTCCCCCGCTGCCTGCGGCTGGAACCCTGCCACCTCCTCTTCCTCAAAAAACTGAAAACTCTCCTTTTCCCCAAATAGTACCTCTTCCCTCTCTTGGTCACTACTAGTCTTTATAGCGCGGGGATGCCTACGGGTCACCAGGCGCTCTACAAATCGTTAAATAAATAAATAAATAAATTTCTTACCCCACAAACCCTTGTATTGGACAGAGGACATATAGGTGTATTAAAATCACCAACCCAAATATGTCAAAAATAACATCCTCCTCTGAACTTAACTTGACAATGAAATTCTCCAGTTCTGTAACTACTTTAGACCGTGAACTGTCAAAGAGGTTATTATAAAAATTAATTAAAAGAACATCCCGGGCATGTTTTTGATGTAACCTGAGTACCTGTGAATGACACCCGATGTTAATGTGCCTTTTTACTTCTATGGGCAAGTTAGTTAACAAAAGAAATAAACCCCCCCCTTAGCTCTACCGGCCACAGAACACAGAGCTGGTAAATCATATGATACAAACCCCTCGAAACTAACAAAGTCTGTACACCACGTCTCCTGGAGACAGATAACATCATGGGAATTGAGAAAATCCATCCATCCTAACATTTCCCTCTTTTGAGTCAACCCGGCTATGTTCCAAGTGGCTATGGAAAGCCCTCTTGTTTGACATGCAATTTCTAGTTCTGTGGGTTGGCCAATGTTATCTTCAGGGGTCGCCCCTTGCTCTTGGCCAGAGCCTCTTTCGTCAGAGGGGTACATGGCTCCCCGTGAACTTGCCAGATCCACAGATCCCTGTCCCACTATGCTTTCGTCCCCTGGTTCGTCAATGCCCCTGCTGTCTGCCATTTAATAGTATGGCAGTCTAAATCCTGTCAATCATTCTCCACAAGAGTGCTTAGGGATTGGAATCGATTATATACAGGTAAAGCAAAATGCGGCTGAAGTAGTAACGCCCAGCTGGTTCTTTGGCGTTGGGTAATGAGGTACCCTGATAATTAACTGGCAAGGCTGCTACTCTGTTCAGAAAAATCCTGGCATAATGTGGATTCTTAAAGTTGATAATGACACAGCCACCCCGTATGTGTTTCTTTAAAGGACCTATCCAGTTAACTCTTCTTGTTATGAGGATCTGATCGGCATAATTCACCGGAAAACCACAATTATAATTAAGCCAATGCACCGTTTTATTTTTAAGTGATGCATGTATTTCCATTTGTGTCGAGCTGAGGGGGGGTGGGGGGCATTCACCAAGACTGCCTCATACGGTGAGCAATCTGGGGGTAGGTTGATTGTCCTACCACGTTTCCCCTCCACTAATTCTTTCTCTGTCCGGGTTTTAGTCTCCGGTGTACTCTCCTTACTACCAATATCTAAATTACGTGCACCACAAGTATGGTTACTTTCTGCCAATTTCTTTGTGGGGCCTGGAAGGACTAATTTGTTACCCATAGCCAAGCGTGTGCATTAGAATTAGTGATGGCCCCCGCAGGCCTAATGGTATCAGATACTACTTCTGTTATAACTGCTGTTCCAAGATCACTAACAATTTGAGGACATTCTTTCTGTCTATTAGTAGTTACTTTAAGTAACTCGTTATGAATGTTCAGATCCCCACTAAGCCTAGTAACTTCCCCACTTATTATATTGATTTTATCATATAACGGTTTGAAATATGTTTCAATTTTGGCAACCAGCACATTAATGATCTGATTGACCTGTATGTCATTTAACATGCCAGTGCTAGTTGGTTGCTCTCCTGTACAAGAGGCAGGGGTAGTTTTGGTACCTTTTCTTATCGTCCCCTGTTTAAGCTGTGGCTTCCTACAACCCCTTTTCTTTCTTGGGGTGAGCACCTCATTAGTTGACGGCGAACAGGGGACTACTCTAGGCTCTTTGGACTTCAATACAGGGACTCTTCCTACACAGTCCACGGTGTGAGTAGTGTCTAGACTTGTTATCATACTTGGCTCCACAACGGGGTCTATCGAGCTTACTGGGGCTGACAGGCTGCCTAAACCTAGTGAAAGTCAGCGTTCAGCCCTATCTATTTCAACAATAATGGCGCTAACGGCCTTCACAAGGTATGTATCAATAGTAGAACCCGCAGGCACAACGGTATTTGTATTCCCTTTACGTTTTGACATCTCATGAATAGGGTATTTAGCAAGGTACTACTTGTGTCGACAACAACAAGGTAAACTCAGATACCCACGTACAGCGATATGGCTTTTATGATAACCTGCACGTTGAATCAGATCAGAAAAACGAACTTAATCTCCTGTTAATAATACATAAAATGAACGGTGCAAGGAAGAAAAGTTAAAATGGGTATGAGTATCTTCTTTTCATAGCCACCGGCTCAAAGCTTATTGATGAATGAAAACCAAAATAAAAAAAACAAAATTACAGAAATTGGGAAACAAGATCAATCAGGCTCTGTTGTAGCGTTGAGTAATATCCTTTGCCTCGAGAGGGATAGGCTAAATAGTTTTAATCAAAGCCAACTACTCACAGTACCTACAACCATCCGGGATCAATATTTGGGTGCGACGATCAAGAGATGTGGCCTAGCCCAGCCTCGGTCGGTTTTGGACGGGCTCAGACGGGCCAGCCCTTGGCCCCGGCTTCGCCCGGCGCGCGACTGCGCGCGTTCCACTAAGCGGATGATGTGTTGAGATTTCGAGCAGCTGGTGGAGGGAAGGGCTGATTGGAGGCAGCTGTGTGGCCCCATGGACTCCTGGACCTCCGAGTCCCTGTCCGCAACAGCAGAAATGCCCCACGAGTCTCCTGAGCGAAGCGTCACCCGCGAAGCGTCACCCGCGAAGCGGGTGGCGCGAGCAGTACTTGTGCAGCCGGTGGAGGGAGGGGCTGATTGCAGGCAGCTGCGTGGCCCGTGGACTCCTGGACCTCCAAGTCCCTGTCCGCAACAGCAGAAATGCCCCACGAGTCTCCTGAGCGAAGCGTCACCCCATAATTATTCGGTAAACAGTCCAGCCACAGATTCTTTTGAATCCACTGGCCCTCATTATTGCTCATTTAGCAGGAAAATATATTTCCTATATTGAACACACACACAAACAGACACAGAAACAGACACACACAAACACACACACACACCCAAACACACACACACACACACACAGACACACACATAAATGCTAAAATCCCATTATCAAAACAGAAGTGGGCCAATCAAACTAGAAATCTGAAATGGCTGGTCACAAGTTAGAATAGTTTGAATATTTAAATATGGTAGTTGAAATGTACAATAAAGCCATCACATTCAAATACACAAAAAGCAAAACCAGTGTCCCATCACATGGTTTATAATACAGGCCCATTTAAACCTAATGTAATTAATTATTAATTAAGTGATATTAAATATGTAAAAAATTACAAGCATAAGAGTATGTTGCTGACCAACCACAAGAACCAAGAGCCATAGGTTTGTGAGAAATTAAAAAGGTTAAAGTGCCCAATTACAACTTGTGCATAGAGAATTATTGCTGTAAATAGAGGAGTGCCAAACCCCATAGTACCAAGCAAAAGAAATGAGTCTATGAAAATGCATGCACCAGCATTGAAGAACAAATTGAAGGAGGCACAAAGGTGGAAGCATCAATTAAGGTACAAATCACTTAGTGTGATTTGTTCATTCTTCAGTCCTGTGCCTCCTGACTTTACTGTAAAAGAAGTAATTGGTCAAACTGAAGTGTTTTGCTCAAGATTTGGCCAGAAAAAGTGAGCAAAGGTACAAACACTTCAGTATAGATGTAACATTCTTGTAACAAGTTATCCCTAAATATTGTGTATAATATCTAGCGCCTGTTATCCCATATGTACTGAGAAAACTATAAAGGCCCACAAATCTGAAGTACATTGCCATTAGAAATATGAGTTCAGAGTGCCCATGTGAAACAAGCATTGGCAAAGCCAATATACTTTGTCTATGCATGATTTATTGATTTGGTCGATGTATTTTTTTATGAAATGTTGCAAAGCAGCGGCTGTGCAACATGGCTTTAGGTAAAAAAAAATGCGATGACGCTGCAATCGTTAACCATGTCATAGCACTTTTTTTCTTTAAGCCTTGTTGTTCATCATCCCGTGCTGCTATGCAATATGTGTAAAGACAGTGGAGGGAGTATAGGGGGCAAACAGCATAAGGGATTAGAGCAGGAATTGGGGAAACAATGACCAGATAGAGAGAGGAGGTCAGGAGTTGGGTGGAAACAACAGACAACAGGAGGAGGGTAGGGGAAACAAATCGGACAGCAGAAGATGGGTGAAATGGGGAACAAACAACCGACAGTAGGAGAATGGCAGGGGAACAAACAGTGGGAGGAGGAACGAATAGATAGAGAAAAGAAACAACAGACAGCGGGAGGAGGGCACGTGGCGGGGAGACTGTACAGTGCCAGGCATTCTTATATACCTGGAGCAGCATGTGGCCAGTGAAAGGACATTGACCACAAACAGAATGTTGTGCTAGGTCCATGCTTCAAGGTACGGACAGCAGCCCCAGTAAAAATGCAGAAGGATGTGACCAGCCCACCGGAAGCAGAAGGCATGACCAGTAAAAAGCAAAGGAAAAAGAGTGACAGTGGTACGTATTGGAAAGTAATGGGAGGCTTGTGATTGCATATTAAACTCTTTTAGATTAAAATAATAGCTTTTGTTGACAGCACATGCTCATTATAGGCACAATCTAATAAGGGAAGTTCATTAAAAGACCTTGATAGTTTAATGAAAGCAAGTATGAAATCATTAGCTTTATCAGAGGTTCAAAAAGAACGCTGACCTGATGTATCTAAGTGTGTTACACTCTTGGTAATAGAATCAAAATTGGAGATGGCACCATAAAAGAATGACTACGTATCCGAGTATCACATCCCAATGCAAGCATGATGGATGGGTGCTGCGTCCATTCACACTAGTTAACGTGGCAGCCATATTATAAAGCCTAATTTCTTTGTGGTCATTAAATAAACATACTCTATTGTACATCTAAAAAAAAGGTTAACATGTCAATGAAAATAAGGCCAGTTGCAATAAAATATGTTATGATGCAAGTTTTCTTGTTCATTGTAGATATATGTTGGTCCACACACAATCTAAAGTCTATAAACATTTGCCAATCTATAACAGGCATTGACTAGTCTGTATAACAAAAGATTACCTGTCCTGCGTGTAATAAGATACAAAGTTTAGAGGAGAGGAAGACATTAAGTGCATGCAGCCCTCAAGATTTTTTGATTTGTGGACCACCTGTTTTTAGATCTCTGCTTTGAGTGAGTTTCACTAACTGAGATTCACTCACTATGAGCTCCAGTAAAATGGTTTTGAGTGCTAGCCACCACTGCCTGCCTCTAAAAAGAAAAAGCTCTGCTGCTGCACTGCTGGGGTGAGAGGCTCTATACTGGCAGCATGTGATCATATGTGCCTACACATTTGCGAACATGTGGGTAAGCAAGTGGAATTATTGACTAACTCAGCCTGGTATCTTCACACCCGGGTAGCCTGTTCCAGATGGCACCTTTCATACATTTCTTATGTTCTGAGCATGACTCATAGTTAGATAGAACACACAACATGTGATGGGAAAATGCTTGCACTGAGTCTTACCACTTGCAATCACTTGGGGTAGCATTCCAACCCATGCAGCTATAGGCAAATCAGTCTTGACCCTGCTCCAATAGAATAGTCCAGCACCAAACTACCAAGCCAGGTCCTCTCTGTACCAGAACACAAGCAACCCAAGAAGGATTTCAATCTGATTGGAGTTCTTAAGTCGGGTGTAGCTTGGTTCCTGTGTCACAGCGAGTAAGAGATCCAAGTCTGGACATTTCCTTGGCCACCTAGGGTGCTACATCAAGCAGAGGTTCCTATTGGAGCAGGGTAAAGACTGATTTCCATATGACTAGGTCCAAACTGAGGTGGAAAGGTGTGCAAAATAATGATGGATTGGGAAGCAACCTGAGTGATTACCAGAGGTTGAGATTAATTCAAGCATTCCAGCCACCACTTTTTTGTATACTTCATAATTGAAATGTGCATTTAAAAAGTAAGCATTGTCCCCATTTCTCTTCAACAACACTGTAAATATGTAGTGCTTATCTGTATTTACACTGTAGGCAAAAGCTGCATTAAAGTATAACCGTACATTATATGTACCTAAAGAGATGTGAAAAAAAGTGCCTCCATAGGTAAATAGGGGTCCAAAGTGCAAATGTAATGTTCTTGTAATGATACATGCACTCCTTCCTGTACTTTAAGTTTGTTTGTGTTCCTCTGAGTCAGCCCTTCAGTAGTCAGTCCCTCAATAGATTCAGGCTTTGAACCCCCTGTTGGACCAAGGTAATTGCTCTGCTGGGTAGCAGGAAGATCAAGGACTTCCCCACCCAACAGGTCCCTCTGTAAGGGATTACACTTCTAGTTGGGGTAGGAAGAGTGATGGGGGAATAATATTCAGCATATGTTAATTACACTCACACTGCCTCTCACTGCCCGATAGGCCTGGCCATGCACTTTCCAGAGAAACAGTAAGCCAAAATCTGTGTACGAACTCTCTAGGTAAAGAAAGTAGTTTGGCAGTGGCCGTTAGCGGTTGGACATTCAGAGATTTTTAAAGGGTGATAACTTGAAGTCATAATTTTTTTAAGTTCCAAGATGCGGTGCAGGATGATTGGGGGAGGGGTGGAATGATGATGTGTCACATTTAGATTGGGCAGGAGTGCACATTTTCTGGAAAATTCCATCCCCACTTAAAAATCCCTGCGAGAAACTCTGAGAAGTGCTGGAGTCTGCAGAACCAAAATTGACTACTTTTTGATGGATCCCTGTCTGGAGTGTCAAGCCACAGTTGTACTGACTTAGACTGTGTAGATATGCCTCCCTAGGGCCAGTGGCACTGGCCTTCCCACTCCCTCAGGGGGACAGGGGTGTGACCTTGGAAGGGATTGAATGGTTCACTTGAAATTCTGTGAGCTCGCCCTGAAATCTGGTGACCCCCAAAGGGGACACGGACACCCTTCAAGTGTCCATTAGGTCATGGGATTGGGGGTGCTGACAGAGAGGGTGATCTGCCTTGAGGACTGCAGAGTTTTGCTGAGGAAGACCTAGGGCCAACGAGAAGTACCAGGATCCCAGTCAGAGGAGCAGGTCCTGGGTGTGAAGAGAAAATGGGCAGGAGGGCAGGCCTTAAGCTCTTCCTCATCAGAGGGAGAGAAGTGGAAAAAATCTGCTCCAGAAATCACAAAAGTGAAGAGGCCAGGATCCCCAAAAATGAACACCCTTGGTGGCTACAGAACAATGCCAGGAGCAAAACACAAATAACCCCATAAAAATTTGCCCCAACAGCCAAAAACAGCATTTGTGCTGCTCCCCTGCATTGAAAAGGTCTCTGCCATGCACAGTTATGTCCTATTCATTCATTCAAAAAACTTTATTCAATCATTGATTAATAATCATAAAAGTACATACATACATAAGTAATAAAACATGAGGGTACAGCAAATTTTAAGTTACTCACATATCAAAAAGCATGTTATTCCTCAAGCATATCGCTTTTAAAATGAATACAGCAGTAAAAAAACAGATGTCCTGCGAATCAAGTCCAAATAAAAGCCCCATGGCCGATACAATAGTGGATACATTATATTTTTTGAAAAGCGGTTTCAGATATATTTTTCGAAGGTGAAGATAAAGAGGGCATAACAGTAAAAAGTGCTCCGTGCTTTGCTTTGTGGTCCCATCACACGGACAGGGGGCAGTAGTATAGGTCTTCATTACAGGGTACGCAACAAGCAAATGAACAATCCCCATCCGTAATCTTGTCAATACATATTGGTGGGATCGGATAGTAACCAATTTAAGGTATCCTGAAAACCCCATTTCTACCTTAGTGTATCTGTCGTAAAAAACATGTGTGGAAAACTGAGCAGTAGCTGCATTACGCTTCACCATGCTAACCCTCAAAAATTCATGTTTAAGCTCACTCTTTGGGATATCTAAAACACAAAAAGGGTTATCACGCACAGTAAGATTAAAAACATCTTTAAATGTTCGAATTAAATAGTTAAGCCAAGGGATACGGGAACATTTGTCCATGTGAAGACAGTCTAAAATAATCTTTCTTGTGAAACCAGTCTGTTCCTTAATCCATATAGATCTCCATACTAACAGGGGTCTTAATCTGATCAAGTCAGATAGATGTTCTAGACCAACCTCCTGATGGATCAGCTTTGTTGAGGCAGAAGATGGTAAACACAAGAGTTTTTTGACAAATTTGTTTTCCTCAACCTGGAGCATGTTGTTATTACAATGGCCCCACACTCCTGAGCCATATAGGGCCAGAGCAACACATTTATGGCGGTATAGGTACAACATGTCTGGTATCCGTCTTGAGCCTAACTTGGATGCAAACTTAAATATGCCAAAAGAGCACTTGGCCATTTTGGCTCTTACATTAATCATTTCAGGTGTCCACATCCCCCCACTGTTAAAAGTGATACCCAAGTAACAGAATTTGTCCACCACTTGTATAGTTTGGTCCATAACTGTAAAGGGCCTTAAGTTTTTGATTTTCTTCCCACAGGGCATTATAAAAGTTTTTGAATTATTAATTTTTAATTTTCTCCCATTAATAAAATCTGCAAATTTATTCATAAGTTTTTGCAGCCCAAGAGGGGTTTGTGAAAGCAGAACCGCATCATCCGCATAAAGCAATATTGGGATGGAAAGGCCGTCAGCAGTCGGTGCATCTGCACTGACGGTCCGTAGTTCCGACTCAATTGCATTAATAAAAAGGGAGAAAAGAAGAGGTGCAAGGACGCATCCCTGCCTAATTCCAGAGCCTACTTTAATACTAGGTGTACACTCCCCCGATTGCCCGTAACGTATCTTAGCCGTCAGATTCCTATAAAGTTGGGCCAAGAAATAGATAATATCCTTTGGAGCACCCATGTCCAACAAGGTTGACCACAGAAGTCCATGGTCAACCAGGTCGAAGGCACTGGTCAGGTCAGCAAAGCAAAGAAACAACGAGCCTTGTTTAGCCCGTGTATATTTGCCTATCATAAGGTCCAAATTAATACACTGTTCTATGGTGCCTAACCCCTTGCGGAATCCATACTGGGAATCCGCAAGGATCCCTTTGCCTTCAACCCATTCCTCCAGACGACTCAGTAATACCCTACTCTACTATTTTTAGGGAAGCTGTGAGGAGAGAAATCGGGCGATAGTTTTTTGCCTCACCCCTCTCCCCTTTTTTATAAACCGGGATAATGATTGATTCCCCCCAAGTCTGTGGGGCCGCAATCATTGCAGCTGCGTTAAAAACCTTTGTTAACAATGGGCTCCAGATGGAAACCTCGGCTTTATAAAGGTCAACGGGTACCCCATCAGGGCCCGGCGCCTTTCCCCCCTTACTGACCCGGATGCCAGCATCCACCTCAGAGACTGTGATATTAAGAGGTAGGGGGTAATAGCTACAGTCTCCCTATCGCCCCCTACAACTAGTCCTTCAGGGTTAAAAATACTAGTAAAATGAGCTACCCATTGTTCCTCAGTCACCTGAGCAGACCTTACCGGGGCTTCTTCATTTTGGAGAAAGGGACTGTTGACAGTGGACCAGAAAAGCTTGGCATCCTTAAGATCCACTGCCTTAGTCAGGTTGTTCCAGGCCTCTTCCCTTAGTTCCTGTTTCCTATCCCTCAGATGAATTAAGTATTCCCTTCTCAGGGTTTTAACTTCTTCCTTATCCCTGGGTTTACCCTTAAGAGCAGCTTTAAGTCTTTGTAAGGATTTTGTACATTCCCTGTTAAACCATCCCCCATTATTCCTAGGGCCTTTGGTTTTATACCAGTTAAAATTTGTGCAATGTTTTTATTAATAATTTCAAAACTAGCTAAAATATCAGCATTATCCTTTTCGGGTTCGAGACAGCATTCCACCTCATCTATACAGGCTGACACAATGGTACATAGTAAACGTTCCTCATTTTGCCTACCCCATTTAATTCTAGGGCCATTGGGTCTATGTGGAACTACATCTGTCACTGCACCATGTAACGCCTTTACTTTATCCCCCCACAAGGAGAGATACATTGTTAGACAGTTATGATCGCTAAGGGCTGGGTCTACTATTACGGGTGAGGAACACAAAGCCGTAATACTGGAGGAGACAATGAGGTAGTCGATAACCGTGGCACAATTCCTACCAATAAAGGTCGGTACCAAATTTCCCTCACTGTCTACGCCAGGTAACATGATGCATAAATCCATTTTAAGCATAAGAGTGTTTAGGGATTCCCCGTAAACCGAGTGTAAAATATGGGTCTGATCTTCCCCCACCTCACCCCCATACCCACACACCCTTTTGCCAGCAAATGGGCACATGTGAATGTTGAAATCTCCGCCCCACAAAATATCAAAAGACACACCACTGCGCCCATATAGCCTTTCCACCTCCGCTTCAAGTTCATCGACCATAGCTGTTTTAGAGTGGTTAAAGACATTGTTGTAGTGGTTTATTACTAAAACATTTCGCCCATTCCTATGTTGTAACCACAACAACTGAGAGTGCAGACCAACAGTCCGGTGGGTTTTCACTCGAACCGGTAACCTCACAGAGAGCAATATCACCATCCCACCACTGGCTCTCCCCATGTTGGATGGCTGTGCATGGCAGTTATAGGCAGCATACCCATCAAGATAGACATCTTCGGCCGCCCAAGTCTCCTGGAGACACAAGATGTCAAATTGGGTTATAAATTCTAACCATCCTAGATGATCTATCTTATTATTCCACCCAGCAATATTCCAACTCGACATCTTATAACCCCGTTCTGTTAAACTAACAGCCTCAATAGATGGTGGGGGTATGGTATGGATGTGAATTACTTCCCCAGGCACGGGGTCTTCAGATAGTCGAGTCGGAGTTGTACTCCCATTGGCCGGGGTAGGAATATCTGAGTTACAATGAAGCTGCCCAGAATTACGTGTATTACACCCAGAGTTACAAGTAGCATTATACCCATTGGGTGGGTTAATATCTGTTGAGCCTTTTTCCCCCGTGCCTGCGCCCGTGTCTCTCCCTGTATCTCCACAGGATTCCTTACCCCCCTCCCCTGTGGCTCGATGGCATCAGTCACAGTCTTCCAGGCCACTAAACACGTCAAACCTGTTGGTGGTCTCTAGGGGTGTAAAAGGTTTGAGATGATCCATTCTCCTGTGTGTTAGGGAGTTGTACCTTGGGCCTACAGTATTCCACCCATACGGATCTACTACTATAGATGGTTGCTTGTCATTGAATATAGGGCCATTATTGTAGACAGGTGGACGATATGGGTTTGAGAGCATTTGCCTCAATAATGGGGGGGGAGGAGCTCGCTGTGATTGATGATTGGGTGGGAACACCACTGAGCGAGGATAAAAATATGTTAGGGGACGGGGGGTAATAAATTTACTACTGTGGTCAGAAGGCCAGTTAAGTATAAAATGGACGGCATTCTGGTCTCTAAAATTAATGACCACTATGTCTCCCTCAATATCTTTGGGTCTTCCTCCCAACCAAGGAAGGCGGCGGACATGGACAATTTCTCCATTGATATTATTTGCAATAGGTCTGTATAGACTTAACCAATGCGATATTTTATTTTTCAGCTGGGCAAAGCCCTCCCGTTTGTTCTTCTCCAGCTCTGGTACCCCAGTAAGGACTACTACGAACGGTACAGCTTCTGGTGGAAGTTCCGGAAGGGGGCCCTTGTTATAGTTACCTCGAGCCGGCCGCTCGTTTCCTCTTTCTCTCTTATTATTCCCTAGGGCTTGACCAGGATTATTCGACTGTCCAGTAAGTGTTACAGCCGGGGGCAATGTGGGTTTACTCTTAGATATTACAGGGTTGCTCCCTGATGTACTTCCACTCATATTATGTGAGGATTGAGGCAAGATGGTAGTCTGAACAGGGGTAGGTATAGTAGTTATGGCTGGAATACCTGATGAGGTAGGTAAAATTGGAGTTTGTATAGTGGGATTAGGCAATACTTTATTAATCGCTATCTTGATTCCCAGTTCATGTTCTATCTTCCCAGGTCTATCATCTAATTTATTAAGTCTATCTACGATAGCCAGAGTATAGGCCCTCATTATAGACTCTATGCTATCGATCAAGGCACCATTTGAAGGTTCCTGTAGCGTCGCAACAGCGGGAGGGCTGTCGGCGGTGGAGATGACAGGGTCTATTAAGGGGATTACGCATGGATGCGTAGGTGATATAACTATCCTTTCTTTATCTGTTACTTTAACCCGTCCTCCCCTAGTACTGTCGTCCTTTTTAATACCAAAATCTGCATGATTAATTTTCCTCTTTGGACGGTCAGATTTTTTACGCCTTTTTGTCGGAGGAGGGCCATAAATTTTAACTGGCGTGACTTTTTTTGCCCTACTTTTTACTGCTTTGGTGTGTTTAGGAATAGGGGTGATTTGTGCCTTGGTTATAACAATAGATTTAGTTGTACTTGGATTGGTAGCAATGGTTGACAATTTACTAGTAGTGCCTAAGGGTTCAAATTCGTAAATGTTCCCTCTCTAAATATTAGAGGAAAGCTGTCCTGCGAGGGGGTACAGATATTTTCAGTAAGAATTCCATCCCCCGTAGAGCTAATTAACACTGGTGAAACCGGGAATGGTCTATTCTTTAGGCTTTCAACCGACCGCCGGCGCTCAGCCCGAAGTTCTTCAAGGGTGGGGGTAGTTGGAGAATCCAGGAGAGTTTTCTTAAAGTAATTATCTAATTTCCCATTTATCAAACGTACAGGTTTCTCAGGGCCAGCCAGCTCCGGAGTTAGTATTTCAATTGACATAGTGGTTGATAATATAGTATACCCCCCAAGCACTTACACAATAGTCCTAGGCTGTTCGGTAGTCGACCAGGGATTCTGGCCCAGTCCAGTCTCTTTGGGCCTCTGAGGGCCACAGAGGGCCCGCCCTTTGCCCGGGCTTAGCCCCGGGCACTCCCGCGCGCTCCCGCGCAGCAGGGTGCCACAATTCTTATCGGGTGATTCCTCCAATTAGGTGAAGGGGCGGGACAAAGAGGGAGAGCAGCCCAGGTGTCAGGGGCACGGGGTTTCCCTTGGGCTCCTGGGAAACGGAGTCCACACCCCGTCGCTCGCAGCCCTCTGTCCCAATCCACGGCCAGCAGAGTCTTCAGCCCAAGTTCTAGGGTGACGCGGGACCCACGAAGCGGGTTCCGCTAGCAGCTACGGAAAACCAAAGTTCCAGGAGAAATGGCTGTAAGGTCAGCAGCAATCCGACCCAGTTGCTGGAGATTAGGTGAGTGTCCCGCGTTTGTTAACCAGGCGGGGCACTTTATCTCGAACCTGAGAGGCAGGGGGCGGGACGAAGAGGGAGAGCAGCCCAGGTGTCACGGGCGCGGGGTTTCCCTTGGGCTCCTGGGAAAGGGAGTCCACACCCCGTCGCTCGCAGCCCTCTGTCCCAATCCACGGCCAGCAGAGTCTTCAGCCCAAGTCCTAGGGCGACGCGGGACCCGCGAAGCGGGTTCCGCTAGCAGCTACGGAAAACCAAAGTTCCAGGAGAAATGGCTGTAAGGTCAGCAGCAATCCGACCCAGTTGCTGGAGATTAGGTGAGTGTCCCGCCAGTTATGTCAGAAATTATACCATTGCAAATGCTGCAGTGATAATATCAATGATTTCATAGAAGATATCATGAGTGAATCAATATGTGGGACAATTGCATGGTAAGATCACACGCTATAGTTTCCTTAGGGCATGAATTATGCTACCTTGACATAAATGTAACTTATGAATTTCAGTGATATTGCTTGTTTTTACCCTATCCTTTAACTGGCATTTACACACAACTATACCATCCCTTTAACCTTTAGCATGGTCAGTGATTTTCTAGATTTTTTTTAACATCTGCCTGAGGGGACCAGCTGTTTTTTTACCGATCTTGATTGGCGGGACCAATCTGAGTTTCCCTGCTCGCAAGAGTGTGAGCAGGGAAACACATGTCTCTTTCTACTCAGCTGGAGCAGGTTTAAAGCTCCCGCTAGGTGGTAGCTGACATAACTTCCCTGCCCGTGCTACTGCAGAAAGGGAAACTGCTGTTTCCTGGGTGTGAGTTCCCCGGGACACATTCATTGAGCCAGCACCAGGTTATGGCGACCCGAGGGACTTTAGTGGCCACACCCCTCCCCTTTACTTCACAAATTGGCCCAAGGAATGCGGCCGCCAGGGCCCAATAGAGGCATGAATAGCATGCCTGCTTGTCCCTTCTCCTTACATTTGTATTCAGCCCTGTGGGATGTGATCCCCAGGGCATAACAAGGTCTCATTTAGAGGGATCCCAACTCATGCTGCACTCCACAAATATTTTACACATAGGACCCCTTGGTCCTGGCTCCGACCAGGGGGTTTTCTATTTAAATTAAAAGGAATGCTGAATTGCACTTTTCTCTCTTTTATATTCTACCTTTCTGCCCTACCTTTCGGCTGGACTCGAAATGGATTGCAGCATATAAAAATAATTCTTCTTTATTTTTGCTCTGGCTTTCCTCTGCCACTGCCCAACACCCCACATGTCCAGGAGCCCTATTATGGCTGTCTGCAACATTTTATCTCATATGGTAGCCTGTCAATCAGAGCCTTACTCCTGTGGGAGCGAGTTAACCAAGGGAAAAAAGCCCCCTAGGTCAATCAGAGTGCTCTATGTTTTTAAGTCCGGTTCAAGTGACTCTAACAAGAGTCTGTCGAACCAAACCATCCAGATATTCAAATATTTTTAATGCCTAACTTCTCAAAAACTACTGAATGGATTTCCATTTTTGAGAAATGTAAATTAAAAAAAAATAGAGATCTCTGGACAGTTGATCCCACTGGAGACCGCAGGAGCCCAGTGAGTCAGGAATTTAAAATACTATCCCATTCTGATTGGCGGAGAGGGCCTTTTTTCAGTAGTCCACCAGGGTAACACGGGTGAGCAATCTGATTGGCTTGTCTCAACATTGAGCAAGAAATGTTTCATCCGCCATTGCATGAGACCCAGACTCTGCCCTCATCTCCTGAATTTGAGTACAAAGTAAGATATTAAGGGGCACCCCTAGGGTAAAATAAAAAAGAAATTGGGCCAGTTGGTCTCACAACACTGTTGTGGGACACACTTGTAAAGGACAGTTTGAGTCCCACAGGAGCCAGCACAGCCCCATATTCTCCCTTTAGAGTGCCTTGGGAGTGTTCTGGAGTAATGCGGTATTGAAGAATATGAGGTTTAAAAAGCCTGTGCGCCCAAGTCCATTATGCATATGGCTGTGCACGGTGGCGTAGTGGCCATCTGAGGGGGATGGCCCAGGCCATGATTCCAGGTTGTGCATCTAGCATCCTACTGCAAACAGTCAAAAGTTAGACACAGTGATGGAGTTGGAAAAATATGATAAAAATATGATAAAAATATTCTTGAATGTCACTGGGGAAAAAAAACAAAGGTTAAATCCCTGTTATAGGTAGGTAAAGTAATATGATCTTACTTTATGTTAAAGGAAACCCAGAAATTTACTGAAAAAACAAATGTTAAGGCTATGTGATAGTTAGGTCAGGTACTAGAAAATTAGGAACATTTAAAAAAAAAACTAGAAGTTCACAGAAAAAAAACAAATGTTGAAGTTCCACTATAGTTATTCACTATAATAAATAAATACTAGTATTTTAAAACAACTCCCATGACATGTTCAGTGATATCATTGATGGCATAACTGAAGACATCTCAAATTACATTATTGATAACATCACTAATGACATCATTCAAACTACTGCTGTTTAAATTACTCTATAAACCAGTAGAGCATTTCTGATATGAAAATAATGACTAAATGGTGCAGAATCATGTAAAGCATAAATTACCCTTCAGACATACAAACTCCTTTAGATGGATCAGGCTCATCCTATGCACAGACTTTACCAAGTACGTAATAGTTTGTGGATAGACAATGTTGGACCTGGCCCTTTCTACAGGGTCACCCCAAACATTTTGCCTTTTTCCTTCACCTTTTTGCTGAATTTGTTTTTGTTGACCTTATAACTCTGTGTACCAGACCACTGTTTGCCAGGGCTAAAGTGTTTGTGCTCTCTATCCTTTAAAATGGTTTAATTGACGTATTCCCAATTGACATATTATACTCAATTTATTGGTAAGTCCCTTGTAGAGGGGTATACCATATACCCAGGGCCTGTACATTAAATGCTTCTAGGGCTGCCTACTTATGTAGCATTTTAAACATGTCCCAGGCCTGTCATTGTCACCCGAATGCAGTTTTTATCTTCTATGTTGAGTTGTCATTAGACCCTCCCTTGCCAAGACGTAAGCTCTCCTTTTATTACATATAAGATACCCCTAAGGTAGGCCTTAGGTAGTCCATAGGGCAAGGTGCTTTGTAATGAAAAGGTTGGACATATACTTTTAACTTTAACATGCCCTGGTAGTAAAACACTTCTAAATTAGTTGTTTACTAGTGTGAGGTCTACCCTTCCATAAGATACCATTGGGAATTCCTTATTACCATTAATAAGCTATAATTCCTAATTGGGAGCAGGTATCTATCTCATGTTTGGTATCTATAAAATTGTACTGAACTGCTGTTCTGATGGACTGCTGCCCTGTGGATTGTTACCCTCTTGTCTTGCTGCTCTGCCACCTTCTGCCTGAATAACTGAATTCAACTGTCCCAGGACCTCCAGAGAAACTCATTAGGGCTAGCTTGCTGGCCCCCTGTTCAGAGCCACAGGGACACAAAGGTTTCCTCCATCTTAATCAGGGACCCAGCCTGAGTGAGGCCTAACCCTACAAGGGGTGCCCCTCCAGTCCTGGAACCTTGGGAGTGGTGATAAAGGTACCCAAATAGCCAACATTCAAAGGTGGGAACTTAAAAGATATTTGGCAAAAAAAGACTCTGAGAATCAGGAGGAGCCTTGGAACAACCTGCTCGCCTATCCGCCTGAGGTTTATCGCCAGTTGGATTGACTTTCCAGCTTCGCCCGTTTCGTTCTTCTCTGCAGCAGCAAATCTGTTTAAGCTGTCCTTCGCAAAGGAGTATCACACTGTGTGGAATTGTCTATAGCTGCAGCCCTCTGCCTTGTCCCCCTGCAGATTTTGACTGCCATTTTAGAGACTTAGTCCGAATGTACAAATCCTCACCATGGCGCTGGGCAAAAGGTTATCCAGCATCGACGCTCCTTCTTCAGACACCTTCTGTAGCTTTGCCCCACTGACCTTTACCTTCTCAAAACATTTGTCTCAAGAATTTATCTTAGTTTGAAGGTAAGCTGACTGGGCCCAATCCAGTACATGTATCCGAACAGTGCTCCATCATAGTCAACCATATTTTTTACTTTGACCTGTTCTCACATAACTAGATGTTTGAGGTTGGCAATTTGATTTTTTAGGCTCTCTTTTTTTATTAAAAACATTACAAATTCATAACTTCATCTGTACTGATTTGATTTTTGTCATTTTTGGGTCAAATTATTTATTTAAATGTGTTCTATTTTTCTAAATTGTCCTGGGATTTTTCTTCTGTTATGTTTTCACTTTATTATATATATATATGTATATGTGTGCTGCATAGACACTTTACACATTGCCTCTAATTAAAGCCTGTTTTTCGTGCCAAATACTCACCCCCTTTTGTACCGCTACTCAGGGTTAAGCACATGTCAATTTTGTGACTTTTTGTGGTTTACTCTGCAAGCAATTGTGGCTGCTGCATGACCAGGGCTCACACCCCAGTCAACCAACAAACCAATTTCTAACCAGCGACCTCATGTGGGTAATCATCCAGACACAGGTGTGTAAGCGCCTGCTGCATACCATGTTCGCCCTGTGTAAAACAGAGAACTGACTTTCTCCAGACAGCCAAAACAGATTAGGTGTTCAAGACCCTGCTACGTACACCTTTTGCTCTGTATCAAACCCTTTGTGGATAGTCGACCTCTCATATGCAATGAATCTGAAACTGGTGGGAAAGTACCTACTGTGAACAGTCTTCACCCTCTGGACAACTCCTCCACAGGGAGTCTTCTCCGTCTAGACGTCCATGGCCCTTAGGTAGTGAAGCTTCTTCTACACACAGCCTTAACCCTGTAAGGCACACTTCGTGGATAACAATCCACTCCGTCCAGAAAATCAATCCCCCTCAGGAGACCAAGTACCTACTATATACAACATTTACTTTGGAGTGAAGTCTTTGCAGATAGCTGGCCTTATGGGGGCAATCAATAAAACAAGAGTCAGCCATTCTCTGCTGCCCACAGTTTTTGCCCTGCAAACAACTATTCAATAGATGGCTCAATCCGTTGACACATCCTAGATACATTTGGAGGAAATGCATGTTGCTAAAGCTTAAGCCCATTAGCAGAAAAGAGGCTATGGAAAAGTTGGTCTAGATGTGCCCCAGGTCTGGATGATGTCATCTTTGCTGTCATCAATTATGTCACTTGAGATGTCTTCAGTGATATCAACATGTTATGAGTTATGTAATATGTGAGGTCATCGGCAGTACATGTCAAGGGCATACATTATAGTAAGCCTGAAACATGTTGAACCTTAATTGGTAACATTTGATAAATCTTCACATACCTTTCCAAAAAAAGTTCATCCACCTAAGCTCCTTCCTGGAAAGCTTCAGGGTGACTCATCCAGCAGTAGCCAAGAAAAAAAGCGGGATCTCAAAACATGTTTTGCCCACATAGTTTTCCATCTGTAATTTAGACAAAGCTACAGCAAAAAATGTCTGAACAGAATTACACTAAGTTTGGCCCATAAAGCGTGATATTTGTGAATTGGTGTAAATCTGTTCAGCAATTTTTGAAAACTTATGGTTCAAAACGCATAGCTCTCTGTTGCTGCAGGGGTCCTGTGGAAGTAATACAGGACTACAGTGGGAAAAAATGATGAAAAAAGAAAGCTGATTGGCTGGTAACGCTGGAGTTCCATGGCACACCGTAACCCGATTGGTGGCTACTTCATTAAGAAATATGTTCCACCTGCCATTTCAGGACTCAGGGACTTAGTTCCCAGGTCCTAATTATTTCACAAAAACAAGGCAGGTTAGGGTTACTCTGACCCGCTAGTCCTTGTGGGGGTGGGTCCCGAAGGGACATCCTCTGGGGACAGAATTAAAAATATTAAACATTGTCATAGTCCAAAAGATCATCCTTCTTTAAGGAGATTTAACTCCTAATACACTATATTATTTGGGCAAACCCCTACAATGCACAGTTTTCACTCAGTGAGCAGACTATGCAGAGTCCCCACCCTCCAGAGATCTAAGTCCCGGAAGATGGACAAGCCCCTATTATTTACAGTCTGTGCTCAGTTTGTAAACTGTGCATTAAGCTCACTCCCTACTGCACACAGTCAGTGCTGAGTGTGCAGACTGTGTGTAGTTGTAAAAATATAAAGGAGAAACCCTTTCAAGGAAAAGGGATGGGGTTATTAGGCACTCTAAGAAAAACAACAGTTCCCTTTTCTTAATTGTTCTCGGGGTGTGAGCCCCTCTCAAAGCTTTTTACCACCCATATCAAGGATACACCGTATGTTGTAACCAGAATTGCATCTAGATTGACAAATTTACAAATTCAACAGTTGTGTATTGAAAAAAGGTTTTTTATAGCGACACCAAAAAAGTTTTTTGTCTATGTTCCCTCAGACTAGAACCATGTGGCAATGTATATTCATAATTTACTTCACACCCCTCCGTTAATATCAATATGCATGTACACAGGAATTTGTAGTTAAAAACAATTTCTTTATTTGATCAAGATTTTGACCATGTCAGTTTAAAAACATAATCTATCACATTTATTCGGTAAACAAAATTTCAAATTACAAGATAAAACAATCATGAAAAGAAAGTGTCGACGCGGCGTTTCGGTGATGTGGTTTTCACCTTCTTCAGGACAAAGATTTTCAAATTCTAAAATCACTATAAAATTAAAAATACAAAATTTACAGTTACTATGTGATATTATAAAAGCAAAAATCTTTTGCAAGACAGCATTTTCCTACAAACATGGTACAAAATTCCCTGTGTCATTCTTAATATTCACAATATAAGTAACATAGGCATATTGGAGTAAACTTCACACTGAGTGGTTAGTGCTAGACTGACGTTAATTCAATGTTCTGGGGGCACTTATATTCTGAGGGCTAAAGTTCCTATAGCATCAGCATTATTACAGTATATACAGTATTTGTAAATCTTGCAATCTGTAACGGTGTTACCTTGTGTGGTATCCCTCTACTATACACTTCTTTTTGCTTGAAAAAAACTCTAGAAGTTTTTTAGTTGAAAAACAGTAAAGACCCTGTGTTCTTTAGGGTTTTATTGCCTGAGGGGAGTGCTGTTTGAGTTTGTGGACCCAGCATCTTCCCTAGGGCTGTGGAGGGTGCATTTGTCCCCTGGCGCTGAAATATATATTACCCACCTACTTTGTAGATCAGTAAATCGCTTTTTTCAATTGGCGATATCCGTTGTTTCTTAAAAAAATTTTCGGTTTCTGCAATTAAAACAATAAGATGTCATATATTTATCTTGTTGGCCATAGAGGTAATTTATTGTTAACTTTTTATAACTACCTTATTCCTACACCTTTCGATCAGGGGTGTGTTAAGATTGATTGTGTCCCTTCGACTTCTTTACATTTAACAAATCATATTTCCTGTGTAGAGAAAGGAATTTATTTTTTAATTTAAACCCTATTTATTTCAAAATAATTTGCGATTCTATTGGCAAAAATGTCCATGTTATCCTTGTGATATTTACTTGTTTTTTCTATTTCTCATCTAGAAAAACCTATTCACAGTCTTAAATTCCCTCAATTAACTGCGTGGCCATTCCCACCGGTGCAAGTCGAATATGCTGGATTTATTTACCTGGATCAATTTATCGCGATCCTGGAAGACGGTCGTTATTGTTTTCTACCCAGCCGTGTAGTTAAAAGATACTCTGCAAATATATTATTATTTTGCGTGAGTCTATAGAAACATTGCAGAGAGCTTTAAATTAAAGACAGAGATTGCTTTACAGGGTATTTTGCTGTCTTACCGTTTCTGTATCGTTATCTCTTGTTGCTATGTCCGCACAGTTTATTTGAATGGCGAATTTTTCTTTTAGGCTCGCATAATTCTTAAGCTGTTGTTTACCAGAGTTAAGGGAGACAAGGGGAACAGCATTTTAATCTTACTCGGGTTGCATAGGGTAACAGAGTTTCAGAGATAGGTGGTCTATTGGTCTGGACCATTTGTTCAGGGTTCCGTACTTACTTTGATGGCGATTTCACTTGCGGCTCGGGTGGGCACCTGCAACGACCGTCCTTCTTCGCTGGAGTAACTCGGTAGTAATTTGGGCTGTTTTTATACCATATTTAATTGGTAGATTGGATACAAGTAAGGTTATTCACCTGTGTCTTTTTTGCGGTTCCGTTTTGATGAATTTCAACCGTGGCGGCCATCTTTGAGTGACTGCACATATACTGGAGCACTGTTTAGGAAATATGTATCGGTTGTTTTTATTTGCAATTGAAGGGATCAGTTTCTTTCTTAAATTGATTTAGATATTCAAATTTTACTGAATTGAAATAGTGAATGGTCGATCCACTCGAGTATTATTTTTTGCCGATTATTTCCCGATGCACATAATGTGCATCTTAGTCTTCATAATACTTATTTTGTCCGGAAAGCATCTTGTTTTTTACTCTAGATTTAGGGTTAAGTTAGTTTGCACTTAAACAACATGTGTTCTATTAATAGTGGACTGCATAGAAATTGTATTAACTAATAACATTTTTCTCTTCAAAGATGAGCTGTTTAAGCAAACAAAAGGCACAAGTATGGGCGCTACATGTGCGCCAAGCCTTGCTTGTCTTTATGTAGCAGCCTTTGAAGACACACACATCTTCAATGAGATGGCCCCATTTTTTGAGAATATAAAGATGTGGGTTCGTTTCATTGACGATGTGCTGTGTATATGGTCCGGGGGTGAAAATGAACTGAAAGAGTTCATTCAATGGATCAATTTAGGAGATAAAAATCTGAAATTTACATCAACCTACAGCAATCAAAGTTGTGACTTCTTAGACATTAGGATTAAACCTGTAGAAGGAACCCTGAGAGTGGAACTCTTCAGCAAACCCACCGATCGCAACACTATGTTGCATTTCGAAAGCCACCACCCTGCAACTCAAAAAAATAATATACCCTTCGGACAATTCCTAAGGGTAAGAAGAAATTGTACCGATAAAGATGAATTTGAAAAACATGCTCAAATACTAAGAATTAAGTTCCTAGAAAGAGGGTATCCAAAAAAGATGGTGAAGAATGCTTACAAAAGAGCAAAATATTTTAATAGAGAAAGCTTATTCCATCCAAAACCCAAACCTGTCACCAATGATCAAAAACTGGTCTGTGTGACCAATTTCTCAAATATTAGCAATAAGGTGAAAAACCTGATAAATAGGAATTGGAACCTACTCCAAAATTCAGGATCCATACCCATCCCAAAACCGATATTTGCATATCGACGAAATAGAACAATTAAAAATTGTCTGGTACACACTTATCCAGTTGAAACAAAAAGAAATAGACTAGAGACCATTGACGGAAAAGTGCCATCCGGCAATTTCCCCTGCGGGGCCTGCAAAAATTGCAGCTTAATCATTAAAGGTCCCAAAATAGACTACAATGGGATTACCCATTACCAAAAAGATTTAGTTAACTGCAGAACTGCAAACGTGGTCTATATGATACAATGCCCCTGCCAAAAGGCATATATAGGGGAGACCGCAAGGGAAATGAGACTCAGGTTAAATGAACATAAATCCTCTATCAGAACAAAAAGAACCAATGCACCGCTAGTGGAACACTGGGAACAATGCAAACACAATGTAGAAGACCTAAGATGGTGGATTGTCGAAGTTGTCACACTGAACAACAGGGGCGGAGATGTGGATTGTAAAAGAAAAAAGAGAGAGCAGTTTTACATGTCCAAATTCAATACATTCAGAAATGGACTAAACAGTAGGGAGGAATGGGATAGAATAATCTAAATGCCCCATGTTTCCACTTCTGTAACAATGAGTATGCGAGGCACAATAGTTTAACTTGTGTGAGACAGCTTGTATATTCAGATGATTCTTGAATAACTGAACAGACATAATGTTAAAAATTGTCTGTTTTGTAGAAATACAAACTTAAGTGAATATAATATAAATGTTAAAAGAATATAGACCTGCTTTAACCAAAAAACGAGTGTGATAGTGCCAAAAGCTGTCCCAATTATCAAAAACGCTCTAAAAACAATCTGTATTAAATAACCACGTTGCCTATATTAGTTAAAAATAATTATAATCGACTTGGACAACAATATAAGCGTATAGGTTCTAACAGAACACCACCTATATTAATATATATACATAGAAACATTTGGACTTAAACCACTCTACAAGATGTCCGCCGATATTAAGAGTACCCTACAGACAGAGACTCAGGTCACGTGATCGGGACTCGCTAAACAAAAATAGAACACATGTTGTTTAAGTGCAAACTAACTTAACCCTAAATCTAGAGTAAAAAACAAGATGCTTTCCGGACAAAATAAGTATTATGAAGACTAAGATGCACATTATGTGCATCGGGAAATAATCGGCAAAAAATAATACTCGAGTGGATCGACCATTCACTATTTCAATTCAGTAAAATTTGAATATCTAAATCAATTTAAGAAAGAAACTGATCCCTTCAATTGCAAATAAAAACAACCGATACATATTTCCTAAACAGTGCTCCAGTATATGTGCAGTCACTCAAAGATGGCCGCCACGGTTGAAATTCATCAAAACGGAACCGCAAAAAAGACACAGGTGAATAACCTTACTTGTATCCAATCTACCAATTAAATATGGTATAAAAACAGCCCAAATTACTACCGAGTTACTCCAGCGAAGAAGGACGGTCGTTGCAGGTGCCCACCCGAGCCGCAAGTGAAATCGCCATCAAAGTAAGTACGGAACCCTGAACAAATGGTCCAGACCAATAGACCACCTATCTCTGAAACTCTGTTACCCTATGCAACCCGAGTAAGATTAAAATGCTGTTCCCCTTGTCTCCCTTAACTCTGGTAAACAACAGCTTAAGAATTATGCGAGCCTAAAAGAAAAATTCGCCATTCAAATAAACTGTGCGGACATAGCAACAAGAGATAACGATACAGAAACGGTAAGACAGCAAAATACCCTGTAAAGCAATCTCTGTCTTTAATTTAAAGCTCTCTGCAATGTTTCTATAGACTCACGCAAAATAATAATATATTTGCAGAGTATCTTTTAACTACACGGCTGGGTAGAAAACAATAACGACCGTCTTCCAGGATCGCGATAAATTGATCCAGGTAAATAAATCCAGCATATTCGACTTGCACCGGTGGGAATGGCCACGCAGTTAATTGAGGGAATTTAAGACTGTGAATAGGTTTTTCTAGATGAGAAATAGAAAAAACAAGTAAATATCACAAGGATAACATGGACATTTTTGCCAATAGAATCGCAAATTATTTTGAAATAAATAGGGTTTAAATTAAAAAATAAATTCCTTTCTCTACACAGGAAATATGATTTGTTAAATGTAAAGAAGTCGAAGGGACACAATCAATCTTAACACACCCCTGATCGAAAGGTGTAGGAATAAGGTAGTTATAAAAAGTTAACAATAAATTACCTCTATGGCCAACAAGATAAATATATGACATCTTATTGTTTTAATTGCAGAAACCGAAAATTTTTTTAAGAAACAACGGATATCGCCAATTGAAAAAAGCGATTTACTGATCTACAAAGTAGGTGGGTAATATATATTTCAGCGCCAGGGGACAAATGCACCCTCCACAGCCCTAGGGAAGATGCTGGGTCCACAAACTCAAACAGCACTCCCCTCAGGCAATAAAACCCTAAAGAACACAGGGTCTTTACTGTTTTTCAACTAAAAAACTTCTAGAGTTTTTTTCAAGCAAAAAGAAGTGTATAGTAGAGGGATACCACACAAGGTAACACCGTTACAGATTGCAAGATTTACAAATACTGTATATACTGTAATAATGCTGATGCTATAGGAACTTTAGCCCTCAGAATATAAGTGCCCCCAGAACATTGAATTAACGTCAGTCTAGCACTAACCACTCAGTGTGAAGTTTACTCCAATATGCCTATGTTACTTATATTGTGAATATTAAGAATGACACAGGGAATTTTGTACCATGTTTGTAGGAAAATGCTGTCTTGCAAAAGATTTTTGCTTTTATAATATCACATAGTAACTGTAAATTTTGTATTTTTAATTTTATAGTGATTTTAGAATTTGAAAATCTTTGTCCTGAAGAAGGTGAAAACCACATCACCGAAACGCCGCGTCGACACTTTCTTTTCATGATTGTTTTATCTTGTAATTTGAAATTTTGTTTACCGAATAAATGTGATAGATTATGTTTTTAAACTGACATGGTCAAAATCTTGATCAAATAAAGAAATTGTTTTTAACTACAAATTCCTGTGTACATGCATATTGATATTAACGGAGGGGTGTGAAGTAAATTATGAATATACATTGCCACATGGTTCTAGTCTGAGGGAACATAGACAAAAAACTTTTTTGGTGTCGCTATAAAAAACCTTTTTTCAATACACAACTGTTGAATTTGTAAATTTGTCAATCTAGATGCAATTCTGGTTACAACATACGGTGTATCCTTGATATGGGTGGTAAAAAGCTTTGAGAGGGGCTCACACCCCGAGAACAATTAAGAAAAGGGAACTGTTGTTTTTCTTACAGACTGTGTGTAGAGCTCACTCCCTCCAGAGACATAAGCCGCATTAAGTGGGCAAGCATCTACTATACAGAATCTGCACTTAGGGTGCAGACTGTGCATAGAGCCCATCCCTCTAGACACACAAGCACTATTAGGTGAGCAAGCCCCTACAATGCACAGTTAGTCTGAGGGAAAAGATTGTGCAAAGAGCCTATACCCTCCAGAACCTCAGCTCCATCAGTTAGGCAAGCCCCAGAATGCACAATCAGCACTTAGCATACAGACTGGGCATATGTATGTTTGTATGTATGTGTGTTCTTATATAGCGCTCGACTTACCCTAGGGCATCTCGACGCTTGCATTGGGAACCCCTCCTGGCTTTTCCCTGTGAGATAACCCGTACTGGGCATCCCCAAGGTGAAAGCCAGGCATCCCGCTGCAGGGGGCCGTTGTGGAGATTAAGCAAGCTTATTGCCCAGAGCTGCATAGTGTGAACTCGTGCTTAGAGTGGGCACCGAAGCGAGAATTATTGAGTCCGTGGACAATTGGGCTTAAGACCCTGCTGCGTCGGGAATTGACCCCTGGTCCCGGGTCTGACCTCTGCTTCAGGGTATGCCTCCTCTAACCAGTGAGCCACACTTCTCCACTTCTCCATAGAGCCCTCATCATGCAGACATGCAAGCAATTTTGGGAGGGCAATCCCCTACTATGAACATTTTAGCACTGAGTGAGTAGATTGTGCATATAGTTCATTCCCCCCAAAGACCTAAGCCCCATTAGGTGGACAAGACCCTACTCTGTATAGGCTGTACCATTTGTACTTCTCTTAATGGAGAGTCCACTCCCTTCAGACATCCAAGCCCAATTAGGGTAGGACAGGTTTCTCCTGGTCTTGACCACATGTGGGCCTTGCTAAGTGCTGCTGTGGTCCAGCAGGACCATGATAATATTTATATTTTAAATAATTTCACCCCAAGGGAATGGGTCCCTGTGGGACCCTCCTCAAAAGTCTAAGGGTCCGTGGTATCCCTATGCTGTCACCTTATCTCCCTTTTTAAAATATTTTTACGCACTCATCAACTGGGTCCCTGAGTCCTGTAATAGCAGCCAGAGCATTTTTCTTAATGTTGCAATGTTGCAGTGACCAATCAGGTTCTTTGACTCCCCAGGAATTCAGTGGGTGTAGTCAATTAAACCCCATATTTTGCCCCATCGTCCCGCGAAACTACTGAGGAGTCCTGTGGTAATATATATCTCTAGATTTTTAACTACCTAGCTTTCTTCTAAGTTTGATACAATTCTCTTCAGCTGCCTTTTCTGTATCATTGTCTAATTTTTCAAAAAGAAAATTGCATGGAGGAAAAGCATTTGTGACCCACCGCCCGGGATCCACCCCCACTTTTTCTATGCCACTGCTTGACAGACCACTGCAAAACGTTCCAAGAAGAAGTTGACATTTCCAACGTCATCAGTAATGTAATGTGTGAGGTCTTAAGCAGTGCACCACAGCAGTGCAAGTTATACTAATGTCAGTTAATCAGATCTTTAACCCAAACCTCCCAAAAACTGGCCATGGGTTATAAAAGCTTATCATGTTCTCACTGTAACCTGGCATGACACCTGCTCTGGATTTACAGTTCTCAACTATGAACCATGAGGAAAAAATACAAAATAAGGCCAGGCAAAAGACTATGATATGTGGACCAACCCCATTGGTTGTGGGTTGACTGTCAGGCCCTGTGAACTTGGAATGCATTGCCCATGATGGGTTGGTTGCAATGCCTGTTCAACCATTCAATTGGAAAATGTGGTTTCTTTCTGTGACTCTACCTGACAACCGCTGCGGCCGGAGCCACCGAAGCGACCGGAGCCACCGAAGCAACCGTGTTTTCCCGTGACAGGGGATTTACGGCTGCCACCAGAGCCGCTTCGCTTTGATCTTCCCACGGTGGGGGCCGCAAGTGCCTCGCGGCCAGAGCCGCTGCATCCTCACCCTTCCCACGGTGGGGGCCACGACAGAGGTCTTACTGCTGCGGCCGGAGCCGCTTCGCTTTGATCTTCTCGCGGTGGGGGCCGTGAGTGTCTCGTGGCCGGAGCCACTGTATCTTCATCCTTCCCACGGTGGGGGCCTCGAGCGCATCCTAGCTGCGGCCGGAACCGCTTCACTTTTCTCCTCCCGCGGGGGGCACAAGTGCCTGATAGCTGCAGTTGGAGCCAGTGCCGCTTAACCTTTGTTCCTCCTGCAACAGAAGCCATGATGATATAATTGTTGCGGCCGGAGACGCCAAACATTTCTCCAGCACGGTGGAAACCACGAATACCCCACAATTGCGGCCGGAGCTGCTACATCTTTGTCCTTCACGCGGCAGAAGCCGCAACAATACAATTGCTGCGGCCAGAGCAGCAAAACCTGTTTCCTCATTCAGAAACAGCCACGAGTGCTTATTGACTACGGCAGGAGTCGCCAAACATTTTCTTTAGGCGGCAGAAGCTGTGAATCTCTCAACACTGTGATAGGGGCCGCTTAACGGTTCTCTAAGGCGGCAGAAGCAGTGAAAACTATTCCCCTTAAAGCAGAAGATGCAAGCTGACCCCTGGTGTGACAAAGATCGCGAAGCCTTCGATATTGCACAATAGCAGAAGCCGCAAGAGAGCTATAATTAACACTGACTGTGAGTGAGAACTCTGTTGTGCCAAAACGCCTAAAACTCCGCTTCCTCGCTCTTTGCAGCAGGAGCCAAGCCCTACGCTATACCAGACGCCACACGCTAGTAAAGAACGCAAGGGGGGGAGCATTAGAGGCAGCGCCTGCACCAGCGCTCTATCAGTGCAATCAACGAGGAGGAAACGACGACAACGAGAAGAACAGCGTGTGGGGGCCAGTTGCTAGCGGTGAGTGCAGCAGAACGCAAGCGCCGCTTGGCAGCACTGCAATCAGACACGGGCGTGGGCTCGGGAGCAAGGCAAGCACAACAGAGGTAAGTGCTGATTCTGGGGGAACCCAGGTAAAACTATAGGACAGGATAAAGCCTATTGGACTTAAGGTTAAATGGGCAGAATGATTGTACCCTAAAAGACCAAGAACCTAAATTGGATATTGTAGAGACTGTGAAACATTAACCAAATAAAAGATTAGAGATGGCTCCCAAGAAATCCAAAAAGAACTTGGAGCATAAACTTAGATCAAGAGTGACCCTAGCTAATCCAAGTGCCTCAGAAGGAAGTGAGGAGAGCCCTGAGCCAAGCCCAGAGAAGTAGGCAAAGAAGAGAGTAAAACGATCTACGACTTCAAGAAAAAAGCAGGGTGGTACTGCCCAAACATCGCTAAAAGAATTTGTGGGGAAACATTTTTATAAAGTTCTCTCAACGGCAAAGGTCCCTGATATAGACATTGGAATAATAGAGGATGTGCCACCAAACGAGAGTGTGAATAAAAATGAGAGTGTCTTGAGGATCACTCAATTGAATCATTAATCCTGGCTAATCAGTCCCTACAACTCTTGATATCGTCACCACGGCTGTCCTCTTCACCGCGAGGCCTCTTCACCTATGAACTAGAGACAGATCACCGGGATAGCCAGTTCTCAAAGGAGGACTCAAAGATAAAAGAAGAGGATATATCTGATAAAGAGTCAAGGCAAAGAAGAAATGAAAAGCAAAGATCACCTGTAAACTTGGAATAGACAGTGATAGAACAAAGCGTGGAAATGAATCTAACCTCTGGACAAAACTTGGAATTTTCAGCTACACCCGCTTTCTCGATGCTAGACCTTATGTTAATATTACAGAAAACATTAAAAGGACTCTTAGAAGTCACGCTGACAAATAATGACATATTAAAAGCACAAAAAATGCATCTAGCTAAGATAGAGGGTGAGCTACAGGGGATTAGATGCCAAATGCCTGCAATGGTAAGACCAGTCTCAGATATCGACTCACAGTCTATGGTTGAGGATCACCCCGACCCAGCTGACTTATCTAAAGAAAAATAAGAAACTTATATTTCAAAATGGCCAATGAGAGTAATAAAGAGGCAAGGTCTCTAGATTTAGACCTGCAATCAGAATATGGCGAGTAGGAAGGAAACCACCAAAAAAGGGGAGTAACAAGATAGAGAAAAGACTAAGGGAGGATTTGAATAGAGGTGAGGGTAGGGACCAAGAAATAGAGCCACTGAACCCCATCAGGACTATAATAAAGAAGAAAACCCCAAAGACACAAACTATAAAGGTGCAATTAGATAGTGAACTAAAGTCGCAAGGGAAACAAGCTAGGATTAAAACCCCAATAAAGCCTAAACACCCCAGCAGTTGCCTGGGTTATGAATTTGGAGGAAGCTCTCAAACCGGAACTATCCGAGAGGTAGGTTTCAGTAGGCCAAAAAATCCGATAAATAAGGTGCAAATGATACAGCAGCTAGAATTAAAGGGGGCAAGAAAAGAAGGTAAAGAGGATAAGTGGTTATACTTTGAACCAATACCAACAGGTAAAGGGGGTAAGAAGTTATGGAAGAGGCTGCCGCCAAATAGGTCACAACTCCTGCAAGCGTTTGCCAAATGCCCAAATCTGAAAGGTATAGGGTCAAAGGATTTAAGACAAGTGGGCTTTAAACAAAATATAGAAGGAAAGGATGTGACCAGAGTATTGATGTACTCGGATCTAGTAAATAGTGCAATCGAAAAAGCAGAGGGGGAGGTACAGAAATAAGGGATTCGGATTCTATCTGAAGAAGAAATACACATAGAGGTAGAAGGGAAGGAGCCGCAGGGTAAGAATTTTCTAAGGTACCATGCAGGATAAAGAAATAGACAGGTAAGGATAACTGAAATGGAAGAAGATGAAGAAGCTGATTTGGGAAACCTAAAAATAGCAGTGAACAATTCAGATGTGGAAAATTGGTGGGTAAACTGGAGCCAGGCATCATGCCATGGAGGTCCCTCAAATAGGAATACTGTGGGGCATGGGGAGGAAGGATCCCTAGATGACCTTGAGTAGGAAAAAGGCACACCGCATGGCATAAGAATAGCTTCCTGGAACATAAAACAAGAAAATGTAAGGAAAATAGGAACAAACAAAGAGATCATCTGTATACAGGAAACTTGGCTATGTGGCAAGACCCCGACATTTGCAGGATTTTCCAATTTAACCGCCCAGCAAATAAGCAAAGATTTGGGTGCCCTGTAGGAGGAATAATGACACTGTTATCCACCAAATTAGTGAAAAAAGTGATCGAAATAATGGTAAAATGTTTATGGTTACTTGCATGTAGGGTAACGTTTTCTACCTCCGACAAAATGAGTATTATGACGTTGCTAAATGTGTATATGCAATGGGGTAATATAGAGGAATACGTTGTTGAAATGGGGTATTCTAAAGAATATATGGATACAATTTGTGAAAAATATGGCAGGGATTTGATCATACTATTGGGCGATTTTAACCATAAACTGGACCCAAAGAAAGTTGATTGTTGCTTCCAAGAATTGCTGGAGGCTTACTATATAATACAAGCAACCTTCCCCGACTGTGTATCTACATCAAATGATACTCAGCTGGGAAATTTCTTGGGTACTAAAATCCTCTTTTGCCTAAATGGAAAATCAACCCTAGACAGTCCAGCAAAGAAAACCTTTAAATTAGGGTTGCAAAACTGCCCAATAGATTATGTTTTTACGACACCCTGGTGTTTGCAACTAATTAAAGATTTAATGTTACAAATAGAGAAGGGAGTGACCATAACCTCTTAGAATTAGAGCTCCCAGATGTACAGTTGAACCCCTGTAGTAATGTTATCGAACAACAGATGGGATACCCAAGGCGAGCCACAGCAAAATTATCAGAAGAGTATGTAGCTCGGCTAATAAAACTGCAACAGAATTTAGATCTGGGCATAGTAAGCGGTCAGAACTTGGATTGGTTTGAGGATAAAATTGAAGAAGTGGTTCAAAGCCTCAGTGATGGTCTGATGAAAGACAAAAGAAAGGATAAAAGGAACCAAAGAAAGCAGGAGAGACAAAAAAGGTGATTTACAAAGGAATGTCTGAAAAAGAAAAGAGAACTGAGGAAAACAGCACGTAGTCTATGCATAAAGTTTGATCGGGCTAAGGCCGATGCCCTCACGAAATTAAAAAGAGAATACAATATGTTAATTAGGGGGCAAAAAGAGAGTATAAAGAAGAATGTTGGTCAAAGCTGCTTGAGGCAATAGAAACAAAGAATAGACACCAGTTTTGGACACTAATCCAATCTGCAATGGATCGCCCCACGGCCACAATGAACTGTGTGGTACAGGAAGCAGCTTGGGAGGAATATTTGATGGATCTATATAGCCCAGGAAGAGAACCGGAAGAGGGTTTGCAACCAGATTTGAGAGGTCTGATAGCAGTCTTAAAACCCGACTTTTCGGCCTCTGAAGTGAAAAATACGATAAAAGGTTTGAATCTAACAAGGGCAGCAGGTCCTGACAACCTTCCTGCCCTGATAATTAAAACCCAACTGGACTGGTGGGTGGATTTCGTTGCTAAAATGTTCCAAGTTATCTTAGAAACTGGGTAGTTCCTTAACAATTGGAAGGGTGCAATAATAAGGCCCATACAAAAGAAAGGCGATCAGCAAGCTCAAAAAAACTATAGATTAATTAACCTAATAGATATTGGGGAAAAGATTTTCTCAAAAATAATACTAGGTAAACTAAAAGCTTGGCTGGACCAGAACTCAGTGGTACCAGTTGCACTGAGGGGATTCAAAGAAGGTCATTCAACCCTAGACCACTGCTGCGCCCTATGGGCATTAGCCCGGAAGTCTATAGAACAAAAGGGAAAATTGTATTGCTGTTTCGTTGACTTCCGGGCAGCCTTCGACCTAGTGGATCGAAAGAGCCTATGGGAGTGCCTGATAAAATATGATATACCGGAAAGCCTACTGACCATACTAAAGGAACACAACAACAAAAATAGAGGTAGGGATAATGAGGCAACACTCTTAATCCCTGGTTGTACTGGTTTAAACAAGAAAAGAGTGTCAGAAAAAACACAGCTAAGGTACAATTGGAGCAGGAAAAAAGATGAGTATATGAACCCTCTTGGATCACTATAGAAAGCCCTCACTCACCACCCTGGTTGGTGACATGCTTCATCATAGGGCCCCAAAGGGGAGGCCGAATGCCTCCCCAGTGTGCTTCGACGCCAGATCTATTGCGGAGCAGGTTTTGTGAAATAGACGTGACATGAGTGATTATGGAGGTGAAAGTGATGGTTAAAAAATGTCTCCAGTGTCTCAAAAAATATCTTGTACTACTTGATCACTTGGACAGGCTAAAAATTGTTTAGGAAAGGGTCCAAATAAATTGTTTGGTTATTTCCAGTAGGTTAATAATCAGTCAACATGTTTCTGCCTTGAAACGGTGTGAATTTACCAGGTATTCATCATGACAAAAGTGAACTAAACCCTGGCGGTATGAGCACTCTAATGCACACCCTAACCTAGGGACATGAAAGTAAAAATCGTGTGTGAAAAAGTGCATGAAGAAGGAGTGAACTCCTCCTAGGGTCTTCCTAATTAGGAGACCTCACAGTTGGTGTATATGCACTTGAATGGTGTGTCAATTGCACACACCATGGATCTCGGGAGGGGGGTGGTAACGTAATTGGCACACCGTCCTCTACGCCAGTCCCCCACTTTGAACCTGCTGTCACCCTTGTTACCGGGTCCTGAAGATACTAAAGGAACTACATAAAGGGAACTGGGCCCAAGGGTCACTGACACAGAAAATAGCCATAGGTAATGGGCTAGGACAGGGCTGTGTCCTGGCCCCCCTGCTCATTGCAATATTCCTAGCCGACCTACCCGCAGTACTGGAGGTAGAAAGAAGTGCAAGTCCCAGAATGAGGGGTAGGAAAGTAGCTAATCTTCTATATTCCGATGACCTGGTGATAATTGACCAAACGGAACTTGGGCTCCAAAGGAAATTAAATGCTTTTAAAGAATACTGTAATGCAAAGATTTTAGTTGTAAATATGGATAAAACAAAGATTTTATGTTTTGGTTAGAAAGACAAAAGCTTTAACTGGTATTTAGGACAAACAAAATTAGAAATAGTAAAATAATATAAATACCTGGGCCTTTGGTTCGACAGCTCCCTAAAATGGTGTGTTCACAAAGAAGCTCAAGAAACAGAAGCCTTTTCTTCCATCTGTGGGTTGAAAAAATTCAACAAAGACTATGGGGACATGTCGCATAAACCTCTGTTAAAAGCTTATGAAGCAATGATCCCACCCCAAATATTGTATGGGGCAGAAGTCCTCTTTCTAAGCGGTAAAGGAGGGTGGGATCGGGAGGAGGGTAAGGCCCTAAAAATGCTACTGTCCCTTCCAGGCTTGGCAATGATCCAGGCAATTAGGATGGAGTTAGGTACAATAGCATGGAATAGCCAGGTCCAAATGTCTTTTGTAAGATTCTGGAAACGCCAGAACCCAGTGGGAGTTCAGAAAGTCTCGCACTGGTGTAGCGAGGAGATTCGGCACAGTAGCTTAAAATGGGCAAGGGAAGCAAGAAGGAAAATCCAGACAATAACAGTGAGTTTTAAAGGTGAGCTCAACATAGCACCCCCTGGATGTAGAATTTACAAAGGCGTCACTCAGGTACCAAGGCATGGAGCAGTCAAGGAACAATGACCTAGAATACCTGAGGAAGAAAAAATCAGCTCAATGCATAATAAACTCCTGGGTAAATGATGCATGGTATCCATACCTAGAAACCTTACCAAACTATGGGTTTCGGTGTGAAATCCTAAGGATACGGATTGGCATTAACCTGTGGTTAATGGATGGGAAAATAAAGGCAGAAATGTTACATCCAGATGGAACATGCAAATGTGGCCTTCGGACCAAATCTGAAACCCAGCATATATTGCTAGATTGCCTTGCAGTTTTAGAATTGAGAAAATTATTTTTACGCCCAGTATTTTCAAAATACGGAATAAGGTCACGAGCCCAAGCCATTGTGTTACTGACAGAAATGATAAACCTTGACATTGCAATTGAACTAGGAAGCTTCATGAAAGGCTTAAATCGGCTTGCATGGGACAAACTTAAGCATGGATAGTAATGTTACCTAGTCCTAAAATCCCATACCCTTTGTATAAAAATGTTGAAGCTTATGGAACAGTTATAGATCCAATGGTTATAATTAACTGCTGCTAAAAAAGGAAGGTTGTGGACAACGAGTTCTCTTTTAACGAGAGTTGAACAATACCGCTGATTACATATTTTTATGTTATTTTAATTATTTAACTGTATATAGAATACTTAAATGTTGAAGTGACTAGGGGAGAAGGCGGTTACCGATCTATTTTTATAATGTATAAGCTAGATTAACTCTGATGAATTAGTGGTTTTAACTGTTCATGTGATCTTTCTATGTATGGTTTTATTGTGTATATGAGATTTTCGTGTGTTTAAAGACAATGGTCTAAACAAACAGAAATAAACAGAACAGAACACTTCTACTATCCCTACCATTTTGGTGCATCAATGCCTACGCAGATGAAGTGTATGCATTATTTTAACTTTAAACACACATGATGGTGTAATTTGTAGTTTTGTTTTTTAGTAATTCTTATGCATATCATAATCCAATCTTAGGTACGTATTTACTCGAAAATGATGCAGCATGGCGCTGCAAGCCATCTACTGCACTGACCTGTGTCATTTGAAAAGAGTAGGGTGGCATCTTATTTACAGCAAATCAATGCATCTCTGTGCTTTTATCTGCACTGCTGTACAATTGGCTGCCAAGCACCAATGCAGGCACCCTTGCAAGGGTGCCTGAGTTGCAGGGAAGATTTTTTTGTGTAGGAAGGGACACCTGCCTGCCAAAAACAACCACTGATATAATTTTCCTCCTTCTATGTGCAGCACAAATAGAAAGAGTAAACAAGCATTGGCAAAGCCAAAAGGTCTCGCAAATAGCCAAGGTAGCCCCATTTTAAGAAAGCATGTCAACCGTCAGCACGTTGCCACCCCTGAATGCCTGGAAGATCCTGTGATAAGGGCGGCTTCTCCCACCTGGCCGCCAAGACCTGGAACTCCCTTCCGACCGACCTGCGCCTGACCCAAGACCACCTCTCCTTCAGGAAGAAGCTGAAGACCTGGCTGTTCGAGCAGTAGCGGCTCCCCCCCCCCCCAGCGCCTTGAGACCCCACGGGTATGTAGCGCGCTTTATAAGTGTCACTGATTGATTGATTGATTGACTCATGAATGTAAAGGACTGAGTATGCTCTATGTCAGCCTGCATATATGCACGAAGTATACCTTGCACCGTAGCACCAGAGCGTTCCACGCTGGAGGGGCTAATGCCAAATAGGGAGGGGAGAGGGGCAGGGAAGGGGCCCCAGGGATGAAGAATGAACAGATCAATCAGGAATATGCCACTTCCACAATTGCCTGGATACCAGCACGTCTTCAAACAAAAAGGCAAAAGTGCCGAAAACGCAAGTCCTAGAACCCGTCTACCAAAGCGCTCTTCTCTGGAATCTGTTGGTCAGACGCATTCTCTGAACAACTATACATCATTCGCTGAACATTCCTCCATGTGGCAAAGACTGGTTCACCACGAAATGGACAGATTTTGTAACATTACATTGTGAAATGTTGTTTTACTCAATGAGTTTCCTCTGGAAATATTCCTGCAGAGCGTGCCAGTCCTTTCCATGCCCCATGTGCTGCAACCGACCTCAGCATATAAGCGATGTTTTGCTCACCCACACACAACCCGTGAATACGCACCGGATAGGCCGCACTGCAGTCAACACTCTACAAATCAAGGTCTTATCATGGTGTTGTGTCTTACCTGTCCACTGATGAGCTTTATCAAGCGTCTGAAGCGCTATATAATTATATACATTTTAATGGACTAGGTGTGGGCTGTGACCTCACCACCTTCACTCTACTGAACCAGGTGTGACCTAATGAGCTTCTAATCCAAAATTTAAATCCAGGGATCATCATTTGTGACAACCCCAGAGCTCCATTCCCACTTCCAAGCTGACACTCCCGCGGGTAGATATCCTAAATGAACATGCACCAGTGGAATCTGAGCTAGGATTATTCCCAAATGGACTGCTCTTCTACAAGGGAAGGAAAAGCTGGATGAAACCTGGAAGCCTGCAGCATTAAGAAGTAGCTCAGGGACTACGAGTGTGTCATTCTGGAACCATGTAACCTCTTACTTATTAATGTATTCTTCCATAAACATAGAATGGAGTAAACGATTTCATTCATCCGGCCATTGGAGTGCAACCCAGTGAAAGAAATTAGACTAATTCGGGTTGAATCCGACAGCTATTATTGACAAGAATCTGGGATCCGTGCTGGTCGCAGTGAAATATGCTGAAATTGTTCCAGTTTAACTTTCCGAGGCCTGGGCAGAATTATCAGCACCCACCCATTGCCTGTTGTCTGTTCGGAGAAGCAACCTGAAGGCGGCGAGAGGGATTCTTATTTTCTCTTCCAGCTGGGTCCAAATAAAAGGCCTGATTTAAAGGGCCAACAGTGCTTTTTTTATTCGAGTATGAGCCTCGCTGGGTTCTACCTTGAGCCTAACACTTGGATGCCACACAGCTTGTTGTCATTTCGCAAGTACTTAAGAGAAGCTAATATATGGAGGCAGGATTTGACTCTGCTGTACTCCTGTATATAGAGGTATGCATGCACTGTAAGAATGTCAGATGTATTGGTTTGTATAAGAAGTTGCACAAATACAGAAAAAAAATAAAGTTCTAAACCAATGCCTTGCAGTTTGATGTAGTTTGAGGGTGGTTCATAGCTCACTGTGCTACATTACCGGTAAGTAACAAAAGTACCTGTGTATCAAAACTGGAACACTCTTACCTATCTAAATAAAATATAGATCTGTGACCTGCATGTTACACAGTGAGCAGTGCAGCATGTATTTTAACCATCTGTGCTAGCTTATGAGTCAAAGCGGCGATTACATAAAACACAGCTCTCTCGAGCAAGGGCAATAACCACCAGAGTCATCTTTAAAAATAATCATAACTATTATCGTTATTATCCACTGAAGTTTGCTGGGCTTACACAGATCTGTGCAGCAGGTGATTTAACCCCACGAGATATCTTAAAAGCAGCATCTTTGGAAAATATTGAGTAAATCAGAAGAGATTTACTGTAAGGTTTGTTCTTATTGCTAATTTCTTTGTGGCAGAGTTTTTAAAAAAATGAATGCCCGAGTTCACCGTCAGACTCTGTTTTTCAAGCTCCGCCCCTGGTGACTCCACCCACTTTCCTCTGACATACCTTGATCCTCTGTTTATGGGTTCCCGAAGTACATTTTTCCAGTTCAAGCACTGGTGGAATCAGAATTGTAACACGTACTTATATGCCTATTTCGGTGCATTGTATAGCGCCAGCATGCTGTTTTACAGACACTTAAGTGTGTATTGACACCCTGTAGAGAGGCAGAGAAGGGACCCAGAGGTGTTGAGTAGAATAAGCAGGGCTTTAAGTGGGATGAAAACAACTGGAGGGTCTCTCAAAGGGGTGTAGCCGATGTGATTAAGGACGTGCCTTAAAAACACACAAAATAAAATTCTGTGCTTAGCATAGTGTGCCGCCCAACTGGTATTTTGGTGCTTCTGTCACTGCATCCAGATATATAATACAAGTAACATTACACCTTCAGCAAGCCAGGACTTGGCTTTGCCAATGGTTGTTAGTTGCATAAGATAAATAAGCAAGAACTATGGCTTCATTGTATATAACATTGAAAATGCTTCAGTTCTGAAATGATGAGAAACTGAAAGAACGAAGTTACATCAAAGCCAGTGAAGGGTGGCACTGCTGCAGAGTTCAAATGTATTATTCATCCTGAGGACGAGGGCAACCAGTAGGCTGGAGGCTCGTGCACGCCGTTTCCGTCTTGTTCCATAAAGTGGGGTGTAGGTCAGTGATGAGCAGTCAGTTGCGTGAGGCATGCTGGGAGGAGTAAGTCCACACTTGTGACAGAAGTGAAACTGCAAGTCCCAGCATGATAAGAGCTGCTGTCTGAGATAAAGCACCTTCGCTCCCTTACACTACTTTGTGTCCTGCCTCGATGTCCAGGCTTCTTCTCGCTGGACCCTGCAACTGAATTACCGAGTGGCACCTAAGTGGACTTTGAGTGGCTGGCGGCTTGTCGTACACCTGCAGTGCTGATGCAGTTAAAAGCAGTGGGAGAGGTGCTCATGAGGTATCTGTCCGTCGTCAATACTGTTCATGTGCCCCATTGCGCGCATGCATATCAGCATGCCACTTTCTTTCAATTTTCTCTCACTTCAGCAAGGCGTTCTATGGGGTGCAGCTGCCAATAATGGCCGATATTAAAGTAAAAGAGCAAGCGCTGAATGGATGCACTTTTAAAAACAAATAACTAATGTAAATACGGCGAGCCGCTAATAATGGTGCGCGGCTGCCATTAAAAGCGAGTCACGGGTGCTCTTTAAAACAAGAAAATGTTGCGTTTGTGGCCGAGTGCTGTAAACTTGTCAGGGGTGAGTTCAAGGGGCTGGTAATGAGGTGCCTTCAGTTAAAAATGAGAAACAAAACTATTCTTGACATGCTAAATGAGTGGTGCGCGCAGGCGAGCAACTGCAACCCATCTGCTTTCAATTATCGCGGGCGCGATAATTGAAACCACGTGACAGCCTATTGGTGTCTATTACGCGAACCAAGCACGTAATAGACCCCAATAGGCCATGGGCAGAGCAATGCGCCCGTCTTTGGCCAATTGCATGCAGTCTTTTATAAAAAAGACGCATGCAAAGGCCAATGGGGTAGCAGAAAAGGAAAAGCACACGCACGAGCGTGTGCGATTCCTAGGTGACTGCTGAATCCCCCTTTTTCGATTACTAAATGCCTCGCATTGCGCGAAGCACTGCTGCACAGTGCAATGCTAGGCGCAAGACCTAAAAAGGAGGAGAAATAAAGGTATTTAACATCTCCTCTTGGGAGGCACTAAAATCTGAGGCATTCCCAGTTTTCCAAAATGTTCCAAATCTGTAAATGCATCAGTATCCATGGGTGTTGTGTGGCAACACATTCAGCAACGCCCATGGAATGCCCCTTTCATGCAGAGAAATGCGTGAAAGGGGATATATTCTCAAACCCATGAAAAGCCACACCGGGTGGCTTTGCGTGGCCTTATAAATATGGGCCAGCACACTGCACTCACAAAAAGTGACGCTATTGTGTCGCAGGGGCCTTGCAAATATGTCCCCTAGTGTATGGAGCCAATAAAACCTAAGATACAAAAATATATTGTACTAAATCTGAGTCTAAATACAGTTTCTAGAAAATGGATGATGAGAGAGTTACACCTAGAACTACACGAGCTGAAGTCAGTGTGGGGAGGCTTGCACTGCTAGAGTAGGGTGCCATTTTCCGGTGCCTTCAATCTGCAGGCCTAGCCAATTAACAACATAAGATTCACACAAGCACCTAGAACTAATGTAAAAGCTTTACAAATCCCCAGTCAATTAGTCACAACACGAACCAGCGTGGATTGTGTTACTGAAGCAAACCTATTGCTGCTACATGTCCTCTGCTAGGCTACTTCAAAATGAGACTTTTGCTTACCGCCGCGCTTTTTACTTCTCTCAGTAGTACTATTATGAGTTCCAAAGAGCACAGCAAAAATCTGTCATGCCACATTGATTTAGCAAGTAGACATGAAATGGCCAGAGTCGATGCTCGGTTCTCCCATGTCACCGTGATCCTCCATTGTATTTTGCTGTCTGCTGGTTTACTGATTTTTGAGTTATTCTGTCTCCCACTGTGCCCAATATCAGATGCAACAGAGCGGCTGAAAGATCAATGGAACAGCTGAAGAAAATGGCTGGCGATGGGACAGAGCCATCGACAGGGAAAGGAAGAGGAGCTGAAAGGTTTTAAGCTATCTTGTGTTGAAGATTTTCTTCGTGCGAGTGTGTGCTGCACTTACTCAAAGCCAAAAGCCAAGCCGTGGGTTGATGACTGGGAATATAATGCATAAATGCACTTTCAAGATAATAAGATGGTCTCTGGAATCTTAAATTCAGTTAAATAAAACCGTTCGCACACAATAGACCATTTTTTAATTCGTTATTTTATCCTTTTACGCTATCGCTGTCAAATAGATATTAGGTATGCAGAGTGTGATAATCCATTTATTAAATTAAAAATTCGTGAGAATGGGAGTTGAAATGGGCCATAATGCCCCGTCCCTCCCTCATAAGTGTTAACAAATATCGGATTACTCTCTACACATCTGCAGATGTATTCTATATATATTTGGCAGGGACAGCACATGAAGGTAAAATAACGATCTCAACATTAAAATATGTTTTTTTTTATTTATAATATTTTTAAAAACGTATTCCACTAAAACTAGCATTAATTGGGTGACATTTGTGCTACGATGTAAACTCATCTGCAATGAAGTTAACAGTGTTTTTCTCATTCCTTATTGTGTTAACAACATGAAAGGTGACCTACTAATAAAAATAGAACACATTTTGAAATTCGCCAGTTATGATTAGCTCTGCAATCCACAACTCACTACAGAGAAACAAACCGAAACTCGCACACCAAATGCAACGCTTATGATTTCACGCAATTCATACCAGTAACTGACAACAAAAATACCGCACATCATCAAAACACAACACATACTCAAACCAAAAATAATGCCAGTTTCGTGGTCGGATCATTGGTAGTGCTAATAGTAATGTGATATGTAATCTCGCATAAGAGATCGTTAATTGCATATGTCACATCAATAATGAGGTCACAAGCATTACTTTGATAGCAACTCTATAGTTATGATTGATCCGAGTTTTATTGGCAACAGTGATTATTTCTTTGCTAACAACTTTGAGGCCATTTGACAAATCTGTACAAAATAAATTAAATAGTGAAAGTGTCTAGGTTTTGACATGTCACGTTTCATAATACACATCTGTCTGGGGGAAACAAGGGTTATAGGATCTAGCCTTACGGCTAGAGCGGTCGACCTGGAGTCTGGGGAACCGGTTTCGAGTCTTGGCTACAACGTTCAACATCCTGTGAATCTGAGCAAATCATTTAATCTCCCTGTGCCTAACAAAAATGAATGCGTCCTCATGTAGCGAAACTGGTGCTCATGTAAAGCGCTCTGATACCTGATGTCGCAGGTCTACTTCGTGCTATATAAAACTTTAAAACAAAAAAGGTAGGGGTTAAAAAATTAGGGCTTGAAAATTTCAAATCTCACTGTAAGCCTTGCTCTCAACTAATGCAAAAGTCACTGGAATTTTTTTACCCTAAACTTGGCATGAAACTAGATCTGTCCTCAAAGTTTAGCACTGCAATAAAATATTGGCAGTCTGAGAAGGGTTGAATTATACACGTTTTGACCACTAATTTGAGGATCCGCTGCAGAGTCACAAATCCAGGTAGGATCCGGCAACCCATTTAAAAAAATACACAATCATGCAATAGATTTTTTTTTCTGTCCTATCACATATTGTAGTTTATGCGCTCCACTCTCTTATGTGGTGCACCAAGCACAAAATAAAAACAAGCATTGGCATAGCCAATAGGTCTCGCTGCTGGGGTCTTAGAAGTATTTAGCCATAGCTGTTGGCATTGCCAAAGTCTTTAATCTATATTGTATAGCAGTATGGCTGCTGTGTAGAATGTTGAAAAGCTATAATAAAAAGGTTTTGTAAGCAGTTTTATTAACGTGTCAAGAATAGCAACATAGTAGAAAGCTCCGATTATTGTTTTAAAATCTCCCACTTTCCTTTTCTAAAATGTTGCCATGTATGATAACCACACTCCACAGATGTCTTACATAAGCAAACTGAAACCTTTCCAGCTATGAAACCCTAATTGTTGCGTTTGAAGAACATACACATTAACAGGGAGGACTAAATTGCGCCCCAAGATGGCCACCCTTCTCACTCTCCCTGCATAAATCTCAAAGTATGGCCTCCCCTGCATGAATCAGGATGAAACTGGATCGCTTCAGTGCCTGCTGCTTTCCTGCCCATTGAAAGATGGAGGGTATTAGCTAATACAATTTGAAATATATGTATTTTTTGTTTAAATCAAACTTTCTAATTAATATACTATACTAATATATGTCGTTGAAGGGAATTTCGTTCAATATCAAGCTATACTTCAATTAAATCCCAACTTATTTGAGCAAATTTTCAGAAAATATGTGGCATCCAAATAGTTACTTTTCGGGTAAAGTTACCAGGGCAGATTTCTTGGAGTAATTTTACACATGTAGCCAGTGGCATCAGACCATTAGAAGCAGCTGCGCAGGCGCTGGACTAAGGCACTCCGAGGTCACCATTTTATAGACAGGCGTTTGGCTCACCTGGCAAATGTTGATCCCAGCATATAATTAAGAGCGAACATGACTTATCTGACGTTAGCATGGCTACAACTATGAACATCTGCAAGCAGCTGAGCATTTATTTGGCAGTCAAGAAATTCTATAAGGCATGACCTGTGGGGCGGAGGTAACAAACTAAAGAAAGATCTTGTCAGAGCCAGGACCAGCATGGGACAGGCCGCCATTATGGCGGTCGCCCTAGCCCCGAGACTCACAAAAAGAGAGGGGAGGGGGGACGCATCACCAGTGACGCAGACCCCCTCGTGGCCGGCAGCCAATGGGCGCCACGCCTAGAACAGTGAACCAGAAGCACTTCAGCGCTTCCGGTTCAGATCAATCCCGAAGTCTCCCCAGGGCTCCCCCAACCGTGAGGGAGACAGCCTCTTGGGTTCGCTGCTGCTCCACCTCGTCATCCACGCGCGGGCCGGCTGGCCCCCACCCGTCCCTGTAATCTTTTTGTTTTGTCTTGGCAGGTATCAGCATCGGGCGTGGACATCGGCACAGGAGAGCGGTAACAGAGCTTCAAGAGCGGCATCGTGGGAGCGGCGCTTGGGAGCAGAACACCGCTGGACTAGCCGAAGCAGCAGCGCTTGTCTCTTGTTTCTTTTATTTGCAGGTCGCAACCTCGGGCGGAGAGGGAGTGGGATTTCCGGCGAATTGCAGGTGCACGTCGAGCTCACCTGTTAGACTCCTTCGGGGGGGAGAAGGGGATATTGGCCCGTACGGCGCTCAAGAGTACGCTGCAGTGACGCTGGATAGCGATCTGTCCCTCCCCCTCGGCTCTGCATAAGACCCGCTCCTCCTGCAGTTAGGCATTTATTTACAAGTCAGGGGGTGCAATTTAGTAGCCAGGAACAGCCCTAGAGGGGCATTTCATAAGCGAGTGTGTAGATAATTTGTGTGTTTTCGGGGTAGCTGTTTCTTCCACCTTGTTAAGAGGGGTGGTTTAGAACTGCAGGGCACAAAACAGGGGGTTGAGGTTCCACTGCCACATCCAAGTTCGTCTCACAACCATTCATTAAGGGGCCACAGTGTGGAGGTTTTTTTTGCCTATCTTGTTCCATTGCTCAGCTAGAAAGGTCGTGCTTGAGAGCATTAACAGGCGCAGCGCTGCGAGACCGGTATTTTCCTTTTTTTCTTCACAGCTCCAGTTCGCCCCTCAGGGACGGCATCACTCATCTTCCTGGGTGGCAGTCGGTTGGTGAGCACTGGATTAAGGAGGGGCGCTCCAGCGGACCAGCATTACATCGCTTTTGGGAGCCATTGAGGGATTGAGCGGACGGCTCGCTGAGCTTACTGGGCTAGCCAGTAGGTCTTGGCTCTGGTCGCGTGACGGCACAGGTTGGCTGGGGTCGCTGCAACACACGGTAAGAGGGGACACGGTCTCCTGGTGTGAACTGTCACGTGGTGCAGGTTCCTGCAGTCAGATACACGTAGGAAGGGCACACTATCGCCATGGCCCCTAAGGCGCGGCAGGCTGAGAAGCGATCTCACACGGAGGTCATGCTGGAAGCATTGGTCCAGAAAGTACAAGCCATGGGTCAGACCTTAAATAGATTGCAGGACAAGGTGGAAGGCCCAGAGGCGGTAGTGGGGGGAAGTCCAAAGCGGCCTATTGTGCCCCCTAGGAATTCCCCCCCCCACCAAAGCAGAACCGGCGCAAGCAAGGAGAAAAGAGTAGAGGGGAGAGAGCACAGGATCCCGATAGCCCTGTGTCAGCACCAGAGCCTGAACTCCCAGTAGGGTATGGGGGAGTGGGGCCACCAGAAGGGCAGTTGGCCACACCAAGGCCCCACCAGAATGTGGGTGCAGTCCCGGACGTATCTTGGCAGCCTGATATGACAGCCAGTTTGGCGGCGGTCCTGCCATGGCTGGATTCGATTGGGAACTGGTCACATGCCGCGGGGCCATCAGCTGGCGGGAGTGACGCGATGGAACTAGCAAAAAAGTTGCTCTCGGAACTCGGAGTTGGCAAACCAAAGGAGGGGCCGGCATTACCGGCAGGGAGCACACAGCAGGTGCCTGCTGCCTCAATTCCTAATGAGGCAACCATGGGGTCGCGCGACCAGGTGTCAGGCGGCAGTCTGCCAGCAACAGGCAACAGCGCGAAGGAGACGGAGGCACCAAAGAAGGCTGATGTAGCAGCATCAGCAGGTACAAATCAGCATTTTACGCCTCTGGGTGTAGGGGAAATGGGCTCTGGGACGGAGCGTTTGGGTCGACATCTGTCTAAAGAAATGAAAGAAAAGATATGGAGGGGGGAATACGTGAACATGTTATTTCGACTGATTGATGAAGCGGACAGGGAAGAGGCCAGAAAAATAAGGAATCAACCCATCCTAGGGAATGGTCTAACATTTTACTGAAGTACAGGGCAGAGGAGAACTTGGCGAATTGGATACAGGGTTTCTCCACATACATGTCTGTAATGCTGGAAGGATTCCCAGAGGTGGGGCCAGAGATGGCAATTTATCAGAACAGGATCACCATCGCTCATGCAGACAAGGGAGGCGATGGGTGGAAAGACTATGATAAGGCTTTTAGGCGGGCGAAGGCCGAAGACTCTTCTCTGAGGTGGGATCCGACTGATATGTTCCTCCACCTGAAATATTTGGTGATGGCTTCGCCTGATGCAGTGCGGGTACCGGTTTCAGACACAGGCCGCTCCCTGCCCTTTAAGGCAAGCCCCACTGGGAACGCGGGGGTAGTTCGGCCAGATCGGGGAATGGTAGCAAGAAAGGGGTCTGTTTCGATTTTAACAAACAGACCTGTTCCAGGGCCCCAGGCACATGTAAATTCAGACACGTCTGTGGATATTGTGGTAATACCTCCCACCCCGAGTCCAAGTGCAACAGGAAAGCTAGAGAAAAAGGCGGTAAGAAACAAGATTAATAGAATCTTGTTAGAAAAGGCTAGATCTCCAGTGAACATTGGCGCCATGATACCTTGGTTGGAATGATACTCTTGCACTGGGTCAGCGAGGGTCATCAGGGAGGGTTTTGTTGACGGTTTCAGAATACCTGCACAGGGGCACAGCGGGGTGACATACTGTAAGAACCAGGTGTCAGTTAGATCCAACATGAGCATAGCAAGGGCAAAAATTCTCAAAGAGTTGAACCTGGGGAGGGTGGCTGGACCATTTGAGGACGTCCCGATGGCAGATTTTGTGTGCTCACCCCTAGGGGTGGTACCGAAAAAGGCTCCAGGCGAATTCAGATTGATCCACAACTTATCCGCACCCAGGGGTGGCTCAGTGAATGATGCCATCGCTGACGCGCTGTGTATTGTCAGGTACACATCTTTTGACCAGGCAGTGGCCATGCTCAGAACTTTAGGTCGGGGGTCTTTGTTTGCAAAGTCTGACATTGAATCAGCCTTCCGCTTGCTGCCCGTTCACCCCGCTGATTGTCACCTCTTAGGATTTCAGTTTGAGGGCAAGTATTATGTGAACAAGTGCATGCCAATAGGATGCTCAGAGTCTTGCGCTTATTTTGAAAAATTCAGTTTCTTCTTGGAATGGTCATTCAGGGACAAGTCTGGGCATCAATCGGTCCTCCATTACCTGGATGACTTTCTTTTTCTAGGGGCCCCGGGCTCGGGGGAATGCAAGACAGCCTTGCAGCAATTTTGCGATCTCATGCAGGTCTTTGGGGTACCATTGGCTCCTGATAAAATGGTGGGCCCAACAGCCCTCATTGAATTTCTAGGGATTGAGTTAGACTCTGTTCAGGGGCTGTCCAGGCCGCCTCGTGACAAGGTCAGGGAGTTTGGGCGTGCCTTGGAATGTTGCATTGGCAGAGAGAAGGTTACACTGCATCAATTGCAGCGAGTGGTGGGCCAGTTAAATTTTGTATTGCGCATCATTCCTATGGCACGTCCTTTCTCCCGCACTATTGCTCACACCGTGTCTTGGCTTAAGGAGAAGCTTAACCACACTAGGTTGACCAGGGAGGTTAGGCAGGACATGCAGATTTGGAGGACTTTCCTGCGTGATTTCAATGGGAAAGTGGTGTGGCCTAGCCCATCCGTGTCCAGCTCCGAATTAGGTTTAATGACTGATGCAGCAGGCAGAGAAGGGGCTTGAACCATTCTGGGGCACGACTGGGTGGCAGAACATTGGCTGGAGTGGTGGAAAAGCTCAGGGCTCAACAGCAACATCACTTTTCTCGAGCTCTTCCCGATTCTGGTATCTTTGGTGGTTTGGGCAGACGCATTGAGGGACCGGTCAGTCACATTCTGGTCTGACAACATGGGAGTGGTGGAATGCATAAACAATCAGTCCGCCAAGTGTGAGATGTTGCTCCGCTTACTAAAAGAAATAGTGTTGCAGTGCATGAGATTGAATGTGCTCTTCCACGCAAAACATGTCCAGGGGTGTTGAATCACGCATTGTCTCATTTTAAAATGCAGGCTTTCAGGGCACACATCCGAGAGGCAGCGCCCAACCCGACACCTTTCCCAGAACGACTCTGGCAACTTGGTGCCCCAGAGTACCGCACCTCGTGGCTGCAGGCCTAGCGCCTAGGACAAGGAACGCATATGAATTGTAAAAGTAAATGTAAATTGATACTTGTATAGCGCACTACTCACCCGCAAGGGTCTCTAGGCGCTTGTACGAATTCCGCTGTGGAACCCGTCCTGGCTTTCCCTGTGAGGCGTCCACTCCTGGGTACCCCCAGGGTGAAGGCCAGCCATCCTTAGCGTTGTGGGGCCCGTTGTGGAGATTAAGAAAGCTGTTGCCCAGAGTTGCAGAGTGGGACTCTATGATTAGAATAGGCACCAAGGCGAGAATTATCAGGTCCGTGGAATATTTGAGCCCAAGAACCGCAGAGGCGGGGAATTGAACCCTGGTCCTGGGTTAGACCTCTGCATCAGGGTCTGCCGCTCTAACCATTGAGCCACACTTCTCCACATGAAGGGGCGTTTGGTTATTTTTGTCTTTTTCTGGGAGAGCAGTGGGGCGGCAAATGGATGGATCATGAGTGAGTAGTAGCTTACCTTGCTTACATGTGGAAACAGGGCGGCACAGTAGCAGCCGCAAGGAGGCATATCGCAGCTATATCTTATTTTGCAAAGTTGCACGGAAAAGGTGACCCCACTAAACACTTTGTGATACGGCAGGTTTGAAAGGGGTGGCAGCGCCTGCGAGGGACCAAGCCTGATGTGAGTAGGCATGTTAGCCTAAAAACACTCGAAAAGTTAGTAGTGGCCTTACCACAGGTTTGTATATCACCTGATGTGTCCCTCCTTTTCCAGGCAGCATTTTGCCTGGCATTTTACTGAGCTTTCAGAGTAGGAGAGCTAGTCGCAAGGAACAAACAGGATTGACTGTGGGGGATCCAGGCAGGACACGTAAAATTGGGCGAAGGCTCGGTCATGATTTCCATACCAAAATCTGAAACTGATCAGGAAGGTAGGGGGGTTACGTGGTCTTGCACAGAGCAGGGACCACAGCATGCTGCCCGGTCACTAGGTTAGAGGCATTTATGGGCCAAAGGACTCTAGTACTAGGGGGTCCATTGTTTATACACAAGGATGGGACACCCCTCACAGTGTTTCAGTTTAGAAGAGTTATGATTAAGGCACTTGAGGAAGCTGGTTTAGATACCGCCAATTTTCGGAGCCACTCTTTCAGGATAGGTGCAGCCTCAGAGGCTGCGGCAAAGGGCCTAGGGAAGTAACGTGTCAAAAAGATTGGCAGGTGGACTTCCAACTGCTATAAAAGATATGTGCGGCTGCTGAAGGACCGGGTTTTAGAACCCAGCGGCGTCGGGGAGAACGCCTGATACCTTCGAGTTCCCCTGTCTTGGCAAACAGAGACACGGGATACTTCTTGATGACGTCAAAGACCAACGTTTATTGGCTGCAACCAGGAACAGAGATCTACGAGGAACACACGGGTGGTTCGTCAGAGACTGCACAAATTCAATAAGCGGAGCATGGTCTTTTATGCCAAAAATCAAGCCTCAGGCAACATTCCAAATTTACATTCGGTGCATACAAACTGACCAATGACAGTGTAACATTTCAAAAGTAGCGTATGGCGACAGTCAAAGACAATCCCATTTTCCGTTGTCCAGCCCACCAGAGATGACCAAGCAAATTCCCGGTTTCCTGTTCGATCAGGCCGGACAAACCCACCATAAAACCCTTCAACCCAAATCAATGATTATGTCGTAAAGGAAAGGCAGAAACAGATTGGAAAGGAGATAGAAAGGTGGGAGCAGTGTACCATAAACTCGGGCACGTCCTGCTCTTTGATCTTTATCAGACAAGCTGCTGAACAAGGAACTGGCTCAGCGAGGTCAGCCTCAGACAAGGAGTCAGTTCGGCCAGGTCACCCAGGAGTCAGCTAAGGCGTACGTGTCTCAAGGACTCGTTCGGCCACAGTCATCGGGCCTATGTTAGTGCAACCACACAAAATGGCTGCCGTATACAAAATGGAACCCGGAGGTTCAAACTAAATCCTTGAATACAGAGTGTTCTCCTATATCGATTCATACGAAAACACTCAGACACGCTAAACTCGCCATTTGCGGTCTGCTGACACCAAAATCGTCCATTTCTGACGATCTTTATTGAACGGGTTCGGAACCATCGAACCCAGTTCGCGAACCACGGAACCACACTGCATTTACTTTAGCAAATTGATGTAGGCCATTTGCCTATCCCTACTTCTTGTGACTCAAGAAGGTGGGAAGTTTGTTTGGTGCAGGATGTTTTATTGTGCCTTTGCATGAAATGCCGGTGTGACATTGCACTGACCCCTTTTTCTCTTTTCTATGTTACTTGCAGTTTCTTCATCCTGTGACTCAGGGGAGAAACATGTGTCGGGTCAAGCAGTGGCTGTTCGCAGCGAAGCAATCAAAGAGGTGACGCAAGTTTACTTTTCGCACCAGAAGAACCAAGAGATTTGGGTGCTAGGACACACCTATGTTCGCCGTTTGAAGTCTTTCTTTACAGGATCCATCAAGGATAGGGTGACAAGCTTAGGGTCAAAAATGTCATTTTTTGGGCCGGGGGGTTTGTGCGTGGAACAATTCAGAGAACTGGTGAACCATGCCCAAGCTCGGGACCACCCGCGATCTGGATCCTGCACTTGGAGGGTAATGATTTGGCAAAAATAGGTAGGAGGCAATTGACCGAAGAGTTACTCAAGGAAGTGGGGGGGCTGGCAAAGCAGTGTCCGCAGTCCATAATAGTGTGGTCCCACATGATACCCAGGCTTCAGTGGAGGGGGGCGAATCAGTCAGGGCGTTGAATGATGCGGTAAAGCGGCTCAATGACAAATTCGACAAATTGTTTAGGACCCCTAGGTTAAGAACGATAACACACAGGTACATCAGGGGAGAACAATTTTTTCTTCAGGACGGGGTGCACCTTTCACATAAATGGAATCATGCTTTTATGGATGATATCATAGCCTGGCTTAGGGATTTAAAAAAGAGTTCAGGACCTTTCTAGTTGCAGGAGGGGGGCCAGATAGTCGGTCAACTATGCTGGCCTGTGGCGGTAAGGTCAACACTGGTAAGCATAGTCTGTGGTCTTAGCGGTCAGCACCATGTAACTCCGGGGGTAGTGACAGCCGGTAAGTAGGCTGTCGGGTATGGGGGCCGGGGAGTCATCCTTCCCAGTTGGCCTGGGGCCACCCCGTACGTGTGTGTGCATCAGTCTGCGGCCCCCTTTTATGGTGTTCAAGGCCAGGGCGTAGGGGGGTCCCTGGGGGAAAAAGATCCGTCCGATAAGCTGGACCCCCTGCGCAACCTTGCTCCAGGAGTAATAGTGGCAGTATCCTGGGACTAGAAGAGGGAGGGGAGAGAAGCCTGCCAGACGTTGACTTTGCTGTCAGGCTCAAAAAGGGACATGCAGAAAGTCATATCGTGCATTGTTAGATTTACGGTAGGAGTGCCTTCTGTATTAGAATGTGTTAAGGTTAGCTCTTGCAACAACATGTGTCTATCAATGTAAACTGTACTTTCTGCGTAAAATTGTTCTGTAATTTGAAATGTTTGAATATTGTTTGTAATATTATTAAATACGTCCGGGGGGGTCACTCCCCCCTAATCCAAATATCTTACCAAACACCTAGTCTGGTTGTCCAAATCCCTGGGGCAGGGGGAGACCGGGACGGGAATAACTTTTCACCAGGGGTTTAAGTTGTTGAGGGGTCATAGGGCGTACCCGACCATATGACTAAAATGCCCTGCGTTTCTTAGTTCACTGTCCATAGCATGTAAATCTACTGTTCATTACAGAACGGTATATTCACCCAATGTTGTCCAGCGAAATTCTTGCAACCGTGTTCATGTAAGTGATATTCCGAAAGAACTTCGAGTAACTTATATTTAAGAGTACTAGATTCATCCTGAATTTAAATGAAGACAGTAATCTAACTGTCTATGACGAGACGATTCATTAAAATCATATAATGTTGGCTCTTTAGTTTGGGAGCATCACCCTTCACCCTTCGACCCGGTGTAACTGCATAGGTCGCGCCACCCTACAGCCAGCACTGCAAAAAGAAATGCAGAAGGTCTATGAATGTAAAACAACTTGTAGAACGATATATAACTACACATAAAGGCTCATTAAGCATGCTGTATTGGTATTTGATCTATTAAACAGTATGGGGTGTTTATAATATATAGGCATTACTAACATGTTGAACAGCAAATGAACATAATATACCAGTGCCAGCCTGGCAGTCCCTTCGAGTTTTTGGGGAGTCTGCTCACTGCAGCCCTGACACAGGCTTCTGGGAGCTGAGGGCCGCACAGCGGCAGATGACGTCTGTCCCCTCCAGTCCAGTCCACAGTAATGTGCAGACCGGAACCGGTGCCCGGGTATACAGCATTACACATAAAACTATGAGTCCCAGAATGCAATGGGCTGTTAATGGAAAGATCAGAGTCTGGCAGGAGGCTCAAACATACTCAGGATTCTGGAATATCACTTATTCTCCCCGTACCTAAAAAGGAATGTGTCCATCTGTGATGTAACTGGTAGTCATGTAAAGAGCTTGGACACCTTCGGGTAGAGTTTGCGCGATAAAACTGCAAAAAAGGGGACTTGGCCCCCACCCCCAAATAAATTTGCTTTGAAAGTCAAATGCATTGTTTGCATCTTTTCCGCACCCATAGTAACAGCAACTTGAGCCACGAAGAAGGACAGAAGCCATCTATACAAACCGCAAACGTGAGCAGGTAATTAACAATAAATACATTTAAAGGGTGCCCTGGAAGATAATGAAGGTGTCAGTGTCCTTCCGGGGCTGCAGAGCACCAGATAATTATACAAGCAGCTCAAGAGGAGTGGTGGGGCCGGGCACAGAATGACAAGGGGGAGTGGTGCAGGGAAGACAAGGAGGCACTGCAGCTGCCGTCCTGCACGCCGCTGCTTGCTCCCACCAGCAAAACGCTGTGGGAGTGAACCTTTGCAGAAGAGGTTGGACATGCACCCACCTTCAGCCATTTGCAGGATATGAATACAAAATGACACACGCAAAGGCCAACTCAATGCGAGGGTGAGTCAGACCCACACAGAGTAGTTTAGAGTAGGTACAAGAAGCCTCACAGAGCAGTGCATACGCACGGCACTAGGCTTGACCTAGGGGCACAGGTTTGAAGTATCCTTAACCATAGGCCAATGTGAGAGGGCCACCAAGGGGACCCCCTGGCATTAAAATCAAATGATAAGGAGTGAATTTTGTCACAGGATTCTGGGACCTATACACAGATCCGAGACCCTTACCCAACATCGCCATTTATCTTGGTAGTCTCTGAATTTGCTACTCCAGCCCAAAATCTGCAAATTCTAAAAACAATTTTGGCTTGTCAGTTGCATACAACCAACAAAAGTGCAGTGAGGATTAAGCGCATGCAAGGGTTGGGTGTGTACGTAAGCCATCCCAGCTGCACAGAGCTAAATGCCATTCGAATCTTGGATTGACCACCCCACAAGGGTGGGACCTGGCAGGCCTAGCCCACCCACAGACTTTTGGACAAAAGGCCGGCACTGCTGTGGCTATGATTTGCAAGCTATGGTTTGCATAGTTAACAATAACTGGGGTGCTTAAGGGGTTTTTCAGTCAAAATTTGTTATGATAACTGCAATTTCACTGTGTTTTTTAAATCAACTCAGAGGCTTTTTTATACAAGCATTAAGGTGTTATGACCAAAGTTAACCATAGCTTAAATGGAGATAGTGATTTTACTCCATTTTACTAAGGACCCTCAGTATGTAAGACAAAATATTATGTCAAGATATAAGTTAAAAAAGCAGTGCATTAGGGGTGTGCAAAGGTTTTTTCCACTTTGCAGAAAAATCAGGGCTGTATCAACATATATTTATACATCCTTTTCCGATTAATAGGCTTCCTAGTCACATTAACATTTTTAGGTGTCCAAATAAGCCCCAATGGAGATGAGTAGGTTTACCTTTCCTTCACAAGTGGTAGAGTCTATTGTGAAGACAAGATGCAGAAAGTGTACACATTTTTAAAACGGCAATCATTTTGCAGATAACACGTCATGATGCAAATGCAGACAAATGTATTTGCCTTTTAAGCAACTGCTGGCTGTTTGACCTCAACTTCTGTGATCATATGACTTTAAATGTGCATTTTTTTATGTTCCCTCTACCTTCCTGGACAAATCCTTCTGTGCTTTCTTTTAATTTTGTGTTTTTGCTAACATGGCTGACTTGGCTGATAGTAGCAACAGGTTTTCTTCATGGAAGATGGCTGTGCTTATTTGTATGTTCCCATACACATTACATGTATGAAAGCATATCGCAAAACATCTGGCAAGGGCTGCCACCTGGAAGAATGTCTTCTGATGTAGGCCATAGATTGAAGGGTACATAACGGGTGATGGGGATCAGTCAGCGGGGGATCATGGTAAGTCATTGTTGATCCTGGCCCTATTTGAAGGGTTATCCCCAAACCTTTTGCCTTCTTCTTCCTAGGAAGTTGTTTTTTAAATTGTGTGTTTGAAAATTTGCCTTTTAAGAGGTAGACGTTTTCTTGCTGAACCATTCTGTGCCTATGCCTGTCTATAGAATACATGTCTGGTTTTTCTGACAGTTGACACTCTTGTGCATTCACTCTAGACAGTCACACCAAAGGAGCTGAGCTAGAGTGGTAAGAGGAGTTGTCACTGACACCTTAATAGGGCTCTGCCTGTCCTCACTCGAAGCTGGCTCCACCCCCCTATAGTGTGTCTTGAGGCAGGTCAGGGAAAGGCATGGTCTCGTGCAATACAAAGACTTTCCTTTGAAGTTTGCCTACTTCAAAGACACAAAGGGGTATACGCATTGGACCTCTGACACCCGAAAATCAGAGCACTTCTGGACTGGGGACATTCTGCCAGGAAAAAGAAATGGATCCTGTAGGAGTGACTGCCACTCTACCTGTTGCTTTATTTTGCTGGCCTGCTGCTTGCTGTTTCTGTCCTGGGAGCAAAAGGACTGGACTTTGCTTTCTACATCCTTCCTCCAAGGTTCTCCAAGGGCGTGTGTCTGCTTGCCTCCTTTTAAGAAGTCTCAGGGCAATCAAAGACTTCACTTGCCAGTGCCTTTACTCTTCTGCTGAGAGTCCTTACTTGTTATGTGGTGACTGGGGGATTGCATATCCAGTCTCTGCCATTGAACACCCTCCATTTAGCTTCATCATACCTCACCCTTTCCCAATTGTGCTGTGTTCAATGTTGCCTAGTAATCTGAGCTCTCTAAAGTATGTCTAGTTGCATTAAATGATTATCCAAGTAGCTTACCTAGTTGATATGACCCTCTTGTCTGCAGTTTCAGAAATACCAGGTATCAATCAATCAATCAGGGGAATTATAAGTGTGCTACTCACCTGTGAGGGACTCAAGGCGCTGGGGAAGGTAAGTAGCTCCGTTCAGTGAAAGTTTACATTCGATACTTCAATACCCGCCGGGATGGAATTATCACCGGCTAAGCATTCTATTCTTGAGCGTCTTCCTGAAGATGTTCAGGGAGGGGCGCTTCTGATGTTGAGCGGGACCTCGTTCCAGGTCTTGGCTGTGATGTAGGAGAAGGTTCTTACACCTGTTCTGACTGAGCAGATGCGTGGGATTTCGGCAAGGGCGAGGTCAGCGGATCAGAGGTTTCTCTTGGGTATGTGGAGGGAGATTCTCTCATTGAGGTATTGGGGTCCGGTGTTGTGGATGCATTTGTAGGTGTGGGTGAGTATCTTGAAAGTGACTCTCTTCTCAACGGGGAGCCAGTGGAGGTTCCGTAGGTGTTGGGTGGTGTGCTCGTGTCGAGGAATGTCGAGGATGAGTCTTGCTGCAGTGTTCTGTTTGGTCTGAAGCTTGAGCATCAGAGACTTGTTGATCCTGGTGTAGAGGGTGTTGACGTAGTCCAGTCTGCTGGTGATGAGCACGTGGGTGACGGCCTTCCTTGATTCGTGGGGATCCACTTAATAGTATTTCGGAAGATTGGACGGGTGCTGAAGCAGCTGGAGGTGACGGCGTTGACCTGTGGGGTCATGGAGAGGAAGGAGTCGAGTACGATGCCAAGGTTTCGAGCATAGTTCATGGGTGTTTGGGGCTGCTGAAGGCGATAGGCCACCAGGTGTTGTCCCATGCCGCGGGGAGGGTCTGAGGATGAGAACTTCTGTCTGCACAGAGTTGAGATTCAGGCAGTTTCCACTTATCCAGGATGCGACGTTCTTCATTCCTTTCTGGAAGTTGAGTCTGGTGGTGATTGGGTCCTTGGTGAGGGAGAGGATGAGCTGGGTATCATCGGCGTAGGATACTATGCTGAATCCGTGTCAGGGTCTAACCCTTCCCCCTATGAAATTCTGTTGTAAAGACTACAAGACCCAGAATGCCTAAGGAGGAGGAGCCTCCCCGTATTTCAAGCCGTGTCGCACATTGGCTGGCATGCGCAATTCCCTATTGTGAGGAACGGTGTTTCCTCACGGCTACAGGATCCAAGGTTCTTCCGAGGTTCAGGAAGAACAATCCCTTTTTGTTTTTTTCGTTCGCGGCCATCTGCTGGCTAGTAGGGTGTGCCGAGTGGTATCCGGTCTTCAGACTCGATGTAGATCTTAACCAGAGTCATTAGGAGTCGTTGTGTTTAGCTCTTGCTGAGGCGTTCTCGTTGCTCAAAGCACTTTGGTTTTATTCTGATTTCTGTCCTTCGATTAGCTTGACGGCTGCAGGAGACACAGTTGCACAGGAGTGTGCGACTGATTCACCGCGGTGAATACTGAGTGCTGTTCACTACGGGGGACCTCTTTTCAGTCCATTTGTGCATCACTGTCCGAGAAGGTATTGTGGCAGATTCCATTTAACTATTCAGAATTATTGATTTTCTCTATCCATACGGTCTTTGCAAGGAAAACATGGGGAGTGACTTTGTTTACTATCCTTACTGTGGATTGGCAATTAGAATCAGATTAATCTACTGTGCTGTTGGGAATGGCGCTTTTGACTATAACTTGGCAGTATTATTTACCACTTTAAAGACGGATCAAGTAAAAAAAGGAATGGAACTTGTATAGGGTTCAGTGCTCAATTCCTGTTCTCCAGAAGTCTCTTCCTTTGTCTATCTTGGTGCTCTGGAAATCCTTTGGGAAGGGAAAGACTACTCCTAGGGTACGTGTGATTAAGGGAGGTGGTGTAGGAGTGAAAGAGGGATGTTAGTGGTACTAATTTATGTGTTCTATGTTGTAGGTATATCATCTTCAAGTGTGAGAAGTATCATCACTGAATAGAGAGTCTGATATGGAACACTTCAGCAGGAGGAACTTGATGGCTAGGTACTAGACTACTTAGTGAGATCATATGAGTGTAGCTAGGAAACTGTGCTGTATTAATCTGTGTTTTTTATGTTTGCAGGTATCCTCTTCCCCGCTGTTCCCACCTTAATTCATTTCCCTAACTTGATCACCTCAATACTTTATTACCTATATATGTTAGAGTTGAGGCAGTCAAGAGGTAGACCCCCTTGAGCACCGCCCAGATACTGAGGAGTTCCTGTGGTTGCGACAGCCCGTGCTTTTTGATGAATGTGGCGAGGGAGGCCATGTAGATGTTGCAGAGCGTGGGGCTGAGCGATGATCCTTGTGGCACTCCACAGTTGATTTCCGTGGGTTCGGAGAGGAGGGGTGGTAGTCTGACTCTTTGGATTCTGCCGGTAAGGAACGAGTGGATACAGTCGAGGGCAGTTCCTTGTATGCCTGCTTCGTGTAGTCTGGCGGTGAGTGTGCGGTGGGAGACGGTGTTGAATGCTGCAGAGAGGCCAAGTAGGATCAGGGCTGTGGTGTCTCCTGGGTCGAGGAGGGTGTGGATGTCATCTGTGGCTGCAAGTAGGCAGTATCAGTACTGTGGTTGCTGCCAATTCCGGATTGGTAGGGGTCCAGGATGGAGTTTTCTTCAATGAATTTGGTTAATTGTGCATTGACGGTCTTCTCTGTGACTTTGGCCATGAAGGGGAGGAGGGAGATGGGTTGGTAGTTTTTTTAGGTCAGTGGGGTCTGCTGGGGGTTTCTTGAGCAGGGGTCTGACTTCTGCGTGTTTCCAGCTGCGGGAAAGGTGCCGGTCTTGAAGGTGGTGTTGATGGTGTGTTGTACTTCGGGAGCAGTGGCGGTGGTGGCTCTGTGGAAAATGTGCAGGGGGCTGGGGTCCATGGGGGCCCCTGAATGGATGCGTTTCATGGTCGAGGAGGTGTATTCGGTGGTGACTGGGGTCCAGGAGGCGATGGTGGGCTGGATGTCATTGCTGGAGCAGGGAGTGGATTCACAGGTGGGTGTCTGGTCATTGAAGTTGTAGTAGTGGGCCTTGATTTTCAGAGGGAAGTTGGATCTGAGCTTGTCACAGAGGTCCTGGGAAGGGGTGATGTCCTTGGTATGAGACAGAAAGCCCAGGAAGAAGCACAGGGTCCTTATTGTAAGAGCGTTTTATTATTAAATAAAAATTGGCTTACACAGACAGAGGTGCCGATAAGCATAAACCTTCTACGCCATTTTTTGTTTTGCAACCAGGTATAGAGGTATCACGAGGATGTTATAACCACCCTCCTGACTAGTGATGGATCTGACTTGCCCATTCCCCTCTGCCGCACTTGACTCTACTCCTCTCCTTTCTTCCACTACTGAAATAGGATGAACAAAATAGCCGTAATGATGGAGATAGTAGAATATGTCTCTGCTTCTGGACACCTTCATGGTCCAATTTGGAAATAAGGCTATTGATGAGCCTCCCAGGGTGGTGTCTGGAAGACTGGGCTGTGACATTTTAGAAACATTGCTTCTTCCTAGAACTTTAAATGGCATTCACAGACCATCAATCTGTGAAGCAGATCGGCAGTTTGAACGCAACAGCGCACCCGCGTGTAGAGCCACGGATGACTCTCCATGCCAGCAGAGGCTTATCGCATGCCTCCGACAATATAGTCACACTCCGATAAGACTTGCAACAATAACCTCAGCGTATCCGCTGTAGTGATTTATTGCAATTGCTATGGTGTGCAGTATGCTCGCTTGTGGGTCTCAAGGGCCATAGATACTTATGCCTTTGATACCTCAGCTTTTGGCTGTTAGCTATACAGGACTTTCTGACTTTAACTGATAACTTTTAAGCCGGATGGGAATTTACACCGGCTTCTAGTTCTATATGAAGATCTCATAACTTCTTGCAAGTCTTTTACTTGATCTCAGACATTGGTCTTTTTCACATTCGAGACGTCAATACCAGCCGGGATGGAATTATCACCGGCTAAGCATTCTATACCAAGCATATCACCAACTTTTTAAGCCCTGAGGAAGTCGCGGGATAACTCCCATTAGGGACGAAACACGTGTCAGCTGGTTATCGTGTGCTTCTTTGAATATTAAATACAATAATACATTTAAGATTAAACTTTGAGACTTTTTTTGACATTACAAAACTATCATTTGAGTGACACCTTGTTCACGTGTGCCCGGGACTTTTTTGTCATTATTCTGGTGTAGGGTTTTCCTTACACACACTTAGGGGTTTTAGGGAATTATCCCCTTGCCTGGTGGCACCATACACTCAGAAACAATTTACACAGCCGTGGATACAGCAGTGCGCCTTTATCTCCTGAGTCACTAAAAACCCTTCAGATATAGTACATCAGTTATTCACTCTTGCCAATTTTAAATCAGAAAATGGAACATAGCACATTCATGGTGAGAGGTCATTTTTTTATGCTTTACCTATGAAGGCATCTGAAAGAAAAGGTAAGCTTTATTCAAAGGTGATTTGGCCTAGTTATCACACATACCTGATTGTACACCAGGTTCCCAAAACACCCAGTATACAGCAATGGTTATTGAAGCCTTGCAAAAAAAGAACATTGAAATAAGAACAAGACTAGGGATTGGACCATGAATCTTTTTCTGGATATAATACAACTACAGCTGCCCTGTGGTTCTCTGTCTGTGAACGCAAGTGTAGCGATCAAGGTGGACTGCAGGGAGGATAACCTCACACCTGGAGTGTACTTTTTCTTCTGCAGCCCCGAGGCCTCAGACAATAGCTAGCCCTCCCATTTAAGCCTACCTCCATTTGCAATTGGACATTAGCGCCCAACAAGAAAAGCCTACACTAAATGCATAACATGTTAATCCATAACACCCTATATAACATTCCGTTAACAAAAATATTAACCTACGATAAGGATTATTTGTAATCAATTGATCTGGGGTAAGTTAGATAGGCGGAATAAAATGTTCTGCTTGTCCTCAATAGTGAGAAAAAGCTGCTTTGCATGGTTATTGCTCCATATTACCTATTGCACAAAATTTGACGGTGCTAATTGGCACTAGCATATGTTCGGAACCTAATGCATGTAAACAAAAGTTTAGAGCAACTTTTTATTTGCTCTTCATAAAAAAGTGCACTTATAATTACAATTCATTACTTGTATGGGAAAACAGAAATCTTTTTTCAAATTAATCACCCTACACTTCCAAGACACAATGTTACATTTTTTAACAGACTCACACATCAGCCTACGAACAACAAAATATATGACAAGTGTGACTTTTTACGCAGTAGAATGCATAAACAGTCGTTCTTGGACAAAAAAGCATTAGATGTGCAAAAAACATCGAGGTGCTAATTAGAATCAGCAAATGTTGTGCTACATTCAATCCATCATAGGAGCAAGGGGGAAAGTAAATGCACAAATTGTCAAACACACAAAAGGCTATGCACTCATTATTTCCAGCCCATGTAGTAGATCCGTAAGTATGCAAACATACGTTTATTTGTATTTTTGTAAACAGCGAACACTGGAGTATCATATATCTACTTATGAGGGTAGACTACAAAGGCTTATATTAGGTGTCAGATAGGAGGGGGCATTCGTAAGTGTTGCTCCAATAGTAAGTACATTGATGCAATGCTTTGAATTGCTTTGTGCCATGTGTCTGGCAGTAGGGTAACGCAGGACCCCACAGTCCCCCAACCATTCAGGGGCCCCACAGCACTACATGGAGGGGCCATTCTACCCAAAAGCAAAGAATAGCTGTGAGAATTGGAGACAGAGGGGTCCTTCTTCATATTCTGTAGGGTGGCGCCATCATTTTAAGTTACGCTACTCACGACAGAGCGACCATAAAAAATCTGAATCAACAACTCTGTAAGCACACCACACAGTGGAGGGCTGTTTTCTTTTTGATTCATTGGCCCACATGCATTAATATCGGCTTTTGCGATTTCTAAATTGCGATAAATAGCGATTCGCAATTTAGAAATCGCAAAAGCCTATGCATGATTATTTTTTTCATTTTTTATGCAATTCGGTAGAAATCGCGTTTTTACCGAATTGCATAAAAAATGCGATTTTCAAATTGCAAATTCGCAATTCCCATTCATTCCTATGGGCCAAAAGGCCCATAGGAATGAATGGGAATTGCGAATTCGCAAATCCTGATTGCATTTCAAGGGTGGCGAGGGGGGTTCAAATTAACCCCCCCTGCACCCATGAAATGTTGTTTTCGCATCATGTTGCACACACACATGTCCTAAGGACATGTGTGTCCGTAACATGAATGTTTAAAAAATGCATTTTCAGCGTTATTTTCACTTTTTGCAAATTTACCGAGTAGTTCAACTACTCAGTAAATTTATCCCTCTAATTGCGAATTCGCAATTTAAAAAATATTCATGCATTGCTTTTAAGAAATCGCAAATTTGCAATTTCTTAAAAGCAATTGCAATTTTAGAAATCGCAAAAATGTTGCGATTTCTAAAATTGCTAGATGCATCCATTTTTGGAATCGCAAACGGCCGATTTTAAGGAATCGCACCGTTTGCGACTCCAGAAATGCTTGATGCATGTGGGCCTTTGAGTTTAGACATTTGTCATACACCATTTTAACCAAACTTGCATTTTCCCCATTTTGGTTTCACCACTGGGAAAGCTGTTTTATGGCAGCCAAATGTTGTGCAGGGGCTGCACGACTGTGCTGTTCCGTTCAAAAATTGAAACAACTCTGGATTTCTGGGGCCTGGGTTTAGTTTGCCTTGTTTACCGGGCATGAAGGCTAGAACGTTGGAGAGGGAATTATGCAGCACAGCCTAAATAAAGAGGATCTAGACATGAAAAAGGAGCAACAATGTAATTAAATTATAACCATATCAAAAGAAAAACTTTACAAAGAAATGTAATTGGTTCCATTATCTCGCGAAAGAATGATGCTGCCGATGCTGGTGTAGATTTATAGATCACTGTACCAATGTGTAATTTGTGGGAAAAGCCTAATAAAAACCTAACAGCAATACAGAGATAATCTGTGGGCTCACTGTGGAGCTGTCATGGCTAATTGAAATGTTTAAGTGCAGCACAGCGTCCTTGCTCTCTGGGATTCATGCTAAAGACACGAATATATACCATTCTTTTGTCTTGAACAGACATATATTATCGCTGTATATTATAGTGATGCCAGTTTAGACTTCTAATTGCCGAAACCCTTAGACATAGGCCACCTAATAATTGCAGTATCATGGCCGGGCTAATGCTAAACATAATTTACAGTTCAAAAGCAAAGGATCATTTGTAATGTGAAGGGAGAATGTATGTGCTTTAGACTGTTTCGAGCACGCATGCGGCTGCTTGGAGTTGCTGGCCTGTGGCCTGTACTCTGGAAGCCTTTACCGTGCCTTAAGCATAAGAAATGCAGGGAACGTATCACTTAGCTGTATTGTATGTGTGTTTCTTATCTTGCAAATTATGTCCAGTGCATTTTCTTTGTGGAATATTTCATACTTATGAACAGATTTGTGGTATAAGGTCCGAAAAAAGAAAAACACTGGAGAATGAATGTCCATCCATCCATCCATCCATCCATCCATCCATCCATCCATCCATCCATCCATCCATCCATCCATCCATCCATCCATCCATCCATCCATCCTCTTGAAGAATAATGCTGGTAAAAAGGCAAAAAGTGCAAATACTTTCTCATTCTGATGAGAAACAAGAGGTATTTACTGCACCCCGTAAACATCCACTATTTGGTAAGTAAGCCCCCACTTCACCCCTTACTGCTCAATGAATTGCACAGCAGGGGTAGTACTGTGGTTTGAGTGGTAGATTTGCTACAGGCCGGGCTCTGTGGCCAACTTGTGCTGCACAGTGTTGAAGGAAATGTGCAGTGGAGGTAGGCTGCACAGTGGGCTGGGAATTGGTAGCATGACCTGGCTATAGGCCAGAGACTGTGGCCAACCTATGTACCACATGGCCAAAGGTTCAGAAAATGTTGGCTGTGCTGGAGTTTAGGTAGAAAGCCTGGTTATAGGATGAATATATGATGTTACAACGCAAACAATTACAACACATGCTTTTACAATGCGGTTTTTACATCGCAACTACTATTACATCGCATGATTTTGCAACAAATGCCATTACAATGCAGTTTTAACAAGCACTGGCGTTGCCAATAGGTCTCGCAGTAGGAAAGTTGGAGCTATTACAATTGCAAATAACAATGCCTTTTATTTTTGTTTTCATTTTAAAAACATAAAGGGCTTTCTCATTTACAAAAGCAATAGCTCCAACTTTCCTACTGCGAGACCTATTGTGCACTGCACAGTGTGGGTGAAAGTGGCACTGCGTTGGTGTGAGTGGCGTTGCGTGGGTGATAGTGGGCTTGTGTGGGTGTGAGTGGCGTTGCGTGGATGAGTGGTGTTGCGTGGATGAGTGGCGTTGCGTGGATGAGTGGCGTTGCGTGGATGAGTGGCGTTGCGTGGATGAGTGGCGTTGCGTGGATGAGTGGCGTTGCGTGGATGAGTGGCGTTGCGTGGATGAGTGGCGTTGCATGTGTGAGTGGCGTTGCGTGGGTGAGTGGCGTTGCGTGGGTGAGTGGCGTTGCGTGGGTGAGTGGCGTTGCGTGGGTGAGTGGCTTTGCATGTGTGAGTGGCGTTGCGTGCATGAGTGGCGTTGCGTGGATGAGTGGTGTTGCGTGGATGAGTGGCGTTGCGTGGATGAGTGGCGTTGCGTGGATGAGTGGCGTTGCATGTGTGAGTGGTGTTGCATGTGTGAGTGGCGTTGCGTGGATGAGTGGCGTTGCGTGGATGAGTGGCGTTGCGTGGATGAGTGGCGTTGCGTGGATGAGTGGCGTTGCGTGGATGAGTGGCGTTGCATGTGTGCGTGGATGAGTGGCGTTGCGTGGATGAGTGGCGTTGCGTGGATGAGTGGCGTTGCGTGGATGAGTGGCGTTGCGTGGATGAGTGGCGTTGCATGTGTGAGTTGTGTTGCGTGGGTGAGTGGCGTTGCATGTGTGAGTGGCGTTGCGTGGATGAGTGGCGTTGCGTGGATGAGTGGCGTTGGTGGATGAGTGGTGTTGCGTGGATGAGTGGGGTTGAGTGGATGAGTTGCGTTGCGTGGATGAGTTGCGTTGCGTGTGTGAGTGGTGTTGCTTGGGTGAGTGGCGTTGCGTGGGTGAGTGTGGTGTTGCGTGGGTGATAGTGGGCTTGCGTGGGTGTGAGTGGCGTTGCGTGTCTGAAAGTGGTGCTGTGTGGGTGAAAGTGGCACAGAGCCTTTAATGTGGCCTGGCGCAGGAGAAATGCTGCTGCTGGGAACAGATGGCCTGGCCGTGAAGCAGGGGCGGGGCAGCGCTGGGGAAGCCTGTGGGAGGGTGATTGATGCCTTTGATGTGGCGATATTAAACACCCCCCCCCCATGACGAAGTTAAACAGCGGAAATTCATTGGGAGAGCAGACTAAAAGTCACGTGTCACGATAGCGCACGTGATGCATTAACACATAACCGCATCTGCCTTGACAACGCAGAATGCACAATTGGATTGGTAAATGTTGTGGCTGTAGCTGTACAGTGTTTCCTGTCACCAGGTTTGTGTTGCTGTCACGTTTTGCATCGGGTGTCCACTCGTAAAGACCTTCTTCTGCCCTGAGGACAATTTGCACTGTTTGAGGTCTGGGAACCTATGCTTGGCACGTGCCGTTGGGCCTCAAAGGCGTCGTTCCTGTTCGTGTGTTTCAAACGTGCGATCCTTCGTGCACATATTTTAATATTCTAGATAAGCGAGTTTGTCAGTTTGTAAGCGATTATTATTAATATTCTGGGCAGTCTCTGTGCCGTTTCTGCTGTTTTATTGTAGGGAATTTGAACTGTTGAGACAATATTTTATTTAGGAGCCTTTATGTTAAAGGCTAAAATTGTAATGCAAACACAAAATGCTGCAAAATGAAAGTACTGGTGAGAATAAATGTGACGTTGAATTTTCTGGTTTGTGTAAAGTGCGCAGCTCCTACGGATGGAGCATCTTGGCGCTTTAGCTTCGCTTGATGTGGTGCGCGAGGGTGCAGCTGTGCTCCAGTACTGTAACAACGGACGCGCCTTACTGGCTAGGCCTGCTAGTGTAACGCCGGAAGCGCCAACTTCATAAACGGCGCGTGGTCCGTGTTTTTCGGAGTGTAAACCATTCACAAACATTTTCACGTTAGTGGTTGATATCAGCAAGTATACAAGATCTTATTTATGCTTTTAAATTTGAAATTCCGATTACCAGAAACGTATGTTCAAAGCAAACCGTCATGTGGTTTTAAGGAAAAGTCCACCTTTTGCACGGGCTTAAAGCAGCCCCACAGCTTTGTGTGCAGACAATGACGCTGCCAGGCTCTCTGCTCTGCTAAGCTTCTGTGAATGAGCGTTCTGATTGTTTTAGGAGGGACGGAACTAAAGTGCTGGCGGGCAGAAAGGACGGCCATGCGAGGTGGGAGGAGATTGAGGCATCCGCAGCTCTAGTGTGGCAGGCAGATGGCGGAGGGAAGCCGGATGGGGGCGGGAGGGCCTGGGGCGGGAATGCGAGCGAGGGGAGGCGGATTAGGAGGGAAGCCGGATGGGGGCGGGAGACTGTTGGGGGGGTGTGCCTGTGGGAGGGTGATTGAGAAATGTTGCGGTGGATTAGGAGGGAAGCCTGATGGGGGCGGGAGAGCAAGTATACAAGATCTTATTTATGCTTTTAAATTTGAAATTCCGATTACCAGAAACGTATGTTCAAAGCAAACCGTCATGTGGTTTTAAGGAAAAGTCCACCTTTTGCTCGGGCTTAAAGCAGCCCCACAGCTTTGTGTGCAGACAATGACGCTGCCAGGCTCTCTGCTCTGCTAAGCTTCTGTGAATGAGCGTTCAGATTGTTTTAGGAGGGACGGAACTGAAGTGCTGGCGGGCAGAAAGGACGGCCATGCGAGGTGGGAGGAGATTGAGGCGCCGCAGCTCTAGTGTGGCAGGCAGATGGTTGAGGGAAGCCGGATGGGGGCCGGAGGGCCTGGGGCGGGAATGCGAGCGAGGGGAGGCGGATTAGGAGGGAAGCCGGATGGGGCGGGAGACTGTTGGGGGGCGTGCCTGTGGGAGGGTGAGTGAGAAATGTTGCGGCGGATTAGGAGGGAAGCCTGATGGGGGCGGGAGAGCCTGGTGGGGGGGCGTGCCTGTGAGAGGGTGATTGAGAAATGTTGCGGCGGATTAGGAGGGAAGCCTGATGGGGCGGGAGAGCCTGGTGGGGGGGCGTGCCTGTGGGAGGGTGATTGAGAAATGTTGCCGGAGCGCGTGCATGTTTAATCACGTGGTTCATGTGAACTGCATGAAAACCGCGGGGCTGAAAGCCCTTTGGTTTCAGGATGTTTTCGCCACTTGAATTCTCGCTCCGCTCGATGCGCTTGCGCACATCGATAGGTCGCGAGACCTAAAAACTACCATTACAAACACATTCCATTACAATGCATACCATTACAACGCATGATACTTTTAGGGCAACAGTAGGGTAAGTGTTGGATAGTGTAGAGGTAAAAATTACTATTCCCACTCCACTGAGTGCAGCAGTAGGGAAAGTGTTGGATAATGTAGGGGTTAAAATTACTAATCCCATCTACCCAAAACCCATACCCACCCTACAACAAAAAAATCTAAATGACTTACCTTATAATACGTTGTAATGGCATGCTTTGTACTGGTATGCGTTGTAATGGCATACGTTGTAGTGACATGCACTGTAATGACATGCGTTGTAATGGCATGTGATGTAATGGCATTTGCTGTGTTACAGCTGAGTTGTAAATGCATTGCGATGTAATGACTGGTTTGTTATGGATGTTTCCGTATAGGATGAGCCTTCTGCCCAGCACCTTCGCTGCACCATCAAAGGCAATATGGTGCATGTGAGAAATTGGGTTGTTGGTTGACTGGGGTGTGAGACCTGTTCAAGAAACACCAACAATACTTTGCAGGGTGAACCACAGCTTGGCACAATAGCAGTCAGGTTTAAATCAGAGGCAATGTGTATAGCATTTATGCAGCACCAAACAGTAATGAAGTAAAAACAGAACACAAGAAAATTCCCTCACCAATTTAGAAAAATAGAGTATAGTTTAATGAATTGACAAAAATACAATCAGTAGAGCCAAAGTTATGATTTTGTTAAGGTTTCTGTAAAAACTAGCTCCTAAAATGTAAGTAAAAAATGTGGCTGACGGCAATGGAGTGTGGTTTGGATACGAGAAGTGGTTTATGCCCGGTCAGTGCTTAACTTCAAACTTAGAAAATTCTTGAGAAAATGTTCTGAGATAGTAACGGTCAGCGGGGCAAGTCTGCAGGTGGTGACCGAAGAGGGAGCGCCATTGCTGAACAGCCTTGGTTCGAAGCCGTGATGAAGATTTCTATAGTTGGAAATCCCTGGCAGAATGAGGCAGAGAGCTATAGCCGAAGGCTGTTCCACAAAGTCGGATACCCCTTTGTTAAAAGACTGCTGCAACGGATATGCTGCTGCGGAGAAGAACTTGCAGGAGAAGCCGCAAAGCCAATCCGACCAGGGATGCACCTCCGGTGGATAGGTGAGCAGGTTGATCCCAGTCGCCTCCTGCTTCTCAGAGCAGTTTGTGGCCAAAACATTTTTAAGTCCTCACTTTTGGATCACAATTAGCACCACTAATGTCAGAACTCACTAATTCTGGGTCCAGGTGTGGTTTCAGGATGGTGGAAGCCATTTGTGACTCTGTGGCTCTCAACAGGAGGCCAGCAAACTAGCCCTTGTGAATCCCTCTGAAGCTCCTGGGATAGTTGAAGATTTGCTCCTTGTCAGCAGGCAGAAGGCGGCATAGCAACAGGATAACAGGGCATCAATCCAGCAGGGCATTAGTCCTTCAGAGTAGCAGTCAAGTAGAGTGGCAATCCTTCCAGCAGCACAGTCGCTCTCATATCCACATGTCCAGAAGTATACTGAAGTTGGTGTATGAGGTCCTCTTTTTATAATCTGGTGCACTCTTTCCAGAGGTGGAAGAAGCTTCTAGACATAGGCTTTGAAGTGCATGGAATTTCCTGAATCCCCTGCCTAGGCCCCAAGCTTGCTGAAGTGACAATATGAGCTTGTTAGGCCTTTTGTGTGAAGGCAGAGCACAGACTATTCAGCTGCAAGTGGGGCAGTGCTCCGCTGAGCCCCCACCCTGCCAGCAGATATCCAATTTATGCACCCCTAATCCCTCTATTATGTGACTGTATGGGAGGAATTCACAAAGTCTAATTGTCAGTTACACCCAGTCATGTCCCCCAAGACAGGCTGCAGGTACGAGCGGTTAAGGGCAGGAAAATGGCAACTTTCTAAAAGTGGCCATTTCAAAATGTTAATGAAAAATCTGACTTTACAATTACAGAGGGTTAATCATTACTTTTTCATAGATACCAAACATGGTCCCAATTAGAAATTACAGCTTATTGAATTTAATAATGGATCCCCAACTTTATCATATGAGAGGGGTAGGTCTCACACCCGTGAAAAATGAATTTAGGAGTTTTCCACTACCAGGACATGTAAAACTTAAAAGTACATATCCAACCTTTAAATTATGCTGCACCCTGCCCTTTGGGCTATCTGGGGCCTGCTAGTTTTAGGCTTGGCAAAGTGGTTTTAATGCCAAGTTGAAATGATAGTTTAAAACTACATTCAGGCTGCTGTGGCAGGCCTGAGTCATGTTTAAACTGCTACTTATGTGGGTGGCGCAATCAGTGCAGTAGGCACCCTGGTACAACAACACGTAATGCCCACACCACAATTACTTAAACAATTCTTTTAGAGGGTTAGAAAACAATTTATTATACCAACCCTCAACATAATTATTTCATGTCAATCACTTTTTACTTTTTGGATTTTCACAAATTAGCAACAGAAAACGGACTGTACACTTCAATATTTACACATCTATCTATGCTTTGTACACACATAAAACCACACAATATTTACACAATAAATGATTTTCCTGCATCAAGCATTACAAAAATTATAAAAACATCACAAACATCAAAAGCACAAACATTACAATCAACAAATGAGAGAAATCAAATTTTGGGGGAGTATAAGCAAATTAATGACTCATAAGCTAATGATTCCTGGACCAGCCGGACCTAGTATCTTGGAGATGGTAGCTTGTTCCACCCAAAAAAAGAAGACTGCAGACGCGTTTCAAGGCCAGGTGCAAAGTTACTGGTCTCTCATCAGGGCTGTTAAATCTTAGTATCTACGAGATGCAAAGAGATTATTTTACTCATCAAATTCATGGAAGCCTCTTAAATTTGATAGTGGGCTATAGCAAGTGATAAACTACATACCAATGTTATTTGTAAGGAAGGCAGGGCGGTTAACCTTCGTGGTGTCCAAAGGACTGTTCGTTATTCGTGGATGGGCAGGAGTTTCTAGGAAGTTTTAAAAAAAATAAGTGAATAAATCATGCTCATAGCTTGAGTAGCTCGTTATTACTCTTAGCAAATGAAACATATCTTACTCATGTGCACGTGCTGCCGACCGGCGTATTTATTTGTTGCGTGACACCATAAATTGTGAGCCTACAACAATTGTAAAGAAATGTTTTGCTATGGAACGTTATTAGAGCGTAATACACTCAAGTCAAGGGAGGATTCGCCTACCTTTCCGTAGTTTTCTTTGCTCATGCAGTTCAAAATTGTGCCTCAAACACGGTACTATTTAAAAGAAAACGCGAGTGAAAACACTGATCGCTCAGGCGTGCGGGTATGTCATAAGGGCTTCATTCGAGCTTTCAAATATTAGTCAGTTAATTGTTCTGCTAAACAGCACGCCGCTACTGGGGTCTCTCGTTTTCTCTATCAAGGTGGCCGACCACAGTTCTAGTTTGTTTTATGCGCGACTCCACACTAGTGCATCGTGGGGCTTGTAGTCCCCTATATGACTGTGAGTGATTGTTCTTACATTCTCTGCGCATCAATATTTGGCCATCTACCCGCGCCTACTGCACATTCATGTAGTGATAAAAAACCACTAGAAAGGAATTAATTATTGAAACGCGCATTGCGTGTTAGTTGTGGGAAAGAAAACTTTATTAGCATAGCGCATGCTGGTGCAAAGGGCAATCTGACACTGAGTCTTTGATTTATTATGTACAAACCTGTCCCAATTGACCACGGTTATCCTATACCAGATATAGAATTTGAAAAGGAGGAAATTGGGTAAGGCCACAGGTGCAGACAGGGATGTCGACCGACTATAAGTCGACTATACAAGTTGTCGCAAATAATTATATGTGGGCTATCTCAGACAGGCTGTTCAGGCCAGTCTGAGTATTATTAAATTTCAAAATGAGGTACGCCTCTTTCTGCAACAAGGCACGTTCGACGTCATGGCATTTTAATATGGAATTAACAGTGTACAACACAGACCACCTAAGTTCATGTTCAGTATGGCCTTTTTCACAGAAGTGTTCCACCATTGGAGCAGTCATTATCTTCTTCTTGATGCGGGACCAATGCTGGCTGATCCTTTGATTTACCTGTTGACGGGTTTTACCAATGTAAATCATCTGGCACGGACATAATATGCATTACACGACATTCTTAGTCTTGCAATTGGTAAAATCTGTATGTCTCCACTTAGTGCCATGGTGAATAAACTCATTGCCTTCAATTGTGCTCGAACAAGCGACACAATTGCCGCACTTGTGGTGGCCTTCAATCGGCTTCAGGTTCCATTGTGCCAGAAGATTACTTTTGGGCTTTGGAACAGTGATATCAGCCCTAATGAGTAGTTCGCCAATGCTTTGATTTTTTCGGTAGTCAAAGATGGGTTTGGGGAATGGACAATTTAGGCCTTCCAATAGGGGCCAATTCTTTAAAACAGCTTGGCGGAGTTTATGAGTATCCGGACAGAAGGTCGTGACACACACAAGTTTCTTTAATGACGTGCGTTTCTTAGTTTGTAACAAGCATTCCCTAGGCGTGTAACTTGCACGCTTGAAGGAGTGTTTAAGGAGATTTTTGGGATAGCCCCTTTCTTGCACATTGCAGCAAAAAGATCGACCATGTCTCTCATAGTCTTGCACATCCGAGCAATTATGTCTAATTCTAAGCAGTTGCCCATAGGGCCAATTCGCCTTGAGGTTTCTAGGGTGTGCACTCCTATGGTGCAGGATGGTATTTCTGGCCGTGTCCTTTTTGTAAAGCGATGTCACCAATCGCCCTTCCTCACATCTCAGCTCAACATCTAAGAATGTCATGCGGCTGGTACTGTTTTCTATTGAAAATTGATTATCCCTGTGCCTTGTATTGAGCCAGCCGTGGAATGCCATTAACTCAGTCTGGCTCCCCTGCCACAGGAGCCAGACATCGTCAATGTAGCAATACCACTGTATGATTTGTTCTTGAAAGGGGTTATTGGCCTCCACAAACTTCTCTTAGTACTGGGCCATGAAGAGAACCGCCATTTCTGGGGCGTAAGGACACCCCATGGCCGTCCCCTTCACCTGCATATAGTACTCGCCATTGAAGTTAAAATAATTTTTCTTCAATGCTATTTCAGCAAGTTCTGGAATAAAGGCAGTGGGAACCCGATGAGCTCAAGAATGGTTTTAGGAAAAAATCAACATACTGCGCGATCGGCTCCAAACATGAGTCGCACCCTGAAACGATCGGGCAGCCAGGAGGCTCTTGCAGGCTCTTATGGATCTTCGGTAGAAGATAAAGGACCGGAGTCCCGGGCCATTTCTTAAGGAGATAATCATATTCTTTATTACCCAGGAAACCGTTCTCTTTGCAGTAGTCCAAAACTTTGGCAATTTGTCCCTGAATATCCCTAGTTGGATCCTCCGATAATGCGCGGTACCGAAGATCCATAAGAGCCTGCAAGAGCCTCCTGGCCGCCCGATCGTTTCGGGGTGCGACTCATGTTTGGAGCCGATCGCGCAGTACGTTGATTTTTTCCTAAAACCATTTTTGAGCCAGGTAAGATCATACCTGCGTGATACGACAGATTTTTTGCTCAAGGTTGAAGGCACTAGCTTTGATGCTCACTCTCAAATCATGGTGACTATGGATGTTACATCCTTATACACCCAAATTCCTCAAGAAGAGGCCTTGGAAGTCATGCAGATATACCTGGATCAGAGAGAAAGACCTCATCGGGTTCCCACTGCCTTTATTCTAGAACTTGCTGAAATAGCATTGAAGACAAATTATTTTACCTTCAATGGCGAGTACTATATGCAGGCGAAGGGGACCGCCATGGGGTGTCCTTACGCCCCAGAAATGGTGGTTCTCTTCATGGCCCAGTACGAAGAGAAGTTTGCGGAGGCCAATAACCCCTTTCAAGAACAAACATACAGTGGTATCGCTACATTGACGACGTCTGGCTCCTGTGGCAGGGGAGCCAGACTCAGTTAATGGCATTCCACGGCTGGCTCAATACAAGGCACAGGGATATTCAATTTTCAATAGAAAACAGTACCAGCCACATGACATTCTCAGATGTTGAACTGAGATGTGAGGAAGGGCGACTTTTTCATAAATACACCACCACACATTGATTTAGGTGTACCGTTGCCAGTTAAATATAATCAACTAATTTTTTACTCTGCATTATGGACTATGGTTAAATCATGCTTTAATTATGTTTATTGAACAAAAATATGTTTAGAAACCACATTGAATGCTGTATTATTTGCTTTGTTATAGAGAGATCCCCTGGAAGAAGGCCTGTTCATTGCCGAAATGCATTGGGAATGTTTAAATGTTTACTCATGGAACACAGTGAAAAACCATGAACTTTATATCCTTGTGAAGATAACAAGATGGAATAAATACTGAATTTCAACACAAAAAACTATCGTGTATATCATTGATGACCTTACAGTAACCTATTTAACAGAAGGATACATTGGAGCCCGGGGGACACGCCCTACATCTATGGGGGTGAAACCATTCGAAGGGCGATTGGTGACATCGCTTTACAAAAAGGACATGGACAGAAATACCATCCTGCACCATAGGAGTGCACACCTGAGAAACCTCAAGGCGAATTTACCCTATGGGCAACTGCTTAGAATTAGACGCAATTGATCGGATGTGCAAGACTATGAGAGACATGGTCGATCTTTTTGCTGCAATATGCAAGAAAGGGGCTATCCCAAAAAGCTCCTTAAACACTCCTTCAAGCGTGCAAGGTACACGCCTAGGGAATGCTTGTTACAAACTAAGAAACGCACGTCATTAAAAAAACTTGTGTGCGTCACGACCTTTTGTCCGGATACTCATAAACTCCACCAAGCTGTTTTAAAGAATTGGCACCTATTAGAAGTCCTAAATTGTCCATTATCCAAACCCATCTTTGCCTACCGAAAAAATCAAAGCATTTGCGAAAAACTCATTAGGGCTGATATTGCTGTTCCGAAGCCCAAAAGTAATCTTCTGGCACAATGGAACCTGAAGCCGTTTGAAGGCCACCACAAGTGCGGCAATTGTGTCGCTTGTTCGAGCACAATTCAAGGCAATGACTTTATTCACCATGGCACTAAGTGGAGACATACAGATTTTTCCAATTGCAAGACTAAGAATGTCGTGTATGGGAGATTACGTCCGTGCCCGATGATTTACATTGGTAAAACCTGTCAATGGGTAAATCAAAGGATCAGCCAGCATCGGTTCCGCATCAAGAAGAAGATAATGACCGCTCCAATGATGGAACACTTCTGTGAAAAGGGCCATACTGAACATGAACTTAGGTGGTCTGTGTTGTACACTGTTAATTCCATATTAAAATGCAATGACGTCGAACGTGCCTTGTTGCAGAAAGAGACGTACCTCATTTTTAAATTTAATAGTATTCAGACTGGCCTGAACAGCCTGTCTGAGATAGCCTGCATATAATTATTTGCGACAACTTGTATAGTCGACTTATAGTCGGTCGACATCCCTGTCGGCACCTGTGGCCTTACCCAATTTCCTCCTTTTCAAATTCTATCTCTGGTATAGGATAACCGTGGTCAATTGGGACAGGTTTGTACATAATAAATCAAAGACTCAGTGTCAGATTGCCCTTTGCGCCAGCATGCACTATGCTAATAAAGTTTTCTTTCCCACAACTAACACGCAATGTGCGTTTCAATAATTAATTCCTTTCTAGTGCTTTTTTATCACTACATGAATGCGCAGGAGGCGCGGGTAGATGGTCAAATATTGATGCGCTGAGAATGTAAGAACAATCACTCACAGTCATATAAGGGACTACAAGCCCCACGATGCACTAGTGTGGAGTCTCGCATATAACAAACGAGAACTGTGGTCGGCCATCTTGATAGAGAAAACGAGAGACCCCAGTAGCGGTGTGCTGTTTAGCAGAACAGGTAACTGACTAATATTTGACAGCTGGAATGAAGCCCTTATGACATACCCGCACGCCTGAGCGATCAGTGTTTTCACTCACGTTTCTTTTAAATAGGACCGTGTTTGAGGCACAATTTTGAACTGCATGAGCAAAGAAAACTACGGAAAGATAGGCGAATTCTCCCTTGACTTGAGTGCATTACGCTCTAATAACGTTCCGTAGCTAAAACATTTCTTTACAATTGTTGTAGGCTCACAATTTATGGTGTCACGCAACAAATAAATACGCTGGTCGGCGGCACGTGCACACGAGTAAAGTATGTTTCATTTGCTAATAGGTAATAATGAGCTACTCAAGCTATGAGCATGATTTATTCACTTATTTTTTTTAAAACGTCCTAGAAACTGCTGCCCATCCACGAATAACTAACAGTCCTTTGGACACCACGAAGGTTAACCGCCCTGCCTTCCTTACAAATAAGCTCGGTATGTAGTTTATCACTTGCTATAGCCCACTATCAAAATTAAGAGGTTTCCATGAATTTGATGAGTAAAACAATCTCTTTGCATCTCGTAGATACAAAGATTTAACAGCCCTGATGAGAGACCAGTAACTTTGCACCTGGTCTTGAAACGCGTCAGCAGTCTTCTTTTTTTGGGTGGAACAAACTACCATCTCCAAGATACTAGGACCGGCTGGTCCAGGAATCATTAGCTTATGAGTCATTAATTTGCTTATACTCCCCCAAAATTTGATTTCTCTCATTTGTTGATTGTAATGTTTGTAATATTGATGTTTGTAATGTTTTTATAATTTTTGTAATGTTTGATGCAGAAAAATAATTTATTGTGTAAATATTGTGTGGTTCTATGTGTGTACAAAGCATAGATAGATGTGTAAATATTGAAGTGTACAGTCCGTTTTCTGTTGCTAATTTGTGAAAATCCAAAAAGTAAAAAGTGATTGACATGAAATAATTATGTTGAGGGTTGGTATAATAAATTGTTTTCTAACCCTCTAAAAGAATTGTTTAAGTAATTGTGGTCTGGACATTACGTGTTGTTGTACTTCTAAAAAGGGTCTAGCCCTCACCACTTATTTATGGACCTATCCCCTTTCGTTCTTAAAGAGTAGGCACCCTGGTAGCATTTACTTTACAGGCCCTGAGTATATGGTGTAGAACTCAACAAGGCACTTAGAAGTAACTAAATATGCCAATTGAGTAGAAGAAACTAATCTAACCATGTTTTAGAGAAGAAGCACAAGCATTTTAGCACTAGTTCACAATGATAAAGTTCCCAGAGTATTAAGGCCAACAAAAAGGAATTCAGCAAAAAGCATATGTAAAAAGACAAAAAATTGTGAGGTGATCCTGCAGAGAGGGCCAGATCCAACAGTATAGAAGGGTTTCGATGTATTGGAGGTTTCACCTAGGGCATGGCCTAATGTTGGTCTCAAGGACATGCAAAGGGGAGTTAGCTTGACAGTGGATTGGGCAGGGCCAGATGGCCATAGCGGGCACCGGGCAATCCCCCGGTGCACCGCATGGGTGGGGGCAGTTTGGGGCCCCTGGGGGTCGTTTTTGATACAGAGCCGTTTTTGCTGCATAGCTGCAAAATTGTCTCTGTACCAAAATTGGCCGGAAACCGGCCCGGCAAAGAGCTCGGCGGCACCTCCAACCCCCCTGAGTAGGGAGGGGGGCCGACTGAGCCCTTTGCCAGGGCTAGTTGTGTTTCCCAGTCCGGCCCTGGGGTTGGGTGCTTGGCTGATTTGCCAAACCATGTTATGAGCTGTCAAACATATTATACCAAAAAACTAGAATTGTTTATTTTATTTATTTTTTATTTCAATCCATGTCATAGTTAAACCAGTTACAATTCATGTGAGCGTATAAATATATACAGCATAAAAGAATGCACTATAATTCACAATTACATCATGTTCGGAAAGTGCAAAGAGATGATAGGTTGAGTAGTAAAGACATAGATGAAAAATAAATAACAACAGCGTCCATATTACTTTACTCTTTCCTGTGATCTGTCATTGGGCCCCAGATCCTGAGGCCCAGTTTCCGTTTACATGGACATTTGAGAGAATACAGACTATGCAGAAAATCTAGCTCTCCACATCTCAAAAGTAGGAGATTCCTTCTGCAGCCAGGAGGAAGCTATGCAGAGTCAGGCAGCTGCAGTAGCCATAAATATCAGGTACCAAAATTGCTCTGTGGCCTGGCTAGTCATCTGCCCTTCCCCTAGGGCCAATAACATTGTTATAGGTGTGATATTCACTTCTATACCTGTCAACTCCACTAAAAAGCTTCCATTCACCCCAGTAGCTGTCTTAATTGAACACAAGAAAAAACATATGAAGGATATATGCCTGTTCCACCCCAAAGCAGTAACATTTACCATCATTCAGGTATCTGGATATAAACTAAGTCCAACTAAGACACAGATTATGATTATGTGTACAAATCAAGTCTGTGCTGCTGACTCTGGGGTTACGGATCAAAATCTTAAATGGAATAACCTGCTGGGTCAACACAGGAAATTCTGGAGTAATCTATTGAGATGTGGGAGGAAATCTCGATCTCTTCTAGTTTAAAAGCACAGCACTTTAAAACTGCTTTTAATCTGTGCTATAGTCTTTCTAAAAAGTGTAAATGGTGGAGGGACGAATGATGGTAAAAAACCTAAAATTGAATGACAAAACATTGTTAAAAATGTTATTTTTTCTCATAAGACTTTATCTATGTTCTAAAATAATTCACGAAGTCCTTGACAAAAACAGTGAATGTGAAAATATGAAACAAAAACAGAAAAATCATGAACCTGTGTTCTTACCTTTGTTCTTGCGAAACTTGAGGTTTTGACTATGTCTATATGTGCAGCTGGATGTGTGTGGAACCTGTCATACAATTAACATGCTAATGACATGAAATATCTTCCAGAGAGGACATTGTTTATCTTGCCAGTACATTAGAGGATATGCAGGTATGAATGACCCATCATCACTTGAAATGTAATGCAATTAAAAGCTGGGGGATATATTACCAAGGGCCATTATCGCCGTTTTAGCTGGACTTTTTCCCGCTAAAGCGGCGATAATTTTATTGCCCTATTACCAAGCTGTCGCTAACACCAGTTAGCGACAGCTAGTAGGCGATAGCAATCATCTTGGGGCCCACTTTGCATGTCAGCGATAATTATCGCTAATGACATGCAAAGTGGGCATGCCAAGATGTTAGCGACTGGAAACAGTCACTAATATCACTATCTCCTATTACCAACAATGGCTTAGTTTTGGAAATATTTGCGCTAATCGCGAATATCTCAAAAAGCTAACGCCTGCCCTGACCAGTTCTTAGCCATGTTATCCAATGAGAGGTGGATAACATGGCTAAGAGCATTGTCACGGTAATGCCTAAATATCGCTGTATTGACAGCGATATTCACGCATTTCGCCCATTTTTTATCGCTTCTGAGATAAACCTTGATAATAGCAAGGTATCGCAACAATAAAAACAGTTGAAGGGCGGCTAAACCAACATAGCGATAATTGGTAATATGCCCCTGAGTTCTTACTCATCTTTCTTTCCCATCAGATAACTCAGTCATCTTTTGCCTAAACGACACAGGAGTATACTTACTAATCTTTTGCTCAGTTGCTTGCATAGTGCTTTGTAACACAAATGCGACATCTATTTAGTACACATTAAAAAGGCCATGCAGTGGGAGTGCAAAAATTAAAAAATATACCCAAAGATTCTTAACTGTAAGCCTAACAATTCTGACAACAATAAGTTCCATTGATTCATTGTAAAGAAAAACATATCTATTCAAAAATTATAAATAAAATTGCCACAAATGTTCAATACAAACTACAAATCATCCCAGGGAACAAATCTTTTCTTCCAGAACAAGACTCAAATTATGAGGCACTGTTATTGGTTCCCTTCTAGGCTAGACTACAACATTTACAATCTGACTGGAATTCCCAAAATCTATGTAGCTCCATTGAAAGCCACCATACATGGTGCTGCACATCCTGTCTCAGGAGGCAGAACTCTGACCACATTAAAGCAAAAATGAAATCCTAAACTAGCTTCCCATTGAGAGGCAATGTGTATCCAAAAGGCCTGCTTAATTCACAAACGTCTGAACTCTGAATCCCACATTACTTGGCAGGGAAATAAAAAGACTGTGTGGATTTTGCGAAACCAGCACGAGGTCCTCTTCTACTTCTAATTTGGGTCTTCAATAAACTACACACTATAAAGGAATGTCTTTCAGGTTGTGCTCTCATGTTTGATTTCTCTTACTATTTGTGCCATCGACTACCTCTAATTGTTCAAATAGAAACAAAATAACATACTGTTTTACTGTCATTTCATATCTCTCACTTCCTAAACTTGTATTTCCATGACTCTACCCCTGATTTAGATCTTGGTGTGGTACTACCGTTGTACCGCCACAATGAAGGTTCTAAGTACTTCATCAAGCTGACGGTGATCCACCCGTATTTAGATGTATGCTGGCTGACTCAGCATCCACGTCAACAGAGTGTTTACCACCGTGTACGCTGATCACCCCTGCTGACACTGTGGACTCTAATGCTGCAGAATCGTACTCTATTGCCGCAAGGGCAGCAGGGGTGCAGCAAGCATATTTAGATTTCACAGTTGTGTGGTGGTGTTCTAGCTGCAGTTTGCCAACAGGGTAAATCCATAGCAGGATGTAGTCAGCATTGGACTATTCCTTTAGGTGTAGGATGGATGCTAGGATCCAACACGTGATGTTGTTTTGGCACGTTGTTAACATCTGCATACCAAACTATAAAACACACTCGATTTCAGACCATGATCCTTTGCCATTCCACTGCACCACAACATTCTGAAGCTGACATTTTGTCATTTAAGTCAGGGGTTTTGCTTTTTTTTGACTGTTTCTTTTCTCTTTTCCTTCTTTCATTTATTTTCTTCTGGGTTAAATAATTTATTTCAAACTCTTTCTTTGGGAGGAGAAGGTCTTGCATATCCTACATCTGAACGCTTGACAGGAATCCCTGGTAGAGTGGAGACCGGTAAGTTAGACTCTTGAATGGGTCAATAAACCAATATGTCCTTATTACTTTTCAGTTAGCTATTGCTAATGTGTTTTGCACTTTTGCAAACATAGAAACCTGCATATGTTTGCATTGATATATATGTTGTTCTGGTTGTGTGTTTCAATGCATTGTATCTCATTACAGGTATCAACCTCTCTTACATTTCCCATGATGGTCCTTGTAAGTGTTTTTCAAATATGTGTCTTATATAGTAAATATCTGTCTTTTTTTAAGTTTAAAAAAGAAAGTTTATTAGCATTTGATAAAGTACAATCAATGAAGTACATCAAAAAAAGAATGGAAATAGAAGAGCAAATCTAGCAACATGTTATAATGCAAAAAGGGAAAAATAAGATCCTCAAACAATATCGTATGAAGAAATCTCTATATAATATAATTGTTATAAAACATAGATATGAAAAACACTAGAGGAAAATTAGAAAAAATAGGTATTAATACGGATGATAAATAATTCATGTGGATTTGGGAACTTCTTCAGTTCGAGGATCATGGATGATGGTTGATTGCACTGAGGAATCAAGAAGAGTCATCACAGGACCCCAAAGAATGCCTTTTTTGACGGCAAGTGATATGGAATTATCATATGCTCTATCCAGTCTATGATTATAACAAACAGTGTACCACCATGGTTAAAAAGATACAGTTGTGGAATCCTTTCAAGATTTGGAAATTTGTTTGAATGCTACTACAAGAAGTAAATCTAATATGGAAATTCTATCACTGTATAAAGGACAATCATCTGAAAGGCTAACTAAAAATATATTCTAAAAATTAAGAGGGACATGTGCATTATAAATAGTATTTATCTGGTTCCAAACCCTCAGCCAAAAATGATATGTAGAGGGACATTCAAAATGCACATGTTAAAAATCTGAGGGAGATGTGTTCCAAGACCAAAAATAAGGGGAGGAAGTGTGACATATCTTCTGTAACATGGTAGGTGTAATCATTAGGTCAATCATAAATAAAACAATAAGGTTTGAATGGTGTTAGCTTCTCTTTAGGATTTTTGTATTTTGAGCCACATTTTATACCTTAAGAGGTTTGAAAAACAAGTACCCAAGTCATGCTTCCACTGTAACTCCAAATCTGTCGTATCTCTATCTTTTGGAGAGGCAAGAATTTTAATATAAATTTGTGACGCGGAAGGGAAGGCTTTCAAAGAGGAAATTAACTGCTTCCGTGCTCATGACAGCTCCACGCCGTCATGAGGCATGGGCGGCGTGTGCTCATGACGGCGTGGAGCCGTAATCTAACTGCCGATTCGCCCACGCAGCACTAATTCCCCACCTGTGCAGGTGAATTAGTGAGTGAGCGGGGTCATGACGGCTCCATAATACATTTAAAAAAAATAAAAACAGGGAATATTTATAGGAATATTAGATAAGGTAAAAAGTCTTATTGGAACTAACATCATCTTTAAGATGTCTAATTGCCCCACCAGTACAAAAATGGGGGATTCCATCAAGATGTAAAAGCGGTGATAGATGAGAGAAGAAAGCCAAAGACCAAGATATTTGATTTTTTCTTGGTTCCAGTGAACATTGAGAACTTAACATGAAAAGAAGAATATCATCGGCATAAGCAGAACATTTTAATTGTTGTTCTTCATAGTGAAAACCATAAATATGCAGATTTAGATGAAGTTTCTTTAGGAAATGTTCCAGCCCGAGAATAAATTAAAATGAAGATAAGGGACAACCTTGCTGAACACATTTATGAAGAGTGAATTGTGAGGCTATAAGACAATTTACCAAGCTAGAAACTTTAGGAAAAGAGTATAACAGAGAGACAGGATTTATACATTTAGAACCAAAGCCAGACCAAGAAAGAGTGGAGAAAATAAAGGTCCAAATAACTCAATACAATGTTTTTTCTGTATCCAATGCTATAGTGGCTAAAGACTGTTTCTATTATTTAGATTTAATTAAGATATTAGGAAACAGTCTAGTGTTATCAGTAAGATTTCTTCCTTTGATAAAACCAGATGGTTCCCTAGTAATTAATTGGTGAAGTAATGTCTCAAGCCGTAGAGCTTGAATTTTAGCAAATATTTTATAATCTAAATTCATATAGGCCTATAGAATTTGTACATTGTAAAATCTTTATTATCTTTGGGAATAAGGCAGATTAAGTAATCTTGAAATGAGCCTCCAGCACATTTTGACAATACAATACAATACAATACAGTAGAAAAATGCAAATAAAATTCTATCGTAAAACCATCTAGACGAGGAGCTTTCTCTGTTTAAGGGACCGAATGGTGAAAATAAAATCCTTGATTGAACCTTGATTGAAATATCATTCTCTAATGAAGAGAAGTCAATATTAATAGAATGAGTTAGTATAATAGAGGATAAATATTGGAAAATATCTTCTTGGGAAGTTTGGGAATCAGGAGTTCATGGATTACTAACATAATTATTAAATTGAATCAAAATATCCTCATTCTTATGAAGAAGGGTATTAGTCCCAGGTAAAATAGAATCTATTTTAATAGATTCCTTTTTAATTTTAAGGTAGTTGGCAAGTAATTTACCGGATTGATGTTGTCCTCTATAATAATTTTAATGCTGCAATTGTTTTATATGATTCATAAGTTGGAGCAATTTTTTAGAGGAGGACTTCCTCTTCTCAGTCACAAAAGAAAAATTGAAATCCTAAAATGCAGCTTTAAAAAAGTCCCAAACCGTCTGGAAAGAAATAGGGGGTGTTTCAGTATCAATTAAAAAGTTAGTTGCAAACTGTTCAAAAGATTGAGTGAAATTAGTATCAAGAAGAAGAGAATTATTTAGCCTCCATCATGTGTTCCCAGAGGTATGTGGAAGAAGGTTGAAATCTAACATAACTGGAGTATGGTCAGAAATAACTATGGAGGCAATTTCAGAGTGTGTAATGTGTTGTACTAAGGGCTGTGAAACAAACAAATAATCAATAATAGATTGGGAAAAATGAACCAGAGTTCAGGCATGTGAGTGCATGTATGATTAAACAAATTTGGCATTGGAATGTCTGTCAATAAAAGGATCCTTGATGATGTTACAGCCACCTCCAAAAATTAAATAATCATCAGTGAGGGTCATTAATTTAGGTAAAATATATGAGGATTTATCCAATGTGTGGGAGCCTTTATTTTGAAAATTGCAATAGGAATCGTATTGATATTAAGATAAACCACAATCCATCTATCAATTGAATCCAAATCTTGAAAAGTAACTTAAATATCCAAACAGTTGTTACATTGTATTGCCATTCCATTATGCTTACCTGTGCCTGGAGAAGAAAACATATGACAAATCCACTGCTTTTTAAGTTTAACAATTTCTGATTCCACCACATGATGTTGTTAAAACAGTGTAACTTTTTAATTTAGAAAGATGAGTTAATACCCTTTGGCGCTTCATAGGAATACACAAACCCTTAATATTTCAGGAAACAACTCTTAAAGCCATTTACAGTATAATAAATGTTCTAAAACATGTTGATCACCATAAAAATAATAAAAAAAGTATAACCTGGTAGTTTATATGAACAATTTGAAAAATAAGCAATTAATTTAGAATATGAAAGGATACTGGAGAATAAGATGTGAGTATTTAAAAAAAAAATAAGAAGAACGGATCTATGATGGAAAAAGTAAGCATCTAGAATAAAGATGAAGAAAAAAGAGAAAGCGAGGAAAGAAAAAAGATAGCAAAAAAGAAAGCAGGGGGAAAACAACATTGAGAGTACAATACACTACAAAAATAACATACCTATAGAACAAACACATAATTGTGGCTGGTGAAGTCACATAAGGGGGATGACAGAACCGAAACCCAGGGCAGTCAACACAAGGGAAGGAACTGGTCCACATAAGGGACTTCAATAACATTCTTCTGAACACATGAAACATATATAGAAAAAGGGGAGAAGAACATATTAAAGAATTAGAAAACTTGTACTTAAAGCATACTATTATTAAAATATATAAGCATCAGAAACTGGAAAAATAACAATTTAAAATATCACTCATAGATTATAAGAAAAAATATTTGAACACAGAAATACCAGGCGGTATTATTCTTTGGAAGTTTCCATCATGCCTCCTTTTCAGATGTCAATAAACCTCTGGACAAGAGAGGGATCTTCATATGTGGTAGTTTTGTTGTTATAAGTTACTTTGAATGCATAAGGGTGAAAAAGACCAAGGAGCTGATTATGAGTTTGGAAGTCCATTGGACCACTGAACCTGTGGTGGTCCCTGGACTGCCAGACTGGCGGTCTACCCACTGTATTACGATAATGGCTATGGGACAACCAAAGCCCCACAACAACCACATGGAATCATAGGATCTTGCAAGGGTCATGAACAGTGAGCTGCCCTCATTTTTCTTACCCCCTTTTTTACGGTGATGAGGCCACCATGAAAACTGTGGTGGTGAGGAAATAAAGGGGTCCTGCAGGGCCCCCTGTTTCCTCAGGAACATGGGGTGCCGGCAGGGAGACACTTGTGGTGCCTGTTGTGCCCCCTGTGTTCATTCACACCCTTTCCTGCATGGCATGGACTGCACTGTCCATGCTGTGCAAGAACAGCTTTTAGCTGTTCCACAGTGGTGCCTTTTTAATGGGCACCACCCTAGCCCTGCCATAGCACCAGCTGCCAGACATGTTGGAACTCGTAATCTGGCAGGTGGTGTCTGTACGGCTCTAATGGTTGGGAAGTGGGGTGCTGGCATGGCAGTATGCTCCCACGCCACGAAAGTCGTAATCAGGCCCCACATCTGGCATTTAGTGAGTGAAGAGCTGGACGCATATCAAGAAATGTCTTGCTTCTGTCCACTGTTGTTTTGACAAAGTCTTGCACATAAAACAAATTAGAGCCTGACCATGAAATGTACACTTTAGCTTTACCTGCCTTGATGACTCTAAGAAGATCAAGCTTTTCCACAAAATAGAGGATGACTCCTCTAGGTTTGTGCGAAGTTGAAACAATGTGAGATGGATGACCAAGTCTATGCGCTCGCTGTATGTTTAAAGGAGGTGAAGGAGAAAGATCCAGGATCTGGAGAAGAAATGTTTTAAAGAAAGAGGTGGGGTCCGTACCCTCCATTCCTTCAACTAGACCGCAAATACAGAAAGTATTTCTTCTACCACGATTCTCCAGGTCCTCAGCATGCTTTTTTAAGGACTTCACTTCAGTCTGCAATAGGTTAACAGTCTTTACGGAACCCTCACGAGTTTCAACCCGCCGTTCCACCTAATTCTGTTCTCTACTGAGACCATTTCTCATCTAAAAGTTGTAGCTGTTAATTAGTGTCATCCATATAGGGCTTAACTTTTTTAGGTTGTGGAGACAGTATAGACTGAAGGAAGCTTGGAAGATACCTTAGTGGTAAATGTGGATGCTGCAGGCATGTTAGAGGAAGGTGCTGAAAGATCATGACTGTTACCTGCCTTCTCTTCCATACTTTCAAGTATAAAATATTATAAATTAACATAAATATATATATATATATGTAATAAAAAATAGAAAACATTGACTATTGTACATAATTACTATTCATTTTGAATTATTAATTATCCTTTAATAAATCATTCAATTATTAATCAATTAACTTCCCATCCTATAACCCAAGAATCCAGCGGCCCCTACCAAAAATATAACTTTCAAAATAAGTATTCCATTAATTACATATTAAAAATCAATTAAATAATTAATTAATTAATAATTATTTATGGACATATTACTTAATCACCTTCCCAGCCTAGACCCCTACAAACCTAGCAGCCTCCAACTAGAATATAATTAAAATAATTAAATAGTCCACAATTTAAATATTAAAATTGTAATTACATTACAAATATTAATAATACATTAATTAAATATTAAATAACGCCTAACCCTCTACCCCCAAAGCCTAGCATCCTGTAACTAAAATTTTAGTAATTCAGTCTTCCAAAATTAATTAAATAGTTAATTGAAAATTATCCTTAATTTATAAATTCACAACCTAGACCCCTACAAAACTAAGCAGCCCACAACTAAAATATAACTTAAAACAATAATTATTCCAAAGCGCACAATCTAAAATAAAAACATTTTAATGAATATTTTTAAGTTAATTATCACTTACGTTACTTCCCACACTATCCTACAAACCCAATACCCAACTACAGCACTTTAAATTACTATAAAAAATGTATTAAAATCTAAATCACCTAAAATGACAAGCTATACTTGAAAGAAAAAGCTTAATATTATCATCAGTAACAAATAAAATTAATATATCAACTAAAACAAAAGCAAATAATTAGAAACCAATACTTTTACCACCTTTTTATTGAAAGCGATAATAAAAACATTGATAACATTAAAAATGATATTACTAACATACTCATGATATTTATTTTCTGATATTTCTGGGTTCCTATATTTTTAAACCCCTATTTTGTCCAAATAGCATTTAAAGATTTCTGAAGACCTAAAATATTGGACAATGCTTGATAGTAATTCTTTAGAGAAGAGAAAGTATATAAATTGTATTGCTTAAAGGCACCATGTAATCATATTTTCATTGTGAGGCTGGTGATTTTCCTTTCCAATTGTTATTTCTGATTTTAATCCAAGATCTACATGAATTGTCCTCTCTATAAGAAATTGGGTTATTTATTAGTTCTGGAAGATGTGAGGCCTACACAAGTAATAGGTTCACAATTGTGTGCTCATTGGGAAGCAAGTACCCTATTGTAGCACTTGATTCTCTCAGAGTAGAGAAGGAGAGCAGTCCAATGCCTACTCAGATCAGGTTGTGCAGGCTAGTAATCTATGTCTCTAGCATGCTTTAACATCTCTTAATAAATCATTGTCCAGTCAGTATTTTTTCTTTGAAAAAGGAAAAACGCTTTTATTACACACATACTACTACATAGTTTGCATTATATGGCAAATATGCACATTAGTTAGTCGAAAATACCTCTGGTGACATTCTGAAATTGCATTAGATCTCCCAGTGGGTCATGACCAATCCACAATTACAGTACCCCCCACACCAATACCACATAGAAAATCACAATATAGGCAGTATCATTTTAAATATAGAAGATCTATTGGCTTTGCAGTAGGGTGACCACATTAAAATATAAGTCAAAGCTATTGGCTTTGTCAGAGGTAAGGGATCACAACATGTTAAAACTCACCATCATTCACATAGAATCAATAACCATGTTTAATGTTAACCCCTAGAGGGCTAAGGATGAAATGGTCTCATCTATCGCACCATTGGAGCAGGCTGTGCTGAGGCCGAGACTATCTTGTTCTTAGCACTGAAGACGCTAAATATAGCATTGCAATGTTTATTGAATGTCACTTTCAGTAATATCCAATAAAGCACTGGAACTCACAATTGCCTGTATTAGAGTTTTTCTTTATACTGTTTAGGACACATAAAATCGATCCATAGAACAAACCACTAGAAGTCCCTGCACTCCCATGCTGTAGGGCTGCAGTTATGGAGTGTTTTAAAAACAATGAAAACCTCTCCTGGAGTCATGAATTCAATTACCCAGTGGATTTATGGGTAGTTTTTAAAGTCACTTTTGAAGGGGGAAGCTGCACTCTGTTAGCGGTGGGCAGAGAACTCCACTCCACTGGTGCAGCTTGTGGATTTTTGCCTACTCGGCGTTCAACTGAGAACGTTGAGTTTATCCAAAACCCCGCCACGCAGTGGAGCGGAGTTCTGAGCCTTTCGCTCCATGTGCGTGCAGTCCTACCATGACATACGTATGACGTAGGGTTGGCAGAGGCCACAGCATGGAGGAGGAGGGCAGCCCGGAGACCCTCCGAATAAAGGGAAGTGTTTTGTTTTTTTAATCTCCTTTATTTTTACTTTTTTTATTATTAGGGGGGTGGAGGCACAGAGCGGGTGGAGTTCCACTGAGTTTTTGCCCAACTCAGTGGAACTCCACGTAAAGCAACTACGTCAGCTCCGCCCGGGCCTGCACTCTGTGCGGCCAAAACAGCAGTGGTTGTCCTGCCCTTTCTTGGGGCACTATAGGACAGAAAAATATGAAAACACAAGACCTTGCAAGGCATTATGGTTTATGTCATTTGTTTTATGGCATACGTTTTTCTTCTTCAGACATTACACAACTCCTACCACCCTCTCTTCTTTCCTCTCCCATATAACTAGATATACTCTGTGTGATAATACAAATTATGGAGTAGTCCCATCCCCAAAGCAGTGCATCTGCAATTTGTCAATATTGTATGCCCTGGTCCCACCCAGGTCACTTACAGCCTTCAGAAATGTTGGAGGAACACAGGGAAGCCTTAAGATCCCTCCACCTGGAGAGTGTGCTTATCTTGTGATGGGGCTGCTTCGTGGAGACTTAAAACCAATTATGATGGGCCATGCAGCAAATTCGAGTGCCTGGCTAGTGCAGGATGGGTCCTGGGACCCTGGGGGATTGGGTCTGTGAGGCAGAAAGAGAATCTAGGGGAGGAGACACACACACAGCCTCTTTTCTAAAATAATCAAAGCTGCACCAAATACCCGGGTACTGACCCACCCCAGAGATATCTTCAGGAATCACAGAGGAGCTCCACAAACTCCATTTCTTGAGCTGGGGCCAATTGTCACGTCCTTAAAAGCTGGATAGCTCAGGCCCTTTTGGCATGTTGTTGGTGATCATGAGCTCGTTTTACATTTGGTCACAGCCTCTTGCATTACTCTTTTGCCTGGCTCCTGGTGCTCTTCTCCTCCTCCTGGTGCACAGAAGTCCGGGTCTTCCCTAAACTAGTCCTCAGGGGCATAGGAGGCTAGTACTACTGGCCCTGGAAAGACCCATCTAGTCCTCAGTGACAGCTGGGTTCTAAATTTCTTAGTCCATCATGCAGGGCATCAGATTGCTTGTGCTTCTAGCAGTCAATTGTGTTGCCACCTTCGCCATCAAGGTCCAGGGTCTTGCTCCCTGATTTTCCCCTATACAGGGGCTTTTAAGTGTGGGTTGACAGTCATAGATATTGGGCACACCTGACCAATCCTAGGATACCAAATCATCCCTCCATCCTTGCCCCAACTTTCCTGCGTTGCATTCTGGGACAATCCAATATGGCGCTGTCAAGTTGTCTATATACAGAACTCCTCTTAGGGCCTCAGCTTCACCCCAGCTTACATCACTGCCAGATACTTTCCCACCAAAACTTCAAAGGGGGTGTCCCTCCTGTGTTGGCTACAAATATATGGGCTTCCTCCTTTGTTTAGTAGGACTGGGCTGTCCTAAGTCAGGTGCAGTGTGACAGATAATTACAAGGTACAGATTTTCCTTCCCATCCCTTTCTTCTCAAAAACAGAGTCAAGCAATGATAATTCCTCCTTTTACATGGGAAGGACTTTGTTCGCTCTTCTGGAGAGCTGAGTAATTACCTTGGCCCAGTAAGGGGAGCAAAGGCTTAGAATCTGATTCTGAACTGAAACAGAAAAATATGACACTTCTGAACTACCTATAAGATGTACATATATGTTACACCTTAGGACCGCCCCAATGCTCCAGTTATTCAGGAAAAGACTCAAGACCTAGCTGTTCGAATAAACAAAATCCCCATGTAGCAGCTAGCATCCCCAGCACCACACGACCCTCACGGGTGAGTTACCGCACTTTACAAATCCTGGTTCATTGACTGATTGATTGATTGAGGTTATCGGAATCTGCATATTAAATCTTGGTGTGCATGTTTCACTTCAGTTTGACACCTCAATAGACTTTTTAGGACTAAGTGAAGAAAATCTGCACTTTAAGGCAGATTTCACCTATGTGTATACAATGACACTATAGATAATCCAGTAAACACTACTGACCCATCTGTAAATGCCCACTTATATTATGAGGCTTACTCCGGCTCAGCGCCTACCCTGGAAGGGTCTGTTCTGTGCCAGGCTACCTGCATACAATTGATAGGTGGCGCTTGACAATAATCTCACACATGCAGCCTGCACACCTGTGCTCAAACATGTGCACACAAGTTCATGTATAATCAGCCCAGTATCCATTACGGTAGCAGCATTGCAGAAGTCTTACCTTAAAAGGCGGATACTTGTGGTAAACAGGTACAGTCCAATTATTATTTAATTTCTGTGAATGAGACTCTAGAAATGAGACTCATCCATAGAAAATGTCCAAAAGCAGTGTGAGCAAAAAACTTAAAACAAATCTGCGGGCTAAATGGCCATAACCCAATTTGCTATAAATGTCACTGGGGACTGACACTTCAAGAAGAACCAGCTAATGCTCATAGGTACTCTCGCCTAGTCAGCGGTAATGAGTGCTAATCCGCTCTAACAAGAGACACCATTCACCAGTTTCTAGCCACAACAGAAATGTTAGGCTGCCCTACTGACATAAATACCATCCACTAACTCAACCATAAGGTCACCATTCCCCACAGCGACCCAGATTGCATTAAGCACCCACCTGGTGCTAGGTAAGATGCATTCAGCACACTAAACCCGAATATGACCTGAGCAGGTCTAGGCCCACCCTTGCCCTGGATCATGCAATGCTACAGCCACTAAACTCTTCCTGCCTCAGCACTGATGCTATCACAATAAACAGGTCTAAATCCTGTCCATGGGTCACTGGCTGTTCCCCCTCTGGAGAATATACAACCTAATACCGTCACTCATCTGGGTCCCTACTCCCAAAAGAAACTCTGACCCTCATCCTTAGTACTTATGCAGGGGTCCATAGTTGCCACTACCCTTGCAGGATCACCGCCTGTCCTAAAGAAAGAACAGCCTACTCACAAATCCGGGCACTTTTCTAACAGAGAAATACCTTGGTGCCTTGGCCTGCATCCCGCTTAAACACCTGATTCCAGCCCAGTGACGTCAACGGTCAAGATGAAGTCACTCACCACCACACGGGCAGTGTCAGAGGGCTGAGGTTTTCTGTCAGGCAAGCCTGCAACATACTTCCACCAGGTAGCTCCATAGAGAAGCCACACCGGAAACTTGGATACACCTTTTCCCCACAAAGAGAACAGGTTCCATGCCCCACCCCTAGAAACTCGCAAATCCCTTTCAGTCTTAGGAAGACTGATGTCTCCCAAAGGAACTGTCCAAGGAACCTAGATCCTCCCCCCCCCCCCCCCCTGCGTCCTTTGGGAGAACTGGGTCTGTGTCCTCAACTCAAGGACTCTAAAAGCCCTATAGAGTATCAGGAAGGCTAATGCTTCCTCAAGAAAGACCTGTCACACCCTCATCACAGCAGCTCCACCCACAAGAACCACTCATGGAACTTAGTTCCCCCTGTTCTCCACAGCAAGAACAGTGTCAATGTCCCACCCCCAGGAACACTCAAACCCTTCTTGGTCTTATGAAGATTGCTGTCTCCCAAGGGAATCATCTTGAGAACCTAGATCCTGCTGTCCTCTGTGGGAACAGGGTCCAGACACCCAAAAAAAGGATTGTCAAGACCTATAGGAGTGCTAGTTGCCTCTGGCCAGCCACACCTGACACCCACTCGCTACAGGCAACTTTCCAGCCTCCTAGCAATCAAGCTGAGGACCAATTAGGGGTATATGGTTCTCTCTGTGAAATTTTAAAAGTCAACCTGTAGGCATACACACCTTCAGCTCATGGGCATCTGCCCCACAAGTGGCAAAACTAAAGTGCAACCTCCCGAGGTCTACCAGACAAGTTCATCTGTAGCTTATCCTTCTGATAGTGAAGAACAATATTCCTGAACAGAAGTGTCTAGCCCCAACAGGGAGCATACTTTACTCACTGTACTTGGGCAGTTGCCTACCCTACCCTGACATCTCAGGGTCTCCTACTAACTCCTCCTGTTGATCTAAAGAGTCCATCACCACCTCTCAGGTCTCCACAGGGTCAGTCATTAGCCGACATGGGAAACCAGGGGCTATCACTATACCTCATTTCTAAGGAATCATCCCATTACTGGTTTACCCACCACTTTAGGCCACCATTGGTTAGCTTCCCCTCTCCCCAAGATAACCTATGAGGACTGTGGGACCCACACATTTTTCTCATGCTTCCCAACATGGAACCTTTTCTTGTGAACCACTCCAGCCTCCTGGTGGGAACCAATATGGATGCCACTAACTTTTAGGCACACTCCTGCCACAGCCTTCCAGTGGTTTGTGGCCTTCTGCAAAGAGAATCACTCAATGTGGGCCCCTGCACTGGAAATCTGCTCTCCCATAGCAAGTAAGAGAATTTCCTAGTACCCTCAAATCACCTGTGTTTGTTCTCCTCATTTTCTTATAGCATGGCCTTGGTGGAGTTTAGTAGCTTAAGACTTTGGCTCCGGGGCTCTGCCTTTTAAAACAAAGGCATCTGGGATATTTGCTGGCAGGCAAAATGAACTTCCAGAAAACTCAGGGGCAAGTTGTAGGCCTGATTCTTCCTTACTTCAAGGCTCTGGAAGTGCATTAAAGCATTAAAGGGTCAGGAAATATGGCTTTATAGGCACCTTGGGACCTGAAATGTCTGAAGAATAACTTCCTCAAAGAAGAAGCAGCTGATCTGTTGGGAGTGACCTGCACTAGACATTGCCACTCTGAAGAAAGTGGTGGAGTGGTGTGGCTCACTGGTTAGAAGAGGCAGACCCGGAAGCAGAGCACGGCCCGGGACCAGGGTTCAATTCCCGACGCGGCAGGGTCGTGGACCAGGGTCAATGGACTCGATAATTCTCGCCTCGGTGCCTACTCTAACCAGGGATCACACTCGGCAACTCTGGGCATTAGCTTCCCTCATCTCTACAACGGCCCCCCACATTCGCCGGGGATGCCTGGTTTCACCTTGGAGATACCCAGTAGGGACCATCTCCCTGGGATAACCAGGACAGGTTACCCAGCGGTCTACAGCGCCACGACGCCTCAGGGCAGCAGTGCGCTTTACAAGACACATTACATTATATTACAGTAAGTGTTCTATTGCTGCAGTAGCTACTGGACCATACGAGTCTCCCCCAGCTGTTTAGGAACATTCAGAGTAAACGTGAAGAATGTGTCTAGCTTCTCCCAAAACAAATTTAGGACTTATAAACTTTTTGATTTCACTTGGAGCACAAAAATGTACCAGTACTCTAGAAACAGAGGAACGTTGATGGATGAAATATTCCAGTTTGTCCTACTCTGAGCTTTTTCATGCAGATTTTGAGACTATAGTGGGACCTTCAATAGGAAGTATTTAACCTTGTGAAATCCATCATGGTCAGCATGAAATTGCAGTCAGGTCCTAGACAAACGCTCCATTTACTTTTTTGCTAAAGCATTTACAATTCCATATCTTGAGTACCTTAATGCAGAGCTGACCATTTTTTATACTGTTTGCTTTATACTTATATCTTCATTTTAGTTCAAGTTGAATTGGTAATTGTATAGTGTTGTTTACATTTTTCTTAGCAATAATGTTGTGTGCCACTGCTTAAAACTAAATGTGTAACTGTAGGGAAAAGAATGTCCCTTGATCATAGCTGCCAAGGATTTTGCTTGTATTTTTTCAGTGAACATTATTGACTTAGGAAAAATTGTCTGATTAGCTTGGACACATTCAAAATTCATAATTAAAAATATAGATAGTTTACCACAAAACTTTTTGTCTGCAGGGAATCACAACGCGGTTGTTACAATGACCGCGATGTGATTCCGCATACCATTACTCCGCAAGTAGGAACAATGACTTGCGGAGGGGGGGAAGGTGTTGGATTTAAAATCTAACACCTTCCCTACTGTCTACACAGACTGGAGTTGGAATAGTAAATTATGCTATTCCAACATCAAGCGCCCTCCGCAAGTCGTTGTTACAACTTGCGGGGTGATGGTATGCGGAATTACAACGCTGTTGTTGTAACGACCGCGTTGTGATTCCCTGCGGACAAAAAGACTACAGGATAAGGATGCATATTTAGTTAAAATACATTACAGCTTCTTCAGTCAGTCTGTGTGCTCAATGGTCTGGTGGATTTCTCCTGTTGAACAAATTTGCTGTGCAGAGTTTCATAAGCCTCTTGTGAGGTAAATTCTTGTTCTTGTCCAGTGTATTCATACATGTTGCACTTCTATTTACAAAACCGTTATTATGCATATAAGTAAAAAGGAAATAGAAAGATCCATTAGTAGACTGCTTGGACTAAGTTAATGTAGCCACACTACAGTATGAACATATGAAGCATATGGTTTGTCTTTTTTTTACAAGGCAGTTCTTCTCGCACTACACAATAAATATGGCCGGACAATTCCAAATCCAGAACATGGAGCCAAACAGATAAGTAAGTACAGCACAGAATTTCTTAACACATTACAAACACACTACATTAAATACTACATCATCTTCCTCCTATTAAAATAACAGAAACTTAAAATATATGTTTCTTTAAAATGGTATAAACATCCCTAAATTTACATTTTAGAGAACTAACACAATCAAAAGTAGCCTGTTCCACAGCTTGATCAATTTCTTTCTGATCAATAGATGTAGAAGATGGCGTCTCTACTGCAACTGTGAAAATAATATTTGAGATTCATAACTTCTATTTGAAACAAATATGTTAATTAGTGCCTTCAGAATCGAACCTTTGTGCCTCAGAGGAGTAACCAGATACATTGGCTACAGCAGAGCCACCTTCGAAAGTTTTCCCATTCACATAATCACCACAAAGAACATTATTGCCACTCAAACATGAACAATTTTTTGACATGACACATTTTTAACTTTAAAAAATATGTTAGCTTCTTCATGAGTAATTTTCACCACACTCATTTTACTCCGTTAACCCTTTCCGTTAAGCAAAAGAGCTCCTTTGGAGACTCTTATTATTCTTACTGGAGTTGTAAATTTGGAATCACGTTAATTAACCTTGCTAGGATTCTGGATCATTACCCACTCTCCTACATTCAGCTCAGCCACTCTGGCATGACATTTTTCATCAGAATGCCATTTAATGTTGCCTGCCTCTGTAGAGCTTTGCTATGTATGCCATCTACTACTTCAATACCACATCAAGATTTAGATTGTCTAACATTAATCCAATTGGGGCACAAGTTAGACCTTACAACCTTATTTCTCAGAAGTTTGAAAGGAGGAACACCTGTAGTGCTATGAAAGATAATGAGGTATGTCTGTAATTTCTGTCCCAAGAATTTTGCAAACTGTAAAGCTACATTCTAGGAAACTGCGTGCAGGGCAAATTGTGAAGGAATATTACAAGGATCACGCATAAAACCCCTCATATGTGATGAAGTAAAATGTGTCTCGTTATTGGTAACCAACACTTCGGGAGGACCTTCAGTGGCAAAAACTTACCTTGAGAACCTGATAATACAACTAGTGTTGAAAATTCCCACAAAATCAAAATGAAATCCATTAAAAATAATATTCTAAAAAAAAAAATCCTATGCGTTGTATATGACAGCATAACTTCCAAAGCTCTGGCAGAGTCCAATGCAACTTCCTGCCATGCTTCTCCAGAAAATGGCACTGGATGAAATGGACTTTCAGAAGTCCTCCAAGGTTTATCTGACAGTAAACACTCAAAACATGAATAGATCAATTTACCTACTTGTTTTCCAAAGAAGGCCACTGATAATATTGTTTGAGATTCTTGCAGGAGCTAGTAATGCCCAAGTGTCCTTTGTGACCAATTTTTATTGGAGAATGACTCAAGGATTGTGGTGATATAAATAGATTAATTCGACTCACCATATTATGAGCAAGGGTCAATTCACTAGTAACGTAGGTAAAGGGTCTTAATCTATCATAAAGATTGCTATCTTTGGGCCACCAATTCTTGACAAATGTAATGAATTTCTGTAACACCATGTACTTGCCATAAGCTTCCTCCCACTCAATTTCTGAAAAAAACACAATTGCATTTCTGAAAGGCATCCAACATCGCTACCGTACACTCCACCTCCTCTGCTCCCCCATCCACTGTACCACAGTCTGAAGGCATCCTTGATAAAAGAATTAGCTCTCTAGTTCCTTCCTCCCAGGATGTACTTTATGATACAATTTCAAATTTTTACAGTTACCCCAAAACCGTGAAACTTATAGTCAGGGCATCTGGCAGTGAAGATCAATCAATGAGCTCTAGAATCACAATCAAGATTTACATAATCGCAGAAGACAGGAATGATCAAGTTTATTAACGTAAGTATTAAAACTGAGTAAAACTCACATGGTGCAACATGCCATACAAAACGTGCAGTATAAGCATGTTGCATGGTTTCCATTCACTTTAATTGTAGTGTAATATATGTGTAGTGCAAGAATTTAGACTTTCAATAAGCCATTTAATGCAGTATTCAGGCTCAATATGCTCTACTACAGGATATTGTTGGACATTTCCAACAGAATATCAGTCCCATGTAATGTGTTCTCCAATGGAGGTTTGAAAATGCCTGATGTGAAAAGTGGATTTTTTCCTACGAAATGTCAAGAACTTGTTTAACGACAAAGACTTAAATGAAACCATTGTTTTGTGTAAGCAGTACATAGGCATTGGATATTATGGACATTTTCTTCTGACCTAAGTGCCGGTGCGAGTGAGTGCCACAAAGGTGACCAGAGTCTTTCAGCTTAAGTTGTCACAAGGCTGTCCACCACCACAGTACACTTTTAAAATTGGCACATTGTGTAAATGTTTTTATGCCTAACTCTGAATGTGGAAACTAGGGGGCATATTATCAAGAACTGCAATAAAATTATTGCTGCTTTAGCGGCAGGAAACTGCTGCTAAAACGGCGATAATGCGCTTGATAATATGCCCTTGTGAATTCCCATAGCAGCCCAGGTTAACACCAGAACCTGGGCTGCTATGGGAATTCACAAGGGCATATTATCAAGCCCATTATCGCTGTTTTAGCGGCAGTTTCCTGCAACCTAAAGCGGCGATACTTTTATTGCAGTTCTTGATAATATTCCCCCAAATACCTCAATTAAGAACAGTTATCCATTTCACATGAAAGTTCTTCACACCCATAGTTGTTTCCACTTTATTTTGGAATACCACGTTCACTGACCCCTGTACTACTAGGGACAAGGGAATAACAACACGTGCAGAATATCTGTTTATGATTAGAACCTTACGTTCCCGTATTTTTTCTGTCATAATTTCACCTGCCAAGAAGGGCGCGCAGACCTCTCGCGTGGTGGATCCCTGCTCAGTAAATATTCAATGTTTACAAATGTGTTCACGCTGTAAATAATCCGCGCGGGCTTCAATGCTGGCAAAACTCCTGTTCGCACGACGTCCCATTACTGCTCCACATTGTGCGCTCTGAAGGGTACAAGTAATTGTTACCTGCAACAGTTTTGTAAACCTTGATTTTCTTTGAAAAGGCACATTCCTGAAATAAATACTTGAAAGAGTTACAAAAAAACGCCTGGAAACCTCGGAAACCATCTTTTTTTTCATATCTCAATGCATTGCGATCCAGAAAGGTCATTTCCTCAAGCAGAGCACCAGGCTTTTATTATACGACCACATCTTTTTTCCCTTCACTTTATTTTGCAGTGTGTCTTTGTCTCGGCTTCGGAAACCATTCCCAAAGCCTCAAACCGAGTCTAAGTTTGCCTCCTTGCCACCCACGTAGCCTGGACAACTCTGTGCGCCATAAGGCTTTATGTTTACTAACCATCTTTATGGCTGACAGGCGCGTGTACGCTGTGAGGCATCCGGGCCTTTTGCAGAAAACTAAAAACACACCTCTTGAAAAAGCCTTCTGCGGCATACACGACGCTACTAAGAAAATTACAGTTAGTGAAAGTTTCAATCAAAGTTCACCGACCTGGCTATGCCCAAGTAGGCGTTGCAGCAAACATTGGAAAATACATTTTCTGAGTGAAGACTGAGTTGTAAAACTTATGTATGTGGTTCACTGCTCAGCATGTCTTTCAGCAGCTCACATTTCTGTACACTTTAAATGGATACATGGCAAGCAGCGAAAGGAACGTGTGATTTAGTTTTATTTTCAGGAGAGCGTTTGGCCTTATTTGTCAGCATACCGTTCTGACTTTGATGGTTCACCAGGTTTTCTCTAACGAAAAACGCTTTCTGTAGAAGTTAAAAAGAATGATAAAAAGGCCTTTCTTGGGGGCCAATAAGCCAAGGGCACCGAAATATCGATAATCTAATGATACTCATAATGACGATGCACAGAATTGCGTTCCAGTCCGTGCACGGTCAGTTCAGTTAAGTTAAATTCAGCAACAACTTTATTTGATTGAAAAAAAAGTAACACACAGAACAAATTCAACTAATAATAAACAACAAACTGATAAAAAAAAGTCACTAAATGCAAGCATCACCAGAGGCCACAATATCGAATACGTTCATCAAGATAAAAAAACATCTCAAACATGCTGACAAAGACCCTCCTTTTCTTGTAATTACAAAGCTTTTTACATACTGTTTTTAAACTCTTGAAACAAATACATAAAAGTAGATAGTTGGAATCTATAAAAACTGCAAGTAAAACAGAGATTGGTCTTGCTTAACTGAAATTCATGGGTAGTAATTGCTGCCTAATAATGTTGTGTCAAAGAGTATTAAATATTGGGAATATAAAAAATATAAAGTACTATAGGTAGTGCTGTGAAAATACCTCACATGCAAGGATCCTCTCCCCTGCCTTTGCTCTGTATAGTTATGAGTTAGAGTTTGGCAGACAGGATGCTCTGGTGCAAACAAAGTTGAAATTCTGTCCGCCGCACCACGAGTATATTTTGACTAGTGGTGGGTGTAATACGCAAAATTTCATGCAGTTTATTCATGCAGAATTACCCAAAAATTCTGCAAGATTATGCCAGTAGAGTAATTTTGCATTCAGTGCTATTTTCCTAATGCATATTTGAGATGGGATTTTCCAACTTACTCCCAACATTAAGTGCTATTTTCTTAGCCCAAAATGCTCCCTCATATCCAAAATGGGCACAAACGGTGCATTTTGCACGAAGAAAATAGCGCAACTCAACATAAACAGTAGCATGAGCAGTTTCTTGCTAAATGTGCTCTTACAGTAGGTTTTCCCCCGCAAATGAATCATAATTAGTACTAATCACATTATTATCAGTAATTTTGAGTTACAGAGTGATGCATAGTTACTAAATTTCTCTGATCACTCTGGCGAATTTGAAATTCCACCCAGTCCTAGTTATGATGGAGTATCATATCAGCCAAACTACAAATCAGGCCATACATCTTGTTCGAAATAATAGTGTTATCATTGTTTAGGATCATTACTTTGAACAGCATGTGTGTTTAAACATTAGATGCAATTATTTGTTACAAAATTGGATACTCCAATCACATTGAATTAAGTAATGTCTTATGCAGGTGGCTAAAGATGACCTAGGGACAAGCTTTATTGAATTCATAGTGTAAATACTACCTCAAAACCAACAACTCGTGGTGCTTTACTTTTTATTCCACATAGCAAAGAATTTATGTCTTGTCCACATGGTGATTAAGTTAAACTGTTCTAGAACAAGCTATGAACTATTGACTTTACTGTGACTACTCCTGACCGGCCGTAGGATATTACTACATCTCTCCCTTCTGCTTTAGTGCAGCCTTTTTGCATATTGAAACATAAGCCCACTGCGATCTTCATTTCCTCCATTCAGTAACTCAAGTTAATGTTGGGCTTAATGGTTTGGTTTACTCTGTTTCAACTGTGCTTTCAACAAGTTTGTACCTGGGCACAATCTCAGTACCTGCGCTCTTATTCAACACCTCTTAACTCACTCTCCAACTTGTTTTCTGCATTTGCTTCCATTCAAAAAGTCTCTGGGTCCCTAGTTCTTCTAAATTCAAGCTCTTAGCTAAGTGGCTTCTAGCCCTCTTACCTCAGGGCCTAACTTCTACATGAATCCTAAGATTTGATACTATCTAGTTTCACATCTGCCTGATCTTTACTATCACGCTTTGCAACATTTGGTGTGAGTTTCCTATATTTCTTTTCATTGAATGAAATGTTCTCTGCCGTTGCCCCTTAGCTAAACCCTGCATCATCCTCCATCTTTGCTTCAACAGAGGGGTTTGGACTGGGGCATTAATTTGTTTTCTTTTCTGTCACCACTTATGCTACAGTCTCTGCTCTTCTCTCAGCAGTCTCCAGAATATGAATATTGGGTGTGTGCAACCCCTGATTCCCACTCACCACGTTCTTTCCCCAAAGCAGAACTTCTGCTTCTCACCCAGTACCCCATCAGGTCTCACAATCAATCAATCAATCAATCACCGCATTTATATAGCGCGGTACTCACCCGGGAGGGTCTCAAGGCGCTGGGGGAGAGGGGTATGTTACTGCTCGAACAGCCAGGTCTTGAGTTGCTTCCTGAAGTAGAGATGGTCTTGGGTTCGCCGAAGGTGGGTGGGGAGGGAGTTCCAAGTCTTGGCTGACAGGTAGGAGAAGGACCTTCCACCGGCGGTGGCTCGGCAGATGCGTGGTACGGTGGCGAGTGCGTGGCTGGTTGATCGTAGCTGGCGGGTGGGCGTGCAGAAGGTCATGCGGTCGTTGTTGTACTTGGGGCCCAGGTCGTGGAGAACCTTGTGTGCGTGGGTGAGGAGTCTGAACGTGATTCTCTTGCTGACGGGGAGCCAGTACAGGTCTCTCAGGTGTCCGGTGATGTGGCTGTGTCGGGGGATGTCCAGGATGAGTCGTGCGGAGGCGTTCTGGATGCGTTGGAGTCTTCTCTGGAGTTTGGCCGTGGTTCCGGCATAGAGGGCGTTACCGTAGTCCAGTCGGCTGGTGACGAGTGCCTGGGTGACGGTCTTCCTGGTTTCAGTGGGGATCCATCTGAAGATCTTGCGGAGCATGCGCAGGGTGTTGAAGCACGAGGAAGAAACAGCGTTGACTTGTCTGGTCATTGACAGGGAGGAGTCCAGGAGGAAGCCCAGGTTACGTGCATGGTCCGTTGGTTTGGGAGCGGGGGCCACCAGGAGTCATCCCAGGCAGAGGGTGATGATCCCAGGATGAGGACTTCCGTTTTGTCTGAGTTCAGTTTAAGGCGGCTGTTCCTCATCCAGTCGGCGACGTCTTTCCTCCCTTCGTGTAGGTTGGCTCTGGCGGTGGTGGGATCGTTGAGGGAGAGGATCAGCAGGGTGTCGTCGGCGTAGGAGATGATATTGAGGTTGTGTTGGCTGCGAGGGGGATCTTGTAGACGTTGAAGAGGGTCGGCTGAGAGAAGATCCTTGTGGTACGCCGCTGATGACTTCGGTGGCCTCGGATCTGAACGGAGGGAGGCGGACTCTCTGGGTTCTTCCGGTGAGGAACGAGATTATCCATTCCAGCGCTTTCTCTCGGATTCCGATGTTGCTGAGGCGCTTCACTAGGGTTCGGTGGCAGACCGTGTCGAACGCTGCGGAAAGGTCCAGGAGGATGAAGGCCGCTGTTTCCCCGTTGTCGATCAGGGTTCTGATGTCGTCGGTGGCTGCGATCAGGGCAGTCTCGGTGCTGTGCTTGGCCCGAAATCCGGATTGCGAGGGGTTGAGGGATCCGTTCGTCTCGAGGAAGGCGGCAAGCTGTTTGTGGACGGTCTTCTCGATGACTTTGGCCGGAAAAGGAAGGAGCAAGATGGGACGGTAGTTCTTGAGGTCGGTGGGGTCCGCCTTTGGTTTCTTCAGGAGGGCGGTCAGCTCGGCATGCTTCCAGCTCTCCGGGAAGGTGGCGGTGTGGAAGGAGGAGTTGATGGTGTCTCGGAGATGGGGTGCGATGGTGGCGTCGGCTTTGTTGAAGACGTGGTGTGGGCATGTGCCGGTTGGTGATCCTGAGTGGATGGAGTTCATCGTGCAGGTAGTGTCTTCGGTGCTGATCGGGGTCCAGTTGCAGAGGGTGGTGGTGGCGGGCGCTGGTTCGGTGGTAGGGTGCGTGGTCTGTGCGTCGAAGATGTTGTGTATGCCAGCGATCTTGCGGTGGAAGAATGAGGCGAGTGAGTTGCAGAGGTCTTGCAAGGGAGTGATGTCGTTGATTCTGGTGCTGGGGTTGGGGAACTCTTTGACGATGCTGAAGAGTTCCTTGCTGTCATGGGCGTTGTTGTCCAGTCGTTCTTTGAGTGCCGTCTTCTTGGTGGCGCGGATCAGCTGATGGTGTTTGCGTGTGGCGTGCTTGAGGGCGTTCCAGTTGTCTGTGGTGTGGTCGAGCCGCCAGGCTTTCTCGAGGGTGCGGCAGTTCTTCTTGGATTCCTTGAGTTCGTCGGTGAACCAGGGGGTTTTCTTGCTGCCGGGTCTGCTGGGGGGGTTCTTTAGTGGTGCAAGGTCATCGGCGCAGGCGGTCAGCCACTTGGTGAGGTTGCTGGCTGTTTCGTTGGGGTCCGTTGTGCTGGTGGGAGTGTTCTGGCTGAGGGAGGCAGTGAGTTGCTCGGCAGTGATCTTGCTCCAGCTGCGGCGGGGGACCCGTTGCAGTTGGTGGTGGGTCGTAGTTCTACTGAAGCTGAAGTGGACGCAGCTGTAATCTGTCCAGTGGAGTCCGGTGGCGTGGCTGAAGGAGACGTGCTTGCTGGATGAGAAGACGGGGTCAAGTGTGTGTCCGGCGTAGTGGGTGGGGGTGTTCACTAGTTGCTTGAGTCCGAGGTTGTCCAGCAGGGCGGTGGTGTTTCTGTCGTTGTTGTTCTCCAGGTGGAAGTTGAGGTCCCCTAGGAGGATGTAGTCGGCGGAGGTAGGGGCGTGCGGGCTGATGAAGTCTGCGATGTCTTCGATGAACTGTGTGCGTGGTCCCGGTGGTCTGTAGATGAGGGTGCCTCAGAGGGTGGTCTTGGGGTCGGTGTGTATCTGGAAGTGCAGGTGCTCGGCGACAGAGAAGGTTTCGTCGGAGTTAGTCGAGATGCGGATGATGTTCTTGTGTACGATGGCGATGCCTCCTCCCGTCTGGTTGACGCGGTCCTTCCGGGTGATCTTGTATCCGTCCGGGATGGCTGTGGCGATGTCGGGCGCTGAGGAGGCGTTCATCCAGGTTTCGGTGAGGAAGGCGATGTCCGGTGCTGTCACGTCGAGCAGGTCCCAGAGTTGCACGGCGTGCCTGTGGACGGAGCGGGTGTTCAGCAGGATGCACTTCAGGTGGTTGCTGTTTGTGTTGGACTCAGCGGGGCGGTGCAGGTCCGGTAGCAGGTGAAGCGGCAGGCTTTGCAGGCCAAGAGTCTGTTGGTGCGTCTCGGGGTGGCTCAGTAGCAGGCAGGGTTCCGGCCGGCATTGAGTGCGTTGAGAGTGGCAGCGTCGTAGGTCTGTCGTGAAGTCTTGCATCGGCGGTGGGGACCAGAGGTCCTGGTGCTGGGCGTGGACGGGCTTGCCTTTGGCGGGCCTTTGGCGCACAATCGGCGCGCCCGCTGCGCGGGCGCGATGGCAGCATAAGTAGGGAACCGGGTGAGCGGAACAGCAGGTTGGCGGGAGTGGGGCGGCGAATGGGCTGGCGGGGGGCGGGGCCGCAGGGAGGCAGCGGCGGGAAGAAGCTGGTGCGGGCGGGCGGCTCAGCGGCGGCTGGGTCACCCGAGCACGAAGAACCAGGAAGCGGTAGCAGGCAGGAAGCGTCAGCAGGTAGGCAGGCAGGAGCAGCAAAGGAGCGTGGGGGCGACTGGGCCTGATCACAGGCACTGTCGCTAATATTGATATTTGGACTTAATACTTTTCTTGCCTTTCCAGATTTCGTCTTTCTTTTATTATTCTTCTGTTGAATCTGGGTCCACATCCTCTGAGTGGGACGCAGTTCAGACTGAGGGAAGATTCTCACACAGGGTGAGAGAAAGATATGCCCAGTTCTACGTTTCTTCCTGAAATATTGATGCACACTTCAACAGGCCAGTCACCACATCAATTTACAATTATTAAAAAGCAAACTGATAAGTTTAATGCTATTTTTGTTTGTCAGTCTTTTGAGCAGCTAAGCTATTGTCTAGAAAAAGCACTCATAAAAATCTTCATGGAGGTAAGTTCTGTTTTAGGACCTTCTCAAGATACTCTTATTGAATTACACTATTATTCAATTTAGGAAGAAAAGGAAATTATGAAATCAACACAAATTTGGTCCCTTATGGTCTCTTTCAATGAAATACAAATTGCACAGCACATTTTTGTACTCCTTTTCTTTTCTCTACTTGCTGCTTGGACAAACCTAGATTCATAGACCTTCCCTTTTCACATTTCCTCACCTCTACTGCTGATCACATCAATTAGTTACTCTTTACTTGTTTACTGCATTCAAAGTATGTTTTTACAAGATGACCACAGTTGTCTTCCTTGGCTTAGTAGGTGCCCGCTGCAGTTATTTAATACAGTGAGACGTGAACTGGGGCACTTAGTTCATTTGATCTGCCATGTTTTCCAGGTTCACAACTTCCTCACTTTTAGGCTAGTTCTCTTTCCCCTGGGATACTCAGGGACAACAGGTCATTCATAATGAAGAGCATTGACTGCTGTCTCTGGGACAAAAGGGGGTGGTGATGGACGGAGCATCTGAACAAATCAAACACTCACACCCAGTCAACAGACCCCCTTTTGTACCGCTCTGGAACTTTAGCAATCAGATACTACTGAAAGCTCACTGAATGTCAGGAGCTCACTTTTTTGGCTTTGACCCTGTTTTGAACTTGGTAATGAAGATAAGGCTTACTCTTGAAGGGTGGCATTGGCTAGAACAATAAGATATCTGTAACACTAGAATGGTGCACAATACATTTAATGTTCAGTCATTATTATGGCCTTGATAATAAATGAGACTTTGATTCGCAGGTAAAGGTGCAACAGTTTAGTACAGTGATTTTTTTAATATCTTACAATAAGTTAGATTCAAAACAATTTATTTGGCAATTCTAACTCACTCAGGTATTGAAAGAGGGAGGCATGCATGCTAACAACATCTGCAAGCATCTCTTGAATACTGGTAATGATGCAGAGGTGATGTGCCCGGTCTGCAGGGGGACAACGTCTGTGTAGGTCTTGCTCTTGCTTGCTTTGAGAAATGAACATCATGAAGTAGATTTTTGACTCTTCTCTGGCTTAGGTGAATGTTTTCCTTACACTGATTGTTATAAAGAGTTCATGCAGGCGGATTCTAGCTAGTAGTTAAGTGTCCTAATTACTTAGACACCTAAGTGGACATTGTCCCGAGCTGACAGTTTAGTGAAATAAAAAAATGCGGCATGGAGCCTCTAGGGGGTGTGCAACCATTGCGGCCAAGATGGATCAGCACCAAAGGAGCCACAAAGCAGCCATGACAAGACCCTTCATGTTGTGCATGGTACAGAGGGGTGATCGCAGGGAGGCAAAAAGCACCTTGGGGAAGCTGCACAGCATAGTTGTTTGCCCTAGACATTATTGAGTTTTTCCCTCTGATTCCTGGTTGCTGGCACAACAAAGCAAGTATTCTCCTTAGTCTGTCTAGCCTGGTCCTGATGCTAAAGTGGTGTAGTCAAACTTCACGCCTCTGATTTAGTCAGTATGCCAGATGAACACAAGACTTTTAGTCAAATTTGAACATGAACATTTGAATCACAGGGCTAGCTTATATTCCAAAACAGCATCAGATGTGGACAACACAAACTGCCACACCGAACTGGTGTTGCACTTAAACGTGCTTTTTTTGGGGGGGGGGGGGCATAGATTTGGTTAATGTGCATGGTAATAAAAGTAGGTTTCAGTATCTTGGTAATAAAGTAGCACAATGTTTTCTGCTTCAATGGGAATAGCATACATTCAATAATATCACCTAGCATAAAGTATTTCACTCAGTCAGACCTTGAGTCAAACATATACTGTTATCTGGCTTCCGCTCTCTTCTTCCAGAGATACCAATATTCACAGAGCCTACCCAGAAAGGCTTGTGGAAAAAGAGGAAGAGGGAGAGAAGCATGCACAGATTTATGAGGGAGTATCTGTTGGAAACCTTCCCAACTTGAGATTCAGGTTAACTCATCTGTATCCTATGACTACTAATCAGCTGCCACCTTCATTAACATTGTCATCACTAATCCAATAGAGCGCAGTGCTATTTTGGGGAACAACCTGTTCCAAAACATGTATAGTACTTGTCACAACCTATGTTTTCTGGGCAGGAACCAAACCAAGCTATGTCTTTTTTTCTGAACATTTCCAAAACGGCCTCCCTGTGACAGGAACGAGTCCTTTCTCTCTGTCCCTAGATACCTGCTGATCTACCACAGTCCAAGGGTATTCAACCCTGCCTTCATCCTAACTCTGTGGGCCATCTCAGGATGCCCACAAGCATAAAAAATCCCTGCTGATCTGCTGTTTGCTGGGACTATAAGTGGAGTGTCTCTTTCTTGCCTGAGATAGCTGCCACCGAAACCCACATCAAGTTCTCCAGTTATGTGAAAACATGTGAGCTGATTCGACCTGCTCTCCCATCTGCTTTCTCCAGATTATCTTTGTTTCCTCACTAAGGACCTACTCTTTGCCAGGTAGTTTTTTCTACCTCAAGAAGTTGGCAGGTCATTTATCAGCAGATCTTTTGTGCACCAAGTGCTTTAAATGTGCTGGTACTCACTGGTACTGAGTACCAGCACTTCTAATTGTTCACTCCTTGAAAATCATCACTTCCCCTTGGACAAGGATAGTACTGGTACTCATACAAGAAGCACAGCAAGCTCAGTGTAATTAAAAGGTGCTGATGAATAGCTGTTGATGAGCCTGTCAGTCTCAAAGGCAGAATTTGCTGCCCACCTCAACTTGTGGGAAACCTAAGTGATGACGATATGATGTTGCAGCAGGGTGCCCCAGGACATCTCTGTAGCTAGGCTGAGGTGTAAGGGGCTGAAAAAGTGACAGTGAGAGATAGCAGGTGATAATAGAGGCACAGCAGAGCAGATATCAGCAAAGATAAACACTTGTAAAAACAAATGTATTGACTGATATGTAAGCATGTGTAAGTATCAGTATTATCCTTTGCATGTGTAGTTGCTGTTGTGTCAGGTCACCTTTGCTGGTATTTAGCTGCCAGTCCCACAGGCCTTGCATCAGGATAGCCTGTCCTGTCTCTGAATCGTACTCACCAGGGTTAGCTTGTAGCAGTTCTGGGCCTCCTGATCTCTCCAGTGGGGACCTGCTTTTTTCTATGTGGAAGCCACACTCTCTCAAAACAAATGTACCTTGCTCTAAGAGGCCATTCCCTTTGCAAAGGTTATAACAGACCTTTTCTCCTGGTAGGGTTTAAGGTGATTAAACATTTATAAAACATTTTAAAGTTTGTAGAAGCCATATACGTTGAAAGGTCATACTGTGGTATACTCATGTAGGGCTGCTCTGCAAGCATGCATTTAAAACTGCCCATTTTGTTTAACCTACCCTTCTGCTCATTGGAATCGACTGCTTGTAATAAACGTAGAGTTTTAGGATTGATGGTGGTGGTTTTGTAAATGTATTTACGTTTCATCTTAATGAAAACAAATGCCCATTTAATTCTTGGTGGTATTACTCTACGTTTTCTTATGGGTTATTATCCCCAATGTATATGACATGAAGTAGAGTAAACTATGAAAAGACAGCATGGATGGTCTAATGTGGATTGATGTTTTTGGGCATCGTAGTGAAAATGAATATATGAGGTGACAGCGCATGCCTTTAAAACGCAAGTCATTACAACGACTTGCTGTAGGGGGTGCTGGAGTTCAGAATAGTATAATTTACTATTCCAACTCCAGTCTGTGCAACAGTAGGGAAGATGTTGAATTTAAAATCCAACACCTTAAGCTGCCTACAGCAAGTCATTTTAATGACGTGCTGTAGGTATGCGTTGTAATGGTTTGTGTGGTAACAACACAGTCGTTGTACTGACCACATTGTTATGCCAGCGCGTTGTACCAACAGCGTTGTAAACGCTGTTTCCCAGTCATAATACATTCAACATTAGAAAACCACAGGTGTTAGAATGATATCATGGTATATCACTGGTTAAGTCTTGTTTCTTAAGTTCCCACACTATTCGTTACTGTACATGGTATATAATTGTAAAATGTCTCATGTGTCATGCATTGAGATCATCAATAGACATGGAACATATGAAATATAACATTATATTTACACTCTTCCACGCATAAGGATATAAAGAATATTCCAGATACCAGAAGCGCCTCTTAAATATCTAGATTCCTTTTAATTGTTCACCCTTGTCCTGACTCTTAGCCAGTCCATATATTCATCCCAAACACACCTTTCGTCCACAGCTTAATATCGTGAGTACCTGCACTTATTGATTCCCATTTAAGGCGCCTTCTGCACCTTACATACCCTTATATTCCTCAGTCAGACTGTCTTATAACTTTTTTAACCAGCATCTGGCACCAAACAACTACATTTGTTGTAAAATCACAAGTGGTCAAGTAAAAAAAAAACCTGCAAATGGAAACCTGGAAAAAAAATGGAGGGTAACCCATCAAAATGAGTGCCAATTCAAAGGGTCTAAACTATAATGGCCCTGTAGGTATGCATCCGAGAATTACAATTACAATCTCCAAGTATCCACACCCTTAGGAACCAAATTACTACATCAGTTAACCCAAAGCACTTAGAATGAGGACCTTCGAGGTCAAATGTGCTTGTACACATGTTGATATCAAAAGACTCGAAATATTACTTCTATCAGAAAATGACTGCTGCCAGTAAATCATTAACGGATCAGTCTGAAATATTTACAGGTACAGAAAGCACCTCACGAATCCCAGCGCATACACCAACAAGAATAGATGGTTCTCTAAAAGAGAAGAGCAAACCTATAGAAGCCTGTCCAATCTCATAGGCCCACTTTCTTTCCAGCATCCTCTCAAAATGTCCCCAACTCCATTCTGCTGCTGAAGGCTGGTAACCCCTAAAATATTTGCCATACAAAAGTACAGCGGTTAATTTACCCACTATGGTAAAAATTGATATATTTTTCTTCATCATTGCCATGACAAAAGGCACAAATATCTCCCATCTGTCCTCTAAATCTTTCCCACACACCCAAGCCTTTCCCCACCACGAGCCAAAAACTCCTTCAAGGCTTGTTTATATGCTCTTCCTGTTAAACATCCAACCGACATTTCAACTAAATCCATCACCCTCAGCCTCTCACAACCACATATGATTGGGAAGCTTGGTTCTCTCCTGGCTCTAGCCCACAGAACCTCCATCATTGAGAACAAGACAAAGCATCAGAAATGTTATTATTAAAACATGTCACATGTGTGGTGCTAACAATAATGCAGTAATGGAAAATGCCCACAATAAAATGTTGAGACATATTCAAAAGCATCATGTCTCTTACTTTTTGCCTGTTGACCAGAGCTATCACTGCTTCATTATGAACGCAGAACACTCACTTTCCTGTTCCCCTAATTCACACCCCACAACACTAGCGCTAACAGTAACAGGAAAAACTGAACACTGAGGGGTATATTCACAAGAACGTGTGATAACTACCACAACAGTAGCGTAACGCAACTTTCAACATCGCAGCCTATTTCAGGAAAATAACCCTGTGTTAACGTTGAATACACAACGCAGCGGTAGCATGCGATAGACACCAGATAACATGGCAAATGTCCACGTCAAAATCGACGCCATGCCACTAAAATGAGGTTCGCGAACCCAAAAGAAGATGCGATGAGGCCAAACGCGGTGCAAAAAGTAGCAAAAAGCAGCCACAGGCCTGCAAATCCCTGGGGGGACAATGCACCATAAAAACCACAGAACAAATACACCAGAAACAAGCCAAAGCATGTAGCAACATGGATGTACCCTAACCCAGCACAGAGGCCAATTCGAGCCCCACAACCCCCACAGACTACCAGCAAGCAACAAAGGGGTCGGGGTAGGCCAAGGAGAAGAGGGAGAGAAGACGTGGTGCAGACCGCAGGAAAATAAGACCAGTGTCACGGAGGTGACAGAACACTACCAGCAGCTGACCCACTAGCAGACCACCTGGATTGGAGTCGGAGCGCAGAGGAGGCCACTCCAGGATGCCAATAGGTGACAGCATGATGTGACTACCTAAACCAGGCACCAACCTGCTGCCAACAGGAAGGCAGCAACGGCAACAGGAGGTGGCAGTCCAGCGCCACCGGAGGAGCTGGAGGAAACCCATGCCACAGTCAACAGTGTGTATACAGTGCAGGGGTGGGGAGCACGGACACAATTTGAGAGGACCAGACACAACATCAACAGGGAGTGCAATGAACAGGGACTGGGGGGACGGGGGCACAATGGCATACATGCACAACGAGACGTAGCACACTGCACACCCACATACACCCTGGACCATGTCCCAGATCCCCTTGGCACACTGCAGCACACACACATAGCATGAACAGCACACCCACATTGGCGACAATGTGGCACAACGCGCCTAGCTGACACTGCAGAACAGAGGACACAACTGTCTCCGCACATGCACAGAAACATGCCCACCACATCTGACAGAGCCAGAAACAGTGAAATGGAAATGTACTGTACGACCTCACATCTGTCATGTAGTCCAAATGTACTTACCCGTAGGAGAATCCAGCATCCCCAAACAGTCACAATGTACATTGCCAAACAATCTGCATGCAAACCAGAAAAATGCGCCAACATATATGTCTACACAAAGTCAACACGCACCTCCCCTTCACATCGCGGAGGGGCATACAACACCTTCAGCAGAGCACGGAACACAACACACCAGTGATGCCGAAGTGGACCACCACACCGTCGACACCGACACCCTACAACAGCCCATGGATATCCCATGCAACCCCCCACCAGGACCCGGCCAGACAAGCTACTCAGAGTAGAACACCAATCCTGCAACAGACCACACAGCAGGAAGCACCCACAAGCACAGCTGGCTCACAACACTTCACCCACCCACATATGGCACCCCAATGCCATGTGTCAGCATGCAGAAAGGAGGAGGCCCAACAGGTGTAGGTGGGGGCCAAATCTATGAAATGCGAGCAAGGACAGATATGTAAGGGTCTATCATCCTTCAGGGCCCACCCACACCCCACTAAGGAGACCCACACTGCCATAGAGACATATGTAGATGCACATGCACAGCACAGTACCACGCCCAGGGGCGCTCAAATAGCAGTCACACACCCATGTTGGCTGTGCCTACAATGGTCCAGGCCCCTTCCCTCCCTTAAGAATTGAGGGGGTGACGACAAAGCTTCAATTACAAGCTCAAAACCGCTGCCTGTGGTAATTTGTCTGCATCCAATGTACACAGCGCAATGTAATGTCATAGGGCCCAGGACCCACATGCATACTACAAGACCACAGGGACACATGCAGATATCAAGCTGAACTGGCTATGGGCACATGCCCCCGGCCCCTTTATTGGCAAAGCCACATGTACAGTGACGCCTGTGCGGGATGTGTGTGGCGTGAGTGTAAGCCATTCTGCACGGAATGACTAGTGCTGCCAAACACTGGAACATTGGGCACCAATGCAATGGAAACAGAAAACATATGCAATACAGAGTCAACTGCTGAGCAACATGGAGTGAGCCGGAGAAAGTCCAGAGGACAGCCAACATGCAAACAGTTGTGTCCGTGAGTTGCAGTGCACTGGGGTTTGGACACTGGAGACGAGTGCGCTCATGTGAAGAAAAACTCTCGGATTGTGCCCCTTCCATACATTCCTGATGCACATGCAGTGGGGTGTGTTAGACCTGCATCATCTTCCACATCAATGTCTCAGGGCCCACACACCGTTTGAGGTGACATACCTGCGCAACCGCTCAACAGCACAAAACACAATCAGCAACGGACAATTCCACCTGGAGTGCTGAGCAGGGCATCAGGCCGATGATGCCATCCACAACAGGCCTGAACAACACCGTAAGTCTGTCAGGATCACCATTTCAACTCTGGCAGATGGCGGTCGGAGTTGGCCTGTGCCTCCTGCAGTGATGCGTTGTCCGGCCCAGTCTGGACTCGCTGTGGTGTGTGAGCCCTGGTGGGACGCACTCGGGGCCGGAGTCTGCACACAGCGCAAGGCCACAGACAAATGGTGTTGATGACCCCAAGGCCTATGCTTCAGGGCCCATCCAAAGTCTCCAGAGAAGGGGTCCCGGACTTGACCAGCACAGAGTTAGTGGCCCCGGATGCACTGCAGCCGGCACAGGCACCCAGCCACGGGACGGTGACTTGCGGTGCAGTCAGATGGGCCATGTGACCTGAGCGGGTCACCATCAATGTCCAAGGTGTATGTTGCAAAGGGTTTTGGGGGACAGTAGAAGGTGTGGAATGCAACAGCCTCGTTGCCACCACCAATTCGGTATCAGCTACATTTGGATGAAAACTGCCCTCTAGTCCATAGACTAAGACGCCACCAAATTTCGACCAGAGAGTGTCCATGAATGGCGGGGAACAGACTTAGTGGCACTGGGGCTGAGTGGGGATGTAGTCTGCGATGATGCCAGTACACTGATATGAATGCCGCCATTGCAGAATTATGACTCTGTGACCTACTGGACTGCAGTGTAGGCCAGAGCCAGTGGTCAGCAGTGGCCCACAGTCATGTGTCGTTGGCTTGCGATGCACAGCACTAGTAACACCAGGGCAGTTGTTGGTAGTGTATGAACACCTTCATAACGATGATCCTTTCCTCTCCACCAAGATGCAAGGTGTCAAACTCTTACACCTCTCCTTGCGTGCATTGATATGTAATGTGCCTTTGCATACTCGTTGTTCAGTTCAGAATCTGTGACCTACTCGAGCGCAGCCTAGGCCGAGAGGGGTGTAGGCCGGAGGCAGTGGTCAGCACGGGCCATTCACCGAGTGTCGCCGGCATAGGTTGCTGGCACCACTGGCCTGCGCAGTTCAGGTTCAGTGGCACCACGTGTTCAGTCACCTCCGTGACTGTGACCTGGCTTTCGTCCAGACTGAGCCACATCTTCCTCTTACTCCTCTCCATGTGACCACTGGTGTATACTCTAGCATCCGTGAATCGCGACTAGGTGCTGAATGTGAGCACTACTGGTCCACAGGGTAGTCCTGGTCGCTCTTCCACGTATCGCCAGATGGCATTGAACAGGGTTTGTGGCAGCAAGTGTCGCTAGATGGCATTGAACAGGGTTTGTGGCAGCACGTGTCACCGGATGGCATTGAACAGGGTTTGTGGCAGCACGTGCCACCAGATGGCATTGAACAGGGTTTGTGGCTCCACGTGTTGCAAGATGCCCATATGGAACTATGCCTCACTGATCGGGGGGGGGGGGTCTGGTGCTGTGGCCGTTGGTCCGGATTTGGGGTCACTGTCATTCATTAGGCTGGACAAGGTTTCACATATGGGACCCACTGGACCCCGGAAGAATATGTAAACGAGAAAGGAGTAATGTGGGCCAACGTCGGGGGGTCAGCGGTGGCCTGAAAGGCTGTCCGGGTCGTGGGCCTTGGGATTGGAGGTTACAGGCATGTTGTGGGCCCTCCTTGTCACACGCCGGTGTCTGCTGCTGATCAGTCTGGCCTGGCTGCGCAGGGTCAGCCCTGATGGGTTCGTGCTCCAGAGGGCTGGGGTACGGCTGGCGCACACGATCTCAGGCAACTTCGCTAATGAGGACAGCATCGGCCTTGTGGCAGGGTGGGAGGGGCCGCCCTGGCGGAGACATTGTGCTTTCTGGAAGAGGAACAGGGCTACATGCTTTTTATTGACACCGCTACGCTGACCTGGCATACGCCGACCCATCCCACTTTGGTCACACTTAAACGGGGCGTATCAGGCAACATTTCTTCAAGGACCCCCACTGGCTGTGGTGACATGGTTCTGTCCACTGTCCTCTACACTCCATACACCAGAGGTGTATGTCGCTGTGGATATGGGTGTGTTCTGCATACTGCGGTCTGTTAAGCACTTCTCCGCCACTCTTGGCATTGTGTACTTTTCCAATCATGGTTCTACTCCATCCTTCACACATGCCTGCTTGCCTCCTCTCCACACATTCGTCTATTGTGTGGCTGAGTTGCCATGAAGTTGATTGGTCATGTTCACGGCTTGCCCATGTTACCATTGTAAGTTGTTCAATCGTGTCTGGTGGGTGGGCATGTTGTGGTGCATGTTGGTTGTGAACTTTTACGTGTGCATTGCCAGATTTGTGGATTGCATGGTTGTGGAGTTGCGGTGAGTGGGATGTTAATTGGGAACTTGACAAGGAGCCCTGCATTTCCCTGGGTGCCATTCTGGAATGGCTGGTTACTGATGGAATGTCGGAGGATGAAGGGATCATGCACACTGGCTGTGTATTTGGATGCGACATTGGTGAAGGTCCCACTATGTTTTGATGTTGCCTGCACATATATGTGTTATGTGTGCTTCCTGTTGCTCTGATTGTGTGCTGTGTCACCAAGGGTCACAGGTGGGACATGTGTGCAGTGGATTTCCCCCCACACGTGCGTGCATCCGGCTATGGCGTATGGTCCTTTCTTGGTCTCCAGCAGTTCATGCCCATTTTATTGGCCGTGCGGGGCCTGGGGTGACAGGGTGATGGTGATGTCCATGACAGGAGTGGGGGACTTGGATGTGGCTGTCTGTGAGACTCCAATGACTCTGGCGGGTGTTTGTTGGGATGTGCCAGGGGCTAATAGGTGCAGCACGGCCAGCAGCTTGGTGTGGGGTGGGATGTTGGATGTCCCCTGTGTTGGTGCCGTTGGCCTGTTGGGCGATGACAGCCAGGATGGGTAGGATGGTTGTCCCTTTCAGCCTGTAGTGGACAGTGACATTTTCAGAAGTTGTGCCTGTGAGGCAGGTGTGTTTACATGGAGGCCACTGTCCATGTCTGCGCTGCCTCTGTGGTGGTCCAGGAGGGGTGGTTGCCGGGTGGGTGTTGTGGTCCTCTAGGGGGTCCGAGCTGCATGATCAGTAGCTCCATGGCTTCTATTTGTCTTTAGGCATGGCCCTGGGCTGGGCTCCCTATTGTGGTGCAGGCTGCTGTCCGACTTTACACCAGGTCAGAGCAGGTGTAAAGTTACTGCTGCTAATGCGCCTTATCGCGTGTTTTGTGTTCTTTTCGCCGATCTGGCTGGTTGTTGTGAATGTTGAGGTGTGATGTTGTCACGGCTTTTGCAAACAAAACAGGTGATGGACAGAATGTGGATCAATGTCACACATTCACCCCAGTCCAAAGATCTGGGCCCAAATCCATCGTTTTTTTGCACTCCACACCACCCTGGGTTAGACAATGGCGATATGCAAATCAGCTCTGACCCTGTGCCCCATGGGAACAGCCCAGTCCGAACTACAAAAGCCATGTCCTTCCCAGAACGGAATCAAGCATCCGAGGACCGGACCTTTTTCGAGGTAACACCTCTCATCAGCCCGGCTAGCTTGACTCCAGTGGTGTGGAGTGCCTGGGACCCACGTCTGAGCATCCCCAGCGTACTTATGGCGGAATTTGCAAACAAAACAGGTGATGGACAGAATGTGGATCAATGTCACACATTCACCCCAGTCCAAAGATCTGGGCCCAAATCCATCGTTTTTTTGCACTCCACACCACCCTGGGTTAGACAATGGCGATATGCAAATCAGCTCTGACCCTGTGCCCCATGGGAACAGTCCAGTCCGAACTACAAAAGCCATGTCCTTCCCAGAACGGAATCAAGCATCCGAGGACCGGATCGGTTTCGAGGTAACACCTCTCATCAGCCCAGCTAGCTTGACTACAGTGGTGTGGAGTGCCTGGGAACAACGTCTGAGCATCCCCAGCGCACTTATGGCGGAATTTGCAAACAAAACAGGTGATGGACAGAATGTGGATCAATGTCACACATTCACCCCAGTCCAAAGATCTGGGCCCAAATCCATCGGTTTTTTTGCACTCCACACCACCCTGGGTTAGACAATGGCGATATGCAAATCAGCTCTGACCCTGTGCCCCATGGGAACAGTCCAGTCCGAACTACAAAAGCCATGTCCTTCCCAGAACGGAATCAAGCATCCGAGGACCGGACCGGTTTCGAGGTAACACCTCTCATCAGCCCGGCTAGCTTGACTGGGCCCAGATCTTTGGACTGGGGTGAATGTATGACATTGATCCACATTCGGTCCATCACCTGTTTTGTTTGCAAATTCCGCCATAAGTGCGCTGGGGATGCTCAGACGTGGGTCCCAGGCACTCCACACCACTGGAGTCAAGCTAGCCGGGCTGATGAGAGGTGTTACCTCGAAACCGGTCCGGTCCTCGGATGCTTGATTCCGTTCTGGGAAGGACAAGGCTTTTGTTGTTCGGACTGGACTGTTCCCATGGGGCACAGGGTCAGAGCTGATTTGCATATCGCCATTGTCTAACCCAGGGTGGTGTGGAGTGCAAAAAAACGATGGATTTGGGCCCAGATCTTTGGACTGGGGTGAATGTGTGACATTGATCCACATTCGGTCCATCACCTGTTTTGTTAGCAAATTCCGCCATAAGTGCGCTGGGGATGCTCAGACGTGGGTCCTAGGCACTCCACACCACTGGAGTCAAGCTAGCCGGGCTGATGAGAGGTGTTACCTCGAAACCGGTCCGGTCCTCGGATGCTTGATTCCGTTCTGGGAAGGACATGGCTTTTGTAGTTCGGACTGGACTGTTCCCATGGGGCACAGGGTCAGAGCTGATTTGCATATCCCCATTGTCTAACCCAGGGTGGTGTGGTGTGCAAAAAAACGATGGATTTGGGCCCAGATCTTTGGACTGGGGTGAATGTTTGACATTGATCCACATTCGGTCCATCACCTGTTTTGTTGTCACGGCTTTTGGCACAGGAACGCCTACTCTGCATCTCATTAGTGTTATTTGCGGGGACCTCTGTGGCGATGTTTTTGCAGCTGCTATCACTGTAAAACTGGTGCTGTGGGCTGTTAGCACCTGCTTGTGAATGGTGGGGTAAATTTATCACGACTTTGGCCGTGATAAAGTGCCGGTAATTCGGCGATAGCTCCTTGTGAATATGCCCCTTAGTCATTACTCAGGGGGAAAGGGGTCAGATTGCAGTTAGTGAATGCCCACAAAAGTATATGTGCTGTAGTAATCCACATTTACACCTCCCATGAATACTTCTGTGAATTCCTTGCAAATGGAGGTATTGTCAGTCATAAATGTGCGTTTACGAATGGGAAAAACCTTTTGAATTAGGCACTTGGATATTTTGTAACCCTGTCAACATTCATTGAAGAATTCCAATTTATTTTGTATACGCATTCACAAAGGTGTCATTTTGGTATTGGTATGGTGAATTTTATTTGGAAGGAGCAACCTTTGGATCCAAAGCAGGAAGATCGGCTGCCCCCATTCTTAGCATCAGGCCCCTTGCTGGGGCATCTTGTAGAAGTATAGAGTGCACCTCAGGATGCCAATGATAACTTTAACAATAATAATATCTCATTGTTTTGATAGTGTTTGGTGCCACAGAGACTTTTCTGTGCTGCAAATAGCTTCTGGTACTAATATCATTCAGCCAGAATGGGAGGGAGGAGTCACCACCTTGATGAATGATATATCAACAATCAGAAACACAACAAGGTTTTCCTCTCACATACATGATGCAATGCTCTTTTTCGACTACTCTGCAAACACAAATAGGAGCTCATTCACAAAACTTTTATATCCGGTCTTCATATTGCTAATATGCAGTATCCTCACATAACACTGAACAGATAACTCAGAAAGGTTAATAAGCAATAACACAGCATTTAATTGTGTTTTATTCAAGACATTCAGAGAGAACGATGCGTGGCCTAAGGAGAGGGGGCACAAACAGAAACTGAGAGCAAATCAAAACAAATCTTGAAAAATATTTTTTTTAATCAAAGTTTTTAAAAATAGTTGGAGGCAGCAAAAAACTCTATTTACTTTGTGGAATTCATTGGTTAGAATGGTGAAAGGTGTGTGCCAGCTTAATAGCAATCATTCGTTGTGAATTAGACGTGGAATCTCCATATCACGTATTTGGTAATATTCACAGCTTAAAACAAAGGTGTCATTGGTATTTGACTGGTTTAAATATTTTTCATTATTATATAAGGTTGTTGTGTGGCTCTATACAATAGTAAGGAAAATTCCAGTTTGTAAATGTAGGAAACCTTTTTTTATGAGAGCTATCACTGCTTTCAAGCATTGTAAATACATATTTCGAAATTTGGCAGCAATATCTTATACTTTTTACATGGCTGGAAGACATTGTTCCGATAGTAGACTATCTCGAAAAGCCTACTAAAAACTAGGCCCTCTTTATAAGAAGCCCATAAATTCCGAATGACCCTTTAAATGGATATTATCAGGCTCATAGGTTTAATAAATCTTAGTTTTTTACAAGGAGCAGGTGAAATCTCTATATAAAATATTGGGGAAAACAGGCGAGAATCTGCAGAGAATCACCGATTCCTACATGTTATTCCCAAAAATCTAATTTTTCCATTATCTTTCCCACCCCTGCATTTACCAAGATGATGTTGTAATCGACGCCTTAGTGTACATTTCAAGGTTGATATGTATGCATCTCTAAGAAACGAAAAAGTCTAATTTAGATTGGATATAATATATATTATGATGATGTTACATTTTACAGAGTGCCTCACTCTTCAAACTTTTCCAAAATTCAATTCCCTACTTTCCATTTCTCTTCTTTTCTATCCTTCTCAATCACGGACAGGTAAAAGAAACTAACACGTTTGAAAATGTTTGATTTGTGACTGTATGCATTTTGATGATCAATCAGCATTCAAAGTTATATGCTTTAATGTATTTGGTAATACAATTTGTACTGAAAATAGTGTAACAAACTGCAAACCTTAAAAAATAAGGTATGCCTTCAAGCCTCATGTGTATCCTGAGCTGTAAAGAATTGAGCTTTGTGTCTACTTGTAATGAACTGTTTTGAATTATTCAACAATTGATTTACTAAACTTAGGGTCATTGTACATCCACTCATTTATCAAGCAGTTGCAACGTTTGATAAAATAATTATCACCAAACTAATAAAGAGGCATTTCTTTTTGACTAACTTATGAACCACCTTTTGGTATTCCTGTTACTATCAAAGACCACAAATGTTTGCTTTGTATATTCAGCTCATAGTATTCAGCGGTGACTGTCGCCCTTCTGAGACTACTCTAATCATATTTCAGGGGTTTCAGGAAAAGTCTGAGAGTGCTTGCAGAAACTTTTAAGTGTGAGGCGAATTTGAGTTCTTTTTAATACATGATAGTACCTTAGGATCAGGGATATATTGGATAGGAGGCCAAAAAGTGTGATTTATCCCATATATTTTTAGCAGGAGGAGGAAGAGACCAATGATTATGTGATGGCAAAGGTTGTGTAGCTCTTGTGGGTGAGGAGGCAGTCCATCACATTTATTGTGGCATTTTCGAAATCCATATAAATGATGTTGGGGGGGGGGGGGGGGCGAGGGAGTCCCTTTAACATTCAGTGTATCTTTTTATGTAATCTACATTTTATGGTGACGGCTCTGACTCTTTTAGCTCCACTTCGTGGTGATTTAGTATTTACCACAGCCAGGGTCGCGGAAACCACAGATCTGGGCCAGATTTGCGCTTCAAACTATTCAGTGGACCATATTGTGCTCTGCTGGTGGAAGAAAAAAAGGAATTCGTCATTTAAAAACTGCAAGGAGCAATATAAGCTTAAAAACATTTTGAAATGTTACTTTAGCTATTTCCTTATTTGAATTTCATCAAACCTGACCTGTAGAGATATATTATACATGGTGAACTGTATTATCTGAGCGAATCTCTGGGGAATGACTCACAGGTGTTGAGAGAGAGTTGGTTGTTTTTTTAAAACAAACATTGGCATTCCCATCTTTTAGCAATTTCTTTCCAGCCCCAATCAAAGCAGATGAAACAATTACTAAAACAAGTCTTTCAAAGACGTGTATTATCTGCAGCCTGCATATGATTCATATTTCTAAGACACGGTGACAGTGCTAGGTCAGCAGGTTCCAATTCTGCTTTTCCCTTAAAAGTTCTTTCATGTTTTCACTTTTGCTTAGTTGTTGAAATACAATGGGCCATGTTATGGCTAAATCAAAAGACACCAACATGAATGGATTCACGTGAAATCATTTGTAAGTGCTGGTAGATTGGTGCCTGCTACTTAATGCAAAGTTTCATTTTATGTATATTCTGATGGTTACATGTTTCAACAATTGTGACCAAGGAAATAAAACATCATCTGCCGGCACGTAAATATATAGGAGCGTCAACACAGGAGAAATGAGAATATGCAAACTTGACATGCACCTCTGCAAATGTGTGTGCAAGATTGCTATTTTTTGTGAGTCATAAATGCTGGTTTAACCTTTGGACAATAAAGAAAGTATCTGTTGGTGTGATTTTGCAAACTGCTTAACATTTATAGTTTGCCTTTAAGGTCTGAGCCTCTCTAATGCTCTGTCAATGTTTTGAGCAAGCCTTACTCACAGTGCCACTGGAACCAAGTTAAACTCGATTGATGAGTCCCAATCAGGGCAAAACTGGTCTTGAATGGCTTGTAATCCAGTTAAGGTAGGACTTATCCTGCTAGGAAGGGCTGGGCTGCTCATATTGCAGCAGGGTCAAGAATGATTTGTATATGGCTGGGTCCAAACTGCGGTGGCATAGTGGGCAAAACATTGACGGGTCTTTATGCTGCCACAAGTGATTGCTGGCACACAAACTTGTTACAGGCATTCCTCCCATTACCTTTTGTGTCCTTGGCCCTAAATGGCTGAAGATATGCTAAGGTGTGGGTCCCTTGCTCACTGAGCCACTGGAACCAAGCTACAACCAACTGACATCCCCAAAACTGGCCTTGTGTTGCCTGCGTTCCGACTTGGTGAGGAACTGGGCCTGGTAATTCTGGCTCAACTGTTCCTGTTGGAGATGGATAAAGACTGATTTGCATATTACGGGGTCCAAAGTGAGGTAGCATAGTGGGGAAAAGTACGATGGGCTGGATTGCTACCTCGAGCAATTGCCAATGGTTAGAGTTATCACAAGCATTTCTCCCATCACCTCTATTGTCTTTAATGTAACATCTTAAAAGTCTGCCCAGATGGAGGTCCCTTGCTTTTTGCACCACTAGAACCAAACGGACTGACTGGGCCCCAATTAGAACGAAGCCGGTCTTGGGTTGGTTGTGCTCCAGTTCAGGGTGCACCTTACTGTGCAGTTCTCATTCAACTGTTCCTATTGGAGTAGGATCAGGACTGATTTCTGTGTTGCTAGGTCCAAATTGAGTAGATACATGCAGGAGATCAAATGTCTCCTTTTATGTGCCTTTTATTGTTAAACCTGCCTCGACTTTCCAGGTTCATCAAGAAATAGTAGGCTACATACGCCAACTGGTGATCCAATTAGTATATGGACACTTGAGGCATTTGAAGCCCTCTGGAAATTGTGTAAGTGTATATTTTAGCAGCCACAATGTATTTGCAGTTGCATTTTTCCCTACATGAAGGGTTTAATCATTTTATCAGCTTTGAGCAAATGGGAATATTTTTTTTTTTTTTTTTTTTGCCAATATTGATCCGTAAATCAGTGGACGAAAAAATCCAGGTCCATCAATAAGGGTAAACCAGAGTGGCCAGAGGGGCCATTGTCCAGTATATTACAGTTGAGTACCCATGTGAAGACAGCATCAGTGATCACCAAGCATTGAAAATGCAATAGGTCTCGCCTTTGATTAAGTTAAAGCCATTTCCTTTGCTAATGGTATTCTATAGCAAAGCATACGGCTTTCACTTAATGAAAGGCGGGACCTATTGCATTTTTATTGCTTATTTCCTTTCTCTTTCCCAAATGAGTGAGAGGAAAGGGTTAAGGAGACGCGCATATGATAGCAGCTCTGGTTTGTCACAGAATCGGGGAAGGAAACCGCTTTGCCTGCCTGCTCAGATAATTGCAATCTGCCTTTCCCGGTCACTTCCAGTGCTATGAAGCTGATGGAGCGCTCTCGGAACCCAGTGAGCAAGCCCTCACTGCGGCAACTTCACAACCCCTTCCAGACAGGAGGTGGCGTCTCCATGCAGGTCTGGGTCGGAGATGACATTGGAAACCCCGAGGGGCTCGAAACACAACTTGCCAGGGAAGTAAACCTTCAAATGTTTGTTAGCGTGGGTGGTTTGGTTTTGAGACACAGACCATTGAAAGTGCAGGATATACTCATTGAAACATTAGGAACCCATAAGAGACAGATAACAAAGGATTTTGAAGTCCATTTTGGGCATTTTTGTTGTCGTTTGCAGGCGTTAAAGCGACGACAATTTTAACTACGTCTTTGTAAATATGCCACTAAGTTTTGTAATGTCGATATTTTTGTCTTCCATTTAAAGGAGAGGAGTTGGCCTTACGGCTAAGGCGCTCGACCTCGGACCTGGGGATCTGGTTTCGAGTCTTGGCAACAACGCCAAACATCCTGTGATTCTGGGAAAATCACTTAATCTCCCCGTGCCTAACAAAAATGAATGTGTGTCCTCATGTAACGTAACTGGTGCTATGTAAAGCGCTCTGATACCTGATTCAGTTCGGGTCAAGTTTGCACTATATAAAACTCTGCAAAAAAAAAAAAATGGAGTGGAAAAGCTCCCCCTAAAAAGGAGAACGAGGTTTAGAAGAGCACAAACGTTAGATTTGGGATTTTTTTTAAATCAGCCCCTCAGAATCTGCGTCCTCAAAGAACTTTGCCTATTAACAGATACAAGACTTCTGTTTTACACGGAAGTTGCGGACACAGATTTCAACTTCTTTTTTCTTTGGGAACTCCTAAAGCAACATGAAGTTATCCAATTTTGCGCGCTACACAAAATTGCCGTTGACAGCCCACCAGTGGCGTAAGTACATGGTTTTGGGAACACAAACCTTTATATATCCCCCCTCCCCACTTTATCCGTACTGGTTTACCATCTGCAAGCCTTTTTTAGACTTTTGGCGCTCTGTGCGCTGTAACTCTATGACAGTGAGTTTCATCCAGCCTGAAGTGAGTTGCGCCTCTGAGGGGCCACGGGGAACCCCAAGCCAGATTTGGAAATTCATATTGTTGAAATATTTGCATCACCTCATTTTCGGGTCCGTGGTTGTGCACTCGTTCTCAGTGTTGTGACTTTTGTGAGTAACGCTGTCAGTCAGCATAAGGGAACAACAGCTACACAGAGCGAACAGAGACCCCCCCCTTTTAAAAAAAAAATAAGCCTTGATCTCTTGTGTTTATGGGGCCATGTGTTTCAAATTAGAAACACGTAGCTCCATAAAGATAAGAAAGTGCTTTGCGACAGACGCAAAGCAGGCCACCGAGTCCGGCTCGGAGGCCAAAGGGCGTCTAAAGAAAACCCTCCTTTCCAATGGCAGGTCACTGTTTAGCATAAACGGTGACGCCAGCCAATGGAAATGAGGGGCGTGGCTTAAAGCCCTCTTCTGAAAGTCCTCGTCAACAATAAATCTCGCGAGGTGAGCAGTGCATGCGCTGCCACGCCACACGAGATCTAAAAAGTAGTCAGTTTTAGTTTCAGTGCCATTAACACAGGATAGAAATATGTATTGTCTGTCTCAGCAATGCAGGAGGCTGCAGAAATCCATGAGAGAGTCGTCATCTAGTAAGCCCACTATAAACATCTGTCTGATTTAATCTGAATTTCAAAAGGGTCATATGTGTTGACTAAGGCATCCAACATGCTATTTCAATTGCTGCCTATAATGTGCTGTGCTGTGAAAGGTAGTCAATAGTCTGTTTAGATCAGAGACGAAGTACACTTTAGTGCCAATGGAGGCATATATTGAGCCTATAATCACATTGATGGTGTGGATGGGTAACTTGGTGAAGATGTAGCATCTCTTGAAATTTCACAGGTTTTGGATACCCTGGAAGTTATTTATGGACCAGTATTGCAATATTGTTGTTTTGTAGTTTGTACCGGAGGCTGATAGGACATGGCTAATCCAATCTGTTTTTAATTTTGAGGATTCAGGAGGGGATAGTTGGCTCTCCAGGAGGAGGGTGATGTCTGGTTTCTTTGCTGTGTGAAATGTGAGGATCTACCTCCGTTTCATGTTGTTACTGCACAGTAGATATGCTAGTAATTTAGAAGCCTTGCATAGGTAAAGTGAGAAAAAAGGGACCAAAATGAAAAATTGCACAGTAGTGAACTACTAGGACCGTACTTGAGGAAACCATTTACTCTTTAACGGGTGAGCCAATGTTAAGCTTGGCCAAAACCAATTCCTAAGCTGAGAATCATCAGTGCAAAAAAGGGAGGCCCCAGAGCTTTGATGCATGAAAATATGTCCAGTATTTGTAAAGCGTGAACAATTCCCCGAAGGTGTCAAGGCGCTGGGGGCCGTCGGGAAGATTAAGTGAGCTATTGGCCAGAGTCACATGGTGCTGGGCTGATCTGCTGCCGGCACCGGGGATCGAACCATGAGTCACCGGGTTCCGGAGAGTCAGTCGCCCTGGCCGCTGCGCCACACCTCTAATGGGGGAGGATAGGTGGAGGATCATTTGTGGCAACCAATAAAGACTAGTACTGTGTTATTTCATGATCTTGAAAAAAACATATTAATCAAAGAATACTGTCCTCTTCTTTAATGGGGGATCAGGACTTTTCCTGGTCTGTGGCGATACTACCACTAGTTCACCTTGTGGATAAAGAAGGACGTCTTTGAAAGTGGGAATTGCTGCCCGGATTTTTTTTTGCCTTGGGTGCTTGAGCTGATTGTAGGGTTTCTGAAGATATTTGTTGTCTGCTAGTGGGGATTGGACTAATGTCCATGGAGTAAGGATAAAAAAATTCCTTTATGTTACCAACTGATAGCGACTGGCATGGTCGCTGGGTCATGAAACCATATCTCATGTCATGATTCTTTAATAGTGAGCAGAGAGAAATTAATTTCTTTCTTACCATATTGGCTTAAGAGGAGAAGTCTTCTGCAATTAATGTTTTTATCTTCTTTATATTGGTGCTGACCATGTTTTTCAGAAGTTTGGAAGAGCTGAGAGGCGTGATAGGTGATTATGGGCCTCTGGGAGTCTTTTGAATGCTCTCTGAATAAGTGAATTCTATGAGCTATGTGAAATTTGAGTTGTGGTTTAAAACTGAGTTCCATAAGACTGGGCAAATAATGTTGTGATGACCTCTCTCTCTTTTTTTTCTGGAATTCCAAAGATCCAAATATTATTCCTTCTACTGTGGCTCGTCCATATTGATTACTTTGTATTGAAGAGCCGAAATATCCTTTTCTTTTCCAGTTCTTTCACTTTTTTAAGTGTGGAGTTCAAACGGAATGTAAATTGGCCCATGTCAGAGTTAAGTGCATTTAGCTACTTGTCAATATCCGCAATATTTACTATTCAACTTTGAAGACAGAAACGTTTATGTCAAGAGTAGGAAAGGACATTGTTAGGTCCTGGTCTTGGGGAATCTTGCAACAGGCTTCCCTGCTAGACTCTCAGAGTACAATAGTTGCAGATGGGATTTTTTGGACATATGTTATGATGTCTCGAAGATGGGTGTTCTTTGATTACAGGCCTGCAGAATATGAAGATGTGAGGTGTATAGTTTAATTGTGCTTGGGGGTTAAAGACAATGAAGCAGTTATGTAGTATAATGCTCTCAGAAGGTCTATAGGGTCTGGTCAGAGGTGGTGTCAAGCGTCAGCTCACGAGGTTCCAGTTGTTTCCTTCTTGATGATGCTTGCTCCCAACTCCCACTTGAATCCACCAATAGACCAAGATTATAACACCTAATGCTACTGATGTATCCACAAGGGAAAGGGGTAGTGGATTGAGAGAAACAAAAACAACACAGGATCTCTTCTTTCTGAGATATTAGGTGTAGTTTCTTTTTTTTGAGGCGATCTGGACTTCTTACATTGACTCAGGAAACATCAAAGCACTGTGTCTAAATAATAACACATTAACCTTAATCATATGAACCTAAATAGTTCTTCTTGTCAATTTCATATGTCTAAACTTTTACAGTACATACCATTTTTGGGTAAGCCCATTAAAACACCTCTGCAATTGTTAAGCGATTTTTGATTCGACTCTTGCCTTTAAAAATTGACAAAGGTATAGGTTAAATAAATATTTGGAAACAGCAATTGCACGAAGGAACTGGTATTGAACTGGTTAGTGATTAATGGTAATCCAAACTTTGACACAACTTAACTTATCCTACCTTTCAATTGCGTAAGAAATTGCTTAATTGGATTCTGAAAAAGAGAAGCAGAAACAAAAAGCAGCCTACTCTCTGAATGTATTGATTCTAAACATAGGTTCTAGAACAATTCCTTTTTTCCTTTAGGAATTTACGCAATTACCAAGTTAGGCTGTCTGATTCTCTAGTCTAGCAACTCTAAAAATAATCTATGGTTCCACAAGATCACATCAGCAAATTCACAAGTAGTTATCAGCAAATCTCGCGATCAATTAAACCCTCAAATTGTGCTAGGCAAGTCCGCTTTTCATTTAGTCTTTACTGAGTAAATGTCACGATTGTCTTTACCAATGATTGTTGGATTTTTCCTCTTGCAGCGATCAATGTTTATTGCTCTTTCCTTGTTGTTGCTTAGTAACTAAATAAACTCTCTTACTTCTTTTCATGAACCAGAATGTCGTCAAAAGGGGACTGGACCGGAAGGAAGACTGTACCGGAGTCCGGAAGGCTAAGGGTTGCTGTCGTCGGGGCTTCACGGAGACGATATGGAGGTAAGATGAAGCTTTTCAGGAGGTGGGGGAGTTGGAGGACGAGCAGGTAAGTGGGAGCGGGAAATGAAGACGGGAAGGAGGCGGGAGGCTTCGGGCGGCTGGATGGGTAACCGGAGATGCAGATCTGGAACGCTCGCAAGGACGCTGGATCGGGAAGCAAAGCGTCACTGCGAGCGCGAGCGGGGTTTTTATAGTTTTTGAGAACAGGGCGTAGGCTCCTTCACATGCAGTAGAAGGCAGTTGAAACACGTGCATTAAAGCATTGCAAACGCTACTGGGAGTATAAAACAAGCATTGCTACCTACCAAGGTTGACAGGTTCAATTACATTCATATTAAGAAACAAGCATTGCTAACAACAAAAGGCATTACTGGTTACCAAAGTTTGACAAGTTCAATTATATTAAGAATATCATTTTTACTAGAACTCAGTGCCAACTAGCCTGTAATAGCACAGCATGAGATCCCATGACAGTTCTCCCCCCAAAGGTCTTCTTAAAGGTCGGGGTTTATTTGGATGAAGAGCATGGAAGGATCGGATTAGCCGAGGAGCATGTACATATCCTTCTCGATCCCAGGACCGTTCTGAAGAGTCATAGCCTTTCCAGTCAACCAGATAAAATAATCGACTCCGAATGCGTTTAGCATCCAAAATTCTTTTAACCTCATATTCTAAATGACCTCCCACAACAACAGGAGGAGAAGGACTATCAGTGTGAGTATTTGGGTCAAAGGGTTTCAAAAGTGACACATGAAAGACAGGATAAATTGAATACTCTTGAAGAAGGACCAATTTAACGGAGACTGGGTTTAGAATTCTGTTAATAGGTAAAGGTCCAATGAATCGGGGTTTTAGTTTTTTGGGGCTCTCAATCTGAATGTTTTTTGTTGACAACCAAACCAAATCCCCAACATTATGTTGTGGAGCTGGCATTCTGTGTTGATCAGCAGATTTTTTCATTTTTCTTTTTGCTTGACTAAAGTCTTTTTAATGTGTTCTTGAAAGGCTAACAAAGTGGCTAACCAGTCAGTAACAGCAGGCATGTCACAAGTTAAGTCTGGGAATACTATTGGTAGGGTCCGGGGATGTTGGCCTGTGAGAAAATAAAAGGGGGAACATCCTAAAGCTGAATGCACTGAAATATTGTAGGCAAACTCTGCTAAGGGTAATGCCTCATCCCAATTTGAATTTAAAGTGGTCGTTAAACAACGTAAACTTTGTTCAAGATACTGATTCACTTTTTCAGTTTGACCATCCATTTGCGGATGGAAGGCTGATGACAGAGCCAATTCAATGCCTAACTGGCCACTAAGCTGCTTCCAGAATTTAGAAAGAAATTGGGGACCTCTGTCCGAAATAATCTTTTGTGGTAAGCCGTGAAGCTTGACTATGTTGGCTAAAAACAAGGTACTGAACTCAGTTGCAGATGGGAGTTTGAGTAGGGGTATGAAGTGCCCCATTTTGGACAACAAGTCTACTACCACTAGAATTGTGGTGAAACCATGAGACTTTGGTAAATCTGTGACAAAGTCTAGGCTAATTGTGTGCAAAGTATATGGAGGAATAGCCATTGGTTGATGTAGACCCATTGGAGGAGTGTGTAAAGATTTCTGTCGAGCACACACGGGACAGGTTCGAACATACTGGTGTACATAATCACTCATGTTTTTCCACCAAAAATGCCTTTGGCACAATTCCAGAGTTTTAGTAACACCTGGATGAGCTGCAGTAGCTAAGTCATGATTCCATGTGATTATCTGTTCTCTTAATTCTTTCTCTGGAACAAAAAATTTTCTTTTATGATAAAACCATCTTGTATTGAAGTGTGTTTTTGTGAAAGCCATTGTTGTTGGTCTAAGAGATCGTTTTTTTTTAACACTGTCAAGAAATCTTTTGGAGATATTTCTGCCCAAACTTTCTCAGCAGGAATAATGCTTTGTGGTTCTTTTTTGTGCTCTGAGTCTTTGTCACAAACCAAGCGTGAAAGTGTGTCTGACAACAATTGCTTAGCGCCAGGACGGTTAGCAATTAGAAAATCAAATTTGCTAAAGAATTGCAACCATCGCATTCGTCTTGGAGTAAATGCTTTTACAGTTGAATAAAACTGTAGATTCTTGTGATCAGAGAAGATGGTGATAGTATGTTTAGCTCCCAGCAGATGGTGTCCCCATTCCTGGAAGACAGCCCTTATTGCTAAAAGCTCACGCTCCGCAACGGTATAATTTTGTTCAGCAGGTAACAGTTTTCGGAAAAAGAAAGCACCCGGATGAAAATGCCCTGTGTTAACTTCTTTTTGCATTAGGACTCCACCAATGGCGGTTTGTGAAGCATCTGCTTCCACAAAGAATGGTCTGTCTGGATCCGGATGTATTAAGATTGGAGCAGAGGTGAATGCCTTTTTTAAGGTTGTAAAAACCAATTCCGCTTCAATAGACCAAAGAAATGTCTTTCCTTTTTGAAGCAAATGTGTGATGGGTGCAACAATCTCTGAGAATCTAGAAATGAAGCATCTATAAAAGTTAGCAAACCCTAGTCTCCTCTGTGTTTCTTTTACTGTAGTTGGGGCTGGCCAGTTTAAGAGCGCTTCAACCTTTTTAGGGTCCATGATGATTCCTTCTGGAGATAACCAATACCCCAGAAATTCCACTTTAGAAGTGTTAAAAGCAAATTTTTCTAGCTTAACAAATAAAGAATTGTCTCTTAGTTTTTGGAGAACAGATCGAACATGTTTCACATGTTCCTCTGGATTTTTTGAATAAATCAAAATGTCATCAATATAAACAATGACGCAGATGTCTAACAAGTCATGTAATACTTCATTTATGAAGTATTGAAACGCTGCTGGAGCGTTGCAAAGTCCGAATGGCATCACTGTATATTTGAATAAGCCGAATTTGGTGCAGAAAGCAGTTTTCCACTCGTCCCCCTCTTTTATTCGAACCAAGTGGTATGCTCCGCGTAGGTCCAATTTCGTGTAAAAACTTGAGCCCTTAACTTGTTTCAAAAGTACAGGCAAAGGATACAGATTTTTAATAGTTGCCTTATTTACCGTGCGGTAGTCAATACAAGCTCTCAAGTCTCCTGTCTTTTTTGCTGCAAAAAAGAGGGGGGATGAGACTGGCAATGTGGAATGACGAATGAAACCAATTTCTAACAATTCGTCCAAATAGGTTCTTGAGTACTGATTCTCAGGTTCCGGTAATGCGTATATCCAACTACAAGGTAGACAGCCCCAGGGATCAAACCAATCCTACTATCAAAGATCCTATGAGGTGGCAACTTAGTTGCCTTAACTGGGTCAAACACATCAGAAAAATCTTTGTATTCGCAGGGAATGTTGGACTTTTCTAGGTGCTAAATAGACAATAAAGAGGCATAACTGGATCTTTTGTCTCTTGATAACAGTGTAACTTGCAATAGGATGAATTTAAGGTTACCGTAAGTCTCACCCAATCAATCTGAGGATTGTGGAGTTCAAGCCATGGAATTCCTAAAATAACCCCGAAAGTTGATGCATCTATTAGGTCGAATATAGTAGACTCAGTGTGGCCATTGTCAGCAACTAAGACTAAAGGTGTTGTATGAAATCTTATTAAACCAGATGAAAGCGCCGAACCATCAACTGCTCGCACTGGTTCAGGCTCTTCTTTAGGTATGAATGTCAAATGCATTTTTCGAGCTGGACCTAGGTCAAAAAAATTACCTGTAGCTCCAGAATCTATGAGCACAGGGATACTGTGTTTTTGCTGATTTGATAAAATCAAAATGACTCTTACTGTGAAATGTTTGGATACCTGGTTTGTAATGCTAGTTGCATATTGTGAGATATTTTGACAACCAACTCCCGAGGAACTGATCTCCACATTCCCCGAGGTAACTAGTTTTCCGAAATCTGAGAGGAAACCGAAACAATAACTAAGGCCTTCTTCTTGACTGGTTTTAATGGACAATCCCTGGCGAAATGACCAGACTTCTCACAATATAAGCATAGATTCCTTTTTCGTCTACGTTCTTTTTCGTCCTGGGACAAGGGTCCTTTTACCCCTCCAATTTGCATGGGTTCTACCTGAGCATTTTTGTCATCATTTTCCTTACGTTCAGCTTTAAAGTATACATTTCTAAAATCTCCTCTGGGTCTTTCACTTTTTCGTTCACCCAACCTGTGATCTAATTTCACCACCAGATCTTGGAATTCTCTGAAATCTTCCGGTAGGTTGATAATGTGAGCTAGGGAATCTTTTAAGTCCTCTTTGAGACCTCTATAAAACAATGATACTTTTTTTTCCTCCGGCCACCGAGTTTCTGTGAGTAATCTATTAAAGGTGGTGACATATGTGAGCAGATCCTTAGAGCCTTGACGCAGGTTTAAAAGCTAATTATCTGATGCCTGTAGAAAGGCATGTTTGGCCAAAAGACTAGACATAGCTGTTTTAAAATCATCTAAACTGTGTAATACTGGATCATTTTTATCTACCAAAGGCATGGCCAATTTGCTGCCACCCCTCCTAAATAAGAAATAATAAAAGCAACTTTGGAAGTATCATTGGTGAAAATCTGTGGCTTACACATAAAGTGTAATTGACATTGGCTCATAAATGTGGTGTAGCGACTACTGTCTCCGGTGAACCTTTCAGGATTTGCTAAAGGAACAGGACTAGGTGCAACTACTGTAACTTGAACTGGTTGTTCGGGCATCTGTCTTGAGGAGACCTGGGATGGTGAGGCCGAGATTCCAAATTTTGGTGGCTGCAAAATAGGACGTCTATCTTCTGACGTTTCTCTCCAGGTAGTCAACCCTGTTCTACTTTTATCTAAGGGACTGGTTTTCGAGACGGAGATCCTGCATTTCATTGTTCAATTTGTGAACAATTTGTGCCAACTCTGCAACATCCATATCTGAAAGATCCATGATCAAAACACCATCAAGGGGAAACAAGGGAGTGTGTTTGTGGCTTCGCTTTCTGTGAGTTTGCAAAAACAACAGGTGATGGACCGAATGAGGATCAATGTCACACATTCAACCCAGTCAAAAGATCTGGGTCCTAATCCATCGTTTTTTTGCACTCCACACCACCCTGGGTTAGACAATGGCGATATGCAAATCAGCTCTGACCCTGTGCCCCATGGGAACAGTCCAGTCCGAACTACAAAAGCCATGTCCTTCCCAGAACGGAATCAAGCCTCCGAGGACCGGTTTCGAGGTAACACCTCTCATCAGCCCGGCTAGCTTGACTCCAGTGGTGTGGAGTGCCTGGGACCCACGTCTGGGCATCCCCAGTACACTTATAGCGAGTTTGCAAAAACAACAGGTGATGGACCGAATGAGGATCAATGTCACACATTCAACCCAGTCAAAAGATCTGGGTCCTAATCCATCGTTTTTTTGCACTCCACACCACCCTGGGTTAGACAATGGCGATATGCAAATCAGCTCTGACCCTGTGCCCCATGGGAACAGTCCAGTCCGAACTACAAAAGCCATGTCCTTCCCAGAACGGAATCAAGCATCCGAGGACCGGACCGGTTTCGAGGTAACACCCCTCATCAGCCCGGCTAGCTTGACTCCAGTGGTGTGGAGTGCCTGGGACCCACGTCTGGGCATCCTCAGTACACTTATAGCGAGTTTGCAAAAACAACAGGTGATGGACCGAATGAGGATCAATGTCACACATTCAACCCAGTCAAAAGATCTGGGTCCTAATCCATCGTTTTTTTGCACTCCACACCACCCTGGGTTAGACAATGGCGATATGCAAATCAGCTCTGACCCTGTGCCCCATGGGAACAGTCCAGTCCGAACTACAAAAGCCATGTCCTTCCCAGAACGGAATCAAGCATCCGAGGACCGGACCGGTTTCGAGGTAACACCTCTCATCAGCCCGGCTAGCTTGACTCCAGTGGTGTGGAGTGCCTGGGACCCACGTCTGGGCATCCCCAGTACACTTATAGCGAGTTTGCAAAAACAACAGGTGATGGACCGAATGAGGATCAATGTCACACATTCAACCCAGTCAAAAGATCTGGGTCCTAATCCATCGTTTTTTTGCACTCCACACCACCCTGGGTTAGACAATGGCGATATGCAAATCAGCTCTGACCCTGTGCCCCATGGGAACAGTCCAGTCCGAACTACAAAAGCCATGTCCTTCCCAGAACGGAATCAAGCATCCGAGGACCGGACCGGTTTCGAGGTAACACCCCTCATCAGCCCGGCTAGCTTGACTCCAGTGGTGTGGAGTGCCTGGGACCCACGTCTGGGCATCCTCAGTACACTTATAGCGAGTTTGCAAAAACAACAGGTGATGGACCGAATGAGGATCAATGTCACACATTCAACCCAGTCAAAAGATCTGGGTCCTAATCCATCGTTTTTTTGCACTCCACACCACCCTGGGTTAGACAATGGCGATATGCAAATCAGCTCTGACCCTGTGCCCCATGGGAACAGTCCAGTCCGAACTACAAAAGCCATGTCCTTCCCAGAACGGAATCAAGCATCCGAGGACCGGACCGGTTTCGAGGTAACACCTCTCATCAGCCCGGCTAGCTTGACTCCAGTGGTGTGGAGTGCCTGGGACTCACGTCTGGGCATCCCCAGTACACTTATAGCGAGTTTGCAAAAACAACAGGTGATGGACCGAATGAGGATCAATGTCACACATTCAACCCAGTCAAAAGATCTGGGTCCTAATCCATCGTTTTTTTGCACTCCACACCACCCTGGGTTAGACAATGGCGATATGCAAATCAGCTCTGACCCTGTGCCCCATGGGAACAGTCCAGTCCGAACTACAAAAGCCATGTCCTTCCCAGAACGGAATCAAGCATCCGAGGACCGGACCGGTTTCGAGGTAACACCTCTCATCAGCCCGGCTAGCTTGACTCCAGTGGTGTGGAGTGCCTGGGACCCACGTCTGGGCATCCCCAGTACACTTATAGCGAGTTTGCAAAAACAACAGGTGATGGACCGAATGAGGATCAATGTCACACATTCAACCCAGTCAAAAGATCTGGGTCCTAATCCATCGTTTTTTTGCACTCCACACCACCCTGGGTTAGACAATGGCGATATGCAAATCAGCTCTGACCCTGTGCCCCATGGGAACAGTCCAGTCCGAACTACAAAAGCCATGTCCTTCCCAGAACGGAATCAATCATCCGAGGACCGGACCGGTTTCGAGGTAACACCTCTCATCAGCCCGGCTAGCTTGACTCCAGTGGTGTGGAGTGCCTGGGACCCACGTCTAGGCATCCCCAGTACACTTATAGCGAGTTTGCAAAAACAACAGGTGATGGACCGAATGAGGATCAATGTCACACATTCAACCCAGTCAAAAGATCTGGGTCCTAATCCATCGTTTTTTTGCACTCCACACCACCCTGGGTTAGACAATGGCGATATGCAAATCAGCTCTGACCCTGTGCCCCATGGGAACAGTCCAGTCCGAACTACAAAAGCCATGTCCTTCCCAGAACGGAATCAAGCATCCGAGGACTGGACCGGTTTCGAGGTAACACCTCTCATCAGCCCGGCTAGCTTGACTCCAGTGGTGTGGAGTGCCTGGGACCCACGTCTGGGCATCCCCAGTACACTTATAGCGAGTTTGCAAAAACAACAGGTGATGGACCGAATGAGGATCAATGTCACACATTCAACCCAGTCAAAAGATCTGGGCCCTAATCCATCGTTTTTTTGCACTCCACACCACCCTGGGTTAGACAATGGCGATATGCAAATCAGCTCTGACCCTGTGCCCCATGGGAACAGTCCAGTCCGAACTACAAAAGCCATGTCCTTCCCAGAACGGAATCAAGCATCCGAGGACCGGACCGGTTTCGAGGTAACACCTCTCATCAGCCCGGCTAGCTTGACTCCAGTGGTGTGGAGTGCCTGGGACCCACGTCTGGGCATCCCCAGTACACTTATAGCGAGTTTGCAAAAACAACAGGTGATGGACCGAATGAGGATCAATGTCACACATTCAACCCAGTCAAAAGATCTGGGTCCTAATCCATCGTTTTTTTGCACTCCACACCACCCTGGGTTAGACAATGGCGATATGCAAATCAGCTCTGACCCTGTGCCCCATGGGAACAGTCCAGTCCGAACTACAAAAGCCATGTCCTTCCCAGAACGGAATCAAGCATCCGAGGACCGGACCGGTTTCGAGGTAACACCTCTCATCAGCCCGGCTAGCTTGACTCCAGTGGTGTGGAGTGCCTAGGACCCACGTCTGGGCATCCCCAGTACACTTATAGCGAGTTTGCAAAAACAACAGGTGATGGACCGAATGAGGATCAATGTCACACATTCAACCCAGTCAAAAGATCTGGGTCCTAATCCATCGTTTTTTTGCACTCCACACCACCCTGGGTTAGACAATGGCGATATGCAAATCAGCTCTGACCCTGTGCCCCATGGGAACAGTCCAGTCCGAACTACAAAAGCCATGTCCTTCCCAGAACGGAATCAAGCATCCGAGGACCGGACCGGTTTCGAGGTAACACCTCTCATCAGCCCGGCTAGCTTGACTCCAGTGGTGTGGAGTGCCTGGGACCCACGTCTGGGCATCCCCAGTACACTTATAGCACTTGTGCCCAGACGTGGGTCCCAGGCACTCCACACCACTTGGAGTCAAGCTAGCCGGGCTGATGAGAGGTGTTACCTCGAAAGCGGTCCGGTCCTCGGATGCTTGATTCCGTTCTGGGAAGGACATGGCTTTTGTAGTTCGGACTGGACTGTTCCCATGGGGCAACAGGGTCAGAGCTGATTTGCATATCGCCATTGTCTAACCCAGGGTGGTGTGGAGTGCAAAAAAACAATGGATTTGGGCCCAGATCTTTTGACTGGGGGAATGTGTGACATTGATCCACATTCGGTCCATCACTTGTTGTTTTTGCAATTGCTGCCCTAAGTGCGCTGGGGATGCCCAGACGTGGGTCCCAGGCACTCCACACCACTTGGAGTCAAGCTAGCCGGGCTGATGAGAGGTGTTACCTCGAAACCGGTCCGGTCCTCGGATGCTTGATTCCGTTCTGGGAAGGACATGGCTTTTGTAGTTCGGACTGGACTGTTCCCATGGGGCAACAGGGTCAGAGCTGATTTGCATATCGCCATTGTCTAACCCAGGGTGGTGTGGAGTGCAAGAAAACAATGGATTTGGGCCCAGATCTTTTGACTGGGGGAATGTGTGACATTGATCCACATTCTGTCCATCACTTGTTGTTTTTGCAATTGCCGCCCTAAGTGCGCTGGGGATGCCCAGACGTGGGTCCCAGGCACTCCACACCACTTGGAGTCAAGCTAGCCGGGCTGATCAGAGGTGTTACCTCGAAACCGGTCCGGTCCTCGGATGCTTGGTTCCGTTCTGGGAAGGACATGGCTTTTGTAGTTCGGACTGGACTGTTCCCATGGGGCAACAGGGTCAGAGCTGATTTGCATATCGCCATTGTCTAACCCAGGGTGGTGTGGAGTGCAAAAAAACAATGGATTTGGGCCCTGATCTTTTGACTGGGGGAATGTGTGACATTGATCCACATTCGGTCCATCACTTGTTGTTTTTGCAATTGCCGCCCTAAGTGCGCTGGGGATGCCCAGACGTGGGTCCCAGGCACTCCACACCACTTGGAGTCAAGCTAGCCGGGCTGATGAGAGGTGTTACCTCGAAACCGGTCCGGTCCTCGGATGCTTGATTCCGTTCTGGGAAGGACATGGCTTTTGTAGTTCGGACTGGACTGTTCCCATGGGGCAACAGTGTCAGAGCTGATTTGCATATCGCCATTGTCTAACCCAGGGTGGTGTGGAGTGCAAAAAAACAATGGATTTGGGCCCAGATCTTTTGACTGGGGGAATGTGTGACATTGATCCACATTCTGTCCATCACTTGTTGTTTTTGCAATTGCCGCCCTAAGTGCGCTGGGGATGCCCAGACGTGGGTCCCAGGCACTCCTCACCACTTGGAGTCAAGCTAGCCGGGCTGATGAGAGGTGTTACCTCGAAACCGGTCCGGTCCTCGGATGCTTGATTCCGTTCTGGGAAGGACATGGCTTTTGTAGTTCGGACTGGACTGTTCCCATGGGGCAACAGGGTCAGAGCTGATTTGCATATCGCCATTGTCTAACCCAGGGTGGTGTGGAGTGCAAAAAAACAACGGATTTGGGCCCAGATCTTTTGACTGGGGGAATGTGTGACATTGATCCACATTCGGTCCATCACTTGTTGTTTTTGCAATTGCCGCCCTAAGTGCGCTGGGGATGCCCAGACGTGGGTCCCAGGCACTCCACACCACTTGGAGTCAAGCTAGCCGGGCTGATGAGAGGTGTTACCTCGAAACCGGTCCGGTCCTCGGATGCTTGATTCCGTTCTGGGAAGGACATGGCTTTTGTAGTTCGGACTGGACTGTTCCCATTGGGCAACAGGGTCAGAGCTGATTTGCATATCGCCATTGTCTAACCCAGGGTGGTGTGGAGTGCAAAAAAACAATGGATTTGGGCCCAGATCTTTTGACTGGGGGAATGTGTGACATTGATCCACATTCGGTCCATCACTTGTTGTTTTTGCAATTGCCGCCCTAAGTGCGCTGGGCATGCCCAGACGTGGGTCCCAGGCACTCCACACCACTTGGAGTCAAGCTAGCCGGGCTGATGAGAGGTGTTACCTCGAAACCGGTCCGGTCCTCGGATGCTTGATTCCGTTCTGGGAAGGACATGGCTTTTGTAGTTCGGACTGGACTGTTCCCATGGGGCAACAGGGTCAGAGCTGATTTGCATATCGCCATTGTCTAACCCAGGGTGGTGTGGAGTGCAAAAAAACAATGGATTTGGGCCCAGATCTTTTGACTGGGGGAATGTGTGACATTGATCCACATTCGGTCCATCACTTGTTGTTTTTGCAATTGCCGCCCTAAGTGCGCTGGGGATGCCCAGACGTGGGTCCCAGGCACTCCACACCACTTGGAGTCAAGCTAGCCGGGCTGATGAGAGGTGTTACCTCGAAACCGGTCCGGTCCTCGGATGCTTGATTCCGTTCTGGGAAGGACATGGCTTTTGTAGTTCGGACTGGACTGTTCCCATGGGGCAACAGGGTCAGAGCTGATTTGCATATCGCCATTGTCTAACCCAGGGTGGTGTGGAGTGCAAAAAAACAATGGATTTGGGCCCAGATCTTTTGACTGGGGGAATGTGTGACATTGATCCACATTCGGTCCATCACTTGTTGTTTTTGCATTCGCTTTCTGTGAAGCATCAGCTCACAAGGTTCCAGTTGTTTTCTTCTTGATGATGCTTGCTCCCAACTCCCTCTTGAATCCACCAACAGACCTAGATTATAACACCTGATGCTACTGATGTATCCTCAAGGGAAGGGGGAAGTGGATTGAGAGAAACAAAAACAACACAGGATCTCTTCTTTCTGAGATATTAGTTGTAGTTTCTCTTTTTTGAGGTGATCTGGACTTCTTACATTGACTCAGGAAACATCAAAGCACTGCGTCTAAATAATGACACATTTACCTTAATCATATGAACCTAAATAGTTCTTCTTGTCATTTTCATATGCTTAAACTTTTACAGTACATACCATTTTTGGGTAATCCCATTCAAACACCTCTGCAATTGTTAAGCGATTTTTGATTCGACTCTTGCCTTTAAATAATGACAAAGGTATAGATTAAATAAATATTTGGAAACAGCAATTGCACGATGGAACTGGTATTGAACTGGTTAGGGATTAATGGTAATCTAAACTTTGACACAACTTAACTTATCCTACCTTTCAATTGCGTAGGAAATTCCTTAATTGGATACTGAAAAAGAGAAGCAGAAACAAAAAGCAGCCTACTCTCTGAATGTATTGATTATAATCATAGGTTCTAGAACAATTCCTTTTTTCCTTTAGGAATTTACGCAATTACCAAGTTAGGCTGTCTGATTCTCTAGTCTAGCAACTCTAAAAATATTCTATGGTTCCACAAGATCACATCAGCAAATTCACAAGGAGTTATCAGCAAATCTCGCGATCAATTAAACCCTCAAATTGTGCTAGGTAATTCCGCTTTTCATTTAGGGCCAGATGTAGGTAAATGTCATTTACTGATTCTTAAATACCGAATTTTACCGATTCGGTATTCAAGAATCGGTAGATGAGATGTAGTGAAAAAATCGTTATTCATTACCGAATCGGTAAAAATCGGTATCGGACTTTCGGAATTTACCGAATCGGTATTTACCGAATCGGTAATTCCCGATTCGATAATTCGGTAATTCCCATTCATCCCTATGGGCCAAAAGGCCCATAGGAATGCATTGGAAATACCGAATCGGTAAATACCGAATCAGTAAATACCGATTCGGTAAATTTCGAATCGGAAAGCAAGCAAAAGTGAAACTAATGAAAACAGCCAATCAGGTGCTACCACCCTCCCCCTCCCTACCAGGAAGTGGCTACCCAGGCAGGTACTGGTGGAGGAAGTTGTGAGAGTCCACAAGTAACTATTTGGCAGGCAGTCCCTCACTGTACCTGAGTCTGCTAAAAGGAAAATGTGGCTTGCAATTGGAGAAAAGGTCAATGCAGTGGGAGTCACAAGCAGGAACATTGAAGACCTGAAGAAACGCTTTTATGACATCAGGAGCCTCACAAAAAAGAAGATGGCAGAAATACATAAGCAGGCTGGTGTCACCGGTGGAGGCAGGAACCCAGCGCCCCCTGACTGACCTGGAGGAGTTGGTGGCCTCAACCATCGAGCCAGACAGTGTTGTGGGACTTGGAGATATGGACAGCTCAGCCAGAGCTACAAGAAAAGGTAAGACACATGTGCAGCATGACACCCCATAGCAACCTGCTTCCCTTTAGCCTTTGTGTACAGGCCAACCCCAGTCCAGTACTGCTAGCACTATACAGGAGCAATGCATTATGGGAAATGTAGTCAGCTAATGTAGGACCATGTGTAAGTGCACAGACATCGGCAAGGCACTGAAAGTAAATCAGATAAATGAAAGTTAAATGTGCAAAGCATTTATTGTAGTGACTGTGACACAGTAGCACTCAGTTGACATACTCTTATTTATACCTAGGGGCAACATCAGGCAGTCGAGCCACAGCAACAGAAGGGACTGCACCAGCGACGGAGGAGAGTGAGGAGGCAGGGCCAAGCCATGTACAAGCCTCGCAGGAGGAAGAAGACACGACTGCCATCTCAATGAAGATGATACAGTACAGTCCCTCGATTTTCCGCACTCCCCACACCTTTCACAATCCCCTCCATTGGTTTTCTCACCAGAGAACTCCCCATCACTGTCCCTGTCTGCACCTGCAACCTCACCAGCCAGAAGGAGAGTCGTGGTCCCACTGCCAGTAATGGAGGTAGCAGAGGGTGAGGCTCAAGCCACTGTACATGTGGGTCCTGCTGCACTGCAGTCCACCAATGAGTTAATCACCTTGCGCCGACTCCAACGCAGACCCAGCAGTGCAGGTGGACCTGGAGATGGCACTGTGTTCCGTGGGCTGGAGGGGAGCATGGTGCACATACAACGGATGCAGGGAAAATCCATACAGGCCTGCCACCGCCAATTTAGAGTCCTAAATGAACAAATAGGAGACATGGGGAAGGGCATCAGAGACATTGTAGAAACTAATAGGGAGGTAGCAAAAACAAATGCAGACATTGCATTAGGAATGCAGCAAATGAGCAACTCCATCACCCAGCTCTGTTCAAAACTGGACAGCCTGGAACACACAAGGCGCAGGGATGCCCGTGTTCACAATAGGGCCATGAATCGTCTGGCCACTGCCACATCCCAGCTATGCTGTAGAGGCATTAATATGCAGGAGAGCCTCACACAGAACATGGCAGAGGTCACCAGGGGCATGGCCAGGATCACTAGTGGCCTAGAGGCTATGATAATATCACACACTGCTCTAAATCCTGCCCTGGATGTGACAGAGGCAGACGACAGCAGTAGCCGCAGCAGCTTGGCAAGCGCTGTAGTTGAGCCACGTAGGAGTAGCAGGCGCCCAGCTGAGGCTGCGGGCCATGCGGAGAGCAGCGACCAACATCCCAGTGGCTCAGGGAAGTGCGGGCGCAAATGACATTGCCAGTGTGGGTGAGGAAACCCTGGACATACAGTCCCCACGTTTATTAAGTTTGTGTTGTTGCACATCAGTGCATGAACATAGTGGCAACATTAAATTATGTTCTTCTCATTCACAACCTGTCTGTGTCTCATTACTCACTCAGAAATAGTTGTGTGTAATCTCCTCACGTCTGTATCTGCCATCACTTGGTGTTGACACTCCAGCAGGTTGTGTTTCAAGCACAGCAATGTCGTCATCATGATCCTCGTAGTCTGACAACTCCACCTCAGTACCCTTCTTCACTGCAAGGTTGTGCAACATGACACAGGCAGCAATAATCTTACAGCAGGTGATGGGAGTATACTGCCTTGCACCTCCACCCTTGTGCAAGCATCTGAATCTGCTTTTCCAGATGCCAAAGGTCCGTTCGACCACATTCCGTGTGCTTTTGTGGGCCCGGTTATACCTCCTTTGGCTGGGTGTTGAGGGGTTGAGGTAGGGGGTGAGTATAAATGAGCGGAGGGCATATACACTGTCTCCTAAAAGAAAAAGGGAATACATTACTCACATGCAATAGGTATTATGGGGGTCAGACACTGTGTCTTACCTAGGAGGTATCCTTCACCAAATTCTCCTGCAGTCAGCCATGCATAGATGCCGCTGTTTTGAAATATATAGGAGTCGTGGGTACTCCCAGGGAATTTTGCCACAAGGTCAGTGATGGCGCACTTTGCATTGCAAATCACCTGCACATTGATGGTGTGCGTTGACTTCCTATTTCGGTATATGTATTCGGTGGCAGCATGGGGACAAATGGGAATGTGCATGCCATCAATGCAGCCAATGATATTGGGGAATCATGCCATCTGGTAGAAGTCTGATTTTGTTTGGACCAGTTCCGCATGGGTTGCAGGAAAAGAAATGTAATGGTCCATCCTCTGGAACCTGGCGTCAAGGAATTTGTGGAAAAACCTTGACAGGCTGCTCTGGGTCACCCCACCTACCGCAGCAACCACAATCTGGTAGCTACCAGACGCAAGCAGGTGTAGGCTGCATAGCACCTGCACGTGTGGTGGGATAGCGTGTGCCCTTGGGGTGGTGTGCTCCAACAGTGGTTGGAGGACCCTGATGAGGTCCAAGATGGTGTCTGGGTCCAACCTGTACCTCTGGAGAATCTCTGCCTCTGTGAGCATGAACAGGGTGATCCTCTCTCTGTAGACCTGCTCCTCTCTCTGCCATTCCCTCTCTCCTTCCTGCTGTAGCCGTAGCCGTCTTGCAATGACATAAAATGCCGCCGTTGTGCAAGTAGAATTGCATTTTCGGTCCATTTTTACTGGTTGCACCTGGTTACCACCTGATTCCAATCCATGGTAAATACCGACTCTTAAATACCGAATTTGAGCCAAATTCGGTATTTCAGTGCTTTTCTGCATCTCAATATTCAATTTTACCACTTCTTATTTTCCGATTCGGTATTTTACCGATTCAGTAACTTTACCGATTCGGTAATTTTTCCGATTCGGTATTTCACCGATTCGGTAACTTTACCGATTCGGTAAATTTGCCAAATCGGAGGGTTTTCAGACTCCTACATCCCAAAGGCTCAATACCAGTCGGTAACGGCCGTTACCGACCGGTATTGGCCTACCTACATCTGGCCCTAAGTCTTTACTGAGTAAATGTCACGATTGTCTTTACCAATGATTGTTGGATTTTTCCTCTTGCCGCAATCAATGTTTATTGCTCTTTCCTTGCTGTTGCTTAGTAACTAAATAAACTCTCTTACTTATTTTCGTCAAAAGGGGACTGGACCGGAAGGAAGACTGTACCGGAATCCGGAAGGCTAAGGGTTGCTGTCGTCGGGGCTTCACGGAGACGATATGTAGGTAAGATGAAGCTTTTCAGGAGACGGGGGAGTTGGAGGATGAGCAGGTAAGCGGGAGCGGGAAATGAAGAGAGGAAGGAGGCGGGAGGCTTCTGGGCGGCTGGATGGGTAACCGGAGATGCAGATCAGGAACGCTCGCAAGGACGCTGGATCAGGAAGCGAAGCGTCACTGCGAGCGCGAGAGGGGTTTTTATAGTTTTTGCGAACAGGGCGTAGGCTCCTTCAAGTGCAATACAAGGCAGTTGAAACATGTGCATTAAAGCATTGCTAAACGCTACTGGGAGTCTAAAACAAGCATTTCTACCTACCAATGTTGACAGGTTCAATTACATTCATATTAAGAAACAAGCATTGCTAACAACAAAAGGCATTACTGGTTACCAAAGTTTGACAAGTTCAATTATATTAAGAATATCATTTTTACCAGAACTCAGTGCCAAGTGTAATAGCAGCATGAGATCCCATGGCAGTTGGATCCTCACCAGAAGAACCAGCACCGCCCCTCACCTCAATGCCGTCCACTGGCTCTCGGTCTAGAAAAGATATCTCTTCAAACTCCTGACACAAGCCTACAAGGCCCTCCACAACTCTGGACCCACGTACATCAACCACCGCCTGACATTCCACTGCCGTACTAGGGAGCTTGACTCTGCCACCCACACCTTGGTACACATCCTCTGCAGCCATCGGAGCCGCTGTGGAGGTCATTCCACTCATATCTGGCTGGCAAGTCCTGGATTGACTTCCCCTCCACCTGTGTACCACTCCTTTCCTTGAAGAGTTCATGGAGATGCTCAAGACATGGCTTTTCGACAAAGGCTCACAGAACCTCAGCACCGGAAGAACATCAGGGCGACAAGCTGCGCTATAAAATACCAATTGATTAAATGTTTGATCCCTATTCTTCTCACCCCGACCCTGATCAACTGGGGGTGTTTCAAATCTGTGAGTGTACCTCAGTGAGAAGATATGCTGATCTTTTAAGGGCAGAGGGAATTATCAATTACATTCAAGACCCACTAGTGCTGTCAAAAATGTGGACATTCATATTTCCCCTAGAGAGGCTGGGAGACTATGGTATAGGATAGACGTGTTCTCAGGTCAGATCAAATGTTATATACACCATTGAAGGTCGGCTCATCCGATGAGGATGTGGCTTGTAGGGTCTCTCGATGGCACAACAGCGTCACCAACTCACAATAAATGTGCAGATGTTTCTAGCCACCCTGAAGATCTCAGGGGATGAGTGCTCATAGGGTTATTCATTGACACAAGAGAGCACCATCGAAGAGGAATGGACTTTCACTATGCATTTAATATCCAGAAGGTGGCAGTATTTTTTTTAGAAATGAGCAAGGAGGCCAGGCATCAGTGGAAGGTAGGCATCTGAATCCAAGTTGGCTGCAGCTACAGTTGACAACTGGCGAGAAATCCTGCCAGCAGCCTCACAGGGAACCCCAAAAATCAGCAAACATGGTGCGTGCCGCACAGCTGGAGGTAGAAGATGCTGCAAGGATTCCCTGAATAGCTGCAGGTGTTGTCAGATGAGGCCTCACTTAATGTTCCTCAATGGCAGGCACACTGAGCTGTCGGGGAGGGGGCTTGCAGGTTTCTCAGTCTATGTTGCAGCACCAGTATCTCCTGACAGACAGAGATAGTTAGGCACATCTCCAGTTGCCTGTGTTGGGCCTTGGGTCGGGTTGCTTGTTAACTCAGGGTCCTTTGAGAGGGAGTGACTTAGGACCTTAAACTTCACAGGAAAGGATTCTAGCCTACAAATTAAGGATTGCCTGATGTTGCTGGGCTGTAGCAACTGGGCCTTTCACATTAAATGATATAGCATTCCACCTGTTTTATGTAAAAAGACAAAAGGTCTGATGGAGCTAAACTAAAGAGAGAACGTCTTCATTGCAGTGACATTCTGTCCCTTTTCTGTTTTTTTAAACATTACATAGTATGTGACTTTCACTTAATATAACATGACTTTGACCGTGGGTTTTTTCACAGGTTTTCTGAGTTTTCTTTAATTGTAAGTTGAGGAAATTTTTCCATACCTAACTATAGCATCATTTTAATATTTGGCTTTGTCAGTGAATTTACATTTTTTTTTAATCCTATTCATTTAACGTACCCTACTGCACACAGCCTACAGCCCCACACAGCAGAAGGTTAACCCAGGCTCATTCCACAATGCAAAAGAGCACAGGCATCACACGGCCCAAGGAATACAGGCAGGTGTGGCAGGAGCAACCCACGTTTCCATGGAGTGCAAGTTAGAGGGACAGGGGCTGAAATCTTACCTCTGAAAGCAGGTGGGAGGGGTAGGGCACCATAAGAGACCACAGAGGGCAAGCCAGAGTGGCACAGGCAGTAACCTAACCTTGCAGAGAAATCAGTGGGGTAGGGGCAGCACAACAGATCATGGAGGGCAGGAGGGAGAGGCAGGAGTAGCACATGGACCACAAAGGGCAGACTAGAGGAGCAGCAAGCTGACCTTTGATGACTAGTGGAAGGGGCAGGGGAAGCACAAGTACAATGAATGGCCTGCCAGAGGAGTAGGGGTAGCAAACTGACCTTGGATGGCAGGTGTGATGTTCAAGGGTAGCACAATGGACCACTGGGGTTAGCCAGATGGGCCAACACATGGGCTAAAAAGGGGTGGCCAGAAGGGCAGGGGCAGTTGCTGCAGCACTTTTTGCCTGAAATGTGATGGGTATGACCAGACATGGGTCCCTTGGTCGCTGTGCCACTGGATTCAAGCTAGCCCGGCTGATGAGGGGTGTTACCCTGAAACCGGTCCTATGGTGTTTGTTTCCAGGGAGGACCCAGCTAGGCTGTTCGGGCTGGACTGTTCCCATGAGGAACAGGTTCAAGGCTGATTTGTATATGGCTGCGTTCAAACTGGGGTGGCATAGTGAGCAAAAGAACAATGCATTTACCCCCGATCTCTTGACTGGGGTGAATGTTTGATTCATTCAGCATTTCGTCCATCAATTGTTGCCACGCCACTTTTCCCCTGAAGTGGGATGGGTATGCCCAGACGTGGGTCCCGTGCTCGCTGTGCCACTGGATTCAAGCTAGCCTGGCTGATGAGGGGTGTAACCCGACACCGGTCCCAGTATGTTTGTTTCCGGCCCAGAAAGGACCAAGCTGGGCAGTTCAGGCTGGACTGTTCCCATGAGGATCAGGGTGAAAACTGGGGTGGCATAGTGAGCAAAAGAACAATGGATTTAACCCAGATCTCTTGAATGGGGGTGAATGTTTGGTTCATTCAGCATTCTGTCCATTAATTGCTGCCGCATAAGGGCAAGGGCAAAACACTGACCTCAGAGGGGCCAATAGGAGGGGCAGGGACAACAAGTTGACCTCAGAGGGCAAGCAAGGCAGGGGCTGGCACAATGGCCCACATAGGTCTGACACCAGGGGGTACGTGAATACAGATGCATAACAGGCAGAAGTGGGACGGGAGGTAGAAGCAGAGGCAAAAAGCTGATTTTGTTTTTGTAAGTATTTTTTTAAAAATCTTTAACACAGTAAGGTTGTCATTCTTTTCCTTACTTTTTATGTTTTTGTACAACTTTATTTGGTGTTCTTTTAAGTGTGTGTCCATTACTTCAGCGCAAACTCTTTCATTAATCTCACCCGAAGAGGCCGCCTAATGACAGTCATTTCATCATGTTATAAAATGCTGCACATTGCAGTCCTGCTCCTCCTGTTGCCCTTTTAGTCCTTCAGCAGGTCCTCTTTTATTTCTTCATCTCCTGCATGTTATTTCTTGTACGAGACCTGGGCAAATTAATGTGGGTGCATCGATTTAAGGTGTTTTCACATTCTGAATTCAGGATAGCCTTGATGAAGCACTTGATTGTACAATGCGTGTGTAACATTTCAGGCATTGACTTTTTTTGTCTTGGACTACCCATAAAAACTGCCACTCAGCAGATTCCTTCTCGGGCCCAGTCAGTGGTGGCACTGTAGATGTTGTAGGCATCACCATAATATCTTCATCCTGCGATGATGGTGTAAATTATGGTAGGTTCTTCCTCTGTTCAATGACTCCATTTCCCAGTTTTGCAAGAGGCCACGGAGGATGTAGATATTATTATTTCCACCCCACACTCTCAAACACCAATAGGAAATGGTAATGAGAAGTTTCTTCCTGTTTTTTTATGTAGATGATGGGCTGGTTTTATCTACTGTTTAATGTCTGGCCAATCAAACTTCTGCTTTCCTTTTATTATTTTTTTGATCTACCTTAATGTGCCACATCACTCCCACAGGAGCTTTACCTCTTTTCCTAGACCCGCAGGAGTATGGCGGGCCTGAAACTTTAAAAAAAAGTTGTATTCACTATGATAGTTAAACTTTGAACCTTGAGATTTCCTCACAGGCCCAAATAACAAAGATATCTTGAAGGTTGTAGTGAAATTTCCATGTTTCTAGGGGCACTGGTACTGCAATACCTAAAAACTGTACCATGGTACCAGCGACTGCCAAAGAAGCATTAACTTTATCTCATTGGCTAATGCCATTAGTCTTATATATTCACAGGAAGTTCCCACTCTCTAACTGTTTTTAAGAGTGGCAGTTCACACTATTCCCACCATCTCCATTGTCATCTGGATTTCTTTTGGTTTTTGCAAAAAGTTTTGAGGACTCAAAGAAAAAAGATAATATTTGTAGGGCAAAACCTGTAATACCTGAAAAACAAGAGCAACAGGAGTGCCCCCAATTGCCTCCCAGTTTATTGTCTGAGACTTTTTCTAGATACCACCTGACAAAAAGAAAGTGTTAGCCAACCTTCTGTCTTGCACCTTGTGTGACAATGATTTTTCCATAGATGCTGGAAAAATATATTTATTCAATACCACAGGGATGTTAAAACATCTCTTAACACGTGGAACACAAGGCAGCTTAATGTTGTCAAGAGAAGGAATCTCAACATCTAGTGCCCCACTGCTCTTTCATGACTTTCAAGAGCTCTTCTGTAAATGCAAATTTCTCACAAATGGCTGGACCGATTCATATAAAATCACAACAAGAGTGCTTTCTCAGTAAAGTTCTAACCTTTTACCAAATTCTGTGTAATTCTGTTCTGATGCCGTTTCTGTATAAAAAGAGCACCGATTCCAATAAGAATTATGATGGAAAATCACATTTTTGTATCTACCCCTTTTCTTGACTTGATGGTTTGGTGTGAAACTTTCCAGGAAGGAGCCCAGTTTGCTGGGTTTATTTTGGAAAGTTTTGTACACATTTATCAAAAGGCACAACATTTATAAGCAAAGTAAATAACACCCTTCCTATGGATACACTGATAAATCTATAACTGAATTACACACACGCAAACACACCCTCACACACCACCCACACCCCCACACACACACATATATATATATATATATATGGGCCTCATACCAGTTACCCAACAGAGAAAATCCCTAACGAATTTCAAAGCCAAATCCACCTATAATCCAGTTATGTTAAAAGACGCAATAGACCTCTTTCATGATCAAGTTACTAGTCAATGAAAGGATCAGAACATAACAATTCACAGGGGCAGACATAAGTACAACAAGGAAACAGCTGATTACAGAGCTTTAATTACTAAACTGCAGAAAAATCCCAACGTAATCAATCGAGCCTCGGATAAAGGAGGAAACATCGTATTGATGCATAGAGAAATGTACATAAAGGAAGCCCACTTACAATTAAATGACAGTACTTGCTACACCAGATTCACTGGGGTGGAACTCAACACCATGTCCACTGTTGCAAGAAACTGTCAAAATGGAAGACAAAGGGCTTAATTACCAGTGAAGAACATAAATTCCTCAGGAACGATTATCCAGTTGTACCAACCATGTACTTTTTGCCCAAGCTCCATGAAAATGCAACAAATCCCCCGGGACGTCCGATCATCTCGGCCAGAAATAGCTGTCTGGAGCATATGTCGCAATATGTTGACTTCTTTCTGCAGGGTGAAGTAAAAGGGCTTCCATCAAATGTCAGCGACACCAGGGATTTCCTCAATAAAATTAAAAACGTTGAGTGGCAAAATGACTACCTATTAATTGCCGTGGACCTTTTGTTCACTTTATACCAGCATTATACATTCAGATGGCCTTAATGCCCTGGATTTCTACTTGAAGAGATCCCTGCCTGATATGCCAGAACACAGAAAGATGTTAGTAGATATGGTGAACATGTGTCTGAACAACAATGTCTTTATGTTCAACAACTTAATGTACAGGCAATTACAGGGTGTCGCCATGGGGGCCAGTTTCTCCCCCAGCTACGCATGCTTGCACATGGGCTGGTGGGAGGAGCTGGTCCTCATGGTTGAACACTCAGAAACAATGCAATCACGAGTAGTAACATGGTTACGCTTTATAGATGACCTATTTGTGATTTGGAAGGTGGATATGACATCTGCAGAAACCTGTTTGTCAGATCTCAATAGGAATAATTTAAATCTCCAATTCACAGCTACTCTCAGTAAAACATCCATTACATTCCTGGACACTGAAGTTTTTATTGAACAGGGCAGAATAGAAACCAGATTGCACCGCAAAACCACAGCGGGAAACTCTACCCTGCACAAAAAGAGCTCACATGTCAAACACTTAATCAACAGTATCCCATATGGGGAGATGTTGCGCCTGAAAAGAATACACAACAGGGAGACTGACTTGAAAGATGCCCAAATGGACAGCAAATTGAGATTTTTAGAAAGGGGCTACTCCCATAAGATTATAGATGCTGCCATTCATAAAGCAGAACATAAAGACAGATTTGAATTACTGACTGCGAACACACAGGTACCATCAGACAGTGGGGAAATTGCCACTAAGCCACCTGAATTTAGATTAATTGTGCAATACAACGCTCAACACAAACAGATACAAACCATCATCAATAAGAACTGGCCACTCATCCTAAGTGACCCAGTGATAGGGAGGGATCTCCCCAAAAGGCCTTCCATTACATATAGCAGGGGGCAGTCTATGAAAGATGAACTGGTTAAAACCAGTCCGGAGGTCTTGGAATCCTCAGTTTGGTATCAAACACATGCAGGATTCTACAACTGCAAGGTATGCAAAGCCTGCCAACAAGCAGTCAACAAAACTTGCTACCACTCGCCATTTGATTGCAGGGAACATAAGATTACCAAATTGTTAACATGTAAGACGGAATATGCCGTCTACGTCCTGGTTTGCCCTTGTGATTTGCTCTACGTAGGAAGCACTAAGCTTCCTGTGCATAAGAGAATTTTGCAGCAGCTTAGAGCAATAAGCAACCAGCACCATACTTACCCCGTTGCGAGACATTTTAAAGCCAAACACAATTCCAAGAGCAGTGGACTTAAGTACTTCGTAATAGACTGTGTACGGGCCAGTAGACGGGGTGGCAATATAGAGGACAAATTGCGCCGCCTTGAAACCCAGTATATACTTGAGCTTAACACCAAGCACCCCTCAGTCCTTAATATCACGGAGGACCTTTACACTTGTCTGTAATACAAACAATCAAGGCCTTACTGTTATTTAGCACAGGTTTTTATAGGATCAGCAAATTATTTAACATGTTATATGTGTTTTAGGTTGTTATTTATATAAATCATGAAATACTTGTTTTATATCCTACCATCTTTTAACAGCCATATTTATGTGATGGTTTTTAGATAGATTAATTGTGAATTCATTTAGCCATTAATTAACCATTTTAAAGGTTTTTATTCTTTGGCGTATTTATAAATCCTATGACTGTGTATATTTATTGATTACCATTGATTGTTAGTTGTATATGGATGGAACATAACAACATGTCTGAAACGCATGCGTTATTTGCACATTTACCTACAAAATAACAAGAACGGTGGCTGAGCTATCAAATTCCTATTAGGGGGTGATAAGGTAATTGACCGGTATCATTTTTTTGCCCCCCTAAAAGACAACAACCTTAAATAATTGGCAATAACCCCTTACCTGTGAGGTGGTTCAGCTTGCACATCGCACTTTTTCTCCTGCCTCAGTGCTCATGAACAACACATGGACATTTACAACATATGGGGCTCCATATCGTTTCCATTATATGCACTTCATGGCAAGCCCTGGCAATGCAGGTTTATTTACCTACATTGCATTATATTATGTATCAACAAGAACACTAGAACTTTTGCTGCACTTTCAAAAGAAACTAATTTCAAAATTTGGATTTTAAAACACTGTTTTGTTTATTGCACTATCACAAAATTTTTAGGACCTGGTTTTGATACTCACACGCTGAATAATATATTTGTTTTTCTTTTTTTGGGCGCCAAAACATTTTTTTAAAAAAGCCACAGTTGGGCAAACAGCAAATGATGAAATGTCTTTTGTAGTGTTGGGCGCCGAAAACTCTTCTATGTCTATGTTAATTGTAGGCTTACTGAATCATGTGTTGAGTGTATTTAAACCAATGCCTGATGAATAGCTGTGTCATATGATCAAGCGCTGTGTGAAGCGTGAAACACGTCGTGATGACTGGGAGCACCGCAACTAAATAAATCAATTTTTGCACTTATCTTGATTCCGCGTCCGTATTTGCAGCCTGGAGAAAGCCTGCGCCTTGCCGGATTATCCTTGGAATATATGTATATATATATATATATATCCTCAAAACTTTCTCCCAGCAAGGGAAAAACGGGTTGCACAGCCAACTTTGGATTTAAACAGCAATCCTTTTTATTTTGCTCATTTCCAAGGGCAACAGGCGCAGAGATCTACGCGTTTCGGTGTCACTCCACCTTGTTCACGATCACTGGGTTTGCCCCACCCACAAACATTTAACCACAATTTTTTTTACTTTTTTTCAAAAACAAGTGTGTTTCCTGTCACATGGTGTGCTAAGGATTATGGTCCTTGTAGTTTTTACGAAAGTTTGACAAAAACTTATTGTGAAAAAAAGTGCACCCCAATTAATTATTAAATTAAAGCTTTCAAAATTTCATGAATTCAGTCATGCGCCTTCCAATAGGCTTAGAATATCCATCTTTGATTTGCCTTCCAATAGGCTGACTGTTACTAATTATTGACACTAGTCCTTGCGTGGTTGATTCATTTCAGTCTATTCATAGGTGCACATACAACTCCTCCGATTGGTTCAACCCATTCGGGTGCAGGGTCCTCAGGTTAATGATGAATTTAGATTCAGCTTGTCGCAGTTTTTTCGCTCGATCGCCCCCCGCTCACCTTTAGATATTGTTTGAATGCCATAAAATTTCAGTTTTTGCCAATCACCCTGGTGTGCTAGTTCCATATGTTTGGCTATGGCATTTGAGCGGTCCTTGTGAATTGTGGCCCTCATATGCTGTAAGATTCGGTTCTTCAATTCAACAGTTGTACTACCCACATATTGCATGGGGCAAGGGCACTCCACTACATATACAGTAAATGGTGTCTTGCACGTTATACATTGTCTGATTTTCCATTTCTTTTTATTTGCCAAAGTGATTTCTTTTGTTGGCTTGGCTATCTGGCACATTTTGCACCCATGGCATTTCATGAATCCTTTGGTTTTCAACCAATCATCCTGTCTTTTTTTCTGGAAGTGGCTGTGTATTAGGTGGTCCTTTAGGTTTTTAGCACGCCTGTAAGTTATTGTGGGGTGTGTTCCCATGATCTCCTTGACAGTGTTGTCTAATTGTAGCAACTTCCAATTTCTTCGGAGAATTTTGCCAATCTTTTCACTCTCTTGTGAATAATCTGTTATTAGACGGATTTTCTTTGTCTCAGGATCATCCTCTTTATTTTTTCTCTTCAAACATTCCTCACGTGTTTTTGTGTTGCTTTTGACGAGACTGTTTTTCACTGTTTGTTGTGGGTATTTCCTTTTGATAAATCTTTCCATTGTCCTTTTGCTGTTCTTCTTCCACTCATCTTCTTCACTGCATATCCTCCGGATTCTCAAAAATTCACCGTATGGAATGCTGTTGAGTAATGTCTTTTGGTGGAAACTGGTGGCTTCTAACGTGGCGTTAGTAGATGTTGCTTTCCGATGGAGAGTCGTATGAATTTGCTGATTTTTTATGTAAATTTCTGTATCCAGGAATATTATTCTCTCCTTGCTCATGTTGTATGTGAATTTAAGATTTTTCACACTGGTGTTCATTGTCTGAAAGTATTCCTGGAATTCTGTTTCTGTTCCATCCCAGATTATTAATAGATCGTCGATGAATCGCTTCCAACTCACCACTTTATTCACCGAAAATTCATTTATTGAGTTCCACGCAATTTCCTGTTCCCACCATCCCATGGTAAGACATGCGTAAGATGGACTGAAGGAAAACCCATAGCCGTCCCGCTCCGTTGTTTATAGATTTCACCGCCAAAGGTGAAGATGTTTTGTTCCAGGCAAATTGTCAACATTTCTTCTAACATTTTGTTGTGGTTGTTAAATTCCAAAGTTCTTTCTTTTAAGAAGAAATTGCATGCTTTCACACCCATGTCATTGTCTATATTGGTGTACAAACCAATCACATCCATTGAGATCAGCCAGTAGGATTCCTGCCATGGTGTATCTACCAGGCTCCGTAGTAGGTCACTTGTATCCTGTATGTAGGAGTTTAATTTTGATACAAAGGGTTTTAAGAAGTGATCGACGTATTCCGCCATTGGCTCTAGTAATGAGCCCTTCGCAGAAATTATTGGTCTTCCAGGTGGGTTTTTTTGGTCCTTGTGAATTTTTGGCAAAAAGTAAATAGTTGCCAAGATCGGGTGAGCCACAGTAAGGAATTTTTGTTCCATATCGTCAATTAATCCTTTGTCTTTCCAACAATTCAATTTTGCATCAATTGTCTTTTTTAGCTCCATTGTTGGATTGGTTTTCAATTTCTCGTAATGCATAGGGTTCCTCAGTTGTCGATTTGCTTCCTTTTCATATGCACTGCGATCCTGAATTATCACGTTACCGCCTTTGTCGGCAACTTTTATTTCTATTTTGTCGTCTTCAGATAGATGCTTTAAAGCCAATCGTTCCTCTTTCGTTAAGTTGTCTGGATCATAATTCAATTTCATTTTGTATAAGTCCTGTATAACTGCTTCTTGAAACAGGTCCACTTTGTTCCCAGGACTTAGTTGTGGATAGAACTTTGATTTCGGTTTTTTACCACTCAATCCTGCTCCACATTGGGTTATGGCCTGTGACATTGTCAATTCCTGCATTGGATCTTGCGTTATATTCATTAGAGTCAGAAAACCTTCTGCATCCGTTAGTTGTACATTTTCCTCATTGGATGTTACTGGGATAGTGTCTCTTTCTTTCAATGTTTTTTCCAGAAATGCTTTAGCTAGTTTAATTTTCCTTATGTACAGGTATAAGTCAATTCTCACCTGCGCCAGGTTCATATGGCTTTTGGGACAAAAATGTATCCCCCTCTTTTATATATATATATATATATATATATATATTTTTTTTTTTTTTCACTGAAAAACCCATAGGTTTCACACCAGTTATAGTTAGGAATTAGCATTACAAAACCTATTAAATTCACTGAAAAAACCATAGGTTTGACACCAGTTATAGTTGGCTGGAAATTTTACTGACATAAAACCTTTGAAATTCCCACGTTATAGTTAGTTGGACTCACTATAACTTGCGCGCCTGCAATGCACTGCTGATGACGTCACATATTACATCACTCATGACATGGTCAGGGACATCACTCATGACATCAGTGATGACACCATCCTTGTGACAGAGTGACAGACCTCCTTTTAGTGTAATGTAGCCCTTGAAACACATATTCAAAGATAGAAACTAACATTTTCAAAAAAATGGAGATACCCATAGCAGTTACAACAACCAATTCAGTAATTCCACCATCTATATACACATCTACTCATTCACCAACACTTCGATTTAGTCATTTCTGGAGTTGCATCATTTTTGTGACTCACTCCAGCAATGCATCACTTTTGCGCTTACAGATACGTCTGAAATACTGACGTATCTGTAAGTACTTGCGACATAATACGTCATATATTTAATATGACGCATGACTAGAAGACTGACGGCCTCATTTATGAGGCCATGCGTCACTTTAACGCCACCGGTGCGTCACTTTTTGTGACGCACCAGTGCTGTAAAAAATGCACCTTATTCAGTCATATTTACAAAGTGATGCATCTAGGTAGATGCGTCACTTTGTAAGACCCTGCGCCACATTATGCCTACGTCAGGTGTAATGTATGTAAAAGGGGCGTATTGACGCAAGAAAGGGTCGCAAAGGTGATGCAGTGAATAAACTGGGTTTTCCCCATGTCACGCTCCCCGGTCCGCTCCCCGGTGCGTGTTTTATTTTTTTGCCCCGCGGGCCCTTTTATAGCCCCCACATCAAACCTAGGGGGTCAGGGGGGTCTACCCTGCCCCCTTATGGTCATTTCCCCCTTTGTTTTTGCCACCTCTTGTGTCTCGATCCTACCAAGACACAAGATGGCGACTCCTCCGGACTGTTTCGAATGTTTACAGACACCCGAGAGCCAATCAGCTTTCCGTGCGCAAGTCGCGTAGCGCGGCCGGTGCGCTCCCCGGTGCGCGTACCAGGGCGCGCCTATAGATATATATATTTTTTTAACCTAAATTACTCAAAAACCACTGGAGCACATATCTTGAGACGTAGCAAAGGCACATCGGGCTACAAGTCCCTACAATTTTGCCAAGTTTGGTGCAAATCCATTCAGCCGTTCGGGCTAAAAGTGAGTTCGACCGCCCTATGGAAATTAACATGGAGAAAACACGTTTTGGGACCCCCCTTTTATCTCGGCCTCCGCTTGACGAATACCCCCCACATTTTCAGGGAAGGAGCGGAGCGGGCCACGAACTTTGAGAAATTCGCGAAGATTCATCCACCGGCGCCAAAGTTATTCCCAATAGAGCTATAACTGCCTACTGGCGACCACCAGTAGGTAATATATATATATATATATATTCACTGAAAAAACCATAGGTTATAGACCATATATAGTTAGGAATTTGCATTTACAAAACCTTGAAAATTCACTGAAAAACCATAGGTTAGAGACCATATATAGTTAGCTGGACATTTTATTGACATAAAACCAATGAAATTCCATATATAGTTAGTTGCACTAACTATATATCGCGCACCCGCAATCCACTGCTGATGATGTCACATATTACATCATTCATGACATGGTCAGTGACATCACTGATGACATCACTGATGACATCTCAAATGACATCACTGATGACATCACTGATGACATCACTGATGACATCTCAAATGACATCATCTAGTGTCTGTGTGTTTTTGTAAAGTTTAAATATGTTTTACATATTGAAGAATGAGTGGATGTATGGAAGACTGAGTGTGTGTGTGGCTGGCTGGGAGGTGTGTGACTCTGTGCATATCAATGTGTACTTGTATCAGTGATTGTATAAGAGAGTAAGTATGTGTTAGTATATGTGTGAAAAGTATGGTGTTCTGTGTTTAACTGTATAGATGAGGAAATCGAAGTGTGATTGATTCTTCACAGGACTGACTAGGTGTATGAGTGCATATGATAGTGTTGTAATAATGAGTGACTGTATGTATGAGTGATTGTATGGGTGAATGAGTGAATGTGTGTGTAGACGTAGGAATCAGTGAGTGCGTATGTAGTAACTGGTATTGGTGTGTCATGATGTCATCAGTGATGTCATTTGAGATGTCATCAGTGATGTCATTTGAGATGTCATCAGTGATGTCATCAGTGATGTCATCAGTGATGTCACTGAAGTATGGTGTTCTGTGTTTAACTGTATAGATGAGGAAATGGAAGTGTGATTGATTCTTTACAGGACTGACTAGGTGTGTGAGTAACTCCATGGATGAGTGGCAGTGTGTGAGTGTCTGCATAGGTGTATGAGTGCATATGATAGTGTTGTAATAATGAGTGACTGTATGTATGAGTGATTGTATGGGTGAATGAGTGAATGTGTGTGTAGACGTAGGAATCAGTGAGTGCGTATGTAGTAACTGGTATTGGTGTGTCATGATGTCATCAGTGATGTCATTTGAGATGTCATCAGTGATGTCATCAGTGATGTCATCAGTGATGTCATTTGAGATGTCATCAGTGATGTCATCAGTGATGTCACTGACCATGTCATGAATGATGTAATATGTGACATCATCAGCAGTGGATTGCGGGTGCGCGATATATAGTTAGTGCAACTAACTATATATGGAATTTCATTGGTTTTATGTCAATAAAATGTCCAGCTAACTATATATGGTCTCTAACCTATGGTTTTTCAGTGAATTTTCAAGGTTTTGTAAATGCAAATTCCTAACTATATATGGTCTATAACCTATGGTTTTTTCAGTGAATTTCATTGGTTTTTTAAAAGCTAATATCTATAGCTGTAAAATATATTCTTTATTACGTGACGTATCACGTAGCCACGTGAGACGCCTCATGGGGCGTCGCATAACCATGACGTATCGGCTCTGCAGCGCAAATAAAACCCGTAACGTAAGCGTGCCGGAGCACGCTTACAGATATATATATATTTTTTAACCTTAATTAGACAAAATCCACACGTGCACATATCTTGAGGCCTTGCAAAGGCACATCAAACAAACAGTCCCTACAATTTTGCCAAGTTTGCTGGAAATCTATTCCCTTGATTTTTTTTTTACTGTTTCTCTTGGTTTTCCCCTTGTTACGCTTACCGGGACGCTACCCGGTACGCGAACCGGACGCTCCAAAAACACAAGATGGCGGACTCCCGTTACGCTGCCGGTTAGCTGCCCGGTTCGCGTACCGGGAAGCGCCTCTACCGCGAAAAATCGCGGGGGACTTTAATATCCCCCTCATCAATCCTAGGGGGTCAGGAGGGGTTTACCTTGCCCCCTTTCCTTCATCTCCCCCTTCTTTTTTCACCACATCTTGTCTCTCGAACCTACCGAGAGACAAGATGGCGGCCGCTCCGGACTGTTTACAATGTTGACAGCTACGCTGCCGGTTAGCTGCCCGGTGAGCTGCCCGGTGAGCTGCCCGGTGAGCTGCCCGGTGAGCTGCCCGGTTCGCGTACCGGGACGCGCCTCTACGGCGTAAAATCGCAAAAAAAAAATATATATATTTTTTGCCCCGCGGGGCACTTTAATATCCCCCTCATCAATCCTAGGGGGTCAGGAGTGGTCTACCTTGCCCCCTTTCCTTCATTTCCCCCTTCGTTTTTCACCACATCTTGTCTCTCGATCGTACCGAGAGACAAGATGGCGGCCGCTCCGGACTGTTTAGAATGTTGACAGACACCGGAGAGCCAATCAGCTTCGCTTCGCGAAGTTCCGTTACGCGTCAGGTACGCGAACCGGGGCGCTAACCGGACCGCTGTCACAGATATATATATTTTTTTAAACGTTCATTTCTCAAAATCCACTGGAGCACATATATTGAGACATAGCAAAGGCACGTCGGGCAAACCATATCTACAATTTTGCCAAGTTTCATGTAAATCTATTCAGCCGTTCGAGCTAAAAGTGAGTCCAACCGCCCTATGGAAAAATGAATGGGAAAAACGCGTTTTGGGACCCCCCTTTTTTCTCGGCCCCCCTTGACGAACCCCCCCCCAAATTTTCGGGGGCTGCTCAGAAACAAAATGTGCCATTTTCCTGACAATTTCAGCCAATTCCGTCCACAAACGCCAAAGTTATTAGACATAGAATTTTCAGAAATCCCATAGAGAAAAAATCCTAACTATATATACCCACTGGCTATCGCCAGTAGGTAATATACATATATAAACATATATAATCTGCATATCTATATAAATATAAATGCATGCATACATATACATATATGCATACATATGCATGTTATTTACATGAAAGTTTTAAAAACACTAATAAAAGCAAAGCTAAAAAGCCACCTCATTACAAACAGAATGGCTTTAACTTAAACGAGGGCGAGATCTATTGCATTTTCAATGCTTGTTTACTTTGGTTCTACCAAGAAGGGATTCAGATGTGTCACACATTTGCATAAATTCTGAATGTTAGCACTCTAGTTGCTCATTAGATCACTGTAGTAAAGCTAGTGCTCACCAGGGAAGTCTGCTGCTAATCATGGTTTGCAGCCATTTTCCCGCATTTTTTATCCCGCAGACTTTCAGTCCGCATACCATTATCCCGCAAGGTCATTGACCTCGCATACCATTATCCCGCATTGTTTCAAAACGCATGTGCATTTATCGCGCATGCCTTTACAAAGAATTATGTTTTAAAGGCATGTATGGTAAATGCATTTGCGTTGTGAAAACCACGATGACGAGAGAGGTAAGTGGGTTTGTGTTAATTTTTTCGTGGGTTAGTGATTGTGTAGTGTAGTGTAGTGTTGTGTAGTGTAGTGTTGTGTTAGTGTAGTGTAGAGTTGTGGTGGTTGTTTAGTGTAGGGTCATGCTGGGGGTAGTGTTTTAGGGTTTATGGTTGTGTTGTAGTGTTTGCGTAGTGTAGGGTCATGCTGGGGGTAGTGTTTTAGGGTTTAGGGTAGTGTTGTAGTGTTTGCATAGTGTAGGGTCATGCTGGGGGTAGTGTTTTAGGGTTTAGGGTTGTGTTGTAGTGTCTGCGTAGTGTAGGGTCATGCTGGGGCTAGTGTTTTAGGGTTTAGGGTAGTGTTGTAGTGTTTGCGTAGTGTAGGGTCATGCTGGGGGTAGTGTTTTAGGGTTTTGGGTAGTGTTGTAGTGTTTGAGTAGTGTAGGGTCATGCTGGGGTGTAGTATTTTAGGGTTTAGGGTAGTGTTGTAGTGTTTGCGTAGTGTAGGGTCATGCTGGGGGTAGTATTTTAGGGTTTTGGGTAGTGTTGTAGTGTTTGCGTAGTGTAGGGTCATGCTGGGGGTAGTGTTTTAGGGTTTTGGGTAGTGTTGTAGTGTTTGCGTAGTGTAGGGTCATGCTGGGGTGTAGTGTTTTAGGGTTTTGGGTAGTGTTGTAGTGTTTGCGTAGTGTAGGGTCATGCTGGGGTGTAGTGTTTTGGGGTTTTGGGTAGTGTTGTAGTGTTTGCGTAGTGTAGGGTCATGCTGGGGGTAGTGTTTTAGGGTTTTGGGTAGTGTTGTAGTGTTTGCGTAGTGTAGTATCATGCTGGGGCTAGTGTTTTAGGGTTTTGGGTAGTGTTGTAGTGTTTGCGTAGTGTAGGGTCATGCTGGGGGGTAGTGTTTTAGGGTTTTGGGTAGTGTTGTAGTGTTTGCGTAGTGTAGGGTCATGCTGGGGGTAGTGTTTTAGGGTTTTGGGTAGTGTTGTAGTGTTTGCGTAGTGTAGGGTCATGCCGGGGGTAGTGTTTTAGGGTTTACAGTAGTGTTGTAGTGTTTGCGTAGTGTAGGGTCATGCTGGGGGTAGTGTTTTAGGGTTTAGGGTAGTGTTGTAGTGTTTGCGTAGTGTAGGGTCATGCTGGGGTGTAGTGTTTTAGGGTTTTGGGTAGTGTTGTAGTGTTTGCGTAGCGTAGGGTCATGCTGGGGGTAGTGTTTTAGGGTTTACGGTAGTGTTGTAGTGTTTGCGTAGTGTAGGGTCATGCTGGGGGTAGTGTTTTAGGGTTTAGGGTTGTGTTGTAGTGTTTGCGTAGTGTAGGGTCATGCTGGGGGTAGTGTTTTAGGGTTTAGGGTTGTGTTGTAGTGTTTGTGTAGTGTAGGGTCATGCTGGGGGTAGGGTTTTAGGGTTTAGGGTAGTGTTGTAGTGTTTGCGTAGTGTAGGGTCATGCTGGGGTGTAGTGTTTTAGGGTTTTGGGTAGTGTTGTAGTGTTTGCGTAGTGTAGGGTCATGCTGGGGGTAGTGTTTTAGGGTTTAGGGTAGTGTTGTAGTGTTTGTGTAGTGTAGGGTCATGCTGGGGGTAGTGTTTTAGGGTTTAGGGTAGTGTTGTACTGTTTGTGTAGTGTAGGGTCATGCTGGGGGTAGTGTTTTAGGGTTTAGGGTAGTGTTGTAGTGTTTGCGTAGTGTAGGGTCATGCTGGGGTGTAGTGTTTTAGGGTTTTGGGTAGTGTTGTAGTGTTTGCGTAGCGTAGGGTCATGCTGGGGGTAGTGTTTTAGGGTTTACGGTAGTGTTGTAGTGTTTGCGTAGTGTAGGGTCATGCTGGGGGTAGTGTTTTAGGGTTTAGGGTTGTGTTGTAGTGTTTGCGTAGTGTAGGGTCATGCTGGGGGTAGTGTTTTAGGGTTTAGGGTTGTGTTGTAGTGTTTGTGTAGTGTCGGGTCATGCTGGGGGTAGGGTTTTAGGGTTTAGGGTAGTGTTGTAGTGTTTGCGTAGTGTAGGGTCATGCTGGGGTGTAGTGTTTTAGAGTTTTGGGTAGTGTTGTAGTGTTTGCGTAGTGTAGGGTCATGCTGGGGGTAGTGTTTTAGGGTTTAGGGTTGTGTTGTAGTGTTTGCGTAGTGTAGGGTCATGCTGGGGGTAGTGTTTTAGGGTTTAGGGTAGTGTTGTAGTGTTTGCGTAGTGTAGGGTCATGCTGGGGGTAGTGTTTTAGGGTTTAGGGTTGTGTTGTAGTGTTTGCGTAGTGTAGGGTCATGCTGGGGCTAGTGTATTAGGGTTTAGGGTAGTGTTTTAGTGTTTGCGTAGTGTAGGGTCATGCTGGGCGTAGTGTTTTAGGGTTTAGGATAGTGTTGTAGTGTTTGCGTAGTGTAGGGTCATGCTGGGGGTAGTGTTTTAGGGTTTTGGGTAGTGTTGTAGTGTTTGCGTAGTGTAGGGTCATGCTGGGGTGTAGTATTTTAGGGTTTAGGGTAGTGTTGTAGTGTTTGCGTAGTGTAGGGTCATGCTGGGGGTAGTGTTTTAGGGTTTTGGGTAGTGTTGTAGTGTTTGCGTAGTGTAGGGTCATGCTGGGGTGTAGTGTTTTGGGGTTTTGGGTAGTGTTGTAGTGTTTGCGTAGTGTAGGGTCATGCTGGGGGTAGTGTTTTAGGGTTTTGGGTAGTGTTGTAGTGTTTGCGTAGTGTAGTATCATGCTGGGGCTAGTGTTTTAGGGTTTTGGGTAGTGTTGTAGTGTTTGCGTAGTGTAGGGTCATGCTGGGGGGTAGTTTTTTAGGGTTTTGGGTAGTGTTGTAGTGTTTGCGTAGTGTAGGGTCATGCTGGGGGTAGTGTTTTAGGGTTTTGGGTAGTGTTGTAGTGTTTGCGTAGTGTAGGGTCATGCTGGGGGTAGTGTTTTAGGGTTTACGGTAGTGTTGTAGTGTTTGCGTAGTGTAGGGTCATGCTGGGGGTAGTGTTTTAGGGTTTAGGGTAGTGTTGTAGTGTTTGCGTAGTGTAGGGTCATGCTGGGGTGTAGTGTTTTAGGGTTTTGGGTAGTGTTGTAGTGTTTGCGTAGCGTAGGGTCATGCTGGGGGTAGTGTTTTAGGGTTTACGGTAGTGTTGTAGTGTTTGCGTAGTGTAGGGTCATGCTGGGGGTAGTGTTTTAGGGTTTAGGGTTGTGTTGTAGTGTTTGCGTAGTGTAGGGTCATGCTGGGGGTAGTGTTTTAGGGTTTAGGGTTGTGTTGTAGTGTTTGTGTAGTGTAGGGTCATGCTGGGGGTAGGGTTTTAGGGTTTAGGGTAGTGTTGTAGTGTTTGCGTAGTGTAGGGTCATGCTGGGGGTAGTGTTTTAGGGTTTAGGGTAGTGTTGTAGTGTTTGTGTAGTGTAGGGTCATTCTGGGGGTAGTGTTTTAGGGTTTAGGGTAGTGTTGTACTGTTTGTGTAGTGTAGGGTCATGCTGGGGGTAGTGTTTTAGGGTTTAGGGTAGTTTAGTTGTTTAGTGTATGCTAAAGGCATATTCGTTCTAAAAGTTTTCGTTATTTTAATTTGCGGCCTAATAGTACATGCAGGATTTCGTCATATATTCGCTAATCATACTTTCTATGGCAAAATGAACCCCCTCATTTTGTTCCTTTTTAAATTAAATGTTTTAAGAGTTACCACTTTATTCCAATCAAGATGGCTTCAGGTGTGCCATACCTTTGTAATAAGTAGGACTGTTAGCACTCTAGTTGTTCTTTAGAACACTCTGGGACATTCTGTCATTGGGCTATAGTTGGGCTACATCTGGCTGATATTTGGGCTACATTTGTTTTTTTGTCTCTGGTGGCCATCTTTGGGCTACATTGGGCTACATTGGGCTACATTGGGCTACATTTGGGCTCCAACATATATATAGCCCAATGTAGCCCAATATATATTTTTCAAAGTTAATTTTTGTGAAAACCACTGGAGCCTATATCTTGAGACATAGCAAAGGCACATCGGGCTACCAGTCCCTACAATTTTGCCAAGTTTGGTGTAAATCCATTCAGCCGTTCAGGCTAAAAGTGAGGCCAACCGCCCCTATGGAAAATTGCATGGGAAAAACACGTTTTGGGACCCCCCTTTTTTCTCGGCCCCCCCTTGACTAAACCCCCCCAAATTTTCAGGGGCTGCTCAGAAACAAAATGTTCCATTTTCATGAAAATTTCAGCCAATTCTGTTCTTAAACGCCAAAGTTATTCGACATAGAATTTTCAAAAATCCCATAGGAAAAAAATCCTAACTATACATACCTACTGGCTATCGCCAGTAGGTAATATATATATATGTATATATATATATATATATATATATATATATATATATATATACATATATATATATATATATTCATTGAAAAAACCATAGGTTTCACACCAGTTATAGTTAGGAATTAGCATTTAAAAAACCCATTAAATTCACTGAAAAAACCATAGGTTTCACACCAGCTATAGTTACCTGGAAATTTTACTGACATAAAACCATTGAAATTCCCACGTTATAGTTAGTTGGACTCACTATAACTTGCGCGTGTAATGCACTGCTGATGACATCACATATTACATCACTGATGACATGGTCAGTGACATCACTCATGACATTACTGATGACACCATCCAGTGAATGTGTGCCTTTCTGAAAAATAAACATGTTTTATATATGTATATGTTAAAGTCAATGGAAGAATAAATGTTTAAATAAGTGTTAAATGATTGGTTAACTGGCTTATTAAATGTATCATAGTGAATACATATATTAGCGAGTATTGTTTAAATATTTAAATGTTTGTATCAGTGTTTCACTTTGTGTATAAGTGGGTGCATGGGTTGGTGAGTACCTACATGTGTGTTTATATGGGTTATTAGATGTTTTTTTTAGTATCAGTATAAGTGTCTGTATGATTTGGTGGGGGTGTTACTTAGCACACAGATGCATCAATGACTGACTCACTGTTTGTATGTGTTTTGAAGACAGCATATGTGCCGGACTGTATGGGTGAATGAGTGTGTATATGTATGTGTTAGTAAGTGAATGACTGTCTTACTAGTGTCTTTATCAGTAACTACATATGTTTTAATCAAGTATATGTGAGTATTGGTGTATATAAGTGAGTATATCTGAGAGTCAGAGATTGAAAAAGTTCTTGTTTAAATAAGTATGTGTTTCTATAAGTGATTGTTTAAGAGATTAAGTATGTGTAAGTTTCCTTAGAAGTAAGGTGGTAATGTGTGTATAGCTGTATATGCAAAAAAATGGATGTTCAATATTTTTTTTGCATGTGTGAATATGTGCGTGAGCAACTTTTGGAAGACTGTGTGTTAACGGATGTATAGGTGTCTCACTACATATGATGAGTGAGTATATGTATGACTGACTATATAGAACTGTTGGTGAATGAGTGGATGTATATGTAAATGGTGGAATTACTGAATTGGTTGTTGTAACTGGTATAGGTATCTCCACTTTTTTAAAAATGTTAGTTTCTATTTTTGAATATGTGTTTCAAGGGTTACTTTACAGTGAAAGGAGATCAGTCTCTCTGTCACAAGGATGGTGTCATCAGTGATGTCATGAGTGATGTCACTGACCATGTCATGAGTGATGTAATATGTGATGTCATCAGCAGTGCATTACACGCGCAAGTTATAGTGAGTCCAACGAACTATAACGTGGGAATTTCAATGGTTTTATGTCAGTAAAATTTCCAGGTAACTATAACTGGTGTGAAACCTATGGTTTTTTCAGTGAATTTATTAGGTTTTTTAAATGCTAATTCCTAACTATAACTGGTGTGAAACCTATGGTTTTTTCAGTGAATTTCAAAGGTTTTTTTAATGCTAATTCCTAATTAAAAGTCTCACTTTATAAGTAAGACTGTTAGCGCTCTAGTTGTTCTTTAGAACACTCTGGTACATGCTATCATTGGGCTAAAGTTGCTCTACATCTGGCTGATATTTGGGCTACATATGTATTTTTTTGTCTCTGGTGGCCATCTTTGGGCTACATTGGGCTACATTGGGCTACATTGGGCTACATTTGGGCTACATTTGGGCTCTAACATATATATAGCCCAATGTAGCCCATTATATATTTTTTAAAAGTTAATTTTCTTAAAAACAACTGGAGCATATATCTTGAGACATAGCAAACGCACATCGGGCTACCAGTCCTTACAATTTTTCAATTTTTTTTCTTTGTATTTTTTTTTGTTTCGGAGCGCTTCCGGTGCGCGCCCCGGTGAGCGCCCCGGTGAGCGCCCCGGGAAGCGTTGTATTTTGAAGCGCCCCGGTGAGCGAACCGGGAAGCGTCCTGTTAGCGCCAATGTCGCGATCGAAAACAATATCGTGACGCGTCGCGTAAGCATGACGTATCGCGAAGCCGCGCAATGTGTCTTATGACGCGCTGCGTAAACGCACCCGGAAGTGCTCCGCGGCACGGCCCGGCGCGCGTAACATAAGCGCACCGGAGCACGTAACGTGAGCGCATCGGGTCATGTGACTTGAAAATAACACTTTTCATTGGTTCCTAATATTTTTTTTTCCAAATGAGGACAGCCCCCACCTTTTTTCCTCATTCTTACTTTCTTCTTTGAGAGAGAAAGAGCTATTTCTTTGTGAGAGACCAATAATGGCTACTCTACTTGCTGCTGCTGGTGCTCCAACACCACCACCACCACCACCTCCAAAAGGACCACCACCACCTCTGCTTTTTGGTCGTGAGCAGGACGAAGAGGAGGAAGAGGAGCAGGAGAGACAGTTCCTACAAGAGGAACCCCACCCATCTCATGTAAAGGAGCACTACATTTGGCAATTCTTTAAGTTTCCTGCAGGACTGAAGAAAGTTAATACCCCTAAAGTTACATGTCATATTTGCAAGAACATCCTTTCACGTGGCAATCCTGCTAAAAAATATAGTTTTGGCAACCACACCATGCTTCGCCACATGGAGATTTGGCACCCAAATAATTTTGCCCAAGCACAGGTGAGAGCTATGGCTGAAAACCCACAGACCCCTCAGCCTAGCACCTCAAGTGCAGAATCATCTTTTGCAGCACCTGAAGGACGTCAAATGGTGCCCAAAATCCAAAGCAAATTCTCAAACTTCAAAATAGTTTGTATTTATTGTGGGGCTACTATTACTTATGGTGAAAAAAGTATCACCTTAATTAACAGAGCAGAAGAAAACCACAAGTGCTCTCACAAACGAAAGCAATGATTCTTTATTGTTTTTTTTTTGCTCCTGTTGAGCCATTTTCAAATCCTTCTGTTTTTTTGAAGTACTAAAAAAATACATATATAAAATTGTTTTGAAAAACCAAAAATGTTCACAAAAAAATAATATATATAAAACAACAAAAACAATTTAAAAAAAGTTATTTTCAGAACTACCTCCCATTTATATAAAATGACTTAAATTTTTAAACTCTGCCATTCTCTTTTCTCCTCGGTGCGCTCCCCGGTGCGCTCCCCGGTGCGCGCACCGGGCGCCCCCCCCCGCGCAAATCAAAATGTTTTTTTTTTTTTTTGCCCAGCGGAACCCTTTTATAGCCCCCACATCAAACCTAGGAGGTCAGGGGGGGTCTACCCTGCCACCTTATGGTCATTTCCCCCTTTGTTTTGGCCACCTCTTGTGTCTCGATCCTACCGAGACACAAGATGGCGGCTGCTCCGGACTGTTTCGAATGTTTACAGACACCCAAGAACCAATCAGCTTTCTGCGCGCAAGTCGCGTGGCGCGCCCGGAGCGCTCCCCGGTGCGTGTACCGGGGCGCTGCCATAGATATATATATTTTTTTGAACCTAAATTACTCAAAATCCACTGAAGCACATATCTTGAGACATAGCAAAGGCACATCGGGCTACCAGTCCCTACAATTTTGCCAAGTTTGGTGGAAATCCATTCAGCCGTTCGGGCTAAAAGTAAGGTCGACCGCCCTATGGAAATTAACATGGGGAAAACACCTTTTGGGACCCCCCTTTTATCTCAGCCCTAGCTTGAGCAATCCCCCCCACACTTTCAGGGAAGGACCGGGGCGCCGTGAGGCCATTTTGAGGAAATTTTCAGGCAGATTCGTCAACCGGAGCCAAAGTTATTCCAAATAGAATTTTGAGATTTAACATTGAAAAAAATCCTAACTATAACTACCTACTTGCGACCTCCAGTAGGTAATATATATATATATATATATATATATATATGTATATTTTTCATTTTTTTTTTTTTTTACACGCGGCGAGCCACCATCCGAAAAGCATGGTCAAGAATATTCCCTTCGGAGAATTACTGCGTATAAAAAGAAATTGCTCAGACTCTAGCGATTTCACGCAGGCACGAGAGGGAGCGGTAGCCAGGTTTAGAGAGAGAGGGTACTCAAGATCACTCCTTATAGAAGCAACTAGGCGAGCAGACCTTATTGACAGGAAAGACCTCATACAAACCATCACGAGGGATAAAGTAGAAGACTGTACAACCAGGATGATCACCAGTTATAACATGAGATCAAACGAAATGGTGCAGATATTTAATAAGAACTGGCACATCCTAGGTACAGACCCAGTGATGAAAAGAGTCATACCGGAAAGGCCGTCTATCACTTATAGACGCTGTCAGTCCCTCAGTGATCATCTGGTAAAAAGCCACTATGTAGACCCCCCCAAAAGTGTAAGAAATAAACCCATCAACGGTTTCTTCCCATGCATGCAATGCAAGGCATGCAGATACTGCAAAAAAAGAACCAAGTATGAAGGGAGAACCAATGACCCACGGCCAATGAGAGAAATAAAGAAATTTCTGAATTGCAACTCAGAGTTTGTAATTTACTGCCTGGTATGCCCATGTGCCAAAAGGTACATTGGGAGCACCATCAATCAAGCTAAGAAACGTATCCTGGAACATATGCGTGCCATCGCAAATAAGGATAAGAACTACCCGGTGGCACGCCATTTCGAGACCCACCATGGAAGCAATAGGGACCTATTATCCTTCTACCTAATAGATCAGCTAGAGAGAAGGGAACGAGGTGGGGACAGGATAAGGTTACTAAGAGCGATGGAGTCCAGGTACATCATTGACTTTCAGAGTATGCAACCGAAAGGGCTTAACAACGACGAAGAACTCTGGGTACATTTAGAATAGACAGTATTTACTCCCAAGTTGGTTCGGGAAGATAATTCCATACTGCAGATAGAACAACCCAACACTGTAAACTAATATGGGTAACTTTCCAGTTGGCAGCAAGTAAACTGGTATCAATAGATGAGAATAATAGGGATTTCTGCCCATACAGGGCATCACAACTCGTGCAAGTTAACAGGGTCAATACAATAACTGTCCACTAAGCCCAGTCAGGGCACATTTATGTACATTAATGAATCAATTCTAAATATATTCAATTCCCCCGTGTATATGGGTGAAGGAAAGTGCATTATGAACTGTTGATGCAAAAATATGTATATATACAACGGACACCAGTAGACACACACCCTGTCACTTGACCTTGGTTTTAAGGATTTTTTATGTCTAATAAATTTTTGCACTAGCACTTTTTCCAAACGCCATTTGTCCCCCTGTTTACACTGTAAATAGTGTTATTGATGAAATGTTGAATTGCACGTTCAAATATGGCCACCGCAAAACATCTTGGCAAGCACTAGTCCACTCTCTATGTTGTGTGAAGTGGTGGGTGATTTAATGGCGATATGCACAATGAATGGCTGACACTGAGGAAGCCAAATAGGTGAAACGCGTCTGTCGAGGGGGCAGGGGGGTCTGCCAATAAACCATCCTGGTTAACACACTGACTTGGAGTGCCGTCCTTTTTTGACCTCTAGGAGATACATGGAGGTGTGTGGAAACATATATATATATATATATATATGTATATATATATATATATATATATATATATATATATATATATATATATATATATATATATATAGGAACAAAATCTGTACTAAACGGTGATGATACTAGTAAGAATATTGACAGTTATATATGTAGTTGGAACATTCCATGGACATCAAGTATCCTGTCTGATAACCTGGGACAAATAAAAAGTAAAGAGTTAAAAGCGAAATGGGAGAATTACATGTATAGATGGATGTAAGACGTAGTCAATCCAAATTGGGTTTTGAACATAGAGTACAAACCCACAGGATTATATCAAGGGAGATAGTTTGGAAACAAGGTAAAGCTCAGATAACAAGGAATATGAACTAACCTGAAAGTATAAACGAAATAACAGCTCAGTCCTTGGATATTGTTTTAAAATTCACTTTTTTATAATACACAGGAGCACTTTTACACAGGTTGGTGTATATGTAGCAAGACACTTAGCAGAACAGAAGAGAACATATGTGTGTGTAGAAACTGTATACTGAAGCTGACAAGTTGATATATGCGCCTATGACTATAATCAGGGATTTAACCCAGGATTTAAGATTTGCATTTATGGCATCATAATTGCTTGAAGTTCAGGATACACGGGTTAAACCCAGTACTGTACACCAATATTTAGGGATTTATCCCGTTATTACACAGCGGTTGACAAAATGAAATAATCATGTATGTTGATGTAACCGATTGTAAATAACGCACTTGTTTTCTAAAAAGTGGAAAAAATTGTTAAGTCTGTCGACTATGTCAATCCCCAATTGTGGAAATTTTAAATGAACCAATCACTAACTAGCACTGTGCACTTTAAAAACGCTTTGAAAAAATGGTTACGCTGTCATGTGATCAAGGCTTTGCGCCGAAACGTTATGGCGACAACGATAGCTGAATAAATCTTACAACCAGCATCTTACGTTTGGTCCGTGTCTGTTTCCAGCGCGATCGGGGCTAAGGCGATTGCGAGAGGAGAACGGAGGTTGGTGTATATATATATATATATATATGAAGCTCGGTGGGGATTGGTCCATCAATTAGGAGGCACTCGTACGCCAGGAGCTTTTCCCCTTCAGCTTTATTTGGTATGCCAGTCACGTAAGGCCAGTAATTAAAAGCCACAGTCCACACCTTAATGCATTTCGATACTTCTTCCTCAGAAGGTGATTTTTAGGACCACGCGATAAAACAACACCTTCCATTGAATTTCTATGATGTCGTGAGTCCTGATTGGACGACCTTCAATAGGTTTTCACGTAGCTTGCTGGGAGGTGAAGTCCCGATAATCGCGCTGAAAATTGCTCTGCATTTAAAACTCTGAATGAGCTCCGGCAGCGTGACTGGCTAAATCCATCCGAAGCGTTCCACATAGCGAAGCCCCTCATGATTAGGAGCCTCGTGGCCCCCTTTTCCGGAGTGGTGCCGTCCCTGCTGCAGGACGTCCGCAAATATAGAAAAGCTCAGTGGGGATTGGTCCATCAATTAGGAGGCACTTGTACGGCAGGAGCTTTTCCCCTTAAGCTTTCTTTGGTATGCCAGTCACGTAAGGCCAGTAATTAAAAGCAACAGTCCACACCTTAATGCATTTCGATACTTCTTCCTCAGAAGGTGATTTGTAGGACCACGCGATGAAACAACACCTTCCATTGCATTTCCATGATGTAGTGAGGATTGATTGGACGACCTTCAATAGGTTTTCACGTAGCCTGATGGGAGGTGAAGTCCCGATAATCGTACTGATAATTGCTCTGCATTTAAAACTCTGAATGAGCTCCGGCAGCATGACTGGCTAAATCCATCCGAAGCGTCCCACGTAGCGAAGCCCCTCATGATTAGGAGCCTCGTGGCCCCCTGGTCCGGAGTGGTGCAGTCCCTGCGGCAGGACGGCCGCAAATATAAGAAGCTCGGTGGGAATTGGTTCATTAATTAGGAGGCCCTCGTACGCCAGGAGCTTCAGCTTTTCCCCTTAAGCTTTATTTGGTATGCCAGTCACGTAAGGCCAGTAATTAAAAGCAACAGTCCACACCTTAATGCATCTTGATACTTCTTCCTCAGAAGATGATTTGTAGGACCACGCGATGAAACAACACCTTCCATTGCATTTCCATGATGTTGTGAGTCCTGATTGGACGACCCTCAATAGGTTTTCACGTAGCCTGCTGGGAGATGAAGTCCCGATAATCGTGCTGATAATTGCTCTGCATTTAAAACTCTGAATGAGCTCCGGCAGCATGACTGGCTAAATCCATCCGAAGCGTCCCACATAGCGAAGCCCCTCATGATTAGGAGCCTCGTGGCCCCCTTTTCCGGAGTGGTGCCGTCCCTGCGGCAGGACGTCCGCAAATATAGAAAAGCTCAGTGGGGATTGGTCCATCAATTAGGAGGCACTCGTACGCCAGGAGCTTTTCCCCTTCAGCTTTATTTGGTATGCCAGTCACGTAAGGCCAGTGATTAAAAGCCACAGTCCACACCTTAATGCATTTCGATACTTCTTCCTCAGAAGGTGATTTTTAGGACCACGCGATGAAACAACACCTTCCATTGAATTTCTATGATGTCGTGAGTCCTGATTGGACGACCTTCAATAGGTTTTCACGTAGCTTGCTGGGAGGTGAAGTCCCGATAATCGAGCTGAAAATTGCTCTGCATTTAAAACTCTGAATGAGCTCCGGCAGCGTGACTGGCTAAATCCATCCGAAGCGTTCCACATAGCGAAGCCCCTCATGATTAGGAGCCTCGTGGCCCCCTTTTCCGGAGTGGTGCCGTCCCTGCTGCAGGACGTCCGCAAATATAGAAAAGCTCAGTGGGGATTGGTCCATCAATTAGGAGGCACTTGTACGGCAGGAGCTTTTCCCCTTAAGCTTTCTTTGGTATGCCAGTCACGTAAGGCCAGTAATTAAAAGCAACAGTCCACACCTTAATGCATTTCGATACTTCTTCCTCAGAAGGTGATTTGTAGGACCACGCGATGAAACAACACCTTCCATTGCATTTCCATGATGTAGTGAGGATTGATTGGACGACCTTCAGTAGGTTTTCACGTAGCCTGATGGGAGGTGAAGTCCCGATAATCGTACTGATAATTGCTCTGCATTTAAAACTCTGAATGAGCTCCGGCAGCATGACTGGCTAAATCCATCCGAAGCGTCCCACGTAGCGAAGCCCCTCATGATTAGGAGCCTCGTGGCCCCCTGGTCCGGAGTGGTGCAGTCCCTGCGGCAGGACGGCCGCAAATATAAGAAGCTCGGTGGGAATTGGTTCATTAATTAGGAGGCCCTCGTACGCCAGGAGCTTCAGCTTTTCCCCTTAAGCTTTATTTGGTATGCCAGTCACGTAAGGCCAGTAATTAAAAGCAACAGTCCACACCTTAATGCATCTTGATACTTCTTCCTCAGAAGATGATTTGTAGGACCACGCGATGAAACAACACCTTCCATTGCATTTCCATGATGTTGTGAGTCCTGATTGGACGACCTTCAATAGGTTTTCACGTAGCCTGCTGGGAGATGAAGTCCCGATAATCGTGCTGATAATTGCTCTGCATTTAAAACTCTGAATGAGCTCCGGCAGCATGACTGGCTAAATCCATCCGAAGCGTCCCACATAGCGAAGCCCCTCATGATTAGGAGCCTCGTGGCCCCCTTTTCCGGAGTGGTGCCGTCCCTGCGGCAGGACGTCCGCAAATATAGAAAAGCTCAGTGGGGATTGGTCCATCAATTAGGAGGCACTCGTACGCCAGGAGCTTTTCCCCTTCAGCTTTATTTGGTATGCCAGTCACGTAAGGCCAGTGATTAAAAGCCACAGTCCACACCTTAATGCATTTCCATACTTCTTCCTCAGAAGGTGATTTTTAGGACCACGCGATGAAACAACACCTTCCATTGAATTTCTATGATGTCGTGAGTCCTGATTGGACGACCTTCAATAGGTTTTCACGTAGCTTGCTGGGAGGTGAAGTCCCGATAATCGAGCTGAAAATTGCTCTGCATTTAAAACTCTGAATGAGCTCCGGCAGCGTGACTGGCTAAATCCATCCGAAGCGTTCCACATAGCGAAGCCCCTCATGATTAGGAGCCTCGTGGCCCCCTTTTCCGGAGTGGTGCCGTCCCTGCTGCAGGACGTCCGCAAATATAGAAAAGCTCAGTGGGGATTGGTCCATCAATTAGGAGGCACTTGTACGGCAGGAGCTTTTCCCCTTAAGCTTTCTTTGGTATGCCAGTCACGTAAGGCCAGTAATTAAAAGCAACAGTCCACACCTTAATGCATTTCGATACTTCTTCCTCAGAAGGTGATTTGTAGGACCACGCGATGAAACAACACCTTCCATTGCATTTCCATGATGTAGTGAGGATTGATTGGACGACCTTCAGTAGGTTTTCACGTAGCCTGATGGGAGGTGAAGTCCCGATAATCGTACTGATAATTGCTCTGCATTTAAAACTCTGAATGAGCTCCGGCAGCATGACTGGCTAAATCCATCCGAAGCGTCCCACGTAGCGAAGCCCCTCATGATTAGGAGCCTCGTGGCCCCCTGGTCCGGAGTGGTGCAGTCCCTGCGGCAGGACGGCCGCAAATATAAGAAGCTCGGTGGGAATTGGTTCATTAATTAGGAGGCCCTCGTACGCCAGGAGCTTCAGCTTTTCCCCTTAAGCTTTATTTGGTATGCCAGTCACGTAAGGCCAGTAATTAAAAGCAACAGTCCACACCTTAATGCATCTTGATACTTCTTCCTCAGAAGATGATTTGTAGGACCACGCGATGAAACAACACCTTCCATTGCATTTCCATGATGTTGTGAGTCCTGATTGGACGACCTTCAATAGGTTTTCACGTAGCCTGCTGGGAGATGAAGTCCCGATAATCGTGCTGATAATTGCTCTGCATTTAAAACTCTGAATGAGCTCCGGCAGCATGACTGGCTAAATCCATCCGAAGCGTCCCACATAGCGAAGCCCCTCATGATTAGGAGCCTCGTGGCCCCCTTTTCCGGAGTGGTGCCGTCCCTGCGGCAGGACGTCCGCAAATATAGAAAAGCTCAGTGGGGATTGGTCCATCAATTAGGAGGCACTCGTACGCCAGGAGCTTTTCCCCTTCAGCTTTATTTGGTATGCCAGTCACGTAAGGCCAGTGATTAAAAGCCACAGTCCACACCTTAATGCATTTCGATACTTCTTCCTCAGAAGGTGATTTTTAGGACCACGCGATGAAACAACACCTTCCATTGAATTTCTATGATGTCGTGAGTCCTGATTGGACGACCTTCAATAGGTTTTCACGTAGCTTGCTGGGAGGTGAAGTCCCGATAATCGCGCTGAAAATTGCTCTGCATTTAAAACTCTGAATGAGCTCCGGCAGCGTGACTGGCTAAATCCATCCGAAGCGTTCCACATAGCAAAGCCCCTCATGATTAGGAGCCTCGTGGCCCCCTTTTCCGGAGTGGTGCCGTCCCTGCTGCAGGACGTCCGCAAATATAGAAAAGCTCAGTGGGGATTGGTCCATCAATTAGGAGGCACTTGTACGGCAGGAGCTTTTCCCCTTAAGCTTTCTTTGGTATGCCAGTCACGTAAGGCCAGTAATTAAAAGCAACAGTCCACACCTTAATGCATTTCGATATTTCTTCCTCAGAAGGTGATTTGTAGGACCACGCGATGAAACAACACCTTCCATTGCATTTCCATGATGTAGTGAGGATTGATTGGACGACCTTCAATAGGTTTTCACGTAGCCCGCTGGGAGGTGAAGTCCCGATAATCGTACTGATAATTGCTCTGCATTTAAAACTCTGAATGAGCTCCGGCAGCATGACTGGCTAAATCCATCCGAAGCGTCCCACGTAGCGAAGCCCCTCATGATTAGGAGCCTCGTGGCCCCCTGGTCCGGAGTGGTGCAGTCCCTGCGGCAGGACGGCCGCAAATATAAGAAGCTCGGTGGGAATTGGTTCATTAATTAGGAGGCCCTCGTACGCCAGGAGCTTCAGCTTTTCCCCTTAAGCTTTATTTGGTATGCCAGTCACGTAAGGCCAGTAATTAAAAGCAACAGTCCACACCTTAATGCATCTTGATACTTCTTCCTCAGAAGATGATTTGTAGGACCACGCGATGAAACAACACCTTCCATTGCATTTCCATGATGTTGTGAGTCCTGATTGGACGACCCTCAATAGGTTTTCACGTAGCCTGCTGGGAGATGAAGTCCCGATAATCGTGCTGATAATTGCTCTGCATTTAAAACTCTGAATGAGCTCCGGCAGCATGACTGGCTAAATCCATCCGAAGCGTCCCACATAGCGAAGCCCCTCATGATTAGGAGCCTCGTGGCCCCCTTTTCCGGAGCGGTGCCGTCCCTGCGGCAGGACGTCCGCAAATATAGAAAAGCTCAGTGGGGATTGGTCCATCAATTAGGAGGCACTTGTACGGCAGGAGCTTTTCCCCTTGAGCTTTCTTTGGTATGCCAGTCACGTAAGGCCAGAAATTAAAAGCAACAGTCCACACCTTAATGCATTTCGATACTTCTTCCTCAGAACGAAGGTGATTTGTAGGACCACGCGATGAAACAACACCTTCCATTGCATTTCCATGATGTAGTGAGGACTGATTGGACGACCTTCAATAGGTTTTCACGTAGCCTGCTGGGAGGTGAAGTCCCGATAATCGTACTGATAATTGCTCTGCATTTAAAACTCTGAATGAGGTCCGGCAGCATGACTGGCTAAATCCATCCGAAGCGTCCCACATAGCGAAGCCCCTCATGATTAGGAGCCTCGTGGCCCCCTGGTCCGGAGTGGTGCAGTCCCTGCGGCAGGACGGCCGCAAATATAAGAAGCTCGGTGGGGATTGGTCCATCAATTAGGAGGCACTCGTACGCCAGGAGCTTTTCCCCTTAAGCTTTCTTTGGTATGCCAGTCACGTAAGGCCAGTAATTAAAAGGAACAGTCCACACCTTAATGCATCTTGATACTTCTTCCTCAGAAGATGATTTGCAGGACCACGCGATGAAACAACACCTTCCATTGCATTTCCATGATGTAGTGAGGACTGATTGGACGACCTTCAATAGGTTTTCACGTAGCCTGCTGGGAGGTGAAGTCCCGATAATCGTACTGATAAATGCTCTGCATTTAAAACTCTGAATGAGCTCCGGCAGCATGACTGGCTAAATCCATCCGAAGCGTCCCACATAGCGAAGCCCCTCATGATTAGGAGCCTCGTGGCCCCCTGGTCCGGAGTGATGCAGTCCCTGCGGCAGGACGGCCGCAAATAGAAGAAGCTCGGTGGGGATTGGTCCATCAATTAGGAGGCACTCGTACGCCAGGAGCTTCTGCTTTTCCCCTTAAGCTTTATTTGGTATGCCAGTCACGGAAGGCCAGTAATTTAAAGCCACAGTCCACACCTTAATGCATTTCGATACTTCTACCTCAGAAGGTGATTTTTAGGACCACGCGATGAAACAACACCTTCCATTGAATTTCTATGATGTCGTGAGTCCTGATTGGACGACCTTCAATAGGTTTTCACGTAGCTTGCTGGGAGGTGAAGTCCCGATAATAGCGCTGAAATTTGCTCTGCATTTAAAACTCTGAATGAGCTCCGGCAGCGTGACTGGCTAAATCCATCCCAAGCGTTCCACATAGCGAAGCCCCTCATGATTAGGAGCCTCGTGGCCCCCTTTTCCGGAGTGGTGCCGTCCCTGCTGCAGGACGTCCGCAAATATAGAAAAGCTCAGTGGGGATTGGTCCATCAATTAGGAGGCACTTGTACGGCAGGAGCTTTTCCCCTTAAGCTTTCTTTGGTATGCCAGTCACGTAAGGCCAGTAATTAAAAGCAACAGTCCACACCTTAATGCATTTCGATACTTCTTCCTCAGAAGGTGATTTGTAGGACCACGCGATGAAACAACACCTTCCATTGCATTTCCATGATGTAGTGAGGATTGATTGGACGACCTTCAATAGGTTTTCACGTAGCCTGCTGGGAGGTGAAGTCCCGATAATCGTACTGATAATTGCTCTGCATTTAAAACTCTGAATGAGCTCCGGCAGCATGACTGGCTAAATCCATCCGAAGCGTCCCACGTAGCGAAGCCCCTCATGATTAGGAGCCTCGTGGCCCCCTGGTCCGGAGTGGTGCTGTCCCTGCGGCAGGACGGCCTCAAATATAAGAAGCTCGGTGGGAATTGGTTCATTAATTAGGAGGCCCTCGTACGCCAGGAGCTTCAGCTTTTCTCCTTAAGCTTTATTTGGTATGCCAGTCACGTAAGGCCAGTAATTAAAAGCAACAGTCCACACCTTAATGCATCTTGATACTTCTTCCTCAGAAGATGATTTGTAGGACCACGCGATGAAACAACACCTTCAATTGCATTTCCATGATGTTGTGAGTCCTGATTGGACGACCTTCAATAGGTTTTCACGTAGCCTGCTTGGAGGTGAAGTCCCGATAATCGTGCTGATAATTGCTCTGCATTTAAAACTCTGAATGAGCTCCGGCAGCATGACTGGCTAAATCCATCCGAAGCGTCCCACATAGCGAAGCCCCTCATGATTAGGAGCCTCGTGGCCCCCTTTTCCGGAGTGGTGCCGTCCCTGCGGCAGGACGTCCGCAAATATAGAAAAGCTCAGTGGGGATTGGTCCATCAATTAGGAGGCACTTGTACGGCAGGAGCTTTTCCCCTTGAGCTTTCTTTGGTATGCCAGTCACGTAAGGCCAGAAATTAAAAGCAACAGTCCACACCTTAATGCATTTCGATACTTCTTCCTCAGAAGGTGATTTGTAGGACCACGCGATGAAACAACACCTTCCATTGCATTTCCATGATGTTGTGAGTCCTGATTGGACGACCTTCAATCGGTTTTCACGTAGCCTGCTGGGAGGTGAAGTCCCGATAATCGTGCTGATAATTGCTCTGCATTTAAAACTCTGAATGAGCTCCGGCAGCGTGACTGGCTAAATCCATCCGAAGCGTTCCACATAGCAAAGCCCCTCATGATTAGGAGCCTCGTGGCCCCCTTTTCCGGAGTGGTGCCGTCCCTGCTGCAGGACGTCCGCAAATATAGAAAAGCTCAGTGGGGATTGGTCCATCAATTAGGAGGCACTTGTACGGCAGGAGCTTTTCCCCTTAAGCTTTCTTTCGTATGCCAGTCACGTAAGGCCAGTAATTAAAAGCAACAGTCCACACCTTAATGCATTTCGATATTTCTTCCTCAGAAGGTGATTTGTAGGACCACGCGATGAAACAACACCTTCCATTGCATTTCCATGATGTAGTGAGGATTGATTGGACGACCTTCAATAGGTTTTCACGTAGCCTGCTGGGAGGTGAAGTCCCGATAATCGTACTGATAATTGCTCTGCATTTAAAACTCTGAATGAGCTCCGGCAGCATGACTGGCTAAATCCATCCGAAGCGTCCCACGTAGCGAAGCCCCTCATGATTAGGAGCCTCGTGGCCCCCTGGTCCGGAGTAGTGCAGTCCCTGCGGCAGGACGGCCGCAAATATAAGAAGCTCGGTGGGAATTGGTTCATTAATTAGGAGGCCCTCGTACGCCAGGAGCTTCAGCTTTTCCCCTTAAGCTTTATTTGGTATGCCAGTCACGTAAGGCCAGTAATTAAAAGCAACAGTCCACACCTTAATGCATCTTGATACTTCTTCCTCAGAAGATGATTTGTAGGACCACGCGATGAAACAACACCTTCCATTGCATTTCCATGATGTTGTGAGTCCTGATTGGACGACCCTCAATAGGTTTTCACGTAGCCTGCTGGGAGATGAAGTCCCGATAATCGTGCTGATAATTGCTCTGCATTTAAAACTCTGAATGAGCTCCGGCAGCATGACTGGCTAAATCCATCCGAAGCGTCCCACATAGCGAAGCCCCTCATGATTAGGAGCCTCGTGGCCCCCTTTTCCGGAGCGGTGCCGTCCCTGCGGCAGGACGTCCGCAAATATAGAAAAGCTCAGTGGGGATTGGTCCATCAATTAGGAGGCACTTGTACGGCAGGAGCTTTTCCCCTTCAGCTTTCTTTGGTATGCCAGTCACGTAAGGCCAGAAATTAAAAGCAACAGTCCACACCTTAATGCATTTCGATACTTCTTCCTCAGAAGGTGATTTGTAGGACCACGCGATGAAACAACACCTTCCATTGCATTTCCATGATGTAGTGAGGACTGATTGGACGACCTTCAATAGGTTTTCACGTAGCCTGCTGGGAGGTGAAGTCCCGATAATCGTACTGATAATTGCTCTGCATTTAAAACTCTGAATGAGGTCCGGCAGCATGACTGGCTAAATCCATCCGAAGCGTCCCACATAGCGAAGCCCCTCATGATTAGGAGCCTCGTGGCCCCCTGGTCCGGAGTGGTGCAGTCCCTGCGGCAGGACGGCCTCAAATATAAGAAGCTCGGTGGGGATTGGTCCATCAATTAGGAGGCACTCGTACGCCAGGAGCTTTTCCCCTTAAGCTTTCTTTGGTATGCCAGTCACGTAAGGCCAGTAATTAAAAGGAACAGTCCACACCTTAATGCATCTTGATACTTCTTCCTCAGAAGATGATTTGCAGGACCACGCGATGAAACAACACCTTCCATTGCATTTCCATGATGTAGTGAGGACTGATTGGACGACCTTCAATAGGTTTTCACGTAGCCTGCTGGGAGGTGAAGTCCCGATAATCGTACTGATAAATGCTCTGCATTTAAAACTCTGAATGAGCTCCGGCAGCATGACTGGCTAAATCCATCCGAAGCGTCCCACATAGCGAAGCCCCTCATGATTAGGAGCCTCGTAGCCCCCTGGTCCGGAGTGATGCAGTCCCTGCGGCAGGACGGCCGCAAATAGAAGAAGCTCGGTGGGGATTGGTCCATCAATTAGGAGGCACTCGTACGCCAGGAGCTTCTGCTTTTCCCCTTAAGCTTTATTTGGTATGCCAGTCACGTAAGGCCAGTAATTAAAAGCCACAGTCCACACCTTAATGCATTTCGATACTTCTTCCTCAGAAGGTGATTTTTAGGACCACGCGATGAAACAACACCTTCCATTGAATTTCTATGATGTCGTGAGTCCTGATTGGACGACCTTCAATAGGTTTTCACGTAGCTTGCTGGGAGGTGAAGTCCCGATAATAGCGCTGAAATTTGCTCTGCATTTAAAACTCTGAATGAGCTCCGGCAGCGTGACTGGCTAAATCCATCCCAAGCGTTCCACATAGCGAAGCCCCTCATGATTAGGAGCCTCGTGGCCCCCTTTTCTGGAGTGGTGCCGTCCCTGCTGCAGGACGTCCGCAAATATAGAAAAGCTCAGTGGGGATTGGTCCATCAATTAGGAGGCACTTGTACGGCAGGAGCTTTTCCCCTTAAGCTTTCTTTGGTATGCCAGTCACGTAAGGCCAGTAATTAAAAGCAACAGTCCACACCTTAATGCATTTCGATACTTCTTCCTCAGAAGGTGATTTGTAGGACCACGCGATGAAACAACACCTTCCATTGCATTTCCATGATGTAGTGAGGATTGATTGGACGACCTTCAATAGGTTTTCACGTAGCCTGCTGGGAGGTGAAGTCCCGATAATCGTACTGATAATTGCTCTGCATTTAAAACTCTGAATGAGCTCCGGCAGCATGACTGGCTAAATCCATCCGAAGCGTCCCACGTAGCGAAGCCCCTCATGATTAGGAGCCTCGTGGCCCCCTGGTCCGGAGTGGTGCTGTCCCTGCGGCAGGACGGCCGCAAATATAAGAAGCTCGGTGGGAATTGGTTCATTAATTAGGAGGCCCTCGTACGCCAGGAGCTTCAGCTTTTCTCCTTAAGCTTTATTTGGTATGCCAGTCACGTAAGGCCAGTAATTAAAAGCAACAGTCCACACCTTAATGCATCTTGATACTTCTTCCTCAGAAGATGATTTGTAGGACCACGCGATGAAACAACACCTTCCATTGCATTTCCATGATGTTGTGAGTCCTGATTGGACGACCTTCAATAGGTTTTCACGTAGCCTGCTGGGAGGTGAAGTCCCGATAATCGTGCTGATAATTGCTCTGCATTTAAAACTCTGAATGAGCTCCGGCAGCATGACTGGCTAAATCCATCCGAAGCGTCCCACATAGCGAAGCCCCTCATGATTAGGAGCCTCGTGGCCCCCTTTTCCGGAGTGGTGCCGTCCCTGCGGCAGGACGTCCGCAAATATAGAAAAGCTCAGTGGGGATTGGTCCATCAATTAGGAGGCACTTGTACGGCAGGAGCTTTTCCCCTTGAGCTTTCTTTGGTATGCCAGTCACGTAAGGCCAGAAATTAAAAGCAACAGTCCACACCTTAATGCATTTCGATACTTCTTCCTCAGAAGGTGATTTGTAGGACCACGCGATGAAACAACACCTTCCATTGCATTTCCATGATGTAGTGAGGACTGATTGGACGACCTTCAATAGGTTTTCACGTAGCCTGCTGGGAGGTGAAGTCCCGATAATCGTACGGATAATTGCTCTGCATTTAAAACTCTGAATGAGCTCCGGCAGCATGACTGGCTAAATCCATCCGAAGCGTCCCACATAGCGAAACCCCTCATGATTAGGAGCCTCGTGGCCCCCTGGTCCGGAGTGGTGCAGTCCCTGCGGCAGGACGGCCGCAAATATAAGAAGCTCAGTGGGGATTGGTCCATCAATTAGGAGGCACTCGTACGCCAGGAGCTTCAGCTTTGCCCCTTAAGCTTTATTTGGTATGCCAGTCACGTAAGGCCAGTAATTAAAAGCAACAGTCCACACCTTAATGCATCTTGATACTTCTTCCTCAGAAGATGATTTGCAGGACCACGCGATGAAACAACACCTTCCATTGCATTTCCATGATGTTGTGAGTCCTGATTGGACGACCTTCAATAGGTTTTCACGTAGCCTGCTGGGAGGTGAAGTCCCGATAATCGTGCTGATAATTGCTCTGCATTTAAAACTCTGAATGAGCTCCGGCAGCGTGACTGGCTAAATCCATCCGAAGCGTCCCACATAGCGAAGCCCCTCATGATTAGGAGCCTCGTGGCCCCCTTTTCCGGAGTGGTGCCGTCCCTGCGGCAGGACGTCCGCAAATATAGAAAAGCTCAGTGGGGATTGGTCCATCAATTAGGAGGCACTTGTACGGCAGGAGCTTTTCCCCTTAAGCTTTCTTTGGTATGCCAGTCACGTAAGGCCAGTAATTAAAAGCAACAGTCCACACCTTAATGCATTTCGATACTTCTTCCTCAGAAGGTGATTTGTAGGACCACGCGATGAAACAACACCTTCCATTGCATTTCCATGATGTAGTGAGGACTGATTGGACGACCTTCAATAGGTTTTCACGTAGCCTGCTGGGAGGTGAAGTCCCGATAATCGTACTGATAAATGCTCTGCATTTAAAACTCTGAATGAGCTCCGGCAGCATGACTGGCTAAATCCATCCGAAGCGTCCCACATAGCGAAGCCCCTCATGATTAGGAGCCTCGTGGCCCCCTGGTCCGGAGTGGTGCAGTCCCTGCGGCTGGACGGCCGCAAATATAAGAAGCTCGGTGGGGATTGGTCCATCAATTAGGAGGCACTCGTACGCCAGGAGCTTCAGCTTTTCCCCTTAAGCTTTATTTGGTATGCCAGTCACGTAAGGCCAGTAATTAAAAGCAACAGTCCACACCTTAATGCATCTTGATACTTCTTGCTCAGAAGATGATTTGTAGGACCACGCGATGAAACAACACCTTCCATTGCATTTCCATGATGTTGTGAGTCCTGATTGGACGACCTTCAATAGGTTTTCACGTAGCCTGCTGGGAGGTGAAGTCCCGATAATCGTGCTGATAATTGCTCTGCATTTAAAACTCTGAATGAGCTCCGGCAGCGTGACTGGCTAAATCCATCCGAAGCGTCCCACATAGCGAAGCCCCTCATGATTAGGAGCCTCGTGGCCCCCTTTTCCGGAGTGGTGCCGTCCCTGCGGCAGGACGTCCGCAAATATAGAAAAGCTCAGTGGGGATTGGTCCATCAATTAGGAGGCACTTGTACGGCAGGAGCTTTTCCCCTTAAGCTTTCTTTGGTATGCCAGTCACGTAAGGCCAGTAATTAAAAGCAACAGTCCACACCTTAATGCATTTCGATACTTCTTCCTCAGAAGGTGATTTGTAGGACCACGCGATGAAACAACACCTTCCATTGCATTTCCATGATGTAGTGAGGACTGATTGGACGACCTTCAATAGGTTTTCACGTAGCCTGCTGGGAGGTGAAGTCCCGATAATCGTACTGATAAATGCTCTGCATTTAAAACTCTGAATGAGCTCCGGCAGCATGACTGGCTAAATCCATCCGAAGCGTCCCACATAGCGAAGCCCCTCATGATTAGGAGCCTCGTGGCCCCCTGGTCCGGAGTGGTGCAGTCCCTGCGACAGGACGGCCGCGAATATAAGAAGCTTGGTGGGGATTGGTCCATCAATTAGGAGGCCCTCGTACGCCAGGAGCTTCAGCTTTTCCCCTTAAGCTTTATTTGGTATGCCAGTCACGTAAGGCCAGTAATTAAAAGCAACAGTCCACACCTTAATGCATCTTGATACTTCTTCCTCAGAAGATGATTTGTAGGACCACGCGATGAAACAACACCTTCCATTGCATTTCCATGATGTTGTGAGTCCTGATGGGACGACCTTCAATAGGTTTTCACTTAGCCTGCTGGGAGGTGAAGTCCCGATAATCGTGCTGATAATTGCTCTGCATTTAAAACTCTGAATGAGCTCCGGCAGCGTAACTGGCTAAATCCATCTGAAGCGTCCCAAATAGCGAAGCCCCTCATGATTAGGAGCCTCTTGGCCCCCTGCTCCGGAGTGGTGCCGTCCCTGTGGCAGGACGTCCGCAAATATAAGAAGCTCAGTGTGGATTGGTCCATCAATTAGGAGGCACTCGTACGCCAGGAGCTTTTCCCCTTAAGCTTTATTTGGTATGCCGGTCACGTAAGGCCAGTAATTAAAAGCAAAAGTCCACACCTTAATGCATTTCGATACTTCTTCCTCAGAAGGTGATTTGTAGGACCACGCAATGAAACAACACCTTTCATTGCATTTCTATGATGTCGTGAGTCCTTATTGGACGACCTTCAATAGGTTTTCACGTAGCCTGCTGGGAGGTGAAGTCCCGATAATCGCGCTGATAATTGCTCAGCATTTAAAACTCTGAATGAGCTCCGGCGGCGTGACTCGCTAAATCCATCCGAAGCGTCCCACATAGCGAAGCCCCTCATGATTAGGAGCCTCGTGGCCCCCTGGTCCGGAGTGGTGCCGTCCCTGCGGCAAGACGTCCGCAAATATAAGAAGCTTGGTGGGGATTGGTCCATCAATTAGGAGGCACTCGAACGCCAGGAGCTTTTCCCCTTAAGCTTTATTTGGTATGCCAGTCACGTAAGGCCAGTAATTGAAAGCAACAGTCCACACCTTAATGCATTTCGATACTTCTTACTCAGAAGGTTATTTGTAGGACCACGCGATGAAACAACACCTTCCATTGCATTTCCATGATGTCGTGAATCCTGATTGGACGACTTTCAATAGGTTTTCACGTAGCCTGCTGGGAGGTGAAGTCCCGATAATCGTGCTGATAATTGCTCTGCATTTAAAACTCTGAATGAGCTCCGGCAGAGTGACTGGCTAAATCCATCCGAAGCGTCCCACATAGCGAAGCCCCTCATGATTAGGAGCCTCGTGGCCCCCTGGTCCAGAATGTTGCAGTCCCTGCGGCAGAACGGCTGCAAATATAAGAAGCTCGGTGGGAATTGGTCCATCAATTAGGAGGCACTCGTACGCCAGGAGCTTTTCCCCTTGAGCTTTATTTGGTATGCCAGTCACGTAAGGCCAGTAATTAAAAGCAACAGTCCACACCTTAATGCATCTTTATACTTCTTCCTTAGAAGATGATTTGTAGGACCACGCGATGAAACAACACCTTCCATTGCATTTCCATGATGTTGTGAGTCCTGATTGGATGACCTTCAATAGGTTTTCACATAGCCTGCTGGGATGTGAAGTCCCGATAACCGCGCTGATAATTGCTCTGCATTTAAAACTCTGAATGAGCTCCGGCAGCGTGACTGGCTAAATCCATCCGAAGCGTCCCATATAGGGAAGCCCCTCATGATTAGGAGCCTCGTGGCCCCCTGGTCCGGAGTGGTGCAGTCCCTGCGGCAGGACGGCCGCAAATATAAGAAGCTCAGTGGGGATTGGTCCATCAGTTAGGAGGCACTCGTACGCCAGGAGCTTCAGCTTTGCCCCTTAAGCTTTATTTGGTATGCCAGTCACGTAAGGCCAGTAATTAAAAGCAACAGTCCACACCTTAATGCATCTTGATACTTCTTCCTCAGAAGATGATTTGCAGGACCACGCGATGAAACAACACCTTCCATTGCATTTCCATGATGTTGTGAGTCCTGATTGGACGACCTTCAATAGGTTTTCACGTAGCCTGCTGGGAGGTGAAGTCCCGATAATCGTGCTGATAATTGCTCTGCATTTAAAACTCTGAATGAGCTCCGGCAGCGTGACTGGCTAAATCCATCCGAAGCGTCCCACATAGCGAAGCCCCTCATGATTAGGAGCCTCGTGGCCCCCTTTTCCGGAGTGGTGCCGTCCCTGCGGCAGGACGTCCGCAAATATAGAAAAGCTCAGTGGGGATTGGTCCATCAATTAGGAGGCACTTGTACGGCAGGAGCTTTTCCCCTTAAGCTTTCTTTGGTATGCCAGTCACGTAAGGCCAGTAATTAAAAGCAACAGTCCACACCTTAATGCATTTCGATACTTCTTCCTCAGAAGGTGATTTGTAGGACCACGCGATGAAACAACACCTTCCATTGCATTTCCATGATGTAGTGAGGACTGATTGGACGACCTTCAATAGGTTTTCACGTAGCCTGCTGGGAGGTGAAGTCCCGATAATCGTACTGATAAATGCTCTGCATTTAAAACTCTGAATGAGCTCCGGCAGCATGACTGGCTAAATCCATCCGAAGCGTCCCACATAGCGAAGCCCCTCATGATTAGGAGCCTCGTGGCCCCCTGGTCCGGAGTGGTGCAGTCCCTGCGGCTGGACGGCCGCAAATATAAGAAGCTCGGTGGGGATTGGTCCATCAATTAGGAGGCACTCGTACGCCAGGAGCTTCAGCTTTTCCCCTTAAGCTTTATTTGGTATGCCAGTCACGTAAGGCCAGTAATTAAAAGCAACAGTCCACACCTTAATGCATCTTGATGCTTCTTGCTCAGAAGATGATTTGTAGGACCACGCGATGAAACAACACCTTCCATTGCATTTCCATGATGTTGTGAGTCCTGATTGGACGACCTTCAATAGGTTTTCACGTAGCCTGCTGGGAGGTGAAGTCCCGATAATCGTGCTGATAATTGCTCTGCATTTAAAACTCTGAATGAGCTCCGGCAGCGTGACTGGCTAAATCCATCCGAAGCGTCCCACATAGCGAAGCCCCTCATGATTAGGAGCCTCGTGGCCCCCTTTTCCGGAGTGGTGCCGTCCCTGCGGCAGGACGTCCGCAAATATAGAAAAGCTCAGTGGGGATTGGTCCATCAATTAGGAGGCACTTGTACGGCAGGAGCTTTTCCCCTTAAGCTTTCTTTGGTATGCCAGTCACGTAAGGCCAGTAATTAAAAGCAACAGTCCACACCTTAATGCATTTCGATACTTCTTCCTCAGAAGGTGATTTGTAGGACCACGCGATGAAACAACACCTTCCATTGCATTTCCATGATGTAGTGAGGACTGATTGGACGACCTTCAATAGGTTTTCACGTAGCCTGCTGGGAGGTGAAGTCCCGATAATCGTACTGATAAATGCTCTGCATTTAAAACTCTGAATGAGCTCCGGCAGCATGACTGGCTAAATCCATCCGAAGCGTCCCACATAGCGAAGCCCCTCATGATTAGGAGCCTCGTGGCCCCCTGGTCCGGAGTGGTGCAGTCCCTGCGGCAGGACGGCCGCGAATATAAGAAGCTTGGTGGGGATTGGTCCATCAATTAGGAGGCCCTCGTACGCCAGGAGCTTCAGCTTTTCCCCTTAAGCTTTATTTGGTATGCCAGTCACGTAAGGCCAGTAATTAAAAGCAACAGTCCACACCTTAATGCATCTTGATACTTCTTCCTCAGAAGATGATTTGTAGGACCACGCGATGAAACAACACCTTCCATTGCATTTCCATGATGTTGTGAGTCCTGATGGGACGACCTTCAATAGGTTTTCACTTAGCCTGCTGGGAGGTGAAGTCCCGATAATCGTGCTGATAATTGCTCTGCATTTAAAACTCTGAATGAGCTCCGGCAGCGTAACTGGCTAAATCCATCTGAAGCGTCCCAAATAGCGAAGCCCCTCATGATTAGGAGCCTCTTGGCCCCCTGCTCCGGAGTGGTGCCGTCCCTGTGGCAGGACGTCCGCAAATATAAGAAGCTCAGTGTGGATTGGTCCATCAATTAGGAGGCACTCGTACGGCAGGAGCTTTTCCCCTTAAGCTTTATTTGGTATGCCGGTCACGTAAGGCCAGTAATTAAAAGCAAAAGTCCACACCTTAATGCATTTCGATACTTCTTCCTCAGAAGGTGATTTGTAGGACCACGCAATGAAACAACACCTTTCATTGCATTTCTATGATGTCGTGAGTCCTTATTGGACGACCTTCAATAGGTTTTCACGTAGCCTGCTGGGAGGTGAAGTCCCGATAATCGCGCTGATAATTGCTCAGCATTTAAAACTCTGAATGAGCTCCGGCGGCGTGACTCGCTAAATCCATCCGAAGCGTCCCACATAGCGAAGCCCCTCATGATTAGGAGCCTCGTGGCCCCCTGGTCCGGAGTGGTGCCGTCCCTGCGGCAAGACGTCCGCAAATATAAGAAGCTTGGTGGGGATTGGTCCATCAATTAGGAGGCACTCGAACGCCAGGAGCTTTTCCCCTTAAGCTTTATTTGGTATGCCAGTCACGTAAGGCCAGTAATTGAAAGCAACAGTCCACACCTTAATGCATTTCGATACTTCTTACTCAGAAGGTTATTTGTAGGACCACGCGATGAAACAACACCTTCCATTGCATTTCCATGATGTCGTGAATCCTGATTGGACGACTTTCAATAGGTTTTCACGTAGCCTGCTGGGAGGTGAAGTCCCGATAATCGTGCTGATAATTGCTCTGCATTTAAAACTCTGAATGAGCTCCGGCAGAGTGACTGGCTAAATCCATCCGAAGCGTCCCACATAGCGAAGCCCCTCATGATTAGGAGCCTCGTGGCCCCCTGGTCCAGAATGTTGCAGTCCCTGCGGCAGAACGGCTGCAAATATAAGAAGCTCGGTGGGAATTGGTCCATCAATTAGGAGGCACTCGTACGCCAGGAGCTTTTCCCCTTGAGCTTTATTTGGTATGCCAGTCACGTAAGGCCAGTAATTAAAAGCAACAGTCCACACCTTAATGCATCTTTATACTTCTTCCTTAGAAGATGATTTGTAGGACCACGCGATGAAACAACACCTTCCATTGCATTTCCATGATGTTGTGAGTCCTGATTGGATGACCTTCAATAGGTTTTCACATAGCCTGCTGGGATGTGAAGTCCCGATAACCGCGCTGATAATTGCTCTGCATTTAAAACTCTGAATGAGCTCCGGCAGCGTGACTGGCTAAATCCATCCGAAGCGTCCCATATAGCGAAGCCCCTCATGATTAGGAGCCTCGTGGCCCCTGGTCCGGAGTGGTGCCGTCCCTGCGGCAGGACGGCCGCAAATATAAGAAGCTCGTGGGGATTGGTCCATCAATTAGGAGGCACTCGTATGCCAGGAGCTTTTCCCCTTAAGCTTTATTTGGTATGCCAGTCACGTAAGGCCAGTAATTAAAAGCAACAGTCCACACCTTAATGCATTTCGATACTTCTTCCTCAGAAGGTGATTTGTAGGACCACACGATGAAACAACAACTTCCATTGCATTTCCATGATGTCGTGAGTCCTGATTGGACGACCTTCAATAGGTTTTCACGTAGCCTGCTGGGAGGTGAAGTCCCGATAATCGTGCTGATAATTGCTCTGCATTTAAAACTCTGAATGAGCTCCGGCAGCGTAACTGGCTAAATCCATCTGAAGCGTCCCAAATAGCGAAGCCCCTCATGATTAGGAGCCTCTTGGCCCCCTGCTCCGGAGTGGTGCCGTCCCTGTGGCAGGACGTCCGCAAATATAAGAAGCTCAGTGTGGATTGGTCCATCAATTAGGAGGCACTCGTACGCCAGGAGCTTTTCCCCTTAAGCTTTATTTGGTATGCCGGTCACGTAAGGCCAGTAATTAAAAGCAAAAGTCCACACCTTAATGCATTTCGATACTTCTTCCTCAGAAGGTGATTTGTAGGACCACGCAATGAAACAACACCTTTCATTGCATTTCTATGATGTCGTGAGTCCTTATTGGACGACCTTCAATAGGTTTTCACGTAGCCTGCTGGGAGGTGAAGTCCCGATAATCGCGCTGATAATTGCTCAGCATTTAAAACTCTGAATGAGCTCCGGCGGCGTGACTCGCTAAATCCATCCGAAGCGTCCCACATAGCGAAGCCCCTCATGATTAGGAGCCTCGTGGCCCCCTGGTCCGGAGTGGTGCCGTCCCTGCGGCAAGACGTCCGCAAATATAAGAAGCTTGGTGGGGATTGGTCCATCAATTAGGAGGCACTCGAACGCCAGGAGCTTTTCCCCTTAAGCTTTATTTGGTATGCCAGTCACGTAAGGCCAGTAATTGAAAGCAACAGTCCACACCTTAATGCATTTCGATACTTCTTACTCAGAAGGTTATTTGTAGGACCACGCGATGAAACAACACCTTCCATTGCATTTCCATGATGTCGTGAATCCTGATTGGACGACTTTCAATAGGTTTTCACGTAGCCTGCTGGGAGGTGAAGTCCCGATAATCGTGCTGATAATTGCTCTGCATTTAAAACTCTGAATGAGCTCCGGCAGAGTGACTGGCTAAATCCATCCGAAGCGTCCCACATAGCGAAGCCCCTCATGATTAGGAGCCTCGTGGCCCCCTGGTCCAGAATGTTGCAGTCCCTGCGGCAGAACGGCTGCAAATATAAGAAGCTCGGTGGGAATTGGTCCATCAATTAGGAGGCACTCGTACGCCAGGAGCTTTTCCCCTTGAGCTTTATTTGGTATGCCAGTCACGTAAGGCCAGTAATTAAAAGCAACAGTCCACACCTTAATGCATCTTTATACTTCTTCCTTAGAAGATGATTTGTAGGACCACGCGATGAAACAACACCTTCCATTGCATTTCCATGATGTTGTGAGTCCTGATTGGATGACCTTCAATAGGTTTTCACATAGCCTGCTGGGATGTGAAGTCCCGATAACCGCGCTGATAATTGCTCTGCATTTAAAACTCTGAATGAGCTCCGGCAGCGTGACTGGCTAAATCCATCCGAAGCGTCCCATATAGCGAAGCCCCTCATGATTAGGAGCCTCGTGGCCCCTGGTCCGGAGTGGTGCCGTCCCTGCGGCAGGACGGCCGCAAATATAAGAAGCTCGTGGGGATTGGTCCATCAATTAGGAGGCACTCGTATGCCAGGAGCTTTTCCCCTTAAGCTTTATTTGGTATGCCAGTCACGTAAGGCCAGTAATTAAAAGCAACAGTCCACACCTTAATGCATTTCGATACTTCTTCCTCAGAAGGTGATTTGTAGGACCACACGATGAAACAACAACTTCCATTGCATTTCCATGATGTCGTGAGTCCTGATTGGACGACCTTCAATAGGTTTTCACGTAGCCTGCTGGGAGGTGAAGTCCCGATAATCGTGCTGATAATTGCTCTGCATTTAAAACTCTGAATGAGCTCCGGCAGCATGACTGGCTAAATCCATCCGAAGCGTCCCACATAGCGAAGCCCCTCATGATTAGGAGCCTCGTGGCCCCCTGGTCCGGAGTGGTGCCGTCCCTGCGGCAGGACGGCCGCAAATATAAGAAGCGCGGTGGGGATTGGTCCATCAATTAGGAGGCACTCGTACGCCAGGAGCTTTTCCTCTTAAGCTTTATTTGATATGCCAGTCACGTATTGGCTGGTGGGAGGAGCAGGTAGCCTGGGCCCCCAGGCAAGCCACATGGAACAACAAGGTGGTAGTATGGAGCAGGTACATTGACGACCTGTTCCTTGTCTGGGATGGGTCAGTAACAGAGGCAAACGAGTATATAGAAGCGCTTAACAACAATGATTGCAATTTAAGGTTCACGGGAGAGGTGAGCAATGAAAGGGTCAATTATTTGGACCTTCAAGTTAGTGTGAGGAATGGTATGATCTGTACTAAACTCTATCGAAAACCTACGGCTGGTAATAGTGTATTGCACGCTTCCAGCAGCCACCCTGCAAACTTATAAATAGCATCCCCTAGGGGGAATTTTTAAGACTCAGGCGCAATTGTACCCAAGATGAGGACTTTGAACAAGCAGCCAGTGACAGTGTGGAAAGATTCTCAGAGAGAGGTTATAATCCCAACTTTTACGAGATGCTCTGCGCAGAGTGAGAAAAATGTCCCGCAGTTCCCTCTTCGATAAAAAGACCCGTCCAATCACTGATGGTAAATTTCGCATGACAACACCCTTTTCAGCCAACTCTTTCAGATTAAGATCCATAATGACCAAACATTGGCATATTTTAAAAACTGACCAAATCGTTGGATCTGATATACCGGCTGCTCTGCTTATAACCTTCAAAAAAGCCAGATCGCTAAGTGATCATATGGTCCAAAGCCATCTGAAACCTTTAGATAAGAAGCAGGGAACGCTGAAAGATGTCAAGGGCTTCTTCCCATGTGGGAAGTGCAAAGCTTGCGCAGCGAGTAAAAGTACCCTGACTTATGATGTGAAAGGCTGTAAAGGGGGTAAGAGGATAAACAAATGTATGTCTTGTCATACAGATAATGCTGTTTACTGTTTAATGTGCCCTTGCCAATCGAAATATATTGGCAGTACAATCAATCCTGTAAAACTGAAATGAAATGAAATGAAAATTGCACTTGTATAGCGCTAAACTACCCGGAGGCCTCGTAGCGCTTGTGACTGAATTTGCTTAACGCGGGCTCAGGGCAGGTCAGCAGAATTTGGCGTACAAGTGTGTTTTCAACTGAGAGTGTTGGAGCACATGCGGGCCATCGTGAACAAAGATTTCACCTATCCGGTGGCCCGACATTTTGCAATCAAGCACAACAGCAACAGGGATCAACTGAGATACTTTTGTTTGATCTTCTGAGATACTTTTGTTTGGACTGTGTTGTTGAAAGCCCGAGAGGTGGCAAAAAATTGCAGACACTCAGGAGACTAGAGTCTCGATATATAATCGATCTGGAGACTAGGGCACCTGGAGGTCTAAATATGGGAGAGGAAATGGCATCACATTCGGGACAATTATAAAATACCAGTTTCTGGACAACTGTATATGTTAAGGTGTTTAAATGAATGCTAGTAAAGACATCTAGCACAATGGAAATAGTAAAGAATGTAAAATGTAAAATGCAATAGGGTTTATTAAAATTGAATATGCACCTGTAAATCACGTTGGATACTAGAAATGTCTGAGGCATGTCAAATTTTTACCTGCTCAAGCTATTACCCTGAGATCTATGCGGCCATTTAGGTCGCAATTGCCGATACAAGGCAAGATACAACTGAAATTTGGTACTTTAAACTTATGATTAGCGTATAATAATGGAGACGTTATAGTATTAGAACGTCCATCTCTCAGGAAATCGTTGTCTAGAAAAAATTTGCCTGTAAGACCTCATGACCGATGTAACAATATGACAGTAATTTCTATGTTACATTCTTTGCCGATACACGGCATGATTAGTTGTTGAAACAATTTGAAACATTCACCATGAAAATCATCTCAATGGGATGTATGTTTAAAGATGGCGCGCAAACTTGAATGTTTGATGATGTCCTTTGTCTGTTTCAATGATCCTAGTGAACACACAAAATGGTGCCGCGAAGCGCGTTCAGTTGTGAACACTGAGGAAGGGATTCTTTCCCGAAGCGTGCTTGTTCTTTGAATAAACCTTTGCCGCTGAAAACCCTGCGAGTGCTCTATTTCTTCTGACCCGGCTGGGTATCTTTGAGGAATTGGAGCTACTATATATATATATATATATATATATATATATATACATATACTAAATGCAAAAGGCTCCTTCCGGACTCTACGAGACCCGTGGAAAGTGGTACGCACGCCAGTGGAGCAGCCGGCTAACAATCTCTGCAAAAATCCATAAAGTCAGCGTTCTCTCAGTACCGACAAACGTACGATCGTAATGGTGCCTGTTGTTTAATTCACAACGCGTTTCACCTCATGCAAGGCTTGTTCACGTGAAACGAACAGCCGTCACAGCACAGAGTAAATAGTTTAATGAGGGTAAAAATCAAAATAGGACTACCGTAAAGCAAATGGCAGACATATTGGAACAGTGTAAATACACATATGATCACGACATAACGACATAATAGATACATATAAACTCAAAATAAAGTATATTATGTAGTCGTATCATAAATGATGTAAATATTTGCTGATCATAAGTGACTACATCTGCTTAAGATGCAAGGAAAACAGTTAAGTCAAGTATCCCCGTGACACAGGTGCCCCTAATAGATACAGCAAAAATGATGCTTGCACGTTGTTAAAGATGTTGCACATGCAGTACATTTCTCAGTCAAAAGTGATGGTGTACCTACCCGTGATCATGAGACCTGAAGCCGCATGTGAAGTGCATGACGAATGCTACAATATTCAGCCACAGTCTACAATATTTCTGTACTAATTAAAACAAGCATTGACAGCGGCATTTTGGACCTTAACTGTGGACAGGGCACATGGAATAGCAACAACAGGTCTCCTATATGCACATTAATAAGAGTGTGCCAACCCAGAACTAGGGACTCAATGCTATAGCCAGCAAGGTAATGGAGGCTGTGTTGTGCACAGCGCAACAAGAACAACACACTAAGCAAGCACGAAAGTACAGAGCCAAACAGCCTACAAATAAAAGCGAAAGCGGAACAACGGATCCTTGTGCTCACAGGCCACCGGTAATGCCTGTGTACCCCAGGGTGCATGGTGCTGTATGACACTGCAGGGGTGTCCTGAGCGACATTGGGTGTGGAGTACATAGATACATCACATGGCCACTGGACAATAATAATTGAACTGCATTGCGCAAGCCGTGCTGTACCAACATAAGACCTCGGACCTCGCACCACGGCGCAGTCGCAGTAGGGACGCTGCATTCTCCTGATGATGCCGGGACTGGCCAAGAGTAAACTGCCGACAGCCGTGGGGATCTCTGAGGTATGATGTGAGGCAGAGCCAATGGCTGGTTGATTGCATCTCTCTAACTCAAACGGAGCCTAAATGAGGTGGTTCCAGGGCTATGGCGCTTCAAAACACAGAGAGCAAGTTGATAAGATGAGGGTCGGCTGTTTTCCGTGAACGCAAATGATGGGGAATTTGGAATGCATGTTCAGCTGTGATCTTTAAAGCATTCCTGTTTCGGAACTTAAAGGAATACACAAAATGGCGGATCGTGAGTGCCCCCGCACCAGACCTCCGAGCGCGCTGGTATGCTGCTAAGGTTCTGGGATTGCGACTGTATGGATACCTATGGTCCTTGTTCTGCCTGCAGCAAGGTATTTACATCGTGAAGTCGAATCCTTTGTGGAAGCGAGCTTTTTCTCACGAATGCTGCCTGACTTTAAAATGGCAGCTCAGGCGCTCTGTGAATATCAAACCTCATTTACACCTGCAACTGCATAGCGTGTCTTTTCTTCTTTTTTGATATTAGCTTCTCGGAACCCCATCTGGGTTCCAGCTATTATTGGGGCGTCGTTACTGTGCCCTTTATGTATGGGTTGACCCATACTTGGATGATGCCTGACACTGTGATGGCTGCGCTTGTTATCATGCGCTGATCGTTAATCCAATGGAACTATGCAACGCAAGGAAAGGGGGTCACGAGAATCCTGCTGAGCGTCCTAGATGCAAGCAAAGTGAGGATCCTAAAGACTGTATTTCTTGCTCTGTTTTGCGGTTGTCTGTTTGACTGACAACAACCTGCTTTCTTTCATCATGTTCCCATTTAGTACTCTTTCTCTCTTTGTCTACTTCCCTAGCTCCTTTCCCCTCTCCCCTGAATCTCTTCCCTTGCCTGCTACTCTGCCTAGCCCCCTGTCCTTTGTGCCCTTCGACTAAGCACTCTTCCCCTTGTTGGGGAAAGATCCAATATTTATACTCTGGAGTCTCAGCTAACCCGCTGAGAGAGTCCACTGCGCCAAGGGAGCCACTCACAGCTGAGGTATGGTATGGCACCCCTTGCCAAAGCACTCCCCTTTTTGGGGAAGGATCCAGTATGTAGGCCTTGGAGTCTCAGAGACCCCTCTGAGAAAGTCCACTGCATAAAGGGAGCCTCTCGCAACAGAGATAGGGAAGTAATACCACTTCCCCTGGGATCACAGCTGACTGGACTTTGGACGTTGCTTTGACTTGTCTACCGGTTGGAGTCCCTGTCGCCCTTCCCCTCCTCTTTCCATGCTGTGTCTCTCACCCTTCCATCCTCTTTCCCACCTTCATTAGCTGTCTACTTCCCCTGCTTCTAACCCCTCCCCTGACTCTCTCCCCTTGCTTGCTTTTCCCCTAACTTATTTGTGCTTGTTTATCTCAACCTTACAAGTAACTATGTTGCCATGCTCTAATAACTGTGTAACCTTTGTAACAATGTAACCTGTAACTATGATCTGATACTCATGTAAAACGCTCTGATACCTCCGGATCTAGCCAGCGCTATATAAAACCTTTAAAATAAAATAAAATGAAATAAATAAAACACTTGAGTTAGATACAAAATATTCATATGTTGACATATGTTATCATTTGTAAGGTTTATGATGACAACAATGGATGCAAAATTAAGCAATGGAGATTTTATTTCATAATCGACAGGCATAAGCACAAAATGGAGGATAGCCAAATTCACTAAGCTATCCCTGTTGTACAAAGAAAAATATAGACAATATAGGGTCCCACTTGTCATCATGTAAAACAAAGGTTAGAAAGAGTGTTTGTTTGGTTCGGATGCTCCGTCCATCACCACCCCCTTTCGTACCACTTTGTTCGCCATATGTTGGCAGGGTATGCTCAGACGTGAGTCCCTTGCTCACTTTGCCACTGGATTCAAGCAAGCCGGGCTGAAGATGGCTGAAATGCCAGAAACCGGTCCTCAGAAGCTTGTTTCCAGTCCAGGGAAGGCATGGCTTGGCAGTTCGGGCTGGGCTGTTCCCATGAGGCACAGGGTCAGACTGATTTCCATATGGCCATGTCTGAACTGGGGTGGCAGAGTGGGCTAAAGAACGGTGATGGATTAAACCCAGATCTGTTGACTGGGTGTGAGTGTTTGTTTGGTTCGGATGCTCCGTCCATCACCACCCCCTTTTGTACCACTTTGTTTGCCATAAGTTGGCAGGGTATGCTCAGACGTGAGTCCCTTGCTCACTTTGCCACTGGATTCAAGCAAGCCGGGCTAGAGACTGTTGAAATGCCAGAAACCAGTCCTCGGAAGCTTGTTTCCGGTCCAGGGAAGGCATGGCTTGGCGGTTCGGGCTGGACTGTTCCCATGAGGCACAGGGTCAGACTGATTTGCATATGGCCATGTCTGAACTGGGGTGGCAGAGTGGGCTAAAGAACGGTGATTGATTAAACCCAGATCTGTTGACTGGGTGTGAGTGTTTGTTTGGTTCGGATGCTCCGTCCATTACCACCCTCTTTTGTACCACTGGGAATTAAGATACAGCACACTCATAAAGACTACAATAAACAGGAGATTCACTTGTGCCTCAAATAATGTGATATACTTAACCATACGTATGTAATGTAAAGCTCGGATAGAAATTACATTGGAGAAGACAGCCAAGTGCTTCATAAGTAGGTTAACCTCCAATGGGCAATCTTCATGAAAAAAGAAAAGAAGAGTATTGTGGTTGAGTATTTTTCAGGACCCAACTACTGCATCCAAAATCTAAAGATTTCAATTCACAAAAGCCATTTCAAGATTGATAGGGACGGAATGTCTATGAATGTAAATAAAGAATCTGGTAACACAGTGAGAGGTGGCTTAAAAATGCACCGCAGCTTCATAAATCACTATTCTGATTGAAAATCTTCTTCTCCGTGCCCTCTAATCTAAGAGATGCATAGGTTATAAATATTCTGTTAGCCTAATTAAGGTACAGATTCTTTACTTTTCTTACTTAAAATCTTAACATGGTATATATATATATATATATATCTCTCCTCCAGTGCCGGTAGGTGCGTGGGGTTGTCCCGGCGCGGTCCTGGTTAGGCCACCGACAGGCCTCAAATGTACATCAATCCCCTCCAAATACTGAAGGAAGCCAGGACACTCAGGGTTCGTTGCAGAATATTTTAATGGCAGTAGAATACGGTGCGACGCGTTTCGCCGATAAGGCTTGCTCACGCTATATATATATATATATATATATATATATATATATATATATATATATATATATATATATATATATATATATATATATATATATATTACCTACTGGCGGTCGCCAGTAGGTATATATAGTTAGGATTTTTTCTCTATGGGATTTTTGAAAATTCTATGTCTAATAACTTTGGCTTTTGTGGACGGAATTGGCTGAAATTTTCAGGAAAATGGAACATTGTGTTTCTAAGCAGCCCCTGACAATTTGGGGGGGTTTCATCAAGGGGGGGCCGAGAAAAAAGGGGGGTCCCAAAACGTGTTTTTCCCATGTTAAATTCCATAGGGCGGTTGGCCTCACTTTTAGCTCGAACGGCTGAATAGATTTGCACGAAACTTGGCAAAATTGTAGGGACTGTTAGCCCGATGTGCCTTTGCTAGGTCTCAATATATGTGCTCCAGTGGATTTTGAGTAATTTAGGTTCAAAAAAAGATATATATCTGGGCGGAGCCTAACCACACATCTGATCTGATTGGCTGTCAGCACTTCATCCAAGAAGTGTTGGCAGCCATCTTGGGACCAATATACATGATAGCACCTCATTAAAAAGCATTGTAGTTAATAGAGGGTTTTAGGACTTTAGTTACATTATAAATCATTTGTTGATGGTACCATACTCGTTTTAGGAATTGTGGTGGGTTCTAAGGTGATTTTACCATGTGAAAAAACCTTCTGCTGTGATATCATGAATATTGTTTGAAAGAAAACTAATATCTCATGATTTTCCCACAGTGGTTTGGAAGGGGATCTATAAGCTAAACTGAAAGCATATTTTCTGTAAATTCACATTATCTTTCTCAGTCATGTGAAAATGAAGTCTGACATTCTCAGTAAAACATGTACATCCAACAAGGACAGAGACTGTCAGTTGATTCCTTTGTGTTCTACTGCAGCCTCCTAGAGTGTTCTAAAGAACAACTAGAGCGCTAACAGTCCTACTTATTACAAAGGTATGGCACAACTGAAGCCATCTTGATTGGAATAAAGTGGTAACTCTTAAAACATTTAATTTAAAAAGAAACAACATGAGGGGGTATATTTTGCCATAGAAAGTAGGATTAGTGCTGCAGAATGAAAAATTAGGGCACATTTTGAGTGACTTCTCAAATCCTTTTCTATTTCATTAAAACATTCTGACATGCAGTCTCCCAAAATGGCCACCAGAGACAAAAAAGCCCAAATGTAGCCCAAATATCACCCAGATGTAGCCCAAGTATAGCCCAATGACAGAATGTCCCAGAGTGTTCTAAAGAACAACTAGAGCGCTAACAGTCCTACTTATTACAAAGGTATGGCACACCTGAAGCCATCTTGATTGGAATAAAGTGGTAACTCTTAAAACATTTAATTTAAAAAGAAACAACATGAGGGGGTATATTTTGCCATAGAAAGTCTGATTAGTGCTGCAGAATGAAAAATTAGGGCACATTTTGAGTGACTTCTCAAATCCTTTTCTATTTCATTAAAACATTCTGACATGCAGTCTCCCAAAATGGCCACCAGAGACAAAAGAGCCCAAATGTAGCCCAAATATCACCCAGATGTAGCCCAAGTATAGCCCAATGACAGAATGTCCCAGAGTGTTCTAAAGAACAACTAGAGCGCTAACAGTCCTACTTATTACAAAGGTATAGCACACCTGGAGCCATCGTGATGGGAATAAAGTGGTAACTCTTAAAACATTTAATTTAAAAAGGAACAAAATGAGGGGGTATATTATGCAATAGAAGGTATTATTAGTGCTGCAGAAAGAAAAATTAGGGCACATTTTGAGTGACTTTTCAAATCCTCTTCTATTTCATTAAAAAATTCTGACATGCAGTCTCCCAAAATGGCCACCAGAGACAAAAGAGCCCAAATGTAGCCCAAATATCACCCAGATGTAGCCCAAGTATAGCCCAATGACAGAATGTCCCAGAGTGTTCTAAAGAACAACTAGAGCGCTAACAGTCCTACTTATTACAAAGGTATGGCACACCTGAAGCCATCTTGATTGGAATAAAGTGGTAACTCTTAAAACATTTAATTTAAAAAGGAACAAAATGAGGGGGTATATTTTGCCATATGAATTATGATTAGTGCTGCAGAAAGAAAAATTAGGGCACATTTTGAGTGACTTCTCAAACCCTCTTCAATTTCATTAAAAATTCTGACATACAGTCTCCCAAGATGGCCACCAGAGACAAAATAGCCTAAATGTAGCCCAAATATCACCCAGATGTACCCCAAGTATAGCCCAATGACAGAATGTCCCAGAGTGTTCTAAAGAACAACTAGAGCGCTAACAGTCTTACTTATGACAAAAGTATGGCACACCAGAAGCCATCTTGATTGGAATGAAGTGGTAAGTCTGAAAACACTCAATTTAAAAAGGAACAACATGAGGGGGTTAATTTTGCCATAGAAAGTATGATTAGTGCTTCAGAAAGAAAAATTAGGGATCATTTTGAGTGACTTCTCAAATCCTCTTCTATTTCATTAAAAAAATTCTGACATGCAGACTGAAACATGCACTTTGAATACCAGCAGCAGACGTCCCTGGTGAGCAGTAGCTTTACTACAGTGATCTAATGTGCAACTAGAGTGCTAGCATTCAGAATTTATGGCAAATGTGTGACACATCTGAATGCCTTCTTGATGGAACCAAAGTAAACAAGCATTGAAAATGCAATAGATCTCGCCCTCGTTTAAGTTAAAGCCATTCTGTTTGTAATGAGGTGGCTTTTTAGCTTTGCTTTTATTAGTGTTTTTTCAACTTTCATGTAAATAACATGCATCTGTATGCATATAAGTATATGTATGCATGCATTTATGTTTGTATTTATATAGATATACAGATGATATATGTTTATATATGTATGTATATATATATATTCACTGAAAAAACCATGGGCTATAGACCATATATAGTTAGGAATTAGCATTTACAAAACCTTGAAAATTCACTGAAAAAACCATAGGTTATAGACCATATATAGTTAGGAATTAGCATTTACAAAACCTTGAAAATTCACTGAAAAAACCATAGGTTATAGACCATATATAGTTAGGAATTCGCATTTACAAAACCTTATTTTACTCACACAAAACCATTGAAATTCCATATATAGTTAGTTGCACTAACTATATATCGCGCACCCGCAATCCACTGCTGATGATGTCACATATTACATCATTCATGACATGGTCAGTGACATCACTGATGACATCACTGATGACATCTCAAATGACATCACTGATGACATCACTGATGACAACATCCAGTGACTGTATGTTTCTGTAAAGTTAAAATATGTCTTACATATTGAAGAATGAGTGGATGTATAAGTGTCTGGATGAAGGATTTAGTAGGTGCATGACTGAATGTATGAGTGAGTGATTAAATGTGTCTCACTGAGTGCATGGGTTAGTGACTAAACTGTCTTAATTTGTGCATCATTATGTCTGTTGTTCTGTAAACTGTTGCATGTGTTGATAAGTAGCTATATGAGTAACTATATGGGTTATTGATTGGTTGCCCAAGTATTTGTATGGGAGACTGAGTGTGTGTGTGGGTGGCTGGGAGGTGTATGACTCTGTGCATAGATGTGTGAGCAGTAAATGTAAATGTAAATGTATTTGAGCTTATATAGCGCACAGCTACCCACAAAGGGTTTCCCGGCGCTTGCTTAGGGAACCCGTCCTGGTATTCCCCTGTGAGATAACCCCGGCAGGGTATCCACAAGGTGAAAGCCAGGCATCCCGCCGCGAGGGGCCGTTGTGGAGATTAAGCAAGCTATTGCCCAGAGTCGCAGAGTGTGAACCCGTGAGTCGAGAAGGCACCGGAGCGAGAATTATCGAGTCCGTGGAATTTTTTTTGAGCCCAAGACCCGCCGAGGCGGGGAATTGAACCCTGGTCCAGGGCCGATCCCTGCTTCCGGGTCTGCCGCCTCTAACCCCTGAGCCACAGTTGATTCACTATATGTATGGTTTCAAAAGTGCATGTGGAAACAGCTGTATGGGAGGTTGACTGTGTGCATGAGTGTATTGGTGAGTGAATGGATATCTCAGTGCTACATGTCAAAGTAAGTACATATGTAAAACACAGTACATGTGAGAGTTGACATATATAAATAACTGTGCATAAGAGCCAGTGAATGTGTGAGTGGCTGTATGGATCATTGTGAACTTGTATCAGGGATTGTATAAGAGAGTAAATATGTGTTAGTATATGTTGAATAAGTAAAGTTTGTATAACTGTATAGTTGAGGAAATGGAGGTGTGATTGATTCTTTGCATGACTGACTAGGTGTGTGAGTAACTCCATGGATGAGTGACAGTCTGTGAGTGTCTGTTTACACTGATTGTATCTAAGGTTATATTAGAGTCTGAAGAGGTTCATCGTATTATCACATGAATGATATCATCAGTGATGTGATCAGTAATGTCAAATGAGATGTCATCAGTGATGTCATCAGTGATGTCATTTGAGATGTCATCAGTGATGTCATTTGAGATGTCATCAGTGATGTCATCAGTGATGTCACTGACCATGTCATGAATGATGTAATATGTGACATCATCAGCAGTGGATTGCGGGTGCGCGATATATAGTTATTGCAACTAACTATATATGGATTTCAATGGTTTTGTGTGAGTAAAATAAGGTTTTGTAAATGCGAATTCCTAACTATATATGGTCTATAACCTATGGTTTTTTCAGTGAATATATATATATATATATATATATATATATATATATATATATATATATATCGCAAATCCTGTGTTCAAACCCCACGCTTGCTTCACGCTGGATCAAAACAGGACACGGACCCAGTTGTTGTTCGGTGCTTCAAATGTTTATTGCAGCCAGATGCCTGAGACGCGTTTCGCGGCGCGAACGCCGCTTGTTCACTCGACATTTGCATTTGAGCGCGAAGGCTTTTTAAAGTGACAGTGCTCTTGTGAATCAAATATCACGTGATTTACAAAATTCATAGACATAGAAAAAACTTGTACTTTTCAAACATGGTCATCGTAAAATACGTTATGTACAAAACGGGTCAGTAAATAGTTTCAATTGATATAGGTGAAATACATTTTTGTTTAACCTATGGTTATACGTTAAATTTTATCAAATGGTAAAATACTTGTTATAGGACTAATTTGAATACATGTAAAATACATAAGTCCATTGACCCATTGTACCCTTGGTATTCTCATATCACATGTACAAGACTTCTCCATGACTAATGAAAATAATAATCTTTTTATGTGAATTTTACAATATTAGTGTACTATGTGTTTTCGGTGTTTTCACCCGGTTAAAAAAGATTTCTATCTTATTGTCGTTTTTCACATCTCTTAGATATTCACTTTTCGGTGGCTGTTGTGTGCACCTTTTCAAATTTGTGTTCATATGTTGTATAGCTTTACCGTAATCAATGTTCACTTGATGTTATCAACACATATTATCCACTATTATGTTTCAATTACCATGTTATTAAGCATTTTTGTTCTTCTTTTAGTTATGTGTATGTCCTCATGTTCCAAATTCTGACCATATAATGCAATGACCCCTTAACTATCATGCTGAACAACTTTTCACACAATAATTATAAAATATATATAAAATATTTATAACAATCTATCAAATTCATATATGTACATTCTATTTACAACATACCAATAAAAGTGGTGATCGGGGATGTGTCATGTACTTAACATTATTCATCTTTGGTCATATTTGGAACAATCTATCAACAACTTCATCTTTTACTTTTCTTTACTTTCCTCTGTGGAACATACTCATATCTGTTTTATGCTCATGGATTTTTCTAGGTTAAGCACGTGTACATATCTTCGGTCAGATTCAATCCATTGGGGTGTTTTGAATCCAATAGAAGAATGTACCGTGTTTCCAGCTTGCGTAACTTATTTTCACGATCCCCACCCCTTCTGTTAGGAGCTATCGCATCAATCAGATAAAATTTCAACCCTTTATTATTCGATGCGTGATGCTTTTTAAAATGCCTAGCAACTGGATACGTGTTGTCCATATTCGTTATGGCTCGTAAATGTTGCAATATACGAACATGAGCCTGTAATTTACTGGACCCCACGTAATTCAACCCACATGGGCAGGTCAATACATATACTATGTATTCGCTTTTACAGTTGAGCATTTTGTTAATTATATATGGTTTTGTTCTGAAGGGGCTTGAGTACGTTTTCGTATTTACGCCATGCGTGCATGCTTTACAGGTTGGACATCGTTTAAAACCCTTCAGGTTGTGATACCAGTCGGGTTTGCCTATTATTTCAGGATCAGACACCACTAATGCATCTCTCATTGATGGGCCTCTGCTAAAAGTAATGGACACCCTCTGCGGTAGCAGGGGTCCTAGTACTGGGTCACTTAAGACAGTAGGCCATGAGTCTTGGATGATTTTTTGGATAGTTTTGTGTTGTCTGCTGTATCCGACAACTAAACGAAAATTATTTACTCCAGAGTCATCTTGGCTAGCTTGGGGCCTTTCAATTATATGGTCTGGTTTTTTTGCAGTTTTGCCAGCCAATAGTGTCTCCCTCTCCATTAGGTTTGTTTTCGCTATGGCAAGGTTTATGATTTTGTTAGAATAACCCCTGACTAGGAATCTGTCCTTACTCTCTTGTTGGGCTAGCTTTAATTCTTCCTGGGTACTGCATATCCTCTTGATCCTTAACATTTCCCCGTAGGGAATGCTATTCACTAGGTGATAGGGATGTGAACTCGAGGCATGCAGTAGGGAGTTCCCTGCCGTTTTCTTCCTGTGCAGCTTAGTTTGCAAGGTATTATTTGTTACAAACACTTCTGTATCAAGGAAACTTACCCTTGTCTCACTGATCTCAGCCGTGAATTTTAAATTTAATTGGTTGTTATTAATTTCTCCCAAAAAGATTTCTGCTTCCCCCTTTGTTCCATGCCAGATTACAAATAAATCATCTATAAACCTTAGCCATAATTTCACTTTTGTCTTTAAGGTTTCAGCATATTCTCCTCCCAGGACCAGTTCCTCCCATTTCCCCATGTGTAGGCATGAGTAACTTGGAGAAAAACTGGCCCCCATGGCTACCCCTTGTGTTTGGCAATATAATAAATGATTAAACATAAACATGTTGTTATTTAAACAAAATCTAATCATAGCTACCAGCATTTCATTGTGTTGATGGAATATGGGGGCCCTATTTTTCAGATAGTATTCTATTGCTTGCACCCCATCTTCGTGCTTTATGCTGGTGTATAATGATGTTACGTCTATTGCCATCATAATGTATTCACCATTCCATTGGAAGTTCTTTATCTTATTTAAAAAGTCACTGGTGTCCCTTACATAAGACTTTAGTGATTTGACATAATCTTGGAGGAAATAATCTACGTAGACCGATGTATTTTCCAGTAAGCTGTTTTTTGCACTGATGATCGGACGACCTGGTGGTTTGTTGCAGTCCTTATGTACTTTTGGTATAAAGTATATTGTTGGCACTGTAGGGTTATCGTTTTTGAGATATTTGTATTCATTGTCGCTGATGAGATTTTTATTTCTCCAGCTCGATAATTTTTTATAGTACATTTGGTACATATCCTTTAGTTTGCCAACATCAGTCCTGGAATAACATTGTCTATCGTTCAACTGATGCATAGCCTCCTTCATGTATTCCTCATGAGGCCATAAGACTATGTTCCCTCCTTTATCGCTGTTGCGAATTATCACCTCTTTGTTCGTGGAAAGTTTTTTCATTAATTGAAAGTATCTATGGTCTTGATTCCGATGTCTTTGCATGACAGTGCTGGTGCCTATTTTTTTGTTTAATTTTTTTATTTTTTGTGATACAACATCATGGAACGTGTCTATGGCGTCATGTAACATTATTGGATAGTATTTTGACTTGGGTTTAAATTTGGTTAAACCTGCTCCTTTACTGAGTGGTGTCATTGTTTCTTGTTGTGCTGAGCTCTCTTGTCTGCTCACTTCATTCCATAAATCCTCCAACTCCTGTTCCATGTCTACTTCTTCAGGCTGTGTCATGGGTTGATGGCTTCCCTCTGTTTCCTGTGAAGATTTTTTCATGGCATATAACTTTTTTAATTTTAACTTTCTCACTCCTTTGTATAAATCCATCCTGGTGTTAGGGTAGTCAAAGTTATTGGGAGGACAATATGATAAGCCCAGACTCAAGGTGTTCTCCTCTTTTTGTGTTAATTTCAATTTTGACAAGTTGATTATTGTTCGTTTTGTTTCCTTTTCCAGTAACTCTTTTTCCTTCGGGGTTGATTTGGTTGTTTGCTTGCGTTTTGCTGCATTCCGCCTTTGTTTGCGTTTGTAGTTTGCCCACTTCCGTGTGTTTGCGAGCGGGTCATGGGTCTCAAAGTTGTCATTCTTTGAGCGGCTAAAATTTCCATCTCTTCCCCCGGCGATGGCGTCGCGTCAGTTGATGTTGTTGGCGCACTTCTCAGTTCAGAGTCATCCTCACTATTGGATGTATATTGATCACTGGATATAACTCCAGCTTCTTCATCTCTTGATCTTGCCTGAGCACTGGCGGTGGGGCCTTTACCTCGCCCCATTTTCTGCTGTTGTTTATTTTTGCGAATGTTGTCAAATTTTCGAGCAAACGTAAAAATCTGTCCTATTTCGTAATCAACCTTGTCGCGTTGAAATTTATGCGCTTTTCTATCTTTTATTTTCTCTTCCTCCTTTTTAAGTCTGGTCGCTATTTCTTTTCTCAAGCGAGCTATTTCATCTTCTTGGCCCATGTTTGTTAACTCCACATTGATGGCTTCAATTTCAGTTAAGAGCCTCGCTCTGTCAATATCCGCATATTTAATTAGGAGTAATGTTAATCTCCTTGAGGAGTCAAGATTTACTTCCGCCCATTCCTTCATCAATCCTGGGTTCGGTTCCTCATAGGTGGGTGCTGTTAGAATACGGAGCCCTCTGGGGATCCTCCCCACCTCTATATAACTCTGGAGGGATCTTGACTCCCACCACTTTGACATTTCTTGCCTCATTTTCTTTTCCAATAATTTCATTTTTACCGCCACAGAGTCTGGTAAATTCGTGACATTTCTTTCATTTGATTTGGTGCTACCACTCGCTGTCGGGACGTCTTTAAACATTCCCACAGCCGCCGCCTCCCTCTCTTTCACTGTGTCGCTCGACATCTTGGCTTGTTTTTGCTATTTATTCACGACCTCGTATCATGCAAACGCGGGTCTGCTGGTTCAATTATTATCGCGTTTGCTGTGGTCGGTTTACATGCACTCTCTTCACTCCCCGCAATGTCACTTTGAACTGTACCTTTAGCGGCGACGACCTCGAGACTCCTTGCTTCTTGCGAGTGTTGATCCACCCTCGCATCCGCCCGGTGTACCCGCGTCGCGCTCCGCTTCCCAGGTACGTTGTTTCTTGTTCTCGGTGCAGGGGGGGCCGCAGCGTTTCCTTCCCAGGATAGTGATCATCCACCGGGAGCAACCCGGAAGAAAGTTCCGTTTTCTCTGCTGGCCCACTTTTGTAAGAGGGGTACCGTGTTGAACTGGTGCTCGGAACACCCAGTTAATATATCGCAAATCCTGTGTTCAAACCCCACGCTTGCTTCACGCTGGATCAAAACAGGACACGGACCCAGTTGTTGTTCGGTGCTTCAAATGTTTATTGCAGCCAGATGCCTGAGACGCGTTTCGCGGCGCGAACGCCGCTTGTTCACTCGACATTTGCATTTGAGCGCGAAGGCTTTTTAAAGTGACAGTGCTATATATATTTCACCAAAGGTGTCCAACTGCTTAGAAACACACTCTACTGAGCGAGTCTGTTCAAGACATTTTATTGGAGGAAACAGCGTTCTCATGCCCGTGTGTTCATTGTCTCTTGCCTGACCGGTTTCGGAGCCTCCTGCTCCTTACTCATAGGCTTGTCCACAGCACCATCGGCCATCTCCATCTGTGAAACCCAAAGGCAGCATGCTTCTCCTATTTCAGTGACTCTCAGTGGGTGTGGTCCTTCAATGGGCGTTTTCTTCTCCAGGTGAGTCGCTAAGCATGTTGGGACTTGTGGTTTCTTTACACGGCATGACTTCCCCATTGGTGGGATTCCGATTTCTCTGCAGCTTTAATTTTTCTGTTTTTAGCCCTCCAGTGGGCTACAGGCATGTGAGCGCTGTCAATTTTCATAAACGCTGTAGTCCTGTCAACTGGCCCGACTTAGTTCGAGTCCCGGCAGATCCATCTTTAATTTCGATGGCAGTGCAATTTCCTGCGGCTTGGACGTGCCGCATACAAACATTTCACCAAAGGTGTCCAACTGCTTAGAAACACACTCCACTCAACGAGTCTGTTCAAGACATTTTATTGGAGGAAACAGCCTTCTCATGCCCGTGTGTTCATTGTCTCTTGCCTGACCGGTTTCGGAGCCTCCTGCTCCTTACTCATAGGCTTGTCCGCAGCACCATCGGCCATCTCCGTCTGTGAAACCCAAAGGCAGCATGCTTCTCCTATTTCAGTGACTCTCAGTGGGTGTGGTCCTTCAATGGGCATTTTCTTCTCCCAGGTGAGTCGCTAAGCATGTTGGGACTTGTGGTTTCTTTACACGGCATGACTTCCCCATTGGTGGGATTCCGATTTCTCTGCAGCATTAATTTTTCTGTTTTTAGCCCTCCAGTGGGCTCCAGGCATGTGAGCGCTGTCAATTTTCATAAATGCTGTAGTGCTGTCAACTGGCCCGACTTGGTTTGAGTCCCGGCAGATACATCTTTAATTTCGATGGCGGTTCAATTTCCTGCGGCTTGGACGTGCCACATACAAACATTTCACCAAAGGTGTCGAACTGCT